>NC_000075.6:7315000-8787500 GCF_000001635.26 Mus musculus
ATTGAAGTCTCCCACTATAAATGAGTGAGGGTTGATGTGTGATTTAAATTTTAATGTTTCCTTTACAAATAATGAGTAGTCTTGTGTTTGCAGCATAGATGTTAGGAATTGAAAAATATCTTGGTGGACTTTTTTCTTTGATAAATATAAAGTGTCCTTTCCTGGCTCTTGATTAACTTTGGTTTAAGGTCTGTTTTGTTAAATAGTAGAATGGCAACACCAAGTTGTTCTTAGGTCCATTTACTTAGAAAATCTTTTCTCAACCCCATCTATTTTTGATGTTGAGGTGTATTTCTTGCATGCAGCAGAAAGCTAGTTTCTGTTTTCACATCCAGTCTATAAGTCTGTCTTGTTATTATGAAATTGAGTCCATTGATACTGAGAAAAAAAATTAATGACCAAAATTACTAATGATTGCTAATTTTTATTATTTTGTTATTGTTGGTAGTAGTTTATTGCCTGTATTTTCATGGGTGTAGCTAATCTCCTTGGGTTGGAGTTTTCCTCATAGTACCTTTTGTAGGGCTAGATTTGAAAGATGTTGTTTACATTTGACTTTATCATGGAATATATTATTTTCTTCATCTATAGTGATTGAAAATTTTGTTCAGGATAGTAGTCTGGGCAGGAATGTCATCTTTTAGAATCTGTAGGACATCTGTTCAAGCCTCTCTGGCTTTTAGAGACTCCATTGAGAAGTTGGGTACAATTCTAGTAAATATCTATCTAGTATGACATATTTTATGTTACTTGGTCTTTTTCCCTTGCATCTTTTAGTAATTTTTCTTTGTTCTGAATATTTAGCATTTTGATTATTATATGGAGAGGGGACTTTCTGTTCTGGTTCAATCTATTTGGGGTTCTGTAAGCTTTGTTTACTTTTATGGGCATTTATTCTATGAATTTATTGAAATTCTTTTCTGGACCTTTGAGATGAGAATTTTCTTCTATTCCTATTATTTTTAGGTTTGGTCTTTTCATAGAGTCCCAGATTTTCTGGATATTTTATGTCAGGAAATTTTTAGATTTAACATTTTCTTTGACTGATATATTGATTCCTTCTATTATATCTTCAATACCTGACAGTATATCTTCCATCTCTTGTATTCTGTTGGTGATGCTGTATCTGTGTTTTTTTGTTCACTTAACTTAGATTATTCATTCAGAATTCTCTCAGTTTGTATTTCTTTATTGCTTGTATTTCCATCTTCAGGTCTTGAACAGTTTATTTTTTTCCTTTGTTTTTTCTTGTTTCTCTTTAAGGGATTTATTAATTTTCTCCAATTGTTTCTGTTTTCATGAATATCTTTAATAAATTATTCATTTCCTTTTTAAGGACCTCAAATATCTTCATAAAGTTGTTTTTAAGTTTTTTTTTTGTTTTTGTTTTTGTTTTTTTTCTTGTTGTGCTTCTGTTGTGTTGGAGTATTCAAGAATTGCTGCAGTAGGATATCTGGGTCCTAGTGGTGACACATTACCTTGGCTGTTGTTGATTGACCTGTAGGCATCTAGATTTGGGATTAATTTAGATCTGGGTGCTGATTTCTGAGTTTGTCTTTGTTGGATGGGTGTTTTGTTCCTTGGTTTTTGTTTCTTCTCTGGTCTTCTGGTAGGTGTGGCTTCCACTTCTTGTAGTCTGCTTGATCTGTGGTAGAACAGGGATAGATAGTGAGAGAGTGGGGAAGATTGAAGGGCCAGCAGCCTACATGGGTATTCAGGTGTTCTTTCAAGGATGATATATGTGAGCACTTTGTCTCAAAACTTACTTTCCCTTTTGTAGAATGGACACTAAAGCGCATCACAGTACAGGCTGAAAGAAAGCAGTTCTCTTGATCCACCCAATTAGACCTGAAAAGTTTTGCTTCTCTTAGTGAAAGGTTTATTGGTTTCATACTTCAACCAGACTAAACTAGTTTCCTGACTTTACTTTTTTCTTCTTTTATTACTTTTCCACCAGAGTGTGGATATGTCCTCTAAACACCATGTATTGGATGCCAACTCTGGAGAGTTCTATGCAGTAACTATTTGAGAGGTGAGGCCTTGAAAGGGGATTGTGTAGGCCCTTGGGAAGGACTAATGCATTAATAGATTAATGAGTTATACTGAGGATGCCTTTATTCTAAGTGATTGTTCCCTGGCTCACTTGCTCTGCACATAATGCTTTCCACCTTGTTATGACACAGCAAGCAAGAAGGAACTGAAGCCAAGTAAATGCATGTCCTACCCTCTTAAACCTCCCAACCTCCAGAACCAGAGATGAAATAACCCTCTGCTTTAGTAAACTGTGGTTTCTGTTCTTTTGTTACAACAAAAATTGACCAAAGCAGCAGTCTATCAAAACTTTTTTATCTGTTTTCTCAAAATGTAGAATGTTATGGAGCCATCAGAGGGAAATTCAAAGCCTTGAGCATTTGAACCTTGGCCCTTAGGAGGCTTGATTTTACTACTTTGGTTTAGTTTCTTTTGAAGAGACTAAGGATTGAAGGGGCTTTGTGTATGCTGAGCTCTAGTACCACCACCGCCCTGCCCCTTCCCCTCAGCTGCTACAGAGGAGCTGCTCCTGGGTGGCTTCAGAGAAGAAGCCCAGCCCAAACTACTGCACAGACAAGAAAACATCTGTAAAATGTAAAACTCAGCTTCAGTTAAACTGTCCCTGTGAAACTGATTTTAAAATGCAGAGGTTATGGAACCTTTTTGAATACTGCTTAAAAATACTAGTAACAAATGTTTATGTTTGTCTGTAGAGTGGGGGTGCCTGAAGTTCTACACCTGTTGATATCTTATGTAAGAGGAAGCCAGTGTAGAAAGATGGAGGACTTCTGCTCAAGGTCATGCAGAAGTCTGTGGAAGAACTGGGATTTGAATGTGACCATTCTATCTTTAAAGCAGTGTAAAATCCCAAATAACAGATGTGACATCCCTTAACTGAGGGTAGACACTTAATGCTCAGAAAAAATAGCTGTCATATAGTAATCCTGAGGACAGTGGGTGGTAGTCATATGTGGTGATGATCTAACTAAATGAGAGACACCTACTGAAGCTGTTCCTTTAAGTCTGGAGCTGCAGTGATTAAATAAATACTCCATCTGTACATACAACTAAGGACCACTTCACTGCAATTTAGTCAATACACTGTTATTATCTCATCTGTATTTTGAATATATGGAATTCTATTTTAACAACCATAAGAAGAAATGTTCTAGAATGAAGGACAAAAACATCTGTGTCTTTGTTCTTTCCTCCTTGTTATGGTTGTGGAAAAAGAAGTCTATTCCCTACATGGGTATTGGCATCTAAAGGCCCTCTGCTTTTTGTTAATAATGAATATTGGGTGTGGGTATGGCAACTTATTAATACATAGAAAATGGCCAATGAAGCACATATTATTCTTTACTATTATATTTGTCCATGGACTATGTTGTAGGTTGGTTTGGGCAAGTAGTTTTTCTTTAGGAATTGTTTTATTTAGAATAATTTCAGAGTACATTTACTAACATATACATAGCCAAGGAGAAAGATGCAAGGGTTTTCAAGCCATAGGGAAGATTAGCTAATCAATCAGAGGACTCTCAATATAAGGGATAGAGGTACTCTCTGAGGAATGTGAGGTTGAGGAGACTTGAATCTTGCTGATGCCTACATGGTCATGGTGCAGCCCTTTTTGGGACCTGCCACAGACCACCGCAGTTGGGTGTGGGGGTCCCTGGAATCAGGGTCTTTGAAGCTAGGTGGGTAAGGATTCAGCAGTGACAAACAGAAACAAACACAGAGGCAGTTTGAATCTGAGTGTATCCTGCAGCTCTCAAGCAGGGGATTTTATACATTAAAAACTGAACATTACATTTCTTAGAAACTGTATCCAGTGAAACAATCACAAATACCAACAAAAATCATTTGGTACAGTAAAGTACAAAAATCATCCAAGCATTACAACTCTGAAACTATATATTCAATCAATCACAAACAGAACAGGTAACATCATTATAGATCATCAAAATATAACAATTCTAAAAGAATGTACTCAGTGGGGGCTGTCATCCAATGCTAGTGGCATATTTCCAGGAGCAGGTTAATAAATCTTTAATGGTCAGTGCTCTTAATTGCTGAACTAACTTCCTAGCCCCATGGTCAATTATTATTTAACATCTAGTGCCTGATTTTTTTATAAATCTTCAATGCATAAATTTAAACTATTTTAATTCTTTCTAATTAAGTCTTTCTTTACCATATACCAAAACTCACCTCCGATGACACACATGTAGCCATATGAAATTTTATTGTTGGGAAAGTTTTTATCTACCATAATAGTTTGTAAATGATTTAAAAAGTAAAGTGTTGGTTTCCCTGGGGATAAGGTCGTGTTAGTGGCTCCATCTCTAGAGATGGTTTCTTACCCATTTTTCTCACTTAAGATCTTGGCCTAGACTACCAGGAACATGTAAATAACAAAAGGAATAAGAGAAAACAAAGCAGATAGATTGCCATGAGAACTACAGTTCAATATTTTTTCTCCAGCAAAGAGTTCCACAACCGGTTCCAAGAGGCCTCCCCCTTTTGAGGTCAATTGTCTCAATCTGCGGAACTTGTCACACAGATCCTCCTGGAGGTGGTGTGGCAGGGACCTATCTCTCCCTGTGCTTACAGAACATAAGTATGCGTGTAATGCATGACTGAAGAAGGGAAAGGTCTTTACTTTTTCCAATTATATAACTGACTTTATTTTTCCATCACTAACATAATGAACTCTGATAATGTAGTAGTGAAAATACCAAACCCCCTGAGCCTTCATCTATTATTTTGAAATCACAAGGAGTAGATATAGTTATTCCACAGGTGGGGTATGGCTGTGGCTACATTACTGCATTATGGATACCTGCAGGACAGGCTAACTTCTTTGACCAGTTCCACCCTTGCAAGTGATGATGTCTACTCTCAGCTCCCAATCTCTCACCTTGAGAAAGTAAGAAGATTGTTTAAGGTCCTCCCTTTAACACTATGATCAGTAGTGCTGATTACCTGGTAAAGAATTAAGACTTTGGTCCTAGGGCTAAAAACACGCCCTGCAGAAGCAGAGTTTAAAGCGATTGGAATCCTGTTACTGGGTGTGGAATCATGATCATCAAAGCTGAGTCAAGTTTGAGAGGTTCCAGAAACACACCCTTGAGACTTTCCCCAGAGTTGGTGCTCCCAGAAGGCTGGAACGCCACCATTGGTAAGACTGCTGTCCAAGTTTCTTAGGCCAAAATTTAATTATTGGGTTTTTCATTCACAGTTTTGCTCTAACTGAGTCCATGCTTACTGAGTTTGTATTCCCAGTCCTTAGGGTGGAATCAAGATTTGGGTTATGGTTAAAACTGGGTCAAACCACTCAAGTGAGAAATGTAAGTGAAAACTACCAAGTCAGGTGTTCTAATACTTGGCTTGATAGCAGGTTGGGATTTTGTTCTACGTAATTTTACAGATGAGGATTAAAGGATCCACAGCAGACAAGAAAAATACAGTTCCTGATTTAATCAGTGGCTGAGGGTAAAGTTTTGGCTCTTTCTTTCCTTCCTTCCTTCCTTCCTTCCTTCCTTCCTTCCTTCCTTCCTTCCTTCCTTCCTTTCTATCTTTCTTTCTTTCTTTCTTTCTTTCTTTCTTTCTTTCTTTCTTTCTTTCTTCCTTCCTTCCTTCCTTCCTTTCTTTCTTTCTTTCTTTCTTTCTTTCTTTCTTTCTTTCTTTCTTTCTTTCTTTCTCTCTCTCTCTTCCTTCCTTCCTTTCCTCCCTCCCTCCCTCCCTCCCTCCCTCCCTCCCTCTCTCCCTCCCTCCCTCTCTCTTTCTTTCTTTCTCTCTCTCTTTCTTTCTTTCTCTTTCTCTCTCTCTCTTTCTTTCTTTCTTTCTTTCTTTCTTTCTTTCTTTCTTTCTTTCTTTCTTTCTTTCCTTCCTTTCTCCAGGCTCCTAATGGACAGGACCTCTCTTTACACTCTGTGTGAAGTTGATGTCTTAATGGCTCCCTGTGTGGCCTCTCTGGATTTTTAATGGATTTCCCAGACAACCACTGAGCAGAGGGAAAGCACAGCCTCATTTTCCTTTTATGGCATTGAACAGTTTCAAGCTTTATTGGCAGACTGACTGTCATGAAGGCCAGTCCTGGGTGGTAATGCCATGGGAGACAGACCCCATGGCTTTGGCTATAGTAAGAAAATGGCTATGGTGACCCCTGATAGAACAGGGCCAGGTGCATGACCTTAAACAAACTGAACAGTCATCTTGCTGGAGAGCTACTATTGTTGACTTCTCAAGTTTGCAGTCAGACTTTGACTCAGAAACACCTATGTGTTTGAGATGCCACCGAGTAGACAAGACAAGACCTGCAAAGTAGGACCTGGGAATTAAACAGGGCAAGGAGAAGAAAGGGTGGGGGCAAGGCCATGGACCAGAAGCCTTGAGCTAGACCAATGACTCATGGTGGCAGAGAGAGAGAGAGAGAGAGAGAGAGAGAGAGAGAGAAGAAAGATGGAGGGAAGGAAAGGAGCAATATGTACTGGTGGAGAGAAACTGACCCATGTCAATGTCTGAGGCCTGAGATGCTTCCAGTGTCCATTTCAATGTGCATTGCCTGTACTGTTGACTACAGCCTGTTTGCTGTCTGTGGTCCCTGCTGCAGTATCTATGGCCTGTGTTACCACCAAAGGGCATATCTCTTGTCTATGCTGACTATATGACTATATATGACTATATGAACTATATGAACACAATATAAATTGGACATTTTAAAAATCTTTGGGAGGAGGGGTAAACCTGGGAGGACTGGGAAGTAAGGATGATCTTAGTGCATTATGTGAAAGTCCAAAATAATCAATAAAAATATTAAGTTAGAAAAATAAATCTTAAAAAAAGTCAAAGTTTAAAAAGAAAGTGAGAGTCTGAATTTGAGGTCCAGCACTCTCCAAACTGATCCTCTAGCCAGTTCTCTTTGTTTCACCTTTCTCTGCACTGAAATGAGGAGAGGAACTGTTCACTCCGAATAGCAACATCAGTATCTCTAATAGTAAAGCAATACTGCAGATAAATATTGTTAGGTGTTTGCAGAGCTTGTGCACTCTCCTTGCTTTCATTTCTTCCTCCACCTTCCCTAAAACCTACAATCATCTCACATCTCTAAGGGCTTAGTCCTGTGCAGAGATGACTTTGGCTTCAATCACTGAAATGATCATTTAATAGACCTATTCTCTCTCTCTCTCTCTCTCTCTCTCTCTCTCTCTCTCTCTCTCTCTCTCTCTCTCTCTCTGTGTGTGTGTGTATGTGTGTGTGTGTGTGTGTGTGTGGTCCAAATGTTGCAGAATATCTTTTCTGGTAAATATTGGGTGTGTTACTCTCGACCTTATCTTTTGATACAGGATCTCTTGCTGAACCTGGAGTTCACGGATAAATTGAGACTAGTTGGCCAGCAATCCTCAGGGATCCTCCCGTCTCCATTTCTTTCTCCTGTGCTGACTGCAGATGTGCTCCACCATACCTGGTGTATGTGGTGCTGGAGACTGAACCTAGGCTTCTTGCATGCTAGGCAAGTGCTTTATCAACTGAGCCACATCCTGGTCTCCACTTAAATTATCGTACCCTGAGTAATTTCATCCACATTCACTCATATTTAAACCCAAGGGATTACAAGGAAGGAATCAAGCACCATGTCCATACTGACTGCAGCTAGATCTGATGTGTTCATCATTCAGGAAAGTGTGTGGGTCGTAAAAATGTTATCCTTCCTTTAGGTTTTTATTAGTTCTTCCAATTCTATTAGTTTAAAATCTGCTAGCTTCAAGCTGGGATTTCCTAGTCATTGTCCCAATAAATTTAAGAAATGGGTTCTGTATGGATTACTCAACAAAAAAGCTAATACCAGCTTGACAGCAAACACAAGTGGAAACAAGCTGCATCTTGTATTTCCTTTGTGGTTTTTAAAAAATGACTAATTTGTGAGAAAAGAAAAAAACACCTAAAACACATTCCAAAAAACTATAAAGAGACATATGCTTAATTAATATCCTAGATGCAATTGCTTCACTCATGGGGTTTCTTGTCATATGCTGATCTGTGTAGTCTCCTCACTACACTGGAAGGTCCCTTTTACCATCAAGTCAAATTCCAGGAAATATAGTATGATCCGGAAGTATATGGTATATACCCTATGTCTGGTGTCCCTCCTATTTCATTGAGTAAAGACTTATTGAGTTTCCCCCAACTCATTTGCAAGCATAAATAAATAATTAAAGAGAGTGGTGATTTCTCAACCCTGTTAGTGATTATAAAGCCACACTCCACTGGGTTTATTCTCTTAAGCATTGTATCTTCACTCTGGCCAAGGAAGCAGGTAAGCTAACTATAGATCTTCACCTCTCTCCCCTCCAAATACAATGCCCTTATCACATTCCCAGATCTTCAGCAGAACACCTGCTGTTGCCTTGTATTAATTAACACCTCCCCTGCACCTATCTGGGTCACACAGATCTTTCCCACCTAACCTCCCTCCCTCAATTCATTGCTTTATCCCAGCCTCTGACTCCAGCAGGCAGTCTCTGAAACTCAAAGGCCACTGTGACCAGGAAAGCAGGTAGACAAACTTGATTTCTCCCTCTGCTCCTCCAAGTCCAACCCCTCATTCTCATTTCCAGCTCTCTAACAGACCTTCTTCTGTGGCCTCTCCGCACTCTCTGTCCCCATTCTCAAAAAACTAAGCACCCTGATTTTCTCCTTCTTGTGTCTCCCTCAGCAACTCCCTTTCAGCTCATCACCATTCCTAAGTGTCAGCTCCCCCAACCTAGAAGTACATCTTACCCCAGGGCCCCACCTATCAGTATCCTAGAAGGATTTCATACCATGTAGCACAGAACCCGAGAAGACTGCAGAAATCAGGGAACAAAATACTGACCCAACAAAGACAAAACCAGATTTCAACACCTAGAATTACAACCTTCTCAAAGCCAGATGCCTAGATACCAGTGTAAAAACACATTGACAATAGCCAGGATAATAAGTGGTCACTACATCCCAAAGACCCTATTACCACAACACACCTTGAGTATTATAACATAGCTGAAGCACAAGAAAAAAAAAACCATTAAGACAGTCTTTATAATACGTTAGAGGCCTTTACAGAGACAAAAAATAAATAAGTGAAAGCTAATTGAGGAGAATCTGGAAATAAAAAAAAATCTATAAATTCAAACCTCCATGGCAAGTTTCATCAACAGAATACAAAAGATAAGAGAATTTCAGGTACTGAAGAAACAATAGAAGAAATAGATGCATTGGTCAAAGAAAATAGTAAATCTAAAAGAAAATAGTAAATCTAAAAAAACCTTTAGCACAAAACATCCAGGAAATCTGGGACACTAGGAAGACCAAATTTAAAAACAATAAGATAATAAGAGAAAAGACACAGGTCCAAAGCACAGAAAATATTTTCAGCAAAATCAGAAGAAATTTACCCCAATCTAAGAAAGAGGGGATGTCTATCAAAGTACAAGCAAGTAAAATAGCAAAGAAACTGGTTTCCTCCATACATAATAATCAAATCGCTAAATGTAGAGCACAAAGAAATAGTATAAATAGCTGCAAGGGAAAAAGACCAAGCAACATACAAAGGCAGACCTGTTAGAATTGCACCTGACTTCTCACTGGATGCTCTAAAAGCCAGAAGGGCCTAGACTCAGAGACCACAGATGCCAGTCCAGAATACTATGCTCAACAAAACTTTCAATAATAATAGATGAAAAAATAAGATGTTACCAAGGACACCACAAGAACAAATCTGGGCCAATGGGGGCTTACAGAGACTGAACCACCAACCAAATAACATGCAGGGGCAGGACCTAGGCACCCTACATATTTGGAGCAGATGTGCAGCTTGGTCTTCATGTGGGGCCTGACAATTGGTATGGGGGTGCTATTTCTGACTATGTTGTTAGCCATTGGATCCCCTTCCCCTAACTGGACTCCCTCTTGGGCCTCAGTTGGGGAAGATGTGCTTAGTCCTGTTGGGACTGGATGTTCCAGGGCACAGTAGTACCCAAGGAGGGTTTCCCTTCTCTGAGGAGAAAGGGAGGGAATAATGAAGGGAGGGATTTGTAGGAGAAGATGAGAGAGGGTGGATGTTATGGGGATGTAAAGTGAATAAGTAAACAAATTAACAAAAAAAGAAAACATACAAACAAGGGAGAAAAAGAAAATAAGGCATTGCATTATAAAACCAAATTTAAGCAATATCTATCTGCAATATCCACTCATTAGTGAGTACATATCATGCATGTCCTTTTGGGTCTGAGTTACCTTACTTAGGATGATATTTTCTAGTTCCATCTGCCTGAAAACTCAGGATGTCCTCGTTCTTAATAGCTGAGTAGCATTCCATTGTGTAAATGAACCACAATTTCTGTATACATTCTTATGCAGTGAGACATCTGGGTTGTTTCCAGCTTCTGGCTATCACAAATAAGGCTGCTATAAACAGAGGAACACATGCCCCTGTGGCATGGTGGGGCATCGTTTGGGTATATTCCCAAGAGTGGTATAGCTGGGTCTTCAGGTAGATCTATTTCCAATTTCCTGAGAAACCTCCATATTGATTTCCAGAGTGTTGTACCAGTTTGCAATCCCACCAGTAATGGAGGAGTGTTCCTCTCTTTTCACATCCTCTCCACCATCCTCACCTGAGGATTTGACCTTAGCCATTCTGTTTGGTATAAGGTGAAATCTCAGGGTCACTTTGATTTCCATGTCTCTGATCACTAAGGACTTTGAACATTTCTTTAGTTGCTTCTCAGTCATTGGAGATTCCACAGTTGTGAATTCTTGGTTTAGTTCTATATCCCATTGTTTGATTGGGTTGTTTGGTTTTTTGGTGATTAACTTCTTGAGTTCTTTATATATTTTGGATATTAGTCCTCTATCAGATGTGGGGTTAGTGAAGATTTTTTTCCCCAATATGTAGGTTGCCAATTTGTCTTGTGAACTATGTCCTTTGACTTTCAGAAGCTTTCCAGTTTCATAAGGTCCCATTTATCAATTCTTGATCCTACAGCATGAGCCATTGGAGTTCTGTTTAGGAAAATTTCCCCTGTACCAATGAGCTCAAGGCTCTTTCCTATTTTCTCTTCTCATAGATTCAGTGTATCTGGCTATATGTTGAGGTCCTAGATCCACTTGGACTTGAGCTTTGTACAAGTGACAAATATCGGTCTATTTTTATTCTTCTACATACAGATAGCCAATTAAACCAGCACCATTTATTGAAGATGCTTTCTTTTTTCCACTGGATGGTTTTAGATCCTTTGTCAAAGATCAAGTGACTGTAAGTGTGTAGTTTTATTGCTGGGTCTTAAATTCTATTTTATTGATGAACCTGTCTGTCTCTGTACCAATACCATGCTCTGTAGTAAAGCTTGAGGTCAGGAATGGTGACTCCCCCAGCTGTTCTTTTATTGTTAAGAATTGTTTTCCCTATTCTGGGTTTTTTTCCTTTCAAGATGGATTTGAGAATTGTTCTTTCCATATCTTTGAAGAATTGTGATGAGATTTTTATGGGGATTGCATTGAATCTATAGATTGCCTTTGGTAGGATGGCCATTTTTACTATGTTAATTCTGCCAATCCATGAACATGGGAGATCTCTCCATTTTCTGAGGTCCTCTTCAATTTCTTTACTGAGAGACTTGGAGTTATTGTCATACAGGTCTTTTACTTGCTTGGTTAGAATTGCCCCAAGATATTTTATATTATTTGTAGCTATTGTGAAGGGATTTGTTTCCCTAATTTCTTTCTTAGCCTGTTTATCATTTGTATAAAGGAAGACTACTGATTTATTTGAGCTAATTTTATATCCAACCACTTTGCTGAAGTTGTTTATCAGCTGGAGAAATTCTCTGGTAGAATTTTTGGGGTCACTTATGTATACTATTTTATCATCTGCAAATAGTGATACCTTTATTTCTTCTTTACCAATTTGTATCCCCTTGATCTCTTTTTGTTGTCTTATTGTTCTAGATAACACGTTGAGTACTATATTGAATAGATATGAGGAAAGTGGGCATCCTTGTCTTGTCCCCGATTTCAGTGGGATTGCTTCAAGTATGTCTCCATTTAATTTGATATTGGCTGTTGGTTTGCAGTAAATTGCTCTTATTATGTTTGGGTAATACTAATACTAATACTTTTAACATGAAGTCATTTTGTATTTTGTCAAATACTTTTTCTGCATCTAAGGTGTTGATCATGTGATTTTCTTCCTTTGAGTTTGTTTATATAGTGGATTACGTTAATAGATTTTCATATATTAAATCAACATTGCATCCCTGGAATGAAGCCTACTTGATTGTGGTGAATGATGGTTTTGCTGTGTTCTTGGATTCAGTTTGCAAGAATTTTATTGAGTATTTTTGCATCAATATTCATAAGGGAGATTGGTCTGAAGTTCTCTTTTTTGGTTGATTCCTGTGTGGTTTAAATATCATAGTAATTGTGGCTTCATAGAACAAGTTAGGTGGTGTTCCTTCAGTTTCTATTTTATGGAATAGTTTGAGGAAAATTGGTATCATGTCTTCTTGGAGGATCTGGTAGAATTCTGTACTAAATCCATCTGGCCCTGGGCATTTTTTGGTGGGGAGGTTTTTAATGACTTTTTCTATTTCCTTGTGTGATATGGGCCTATTCAGATAGTTTACCTGTCCTTGATTTTAACTTTGGTATGTGACATCTGTCTAGAAAACCATTCATTTCATCTAGATTTTCCAGTTTTGTTGAGTATAGGCTATTATAGTAGGATCTGGTGGTTTTTTTGAATTTCCTCTGTTGTTATGTCTCCCTTTTTATTTCTCATTTTGTTAATTTGGATACTGCTTCTAGGCCCTTTAGTTAGTTTGGCTAGGGGTTTATCTATCTTGTTGATCTTTCTACGTCTGATCACAGTGTTTCTTCTCAGCAAGTAAAAACTAGTTGCTAAGCTAATGATAACCAAATTACAATCTGTAGGACCACAGACATTAGTCATAAAATAAGAGACTAGATGGTACAGATAGGCCTCCTTAGGAAAGGGAAATAAAATAGTTATGGATGATGGAAGGCTGGAATGAGAAGATCAAATTAGAGTTGGGAGGGGAGAGGAAAATGATGCATAGAATATGAGGAAGAGAGACAGATAATTAAGGACCATTTGAAGGATATCTAAAGTATTTAAAAGCTGTCTAAAATATATAGATATATGAAGTAGGTTTAAATGAAATTGCCAAATAATGGGGGAGACAGAGCCCCAACCTTACATCTTTTGTCACCAAATGAAATTTCCATAACAGAATTGGGTTACATATAATTGAGTTGCTGGTCAAAGGGGTTCTATGGAAATCACTAAATAACCTAGGCTGTTGTGAAGACTATGAATTGTTCTCCACGAACTGATGGCAAGGCCTCATTGCTAAAGACAGCACATATACAACTCATTGAACATGGAGAAATCAAGCTGATGCCTACACAGAGCCTTCAGCTCTGTGTTCTAGTCTCTGGAACAGAATGGTTCTCTGCACGCTTCAAAAAATATAAACATCAACCTAGCCACAGACCATTTGACATTCAATGGCACTCTCCTTGCAAGAAGTTCTAGGACAGTGGTGACACAGAGCTTGTAGGAGTAACCAATCAATATCCGATTTGTTTAAGGCTCACTCAATATTGCTTTGTGACCAAGAAGCAGACTGGACAGCCCCAGGAGCTTACGGTAAACCCAACTTCTACGTGTACCAGGGTCCCAGACCTTAGTAGGCCCCCAGACCTTAGCACAACCTGTTCCATAATGGAAGTGCCATTCAGGCTGTAAGACAGCACATAGACAGCATGAGCTGCCAGAAGGAAAATAAAGACTTAACCCACCAAGGTCTATAGTTCTGAGAAAGTCTCTAAATCTAATAACATTACTTTTTGGCTTCTGTAGGTCTGATTTTGACTAACTGTTCTTGTTAACTGAAGTATGTCAACCCAGACATGTTTTATGTTGTTTTGTTTTGGTTTTGTGCTTAAAATCTCATCCTGAGAAAAGATCAATGCTACACTGGAATCCCAAGCACCTAGTGTAGTCACTGGCAGACTACTAAAGACTTTCTATTGGCTGAAACCCATGTCTGAGCAATCTTCTCTAGTGAATGCCCCACAATACTACAAACAAACAAACAAACAAACAAACAAACAAACTCTATGGAGAACACCAAGAAAGTGAAGCCCTCTAAATCAAAGCTCATATGAACTCAGAGAGACTGAGGCATCATGCACAGGGCTAGCACATGTTTGCATGCATATATTATAGCTTTCGGTTTAGTGTTTTTATAGGATGCCTGAGTGTGCCAACAAGTAGGTCTTTGATTTCTGCGTCTTGTCTTGGACTCTTTTCCTTCTGTTTTTTCCCAATTCTAATATATTGTTTTTTTGTTTTATCTTATTATACTTTAGGAGGGGTTGTGTGTATGTAGTAGGGGAGGGGATAAAGAATGGTCATTGGGCACCATAGTGCACTCTAGTAGTATGAATGAATTCTACTGTTCTAGAGCACAAGAGAGCAACTATGGCCAAGAGCATCAATTAATTGTACATTATAAATAGTAAAGAAAAGTTTAAATGTTTCCATCACAAGGAAATAATAGATGTTAAAGACAACGGATGTGCCAGTTATATTGATCTACTGTTTACATGAATTTAAATCTTATACTGTACCTAAATACATACAATCAGTGCCTATCAAATTTTTTTAATCTAAAGAAAAATCTAATACTGTTGAGAAGGATAAGATGGCACATGGAGGCTTAGTGTAAGGCATATGCATGGGACTTTATGTTCAATTACCAGAAAGCACACACACACACACACACACACACCAGTAAGAGAACCCAAGAAAAAGACTTAGGACCTTTAGTGTGGAAATTTTGACCACAGTTGATGGTCAAGCTAAGTGTTGATTGGATGAGAGATACTACAAGTCATGGGAAATGTATGCTATCCTTCAAAAGGCTGAGAGGGTCCATACATAGAGAATATCTGGTTACTTCTTTTATTCTCATACATTCAGAAGGTTGAAATGCAAAGAAAATGAACACATTTCAAATAATGATGTTTTCATATAAGGATGAAAATATTCTGGGCACTCTCTTTCCTTGACCATTCAGGTGTACAAAATACTCCACCACCCTGACCCTGCTGACCAGGCTGGGACTCAAATGGATCTCTACATTCTCATCTTCTTATGAGATGACTGTGTCCCCACTCCTTTTCCTCCCTGAGGACTGAACTGCTGGATTTTTCAAGTCAATGCTGAACATAAGCAGTATAGAGACAAGTTGCTTTAAAGAGATCTCTAGGAAATGAGGTCATTCCTGTTCCTAGAGTGCACGTTCCAAGGTGCCAAGAAGCTAGCAGAGACAAAACAGAACGGAAATGGTGGAGGAATGGTCTAAGTTTTTTTAGTATTAAGATGGTCATGCGCTGACCCTCATGACAAACTATTATAGTCATTCTCCTTTTGGGCTCCACCCAGGAGAACCGAGCTTAGGGTATGTGCTTGGAGAGGATTACCCACATTAGGAAGTAGCTGGTTCCACAGAAGTCAGTTATTTTTCTTCACAGCATGACTCACTTACCTAGACCTCAGTTGTGACTAGAGTTCCCTTGCCTTTGAGCTGTTTTTTAAGCAACAAGAAAGCAAATTTTCGTTTCTTTACCTTCTCTTTTTTCCCTTTATTGCCTTCCCTCCTTTCTTCTCACTGACATGTGTAAGTTGCCCTAACTCCTATGTAGCCCCCATTGACCATGCACTCATGCGCCCTCTGTCACAGCATCTTGAGTACCAGGGTTATTTCTCTTCATCCTCTGTAGAACTGTTGAGCAGGTTTCCAATTAATGTGTTTTCAAAAAAAGACTCAAAACAATGTCGTCTCAAGTTCATACCACTGAAGATGGGGACTTGATAGATGCTGAAGGCACATTGGCTATAGCTCTTGATTTTCTTTTGGAATTATTTCACAACTGCTTGATTGCTGCTTTATTATTTCCTCAAGTTATCTCTTCTTTTATCTCCTCTATTAATATAATATGTCTTTGAGATCAAGAAATGGATATTTTCATTCTTCTGCCCTCCATGAGTGTAGACCTCAGACGTTTACAACACGAACCCAAAGAAGACCCAAAACTACTTCTTCATGCCCACCCAGCCTTTTGACTGGGAACTAATTATCTTCTGTGCAGAAATAACCAGACACTAAATATTTAGTCCATGGCTAGTTTTTACTCTACCTTTATGGAGGGTGGAAGAATAAAAATATCCATCTCTTGATCTCCCAGTACTGAGAAGGCAGAAAGAGAAAAATGGCTTTAAGATCTAGGAAATCTTGGTCTGCATAGCAAGTTGTAAGCCAGCCTGGTCTACATATCAAGATTATGTGTCAAATAAATATGTGTGCTGTTTTCTAGCTAGAAACTAATAAGTATCTCAAATCACACTGGGAAAAAAAAACAGTATAGAATCTTAAAATCTTGTCTTGTAGGAGGCTTTGCTTATTTGTTTGTTTACTGATTTTAGCTTAGGCTGAGAGGACCTTGAATTCTTGTTCCTCCTTTGTCAGCCTCCCAAGTGCTGTTGTTAAAGAGATGTACCAACACACCACAGAGCATCGTGCATACTAGTCAAAAACTCTACCAACTGATCTACATCCCAGCTGCATAAAAGCTACCTATAATCACATCATTTTACTTAGAACATTATGAAAGGCCAAAATACTGCTTCATTTTTATTTGTACTAAAAACCTCCAAGTTAGTCATGAGTGCTAACGAACATACACAGGATGGCAATGTCAGCCAGCAGGGTAGGCATTGTTCAGGAGCAGACAGACAGCCTGTAAACATCCTTCTTGTTTAATAATTATGTCAGTCCCTTGCTCAAAAACCATCAAAAGCTTGGTTTGTGGACTATGATTCAGATTTCTCAATGAGGATTAGAAACTTCCCCCAGCCTGATCCCTTGCACAACTTCCCTCTCCAATCAAACCTTTCAATTGGCCAACTCCTACAACTCTACACTAATATTCAGTCATCCCTTTTCAGTAGTCCAAAGCAGTCAAACTCTGTCATTTCTGCAGTTAGTGTAAATAAGCATACTCATGCTTCTCTTGCAACTCTGTTGTAGTATTTAAATCTTATTTCAAATGCAGCCTTATATCAGAAGCCTTCTTGGGCACCCAGGTTTATACTAGAGGCATGGCCTCCTATTTATAGTATAATTTTCTATGTTCCATTTTTTTCACCAGTACTATAAATTTAGTGTATAACAGAGAAAATTAAAGCCTCATTCATGTGTGTGTGTATGATTACATATACACATATTAAACATACCAAGCAGGAGAAGACTAAAGAGACTTGTTTTCCTCCTTATGAGCCAATGTCCTGAACTTTGGTGCTGTCAAATATTAGGCCTAGTAAAACCCCAGGTTACCAGGCAATGGAGCTCATAGTGAAGGAGCTTGTAGAATCAAGGAAGCAGCAATAATTTGGACAAGGATGAGAATAATGTCTTAATTGACCCTTTTATTCAGCATAATAAAAAAAATTAAGGAGTAAAAACTTTTCTTTTTCCAATTTCATACCATAAGATTTTCTAAAACATGCTACTCAGGAGAGTGAAGGACATGTTTAAAGGACACACAAGCAGTGTGTCTGTGTGGACAGTGGGAGATCTGATGAAAAATGTGTTGCCTGAAATCACACAGTGAGGATGCTTATATAGCTTTCTTTCCATGTATCTTTGCTCCCGTGCTCTCTTGGGGTCATGTGGTTTGGGGAGGTCACTAGAACAAATAGAAATATTTGGGGTGGTGTTTAATTACATATTTTTTTTTCAGTTCTGGTAACTGGACCCAGGGATTTGCACATGTTTGGAAATACTGTATCACTAAACTGAAACCTCAGCCCTTGGAAATCTTAAGTCAAAAAAACAAGGCATCTCACTTTCCTACTAGAGAGACTTTCCTATGCACTACGAGGTGCTTGAACTTAACACAATCCATAATGTTCTGTTGTGGCCACAGCTCAGCACCCAGCATGCTCTAACAAATTTAATAAATCCACAGAACTCTCTGGCTTACACCCTAATGGGTGGGGCTGTAGTGAGGTAGGAGTGAATGGGTAGGACAGAGTTTGGGAGAAGACAATGGAGGTGATAGAGTGTTGCCCCCAGCCCTCTGAGGGACACATCTCAGCTTCAAGTTCCTGGGCAGGATTCTCTGCGTGACCCCCGAAGACCTCAATATCTATGTGTGGCCCCACTGGGACCCTTATCTTTTACCCTCCAGCTTATATTCAGGTATCCCAGTACCTAGCTTTACTTTAAAGTAAAATGTTTACATCCTAACTGGCTTCCTGTAAATGGGCATCATCAATTCCTACTACAACATTTTCTTCAAGATTTTTTTCCATAAACAAGTATAATCAACAAATAAAGATTATTTATATTTATATTTATTTAGTTTGATATGACAGATTGTCTGATTGATTGATTGATTGATTGATTGATGCACAGGATCCAGTCCCTAATATTATGGTGTACGTGTATATTGGAAAATGATCACCACAAACAAGCTAATTAGTATGTTGGTCTTCCTTCCTTCCTTGCTTCCCCCCTCCCTCCCATCCTCCCTCCCTTCCTCCCTCCCTCCCATCCTCCCTCCCTTCCTCCCTCCCTCCCATCCTTCCTTCCTCCCTCCCTCCCTCCCTCCCTCCCTCCCTCCCTCCCTCCCTCCCTCCCTTCCTTCCTTTCTTCCCTCTTTTTTTTTCTTTGTTTCATGTGTAGCCCAGATTGTCCTGCAATTCACTCTGTAGGCCAGGCTGTCCTGGAACTCACAGAGATTCGCCTGCCTCTGCCTCCTGAGTACTGGGATTAAAGGCATGTGTCACCACTGCCTGGCTACTTCCTTTCTTTTTCAATAATAAGAATAGGTAAGACATCTTAGTAGATTTTTTTATGTTATAATAAAAATGATTTGCATTTTTATTGAAATATTTGTGAATTCATGATTATTTTGTATCTCCCAAAATATGATATCTGTTACACTTTTTTCTTTTCTTTCTTCTTTCTTTCTTTTTTCTTTTTTTAAAATTATTAGATATTTTCTTCATTTCCATTTCAAATGCTATCCTGAAAGTCCCATATACCCCCCCCCACCCTGCTCCCCAACCCACACACTCCTGCTTCTTGGCCCTGGTATTCCCCTGTACTGGGGCATATGATCTTCCCAAGACCAAGAGCCTCTCCTCCCAATGATGGCCTACTAGGCCATCTTCTGCTACATATGCAGCTAGAGACACATGCTCAGGGGGGTACTGGTTAGTTCATACTGTTGTTCCTCCAATAGGGTTGCAGACCCCTTCAGTTCCTTGGGTACTTTCTCTAGCTCCTCCATTGGGGGCCCTGTGTTCAATCTAATAGATGACTGTGAGCATCCACTTCTGTATTTGCCAGGCACTGGCATAGCCTATGTTCATAGCAGCCTTATTTATAATAGCCAGAAGCTGGAAAGAACCCAGATGTCCCTCAACAGAGGAATAGATACAGATAATGTGGCACATTTACACAATGGAGTACTACTCAGCTATTAAAAACAATGAATTTATGAAATTCCTAGGCAAATGGAGGGATCTAGAGGATATCATCCTGAGTGAGGTAACCCAATCTCAAAAGAACTGACGTGATATGCACTCACTGATAAGCCCAGAAACTTAGAGTACCCAAGATACAATTTGCAAAACACATGAAACTCAAGAAGAAGGAAGACCAAAGTGTGGATACTTCGTTTCTCCTTAGAATGGGGAACAAAATACCCATGGAGGGAGTTACAGAGACAAAGACTGGAGCTACGATGGGAAGAAGGACTATCCAGAGACTGCCCCACCCCAGGGATCCATCCCATAAACAGCCACCAAACCCAGACACTATTGCATATGCCAGCAAGATTTTGCTGACAGGACGCTGATATACCTGTCTGTCTCTCTCTCTTTTTTTAATGCAACGAAATTGTCTCCCTGTTTGTAAAGACTGTGAGTCACTGGTCTGTATCACTATAGTCCTGGGCCTTCTCTTGGATGCCAGATGCAGAAATTACCCATCTAAAGCATTATAGACTTAATGGCCAAGGTCTGCACCCATACAGGCATATCTTACCATTATGAGTGTGTTTCTTTTGCGGGGGTTGAGGGGGTGGAGAATATACACCACCTTTATCATCCCACCACTAGCAACCACTGTTTTCTTTTTTTATACCTAATACCCAAATATGTCTTGCCACTCTATTTCTTCTGTTAAACCATCCAAGGAAACTGGGAAGGAAGGCACACACTAGAGGAGAAAGCAAGCTTCATGAAGAGGCTCATTCACTCTGCATCTCCTGGTGAGGGCACAGACGTTGGATTTGAGCCCTCAGCAAATTATCCCAAAAACTTGAAGGAAATAGGGGGAGTGTTACTGATCAAGAACACTGTATTTCTGGAAGTACACAGCAGACAAATCCCCCACTATCCTTTTCTTTAGCTTCTCCCTCTTCCTTTCTTCCTCATTCCTTTCAGAATGAAATATGTACGGGTAAAAGGCGCTGGGTGTCAGAGTCCACCTTATATATCCTTCTTATTTAAGCCATCGTTTCTGTACATTTCAGTGGTTGAAAGGTGTCTGTCCTAAGCATTTTTACGTCAGTTCTTGACCCAATTGGTTGAACATACGTGCATACCTGTTGGATTCTGGTTAAAAAGTATGAAGAACTTCCAAGGACTTAACGTTTCTTTATAGTGACCTGGAAAAGCATTTTAAAGCCACAGCAGCTCCAGCTGACATCTCTGGTTTGTTCCTCCCTGAACTGTAAAGATGCTGACTCACATGGCCTGCTGGGGACTTATCAGAGCTGTATGCTATGGTGAGCTCTGGTTTGCTCCATCTTCTGGTTCAGCTATCTTAAAAGAATGTGATCTTATTTGTACAACAAAGACAGAGCCTGGGGGCATATGATTTCAGGAATGATTTACAAAGGTTTTAAATCTCATCTTCTCACTTCCATGGGACCATATTCAAGGCCGGCCTCTCCTTGGCTTCGTAATCTTAGCTCCAGTTACTTGTGGATGAACAGTTTCCCCTGCTTCACAGAGAGCCTTAAATCTTCACTGCCTGACTCCTAGAGGGTACCTCTTGTGAAACACTCTGGAGAGTTTGAAACAGTTCTCAACTGACAAAAATATTGCTGGGAAATACATGGTCCAACGGCTTGAGCGTCACAGACCTGTGTAAGTTTTAATGATTTAAGTAGACAGTTAAATATTGCTGGCTACAGTTACCATGCTGGAATCAGATCTCCAAAACCCATTTGTCTTACAAACTGACACACTTTACTCCTTGACCAGCAAGTGTTCATTTCCCATTCCTCTCTCAGTAACTACCATTCTGCTCCTTGCTATGAAATTTGACACATCTAGAGTCCATATATGGGTAGGATCTTCCAGTATTTGTCTTTCTGTGCTAGTGTGTTTAACCTAGCATAGAGTCTCTTGGGTTGCAAATACAGGATTTTCTTGTCTGTTAGTAACAAATAATATTACTTACATTATATATGCATACTTTTCTTTTTCTATTCATGGACATTTAGGGGTTTTGTGTCCGTTGGAAATTGTGAGTAATGTTACCATGCATGCAGATATTTCCTTCAAAGGCAGATATCACTTTTGGCATATATCTTCAAGAAGTGCTTGGCTTCTCAGGGTGCTTCTGTAGGCTGCCACTATTGACTTACCAACCCACATTCTCTTCTGGTAGAGGACACAGCTGTTGAGCAATGACTGGTCAGCACAGAGTCCCTGTCCTAAGCTTTTCACTTCCTAGTTCCAGGGACTATTTACTAACTCATGAGTGCCTTGGGTAAGGTGTCAGTCTCAGAGACTACCATCTATGGTCACAAAGGCAGGTCACTTGTCCATATTAGCCTGATGACATCTGCTGTGGAGGCCACTTTGGGCACCAAAGGCAGAGGTGAAGAATATTGCAGGCTTCACTCCTGTCAAGTAGCTCTTTGTTGACTCTTAACCCTCCAGGGGGCTGAAAGCTGCTGCTGGGATGTTTTTTTAAGAAGCCACTTAAAGAACTGTTCTCACTCCCACCTAAGACATACCAGCTAAGAAAATCTGTGAGAATGTAAACTAAACTATTCTGAGTCTTCTGCAAAAGAGGAAGAGAAAATAGGAAGTTTTCTAAACTCACAGCATGACTTAGACTTCTTCAGATTATTTGGGAAGGTGTGGGCAGTTTATTTTGCTGTAAATTTATTGTGGTTGCAGCAATGCATCCTGTGTTTGGGAATGATATCATTTCTTTCTTGATGGCCAGTAATGGTCACATTAAAGTCATGACAGTGAAAAAACAAACTGCCTATCTGCAAACAACAAAAGTTTTCATTGCACAGTAACAATTTAGTGACTAGTTTTGTATAATTAGCACAAAAATTGTATTCTCTATGATTCAAATTACCCCCATATATGAGACCAGTCTGATCACAGAGATCCTGTTCTCCCTCACAATGTTATATAGTGTGATACATCATATTAGGTGTAAATCAGGCACTGGAGATATTGCCTGCTGTAGGATACTTGTCTAAGATGTGTGAGCTCTGGTGTTCAATGCACAATACCCCCCAAAGGCAAAGCAAAGAAAATCAGTAAGTTGACTCCACTGGTTTCTTACTGACTTTCTGTTACTGGATATGGCATCGCATCGTGGGCTTTCCCAAAATCCTTGGAATTATGGGTCCCAATTCCCTGTACCTCATCTGACAAAATGTGAATAGGGTTGCTTCTGGACTTGAAGAAAGAAGGCAACTGCTCTGGGGAAAGGTACAAAAGTCTCTATTTATGCAATGGTTGGTTGGTATTAGGATAGCATCAAATGAGATGGGCAAAAATTTTTATTGATGAAAAATAGGAATTGGAATCTTTTCTAAGAGACCCCTCTTAATTTAAAAAAAAATCCCATTAATAACTAATGGTTAACAAAACCACAGAAACTTTTTGAAGTTCCTGATTAGTGTCACTACCTAAGTAAAATATCTTAGTTTATGTTTACATGGGCATCACTTTTGAAAACCCACTGAAATGAGTATCATGGTGTGCATATTTTTCAGTCTATATATTATATAAACAATTTACCTGAAAGCATTTTAGTTCCTTAATTAGCTTGTTGAATACACTAAGTTCTGAGTACTCTTTGAGCTTCAGATTTTTCATATGCAAAATGGAGACAATACCAACATCATTAAGATGAAATGAAATGTGTACAAAACTGTCCATCCCAATGCTTGCCACTCAGAAGGCGCTCCTTCATATTGGGACCCTGTCTTCTCTATAGCCGTATTTCACATTTCCATAAGCTCTTCTAGGCTTGAGTTGCACAGAGTCCAGGCAAGATTTGCTGCATTAAACTTGCTGAAGGATAAAAAACAGAAAAGACTGTAAAGTCATCTATGCCACAGTGAGGAGCCAAAGCCAGTAACGCCCTGGTTCCTGGGTAACACTGAATGTGAAGGATCCCTGTCATAACTGAAACCTGCCAGCCCTGCAGCTGAGGTGCCAATGATAATAAAAGGGCTTGCAGCTGAAATCACAGACTTTGTTCATCATAGAGGTTCTTCCCATGGGAAAATGAGAGTCACGTTAAACCCCAGTAATATGAAATATCAAAACAGTGGAATTCCCCATGGATGGCCAGAAGAGGGAATTAAAATTTACTTTTTGGTACCAGTCTTACAGGAATATTTGGTTGACTCATTAAAACCCAATCAATGGCTCCTTTCAGATAGGCAGTGTCCTAGTTTTGAAAACTGGAGACGTTCTGGGGTGGCTAGCAAGTAGCACTGGCTTATCCTTCCTAAATTATTTTCCATGGAGTTCCCCATTCTCCACTGTTTGGCCATCCAGGAAATCTGCTTAAAATTCATCTAGGGAGAATATTTTCCATGATCAACAACTCTAAAACTGCATAAAGTCTTTTCTTCTCCTAGCATTTGACCCTGGGCTTGCTTTTCTGTGCCCTGGCAGGAGGCACAGAATGCTGACATGACTACCTTAAAGAGCCTTCCTTATCATACACAATCAGTTCAGAGTTCCCCACAAATACTGGACAGCACTGGGCAGGCTGTGGTTTCCATTGTAACTCACCATTTTAAACTCTCAGGCCTGTATTTTATCTTCTTAGGATTTTTAACATGCAAGGTAACAATCCCATCTACCTATCATTTAAAGAACACGGCATTTGTCATTTAAAGCAGTGTATTTCTTAACCTCAAAAGAGTCTTGCCTCAAATGTGAAACTCCATATGATGTTAAGGTCTAACCTTGATGCAGTAGAACATCTGCTCTGATGCCTTGTGGCCGGGAGCCAGCTTCTAACTGTTAGGGCACAGAAAGGGGGCAGATGCAGGAGACGTTAAACTCTGTGCATTCAATATCTTTATAGTTGCCACAGAACAGCGGCTGGTGCTCAAACAGGTTTCTGGATCCTCACCTGTCAGTGCGTTGATATGGTATCATGATTTTGTTTGCTGTCTGTTTGCTTTTGTAGCTTGTGCTGGCCTTGAATATGCTACCATAATACATGATGTAGCATGTTACCAAACACTATAGCATGTTCTTTCTATGTTATGGAACATAGTGCTGAATATGTGAGTGAGTGGGGACAGGAGTGAGGAAGCTGCTCTTGATTGAAGATTGGACTTGATTTCTGCCTTTGTATCTATCATTGGCTGAACTAACAAGTATGACGAATATAGAGGAGTTCAAGAAATTTCTGTAAAAGGATTCTGTTCTAAAGAGAAAAGCTTGAGTGACATATGTGTGTGTATGAACAATCGCACAACTATGTGTGTAAAAAGAATAATCAAGAAAGATATCCTGATTATAATTAGGTAGTTGATGAAGATGAGGCAGAGAGCAGAAGATAATGAATTATTCAAGGATGGGACCAAAGGAGAAAGCAGATATATATACAACTAGAACAAAGAACGGAAGGTCCTACTTCATTGAAAATAGAAGGTATCCTATGTAAGAATCATACACATGATGGGAACTTTGCACCTCTGAAAAAGTGACATGTGTGCATGTGCGTAGGGGAAGTCATGGGAGATGATAAGTACATGGGTGGGAGATCTCACAGCTAAATAGCAACTATATTTCATTCTTCTCCTTCTTTTGTAGTTCAAATATTTTATTGATGGTATGCATTATTTAAGCAATCAGAGAAAACATTTAAAAGCTTATAATGAGAAAAAGAAAAAAATCATAGTAAGATAAAGGGAAAAAATCTCATCTTCTGTTCCCACATTCTCCATGTACAATTCTAATTACCCTCAGAAAAAGACATGGAAACCATGTGAGCTGCAGTTCCTGTCATTCACCCGAGTTGCAGAAGCTCGGTGAGGACATGGCATGCACCAGGTAGAAACTGAAAGGAGTTACTCTGTGGAGCTTTGAGTGAAGTTAGACCTTCAGTGTGCTGCTTAGGGTCCCCAGTGCTAATGCAAGGGACACAGAGACCCTAGCTGCCTGGATGCAGTGTGGATACAGAGATGCTTGCTGCCAAGATGTGGTTGAAGACAAAAAATGGTCATGAGATGAGATTTCATGGGAGATAGCATGCTGGGACCCTGGAACACTGGCTCTACTTGGGTGACAGGATATTCCTTTACAGAAGCAGAGGAGAACGTGACTGGAGACATGAAGTCCTGTGACTTTCCTTGAATTATGTCAGGGATAGCCCTTAGACATTGTGAGACAGTTTGCATTTATAAATGGACTCTAAACATGACTCACTCTACTCTGAAGAGCACATTAATCACTTTACTGACTTGGTGTTAAGATGGAAGTTTCTGATTCTTTCTTCAGAGTGAATCCTGTATAACTGACTTGGGTTAGAAAATCCCAAAGCTTTGTTGTTCTTCCTGAAACTAAGATATAAAATCTGAGCTCAAGAAAAGGCTTGGTGCTAAGTAAGGGCGGGCCTCTCTGTTTTATCTGTTTGTTGTCTGAGGTGGATGAGGTAACTAACAGAGACAGAATTCATTGGTGATGGGGTGTCTCAGCTCCACAGGTTCCAGTCTCATTCCTCATTTGTGCTCCCTCTGTTTCCTCCTTCCTCTTCTTTGAGTCCACCACCCTCTTTTCCTTAGTTCTAGGTGTTTCTCCTTTTGTGGGACCTAAATGGTCTAATTCTGGTCAAGACAGTTGCAAAGAGGCAAACTGAGACAATCGACTGCTTCCAGTGAAGGACACTCATTTAAAAGCCCTTTCATGCCTCAAGTACTCATGGATCTTCCATTAGAGTCTAAGAGTTTCCAAGTTTTTCAATACATGATGTCACCTCAATACGCAAAAGCTTTGTTTGTCTAGGTTCACTACAATTGTGGATGTGCTCATGGCCCACACAACATAGGGAGCCATTGGATAACTGTTGAGTACATCAGAGAGGTTTCAGAGGGTCTCCCTAAAAGCCCAGGTTTGCTTGGGAAGGAATGGCTCACAGATTCGGCTAAAGAGTAGGCATTTTATAACTTTACCTTAAACACCTTGTTTATCTGGTTTGAATGTGTGTGTGGAAAAAGGACCTGGAAGTCCAGATGCATGTGTGCATGCCTGTGCTGGTTCATTGATGCCACATCTATGAGGTTTTTGTTGTTGTTTTGTTTTGTAGCTCATTTAAAATCAAACATCTAGTTGTTATTTGCCTACTGGCACTATTGCTTCATGTCTTTGAAGGCTAAAGAATTATCTAGCACCATATAAATAAATCATAATCATATAAATTGAAAAAAGATGTAACTCGGTCACTGTGGTGGTTTGCCTCTTCCTGCTGTTCCTCCAGCCTCTGAGGCTTTTTTCCCCGTTTCTGCCTTCTGGTCATGTTTTTCCTCAAGGATGTTGGCCGCACTGGACTTCTGGACCTCACTGTCGTGTTGCCTCCTGTGGTCATTCCGCTGTAACTCCTCATCCTCAGATACTGCCATGGGAAGATGCTCCTTCAGTTCTTCATGGTGCCAGAACCACAGCCCCTGCCTTCAGTATGAGTTCAGTTTAGGAGAAATCCTTGCCCCTCCTCCCCTCTCATCCTTCCTTCCTTCTCTCCTACCCTTCCTGCTTGATGATCACTCTTCCTTCTTCCTCTCTTCCTTTCATCCTCCTTTCTTTCATTATCTCTTCTGCCTCATGGAAGTTGAACTCAGGTCCTTGTGCGTGTTAGGCAAGAGCTTTACCACTGAGCTGTATCCCCAGTCTCTAAAAGCAATCACCATTTATCTTAAAATAGAGATTGAACATCACTGGATTCACACTTCTGTGAAGAAGACTGTAAATGAGCTCATGGTCACAATGTTAAAGTAAGATATAAAGAGCCTACTAGCTGCTTGAGTGCAGCTTAAAAAAAAATGCCAGGCATGGTGGCACACACCTTTAATCCCAGCACTGGGGAGGCAAAGGCAGGCGTATTTCTGAGTTCAAGGCCAGCCTGGTCTACAGAGTTAGTTCCAGGATAGCCAGAGCTATACAGAGAAACCCTGTCTCAAAAAAACAACAAACAACAAACAAACAAACAAACAAACAAAAACAAAATAAGAAAGAAAGAAAAATATGAAAACAGTGAATTAATTTAAAGCCTACATTAGCTCATTCTATGGACAACTGGTCAGTCTTATTTCTACCTGAGTCTTTCTTTTCTAACCATTGCCTTGTTAAGCTCTGAGTCTGTCTGATCAGCAGCTATGGTTGTCAGTTCTTCCTGAGAAGAATGATATTCTTTAGTGACATAACCCAGATCTCCTGGCAATATAGATACTGTCCCAAAACTTTTTAATTATCCCCTAGAGAGATTTCACTTAAAACAAGTGGTTTTTTTTTACTGTACAGTAGCATAGAGCCAGACATTCTCAAGAGGACCATGTCATCTTCAATCAGGTGAAAACTGATCATCAGAGGCCAAACAATTTAGTTCATTCTGCATAAAGGAGGGAGCACTTCTCTGGCAACACCTGGCACTGGAGCAATAACTAACATGTTTAAAATACCATTTATGAGAAGTATAAATAAAAGAAATGTCAAGAAACACTGCTCCAGGTGTAATCCTCAAGAAATGGGTCAGACACAATGCTGACTAACGTCTTATCTTCTCTCATCTAATCCTCACAATAGTCATGTGCAGACAGGGAAATTAACCTTGAATAACTCAAGAGAAACCGCACAGCTTGCAGGTTACATAGTTGAGGCGTGAGGCCAAGTCTGTTTCCAATGAGCCCAGCTGCAAAGTCAAAGTCAGACCACACATGTGAGTCATGATTCAAGTGATCTGTTTATTGGAGAAGAAGAATAAGTGCATGTGAACATTCACACACACACACACACACACACACACACACACACACACACACACACACATTGTCTTTATGATACTAGAATTGAACCGAGGGTCTTATGGGGGCATAATGAAAATTTTCTCCCTGATTCACAACCCTAGTCCTAGTATAGGAAAAAAAAATTTTTTTAAATCTTCTCTGACAGTGAACACATGTATGTATATTAGCATCTCTGTATACTTATGAACATTACTTCCTGCTGTATTTTGTGTCTTAGCTTACACTTGTTTGCAAGTGAGCCATTTGCTAAGGAAGAGGACACATGGTGCTCTCTGAATCTTTCCAATTCTTCTTCTTCTCTGGACTACAACAGTGTGATAGTTCTCTACACATTCCAGATTTTTGCCAACACTCTAACTTCCTACATGGGGACACTGTCTTCGTAGTAGAGAGCTCTCTGTTGCAGTCTTGGGAAGAGTCCTTACACAGAATGCAGTAGATGTGCCTTTGAAGTACCAGTTGCTCCCACGTCCTCTCACTTACAAGGACAGATTGAGGAGCATGTCCAGTGCAGTCCTTTCCCTTAGAAGGGCCACAGGAACCATACCCAGCACCAGTAGCTGCTACGTTTAAGAAGGTGCTGTTCCCGTGATGGTGGCAGATGGGTTTTTGTTTGAGATAAACTCAGCAAGACTTTAATTTTCCTAAATATTCCTCAAAACCTTTCTGTTAAAGAATGCTTTAGGTAATTGTATTTAACTTGTTATTTTAAAGAACTTTTCTCCACTGCAGAAAAATTGAAATGGGTAAAGAAGGGAAGAGTCACAACAAAGTGGACACAGTGAGGAGGCCCCCAGAATACCTCCCAAAGCAACCCACTTCACCCACTTCCTCTTCCAAGACTCCCACTTCTTCATGCATTAACAGGGGGAAGTTTAAGCAACTAAAGTTTTCTCCTGTATGAATAAGCCATCATTGTGTGAAAGAACAGTGAAGAGATTTGTCTGTGTATTTTGTGAGTATAGCTCCTTCCTATAACCAATCTTTAATTTGCCTCTGGATTCTTGGGGTATAACAAATGGCTACAGATATCATTGGTATACACTCTAGTGTACTGATGTCTGCCTAAAGATGAAACAATGACTATAGACCCATTTGCTTTTAGAAATTTTATGCTATAAAATATGCCTTCTACTTAAGGAAAGCCTGATAAGCATTAAAAACATGGGCAGCAGTGATTTTTGCATTTCATAAACATGTCCTTAGCATTGCATATCATTGATAGCCACCAGCTTCTCCCTGTGGTGTCTCTCTTGTGATCCTCAGCCTTGAAGATGGACCTGGATGAGGATCTTATTGTAGCTCCTTCTGGGAAGAGCTGAGCAGTAGCCAACCTTCCTCTTTGTCTTCATTACTAACTTTTTTTTTTTGCTTTAAAAAAGTGTGTGTGTGTGTGTGTGTGTGTGTGTGTGTGTGTGTATAAGGATGACCATGACAAGCGGGGATTAGATAAGGTATTGTGGGACTCAGCCCCAGAGAACATGTATTCTTTCTCAGCAAGCATGAACTAGCTTTTTACCTAGGAGCCTCATGTTTCCCCCATCCATGTTGGCTTGACCCTGGTGTAGTAGTTATAAGGTCTTGCTTAGGTGACCATATTGTTGAGTTTCCATGGGTGTAGCTTTGCTGTCCTATACAGAAGGGATCCCAGGCCTCTGGCTCTTACAATCTTTTTACTCTCTCTTTTGTGATGTTCCCCAAGCTTTAAGTATAGGGGGTGCATTGTTGCTAACTTTAAAAATGTTCCAGGCAGCTGGCTGAGTACTTTTTCCTATTATTTAATGCAATATTTATAATGGTTCTTGATATAGAAACCATTTTTACTCCAACTTTACAAATGAAAAGCTTGTCTTGAAGAGATTAAAGTGACAGCTTGAGATCATAGGACGCCATAGCTTGAGTTGTCAATTAGGTCAGCCTGTGTCTAGGAATTAAGTTGGTAACCTTTGTGGTACCTTGTAGTTGGCCATGTAGCCCTTTTCTCCTTACACTTTACCAGATTGGAGCAACTGGTGAGTTGAGACACAGGGAAACCAAAATGTGGGTATGGCTATCTACTCTCCTTTCTGTCCAGGGAACTCTCTCACTTCTTTTTTCTGTTTTATCTCCTTGCATCTTGTATCCTATATTCATGAGACATTTCATACAAATCTTCCAAGAACTGAGTTCCTCTTTGCTGTGGATGACACCACTTCTTGTTTTCCATGAACCAGGAACAAATCCTCCTTGCAGGGCTATCGCTCCTGCCAGGGAGGTTCACTTTCAGTATCCATAACACTCTTCAATCAGACTCAGTGCTAGGTACTTACTGAGCACCTACTACACTCAACGTAGTTTTCAACATAAGGAGTAGTTCCAAAAACCTCTATTTTTCCACTTTCTATCCCAATACAGTTGTGTTCCTCTTAACATTTTTGGGCTAAACTCAGTGTTTGAAAGGACTTCTTTACAATGCTTACCACATGATCATTCCCTTTTTGAACCCTTGAACTTCTCCTACTTACAAATTTAGTGCTTAACAGTCCCTATTAAGGACAAAGGGAAGGAACTTCATAATAGTGAGCAGCTTTCCTGTCACCAGCACGCATAAGTCACTGTCTCATTTAACTGTCACAAGAGCATAAGGAAGTTAAATAGTTAAATAGTTCTCATCTCAAGTGGAACCTAGAGTCAAGCCACTCACGTAAAAAGAGGCAAGATTTGGTAAGTATCAGGGATAGTACAGGGGCAGGGGGATTCCTCTTCCTATCTTAGAAGAAAAGGAAAACAAATGATCACAAGGCACAGGACACCTATAAACTCTACTGGATCTGTTGTTTTGCATGATCACCTAAAGCTAAGTGTGTGTGTGTTTGTTTGTTTGTGTTTGTTTCTTGTGCACGTCTCTGTGTACATGCATTGCATAGTAGGCCTGTAGAAACCAGATGACAACTTCCAGTCATCTGTTCTCACCATGTCGCATCCAGGAGATCAAACTCAGCTCGTCAGCTTCGGGAGCAAGTGCCTTTGCTTGCTGAATCATTTCATGGCCCCTAAAAGATGAATTAAAATTAACACTAGGAAGTAGACAGCATGTCTGAATTCAGGGAAATTGGAAGTCTAAATTATAACCCATTCACATACCTATGCACTAGGCTCTTCATGTAGACTCTGCATGTGGTGGGATTAAGTGAGTGTTGAACAGAGCCTCTGCCCACACAGCAGCCTCATTCCAAAATTGTACTTTGGGAGTTTTAATCCTTGATTTCTGAATGTTTCTATTCTTTAAACACTTCATGGGGGAAAGAAATGGAGAGGCGGCAGAAAGAAAGGAAGTCTTTCACAACATAGCTGCAAGTGCTGAACTCCAATAGCATGAAAGATGAGGAACGAAGTTCCAGAATCTCCCCAGACAACCTGTCAGGATTGGATTTCAGCTTCCATGAGTAAAAGTCTCAATCCATATAAGAACCCAAGCCTGCACATAGAGCAAACATCAAAGCATGCTCATTGTACAAATTTTCTCTGATATTTAAACAAATAAAGGATTGATGTATTCTAGCAAAAATATTTTCTTCACACATTTTTTAAAATTTTACTTTAAAGCACTTTACCTATATTATAAATTATAAAGAGAGTTGTCGATACCAAGCTTTCCAAAACTCTGCTAATGGAGTTCTGTTTGTATTTTTGGCTACTGTGTTATCGATGTTTTGTCTTACCTTCAGGTAGAAGTAGGTGGAAGTTAAGATTTACCGGTCATTTGTAAGAAACAGAGAGGTACAGAGATGAGTGATGAATTAGACAATGGTTTGACCTGCTGTTACTTCACATGATTCTGAAGTAAATCAAGGGATGACATCAACAGTGAGTCAGATAGAGGATTTCATGGTCACAGATCCTGGTACTAGGGTTATATAAAGTGGGGCTTTAAGGGAACTTGCAGTCGGAGGGAACAGGTTGATGAGCTGCACTCTGCTGAAAGGAGTCTGCACAATGAAATTTCTCATGATGATTGTGTTCTTACAGGTATCTGCCTGTGGGGCTGCTCCCATGAATGACAGTGAATTTGCTGAAGTAAGTATTGACAGCATTGCTCTGGTCCAGCCTGACTGTATCTTTAATAGTTGCTGAATTTGCAAATAGTATGTTGAAAAGTGTGATTCGATTTGAAAATCAGTACAGATTCTCTCTTGTTACCATGTTTTGTTTTCCAGAGAGGATTATAAAGATGAAAGAATGTCATTAAACTGGTGAATAATTGTACCATCTACAAAAAGCTTTGGCTAAATTACTTTAGCTCAATATAATTAGATTACATTTCTAATAGAGTGTTGTGTATTGGTCTCTCACTCCATTTGTCTTTTATTTGAGGTAGTAGTTTAATATCCAGTAATAATGCAAGATTTGGACTTTGCTTAGTCCATGTGACCACTTCAAGATTTTATGATAGTTACAGCATGTTCTCTCTGCGATTTATCTCATATATTTATTCATAAGTATTTTAAGTAAGATGTGAAATTTTACCTTTTTCTAATTAAAAAAACTTGAACATCTATTTTCTAAAATTATATATATATTCCTTTTTTACACAGAATCCTACTGTGTTGTCTAGTCTGGTTTTGAACTTGTGGGCTCAGATGACCCTTCTGTATCGCCCTCCTCAGCAGCTGGCTCTATTTTCTAACATTATTATTACTTTGAATTCATTCAAGTTTTCTACTGTGTCAAGATTTTCCCACTGCTGGGGACTAACCCTAGACCTGCTAGCATGCTAGATAATTGCTGTACCACTAAACTACCTTCCCCAATCAAGTACCCGTATATACTAGATGCTAAAATGGCTCCTTAAAAACCTAGAAGCAGGTCTGAAGAAGGAGAATAATAAATAGTTCTTCCTCTGGAATTTTGGTAATCTGACTAATCATTTATGTTTTAAATAGCGTAGGAAATTATTTTTTCCTCCTTATAATTGATTCCCTAGGTAATAATAATAATAATAATGTAGCCTGTGATTAAAATACCTGGTTCTAGAATATCAGTATACTACTGACCATGTTTGCAGGGTTCCCAGCAGAAACCTGGCTGCATACAACCGTGTGCAATGCTTGTGTTTTATCTAGTGGTACTTGTCAAGATTTTATGATTATGGAAAGGACAGAATTCCAATGACAAAAACAAAAACCAATAGAAACTTCCTAAAAGAAAAACTCCAGGAAATGCAGCAGTTCTTTGGGCTAGAAGCAACTGGGCAACTGGACAACTCAACTCTGGCAATAATGCACATCCCTCGATGTGGAGTGCCCGATGTACAGCATCTTAGAGCAGTGCCCCAGAGGTCAAGATGGATGAAGCGGTACCTCACTTACAGGTAATGTCAGTGTTTGCCCTGGGGAGCTTTTCTACTTACCTATGAGTGTAGCTTCTAGAAACCTAGACCATTTAGCTACAACGTAGTTCTAAATCCAAAAGTAGCCTCTGTAAATTGTTAATACAAATGCATTCGTTAACTTCAGACTGAGGATAAGAGTTCAGATCCCAAGAAGATATGTAAAATCCAGGCATAGTGGCTGTCTGTAATCCCAGCACATGGGAGGCAGAGATAGGGGGTGCTCAGGGCAAGTTGGCTAGCCAGACTAGTAGAAACAGGGGTCTCTGGCTTTGGTTGAGAGACCTCACCTCAATACTGAAAGTGGAGCAGGTTTCAGGAAGATGCCTGAGTCAACTTCAGGCCTCTACATGCATGCACATACTACACGCACACACACATACATGTGGACATACATATACACACAGGCAGATACACACACACACACACACACACACACAATTTATTATCTCTGTGAGGAGAGTTGCTCACTGAAGAAAGACTTTCAGTCATTTGCCTTGTCAGTCAGTACAGAGCAGAGAAGCAGCAAACAGACAGAAAAAGACTAAAAATAAATAAAAGAAAGAAGTCTATACAATATTAAAAATTGATAAATGTGAAATTTTGGCACATTGGGTATTTATGTCTATGAAAGTAAATGCTTCACTATAATTACCAATAAGTCATAAATAAGAGGAAATTAAGTTATATTTTGATTGATGAGAAAATTTTCCAGAGAAAAAAACTATTTTGAACTTTAACACACTTTTCTTACCCAGACTGTCAGTTTGTGAGGAAGTTCTTCCTATGGGCATGGGTGCAGAACTAAGAGACTAGAAAGACAAAATTAACCAGTGGTATCATGTTTATTTCCCTTTCTTTCCCCAACACAGGATCTATAATTACACTCCGGACATGAAGCGTGAGGATGTAGACTACATATTTCAGAAAGCTTTCCAAGTCTGGAGTGATGTGACTCCTCTAAGATTCAGAAAGCTTCATAAAGATGAGGCTGACATTATGATACTTTTTGCATTTGGAGGTATACAATTTACACATCACCTGTGTCATTCATCATGCTGTATGATGTCATCACTCACTATGTTATGCCATTATGTGTGATGACCTGAGATGCCCTGTGACAGATGCAGGTGACTAATGACTTTCTTTCATTTTACAAAGCTCACGGAGACTTCAACTATTTTGATGGCAAAGGTGGTACACTAGCCCATGCTTTTTATCCTGGACCTGGTATTCAAGGAGATGCACATTTTGATGAGGCAGAAACGTGGACTAAAAGTTTTCAAGGTAGGAGAGAGAAAAAAAATTAAACTAACCTTAAAATTTAAGATACAAAAAAAAAAAAAAAAAAAAGCCAGGCGTGGTAGCACATGCCTTTAATTCCAGCACTCGGTAGGCAGAGGCAGGCGGATTTCTGAGTTCGAGGCCAGCCTGGTCTACAAAGTGAGTTCCAGGACAGCCAGGGCTATACAGAAAAACCCTGTCTTGAAAAACAAAACAAACAAACAAAAAAAAAACAAAAAAAAAAAAATTAAGATACGCCGTGATCTCAAAGAATATGTTCTGACAAAGATTACATTATATTATGAAATAACAAATTCTAATTATGTTTGCCTCTAAATCAAATTTAAGATTCTTTATACGTAGTGCAATTTTCCCCATTGTGAATCAGGGATGTTGGACATGATTGTGATAGAGATCATCTCCAAGGACCACTAAGATTCTATGAGCAAGGTCTGCATACTTGGAAATGTGAAAGATTTTAGTTGGGTTTTGGCCAGTAAAATCTATAAACTTAAAAGAACACACTAATTCTGTGTGATCCATCTTATGTTAGCAATTTCTTAGTTCCACGGTGATCCCTAAAGATAATTAGAGAAAATTATAGAAAAAAGATCATTGCAGATCCCTGTGGATCTTGATGTCCTGGAGCCTTGAGGCACCATTTCCAGAATCAATTAGTTGAGACTGTAACTCACTATCCCACTCAAATAATGAGGAGTGAATTTATCTTATCATTCACTATTCATTGTTGTTATTATTGGAGGCAATCCCAAATATAAGAACATTTAACCCATCATCTCAGTACCCTTACTAATATCTCCTGGAAATCCTCAGTTATACAATTCATTCATATGGAATACATAAGGAGAAATTCAAGAACATGGTCTCCCTACTCCAAATCCTCCTTCTCTGGCTGATTTTTCATGTGATATGTAGCTATGTAATTTACATACCCCATGTCTACCACAAAGGTAGACATATACCCTAAAGCTTATCAAAATTTTGATAAGGACATTTGAAGACTATAAGGTGCATCATGTATGACTTACTACTTGCTGAACTACAACTTCTTAACCAGACATAGCCATGTGTCTGAGGTTTTTCCTGGGTTATTTGGGGATTGGGTGTAACCTCTTCATCAACTGATACTGCTTTGGAATCTAATGAACCCTAGAAATAAATGTACATCAATTCAGCTGCTCTCACCTGAGCAGAACAAGCAAAAGTTGGTGACAAGCTTGCACAAAAAGGCAAGGTCTAAAACATGTTCTCTTGGCTCCTGGCCTTATTTTAAAAATTGATTTAATTCTATTTTTTCAAAAAAAAAAAAAAGGCAGCTTTGAAAATTTTATCTATGTGGCCCAGGTTGGCCTAGAACTCATGGTCCTAAGTCATCTTTCTGAATGAATGAATGAACGAATGAATGAATGAATAAAATCATTTCCAACTCCTAGATCTACATTCTAATTTTACTGTTAATCAGGTTTCCTAGAACATAGGAAATGTTTAGGAAGCATCTTTTACTAAACTCAGGTGTCATAAACAGTGAGAAATGTAGTGTACCCTGTGTTTTCCTCATCCAGTGGCACAGAAACCACTGTGTGCTTCACAAGTGAGTAAACAGAATCCACAAGGTGAACCAAACAAATTAGGTGGTTGAACCAAGATTCATATCCCAGCTGCTTGGCTCTAACTACACATTATTAAAAGTAAAGTGGGACCTTTAATCTTATTTAGAATCACAGGTAGAAACATTCACACCAGAATACATTTCATTTGTCTGCCAATGAAATGTTCCATAACTGCAGACAATTTTGGCTCCAAAGGGACTTTTTTTTTTTTTTCAGAAATAGAATTGGTACTTCTAAAGAGTGGTGCAATTAAAGATCTCTAAATTCCTATAACAGAGGATTGCTCTGACAAAACTTATCTAGCCTATAATGTCAACAAAATTGAGCCTGAGAAATGTTCTTTGAAAGAGTAGGGGAATTAAGTAAAGGATTCTCAAATGTTCCCTTTTAATGTGTTGTCAGACATTGTATTATCTTCTTCAATGACAAAGCAATGGGTTGGAGAGATGACTCAGAGATTAAGAGAGCATGCTGATCTTTTAGAGGATCTGAGCTCTGTTCCCAACACCAAGGTTGGACAGCTCATAACTGCCTGTTACTATCTCCAGGTAGATCCAATGACTCTGGCCTCTGCAAGTGCCTGCGCTCCTGTGGCACAGAACATTCACAGTGGGATGACATTCAGCCACTAATGGATGGACTCCTATCACATGGATGAAACTATGTTATGTGTAAAAATGTCAGCTGTAGGAAGATCTGTATCATATTATCTTATTCATGTTGAGACATGAGAAACGTTAATCTCACAAATTTTAAGAGCAGAATAGTGGTTGAGGAGAAAGAGGAGGTGTGGTTGAAAATGGTTAATCCATTGACACTAAGCCACAGCTAGAAGCCTGGAGTTCTGTTGTTGGCACTGTGACTTGGTAATACATCTACAGACAACAGTACCATACTCTAATTCAAAAGGCTAGAAGAAAGATTTTTGAGTGTCTTTGCCATACAAATGATACATATTTGAAAAGATAGATATATTTATCCTGCTTGAACATTGTACAGTAAGTGTAGGCATCAAAAAATCACATGGTATGCTATAAACATGTACAATTTCATGTGTAAGTTAAAGAAAATGTGATAGTCTAATTCACAGCTTTATTATTTTTTTTTCTTGCTAACTCTTAGGCACAAACCTCTTCCTTGTTGCTGTTCATGAACTTGGCCATTCCTTGGGGCTGCAGCATTCCAATAATCCAAAGTCAATAATGTACCCCACCTACAGATACCTTAACCCCAGCACATTTCGCCTCTCTGCTGATGACATACGTAACATTCAGTCCCTCTATGGTAAGCTGAACCTCATTTGCCATTCAATGCCACACACACATGAAAAATCTCATGTCTATATTTGGGAAACATTACTATCTCATTTTGAGGCCTATGTGCATGCACGCTGTGAGTTAGGTGTCACAGAACCATCTTCATTTAGTCTCACATTTAAAGTGATTTTTAACAGTGGCACTACTGCTTGGTTGAGGGGGAGAGGGCATGCAGAGAAAGAAAATTTAAATATTCCCTTCTGTGATTTTGCAACTGAGTATGATAATGTCCTCCAGGAACGCTTCTCCTGAATTTCATAGGAAACAGGACTATTTTTTATTTTCCATTAAGAGAAAATATTTAAGATGAATAGCCCTTCCTCTTACAAAATTCCCCCAAATGAACATCAAAATGTATTTTCAGGAGCCCCAGTGAAACCCCCATCCTTGACAAAACCTAGCAGTCCACCATCAACTTTCTGTCACCAAAGCTTGAGTTTTGATGCTGTCACAACAGTGGGAGAGAAAATCTTTTTCTTTAAAGACTGGTAAGATTGTTTTCATATCTAACCAATGTTATGGCTGTGTGGTTAAAGTTGTTTGGTTGTCCGTTTGTCTGAAGATACTTGAACTGATGTACATCAAATCCATATGGCAGGAACTTCAACTTGATTCTCAAGGTTTGGAGAGATCTTAGACTTTTGAAGTAGAAAATTCTGTGACCCTGCTTATGTTGACTAGAAATCTAGTCTGGAAAAAAAATCAATTTGTAGTAGGAATCTGTTAGGGAATTCAAAGACAGGAAGTGGAGAAGCCCAATTGTTTTGTTTATAGGTAAAAATGCTAAGGTCTCAGGGGTTGGTGAGATGGTTCTGTTGGCAAAGTTCTTGGTGTTCAAACTCAAGGACCTGAGTTTAATTCCCAGCCAACATAGAAATGTTCAATGGCAGCTGCACTGACTAAACCCCAACGTATCAAAGAAGAGTGTGGTTGCTAGGGCTTTCTGAACCTAAGTCTGTTTAAGTGAATCAGAAAACTCCAGACTCAATGAGAACATACGTCTCAAAAGATATGCTAGGTAGTGGCTGAGGAATATACCTGAAGCCTCCACATACATGTGCACACATATATATGAATGAACACTTACATACACATACACAGACACACACACAGACACACACACACACACACACACACACACACACACACATAAACACACACATGCTGGTCTGGAGTTAAGGCTTTGAAAAGCTCCTGTGTAGACTTCCTTGAGGACATGGAGAATTTCAGAATGTCTCCACGTTTCTGTCTTGGAGCAGAAATGGAGACAGGTGTTGGTTTAGGGGAGGACAGTGGTGAGGTTAATGAGCGGAGGTAAGACATATGATCCCATATTGAGATTATGAAACAGTAACTTCTTCCACTTACAAACCAGGTAACCAGTTATGACACCAGACTTGAACTGTAGATCCACGAGGCTCAGACTTTGGGTATTTCTTTTTTCAGGTTTCCTGGTGAAGTCACTGTAGTTATCTGAATTGATTAAGGTTCCCTTGCATGGTGCTGTCATACAGAAATGTATGGAATAGAGTGTGAAAACAAAGAAATACTCAACCACTTTGCAAGTTCGTTTCATTTGCCTTCCGAAGAATGTGAGTCAACAGTGATTTCTCATACATAATAAATGTATTTCATGTCAGGTTCTTCTGGTGGAAGCTTCCTGGGAGTCCAGCCACCAACATTACTTCTATTTCTTCCATATGGCCAAGCATCCCATCTGGTATTCAAGCTGCTTACGAAATTGAAAGCAGAAATCAACTTTTCCTTTTTAAAGGTAATTATAATACTTGGTTCTGCCCCTGAGAATCATTTAAGGAAAAAAATAAGTGAAGGAATTTGTACCACTTTTTATAAATGAAGACTAAAAACAGTGCTCTAGACTTTTGTAACAATGGCTCTGAGATGTAAGTTAATTGTACAAGCCCAACTCTACAGGAAATGCACACCTTTAAGAAAGGTATATGAACTATAAAATAATAGCACTTAAAAAAACCTGCAGAGCCACAGGAAGTAAAGCAATGGTTGAGAACGGAAACAGTGTGGGGTGACATGACTCAGTGACAGAGACCCTACTTTCCATGGATGAAGCCTTGGGTTTTCCTCCAACACCCAGTACAAATAAAGTAAACTCAATTTTAGAACTCTGCTCAAGAGAGATATTTTATGGTATGTCAATGCTTTTATTATCCTTTTGGGGTGACTGTTATACCCTTTCTGTTTGTCCTCATAGATGAGAAGTACTGGTTAATAAACAACTTAGTACCAGAGCCACACTATCCCAGGAGCATATATTCCCTGGGCTTCTCTGCATCTGTGAAGAAGGTTGATGCAGCTGTCTTTGACCCACTTCGCCAAAAGGTTTATTTCTTTGTGGATAAACACTACTGGAGGTAAGGTTCATTGGCTGGTACTTTTTTTTGCTAAGATTTGTAAGACAGGCACAGAATGGAATTTTTCAGAAGGCAGTCTTTCTATAAAAGCTTCAGACACCTTTGTCTTTATGGGAGAGGCAGAAGGGGAATATAGTTCTGAAATAGTCACTATCAACCTGCTTCTTTTCTTTGGGCCTTTGGATTGGTTTCTGATATAATTTCATGTTAGAGAGTGTTCAAACTCCATGACTCCTTTCTACAATTGGCAAATCCAAAAGATGAAATGAGGAACTGATTTTCTGAGTGACAAATCACCAGAGGGAGTTGTCATCAACGCAGTTGTCTTGTCTTCCTTATCTAATATTGAAGAGGGGGATCGTCCCTATCCTCTTCTGAGGAAAAGAGTCACGAGCCTCAGTGTTTGCACAGGTGATACAAGACAAACCAGAATATGCTAAGGTAGTAGAGCCTCTATGTTTTCTTGAATATTGAAAATTCAACACACAGTTTCAACTAAAAGCCACATACTTGTGACATAAATTGGCCTGCCAAATTTAGTCTTGTTTGAGAAACAGGACTTGTGATTTTACCAAATAAGTTTTTTTTGGAGAGGTGAAAACAGGTGTAATTTATTGTAATCTGACACTCTTTTTTTATTAGATATTTTCTTCATTTACATTTCAAATGCTACCCTGAAATTCCCCCACTTCCTCCCCCTGTTCTGCTCCCCAACCCACCCACTCCAGCTTCCTGGCCCTGGCATTCCCCTGTACTGGGGCATATGATCTTCCAAGGGCCTCTCCTCCCATTGATGGCCAACTAAGACATCCTCTGCTACATGTGCAGCTAGAGACACGAGCTCCGGCATAACCTCACAAGAGACAGCTATATCAGGGTCCTGTCAGCAAAATCTTGCTGGCACATGCAATAGTATCTGGGTTTGGTGGCTGTTTATGGGATGAATCCCTGGGTGGGACAGTCTCTGGATGGTCATTCCTTCTGTCTCAGCTCCAAACTTTGCCTCTGTAACTTCTTCCATGGATATTTTGTTCCCCATTCTAAGAAGGAACGAATTATCTACACTTTGGTCTTCCTTCTTCTTGAGTTTCACGTGTTTTGCAAATTGTATCTTGGGTATTCTAAGTTTCTGAGTTAATATCCGCTTATCAGTGAGTGCATATCATGTGTGTTCTTTTGTGACTGGGTTACCTCACTCAGGATGATATCCTCCAGATCCATCCATTTGCCTAAGAATTTTATAAATACATTGTTTTTAATAGCTGAGTAGTACTCGATTGTGTAAATGTACCACATTTTCTGTATCCATTCTTCTGTTGAGGGACATCTGGGTTCTTTCCAGCTTCTGGCTCTTATAAATAAGGCTGCTATGAACATAGTGGCGCATGTGTCTTTATTACAAGTTGGAACATCTTCTGGGTATATGCCCAGGAGAGGTATTGCTGGATCTTCTGGTAGTACTATGTCCAATTTCTGAGGAACCACCAGACTGATTTCCAGAGTGGTTGTACCAGCTTGCAATCTCACCAGCAATGGAGGAGTGTTCCTCTTTCTCCACATCCTTGCCAGCCTCTGCTGTCACCTGAATTTTTTATCTTAGCCTTTCTGACTGGTGTGAGGTGGAATCTCAGGGTTGTTTTGATTTGCATTTCCCTGATGTAACCTGATACTCTTCAAATTTGTCTAGCTACTGGCTCCCTTTTTACACTTCCAACAGATAGAGGAATTTTTTTTTTCTCCAGAGTCCTAGTGTCAGGCAAGCAATGAGTGGAGAAATAAACTAATTGAAAAATAAGGTAAGACGCATGCTAAGTTATCACTTGGAAGTCTAGAGAAAACTGACTCTTTCTACTCAGTGGTATGGAAACACAAGGACCTTGCTCTCCTGTGTGGACAGGAAGTGTTTTATGTTTCATTTTTCTCTAGCATAGATGTTCAAAACCTTTGAACCCCTTGGCTCTTAAGTTCTCCTTCTCTTCACCATGGGAGAAATTATTGATTCATATCTTGCTAGAAAGGATTTGTAAAAATGGTGATTAAGTCATTGGGCCAGTGAGGGTTGTGATATGCCAACCCTCTTCAAATGCCAGGCTGCATGGGAAGAGACCGAGCAACCGGGAGGCAATGTGAGGGCCAGAAATATGCTTGACTGGAGTCTACGAAATTCAAGTTCTGATTCCTAGGTGTCTTGGAAAAAGAAAAAATCAACCAACTGTTTTATGTCTGAATTTTTTACCTGTTCATTTAAAACACTTTCAGGAAGGATGAGTGTGTTCTTCATTTTGTGGAGTCCATTTTCTCACATTGTTTTTGCTGGCTCTTTTCTCCCACAGGTATGATGTGAGGCAGGAGCTCATGGACCCTGCTTACCCCAAGCTGATTTCCACACACTTCCCAGGAATCAAGCCTAAAATTGATGCAGTCCTCTATTTCAAAAGTAAGTAGGCTGGGAACATATTGGAAATCAGATTTTAAAGTACAAAAGTGTAGACTGGGATCATGGGTGGGATGAAAGCTGCTCCTGTTTATGGTGTGAATATGTTCAACTTGAGCCTGAGAAAAGTTGCCTGTCAGTGTCACATGGCAATTGTCCTGCTGTGCACGTGGCATCTACAAGCCTGATGCACTGCTAATGGTCCCCAACACGGACCTCTGCAATCAAACCTTTTGTAGTCTTGATAATCTTTAAGAACAGCTCCAGGTTTTAAAGAAACACAAAGTAAGAATTAAAGAATTGACTTTCTTTCTATTTTAGGACACTACTACATCTTCCAAGGAGCCTATCAATTGGAATATGACCCCCTGTTCCGTCGTGTCACCAAAACATTGAAAAGTACAAGCTGGTTTGGTTGTTAGGAAGAATGTAGTGAAGGGTGCTTGCTGGTTTTTCAGTTTTATAAGTATATTTATTACATATTCACTCTATGCTCAGGGTGTAACTATGTGGCAATAATGTAACAGGAAATAAGGGGAGGTGTACAGGTCACACACACATAGTTACACAGAAAAGTGCTTTTACAAAATTAACCTCTTTTAGGAAACTTTTTTCACTTCATTCTATTCTTAATTTTGAAAGTGCATGGTTCAGAGGCCAACTGGTTTATCTGTAAGTTGTTTTCTAACAACCTTCAAGTAGAAATATTAGAATTACTCTCTTGTCTTTACTGAAATGTAACATGTTTTGTTTTCTTTAAATAAATTGAAAGAAAGTGTTTGCCTTTTAATTTTTTCTTTAAAAAAGTGTGTGTGTGTGTGTGTGTGTGTGTGTGTATGTTGCCTATGTGCATATTTATGTACCACCTGCTGGTAGAAGACAGAAGAGGATGTCAGGTCCCTAGAAACAGGAGTTATCATGGTTATGGGAAACATTGTGGGTGCTGGGGATTGAATTCATATCTCCTAAAAGAGCAGCCTGTGCTCTTTGCTCCTGTGTCATCTCTCCAGCCCCAGTTATAATATTTTTCTTGAAAAGTCAATCAATTTTGAAAATAACTGTGGTCTTCTAAATAAAATCTTTCTGTGACTGTACCAAGCCATCAATGGAGATGTGATAGCTATAAGAAGTTGAAGCTTGGAGTCCTTTTAATCACTTGTGTATGAACAGCAGTCTAAACCCAAGACAAGAAAGCATTCTCTAGCCAGCACATGACTCCAAAGGTAGCTCCATATGACCACAAGACTGAAGAGGAGGTAGGAGGAAATAAGGCTTCTGTTCTTGTTAGATGTGTTGTGTGGCTCATTTCACATCAGAAAGTGGGTTGTAGCATTGCTATGTGGCCTTACAGGACATTAAATGGAAGCCTCCTTAAGCACAGGAGGAACTATGAGTAGCACACGCTTTGTTTGTCACAGGAAAAAGACAACATGGTGAGCCTGCCATGTCTGTGTCCTGGTCTGCCTTCTATCAGTTTTATTTTCTGTCCTGACATCTTGGCTCCCTATCTTCTGTATTGTGTATGCTGTAGAGATCTCAAAGCTTGTGAGTTTGTGAAGTATGTCCAATGTTAAAACTGACTGGTGTATTGTCCAAGAAACAGAGAACCCTTCATAGCAGATTGTCATTCAGGCATTTTTGGAGACTGAAATGAACTGAAATAGGAATGACATGAGGAAAGGGCTCCTTTGCTCCATGTGTCAGATGTGAGTATTAACCTTCGACATCAACTTCATGAGATCCAGAGTCATGTAAGAGACATGTGAGCACTACTTCAAAGAAGGTAAATGGTAGGGAGCATTGTCACTCTCAGAGCAGGTGGCAGATCGATGACAGTCCCATCATGGGAAGGACAGCATTTTGTCCTTAATAGGATAGGTCATTAATTTTGGTTATGAATTTGCATTTCCTGTACATAGTGCTCCTGCTCAAACTATCACCCATGGACTTACAGCATACCTTACCACCACCATAGTATTCCACACAACATTGTTTCTGTTCAGGGACCTCATTTCACAGCCACAGTAGAGTCACATTAGGCTCACATTCATGTTGATATTCATGCTCTGCACAGTCCTGACACGGGAAAAACATCTGCTTTATAGACTGCTGTAAGCCTTTGATTGATTTCTAGAATCTTTATCTTCTCAGTATTAGAGACTGAACCCAGGGCCGTGTGTGTACAACAAAGCACGTGACCTTTAAGTTATGTCCTAGCAGTTAAGATTCTGAAAAGGTCATTTTTTCTGCTATTTTTATGCTGGTGTTTTTGTTACTTTTATGAAAAAAAATATTTGGATTACCCTTTATTTAATCATTCCAGGTGGCATGGCTTTTAGATTATTAATTTTAGTGTTGACAGCAAACAGATATTTAAAGCCTTAAATTAATGCTACTATTCTCATAATAATTCTGTCAGCGTGGATTTTTTCAGGAAATGTATTATTTATATTAAAGTGTTATTTAGCTGACTCAATACCTAAAATATTTTCATAACTTCTGCTATGGCAAATGTTTCCTGAGACAGAATAACAAATAAAAACTCTTCAAAATCTGGATGGCTTTTAAGGATCTTTTAAGGCTTTTAAAGTAGTCATGGACCAAAAACTTGAGATCTTCCTACTAATACTTTAGGAGGATTTTGTTAATTTAAACATTCTAAAATCATTTTTATTTAAAGGCATCTCTGTCTCACTCACTAGGACTATCTTTTCTGGCTCCATGTTCTTGGCTAGCACAAATATCCTCATGAATTTTAAAACATTCTGGGAGCTGGAAAGGTGGCTTAGTGGTTAAGAGCACTGACTGCTCTTCTAGAGGTCCTGAGTCCAAATTCCAGTAACCACATGGTGGCTTGCAACCACCCATAATGAAATCTGACTCCCTCTTCTGGTGCATCTGAAGGCAGCTACAGTGTACTTAGATATAATAATAAATAAAGCTTGGGGGGGGGGATATTCTGTGTTGTCTTCAAGCTCCAGTTTTTTTACTTTTAGAAAGCCCAAAACATTTAAAAATGAGCTCATAATGTTATGGTTTGGAAAACGTAAACATTTTTTTTAATTATTCCATTTTTGTGAATTTTCTTCTATTCTGAAAAAAATCAGTAATTGTCTCTTTTGTAGCATTTTTCTTAATCATTTGAGTATTCTTCTGAGACTCAAAAAAAATCATTCAAAAATCTTCATCATAGCCTCTTTTTCTTCTAGCCTCTCTTTAGGCTCTTCATTTTATCTTACTCTGATATTCCTTGGGCCAGTTTTCTCATCTGTCTTCAAGTTTTGTAACAGTCTCTTCACCTGCATGTAATCAACTCTATAAAAATATGACTTATTTGTTTATTTTTATTTTATGTGTACATGTATGTACCTGAGTGTGTGTATGTGACCATGTACATTCAGGGCCTACAGAGGCCAGAAGACAGCATTAGATTCCCTAGAACTGGAGTTACAGAAGGTTGTGAACTGACTAACATGGCTGCTGGTAACTGAACTCTCAGAACTTCTATTATAGCAACCAGTGATCGCAACATCACGCCAACTCTATAATTCAATGTTTAGCCTATACATTCCAGCTTTACATTTGAGCAAAAGGTGTCATTTCCAAAGTTTCTACTTGATTCGTTTTCAAGGCAGTCTGGTTATGACTTACTCTCTTACTTGCTCATCTTTGTGACTTTTCTCTATTGCTTTTTAAATTCTTCATTATCTGGAAAGGATTTGATGATTCAAATATTAGAAGATCTTGCAAATCAAGTTGAATGCTTGCTTTTCTGGTAGAGGCTTTTGCTGATAGAGTCTTGCTTCTTTGTATATTAGGAAAGCTTTGTGAGCTCATTTGTAAAAATCTTAAACAGTGCCTTTTGAGACAAGCTCTCTCTATGGAGCTCAGACTAGTCTTATGCTTATAGCAATCCACCTGTCTCATTCTTATGATTGCAGAGATTACAGATATGTGTCACCAGGCCCAGCCATGGTTTTATTTACTGAGGTTAATGTAGCCACCTGCGGCCACACTAATTGGGTTCATGAGTGGGAGGCTGGAGCTGTATGGAAGGAAACGGCGAGAGAAATAATGGAGGCCAAGACATGTTTCTGTTCAAGGCCCCAAAGTTTATTAAGAGTCTGTGCTTATAAAGAAGGGTGGCCCATCCCCCACCAATCCATTGTTGATGCCTGTTGCCAGCCTGTAGGTGATCTGCTGGATGCAGTCTCGGGAATATTTCAAGGGCCTCTCAGCAGGTAGCAAAGTCTTGGAGAAGAGCAGCAGCAGGTGACAAAACAATAGAGCCATCTAGGTCAGAAGGTTACAGCCCAGATGGCCCCACCTCAGTGGCGACAAGGTCTGCAACCAGCCGGCTTCAGGCTGGGGGAGGGTACAATTCCTCCCTAAGTATATAATAAAAATAGCTGGACCGAGACATAAAATTTATTTATGTTCTGTAGTCCTGCCTGGGAGTTATGGTGGCTGGCAGCCGCACCTTGCTTGGGAAATCTCAGATTTTCCCGAACTATTCTTATCTGTCAAGGAGTATATATGCAGTTTGTTTGTGTTTATTTTACACAAACATGGCTCTGTGGTGTATTATTAACAAGCCACGGCCTCTTGACATATACCTCTGTCTTAGATTGATATAGTTCCGAAACCTGGTTGCCCGTCATTGGCTGACAGGCCCTCATAGCACACCTTGTTCCCAAATCAGACCAAAGCCACAATATATACTTAAAATGCTTCTTCATATAGATGAATTTCTGCCACCTGTGCTTGCTGGAGGCAAGGCTGCACGCTTGCTGAAATCAGGCTGTAAGGAGAGACTGACCTGCTTGAAAAACAAAGTAGAGACAGTTGAAAAACAACAGGATAAAACAGGATAAAAGCTTCTTGAATGTCCAGGTACTTTATTCAGTTGCAAATTAGCAAAGATCAAGCTCAGACTCTGGCCTCCTGGTGTGGGGGAGGTGACTTTGAGAATTGACAGAAAGGCTGAAAATTCTCTGAAGAGAGGAGGCTGTGCTCCAAATTAACTTTTCCAGCTAAAAAGGATTTTTAACCATCATTGAGGTTAGAATCATACTTACTAGAAGATTCAGGATCTGTGTCCACTTGACGAACCAGTCTTTCAGGCAGCCTGCTCCATCTTCTTTTTGTGAAAAACAGACAGAACCTCTTCCACAGATTAAAATGGGGTCTGGACCATTCCATTCATTAGTTAATATGTCCCACCATTTAACCATGGCATAAGAACTGGAAGTAACTGGATGCCAGTGGCGATCTGCTGGAGACTGACCTTTAACATCAGTTTGCAAAAAATTTAAAAGGAACAAGACAAAAGCAAGATGTGCTTTTGGTGACCTTGAGGGGTATAACTGCCCCTGTTTTGTTTTTAAAAGCAAATTTTTCAGAGTGCAATGAGCACGTTCAACAATTCCTTGTCCTATGGGGTTATAAGGAATTCCAGTTTTATGTTTGATACCAAATTCCTTACAAAATGAAGTAAAATTGTTGCCAGTATAAGATGGCCCATTATCTGTCTTAAGGAGTTTAGGCAATCCCATAGCATTAAAGGCTTGTAAACAATGATCAATTACATTTCTAGAGGCCTCTCCCATATGTAGAGAAGCAAAGAGAAATCCTGAAAAAGTGTCAATACAAACATGTATATATTTTAATTTTCCAAATTCCGCATAGTGAGTTATATCTATTTGCCAAATATGATTAAGCATAAGACCTCCTGGATTAATTCCTAAATGTTGCACTGGAGATAATGTAATATCTTTAGGACAGTGTTTTACAATCATTCTTGCCTGTTCTTTAGTGATCATGTGTTGGAGCCTTAAGGTATGGCTAGAGAGATGAAATTTATCATGATCAAGTCTAGCCAAAGCAACAGGATCTGAAATTAAGGCCTCTCCTATTAGAGCTCTGTCGATGCAATCATTGCCTGCAGCTAAAGGTCCAGGAATACCAGAATGAGCTCGTATATGACCAATATAAAACGGATGTTTTTGAGAAAGAATGATGTTTTGCAATTGTGAAAACAGAGATCCTGCTGGCGTAATAAAGTTAAACGTACCACAAGTCTCCAATAAGGGAATCGATTGTGTAACATATAAACTATCAGTAAAAGTATCAAAAGCATCATTGACAGACTGAAAAACATTCAGTACTGCTGTGAACTTTGCTATGAGAAACATCACAAATACTTGCCTGTTATAGCCAGTTCCAATATCTGTTGTAATGTAATTTGGAACACCAAGTATATAAAAAAATTTTTTAACATAGGCAATGGCTAACTATACTTTTAGTTGTTTCTCTTGTAGAGCAGTTGTAACTAGAAAGCTTGAAACGGTATTAATAGTCACATGTGCATAATTTATTTCTTAATCAGAAATAAGAGTATCCATTTGCAGCAACTGATTAAGGATAAGTTCTCAAGAATTAACACCATTATGTGGAAACAGGTAGAAACTGAGGGCACTAAGAACGAAGTTTTTACAATTTGACATGCACATTCTCTAAAAATACCAAAATATTATCTTAAGCCATTACTGTTTTGATTATATAAAGAACAAGATTATATGGCCAATTATTTTTGTGTAAGGCCTGTAATCCGCCTGGGATATAAATCTAGCATGGCATTGCCTTAAGAGGTCTTGTCCAGGCAATCTAGAACACATTCTTAAATGTCCAAAAACAGTCTTCTGTAAAGAACAGCATTTTTTCTTATGAGTTGTATATGCATAAAACAATTGTAAATTTGAGAATTTATAGTATCTGAGGGATGAACAATTTTAAGCAATGGTAAGTTCTGAGATATAATATTAACTATTAATTTACAAATTATAGTGTGATTATTCGACATTTTAAAACACCATCTACAGCACACAATTTAACTATCTGTGCAGAAGCAGGAGGAAACTCAAAAGAATAAGCATGTGATCCAATTCACATGTACTTTTTTCCCATAGAAGGGCTGTTTTTAAACACAGTAAATGGGATGCATGCATCCATGAATTTATAGAAGGTACAAAAGCATGCATAAAAACAATTTTTAACTTATCTTTAGGATAGTGATTATCAATTTTATTTAAAATGATGGCATGCAATAGGCCAAATATCAATATTCTGCAATAACCAAATTAATTGCTGTTTGGAACAATGAACAGACACTTGGTCAGGTTTTTAAGACACAATCTTTTGTTATAGTTTTTCTAAAATATATGAATTTATCGCACAATCCTTTATTAGCAACACAGCAGCCTTAATAGGATGCTAAAACTTTACTTTGAGGTGAAGAAAGATGATTTTACATCAATGTTTTCTCTCACCAAAGAATTGCTGTGGGCACATTTAATAACCCTAACTAAAATAAGCAGCTAATATTTATTTACCATTGATTATAATTGATAACAATTATAAAAGCTTCCTTTATTTTCTGCAAAGCCTTTTGTTCTTTATCAATTGCTTTGAATCTCTCTTGATAACATCCAACAAAGGTTTAAGTCACTTTGAGACCTTAAGGTGAGGTGTTAGCCAATTAACATCTGGAAGCTTTTGAAAATAAAATTTTGAAGCAAATCAATTTTTCGTTCTTAGATTTTTTCTGTACCACAATTTTCTAGTATAACTGAAACCCTAAATATTAAAAAGATATTGCCTCTGAATCTTTTCTGGAGTACCCCAGAACTTTAAAGCTCATTGTGTGAGAGCAAAGATTTGAAGTAAACTTCAGATTCAAACTATTAGTTTCTTGTATTGAAGCAGAGACAATAAAATTTTTTCTTACATAATGTAAAGCTATATTAGCCATACCTAGAGGCAAAATTTTCCAGTGATCACCAGTTCACGAGAAGCAAACCCTTTACAATTATCAGGATGCAAAGGTAAAACAAACTTTTAAATCTATAATAACTTTATATGAAGTAGGCAAGCCAGATTTTACTGCCTTTATAAGTTCTACAGACTGATTGACTTTTTATAAATTCTGAATTTGAACAACATCTAGATAGATCTGCAACAAAGTAGTACAGCTAAAAAGATTCCCCAGAAGGCAGGGAGAGGCAAGTTTCAAGAATTTCCTTAGACACCATTTGCAAAACCAAAGAAAGTCATATAAGCTTCCCTGAGGCTGCTCTGAGCTTTGTTCTTCTTGCAGTGAGGACAGATTTTAGAATTTTTAAGTTTCTTTTGCAATATTAGACTATAGCTACAACTCTGGGAAAGCAAAACCCAATTTTAAAACAATTTATCATCTTTAAAATCAATATTAGAAACATCACTATCATGTTACAAATTTTGGCTGGCAATTTATACCTATGAATGCATGACAGTGCAAATTTTAATGCTTCATTAAAGAGACATTGTTTTAAATCTTATCTTTATAAGTCTACTTTTTAGGATAAGAAGCACATTAAATATTATCTCAACTAGAAGTATCCTTAAAGGCCCAGTTTTTTGGCCTGCTTTATGCCACGTGTTTGAAAGACTCCAACCCTGAGTTACCAATTTAAAGCTGTCTTGCTACCAATGTTACACCTTTTAATCATACCCAATAACTTATAAGGTAATACTCTATGATGAAGACATGTAGAGCATATTATACCTTTAAAACCAGTCAAAAACCAAATGAAGTGGCTACACGAATCTTATAAATTAGACCAATCAAAGAATTTTAATTTTTCTAGCTATAATTATAAGATAAAAAAAGCACTTTGTCATTTGCTCCTTGTTTTTCTTTTCCCCCTTCTCCTCCTTATTTTGGAGAAGGTGAGGTCACACGGTCAGGAGTGTGGACAAAGGACTGGGAAGTAAGTGTTACTGGGATTCATGATGTGAAACTTCCAAATAATCAATAAAAATACTATGCCAGTGAAAAAAGAATTAAGAAAAAGGAGAAAATGAGCAATTCACTTATCAACACAGCTGAGCAGTCTAGACACTAGCATTCTTCCTGAAGAGTCTCACCCCAAACTCATGTTCTTTTTCTGATGCCTAAAGAGGCATGAAAGGAGTATTTTGGCTGATAGTTGTTTAACTAACCAGGAGCATGCTCCAGTTGTTAGGCACACAATTAAATGGCTCATAAGTGATCTGCATCGAAATCCTGCCCCTCCTCTACACTTTTTGGAGCAGTTATACTACTGCAATCAAGAATCATTCTCAGAATGCAGTGTACATAAGTGAGGCCCAAGAAAGCACACTGAGAGTTCTGTATATGTAAGTGAGTGCCAAAGACCAGCCTCTGCACTGCCTTTGTGGACTTAATCCTTTGTGGATTCTCAAGTTTGTCTATGCACTATTTAGCAGGGCAGTGTCCAGCTTTGCGGTTATCTTCTCAATTGATTTTGATAGCTATCATCTCTCAGCTCTCACATGGGTCATGACCTGGAGACTTTGGATTTCTCACTTATGCATACAGACCACTGGCTGCCCACCACCATCAGCCCCAGCACTATCCAGAAGTACAGCTTTGGGAAAATGGGACTCTCCCATTTGCCTAAGCGATGAAGCAGCATCAGATTAGAAAAATCTTTCCCACTTTCCCTTACTTTACCTTTAAGCCATGTCTAGATTTCTTGTCCGGGACAAAGGGAATAGAGAACCCACTCATCTCTATATAACACAAATTCTACAAGATTGTAGAAAATTCAAAATTTTGGGTAGACTCATTTTCTCATGAGAACTTTATTTTCCATTATAAATGAGAAAAATACCACTTATAAGTTAGGCTTTACAATCAGGAAATAACATAATGAAATAGAGATCTTATAAAACACTAGAGACAAGAGTGGCTTTATTTAAATATTAAATATTTTGGACAAGAAATGTCTCTTAGCTAGGCACAATAGGGATTACAGAATATCAGCATGTGGGAATCAGAGGTAGAAGAGCTCAGAGTCCACTGGGCTATGAGATTCTCTCTTAAACACCAAAACCAAAGCAGCAATGCATTTCCTCTCGTGTACGTGGGTTCCTTCATTCAGAGCCACATTTACTCTGGTAAGAGTTTCTCTGTTTACCCTCCTCTCTTGAAAGGAGATACATAGGACCACAGTGAGAGTTATCCACTGTACAAATACTTTTCTTCCTTGACTCATCAACCATGAATATGACTTTCTTAGGCTACTAATCATGGTACTAAACTGTTTTAGTTCATAAAATATTAGACTATGTACTGTGAAAGTTTATAAAACTTTCACAATACTTAGTTGCTCTCTGTATCAGAAGTACTGAAAGGTAAATAAAATATAAAAATATTTGACTCTTCAGAAAAATATCTTCTTTAAGATCATGGAATATGTATTTTCATTAACTCGGTAACAAGTTGCCAATATTTTAGCAGTTGAACCAAGTATTAATATCACTGGAATCATCAATTCTTCTTGTTTTGAGGTTAAATCTGTATTGAATTGATTGGTGAAAGAAATAGAAATTATCTGAAAATTTAAAAGAAGATATTTATTATTATTTAATATATGTAATCACCACAATTTGACTCAATTCTGAGTGAAATGTATAGATAAATAGATAGATTAGATAGATAGATAGATAGATAGATAGATAGATAGATAGATAATTAAATTTTCTGTCTAAATAACAGCGGTATTATTTTAAATATTGTAACAAAATGGGGAAAGTATGTTTATATTCTTACCCTCTTTCTGGATAACATCATCAACTTTATAGTCGATTCCAGGAAAGTCTTCTGCTATTAATCTGGGGTAACCTGGATCCATGGACCGTGTATTTTCATCATATCTGATTAAAAAAAAAAAAGTGGTTAAAGTATCAAGAACTTTGACCAAACATGAAGATTGCTTAAAATATTTATATAAAACACAAGACCATGGATGGAATAGACATTTTTAATTCTTGAGATTAAAATTAACTGGGTGAACTGGGTGAGGAAATTTAGAATGTTGGATATATCAAAATATGCATAAGGTTCTTCTAAAATCCAATGAGCCACACAGACATTCTCTTAAAGGAAAATGCTTTGTGAATGGCAAATTTAGGCCAAAGTAGCTCAATAAGTTGATTGCCTTTACTAGCTCACCTTTTCATGGCCCAGGATAGCAAGACAGGCTTATTGGATTCCCTTATGATGCTTGTTGGTCCATAGACTAATGGATACTCAATGGCTACAGCCATTTATATAAAAGGCAGTTTGACAATGCCTTTTGAAATTCATTTAAAGATCTTTCTGTATAGAAACAACTGGCACCCTAACATTAATCTTATTTCAATCTTTACCTCCAGTACATGTGGTCAACAAAGAAGTATGTTTTTCCAGTCTCTTCTTCACAAACAGCAGCATCAATGTTTGTCACATTGCTAGGGAAGCCAAAGAAACTCTGGATGTCCATGGGAAATCCTTCCAGTACATTCTGTTCCTGAACAGCCCATACTTTGCTGCCTGCCAATCAAAAGCCACAGATGACCCTCCTTGTCTACATTTTCAGCTAAGCTTCACAAGCTAGAACAGTGTCCTAGCTACAGACTGCAACCATGCTGGGAAGAGTTTTAGTGTCTTATCTGTTGAATGTTGATATTAGGATCCAATCTCAAAGCAATTAAATGAATTTGCCTTTTGTATGTTTGATTGTTGTGTTTTTGAGACAAGGAACTTACTGCAACCTACTTTGGTCTAGAATCCACTATATAATTTACAGCAATTCTCCTCCCTTAGCCTCTTAACTGTTATGACTAAAGGCCTGGTTCACCAAACCTGGTCTATATGAGATTTTCTTTTCTTCCCAGGCCATTCTAATCTGTAACATGCTTTGAAAATTATCTTTCTCTTATTCCCTTTCCCCACTGCACTTGAAGTTCCTTTCTAAAACCAGACCCTTAAACAACTATAATTTCTAGTCTACTTTATAGTAACAAATTTCAACAGCATCCTACAAGGTAGATGTGTAAATTTATGCAGATTCAAGAGCCTACTTGTTTACAATCCCTAAGCTCTATATCCTAGAAAATTGACCTGCTTTTAAGCCAAGATAACTCTAGTTCACAAACATGCTTATTTTGAGCTCACATGAAATGGAGCTCTGAAATGCTATCTATGTATATTTCTATTTAATTCCATACAATGAAGTATAGAGGTGCTGTTGCAAAGTATTGTGCCAGTCTGAAATATATTCTTTTTGTTTGTTTGGTTTGTTTTGAGTGTGTTACAGTATCAAGTGTCTCAATATTTGTCTGTACAAGACCAAACACTTCCATTAAAAGAAAAAGTATGTCTGACTTGGTCTTCAAAATGTGACATACTAGATTCATTGATCTCACTGAATTTCACAGACTCACTGAATTTAATTCATAGTTTCTCATATTTTAAACTGTGGATCAGTTGCCTGGAAAAATCACTAAGATTTAGATTCTCTCAAACAAATTTTACAGTGAGACTTGAGAGTATGTTTTGTTTTTCAAGGCAGGATGTCATCAGCACAAGGGTACTGGGAACACATACAGAAGGGATCTAGGAAAATGAATACACAAAATCTTTCTGTGTCAAATTTGGTAGAATTGGTTCATGACTCTCAATTTTATTTCTGAGCACTTCCAGGCATATGGAGGAAGTTTAAAACATAGTAATTATTTGAAAGGTCTTAATCAAATCTAAAGAATTAGAACTCATTTTCTTTTAAATAAAAATGATGTTGAATATACAATATATCTTTTAACTAAGTGGATGGACTCACATTAACTTACTTGGAGAAATATGTGCAGTGAGTGTAGCTAATAAATACCCTTTTATCTCACTCCCAAATTGAATGAAAATTTAGTTTATAAGTACAAGGAGAAACAATTAGAAACATTACCTTTGAAAAAGCGGAGTTCATCTACCCCACTAACTTCATAAGCTGCATCAAATTTACCTGGCAGATTTGGCCAGATAAGGTCTATCACATCGATCAAAGGTTCTGGCAGGAAGCTAATTACCCGAATGTAGAACCTGATACAAAAGGGAGAGAAAGTGTGGCTGTCAGTGGGTCTCTCAGCAATCTCCAGCCTCTTCTCACTGCAGCGGTCCTGTCAGCAAATGTCTACTGTCTCACTGAAGGAGGGGTAAGGCATGAAGGTTTCTGCTTGACGTGCTTGTTTCTTGGTGGAAATACTCATGTTGTGGCAAATGTTGAGACCAACAGTAACATATCACATGGAATCCCGATCATTTGGAGACACAAATGGCATAAGCAAACTGGAGACTATAAGGAGTAAAAGGTATTGTGTTATTAGACGCGTTCTCACGACCGGCCAGGAAAGACGCAACAAACCAGAATCTTCTGCGGCAAAGCTTTATTGCTTACATCTTCAGGAGCCAGAGTGCAAGAGAGCAAGCAAGCAAGCCAGCAAATGGCGAAACCCCATCCCTTTTTAAGGAGAATTATCCTCCACCTAGGATGTATTACTCCCTGATTGGCTGCAGCCCATCGGCCCAGTTGTCATCACGGGAAAGGCAGAACACATGGTGGGAAAACTGCCCCTGCATGTGTGCAGACTATGTTTACCACTTAGAACACAGCTGTCAGTGCCATCTTATAATGGCAAATGTGAGGGCGGCTCCTCACAGATCCCCCTTTTCTTTTAATAAGAGCAATAGGCCACCCATATTAATGAGAGTGGAGATAGAGGTCAAATCCCCAGTGTGCAGGTAAAGGAGCCGTACACATAACCTCCTCCCAGGCTCATCACCCAGAGGGGTCCTGGTCTGGTCCCGTGTTGTTTTTCCTGGGGGAAGGACACTTGAACACTCAACCTTCTTGAAAGATGACATGTCTCCCTAGAATAGGCTCATATATGCCGCAGAGCCTTTCTACTGCAGTGCTTAGCCTTGCAACTCTCTCGGGCTGCTGAAGCACACTCACTCTATCCCGTGCAATGAGACTAGCCTCATGGGAATATAAGAGCTGAGTGGCCAGCGACCTATTGCCTAAGCATAGATAACCATATATCAGGGGAAGCACCATGTTCTAGTCCTGCAAGCGCCTGGGCAATAACCACCTTGTCTCTCCTAGTTTGGGCCTTAAGCTTACAGACCAATCAAAGAAGCAACACTAATCCACAGCAAAGTGTATCTCCAAATAATATTAATCCCACCCATTTTTTAAAGAAGGAAAATGCTGAGGAGATCCAATTGGGTAATCCTTTGGTCAGCGACAGGTCCAAGCGCGTGGAATTGACCTGAATGATGGCAAGTCTCAATTCCCGAAGGGTCTGTTCAAATTCAGCCATCCAATTCTGTAACATATACTGAAAAAGACTTTTTGACAAATTAGCTGCCCTAGTAAATTTAACATACTGAATGGAAATAACACACAATCCCGGAAACTTTTGTTCACATCCCTGCTGAGTTATTTGTCATAATACATCTAGTTGTATCTGGACAAGATCTATGAGTTGATTAACCAGCATGAGACCTCTCTGTACTGGGCCAAATAAGTTCATTTGCTCATTAATGGCTCTGAGGTCATGGAGCAGTCTCCACTTTCCTGACTTTTTCTTAATTACAAAAATTGGAGTATTCCAAGGTGAGGTAGAGGGTTCAATATGGCCTAATTTTAATTGTTCCTCTACCAATTGAATCACAGCTTCTAGTTTTTCAGAGGATAGGTGCCATTGAGGAACCCACACTGGGTCCCCTGTTTTCCATGGTATGGGTCGTGCTGCCCCAATGGCCGCTATGGAAAACCCAGACCCTGTCTGTCTTGGTTTCCATTAGGTGAGATGGGCTCTATCCTTCCCTGTTCTTGATGTCCTAACCCTTTTCCTTCTTTATAACCCATCTTTGCCATGATATTTTTTGCTTTAGTTGAATACCCTCCCGATGGGGCGTTTTCATTGGACAAAATAAGGCCCAAATGCTGCATAATATCCCTTCCCCAGAGGTTAACCGGGAGTGGGAGCACATAAGGTATGAATTTCCCTTGCTGTCCTTCAGAGGATTCCCACGTCAAGGCAATGGAGCTTATAGTGGGACATGATTGATATCCTAGGCCCTGTAATGAATGAGATGACTCTGTGGTGGGCCATGCTTTGGGCCACCAATGTGTAGAGATTATACTTTTATCTGCTCCGGTATCAAGGATGCCTTCAAACTCTTTTCCATTGATCTTAAGGCGGAGCTTAGGTCTATCATTTAAAGATACAACCAAATAGGCAGAATCATTTCCTGAGGAGCCCATTTTCTTTATCTCAGGTCCTGCAGATTTCTCCCTGGTATTATCAGGGAGGAGCAGCAGCTGAGCTATCCTATCTCCTTTACTAATAGAAAAAACGCCTTTAGGGCTTGAGCACAGGACCTGTATTTCAGGGGAATGTTGACAATCCATAACTCCAGGGTGGACTACTAAGCCCTGCAAGGTGAGTGAACCCCGGCCGAGAATAAGGCCCATGGTTCCAGGGGGCAAGGATGGTATAGGCTCCACCCTTGTGGGTCTTCCTGGGTCGCCTCTCTGACTGCGGAGGAAGGAGTCTGCCCTTTATATCCCTCACAGAGCGACACTGGTCGGCTCTATGATAACCCTTGCCACACTTAGAGCAAAGAGTGAGAGTTCCCCCCTGTTTATCTGGAGCTCTGCAATCTTTCTTAAGATGCCCAGGCTTCCTGCAATTAAAACATGTCCTCTGATCATTTCTGCCCATGGAGCATTTTTGGGATTGAAGGATGGCAGCCGCTAAGCCTGCATTGGTGAGAGGTCCCCCAAGCTCCCGACAAACCCTGAGCCAGTCTTGTAAACCTTTGTTCTTTCTTGGGGCTATGGCTGCTCGGCACTCCTTTGTGGCTTGCTCATAGATTAGCTGTTCTATCAGAGGCGCAGCTTGCTCTGACTCTCCAAAAATACGCTCTGCTGCCTCTGTCATTCTGGCCACAAAATCTGAGAAGGATTCCTGAGGTCCCTGGACAACTTTTGTTAATTGACCAGTGGTTTCACCTGCTCGAGAGAGCGCCTTCCAGGCCCTAATAGCCGTGGAAGAAATCTGGGCATAAGCTCCCCAATGGTAGTTTGTTTGATCAGCAGAATAAGCTCCCTGACCCGTTAACAAGTCAAAAGTCCAATCTCTCTGCTCTGGAGTCAAAGCAGCTGCGTTTGCTCGGGCCTGCGCTTGTGCAGCTTCATGCCAAAGAGCTCTCCATTCCATATATTTGCCCATACTAGGGAGAGCGGCTTTTACAACCGTTTGCCAATCACCAGGAGTCATAGCGTGATTCGCAAGCCTTTCCACTTGTGCTATAGTGAAATTAGCACTGACTCCATAGTTACGGACCGACTCGGCAAGCTCTTTAATCTGTATATACGCTACCGGAGCGTGGACACGCCCACCCTCGGCTCCTTCAAAGACCGGAAATGCCTGTTGTATTTTCCTTTGTTCCTCCTTTGGAATGAACGAGTCTGTGCATTGCCTCTCTGTCCATTGCCTCTCTGCGCAGGGCTGATGCACTACGCAGGGCGGGGGCTCAGCATAGGGTGGAGGTGCACTATGACCTTGAAGCCGACTGCCAAGAGGCCAAGCAGCAAGCTGGCCTTTGCCAGCCGCTTTTGGCTTCCTTAACTGATTAGCTAGCACTTTACCTGGCTGGTACCCTTTTTTCTCATAATGAGCTGCTTCTTCCTCCCAGTCTGTTTCCTCAGAGGAGAATTCTTCATCTGCTTCAGAGCTACTAAGAGCTGGCTCCCCGAGCCCATCCAGCGATGAGCACAGGCTCCTTTTCCTAGAGACCTCCGCTAATTGATCTTTCTTCTTTTCCCTTTTTCCTCTTTTTCTTCTAATCTCTCTCCAGGTATTCCTACCTGACCTTAACTTTTCCTCAGGTTCAAGACCCTTGGAAAGGCCTGTATACTTATTTTGTGCACCATGTTTTCTCTTTGCTCCTACTCTCTCTCCCCGCTTTACTTCTGATAGCTTGTCCTGAATTTCATCTAGAATCCGCCCTGCCTTAACCACTTGATAACATGTGAAAAGGAACAAAAGGGCTTCTAACACTAGACAAAGTTCAAGGCCAAACATACCTTGTAAAGCTATTTCCCACTTTACTTCTGATAGACTGTCTTGAATTTCCTTAGAAAGTTCAAGGCCAGGCTTACCTCGTAAAGCTATACTCACTGGTACTCTCGTTCCCCAGCTGAAAAGTTCTGAATTCATACAGTTGAATCCTTCTTAACAGTCTGCTTTACGGGAACCTTTATTACCGCGACCCGCAGTTCTGGTTCTGGAATGAGGGATCTTCCTTGCGCCAGTCCCGAGTTTTTTCTCGTCCCGGGTTTCGGCATCAATTGTTATTAGACGCGTTCTCACGACCGGCCAGGAAAGACGCAACAAACCAGAATCTTCTGCGGCAAAGCTTTATTGCTTACATCTTCAGGAGCCAGAGTGCAAGAGAGCAAGCAAGCAAGCCAGCAAATGGCGAAACCCCATCCCTTTTTAAGGAGAATTATCCTCCACCTAGGATGTATTACTCCCTGATTGGCTGCAGCCCATCGGCCCAGTTGTCATCACGGGAAAGGCAGAACACATGGTGGGAAAACTGCCCCTGCATGTGTGCAGACTATGTTTACCACTTAGAACACAGCTGTCAGTGCCATCTTATAATGGCAAATGTGAGGGCGGCTCCTCACAGTATTGTGAATAGGAGTGGGCTAGAGCAGAGGGGTTAAGTGCTAGCCTGGCGTGCGTAAAGCTCTGAGTCTGAGGCTCAGTACTATTAACACCTTCAGTGAAGGTGATGACAAAGCAATGCTTTATTTCTATTACTGGTGGTTCTAGTATAATTTAATTTAACCTTGATATTGGCTGTGATTCACAACCAATTTTCATAAACCTTCTAAATATATGGTTAGCTTTGGTGAACCATGAGGAGCATGTGACCAACTGCAATATAGCATCCTGTGCCAATATACTGTATTTAGTGAAGGTCATTCATTATCTCTGAGTATGTAGTGATGCATGGATAATCTTATGGATCCCCAAATCCAGGGAAGATTAAATACACTATAGGTATTTTCTAATTATAGATTATAATTTTCTAATTTATGAGGCTACCATCACAGACCCCTGTATGCCACCTTCTGCCTCCTCACCCAGCCAGATCTTCCACATTCTTCATCAGGGCCTAGCCTAGTAAGTCTCCCTGATCCTCTCTAACCTTTCAGTTTTAACCTGAGTCCCACATCCAGCATCCCAGCTTAGTCTACCTGAATCACAAAATTTAGACTTTTGCTACCACTCTACCTTGTTCCCCATAGCCCACACACCCCACCAACACTATCTCCAACACTATCTCCAACCTTTCCATCCAACCAGGCCTCCTTTTGTACTCCATGCTTAGACCAAGAGTCACAGGACATCATAGTTAAAATGCTAAATATATGTATCAAAGAAAGTGTACTGAAACTTGCAAGGGAAAAAACACAAGCCACATATGAAGGAAAACAAGTTAATAACACATATCTCAATGGAAACTTTGAAAACCTGAAGCATCCTGTGCCAATATACTGTATTTAGTGAAGGTCATTCATTACCTCTGAGTATGTGTTGGTGCATGAATACTCCTGTGGACACCCAAACACAGGAAAGATTAAATCCATTATGCAAGGTATAATTTCAAGATATAATTTATGGGGCTACCATTACAGGTCCCTATATGCCACCTCCAACCTTTCTACCCAGCCAGATCTTTCACATTCTTCACCAGGGTCTAGCCTAGTAAGTTTCCCTGATCCTCTCCAACCTCTCAGATCTAGCCAGGGTCCCACATGCAGCACCCCAAATTTGTCTGGTCACCCCTTCCTGAACAACAAACATTTAGGCAACTCTATCTACCTATCTCCAACCCACTACATCATCCTTCACACCCAACCAGACCTACTTTTATACTCCACGCTTAGACCAAGAGTCACATCCTGTCCTTTAGCCCAGTGTCTTTTGTACATTTTACCCAACATTAACAACTCTAGGCCCAACCCATTCACACATTCTCTCTTCTGCCCCAATCTCCTCTATCCATATTAGGTTTAGAACTATCAAAAGATGTCTACATGGACAGATCTTATTGAAAACATACCAACAATAGAAAATGAAGGCTCAAGCCATTCTTTTGTCTTCAAAACCCACCAGTTCTATAGAAATGTTTGCTAGTGAGAATTTCCTAGATGAACATGAGGCACAGAGTTTAAAAGAACAACCTTAAACTTAATTAAATAAAAGGTGTTTAAAGAAGAATCAAAGAAACAGCTCAATTAAATGAAGGAGAAAGATCTTAAAGAGAATAGATACCTAAGTGACACCCAAGAAAATACAAACATAAAGCTGATTGAAATGTTAAATAACTAAAGCTGAAATGAAAATGAAATTGAATAGCCCTGTAATTCAACTACAAAATTCAAAGAAAACCACTAGAATTTTATTTTAGGCAGCACCGGAGTTCCTGTCCCGGGGGAGTCTGCGGACACCCGCAAGGACCCACACAGGATCCGCCACGAGATCCTAAGACCTCTGGTGAGTGGAACACAGTGCCTGCTCCAATCCAATCGTACAGGACATGAGACTGCATTAATTAAGGAAGCAGGTAACCCAGCCTGATACGGGGCTCAAGTCCCTTCTGACCTGCCCACTGCAGCTTCGGAGTTCCTGGCCCGGGGGAGTCTGCGGACACCCACAAAGACCCACACAGGATCCGCCACGGGATCCTAAGTCATCTGGTGAGTGGAACATAACTTCTGCCAGGAGGCAGGTTCAAACACCAGATATCTGGGCACCATCCCTGCAAGAGGAGAGCTTGCATGCACAGAGTACTCTGACCACTGAAACTAAGAATAGAGCTAGTCTCCCAGGTCTGCTGATAGAGGCTAACATAATCACCTGAGGAAAAGACTCTAATGAGAGACAACTATAACAACTAGCTCCAGAGAATACAAGATGGCAAAAGGCAAATGTAAGAATCCTACTAACAGAAATCAAGACCGCTCACCATCATCAGAATGCAGCACTCCCATGCCACCTAGTCCTGGGCACCCCAACACAACCGAAAAGCTAGACCCGGATTTAAAAGCATATCTCATGATGATGGTAGAGGACATCAAGAAGAACTTTAATAACTCACTTAAAGAAATACAGGAGAACACTACTGAAGAGTTACAAGTCCTTAAGGAAAAACAGGAAAACACAACCAAACAGGTAGAAGTCCTTATAGAAAAACAGGAAAACACATCCAAACAGGTGATGGAAATGAACAAAACCATACTAGACCTAAAAAGGGAAGTAGACAAAATAAAGAAAACCCAAAGTGAGGCAACGCTGGAGATAGAAACCGAAGGAAAGAAATCTGGAACCATAGACGTGAGCATCAGCAACAGAATACAAGAGATGGAAGAGAGAATCTCAGCTGCAGAAGATTCTATAGAGAACATCGGCACAACAATCAAAGATAAAACAAAACGCAAAAAAGATCCTAACTCAAAACATCCAGGAAATCCAGGACACAATGAGAAGACCAAACCTATGGGTAATAGGAGTTGATGAGAATGAAGATTTTCAACTTAAAGGGCCAGCAAATATATTCAACAAAATTATAGAAGAAAACTTCCCAAACCTAAAGAATGACATGCCCATGAACATACAAGAAGCCTACAGAACTCCAAATAGACTGGACCAGAAAAGAAATTCCTCCCGACACATAATAATCAGAACAACAAATGCACTAAATAAAGAGAGAACATTAAAAGCAGTAAGGGAGAAAGGTCAAGTAACATATAAAGGCAGACCTATCAGAATTACACCAGACTTTTCACCAGAGACTATGAAAGCCAGAAGAGCCTGGACAGATGTTATACAGACACTAAGAGAACACAAATGCCAGCCCAGGCTACTATACCCGGCCAAACTCTCAATTACCATAGATGGAGAAACCAAAGTATTCCACGACAAAACCAAATTCACACATTATCATTCCATGAATCCAGCCCTTCAAAGGATAATAACAGAAAAGAAGCATTACAAGGACAGAAATCACGCCCTAGAAAAAGCAAGAAAGTAATCCCTCAACAAACCAAATAGAAGACAGCCACAAGAACAGAATGCCAACTGTAACAACAAAAATAAAAGGAAGCAACAATTACTTTTCCTTAATATCTCTTAATATCAATGGACTCAATTCCCAAATAAAAAGACATAGACCAAAAGACTGGCTACACAAACAAGACCCAACATTCTGCTGCTTACAGGAAACCCATCTCAGGGAAAAAGACACACACTACCTCAGAGTGAAAGGCTGGAAAACAATTTTCCAAGCAAATGGTCTGAAGAAACAAGCTGGAGTAGCCATTCTAATATTGAATAAAATTGACTTCCAACCCGAAGTTATCAAAAAAGACAAGGAGGGACACTTCATGCTCATCAAAGGTAAAATCCTCCAAGAGGAACTCTCAATTCTGAATATCTATGCTCCAAATGCAAGGGCAGCCACATTCATTAAAGACACTTTAGTAAAGCTCAAAGCACACATTGCACCTCACACAATAATAGTGGGAGACTTCAACACACCACTTTCATCAATGGACAGATCGTGGAAACAGAAACTAAACAGGGACACAGTGAAACTAACAGAAGCTATGAAACAAATGGATCTGACAGATATCTACAGAACATTTTATCCTAAAACAAAAGGATATACCTTCTTCTCAGCACCTCACGGGACCTTCTCCAAAATTGACCATATAATTGGTCACAAAACAGGCCTCAACAGATACAAAAATATTGAAATTGTCCCATGTATCTTATCAGACCACCATTGTCTAAGGCTGATCTTCAACAACAACATAAATAGTGGAAAGCCAACATTCAGGTGGAAAGGGAACAACACTCTTCTCAATGATACCTTGGTCAAGGAAGGAATAAAGAAAGAAATTAAAGACTTTTTAGAGTTTAATGAAAATGAAGCCACAACATACCCAAATCTATGGGACACAATGAAAGCATTTCTAAGAGGGAAACTCATAGCTCTGACTGCCTCCAAGAAGAAACGGGAGAGAGCACATACTAGCAGCTTGACAACACATCTAAAAGCTCTAGAAAAAAAAAAGAAAATTCACCCAAGAAGAGTTGACGGCAGGAAATAATCAAACTCAAGGGTGCAATCAACCAAGTGGAAACAAGAAGAACTATTCAAAGAATTAACCAAACGAGGAGTTGGTTCTTTGAGAAAATCAACAAGATAGATAAACCCTTAGCTAGACTCACTAGAGGGCACAGGGAAAGCATCCTAATTAACAAAATCAGAAATGAAAAGGGAGACATAACAACAGATCCTGAAGAAATCCAAAACACCATCAGATCCTACTACAAAAGGCTATACTCAACAAAACTGGAAAACCTGGATGAAATGGACAAATTTCTAGACAGATACCAGGTATCAAAGTTATATCAGGATCAAGTTAACGATCTTGATAAGTCCCATATACCTTAAAGAAATAGAAGCAGTCATTAATAGTCTCCCAGCCAAAAAAGCCCAGGACCAGATGGGTTTAGTTCAGAGTTCTACCAGACCTTCAAAGAAGATCTAATCCCAGTTCTGCACAAACTATTCCACAAAATAGAAGTAGAGGGAACTCTTCCCAACTCATTCTATGAAGCCACAATTACTGATACCTAAACCACAGAAAGATCCAACAAAGATAGAGAACTTCAGACCAATTTCCCTTATGAATATCGATGCAAAAATCCTCAATAAAATTCTCGGTAACCAAATCCAAGAACACATTAAAGCAATCATCCATCCTGACCAAGTAGGTTTTATCCCAGGGATGCAGGAATGGTTTAATACATGAAAATCCATCAATGTAATCCATTATATAAACAAACTCAAAGACAAAAACCACATGATCATCTCGTTAGATGCAGAAAAAGCATTCGACAAGATCCAACACCCATTCATGATAAAAGGCTTGGAAAGATCAGGAATTCAAGGCCCATACCTAAACATGATAAAAGCAATCTACAGCAAACCAGTAGCCAACATCAAAGTAAATGGTGAGAAGCTTGAAGCAATCCCACTAAAATCAGGGACTAGACAAGGCTGCCCACTTTCTCCCTACCTCTTCAACATAGTACTTGAAGTCCTAGCCAGAGCAATTAGACAACAAAAGGAGATCAAGGGGATACAAATTGGAAAAGAGGAAGTCAAAATATCACTTTTTGCAGATGATATGATAGTATATATAAGTGACCCTAAAAATTCTACCAGAGAACTCCTAAACCTGATAAACAGCTTCGGTGAAGTAGCTGGATATAAAATTAACTCAAACAAGTCAATGGCCTTTCTCTACACAAAGAATAAACAGGCTGAGAAAAAAATTAGGGAAACAACACCCTTCTCAATAGTCACAAATAATATAAAATATCTTGGCATGACTCTAACTAAGGAAGTGAAAGATCTGTATGATAAGAACTTCAAGTCCCTGAAGAAAGAAATTAAAGATCTCAGAAGATGGAAAGATCTCCCATGCTCATGGATTGGCAGGATCAACATTGTAAAAATGGCTATCTTGCCAAAAGCAATCTACAGATTCAATGCAATCCCCATCAAAATTCCAACTCAATTCTTCAACGAATTAGAAAGAGCAATCTGCAAATTCATCTGGAATAACAAAAAACCTAGGATAGCAAAAGCTCTTCTCAAGGATAAAAGTACCTCTGGTGGAATCACCATGCCTGACCTAAAGCTTTACTACAGAGCAATTGTTATAAAAACTGCATGGTACTGGTATACTGACAGACAAGTAGACCAATGGAATAGAATTGAAGACCCAGAAATGAACCCACACACCTATGGTCACTTGATCTTCGACAAGGGAGCTAAAACCATCCAATGGAAGAAAGACAGCATTTTCAACAAATGGTGCTGGCACAACTGGTTGTTATCATGTAGAAGAATTCGAATCGACCCATTCTTCTCTCTTTGTATTAAGGTCAAACCTAAGTGGATCAAGGAACTTCACATAAAACCAGAGACACTGAAACTTATAGAGGAGAAAGTGGGGGAAAGTCTCTAGGATATGGGCACAGGGAAAAAATTCCTGAATAGAACAGCAATGGCTTGTGCTGTAAGATCGAGGATTGACAAGTGGGACCTCATGAAACTGCAAAGCTTCTGCAAGGCAAAAGACACCGTCAATAAGACAAAAAGACCACCAACAGATTGGGAAAGGATCTTTACCTATCTTAAATCAGATAGGGGACTAATATCCAATATATATAAAGAAGTCAAGAGGGTGGACTCCAGAAAATCAAATAACCCCCTTAAAAAATGGGGCTCAGAGCTGAACAAAGAATTCTCACCCGAGGAATACCGAAAGGCTGAGAAACACCTGAAAAAATATTCAACATCCTTAATCATCAGAGAAATGCAAATCAAAACAACCCAGAGATTCCATCTCACACCAGTCAGAATGGCTAAGATCAAAAATTCAGGTGACAGCAGATGCTGGCAAGGATGTGGAGAAAGAGGAATACTCCTCCACTGTTGGTGGGATTGCAAGCTTGTACAACCACTCTGGAAATCAGTCTGGCGGTTCCTCAGAAAATTGGACTTAGTACTACCGGAGGATCCTGCAATACCTCTCCTGGGTATATATCCAGAAGATGTCCCAACCGGTAAGAAGGACACATGCTCCACTATGTTCATAGCAGCCTTATTTATAATAGCCAGAAGCTGGAAAGAACCCAGATGCCCCTCAACAGATGAATGGATACAAAAAATGTGGTACATTTACACATTGGAGTACTGGGCTATTAAAAAGAATGAATTTACGAAATTCCTAGGCAAATGGTTGGACCTGGAGGGCATCATCCTGAGTGAGATAACCCAATCACAAAAGAACTCAAATGAAATGTACACACTGATAAGTGGATATTAGCCCAGAGACTTAGTATAGTGAGATATAAGGTACAATATGCAAAACACATGAAACTGAAGAAGAACGAAGACCAAAGTGTGGACACTTTGCTCCTTCTTAGAATTGGAAACAATCACCCATGGAAGAAGTTACAGAGACAAAGTTTGGAGCTGAGAGAAAAGGATGGACCATCTAGAGTGTGCCATATCCAAGGATCCATCCCATAATTAGCCTCCAAATGATGACACCATTGCATACACTAGCAAGCCTTTGTTGCAAGGACGGTGATATAGCTGTCCCTTGTGAGACTAGGCCGGGGCCTAGCAAACACAGAAGTGAATACTCACAGTCAACTATTGGATGGATCACAGGGCCCCCATTGGAGGAGCTAGAGAAAGTATCCAAGGAGCTAAAGAGATCTGCAACCCTATTGGTGGAACAACATTATGAACTAACCAGTACCCCAGAGCTCTTGACTCTAGCTGCATATTTATCAAAAGATGGCCTAGTCGGCCATCACTGGAAAGAGAGGCCCATTGGTCAGGCAAACTTTATATGCCCCAGTACAGGGGAACGCCAGGGCCAAAAAATGGGAATGGGTGGGTAGGGGAGTTGGGGGGGGGGAGGGTGTGGGGGACTTTTGGGATAGCATTGGAAATGTAATTGAGGAAAATACGTAAAAAAATAAAATAAAATAAAATAAAAGCATAAAAAAAAAGAATTTTATTTTATCAAACCCAGTACTTTTTGTATGGCTTATCTACTAAACAGCATTCCCAGCCCTTGAGATTTCCTTTAAGACTACATTTCAAACCTTCCCATCATGCAGGACCCAACCTTATCTTTCATTCTCATAAGTAGTAAAGAAGATCCTAGAAAGCATTTGGACCCAATATCTGAATTTGGATGTAGATGAAGTCATTAGATAGATAGCCAGCACCAATTGTGCTCTGAGAAGAAAAGCTGGAGGAATCCAGGGCTGTGGAGCCCCTTCTACTATACTTACTCATTGGTGGGGAGCCTCAGGTATGTTATATTTTCTGGACATTTAGAAATTGTTGTCATGTGGATGCAGTGTGGTCCTTTGTGGAAGGAGACCAGCATGCATTCAGGTACACACAATGACAAGGAATTTTACTCCCCTCTTCTAAGGAGGTGATGCATGCATCCTAGCTGCACTTCTCTGCCTGGGGGAGGAACTAAGGACTCAGAACTCTTCCAGATAAGGCTTCTTCCCTTCGATTCCCTGAGCCTCTAAAAGGGCAGAGAAACCCTTCAGGAATAGAGCAAAGGACTTAGAGGGATATATTGTTCAGAAAAATCTTAAGAAGACTCACTTTCTTTGGTCAAGTACAATGCTACTCATCAACATTCAGATTGATATCATGAAAAGAACTTTGAATTGGGAGCAGGGCACTAATATCTCCTAAAACACCCATGAGCATTTTGTTGCCAGAGGAACTCTCTCTCTCTCTTTTTTTCCCTATGCTGTAAATTACAGATCTACAAAATGACATTATATTTTTCAGGTTTTCCCTACAGTGATACTATCTTTAAACCAGTTGACCAGATGGAAAATCAGAATCATTATAAGTTGTAAAAATGAAGAGAGAGGGGGAGGGGGAGGGGATAGGGAGAGAGGGAGAGGGGAGAGAGGGAGGGGAGGGGGAGAGGAGAGAGAGGGAGGAGGAAAGAAGGGAGGGAGGAGGGAAAGGGAGGAGGGAGGAGAGAAAGAAAGATTGGGAGAGAAAGAGAGAGAAAAAAGCATTTGCTACCGCATACTTTACAATTATCATATGAGCCATATTGGCGGCATACAATAGTGAATAAATAGCCCAGGAAAAAATAAGGATCTTACCTGTCTTTAAAGAATATCACCTCCCCCCGATATGTAATTATAGCATCAAAGGTTAGACCACTATTACATGGATCCAGTGTTGCATCTGTTAACTGGATGGGATTTGGGGAAGGTCCTAAAGAATAGAAGAGAGTTGTAGTTAGTCTCCATGGTTCTGAAAGGCCACCTGGAGGGTGAAAATGCCTTCCACTGTGCAGCTAAGGTTGGTTCACTTACCATATAAGGCCTGGATGCGATTAATATCATCCTGGTTTAGCACAAAGTCTTTATTGCTCCATGTGTAGCTGGGGAACATTAGTGCCTCTTCATCATTAGAATGGGAGAGTCCAAGGGAGTGACCCAGTTCATGAGCCGTAACATAGAACAAGTTGAAATCTGGCAGGACAAAGAGATCAATCTAATTATTAAAAATGGTTTTGAGGTATGTAGTAAGGAAATAATCTTCCAGGGTAAATCTTCTTAGTCACTTTTTAAACTACACATATGCATATACAGTCTTTTCCTGATGGTGGAAGTGTGCATCTATTAATAATAAGGAGGCACAGCCACTCTAGGGTTATATTGTACAATAGAGCTCTCATTGATTTAAGGTACAGCTCAGCTGAGTCCATGTTAACCCTGAGCTGGGACAAGATCCTTCTTAGAGGAGCAATGAAACTCTGCTAACAGTTTGTACTTCTTATTCACAAAGCTGATAGATACACAGTGTGTGAAATTTAAAAATTACAAAAACACCTTATCATTCAGTCTTCCAATTTAATAACAAATTTGTTAAGTTTTATTGCATCAATATATAAGGACAATTCTGGATCCATAGGCAAGACATTAACATACAACATTTTCTTTCTTTTGAAAAGATAATTTGTTATTTTCTTTGTTTCCTGTATCTGTGTTTGTTCATGTGAGCATGCTCACACATGCACATGTAAGCATGTGTGTATGCTCACACATATGCATGTAAGCACAGTGTGTACTGAGGATGCCTGTATAGAAGGCAGAAAACAACTTAAAGGATTCAGTTTTCTTTCAACAAATGCGTTCTGAGAATCAAAAGGTGGATTTCAGATGTATCATCTTACCAGTCCTCGGAATTTTCTTTTTTTCTATCTTATTGTTTTTAATTCTTTTTCATAAAATATATCCCAATTGCAGACTCCCCATCCTCCACTCCTGTCAGCTTCTCCCTCACCTCCCTTATGCTTCCTGCATTCCTTCAGAAAACAACAAGCTTCCCAGTGATAAAAACAGAATACAGGAGAAATTGCAGTGGGACTAGGCACAAACCCTCATATCCCTGCTTGATGAAGAAACCTAGTAGGAACAAAAAGCTCCTGAGCAAAGGAAAAAGAATCAGAGGCAGCCCTACTCCCAATGGGAGGAGTTTCATGAATATCTCAAGCTAAAGAGTCATAGCTTTTATACAGAGAACGTAGGACAGAGAAGTTTTAGAGTGGCCCATTTGATACCAAGAAAATGATGTGTAATTAGAAAATACTGCAGTCCCAGGATTCTCAATGTGCTCCTAATTCTCTAAGTGGTGATAGATTATCTGCTTCCATTAAAACATTCTGTCCAATAAATAAACCAACAATGCAAGGAACTAGGAAGGACCAGGTGAACTGTGAGAGGCAATGTGAGTCAACTTACCCTCATTGTTGTCGGTCCACTTCTGATCAAGATCATAATGAACATTGCCCCCCAAACCTAGGCCTGGCAGAAAAGCATGAGCAAAGTGATATTTAGATCCATCAAATGTGTAGAGGTCACCATGGTCTGCAAGAAACAAAAATTCAACAAAAGGCTCACTTAGTTCTCATGTTGGTTAGCTCAGAGTTTTGTTGAGCAGTCAATGTTCTTCCATCCATTGTGATACTACTTTCCTCTTCGGCTCCAGAAAATCAATAATGTTCTTCAACAAGGAACTCTTCCTACAAAGCAAAAGAGGTTGAAGGGCAAAGTGAGGGTGAAGAGTTTACCTCCTCTGTGGAAGGAGAGCACAATATCGCCTTCCTCCTCAAAGACTCTTTGGAACGTAAGTGGTGTCACATCACTCCAGACTCTAAAGGCTCTCGCGATGGCATCTTCCACAACTGCTTTTGACAAATATGGTGTGTAGTTTAAAATGCTAAGAAAATAACATGGAGACACAGTGGATCTTGTTTCCTTCTGTCCCAGTGGTATAGATATGCCCCCGTTGTGACTCTCCTAGTTACCTGTAAGTCAGATGTGTTTTGGTCCAACGAGGATTGTTGTGAGTAATGGCATATGGGGCCACATCAGGCACCCCACACCTGGGCTTCTTCATAGCTCTCAGGGTTTCAGGATCTGAATTTCCAGTTACTTTCAGCCCAAATAACTGCTGCATTTGCCTCAGCTTTTCAGCCATCACCTCCTTGCCATTCACGTTTTTAGCTTGCATGTTTTTGCCCAAGTTGTAGTAGTTTTCCAGGTATTTCTGATAAAATATAACAATAATGAACTACTAGGGTCTGGAGAGATGGTCCAGAAGATAAGAGCACTTACTGCTGGAAGAGAGTACAGGCTCAGGTGATCTGAAGATTCTGTTGGCCTCGACCTGGGGGAATGTACACATGGCACACACACACACACAAACACACACACACACACACACACACAACTGAAAAGTATGAAGTTTTGTAGGAGAGGTTTGCACTCTGTTACAAATCCACACTTATAGAGGGAGTTGCCCCTCCACTTCTGTCTTAGTTAGGGTTTTACTGCTGTGAACAGACACCATGACCAAGGCAAGTCTTATAAAAAACAGCATTTAACTGGGGCTGGCTTACAGGTTCAGAGGTTCAGTCCATTATCATCAAGGTGGGAGCATGGCAGTATCCATTCAGGCATGGCACAGGCAGAGCTGAGAGTTCTACATCTTCATCCAAAGGCTGCTAGTGGAAGACTGACTTCCAGGCAACTAGGGTGAGGATCTTATGCCCACACCCTCAGTGACACACCCATTCCAACCAGGTCACACCTATTCCAACAAGGCCACACCTCCAGATGGTGCTACTCCCTGGTCCAAGGATATACAAACCATCACAGGTCCCCTCTACCCCAACCAGAAAGAGGTATATAGATTTGACTATAGACATTTTTGAGAATGTTACATTTTGGCCAAATACCATTTCTCTTAGAAATCCATCCATTCATGAAATCACACTATAATATAGGATGCAACCTGAAAATTACATATGTAATTTAGTATTTATTTACCCAGACTGTCTTCACATTTTTCTGGAGTCCATCCTGAATCACAGGGAAACTGTATGAGCTGGCAGCCCAGAGAAGCAACAGCAAAGGAAGGCTAGACATGCTGAAGCTTTTCTCTGGGAAAATCACCAGTGACCTCCTTCCTGCCTGCTCCAACATACTAGTCAGGAAATTCCATCTTTATATAAGACTTCTTCTACTTCTAAAAAGCCAGAGGCTATATGACTCAGGCTTTGTAACATCCTCTTCAATGTAGAGAAGAATTCAGATACTGTGACCTCCAAGGAGATGATTTAGGCTGGTTTGGTGCAGCAATACCAGGATTAAATCCAGGACCACATGTGTGAAAGGGATGGCCTTCAGCATTTACACTGCTGATTTCTCTTTTTTATACCCATTGTATTTGAAAAAGTTTTTGGCTTGTAAAATTCCTAGAGACAGCCTAGTCCAAGAACTTGTGTGTGGGTGTGAGAGACTGTATGTGAGTGTGTAATGCATTTGAATATGTGTATTTGTGTGTGTGTGTATGTGGTATAATGTATTTTTACATGTTTTGTATGTGAATGTACATAAGACCAGAAGACAGCCTTGGTTCCTCATCCTCAGTGACCACCCATTTTAATTTTGGAAATGACCCGCATGTTCTGAGCTCACCCAGCATGTCACACATTCCCAGTTCTGGGATGTTACAAGCACATACCATCATGTCTCACTGTTTCATTAGAATTCTTGGATCAAACTCAACCTTTTCTTCCCTTGCACAGCCAGCCCTTCCCCAGTTGAGCCAGCCCTATAGTCCTCTGTGGTCCTTATACAAAGCAGATTTTGCTACTCAGTTCTCTGGTTGTCTGTACACACCTTGCTCCAAGGACAGAGGATGGGATCACTGACCCTGAGTGACAGCCAATATTCAGTGCCCACACATCTGGAACTCTAGGTCATGTAGTATTTACTGGGTTTCTGAGGCCTTCTGCCTTTCAAGAACTTCTGCCTTCTGCCTTTCAAGAACTGTGGCTACAAAATTGCAAAAGTACCATGGCCTCTCTTTATTTTAATCCAGGCTTATGCTGTGAGAACCTGACCAAGAAAATTCTCATCTAAGCTGGGAGAGGAAATATGAAGACTCACATAGACCCTGCTTATCAGCATCATGGGACAAAAAGGCTCCATCTCTGAAATCTGTCTAAATGTAACAGGTAAAACAGTCTAGCAAGAGACTAAGTGTGATTCTAGGGTCTTTGCTCACTGGAGGTAAGTGACATATATTGATACTGCACACACACACAGAGAGAGAGAGAGAGAGAGAAAGAGAGAGAGGCATATATCTATACTCATTCATACATGCACTAATATGCTCATCCATTCAGTAGGTCTCTCAGAGCCTCTCTTGCATAGCAACTACATGGATCACTGTGTACTGAAAGATGTTCATTCAAACACCCATGATTCATGTACAATTGAAGTAGGTGCTGACTCAAGGCATCTGTGTCCCCACTAGTGAGACAAGGTGGTCTGTCTCTAGGCTGCTCTATTTCTGCCCCTTCTCTCCTGAAAGGAACTCAACACTATACAGCACCAAGAAGCACTGACCTCCTCCACAAGGTCAGCTCCCCATCGTGTCACTCCCATCTTTGCACCACGGTCTAGTTTCTCAGGACTATTTCCACTTGTGGATGTCTGCCCTCATGGAGAAACAAGTGATACTTTATTGATAAATAATACTTTGATAGAATGGATGGTTGGATTGATTTGAAAGCCCTCATTTCCTCTCTTCACTTAACCACAGCTTCCTTGACTAAGAGCAGTAATACGTGAGTCAATCAGCATAGGAGGAAACTGAGAGAGGAGTGTTGGGGCCGGCCAGTGGCTCACATGTCCGGGTTCGAGCCTGGAAGGCATCTTGGAATCTGGAAGAAAAGAGGGAGCCTAGGCAGGTTGAGAAATAATGGAACCAAGACATGCTAGTCTGCTCAAGGTTCAAAATTTTAATGACAGACGCGCTTTATAAAAGGGGGGGGGGTCCATTCCTGCCAATTCATCCTTGGAGCCTGGAACCAGGTGCAGGTGATGACGTGCAGGATAGCGGCATAGTCTCCGGAATAGCTCTGGGGCCTCTCAGCAGGTAGCAGTATCTTGAAGAGGAACAGCGGCAGTGGCAGAACAATAAAGTGATCTAGGGAGGAAGGCTCCACCCTAGATAATCTCCTTAGTGGCAGCAAGGTCAAGTTCTGGCTGAGCCTGCTTCAGGCTTATGGGAGGCTACATCTCCTCCCTGTTATTAATATTAAAAAAAAAAAAAGCCTGGACTGAGGCATAAAATTTATTTATGGTCCACAGTCCCGACTGGGAATTATGGTGACTGGCGGCCGTGCCTGCCTTAGGATCTCAGATTCTCTCGAACCATCCAATTCCATCATCAGAAGTTACATACAGCTAGTTAGTGTTATAATTCACCCAAACATGGCTCTGTGGTATAATATCAACAACCACTGCGTTTTGGCATGTACCCTTGTACATGATTGTACACTTTGATTGGTATGATCCAGGATCTGGTTGGCCGTCATTGACTAACCGGCCCTCATAGAGCACCTTATTCCCAAATCAGACCAAAGTCACAATATGTACTTAGAATTGTTGATGAAAATTAATAACTGCCACCTGAGTGCTGTTGGGGGCGGAGATGCATGCTGAAGGGAGTTGACTGGCCTGCTTGAAAACAAAGTCTAGACAGTGAAAGGCACAGTACAAAAGCTTCTTTTGGGGAAGTCCAGGTACTCCATTCAATTGCAAATTAGCAATGATCAGGCTAGACTTAGAGCTCCCAGTGTGGGGGAGGTGACTTTGAAAATGACAGAAAGGCTTACCGCTTCCCTGGGAGTGGAGGCTGGGCTTTAATTTAACTTTTTGGCTAAAGAGGATTTTTAGCCATAATCAAGGTTAGAGTCATACTTACTTACTAGAAGATTCAGGATCTGTGTCTAGTTGATGAACTAATCTCTCAGGCAGCCATAGAGCTCCATCTTCTTTTTGTGAAAAAACACAGACAGAGCCCCTTCCCCAGATTAGGACCGGGTCTGGACCCTTCCATTCATTAGCAAATGGGTCACACCACTTTACCATGGCATAAGAACTAGAAGTAACTGGATGCCAAAAAGCAAAAAGAAATCCTGAGCAAGTATCAATACAAACATGTATATATTTTAATTTTCCAAATTCTGCATAATGAGTTACATCCATTTACCAAATATGATTAGGCACGTGGCACTGGAGATAATGTAACATTTAGGATATTGTTTTATAATCATTCTTGCCTTCTTCTTAGTGATCTTAAGTCGGAGCCTTAAGATCTGGCTAGAGAGATGAAAATTTTCATGATCACGCTTGGCCAAAGCAACAGGATCTGAAATTAAGGCTTCTCCTATTAGAGCTCTGTCGATGTAATCATTGCCTTCAGCTAAAGGTCCAGCAAGACAAGAATGAGATCGTATGTGGCCAATATAGAACAGGTGTTTTGGGGCAAGAATAATGTTTTGTAATTGTGAAAACAGGGATCCTGCTGGCATATTAAAGTTAAAAGTACCACAGGTCTCCAATAAGGGTACCGATTGTGCAACATATAAATTATCAGTAAAAATATTAAAAGCCTCATGCATAGACTGAAAGACATTCAGTACTGTTGTTAATTCTGCTAATTGAGCCGAGAGGCCAGGAGTCTTTATGATTACCTGTTGATTATTTATAAGATATCCAGCTCGCCCTTTAGAGGAGCCATCAGTAAACACCAGAACAGCACTGTGTAAGAGTTGTAAAGAGGTCATATTAGGAAATATCACTTTATGTACATTTAAAAATTTTATCAACCTATCTTGAGGGTAGTGGCTGTCTATAGTTCTTTTAAATCCTATTTGAGCAAGCAACCAATCCGTACTCTGTTGTTTCAGCCAAGTGTCTTAACTTATGCTGTGAGGCTGAACAATAATATCTGGCTCTTTGCCAAAATAAGTTAGTGCCTGCTTCATTCCAATGATAATCATCTGGGCTACTGCTTCATAATATGTCAAGATATAATGTTTAGGAGAAATCCTTGAATGTATCCACTTTAGAGGAGACTTTTGCCATAGCAATCCTGTAGGCACATGAATCGTATTAAAAATTAACAGGTATAATGGCAAAGAGTAATCTATATAAGTGACAAATTGCTCTTCAATAGATTTTTCCACTTGTTGTAAGGCCAGCAATCCTTCGGAGGTTAGGGATCTAGGGGAGGTAGGATCAGAACTCCCTTTAAGAATATCAAATAAAGGTTTCAACTCCCCTCTAGTGAGCTTTAAATAGGGGCAAAGCCAATTAATATCATCTAACAATTTTTGAAAATCATTCAAAGTCCTTAAGTTGTCTCTGCGAATAACTATCTTCTGGGGAAAAGCAGCTTGATCAGTAAGTCTAAAGCCCAAATATAAGGATCTTGAGTTTGTATCTTTTCAGGAGCTATCTGTAATCCCTTTTCAGCTAAAGCTTTTTGTAAATCTCTATAACACAAAAACAAATCCTGGGGGTCTTTTCCAGGCAACCCAGGACAATTTCTTAACTGTCCAAAAACAGTCTTTTTAAAGGAACAGTATTTTTTCTTATGAGTAACATAAGCAATTGAAAGCTTGAGAATCAATAGCATTTGAGGTGTGAACAATTTTAAGCAATTGTAAGTTCTGATATATATATATATATATATATATATATATGTATATATATATATATATATATAAAGATACAAATTAAGCTTGATTATTCAACATTTCAAAACACCATCTACAGCACACAATTTAATTATCTGTGCTGAAGCAGGTGAAAACTCAAAAGAAAAAGTGTGTGATCCAATTCACATCTACTTACTCCCCATAGAGGAGTTGTTTTTAAACACAATAATTGGGATGCATGCATGCATGGATTTATAGAAGATATAGAAGCATGCATTAAAACAATTTTTTAACTTATCTTTGGGATAATGATTATCAATTTTATTTAATTTTATTGATCAAACATCAATATTCTGTAATAACCAAATTAATGGCTGTTTGGAACAAGGAACAGACACTTAGTCAGGTTTTTAAGACACCATTTTTGTTATAGTTATTGTAAAATATATGAATTTATCTTACAATTTTTTGTTAGCACCAGAGTGGCTTAATAGGATGCTGAAACTGTGCTATGAGGTGAATGCCACCTCAGCCTCGCCCTTGAGAGGCATTAGCTAATAAAATACTTTCCACTTAAGAAACAATATACACTGAAAGACTCAAACTCTTAGCTTTTTGATTACAGCTCACTAGAAGCAAAACATCTTTGCATTTATCAGAATGAAAAGGAAAAAACAAACCCTTAAATCTATAATAACTTTATATGAAGTAGGCAAGCCAGATTGTAATGCTTTTATAAATTCTACATCCCGATTGACCTTTTTTATAAACTTAGAATTTAAACTTTATTTAGAACAACATCTGCAAAGGTGCTCTTACAGCTAAAAGGAATTGTCTTATGAAAGCAGGGATGAGAGAAGTTCTCAGAACTTCCCTAGTCGGTTTGGGAAACAAAGGAGATTTCGCACCAACTTTCCAGAGGCTGCTCTGAACTTGTATTAACTCGAACATAAAAAAAAATTTTCTAACCCAAGCATTTTGGCCCTTCTGTAATGAGGACAGGTTTTAGAACTACTAAGTTTCTTTGTAATATTAGATTGTAACTACAACCTTGGGAAAGCAAAACCCAATTTCAAAACAATTTATCACCATAAGAATCAACATTAAAACTTCACTACTACTTTGTGAGATTTGGCTGCCAATTTATTTATTTTTGGATGTAATTATATTTTAATTAAAGAAATATGAGCTCACACATGAGCACACAAATAAGTGTCAAATTAAAATAAGTCCTTGCTTTGTAGCCCCAGCTGGTCTTCAAAGTACTGGGATTACAGGCAGGCATGGGTATCCGCACACCCTACATCTTATTTAGAGGTCTTTTTTTTTTTAAATTAGGTATTTTCCTCATTTACATTTTCAATGCTATCCCAAAAGTCCCCCATACCACCCCCCAACCCCCTACCCACCCACTCCCCCTTTTTGGCCCTGGGGTTCCCCTGTACTGGGGCATATAAAGTTTGCAAGTCCAATGGGCCTCTCTTTGCAGTGATGGCCAACTAGGCCAACTTTTGATACGTATGCAGCTAGAGACAAGAGCTCCGGGGTACTGGTTAGTTCATATTGTTGTTCCACCTAGAGGGTTGCAGTTCCCTTTAGCTCCTTGGGTAATTTCTCTAGCTCCTCCATTGGGGGCCGTGTGACCCATCCAATAGCTGACTGTGATCATCCACTTCTGTGTTTGCTAGACCCCAGCATAGTCTCACAAGAGACAGCTATATCTGGGTCCTTTCAGCAAAATCTTGCTAGTGTATGCAATGGTGTCAGTGTTTGGAAGCTGATTATGGGATGGATCCCTGCATATGGCAATCACTAGATGGTCCATCCTTTCGTCACAGCACCAAATTTTGTCTCTGTAACTCCTTCCATGGGTGTTTTGTTCCCATTCTAAGAAGGGGCAAAGTGTCCACACTTTGGTCTTCGTTCTTCTTGAATTTCATGTGTTTAGCAAATTGTATCTTATATCTTGGGTATCCCAAGTTTCTGGGGTAATATCCACTTATCAGTGAGTACATATTGTGCGAGTTCCTTTGTGATTGGGTTACCTCACTCAGGATGATGCCCTCCAGGTCCATCCATTTGCCTAGGAATTTCATAAATTCATTTTTTTAATAGCTGAGTACTACTCGATTGTGTAAATGTACCACATTTTCTGTATCCATTCCTCTGTTGAGGGGCATCTGGGTTCTTTCCAGCTTCTGGCTATTATAAATAAGGCTGCTATGAACATAGTGGAGCATGTGTCCTTCTTACCGGTTGGGACATCTTCTGGATATATGCCCAGGAGAGGTATTGTGGGATCCTCCAGTAGTACTATGTCCAATTTTCTGAGGAACCGCCAGACTGATTTCCAGAGTGGTTGTACTAGCTTGCAATCCCACCAACAATGGAGGAGTGTTCCTCTTTTTCCACATCCTCGCCAGCATCTGCTGTCACCTGAATTTTTTATCTTAGCCATTCTGACTGGAGTGAAGTGGAATCTCAGGGTTGTTTTGATTTGGCTGCCAACTTATACCTATGAATGAATGACCCTGTGAGTTTAATGTTCCATTAAAGAGACATTGCTTTAAATCTTATCTTTTTTAATTTTGTTTTTTTATTAGGTATTTATTTCATTTACATTTCCAATGCTAGCCCAAAAGTCCCCCACATGCTCCCCCACCCACCCACTCCCACTTCTTGGCCATGGCATTCCCCTGTACTGAGGCAGATAAAGTTTGCACAACCAATGGGCCTCTTTTTCCACTGATGGCTAACTAGGCCATCTTCTGATACATATGCAGCTAGAGACAGGAGCTCCGGGGTACTGGTTAGTTCATATTGTTGTTCCACCTATAGGGTTGCAGACCCCTTTAGCTCCTTGGTTACTTTCTCTAGCTCTTCCATTGGGGGCCCTGTGATCCATTCAATAGCTGACTGAGCATACACTTCTGTGTTTGCTAGGCCCCGGCATAGTCTCACAAGAGACAGCTATATCTGGGTCCTTTCAGCAAATTCGTGCTAGTGTATGCAATGGTGTCAGTGTTTGGAAGCTGATTATGGGATGGATCCCCGGATATGGCAGTCTCTACATGGTCCATCTTTTTATCTCAGCTCCAAACTTTGTCTCTGTACCTCCTTCCAAGGGTGTTTTGTTCCCACTTCTAAGGAGGGGCATAGTGTCCACACTTCAGTCTTCATTTTTCTTGAGTTTCATGTGTTTAGGAAATTGTATCTTATATCTTGGGTATCCTATGTTTGGGGCTAACATCCACTTATCAGTGAGTACATATTGTGTGAGTTCTTTTGTGATTGGGTTACCTCACTCAGGATGATGCCCTCCAGGTCCATCCATTTGCCTAGGAATTTCATAAATTCATTCTTTTCAGTAGCTGAGTAGTACTCCATTGTGTAAATGCACCACATTTTCTGTATCCATTCCTCTGTTGAGGGGCATCTGGGTTCTTTCCAGCTTCTGGCTATTATAAATAAGGCTGCTATGAACATAGTGGAGCATGTGTCCTTCTTACTGGTTGGAATATCTTCTGGATATATGCCCAGGAGAGGTATTGTGGGATCCTCCGGTAGTACTATGTCCAATTTTCTGAGGAACTGCCAGACTGATTTCCAGAGTGTTTGTAATCCTACATTCTAGAATAAGAATCACATTAAATAGTATCTCAGCTAAAAGTATCTTAGGAGGCCCAGTTTTTTGGCCTGCTATGCCACATGTTTGAAAAGACTCCTGAGTTGCCAATTTAAGGCTAACCCTCTGTTACCAATGTAACAATTATTTAATCCTAACCAATGACTTATGAGCTGATTGGGAAGACACACAGAGCACATTACCAGTAAAAAACCAAATGAAGCAGTTACACTAGCACCTTTCTAAACTTTCACATAGCTCTAAACACATACACAAAACACACAAAACAGAAATCAACAGCTCCAGACACATGCAACCCTTTCTCATCTTCCATGAGCAGGCAAAAGAATTAGAAGGGTAAGCTTCCATTTCATAAACAAAACTTGGTCCCTCTGACCGATCTCCAGAGACTGCCAGACGTCTCTGGGTCTCCCTACTCCCCAGGGCGTCCCCTGAGGAGGTAGGGGTTTTCCTAGAACATCTGCTGACCACAGTCCTCTGGTCCTTACAGCCTGAAGGGACAGCTGCAAATACCAAGCACATGTTTCAGAAAACCCCATCGTCTATAAACACCAGAGAAACCAAACTCAGGTGGATCTAAACTCAGACTACACCATGTTTCAGAGACATGGGACAAAACACAGACAACAAACCAACACAAGGAGCACATGTTCGTTTCCAGAAATATAAGACAGACACTCAGAAAAACACACCGGCCAGCACGCACACAAGAGGTGCCCCGATTTTCTCTCTGTCCCTGGGAGTTTCAAAAACCACTTTCCTCCCGCCTGATGGAGTTTCCAACTGCGGCCATCTGCCTGATTATTAAATCCCTTTTATTAAACCCTATTATTTCTCTCGCCTAAAACAGCAGCTTCTGGAAGCTGCAGCTGACTGCCTGCCTGTTGAGTTCCTAGTTCCAGATAGCTCACTGCTGAAACTAAGTGAATCCAGTGTGCGGGTTTAGTGCCGTTCCAGTTTAGCCCATACCAACCTTCTCCGGTATGAATTTTCTTTAATTCTTTTCTTCTTCCATGGAGCTCCAAACCAGCACTGCTTCTTCCAAATGTCCTCTGCCTTTCCCAGGCCCTGCGTTGGTTCACCAAATTGTTGGGGCTGGCCAGCGGCTCACATGTCCGGGTTCGAGCCTGGAAGGCATCTTGGAATCTGGAAGAAAAGAGGGAGCCTAGGCAGGTTGAGAAATAATGGAACCAAGACATGCTAGTTTGCTCAAGGTTCAAATTTTTAATGGCAGACACACGTTATAAAAGGGGGGGGGGGGTCCATTCCCGCCAATTCATCCTTGGAGCCTGGAACCAGGTGCAGGTGATGACATGCAGGATAGCTCCGGAATAGCTCTGGGGCCTCTCAGCAGATAGCGGTATCTTGAAGAGGAACAGCGGCAGTGGCAGAACAATAAAGCGATCCAGGGAGGAAGGTTCCACCCTAGATAATCTCCCTAGTGGCAGCAAGGTCAAGTTCTGGCTTAGCCTGCTTCAGGCTTATGGGAGGCTACAGAGGAGCTCACAAAGACAAACCTTCTTTTCATGGGAATCAGATGCAGTGTAGGTGGGCATGATAAGGCTTCAGTGTTGTGACCTCAGCTCAGGCAAGGAACACAGGGAAACATTGCCAACAGGAGCTGGACAGGGACAGTTAAAGGTGGGTGGCATCTAAGATGCTCTTGTTATTTATTTTGTTTTTAAAATAAGGTTATTTTCATAGAATATATTTTGAACATAGGTTCTTTTCCCTCATACTCTCCCCACACTCTCACCCTTCCTTCTAACTTCACTCTTTCCCTGTCTCTTAAGAAAACAGACAGACAAACAAAAAGGACAAACAAGGAAAAAAGAAAATGAGCAGAAAGTAAAATAAACAAGCATCACACACACACACACACAAACACATACACACATACACACACACACAAAGTAATATGAGACCCTCAAAATATTTCTAAAAATACCATTGAGCTCATTTTGTATTGGTTATTTATTGCTGGGCCTGGGGCCCTGCTTTATGTGTGATTTGTGTATCTAGTGTGGCTCCCTTGGAGAAACTAGTTTTCCCCTGGGAGCAATTATCAACTGGGGGTCGTTTCTTGGTTACTTCTCCATCTAAGCACTGGGCCCCATCTGGTTTGAACCTATGCAGGCTCCCTGTATTTTATCACTGTCACGGTGAGTTCATACTGTTTCAGTCCTGTGAGACTGTAAGGCATTGTTTCCCTGGTGTCATCCATCCCCTCTGGCTTTCACAATCTTTCTACCTCCTCTTCCGCATGCATAGGTCCTTGACCCCTGAGGGGAGAGATTTGATAGAGACATCCCAGTTAGAAATAAGTGTTTCAAAATCCTCACTCTGCACATTGTTCACTAGTCATATTCACTATTAGTTCCTGACTCCCGAACAAGAGTCCTTCGCTGATGATGACTGAGACACTTATCTATGGGTATAGTAGAATGTCATTAGGAGTCATTTTATTACTATTTTCTTTTAGCAGTATGGTAGTGTTTGGGTCAATCCTAGGTCCATTGTCTGTCTAGTCTCAAGTTCTTGGCCACAGTGAAGTATCAGGCATGAGTTCCCTCTCATGGACTGAACATTAAATCCAATCAGATTATGGTTGGCTACTCCACTGATACTTGTGTCACGATTAAGTCAGCATATCATGCAGACAGATCACCATTGTAGATCAAAGGGTTTGGAGCTGAGTTGATGTTTGGCTTTCTCCTTTGTTAGTGTGCACAGTACCTTCTAGTACAATGAAGACTAGTCAGTGGGATTCAAGGTCCTAGGAAAGCATCAGTTGAACTTTCCAATGGTCAGTGAATGATGTAGATGCTGTCTTCAGCAACAGGGTCTTCACATCAGATTGTGGAGAGCAGCCAATCACATTGGTAATAGCCTGAGTTGTTTTGGAATTTCTATTGGGTCTGTCATAGTTAGTGTTTCATTGCATGAAAGGACTACGTCAGCAAGGCAACTCTTCTAAAGTCTTGCATTAAAACTGGAGTTCATGGGGACCCAACCTATTCAATCCACCATCTTCTACTCCCTAACCATCATAGGTTTATAGTCATAACATAATGTAAAGTGTGTTTAGTCCAGCTTCACAAGTCCCCATAATCCTCACATTCTCACCAAGGTATAGAAGTCTGAAGTTCAAAGCATCTTCTGATGTCATGAAATCTCTTAACTGTAATCCATTATATAATCAATTTTTAAAAAATACATTACATACTTCCAACATCACAGGATATACATTACCATTTCAAATCATAGATGTGGGAGCAGAGTGAGGAAATACTAGACCAAAGCAAGACCAGAAACCAAGTTGGCATACTCTAAATTCTCCATCTCCATGTCTGATGTCCAACTCCTTTCAGCTTTGTTGACTGCAACACAATTCTTTCTCTTGGGTTGGATCCTGTCCGTTATTCACTTTCCTTGTCAGGTAGCCCATAGCTCTCATATCTCTAACATCTTGGAGTCTTGTCATGGTTTGAATATGCTTGACTAATGGAAAGTGCAACTATGAGAAGGTGCGGCCTTGTTTGTGTAGGTGTGGTCTTTTTGGAGAAAGTGCATCACTGGGAGTAGACTTTGAGGACGTATGCTCAAGTTCAGCCCAGTGCATAAAAAAAAGCCTCCTCCTGGCTGCCTGCTTAAGACATTCTCTCCTGGTTGCTTTTGGGTCAAGATGTAGAACCTGAAGCCTGCATTCTGCCGTTCTTCCTGCCATAATAATTGACTGAACCTGTAAAACTGTAGCCAGCTCCAATTAACTATTGTCCTTTAAAAAGAGTTTATTTGGTCATAGTGTCTCTTCACAACAATAAAATCCTAAGACAAATCTCTAAGGCAATTTCAACTTTGGGGCTTCTTGTTTCAATGTCTGGGATCCAGGCATGATCTTCTGGACTCCTCTAAAGGGTTTAGCTCACTGCCCTCTGACTCCAGTCCACTGGCGCTGCTTTTCTTGGTTGTCATCCCATGGTACTGGCATCTCCAGTATGCAATGGTCTTTGGATGCAACTAGGCTTCACCAATAGCCTCTCATAGGCTCACTTCATGGTGCCAAGGTACAATTTTTTTGCATGACCCCTTCAGACCTGGGTCTTCAACTGCCACTGAGGCTGTGCTTTCACCAATGGCCTTCTGGTCCTCTCACAGTTCCAAGCCTCTGCTCCTCTCCATGACCCTTTACATGCCTTCAAACAAGTACCACCTGGGTGATTCTGACATATTACCAAGTCCAGCTGCCTGCATGATGTTTATTTCTAGAACACAGTTTCTTTTGTGTTCTCAGAAAAAAAATACTTCCCATAAGATTTCACCTCTGTAATTGTTGGTCTCTTCTTAATCACAGCTAATTTCTTAGATACAGCTAATCAGCATCAATTGTATTGGTAACCTTTTCTATTCTTAACTCTAAAGTCAGAGCCATATGTCTGAAACTGCCAAGTTCTGCTGCTTGCTGGGGCTGGAACATGGCTCCCTTGTTCTATCACATGTTCACCAGCTTTCTGTTGTCAGGGTTTCCTTCACTGCCTAACCTTGGGTGTCCTGTAACTTGCTCTGTAGATTGACTTTGAACTCAGGGATCTGCATACCTCTTGTTTCCTGAGTGCTGTAATAAAATGTGTATACCTCCACACCTAGACCTAAGCTTTTCTCTACCTGGACCAGATAGCTTTAAACTCTTGCTCTGTACCAGGCTGACCTTAAACTCAGAGATTTGCTTGCCTCTGTCTCATGATATTGAAAGCCTGTGCTATCATGCCTGGACTTAAGTTTTTCTTTAATTTCTTTTCAAAGATCTTTATAAGTCTTAGATTGTAGTTCATTCCAGATATAGTCAAGTTGACAACTAGGAACAGCCAGTATAATCAATCCCTTGTTAATCTGACACACAATCATATCTCCTCATGTCCAAATGAAAACAAAAACCAAGTCATAATAACACCTAACATGATATAACTATCCCTTGTTCAACTGCAAATATATAATAAGCTCATCTGGGTGAGATATTACCCCGAGGTCACCACTCCTTTAATTCCATTTAATATCCTTGAACACAGAATTTAGCTCCATTGAATTTCCTGGTGCCCCTTCAATACTTGTATTGGCTGGTTTTGTGAGTCAACTTGACACAGGCTGGAGTTATCACAGAGAAAGGAGCTTCAGTTGGGGAAATGCATCCATGAGATCCAGCTGTAAGGCATTTTCTCAATTAGTGATCAAAGGGGGAATTCCCCTTGTATGTGGTGCCATCTCTGGCTTGGTAGTCTTGGGTTCTATAAAAGAGCAGACTGAGCAAGCCAGGGGAGCAAGCCAGTAAAGAACATCCGTTCATGGTCTTTGCATCAGTTCCTGCTTCCTGACCTGCTTGAGTTCCTGTCCTGACATCCTTTGGTGATCAACATCAATGTGGAAAGTGTAAGCTGAATAAACCCTTTCCTCCCCAACTGCTTCTTGGTCATGATGTCTGTGCAGGAATAAAAACCCTGACTAAAACACTGAGCATGCAGGCAGCTTTGGGTGTGATTCCCAATGCCAGAGAAAAGAAAAAATTAGACTCTTTTTGGAAACCAGATGGCAGTTGCTTTTCGTTGAAATGTAAAGAGCAGTAATGGAATATGAAAATTAAATGTTGCACCTGGTCACCTAGGGCGAAGAGTTGGCGGATACCCCCACGATCCCTAGAGGACTCTCCACAGGATCTTAAAATCACTGGTGAGTGGAACACAATATCTGTGCCAATCCAATCGCACAGGACCTGAGAGAACAGAAGGAAAGCAGAAAACCGGCTTGACCAGGGGCACAACTCCCTTCCAGCCATTACCAGCAGCGGGTCACCTTTGGCACAGAGTTGGCACACACCCACACAGTCCCCAGAGTACACTTCTTTTTTTTTCCATTTTTATTATGTATTTAGCTCATTTACATTTCCAATGCTATACCAAAAGTCCCCCATACCCACCCACTCCCCCTTTTTGACCCTGGAGTTCCCCTGTACTGGGGCATATAAAGTTTGCAAGTCCCAGAGGACTCTTCAAGTGATCTTAGGATCACTGGTGAGTGGACCACATCATCTGTTCCAATCTAATTGTGAGGGGCCTATGACAGCAGGAACAAGGACATCAGAGCCCTTCCTAACCAGAGGCTCAGGTTCCTTTTGATCAGTTCTGGTTTACCTTGGTTTGGAACAGACCAGAGAGCTCCACAGTTTTCAAAGGAGACACCACTTCCAGGCACTGTAACAGGCCCAGGATCTTAGGACAACAGGATCTCAGGATAACAAGAGCTGGGTCACACAGTATTTCAGGGTCTCAAAGGAAGCTTGACTGCCAAAAACTCTGACACACCAGAATCTCAGGTTCACAGGAGCCCACAATCAAAGGATCACAAAGAAAGCTGGACTCTGAGGAGTCCTGAATCAACTGGGATTATAGGAAGGGCAGGCTCCAATCACATATATTGAGGGCAGCAAGCACTTGAGATAATCAGATGGCAGGAGGCAAGCATAAGAACAGAAGCAACAGAAACCAAGGTTACTTGGCATCATCAGAACCAAACTCTCCCACTGTAGCAAGTTCTGGATACACCATCACACCATAAAAACAAGACATGATCTAAAGTCACTTCTCACAATGATGATAGAGGACTTTAAAAAGGAAAATACAGAAAAACACATATAAATAGCTAGAAGCATTTAAAGAGGAAACACAAAAATCCTTAGGGAGTTATACGAAACACTACCAAACAGGTGATGGAATTGAATAAAACCAACCAAGATCCAAAAATGGAAATAGAAACAATAAAGAAAACCCAAACGGAGACAATTTTGGAGATAGAAACCCTAGGAAAGAAATCAAGAACCAGAGATGGGAGCATCAACAACAGAATACAAGAGATGGAAGAGAGAAACTCGGGTGCAGAAGATTCCAAGGGAATATGTACACAACAATCAAAGAAAATGCAAAATGCAAAAAGATCCTAACTCAAAACAGCCAGGAAATCCAGGACACAATGAGAAGACCAAACCTACAGATAATACGAGTAGATGAGAATGAAGATTTTCAACTTAAAGGGACAGCAAATATCTTCAACAAAATTATAGAAGAAAGCTTCCATAACCTAAAGAAAGAGATGCCCATGAACATACAAGAAGCCTATAGAATTCCAAATAGTAAAGCAGAAAACCCGGCCTGACAAGGGTCACAAGTCCCTTCCAGTCAGCACCAGCACCGGGGCATCTTGGGCACAGAGTCTGCGGACACCCCCAAGGTCCCCAGAAGACTCTCCACTGGATCTTAGGATCTCTGGTGAGTGGAACACAACTTCTGCCAAGAGGTAGGTTCAAACACCAGATATCTGGGCACCTTCCCTGCAAGAGGAGAGCTTGCCTGCAGAGAGTACTCTGACCACTGAAACTCAGGAGAGAGTTAGTCTCCCAGGTCTGCTTATAGAGGCTAACATAATCACCTGAGGAACAGACTCTAACCAGAGACAACTATAACAACTAACTCCAGAGATTACCAGATGGCGAAAGGCAAACGTAAGAATCTTACTAACAGAAACCAAGACCACTCACCATCATCAGAACGGAGCACTCCCACCCCACCCAGTCCTGGGCACCCCAACACACCTGAAAAGCTAGATCCGGATTTAAAAGCATATCTCATGATGATGGTAGAGGACATCAAGAAGGACTTTAATAACTCACTTAAAGAAGTACAGGAGAACACTGCAAAACAGGTAGAAGACCTTAAAGAGGAAGCACAAAAATCCCTTAAAGAATTGCAGGAAAACACGACCAAACAGGTGATGGAATTGAATAAAACCATCCAAATCCTAAAAAGGGAAGTAGACACAATAAAGAAAACACAAAGTGAGACAACGCTGGAGATAGAAACCCTAGGAAAGAAATCTGGAACCATAGATGCGAGCATCAGCAACAGAATACGAGAGATAGAAGAGAGAATTTCAGCTGCAGAGGATTCCATAGAGAACATCACCACAAAAATCAAAGAAAATACAAAATGCAAAAAGATCCTAACTCAAAACATCCAGGAAATCCAGACCCAATGAGAAGACCAAACCTATGGATAATAGGAGTAGATGAGAATGAATATTTTCAAATTAAAGGGCCAGCAAATATCTTCAACAAAATTATAGAAGAAAACTTCCCAAACCTAAAGAATGACATGCCCATGAACATACAAGAAGCCTACAGAACTCCAAATAGACTGGAACAGAAAAGAAATTCCTCCTGACACATAATAATCAGGACAACAAATGCACTAAATAAAGATAGAATATTAAAAGCAGTAAGGGAAAAAAGGTCAAGTATATAAAGGCAAGCCTATCAGAATTATACCAGACTTCTCACCAGAGACTATGAAAGCCAGAAGATCCTGGACAGACATTATACAGACCTTAAGAGAACACAAATGCCAGACAAGGCTACTATACCCAGCCAAACTCTCAATTACCATAGATGGACAAACCAAAGTATTTCATGACAAAACCAAATTCACACATTATCTTTCAACGAATCCAGCCCTTCAAAGGATAATAACAGTAAAAAACCAATAAAGGACAGAAACCACGCCCTAGAAAAAGCAAGAAAGTAATCCTTCAACAAACCAAAAGGAAGACAGCCACAAGAACAAAATGCCAACTCTAACAAAAAATAATAGGAAGAAACAATTACTTTTCCTTAATATTTCTTAATGTCAATGGACTCAATTCCCCATTAAAATGACATAGACTAACAGACTGGCTACACAAACAGGACCCAACATTTTGCTGCTTACAGGAAACCCATCTCAGGGAAAAAGACACACACTACCTCAGAGTGAAAGGCTGGAAAACAATTTTCCAAGCAAATGGTCTGAAGAAACAAGCTGGAGTAGCCATTCTAATATCGAATAAAATCAACTTCCAACCCGAAGTTATCAAAAAAGACAAGGAGGGACACTTCATGTTCATCAAAGGTAAAATCCTCCAAGAGGAACTCTCAATTCTGAATCTCTACGTTCCAAATGCAAGGGCAGCCACATTCATTAAAGAAACTTTAGTAAAGCCCAAAGCACACATTGCACCTCACACAATAATAGTGGGAGACTTCAACACACCACTTTCATCAATGGACAGATCGTGGAAACAGAAACTAAACAGGGACACAGTGAAACTAACAGAAGCTATGAAACAAATGGATCTGACAGATATCTACAGAACATTTTATCCTAAAACAAAAAGATATACCTTCTTCTCAGCACCTCACGGGACCTACTCCAAAATTGACGATATAATTGGTTACAAAACAGGTCTCAACAGATACAAAAATATTGAAATTGTGCCGTGCATCCTATCACATCACCATGGACTAGGGCTGATCTTCAATAACAACATAAATAATAGAAAGCCAACATTCACGTGGAAACTGAATAACACTCTTCTCAATGATACCTTGGTCAAGGAAGGAATAAAGAAAGAAATTAAAGACTTTTTAGAGTTTATTGAAAATGAAGCCACAACATACCCAAACTTATGTGACACAATGAAAGCATTTCTAAGAGGGAAACTCATAGCTCTGAGTGCCTCCAAAAAGAAACTAGAGAGAGCACACACTAGCAGCTTGACAACACATCTAAATGCTCTAGAAAAAAAAGGAAGCAAATTCACCCAAGAGGAGTAGACAGCAGGAAATAATCAAACTCAGGGGCAAAAATCAACCAAGTGGAAACAGGAAGAACTATTCAAAGAATCAACCAAAGGAGGAGCTGGTTCTTCGAGGAAATCAACAAGGTAGATAAACCCTTAGCCAGACTCACTAGAGGGCACAGGGAAAGCATCCTAATTAACAAAATCAGAAATGAAAAGGGAGTCATAACAACAGATCCTGAAAAAAATCCAAAACATCATCAGATCCTTCTACAAAAGGCTATACTCAACAAAACTGGAAAACCTGGACAAAATGGACAAATTTATATACAGATACCAGGTACAAAAGTTAAATCAGGATCAAGTTAACGATCTAAACAGTCCCATATCCCCTAAAGAAATAGAAGCAGTCATTAATAGTCTCCCAGCCAAAAAAAAAGCCCTGGACCAAATGGGTTTAGTGCAGAGTTCTCTCAGACCTTCAAAGAAGATCTAATTCTAGTACTTCACAAACTATTGCATAAAATAGAAGTAGAAGGTGCTATACCAACACTCATTCTATGAACCCATAATTACTCTGATACCTAAACCACAGAAAGATCCAAGAAAGATAGAGAACTTCAGACCAATTTCCCTTATGAATATCCATGCAAAAATACTCAATAAAATTCTCGCTAACTGAATCTGAGAACACATTAAAACAATCATCCATCCTGACCAAGTAGGTTTTATTCCAGGGATGCAGGGATGGTTTAATATACGGAAATCGATCAACTTAATCTATTATATAAACAAACTCAAAGACAAAAACAACATGATCATTTCCTTAGTTTCGGAGAAAGCATTTGACAAAATCCAACACCCATTCATGATAAAAGTCTTGGAAAGATCAGGAATTCAAGGACCATACCCAAACATGATAAAAGCAATCTACAGCAAACCAGTAGCCAACATCAAAGTAAATGGTGAGAAGCTGGAAGCAATCCCACTAAAATCAGGGACTAGACAAGGCTGCCCACTTTCTCCCTACCTATTCAACATTGTGCTTGAAGTCCTAGCCAGAGCAATTAGACAACAAAAGGAGATCAAGGAGATACAAATTGGAAAGGAAGAAGTCAAAATATCACTTTTTGCAGATGATATGATAGTGAAGAATAAAAATTTTTACTGAACTCTTCTTCACCCCAGAACCCGACCCCTCCCATCTGGAGATTGTTCCCGGAACACTCCTGAACTCTTCACCCTAGAATGCATTCCTGAACTCCTCACCCTAGAGTTCGAACCCTCTCAACTAAAAACTGTTCCAAGAACATTTTTGAGATAAGGGCCTCCTGGAACAACCTCAAAATGAACGGGTACATTGCCAAATGATAGGACATGACCCCTTAGTTACGTAGATTCCCTTGGCAGAACCCCTTGTCCCTTGGCAGAACCCCCTAGTGATGTAAACTTGTACTTTCCCTGCCCAGCTCTCCCCCCTTGAGTTTTTCTATATAAGCCTGTGAAAAATTTGGCTGGTCGTCGATTCTCCTCTACACCACTAGGTGCATGAGTTTCGACCCCAGAGCTCTGGTCTATGTACCATGTGCTTTCTTGCTGTTGTTCTATTAAATCTTGCCTTCTACATTTTGAGTACGGTCTCAGTGTCTTCTTGGGTCTGCGGCTGTACCGGGGCTTGAGTGCTTGAGTGAGGGTCTCCCTTCGGGGGTCTTTCATATTGGTGCATTGGCCGGGAATCAGCGCGACCACCCAGAGGTCCTAGACCCACTTAGAGGTAAGATTCTTTGTTCTGTTTTGGTCTGATGTTTGTGTTCTGTTTCTAAGTTTGGTGCGATCGCAGTTTCGGTTTTGCGGACGCTCAGTGAGACCGCGCTCCAAGAGGGAGCGCGGGGTGGATAAGGATAGACGTGTCCAGGTGTCCACCGTCCGTTCACCCTGGGAGACGTCCCAGGAGGAACAGGGGAGGACCAGGGACGCCTGGTGGACCCCTTTGGAGGCCAAGAGACCATTTGGGGTTGCGAGATCGTGGGTTTGAGTCCCACCTCGTGCCCAGTTGCGAGATCGTGGGTTCGAGTCCCACCTCGCGTTTTGTTGCGAGATCATGGGTTTGAGTCCCACCTCGCGCCTTGTTGCGAGACCGTGGGTTCGAGTCCCACCTCGCGTTTGGTCACGGGATCGTGGGTTCGAGTCCCATCTCGTGCAGAGGGTCTCAATCGGCCGGCCTTAGAAAGGCCATCTGATTCTTTGAGTTGCTTGTGGTCGACGCAGAGTCGCCGCCGTTTCTGGTTTCTTTTTTGTCTTAGTCTCGTGTCCGCTCTTGTTGTGTCTACTGTTTTTCTAGAAATGGGACAATCTGTGTCTACTCCCCTTTCTCTGACTCTGGAGCATTGGAAGGAGGTGCGGGTCAGAGCCCACAACCAGTCGGTGGAGGTCAGAAAGGGTCCGTGGCAGACCTTTTGCGCCTCCGAGTGGCCAACGTTTGGAGTAGGCTGGCCACCTGAGGGTGCTTTTGACTTGTCACTAATCGCCGCCGTCAGGCGAATTGTTTTTCAGGAGGAAGGGGGTCACCCTGATCAGATCCCCTACATTGTGACCTGGCAGAATCTCGTCCAATTCCCACCTCCGTGGGTCAAGCCTTGGACCCCAAACTCTTCGAAACTGACGGTCGCGGTTGCCCAGTCTGATGCAGCCGGAAAGTCCGGCCCATCAGCACCCCCCAAGATCTATCCAGAGATTGACGACCTCCTCTGGATGGACTCCCAACCTCCCCCTTACCCCCTGCCCCAACAGCCACCTGCAGCTGCCCCACCACAGGGACCAATAGCGAGAGGGGCTCAGGGACCGGCGGGGGGGACTCGGAGTCGCCGAGGCCAAAGCCCCGGGGAGGAAGGGGGGCCAGACTCAACAGTTGCCTTGCCACTCAGAGCACATGTGGGAGGGCCAGCACCAGGACCTAATGATCTCATTCCTTTACAGTACTGGCCTTTTTCCTCTTCTGATTTATATAATTGGAAAACTAACCACCCTCCCTTCTCAGAGAACCCCTCTGGACTTACTGGGCTCCTTGAGTCACTTATGTTCTCCCATCAACCCACTTGGGATGATTGTCAGCAGCTTTTGCAGGTTCTTTTCACCACAGAAGAAAGAGAAAGAATCCTGATGGAGGCGAGAAAAATGTTCTGGGAGAGGACGGCACACCCACTGCCCTCCCTAACCTCGTGGATGAAGCTTTCCCCTTGAACCGCCCCAACTGGGACTACAACACTGCGGAAGGTAGAGGACGCCTCCTTGTCTATCGCCGGACTCTAGTGGCAGGTCTCAGAGGAGCCGCTAGACGGCCCACCAATTTGGCTAAGGTAAGAGAGGTCTTGCAGGGGCAGACTGAACCACCCTCAGTCTTCCTTGAGCGTCTAATGGAGGCATATAGGAGATACACCCCTTTTGACCCCTTGTCAGAGGGGCAGAGAGCCGCTGTAGCCATGGCCTTCATTGGTCAGTCCGCTCCCGACATTAAGAAAAAGCTGCAGAGGCTGGAGGGGCTCCAAGATCATACGCTCCAAGATTTAGTAAAAGAAGCAGAAAAAGTCTATCATAAGAGGGAAACAGAAGAAGAGAGGCAGGAGAGAGAGAAGAAAGAAATGGAGGAGAGGGAAAATAGACGGGATCGCCGTCAGGAGAGAAATCTGAGTAAAATTTTGGCCGCAGTTGTGAATGATAGACAGTCAGGAAAAGGTAAAATAGGGCTCCTGGGCAACAGGGCAGTGAAACCGCCAGGTGGCAGAAAGATACCACTGGAAAAAGACCAATGCGCCTATTGCATAGAGAAAGGACACTGGGCTAGAGATTGCCCTAAAAAACGGGAGCGATCCAAGGTCCTGACCCTAGAAGATGATTAGGGAAGTCGGGGCTCAGACCCCCTCCCTGAGCCTAGGGTAACTTTGTCCGTGGAGGGGACTCCCGTCAACTTCCTGATAGACACCGGAGCAGAGCATTCAGTACTCACTAACCCCTTAGGCAAGCTAGGCTCCAAAAAGACCATGGTAATTGGAGCCACTGGTAGTAAATTTTACCCCTGGACGACCAAACGAGCTCTTCAGATAGACAAGAATATAGTGACCCACTCCTTTCTGGTGATACCTGAGTGCCCTGCTCCCCTCTTGGGGCGCGATCTGCTAACCAAACTAAAGGCTCAAGTCCAATTTACTTCAGAAGGCCCACAAGTAAGCTGGGGAAAGGCCCCTGTTGCCTGCCTTGTCCTCAACACAGAGGAAGAGTACCGGTTGCATGAAGAACAACCCAAAAATGAAGTCTCTTCAGGTTGGCTAACTGCGTTCCCCAATGTCTGGGCAGAACAAGCAGGAATGGGGTTGGCTAAACAAGTGCCTCCGGTTGTGGTAGAACTTAAAGCTGATGCCACCCCCATTTCGGTAAAACAATACCCCATGAGCAAGGAAGCTAGAGAAGGCATCCGGCCTCATATCCAGAGGTTGCTAGGCCAAGGAGTTTTAGTGGCCTGTCAGTCCCCCTGGAATACACCACTTCTGCCGGTTCGAAAACCAGGGACCAATGACTATCGCCCGGTACAAAACCTCCGGGAGGTTAACAAAAGGGTCCTGGACATTCACCCCACAGTCCCGAACCCGTACAATTTATTAAGCTCTCTCCCACCTGAGAGAACATGGTATACAGTCCTGGACTTAAAAGATGCCTTCTTTTGCCTGCGTTTGCACCCTAAGAGTCAGCTCCTGTTTGCTTTTGAATGGAGGGACCCAGAGGGTGGACAGACTGGTCAACTAACTTGGACTAGGCTACCACAGGGGTTCAAAAATTCCCCCACCCTGTTTGACGAGGCCCTCCATCGGGATCTCGCGCCTTTTCGCGCTCGAAACCCTCAGCTTACCCTACTACAGTATGTGGATGATCTCTTGGTCGCGGCGGCCTCGAAGGAGCTGTGTCACCAGGGAACTGAGAGGCTCCTCGCAGAACTGAGTGACTTGGGGTATCGAGTTTCGGCTAAAAAGGCACAAATCTGTCAAACTGAGGTAACCTACCTGGGGTATACCCTCCGAGGGGGCAAAAGATGGCTCACAGAGGCCCGGAAGAAGACTGTTATGATGATCCCATCGCCAACTACCCCACGGGAGGTACGTGAGTTTCTGGGGACTGCTGGCTTTTGTAGACTCTGGATTCCAGGCTTTGCAACCCTAGCAGCACCTCTATATCCTTTGACTAAGGAAGGGGTTCCTTTCGAGTGGAAAGAAGAACACCAAAGAGCTTTTGAGGCTATCAAGTCGTCTCTAATGACTGCCCCCGCGCTAGCATTACCAGACTTGACTAAGCCTTTCGTCCTATATGTGGACGAGAGAGCGGGTGTAGCCAGGGGAGTGTTGACACAAGCACTGGGACCCTGGAAGAGACCTGTAGCCTATCTGTCAAAAAAATTAGATCCCGTTGCTAGTGGATGGCCCACATGTCTGAAAGCTATTGCAGCAGTAGCCCTGCTGATCAAAGATGCTGACAAATTGACAATGGGACAGCAGGTGACTGTTGTGGCCCCTCATGCCCTGGAAAGTATCGTGCGGCAGCCACCTGACAGATGGATGACAAATGCCCGAATGACACACTATCAGAGCCTGCTGCTAAATGAGCGTGTAACCTTTGCGCCCCCTGCCATCCTCAACCCAGCTACCCTTCTCCCTCTAACAAATGATTCCGTCCCAGTACATCAATGTACAGACATCCTCGCTGAAGAAACTGGGACCAGAAGGGACCTGACTGACCAACCCTGGCCTGGAGCTCCCAGTTGGTACACGGACGGCAGCAGTTTCCTGATAGAGGGGAAGCGAAAGGCTGGAGCTGCGGTGGTAGACGGGAAAAAGGTAATTTGGGCAAGCGCTTTGCCTGAAGGAACATCGGCACAAAAGGCTGAACTTATAGCGCTTATACAAGCCCTCCGAGAGGCTAAAGGTAAGATCGTTAACATCTACACTGACAGCCGCTATGCTTTTGCTACCGCACACATCCATGGGGCCATCTACAGGCAGCGAGGGCTATTGACTTCGGCTGGTAAAGACATTAAAAACAAAGAAGAAATTCTGGCCCTGTTGGAAGCCATACATGCACCTAAAAAGGTAGCCATCTTCCACTGCCCCGGCCACCAAAGAGGAGAAGACTTGGTGGCCAAGGGCAACCGAATGGCAGACTAGTGGCAAAACAAGTTGCTCAAGGGGCCATGATCTTAACTGAAAAAGGTGATCCGCCCAAAAGCCCTGAGGGTGAGAGGTATAACATAAAAGAGCTATTGTGGACCAGTGATCCCCTCCCATACTTTTTTAAAGGGAAAATAAAATTGACTCCCGAAGAAGGAATAAAATTTGTGAAAGGACTACACCAATTCACCCACCTGGGAGTTGAAAAAATGATGAGACTAATTAAAAATTCCCGATACCAAGTCCCCAACCTGAAGTCAGTGGCTCAAAAGATTATAGACTCCTGCAAACCATGTGCATTCACTAATGCGGCTAGAGCCTACAAAGAACCTGGAAAGAGACAACGGGGAGACCGTCCTGGAGTGTATTGGGAGGTAGATTTTACTGAAGTTAAACCTGGAATGTATGGTAACAAGTATCTGTTAGTATTTGTAGACACTTTTTCAGGATGGGTTGAGGCATTTCCCACTAAAACTGAGACTGCCCAGATTGTGGCCAAGAAGATCCTTGAAGAAATCCTGCCAAGATTTGGAATCCCTAAGGTAATCGGGTCCGACAATGGACCAGCCTTTGTTGCCCAGGTAAGTCAGGGCTTGGCCACTCAGTTGGGCATCGATTGGAAATTACACTGTGCTTACCCCCCTCAAAGCTCAGGACAGGTAGAGAGGATGAATAGGACCTTAAAAGAGACCTTGACTAAATTAGCCATTGAGACCGGCGGAAAAGACTGGGTGGCTCTCCTTCCTCTTGCGCTCTTCCGAGCCCGAAACACCCCTGGTCGTTTCGGGCTCACTCCTTTTGAAGTTCTGTATGGAGGACCTCCCCCCTTAATGGAAGCTGGTGGAACATTAGTTTCCGACTCTGACCCTGTCTTACCCTCCTCTTTGCTTATTCATTTAAAGGCCCTAGAAGTGATTAGGACCCAGATTTGGGACCAACTGAAAGCAGCCTATACCCCAGGGACCACCGCAGTACCCCACGGGTTCCGAGTTGGAGACAAAGTCTTGGTCAGACGGCATCGAACCGGCAGCCTCGAGCCACGGTGGAAGGGACCCTATTTGGTGTTACTGACAACCCCTACTGCGGTAAAAGTTGACGGAATCGCCTCCTGGATCCACGCCTCCCACGTCAAGAGGGCCGCCAGTCAAGATGAAGAAAACCACGACGACATTTGGACAGTGGCAGCCACTGACAATCCTCTTAAGCTTCGTCTGCGCCGCAGGCGCCACTCTAGACCTAGGGAACCTTAACCCTCATGCTCCAATTCAACAGTCCTGGGAGGTGCTTAATGAAAAGGGAAACATTGTATGGGCAACCACTGCAGTCCATCCCCTCTGGACTTGGTGGCCTGATCTCACACCTGACATCTGTAAGTTAGCGGCAGGATCCCCCAATTGGGACCTCTCAGATCATACTGATCTTAGCAACCCACCCCCTGAGGAGCGGTGTGTCCCAAATGGGATAGGGAGCACATATGGGTGTTCGGGGCAGTTCTACCGAGCTAATCTTAGAGCTGCACATTTTTATGTTTGCCCTGGTCAGGGTCAGAGCAAAAGGCTTCAACAAGAATGCGGGGGGGGGGGGGGGCATCAGATTACTTTTGTGGTAAATGGACATGTGAAAGGACAGGGGATGCTTACTGGAAGCCCTCCTCTAAATGGGACCTAATCACGGTAAAACGAGGTAGTGGCTATGATAAGTCAAACGAAGGAGAAAGAAACCCCTATAAATATAGAGTGGGTGCGCTTTTAAAAACAGAGCACCCTCAGGACCATGGAAAGATAAATACTGCAACCCCCTACGTATAAGGTTCACCGAGAACGGAAAGCAACACCGTCTAAGTTGGCTTAAAGGAAATAGGTGGGGTTGGCGAGTATACATTCCACTAAGAGATCCTGGGTTCATTTTCACGATCAGACTGACAGTGAGAGACCCGGCAGTGACACTCGTAGGGCCCAACAAGGTCCTTATAGAACAGGGCCCCCCAGTCGTACTGGCTCCCCCAAAGGTCCCGACTGTGCCAGCTCCACCAACTCCACAGCCCAACACAGTGGTACCCTCCCTAGGAACTAATACTCTCCTCATAAAGCCTACCTTGGCTTCCCCACCGCCCCTAGGAACAGAGGACCGTCTGGTCAGTCTAGTCCAAGGAGCTTTTTTAGTTCTAAATAGGACTAACCCTAATATGACTCAATCATGCTGGTTATGCTATGCCTCTAGCCCCCCTTATTATGAAGGAGTAGCTCAGATCAGGACTTATAATATCACTTCAGATCATTCTCAATGTCTTTGGGGAGAAAACAGAAAGTTGACTCTAGCAGCAGTTTCAGGAAGAGGGCTTTGTCTGGGCCGGGCACCTCTGTAATCAGACCCAGAACATCCAGTCTAGCAAAAGTGGTCAGTATCTGGTGCCTCCCCTAGACACACTGTGGGCTTGCAATACCGGTCTCACTCCTTGTGTGTCTATGTCTGTTTTTAATAGTTCCAAAGATTTCTGCATTTTGGTTCAGCTTATTCCCAGACTCTTGTATCATGATGATAGCTCTTTTTTAGATAAATTTGAACATCGGGTCCGCTGGAAAAGAGAACCCGTTACCTTAACTTTGGCAGTTCTATTAGGATTGGGAGTAGCAGCTGGAGTAGGTACAGGAACCGCTGCCTTAATTAAGACCCCCCCAATACTATGAAGAACTACGTGCAGCTATGGATATTGATCTTAGAACTATAGAACAGTCTATAACCAAATTAGAAGAATCTTTAACTTCCCTGTCCGAAGTGGTGCTGCAAAATAGAAGGGGATTAGACTTATTATTCCTTAAAGAAGGAGGACTCTGTGCTGCCTTAAAAGAGGAATGTTGTTTTTATGTTGACCATTCAGGAGTAATCAAAGATTCTATGGCTAAACTTAGAGAACGCCTAGATATACGTAAAAGAGAAAGAGAAAGCCAACAAGGATGGTTTGAAAGCTGGTTTAATAAGTCCCCTTGGCTCACCACTCTCCTCTCCACTATAGCAGGACCTTTAATTACACTTATGCTTTTGCTTACTTTTGGCCCATGTATCCTTAACAAGTTAGTAGCTTTTATTAGAGAAAGGATAAACGCAGTCCAAGTTATGGTACTAAGGCAACAATATCGGGTCCTTCAGGAGGTTGAAAACTCGCTCTAAGATTAGAGCTATCTCCTAAAAGAAGTGGGGAATGAAGAATAAAAATTTTTACTGAACTCTTCTTCACCCCAGAACCCGACCCCTCCCATCTGGAGATTGTTCCCGGAACACTCCTGAACTCTTCACCCCAGAATGCATTCCTGAACTCCTCACCCTAGAGTTCGAACCCTCTCAACTAAAAACTGTTCCAAGAACATTTTTGAGATAAGGGCCTCCTGGAACAACCTCAAAATGAACGGGTACATTGCCAAATGATAGGACATGACCCCTTAGTTACGTAGATTCCCTTGGCAGAACCCCTTGTCCCTTGGCAGAACCCCCTAGTGATGTAAACTTGTACTTTCCCTGCCCAGCTCTCCCCCCTTGAGTTTTTCTATATAAGCCTGTGAAAAATTTGGCTGGTCGTCGATTCTCCTCTACACCACTAGGTGCATGAGTTTCGACCCCAGAGCTCTGGTCTATGTTCCATGTGCTTTCTTGCTGTTGTTCTATTAAATCTTGCCTTCTACATTTTGAGTACGGTTTCAGTGTTTTCTTGGGTCCGCGGCTGTCCCGGGGCTTGAGTGCTTGAGTGAGGGTCTCCCTTCGGGGGTCTTTCATAAGTATATATAAGTGACCCTAAAAATTCCACCAGAGAACTCCTAAACCTGATAAACAGCTTCATTGAAGGAGCTGGATATAAAATTAACTCAAAGAAGTCAATGGCCTTTCTGTACAAAAAGGATAAACAGGCTGAGAAAGAAATTAGGGAAACAACACCATTCTCAATAGTCACAAATAATATAAAATACTTTGGCATAACTCTAACTAAGGAAGTGAAAGATCTGTATGATAAGAACTTCAAGTCTCTGAAGGAAGTAATTAAAGAACATCTCAGAAGATGGAAAGATCTCCCATGCTCATGGACTGGTAGGATCAATATAGTAAAAATGGCTATCTTGCCAAAAGCAATCTACAGATTCAATGCAATCCTCATCAAAAGTCCAATTCAATTCTTCAACAAATTAGAAAAGGCAATTGGCAAATACATTTGGAATAACAAAAAACCTAGGATAGCAAAAACTCTTTTCAAGGATAAAAGAACCTCTGGTGGAATCACCATGCCTGACATAAAGCTGTACTACAGAGCAATTGTGATAAAAAACTGCATGGTACTGGTATAGGGATAGACAAGTAGACCAATGGAACAGAATTGAAGACCCAGAAATGAACCCACACACCTATGGTCACTTGATCTTTGACAAGGGAGCTAAAACCAACCAGTGGAAAAAAGACAGCATTTTCAACAAATGGTGCTGGCATAACTGGCGGTTATCATGTAGAAGAATGTGGATCGATCCATTCTTATCTCCTTGTATTAAGGTCAAATCTAAGTGGATCAAGGAACTTCACATAAAACCATAGACACTGAAACTTAGAGAGGAGAAAGTGAGGAAAAGCCTGGAAGATATGGGCACAGGGGAAAAATTCCTGAATAGAACAGCAATGGCTTGTGCTGTAAGATCGAGAATTCACAAATGGGACCTCATAAAACTGCAAAGCTTCTGTAAGGCAAAAGACACTGTCAATAAGACAAAAAGGCCACCAACAGATTGGGAAAGGATCTTTACCAATCCTAAATAAGATAGGTGACTAATATCCAATATATATAAAGAACTCAAGAAGGTGGACTACAGAAAATCAAATAACCCCATTAAAAAATGGGGTTCAGAGCTAAACAAAGAATTCTCACCTGAGGAATACCGAATGGCTGAGAAGCACCTGAAAAAAATGTTCAATATCCTTAATCATCAGGGAAATGCAAATCAAAACAACCCTGAGATTCCATCTCACACCACTCAGAATGGCTAAGATCAAAAATTCAGGTGACAGCAGATACTGGTGAGGATGTGGAGAAAGAGGACACTCCTCCATTGTTGGTGGGATTGCAAGCTTGTACAACCACTCTGGAAATCAGTCTGGTGGTTCGTCAGAAAATTGAACATAGTACTACCGGAGGATCCCACAATACCTCTCCTGGGCATATATCCAGAATATGTTCCAACTGGTAAGAAAGACACATGCTCCACTATGTGCATAACAGCCTTATTTATAATAGGCAGAAGCTGGAAAGAACCCAGATGCCCCTCAACAGAGGAATGGATACAAAAATGTGGTACATCTACACAATGGTGTACTACTCAGCTATTAAAAGGAATGAATTTATGAAATCCCTAGGCAAATGATTGGACCTGGAGGGCATCATCCTGAGTGAAGTAACCCAATCACAAAATAACTCATATGATATGTTCTCACTGATGAGTGCATATTAGCCCAGAAATTTAGAATACCCAAAATACAAGATACAATTTGTGAAACACATGTAACTCAAGAACGAAGACCAAAGTGTGAACACTTTGCCCCTTCTTAGAATTGGGAACCAAACACTCATGGAAGGAGTTACAGAGACAAAGTTTGGAGCTGAGACAAAAGGATGGACCATCTAGAGACTGTCATTTCCAGGGATCCATTCTATAATCAGCCTCCAAACACTGACACCATTGCATACACTAGCACGAATTTGCTGAAAGGACCCTGATATAGCTGTCTCTTGTGAGACTATGCTGAGGCCTAGCAAACACAGAAGTGGATGCTCACAGTCAGCTATTAGATTGATCACAGGGTCCCCAATGGAGGAGCTAGAGAAAGTAACCAAGGAGCTAAAGGGATCTGCAACCCTATAGGTGGAACAACAATATGAACTAACCTGTACCCCGGAGCTCTTATCTCTAGCTGCATATGTATCAAAAGATGGCCTAGTCGGCCATCACTGGGAAGAGAGACCCCTTGGTCATGCAAACTTTATATGCCTCAATACAGGGGAACGCCAGGGCCAAAAAGTGGGAGTGGGTGGGTAGGGGAGTTGGGGGAGCTATGGGGGACTTTTGGGATAGCATTGGAAATGTAAATGAGAAAAATACCTAATAAAAATATTTGAAAAAAAAAAAGAAGAATTACACATAGTTTGGACTAGAAAAGAAATTCCTCCTGACATATAATAATCAAAACAACAAATGCACTAAATAAAGACCAAATATTAAAAGTAGTAAGGGAAAAAGGTCAAGTAACATATAAAGGCAGGCCTATCAGAATTACACCAGACTTTTCACCAGAGACTATGAAAGCCAGAAGAGCCTGGACAGATGTTATACAGACACTAAGAGAACACAAATGCCAGCCTAGGCTACTATACCCAACAAAACTCTCAATTACCATGGATGGAGAAACCAAAGTATTCCATGACAAAATCAAATTCACACAATATCTTTCCATGAATCCAGCCCTTCAAAGAATGATAACAGGACAACACCAATACAAGGACTGAAACCAAGCCCTAGAAAAAGCAAGAAAGTAATCCTTCATCAAACTTAAAGGAAGACAGCCACAAAAACAGAATCCCAACTCTAACAACAAAAATAACAGGAAGCAACAATTAATTTCCTTAATATCTCTGAATATCAATGTACTCAATTCCCCAATAAAAAGACGTAGACTAACAGACTGGCTACACAAACAGGACCCAACATTTTGCTGCTTACAGGAAACCCATCTCAGGGAAAAAGACAGACACTACCTCAAAGTGAAAGGCTGGAAAACAATTTTTCAAGCAAATGGTCCCAAGAAACAACCTGGAGTAGCCATTCTAATATCAAATAAAATCGACTTCAAACCCAAAGTTATCAAAAAAGACAAGAAGGGTCACTTCATACTCATCAAAGTTAAAATCTTCCAAGTTGAACTCGGAATTCTGATTATCTATGCTAGAAATGTAAGGGCAGCTCCATTCATTAAAGAAACTTTAGTAAAGTTCAAAGCACACATTGCACCTCACACAATAATAGTGGGAGACTTTAACACCTCACTATCATCAGTGAACAGATCCTGGAAACAGAAACTAAACAGAGACACTTGAAACTAACAGAAGTTATGTAACAAATGGATTTAACATATATCTACAGAAGATTTTATCCTAAAACAAAATGATATACCTTCTTCTCAGCACCTCATGATACCTTCTCCAAATTGACCATATAATTGGTCACAAAACAGGCCTCAACAGACACAAAATTATTGAAATTGTCCCATGCATCCTATCAGATCACCACGGACTAAGGCTGATCTTCAATAACAACATAAATAATATAAAGCCAACATTCAAGTGGAAAATGAACAAGATTCTACTCAACGATATTTTGGTCAAGGAAGAAATAAAGAAAGAAATTAGAGACTTTTTAATAAAGAAAGAAATTAGAGACTTTTTAGAGTTTAATGAAAATGAAGCCACAACATACCCTAACTTATGGGACACAATGAAAGAATTCCTGAGAGGAAAACTCATAGCTCTTGAGTGCCTTCAAAAAGAAACTAAAAATAGCATACACTAGCAGCTTGATAGCACACCTAAAAGCTCTAGAGCAAAAGTAAACAAATTCACCCAAGAGGAGTAGATGGCAGGAAATAATCAAACTCAGGGGCGAAATCAACCAAGTGGAAACAAAAAGAACTATTCAAAGAATCAACCAAAGGAGGAGCTGGTTCTTTGAGAAAATCAACAAGAAAGATAAACCCTTAGCTAGACTAACTAGAGGGCACAGGGACAGCATCCAAATTAAGAAAATCAGAAATGAAAAGGGAGACATAACAACAGATTCTGAAGAAATCCAAAACACCATCAGATCCTTCTACAAAAGGCTATACTCACCAAAACTGGAAAACCTGGATGAAATGAACAAATTTCTAGACAGATATCAAATACCAAAGTTAAATCAGGATCAGATTAATGACCTAAAAATTCCACCAAAGAACTCCTAAGCCTCATAAACAGCTTCAGTGCAGTAGCTGGATATAAAATGAACTCAAACAAATCAGTGGCCTTTCTCTACACAAATGATAAAGGGACTGAGAAAAAAATTAGGAATCAACACCCTTCACAATAGGCACAAATAATATAAAATACCTTGGTGTGATTCTAACTAAGGAAGTGAATGATCTGTAGGATAAGAACTTCAAGTCTCTGAAGGAAGAAATTAAAGAACATCTCAGAAGATAGAAAGATCTCCCATGCTCATGGATTGGCAGAATCAATATAGTGAAAATGGCTATCTTGCTGAAAGCAATCTACAGATTCAATGTAATCCCCATCAAAATTCCAACTCAATTCTTCAATGAATTAGAAAGGGCAATTTGAAAATTTATCTGGAATAACAAAAAACCTAGGATAGCAAAAAATCTTCTCAATGATAAAAGAATCTCTGGTGGTATCACCATTCCTGACCTAATGCTGTACTGTAGAGCAATTGTGATATAGTGACCGGTATAGTGACTGACAGGTAGATCAGTGGAATAGAATTGAAGACCCAGAAATGATCCCACACACCTATAGTCACTTGATCTTTGACAGGGAGCTAAAACCATCCAGTGGAAAAAAGACAGCATTTTCAACAAATGGTGCTGGCACAACTGGCGGTTATCATGAAGAAGAATGTGAATTGTTCCACTCTTATCTCCTTGTACTAAGGTCAACTCTAAGTGGACCGAGGAACTCCACATAAAACCAGAGACACTGAAACTTATAGAGGAGTAAGAGGGGAAAAGCCTCAAAGATATGGGCACAAGGGAAAGACTCCTGAATAGAACAGCAATGGCTTGAGCTATAAAATCAAGAATTGACAAATGGGACCTCATAAAATTGCAAAGCTTCTGTAAGGCAAAAGACACTGTCAATAAGACAAGAAGGCCATTAACAGATTGGGAAATGATCTTTACCAATCCTAAATCAGATAGGGTACTAATATCCAATATATATAAAGAACTCAAGAAAATGGACTCCAGAAAACCAAATAACCCCATTAAAAAATGGGGCTCAGAGCTAAACAAAGAATTCTCACCTAAGGAATACCGAATGGCTGAGAAGCACCTGAAAAAAATGGTCAATATCCTTAATCATCAGGGAAATCCAAATCAAAACAACCCTGAGATTCTACCTCACACCAGTCAGAATTACTAAGATCAAAAATTCATGTGTCAGCAGATGCTGGCAAGGATATGGAGAAAGAGGAACACTCCTCCATTGCTAGTGGGATTGTAAGCTTGTATAACCACTCTGGAAATCAGTCTGGAGGTTCTTCAGAAAATTTGACATAGTACTACTGGAGGATCCAGTAATACCTCTCCTGGGTATGTATCCAGAAGATGTTTCAACTGATAATAAGAACACATATTCCACTATGTTCACAGCAGCCTTATTTATAATAGGCAGAAGCTGGAAAGAACCCAGATGTCCCTCAACAGAGGAATGGATACAGAAAATGTGGTACATTTACACAATGGAGTACTACTCAGCTATTAAAAACAATGAATTTATGAAATTCCTAGGCAAATGGATGGATCTGGAGGATATCATCCTGAGTGAGGTAACCCAATCTCAAAAGAACTCACATGATATGCGCTCACTGATAAGTGGACATTAGCCCAGAAACTTAGAATACCCAAGATACAATTTGGAAAACACATGAAATTAAAAAAGAACAAAGAGCTAAGTGTGTACACTTTTCCCCTTCTTATAATTAGGAAGAAAACACCCAAGGAGGCAGTTACAGAGACAAAGTTTTGAGCTGAGACGAAAAGATGGACCATCCAGAGACTGCCTCACCCGGGGGCCCATCTCATAATCAGCAACCAAAGGCTGACACTATTGCATATGCCAACAAGATTTTGCTGAAAGAATCCTGATATAGCTGTCTCTTGTGAGGCTTTGCCAGTGCCTGGCAAACACAAAAGTGGATGCTTACAGTCATCTATTGGATGGAACACAGGGCCCCCATGGAGGAGCTAGAGAAAGTACCCAAGGAGCTGAAGGGATCAACATTATGAACTAACCAGTACCCCTAGAGCTCGTGTCTCTAGCTGCATATATAGCAGATGATGGCCTATTTGGCCATCATTGGGAAGAGAGGCCCCTTGGTCTTGCAAACTTTATGTGCTCCAGTACAGGGGAAACACCAGGGCCAAGAAGTGGGAGTGGGAGGGTAGGGGAGCAGGAGGTGGGGAGGGTATAGGGGACTTTTGGGATAGCATTGGAAATGTAAATGAAGTAAATACCTAATAAAAATTGGAAAAAAAAAGAAAATAAATTTTGTGCAGGTAAGCTTAAGCCTGACCACAGAATATCATAATTCTCAGTAGAGAATTTTAAAGCACATTTTATGATAGATGGAAACCTCGCTTCTGCAAAACATAACAAAGTTTAAATATTTATTAGGCAGGTTTAGAACACATACAAGGAAATAAATCATTCATAGTCCTGTTACAATAAGGGATCTTTTAAGATTATTAATTGTGCATTTGTAATTTTTAAAATTCTTATTTGTAAGGATAGGTGAGTGTTTGCATGTATAAATGTCTGTGTACCATGTGAGTGTCTGGTGCCCACAAAAGTCATAAAAGGGTGTTGGATCCCCTGGGACTGAAGTTACAGATGGTTTTGGCTTGCTATATTGATGCTGGGAATTAAACTTAGGTTCCCTGGTAAGTCAGCCAGTGCTCTGATCATTGAACCATCTCTTCAGCCCTGAATTTGCACTTTTATACCTGTATGTTGTTTGCACATCATGTTGGCTATGCAACTTAGGAAATTTAGTTATTAGTCCTCAAAATTCTGAATCTTGCTAGCCTGAGAAGTCTTTATAAACTTATATAACTCAATCAGAATTGAAGGAGATATGATTAATACAGATCTTCTGATGTGTATTTTTCTGTTAGAATTGCACTATATAAGCTGAGTCTTATGTCTGTTTACTACAGAAACACTCAGATATTGCTTTTCAAAACAGAAACTTTTGTAGGAGATTGTTGAACAGCCAAAACCACAAAGAAGCATTTCCCTTGGTTTGAAGAATTGCCCTGTAATATATGTGTGTGTGTGTGTGTGTGTTTGTGTGTGTGTGTGTGTGTGTGTGTGTGTGTGTGTGTGTGTGTGTATAAAATAGAACACCACATGAGTGGTGAGGGGCCTTGGGCATCAAAGGTCAGTTGAAGACAACAGCAAATGTGAATTTATACCAACACTACCCAGTCATTATGTCCTTAGATTCTAAGGAAGTATTACCAGAAAGTTGTTGATTACAGGTGGCACCAGCACATTTGTTCCAAAATCAATGTCTGCTGAACTTGAATTCCATGACAGAAGAAATTCCTGGTTATGTGTGTGCTTTCTGAAATACTCTGCTTCAGGGACATGATGACAAACTAAGTTAAAGAATATTCTTCTAGAATACTCTTCATATATGAATTGGATAGTTGGATGCAGAAAGGATTTTGACCTTGTCCTTATCTCAGCTGTTGACCACCTCAGCCCTCCTCTCTTGGGGAATTCTTTATAACTGGTTCTGCTGTGAATGTGACAGCAGGTCTCTTAGGCAAATAGCTCTTCTGAGAATTCTTTTCTGGTTAAGTAGTATGTGTCTTCTCCACTTAGTTCCCTGACCTCTGACATATGAAGCCTCCTGTTTTTGGTCAGTGGGAGTCTTCAGTTTCTAACAGACTATTAGCTGTGTGACCAGTGTAACCTTCCCCATGTGAGAATTTATTTTAAAAGATTATAGTGGGGGGAGGTGTCTAAGCTCCCTTCTGTTGATGTGACAGACATCAGAACCAAAAACAACTTGTTGAGGAAATTTGGCTAATATGGCCCAGGATCACAGTCCATAACTGAGAGAAATCAGGTTGGGAACTCAAGGTGGGCTCCTGTATGCAGGAGCTGTTGCAGTAGCCATGAAGGAACCCTGTTTCCTAGCTTGCTGTGCCATTTCTTATATGGCTTCTAAGCAATTTGTCCATTGCTGGCATGGTCCACAGTGGGCTAGGCCCTCTACATCAGTCATTAGTCAAGAAGATACCCCCTAAAGACTTTTTCTATAGGCCAACCTGATAGAGGCATTTTGTAAATCAAGGTTCTTTTTTTTTTTTTCTCAAATGACCCTATCTTATGTCAAGTGAACAAACAAACAAAAACATAGGAAGCACCATGGGAGTCATGTCTCTTCAATAACAATGTAACATGACATAAACTTCCAAGAACACAGGAAAATACTGATGGAGTGAAGTAATATGTGGTTCAGGTTAACTGGGTCATGGGTTGATTTCTTGGATTAAGAGGAGACTAAAAGTTGTCCTTTATTCTTGTGAAACAGTTCTTTTGAGAAACTGTCTCAAATACCACAGGCTGGCCTTGAACTTCATATGTAGCCAACAATTATCTTGACATTGATCCTATTGCCTCACACCCCTGTGATGACATGGCAGATTTTCACACACACCCAGTAGACACTGTACGGGGACCTGAGCCCAGGAATGTGTATATGCAAGGCAAGCACTTTACCAGCTAAGTATCAGCCTTGGTCACTGTCTTCTCTTCTTGAATATTTCTTGGAGGATGCTGAAGTCTACTGCCACTGCTCTAATTGGAAATGCCCTTGAACCTAACAGTAGAATCTAGAAGACAGGAATTGGAAAGAAACTTGCAGTTGGCCTGATCAGTGTGCTGTCCTTAGCATTATGTAGTGGTCTTCAAATTAAGAAAGTGTGCTGTTGCGGCCGCCAGCAGCTCGCAACATGAACGGTTCGACTGAGAAGGCTACTCGAGCTGTAAGAGAGGAATCTAGACGGGGCGAAAGAAGAAACGGAGCTAAGACAAATTCATTCTGATCAAAGCTCAAATTTTATTGTTGGGACACTAGTTATGAAGGAAGGGGGAGGGGACCCGATTCCCGCCGAATAATCTCGGGTCCAGTAGAAAGGTGCACGTGTGTGGCTCCTCAGGTTCCAGCAGTGGGCGTGGCAGAACGAATGAGCAGGAAGCTCCACCCCGAGCAAGCAGGTTTCAGGCTGGGGGAGGGGAGACTACATCTCCTCCCTTTTATTAACAAAATTTAAAAAAAAGAAAAAGCTGGCCTGAGGGGGGGAAAATTATCTATGCTCAATAGTTCTGCCTGGAATCTAGGGCTAAAGAAAAAACCTGCTTCACTGGGATTCTTTAACTTTTCTTATGGTAAACTGTATCTGGCTTAAGACTGTCCTTTCTTAGTAAACAACTAACTGAAAGGCCTGGAGCTGCAGACTCTGACTTTATAACGCTAATTAGTACTTGGTAGGTAACTTTCTAGTTGAATTTTAAGTAGGGCGTTGGAACTCTGGCTAAGTTTGACTGAACAAATGTGAAAATAACACTAAGTTGATATTCCTCCGCATTTTTGGATGATAGGCGGGAAACAGGGAGAAGGAGTTCGACCGGCTCTTGTAGTACAAGGCCAATTGGCTTTTTTATTTGGGTGGGAGGCAGTGAAGGGCTTGCCCTTTCAATAGTACGTCTCCAATCTCTCTCCCCCCTATTAATTAAGTTAAATAAGGCAACGCTTAACTGAGGTGATCAAATGATTTTCTCATCCGTAGATGAGTGGGCTTTTAACCTTGGCTTGGGTGGACATTGACCCGATTCCTCCCGTGGGTACTGGTAAGACCCACACCTGTGGCTCTGGGTACCTTTTGGGGAGGTGAGGCAGAGCCAAAAAATATTTTTCATTTTTAGCCAAAATTTGGTACCAACCTCTTTCAAACCGGGTTTATCTCACAGGAAACTCAGAAATGGTCAAGCTGGACCTTCCCCTGCAGTGCCTCTGCACCAAGTGATGCCCATACTGAATTTGTACAATCACAAACCAGTATGCACAGTTCTGAGTGCTGTGCAGCTCCTAAAGGAGAATTATCAACCTCAGAATTAGCAAAGCCTAAGCAAGAATTATGTCGTTAGTAACACCACGATTTGTGGCTAAAATAGGAGCTGGAAGTCGTTCCTCCTCATCCCTGTTTTTTCCACAGCCTTATTGAGCTAAGGACACCTTGCAGTAACAGCAAGGGTGAAAGGCCAGAGGTCAGCTAAGGGGCTAAGCCTGTCTATCAAAATAAAAACCAATCTTTATTAATATAGAAATATCTACTCTTCTAGCCCTCTAGGTAAACCTAATTTTTAACTCAGACTGAAAGCCACGTGCTGGAAATGTCCTTGGAAAGGAGATAACAGTAGCCACCTGTGTGCTCTAGGGGGGCGGGGATGCACATCCGCTGGTCCGCTTCAAGAATGTTGATTTACCTGCTTGAAAGACAAAATCTCGACAGTGAGAAAGTAGGAAAGCAGAACTTCTTTTGGGGAAGTCTAGGTACTTTATTCAAATGCAAATTGTAAAGCTGAGGCTAGTCTCCGGCCTCCTGTCAGGAGCTGGCTCAGAGAGTAGCTGGAAAACAGCTTTGGGAGCTTTCACTCTCAGCTGATTTCTAAGCACAAAAGGAATTTTAGTCTTTAGAATGATACTTACCAGAAGAGTCAGAATCTGTGTTCATCTGACGAATTAATCTCTCTGGCAGCCACCGCGCTCCATCTTCATCTCGTGAAAAAACACAAACTGAGCCCCTACCCCAAATTAGAACTGGATCTGGACCCTTCCATTCATTAGTCAGGGGGTCCTTCCATTTTACCAATGCATAAGAATTAGAAGTAACTGGATGCCAGTGGCGATCTGCTGCAGACTGGCCCTTGATATCGGTGTGCAAGAAATTTAGGACAAATAAGGTGAAGGCAAGGTGGGCCTTTGGTGACCTTGGGGGATATAGCTGCCCCTCTTTTGTTTTAAAAAGCCAATTCTTTAAGGTGCGATGAGCACGTTCAACTATTCCTTGTCCCATGGGGTTGTAAGGAATTCCAGTTTTATGTTTAATACCGAATTCTTTACAGAATGAAATAAAGTTTTTACTGGAATAAGATGGCCCATTGTCTGTCTTAATGAGTTTAGGCAATCCCATGGCATTAAATGCTTGTAGGCAATGATCAATTACGTTTTTTGAAGCTTCTCCTGTATGCAGAGAAGCAAAAAGAAATCCTGAACAAGTATCAATGCAAACATGTATATATTTTAGTTTTCCAAATTCTGCATAATGGGTTATATCCATTTGCCAAATATGATTAGGCATAAGGCCTCTAGGATTAACTCCTAGATGCGGCACTGGAGATAAAGTAATACATTTAGGACATTGTTTTACAATCATTCTCGCTTGCTCCTTTGTGATCTTATGTCGGAGCCTTAGGGTATGGCTAGAGAGATGAAACCTTTCATGATCACGTTGGGCCAAAGCAACCCGATCTGAAACTAAGGCTTCTCCTATTAGAGCTCTGTCAATGCGATCATTACCCTCTGCCAGAGGTCCAGGAAGACCAGAGTGAGACCGTATGTGGCCAATATAAAACGGATTTTTCCGGGCGAGAATGATGTTTTGTAATTCTGAAAATAAAGATCCTGACGGTGTATTGAAGTTAAACGTACCACAGGTGTCCAATAAGGGTACTGACTGAGCAACATATAAACTGTCAGTAAAAATATTAAAAGCCTCATGTACAGACTGAAAAACCTTCAGTACTGCTGTTAATTCGGCGAGCTGAGCCGAGAGACCAGGAGTCTCTACGATAACCTGTTGATTACTAATAAGATATCCAGCTCGCCCTTTAGAGGAGCCATCAGTAAAAATCAATAGAGCATTATTTAAAGGCTGTAAGGAAGTCATCTTAGGAAATATCATATCATGTACATTTAATTATTTTATCAACCTATCTTGGGGGTAGTGGCTATCTATAGTTCCTTCAAACCCTAATTGTGCAAGCAACCAATCTGTACTATGCTGTTTCAGCCAAGTGTCCTGACTCACGCTGTAAGGCTGGACAATGATACCTGCTCCTTTCCAAAATAAGTCAATGCCTGCCTTCTTCCAGTGATAATCATCTGAGCCACTGCTTCGTGATATGGCAAGATATTACGTTTGGGAGAAATCCTCGAATGTATCCACATTATAGGAAATTTTTGCCATAGCAATCCCGTAGGCACATGAGTCGTATTAAAAATTAACAGGTGCAGCGGCAGGGAGTAATCTATGTAAGTGACGAACTGTTCTTCAATAGCCTTTTCCACTAGCTGTAAGGCCAGTAGTCCTTCTGAGATTAGGGATCTAGGGGAAGTGGGATCAGAACTCCCTTTAAGAATATCAAATAAAGGTTTCAACTCTCCTGTAGTAAGCTTTAGATAGGGGCGAAGCCAATTTATATCACCTAACAATTTTTGAAAATCATTTAAGGTCCTTAAGTTATCTCTACGAATAACAATTTTCTGGGGAAAAACAGCTTGATCAGTGAGTCTAAAACACAAATAATTATAAGGATCCTGAGTTTGTATCTTTTCAGAAGCAATTTGTAATCCCTTATCAGCCAGGGCCTTTCGTAAGTCTCCATAACACAAAAGCAAATCTTGGGGGTCCTTTCCCGCCATCAAGACATCATCTGTGAAATGAATAAAAGTCTGGAATACTCCCTTGGATGAGGATAACATTTTATTGTATTTTTATTTTTGTTTTTTTTTTTGGGGGGGTATTTTATTATTTTCTCCATTTACATTTCAAATGCTATCCCCAAAGCCCCCTATACCCTCCCCCCGTCCTTCTCCCCAACCCACCCACTCCTGCTTCCTGGACTTGGCATTCCCCTGTACTCGGGCATATGATCTTCGCAAGACCAAGGGCCTCTCCTCCCATTGATGGCTGACTAGGCCAAAGGATAACATTTTAAATGTAATTCAGAACTGTCTTATTATAGGTATTGGTTTTCTTTCTGCTTTTTATTTCCTTTCTCAGATACCTGTAATTAGTACTGTTTATTGATTGACAATTCTTAGATACTTTTTTGTCATTGCTCTGAGGGACCTCATCTTCTTTTGAGTCATGATTTTGTTAATTGTGAAACATCCTTGAAATGGATCACATTATATAAGAATGACAAAGTGGAAGTTTGTTGGAACATCCAAAATTAGGCTTGGATGTATCCCAAAGCAAAGCTTACTTTCAAAACTCCAGTGAGCTGATGTTGTGGGCCAGCCTGTTCTTCATTAAACCTACACTGTGTGAAGAAGGGATCAGGACCCAGAACATTCAGCATCAAATAACATCATTGTTATTCATAATCATAAAATTAAAACAAGGCTGTTTGTTTTTTGAAATAAGCTTTTCCATTAGCTAAAGGAACAATGAAGTTTTAGGTGATAGTTGACACTGGGTATTCTAACAGTGTGTAAGATGTTCATAAAACAACAAGTAGCATAATTATTCTTTAAGAAAAGAGAAAAGTGTTGCAGATGCTGGTTTTTTTTCCATTGGATGGTTTTAGCTCCCTTGTCAAATATCAAGTGACCATAGGTGTGTGGATTCATTTATGGGTCTTCAATTCTATTCCATTGATCTACCCGTCTGTCATTGTACCAGTACCATGCAGTTTTTAATCACAGTTGCTCTGTAGTACAGGTTGAGGTCAGGTATGGTGAGTCCATCAGAGTTTCTTTCATCATTAAGAAGAGTTTTTGCTATCCTGTTTTTTTTTTTTTTTTTTTTTTGTTATTCCAGATGAATTTGCAAATTGCCCTTTCTAATTAGTTGAAGAATTGAGTTGGAATTTTAATGGGGATTGCATTGAATCTGTAGATTGCTTTTGGCAAGATAGCCATTTTTACTATATTGACCCTGCCAATCCATGAGCATGGGAGATCTTTCCATCTTCTGAGATCTTCTTTAATTTCTTCCTTCAGAGACTTGAAGTTCTTATCCTACAGATCTTTCACTTCCTTAGTTAGAGTCACACCAAGGTATTTTATATTTTTGTGACTATTGTGAAGGATATTGTTTTCCTAATTTCTTTCTCATACTGTTTATCCTTTAAGTAGAGAAAGGCCACTGATTTGTTTGAGTTAATTTTTTATCCAGCTACTTCACTGAAGCTCTTCATCAGGTTTTGGAGTTCTCTGGAGGAATTTTTAGGGTCACTTATATATACTATCATATCATCTGCAAAAAGTGATATTTTGACTTCCTCTTTTCCAATTTGTATCCCCTTGATCTCCTTTTCTTGTCGAATTGCTCTGGCTAATACTTCAAGTACTATGTTGAAGAGGTAGGGAGAAAGTGGGCAGCCTTGTCTAGTCCCTGATTTTAGTGGGATTGCTTCCAGCTTCTCTCTATATTACTTTGATGTTGGCTACTGGTTTGCTGTAGATTGCTTTTATCATGTTTAGGTATGGTCCTTGAATTCCTGATCTTTCCAAGACTTTTATCATGAATGGGTGTTGGATCTTGTCAAATGCTTTATCAGCATCTAACAAAATGATTATGTTTTTTGTCTTTGAGTTTGATTATATAGGGGATTATGTTGATAGATTTCTGAATATTAAACCATCCCTGCATCCCTGGGATGAACCCTACTTTGTCATGATGGATGATCGTTTTATGTGTTCTTGGATTCGGTTTGCAAGGATTTTATTTAGTATTTTTGCATCAATATTCATACGGGAAATTGGTCTGAAGTTCTCTTTCTTTGTTGGATCTTTGTGTGGCTTGGGTATCAGAATAATTGTGGCTTCATAGAATGAATTGGGTAGAATAATTTGTGTTTCTATTTTGTGGAATAGTTTGAGAAGAACTGGAATTAGGTCTTCTTTGATGGTCTGATAAAACTCTGCACTAAACCCATCTGGTCCTGGGCATTTTTGGTTGGGAGACTATTAATTACTGCTTCTATTTCTTTAAGGGAAATGGGACTGTTAAGATCATTAACCTGGTCCTGATTTAACTTTGGTACCTGGTATCTGTGTAGGAAGTTGTCTATTTCATCCAGGTGTTCTAGTTTTGTTGAGTATAGCCTTTTGTAGTAGGATCTGATGATGTTTGAATTACCTCAGGGTCTGTTGTTATGTCTCCCTTTTCATTTCTGATTTTGTTAATTAGGATACTGACCCTGTGCCTTCTAGTTAGTCTGGCTAATGGTCTAAGTTTCATTATTTCCTCCCATCTACTCCTCTTGGGTGAATTTGTTTCCTTTTGTTCTACAGCTGTTAGGTGTGTTGTCAAGCTGCTAGTGTATGCTCTCTCTAGTTTCTTTTTGGAGGCACTCAGGGCTATGAGTTTTCCTCTTACAACTGCCTTCATTGTGCCCCATAAGTTTGGATATGTTGTGGCTTCATTTTCACTAGGCTCTAAAAAGTCTTTAATTTCTTTCTTTATCTCATCCTTGACCAAGGTATCATTGAGTAGAGTGTTGTATAGTTTCCACGTGAATGTTGGCTTTCTATTTTTTATGCTGTTATTGAAGATCAGCCTTAGTCTGTGGTGATCTGATAGGATGCATGGGATAATTTCAATATTTTTGTATCTGTGGAGGCCTGCTTTGTGACCAATTATATGGTCAATTTTGGAAGAGGTACCATGAGGTGCTGAGAAGAAGGTATATCTTTTTGTTTTAGGATAAAATGTACTGTAGATATCTGTGAAATCCACTTGTCTCATTACTTCTGTTAGTGTCCATGTGTCTTTGTTTAGTTTCTGTTTTCAGGCTCTGTCCATTGTTGAGAGTGGGGTGTTGAAGTCTCCCACTATTATTGTATGAGGTGCAATGTGTGCTCTGGGCTTTACTCAAGTTTTTTTAATGAATGTGGCTGCCCTTGCATTTGGAAAACACAACCAAACAGGTGATGGAACTGAACAAAACCATGCATGGCCTAAAAGGGGAAGTAGAAACAATAAAGGAAACCCAAAATGAGTCAATGCTGGAGATAGAAACCCTAGGAAAGAAGTCTGGAATCATAGAGGTGAAGATCAGCAATAGAATACAAGAGATGGAGGAGAGAATCTCAGGTGCAGAAGATTCCATAGAGAACATGGGCACAACAATAAAAGAAAATGCAAAATGCAAAAATATCCTAACTCAAAACATCCAAGAAATCCCAGACACAATGAGAAGACCAAACCTACGGATAATAGGAGTAGATGAGGATGAGACTTTCAACTTAAAGGGCCAGCAAATATCTTCAACAAAATTATAGAAGAAAACTTCCCAAACCTAAAGAAACATACAAGAAGCCTACAGAACTCCAAATAGACTGGACCAGAAAAGGAATTCCTCCTGACACATAATAATCTGAACAACAAATGCATTAAATAAAGATAGAATATTAAAAGCAGTAAGGGAAAAAGGGCCAACTAACATATAAAGGCAGACCTATTAGAATTACATCAGACTTCTCACCAGAGACTATGAAAGCCAGAAGATCCTAGACAGATGTTATGTAGACCCTAAGAGAACACAAATACCAGCCCAGGCTACTAAACCCAGCAAAACTCTCAATTACCATAGATGGAGAAACCAAAGTATTCCATGATAAAACCAAACTCACACAATATCTTTCCACGAATCCAGCCCTTCAAAAGATAACAAAGGGAAAACTGAACAAAAAGATGGAAACTACACCCTAGAAAAAGCAAGAAAGTAATCCTTCAACAACCTAAAAGAAGACAGCCGCAAGAACAGAATCGCAACTTTAACAACAAAAATAACAGGACACAGCAATTACTTTTTTAAATTTCTCTTAACATCAATGGACTCAATTCCCCAATAAAAAGACATAGACTGGCTACACAAACAGGACCCAACATTTTGTTGCTTACAGGAAACACTCCTCAAGGAAAAGGACAGACACTACCTCAGAGTAAAAGGCTGGAAAACAATTTTCCAAGTAAATGGTCCCAAGAAACAAGGTGGAGTAGCCATTCTAATATCAATAAAATTGACTTCCAACCCAAAGTTATCAAAAAAGACACGGAGGGGCACTTCATACTCATCAAAGGTAAAATCTACCCAGATGAACTCTCAATTCTGAATATCTATGCTCCAAATAAAGAGTAGCCACATTCATTAAAGAAACGTTAGTAAATCTGAAAGCACACATTGCACCTCACACAATAATAATGGGAGACTTCAACACCCCACTCTCACCAATGGACAGTTCCTGGAAACAGAAACTAAACAGAGACACATGGACACTAACCAAAGTTATGAAACAAATGGATTTAATAGATATCTACAGAACATTTTATCCTAAAAAGAAAAAAAAAAGGATATGCCTTCTTCTCAGCGCCAATGGATCCTCCTCCCAAGTTAGCCATATAATTGGTCACAAAACAGGCCTCCACAGATACAAAAATATTGAAATTATCCCATGCATCCTATCTGATCACCACAGACTAAGGCTGATCTTCAATAACAACATAAATAATAGAAAGCCAATATTCACGTGGAACCTGAACAACACTCTACTCAATGATTCCTTGTTCAAGGATGAAATAAAGGAAGAAATTAAAGATGTTTAGAGTTTAATGAAAATGAAGCCACAAAATATCCAAACTTAAGGGACACGATGAAAGCAGTCCTAAGAGGAAAACTCATAGCCCTGAGTGCCTCCCAAAAGAAACTAGAAAGAGCATACATGAGCAGCTGGACAGCACACATAGAAGCTCTAGAATCTAAGGAAGCAAATTCACCAAAGAGGAGTGGACAACAGGAAATAATCAAACTCAGGGCTGAAATCAACCAAATAGAAACAAAAAGAACTATTTAAAGAATCAACCAAACCAAGATCTAGTTCTTTAAGAAAATCAACAAAATGGATAATCCCTTAACCAGACTGACTGAAGGGTACAGGGACAGTATCTTAATTAACAAAATCAAAAATGAAAAAGGAGACATAACAACAGACCCTGAGGAAATCCAAAACATCATCAGATTCTACTACAAAAGGCTATACTCAACAAAACTAGAAAACCTGGATGAAATAGACAGCTTCCTACACAGATACCAGGAACCAAAGTTAAATCAGGATCAGATTAACGATCTAAACAAGCCCATTTCCCCTAAAGAAATAGAAGCAGTCATCAATAGTCTCTCACCAAAAAAAAAGTCTAGGACCAGATGGGTTTAGTGCAGAGTTCTATCAGACCATCAAAGAAGACCTAATTCCAACTCTTCTCAAACTATTCCACAAAATAGAAACAGAAGATTTTCTACCCAATTCATTCTATGAAGCCACAGTTACTTTGAAACCTAAACCACACAAAGATCCAACAAAGAAAGAGAACTTCAGACCAATTTCCTTTATGAATATCAATGCAAAAATACTCAATAAAATCCTTGCAAACTGAATCCAAGAACACATCAAAACGATCATCCATCATGACCAAGTAGGCTTCATCCCAGGGATGCAGGGGTGGTTTAATATACAGAAATCCATCAACATAATCAACTATATAAACAAACTGAAAAACAAAAACCACATGATCATTTTGTTAGATGCTGAGAAAGCATTTGACAAAGTCCAACACCTCTTCATGATAAAAGTCTTGGAAAGATCAGGAATTCAAGGCCCATACCTAAACATAATAAAGCCAATATACAGCAAACCAAGTAGCCAACATCAAACTAAATGGAGAGAAACTCGAAGCAATCCCACTAAATTCAGAGACTAGAAATGGCTACCCACTTTCTCCCTAGCTATTCAATGTAGTTCTTGAATTTGTAGCCACAGCAATTCAATAACAAAAGGACATCAAGGGGATACAAATTGGAAAGGAAAGCATCAAAACATCACTATTTGCAGATGATATGATAGTATATATAAGTGACCCAAAAGTTCCACCGGAGAACTCTTAAACCTGATAAACAGCTTCAGTGCAGTAGCTGGATATAAAATTAACTCAGACAAATTAATGGCCTTTCTCTACACAAAGAATAAACGGACTGAGAAAGAAATTCGGGAAACAATATCCTTCACAATAGTCACAAATAATATAAAATACCTTGGTGTGACTCTAACTAAGGAAGTAAAAATCTGTATGATAAGAACTTCATGTCTCTGAAGAAAGAAATTGTAGAAGATCTAAGAAGATGGAAAGATCTCCCATGCTCATGGATTGGCAGGGTTAATATAGTAAAAATGGCTATCCTACCAAAAGCAATCTACAGATTTAATGCAATCCCCATCAAAATTCCAACTGAATTCTTCACTGAGATAGAAAGGGCAATTTGCAAATTCATCTGGAATAATAAAAAACCTAGGATAGCAAAAACTATTCTCAACAATAAAACAACCTCTGGTGGAATCACCATGCCTGACATTAAGGTGTACTACAGAGCAATTGTGATAAAAACTGCATGGTACTGTTACAGTGACAGACAGATCAATGGAATAGAATTGAAGACCCAGAAATGAATCCACACACCTATGGTCATTTGATCTTTGACAAGGGAGCTAAAACCATCCAGTGAAAAAAAGACAGCATTTTCAACTAATGGTGCTGGCACAACTGTCAGTTATCATGTAGAAGAATTCGAACTGATCTATCCTTATCTCCTTGCACAAAGCTCAAGTCTAAGTGAATCAAAGACCTCTACATAAAACCAGAGACACTGAAATTAATAGAGGAGAAAGTGGGGGAAAAGCCTCAAAGATATGGGCACAGGGGAAAAATTCCTGAACAGAACAACAATGGCTTGTGCTGTAAGATCAAGAATCGACAAATGGGACCTCAGAAAATTGCAAAGCTTCTGTAAGGCAAAAGATACTGTCAATAAAACAAAAAGGCTACCAACAAATTGGGAAAGACTTGTTACCAATCCTAAATCTGATAGGGGACTAATATCCAATATATACAAAGAGCTCAAGAAGCTTGATTCCAGAAATTCAAATAACCCCATTAAAAATGGGGTACAGAGCTAACCTGAGAATTGTCAACTGAAGAATACCGATTGGCTGAGAAGCACCTGAAAAAAATGTTCAACATCCTTACTCATCAGGGAAATGCAAATCAAAACAACCCTGAGATTCCACCTCACACCAGTCAGAATGGCTAAGATCAAAAAGTCAGGTGACAGCAGATTCTGGCGAGGATGTGTAGAAAGAGGAATTCTCCTTCATTGCTGGTGGGATTGCAAGCTTGTACAACCACTCTGGAAGTCAGTCTGGAGGTTCCTCAGAAAATTGGACATAATACTACTGGAAGATCTAGCAATACCTCTCCTGGGCATATACCCAGAAGATGTTCCAACTGGCAATAAGAACACATGCTCCACTATGTTCATAGCAGCCTTATTTATAAGAGCCAGAAGCTGGAAAGAACCCAGATGTCCCTCAACAGAAGAAAGAATACAGAAAACTTGGTTCATTTACACAATGGAGTACTACTCAGCTATTTAAAACAATGAATTTATCAAATTCTTGGACAAATGGATGTATCTAGAGAATATCATCCTTAGTGAGGTAACCCGATCACAAAAGAAGTCATTAGATATGCACTCACTCTTAAGTGGATATTAGCCCAGAAACATAGAACACCCAAGATACAATTTGCAAAACACAAGAAAATCAAGAAGAGTGAATACCAATGGGTGGATAATTAGTTCCTCCTTAGAATAGGGAACAAAATACCCATGAAAGGAGTTACAGAGACAAAGTCTGTAGCTAAGATGATGGGATGGACTATCCAGAGACTACCCCACCCGGAGACCCATCCCATAATCAGCCACCAAACCCAGACACTATTGCATATGCCAGAAAGATTTTGCTGAAAGGACCCTAGTATAGCTGTCTCATATGAGGCTATGCCAGTGCCTGGTAAATACAGAAGTGGATGCTCATAGTCATCTATAAGATGGAACACAGGGCCCACAATGGAGAAGCCAGAGAAAGCACCCAAGGAGATGAAAGGGTCTGCAATCCTTTAGGTGGAACAACAATATGAACTAACCAGTACCCCCAGAGCTTGTGTCTCTAGCTGCATATGTAGCAGAAGATGGCCTCGTCATCCATCACTGGGAAGAGAGGCCACTTAGTATTGCAACCTTTATATGCCCCAGTTCAGGGGAATGCCAGGGACAAGAAGTCAGAGTGAGTGGGTAGGGGAGCAGGGCAAGGGGAAGGTATGGGGAACTTTCGGGATAGCATTTGAAATTTGTAATGTATATAAAGAAAATATCTAATAAAAATTTTTTGAAACAAAAAAAATCCCTTAAAATAATTGGATCTAGGGAAAAAATATACAACTCAATGTTGACCTAAGTTATCAAAATAATTTATAAGTTAAATGCCTCTTAAATATACTTGATATTTTCTGAAGCTAAAATTAATATGCACTCAACCAGTTTTTAAAATTTAATTGGAACATTAAACGTGATAGACATAGAAAAAAAAAAACTTTTATGAAGTCCCCATGAAAGGAAATTCTGAAAAGTTCCTGATTACACAGAAACCATTCCATCTCTAAGGGAGAATACTCAGTGTAACTGTGGCTTCGTAGAATGAATTGGGTAGTGTTCCTTCTGTTTCTACTTTGTGGAATAGTTTGGAGAATATTGGTAATAGGTGTTCTTTGAAGGTCTGATAGAATTCTGCATTAAATCCATTTGGTCTGGGTCTTTTCTTTTTTTTGGTTGGGAGACTTTTAATGACAGCTTCTATTTCTTTAGGGGTGATGGGACTGTTTAGATGGTTTATATGACTTTGATTTAAGTTTGATATTTGGTATCTGTCTAGAAAATTGTTTATTTCATCCAGATTTTCCAGTTTTGTTGAATATAAGCTTTGGTAGTAGGATCTGATGATTTATTTGAATTTCCTCAGCTTCTGTTGTTATATCTCCCTTTTCATTTCTGATTTTGTTAATTTGGATACTGTCTCTATGTCCTCTGGTTAGTCTGGCTAAGGGATTATCTATCTTGTTGATTTTCTCAAAGAACCAGCTCATGGTTTTCTTGATTCTTTCTATAATATTTTTGTTTCTACTTGGTTAATTTCAGCCCTGAGTTTGATTATTTTCTGCTTTCTACTCCTCTTGTGTATATTTGCTTCTTTTCGTACTAGAGCTTTCAAGTGTGTTGTTAAGCTTCCAGTTTATGCTCTCTACAGTTTCTTTTTAGAGGCACTCAGAGCCATGAGTTTTCCTCTTTCATTGTGTCACATAAGTTTGGGTATGTTGTGCCTTCATTTTCATTAAATTCTAAAAAAAAATCTTTAATATCTTCATTTCTTCCTTGACCAAGTTGTCATTGAGTAGGGCATTGTTCAGCTTCCATGAGTATGTTGGCTTTCTGTTGCTTTTGTTGCTATTGACCAGCCTTAGTTCGTGGTGATTTGATAGGATACATGGGGTTATTTCAATCTTCTTGTATCTGTTGACACCTCTTTTGTGACATATTATATGGTCAGTTTTGGAGAAGGTACCATGAGGTGCTGAGAAAAAGGTGTATTCTTTTGTTTTAGGATGAAATGTTCTACAGATATCTGTTATTTGGTCCATAACTTCTGTTAGTTTTACTGTGTCTGTTTAGTTTCTGTTTCCATTATCTGTCCATTGCTGAGTCTCCCACTATTATTGTGAGGGGTGAGGTGTATGCTTTGAGCTTTAATAAAGTTTCTTCTATAAATGTGGGTGCCCTTGCATTTGGAGCATAGATTTCAGAATTCGGAGTTCTTGGTAGATTTTTCCTTTGATGAGTATGAAGTGGCCTTTTTGATAACTTTTAGTTGAATGTTGATTTTATTCTTTATTAGAATGGCTAGTCCAGCTTGTTTCTTGAGACCGTTTGCTTGGAAAATTGTTTTCCAGCCCTTTACTCTAACATTGTTTTCCTGTATGTAGCTGGGTTCTGTTTACAAATCTGTTAGTCTATGTCTTTTTATTGGGGAATTGAGTCCATTGGTGTTAAGAGATATTAAGGAAGAGTGATCTTTTTCTTCCTGCTATTTCTTAATGTTATTTTTATGTTTGTGTAGCTATCTTCTTTTGGGCTTATTGAAAGATTACTTTCTTTCTTTTTCTAAGGTGTATGTAGTTCCACTCCTTATGCTGTAGTTTTCCATCTATTGTCCTTTGTAGGGCTGGATTTGTGGAAAGATATTGTATAAATTTGGTTTTGTCATGGACTATTTTGATTTCTCCATCTATGTTAATTGAGAGTTTTGCTGGGAATAGTAGCCTGGGCTGGCATTTGTGTTCTCTTAAGGTCTGTATGACATCTCCCAGGATCTCCTAGTTTTCAGTCTCTGGTGAGAAGTCTGGTGTAATCCTGATAGGTCTGCCTTCATATGTTACTTGACCTTTTTCCATTACTGCTTTTAATATTCTTTCTTTGTTTTGTGTGTGTGGTGTTGTGACTATTATGTGACAAGGGTAATTTCTTTTCTGCTCCAATCTATTTCGAGTTTTGTAGGCCTCTTGTATGTTTATAAACATCTCTTTCTTTAGGTTAGGGAATTTTTTTCTATAATTTTGTTGAAGATATTTACTGGCCCTTAATGTTGGGAATCTTCACTTTCTTCTATACCTATTACCCTTAGGTTTGGTCTTCTTGTTGTGTACTGGACTTCTGGATGTTTTGGGTTAGGAGCTTTTTGCATTTGCATTTTCTTTGACTGTTGTGTCAATGTTTTCCATGGTATTTTTTCCACCTGAGCTTCTCTTGTATTCTGCTGGTGATGCTTGCATCTATGACTCCTGATCTCTTTCCTATGTTTTCTATCTCCAGGGTTGTCTCCCTTTGTGATTTCTTCATTGTTTCTATTTCCATTTTTAGATCCTGCAAGGTTTTGTTCACCTGTTTGGTTGTGTTTTTCTGTAAATCTTTAAGGACTTTTTATGTTTCCTCTTTAAGGGCTTCTACCTGTTTACCTGTGTTCTCCTGTATTTCCTTAAGGGAATTATTTATTTCCTTCTTTTTTTTTCCATGAACATAGAAAGTGTTTAATAACAGCACACTTAAGTTACACATCTGAAGATCCAACAGTCCCACAAGGAGGCTTGCATCAGGAGGAGGTTAGCACAGGACACCTCTCATAAGGAGAAGGAGTAGGGCATGCCGAGAGTCGGTATGATGTGATAGTCTGGTTGAGAGTAGGTGATTGGAAAGAGACGTGGTTTTTAAGTACAAAATATGTGTACAAATGATCAACAATGGCTAGAAAAACCGAGCTATTATACTTTTAGGCCGTAATTCAAATTCAGTCCCCTGTTCTGTATTATCCATTAACTAGCATGGACCCTAGCATACCATTTTACCATTAAAGCATGTATTTCATAAAACTCTGACAGTGGCACTGCTCCAGTTACAGCTGCGACTTTTCTAGGACATAATTTCACTTTGTTTAAGCAAGAATTCATTAAAGAAGCTATAAATAACCTTTAACTATTTAGCCGTGAATAGAGGGTGGACTGGGGTTGATCGCTTATTTTAGTACTGATGCAGAATGCTTTTTAAAAGCTACATTTTAGCATGCATCAAGCTAATGATCAACACTTGCACTGTAATGGTCAACCTGAGACTGAATGTCTCTTTAAGGTGTTTGGCTACAAGCAAATATAATATAATATTTCTTTCTTCCTTCCTTTCTTCCTTCCTTCCTTCCTTCCTTCCTTCCTTTCTTTCTTTCTTTCTTTCTTTCTTTCTTTCTTTCTTTCTTTTAACTGGTAGCAAAGCATCCTTGAAGAATGAAAATGTGAGGAAGATTGAAATGTAAAACAAACAAACAAAAAAACCAGTCCTGTGCTTTAACAAAATGTTAAAGCATCTAGACAAACTTTTCTCCCTCAAAGGATGGTGCCAATGACAACTGTAGGTATGGGGAGAGGAGGTGCTTGTAGGACTTTAAAACTTTGAAAATCTGTGGTGTGGCCTGTATAGCATACACACAAATCAAAGACATTTTATACACAATTCTAAGCCAAGAAGTTCACAACATTTTAGAAACCAAGTTTCATAAAAATTTTACTTCCAAAAGAAAAGTTGTACAAATTATTTTTCTTCTAGTCAAATTTTCCCAAAGGGTTCGTGTAGCTTTTTGCCTTAAAGATTACAGTATGACATTCGAAGGAAGAATTTTTCAAAGAACCATACAGCTGTGAAACCTACAAGAAATGTAGATTTTTTAAAAGTGCTTTTAAAATGTAAAAGCAAGTAATATAATTGTTGAATGTATTTGAGATTTTAAAAGTGTCTTTAACATGCTCCATATGGAAAGCACAACATCACAGCTGGTACAAAACTGTCTGTATTTATTTCCTTCTTAAAGTCCTCTATCATCATCATGAGATGTTATTTTAAATCCGAGTCCTGCTTTTCTGGAATTTTGGGGTATCCGGGGCTCACTGTGGTGGGAGAACTTGGTTCTAATGTTGTCAAGTAGCCTTGTTTTCTGTTGCTTATGTTTTTGCCCTTGACTCTCATCATCTGGATATCTCTTGTGCTAGCTGGTCTTGCTGTCTCTGACTGTGGCTTGTCCCTCCTGCAAGCCTGTGTGTCAGTACTCTTGGGAGACCAGTTCTTTCTGAGAAGAATTTTGGTATGGAGAGCTGTGGCATAAGATCAGCTCCGAGTGCAGACAGAAAGGAACAAGAAAACATTGCAAACAGGAAGGATTCTGTTTCAGCCTGCTACTTAGTTCCTGTGTCCTGAGGGCTCCAGGAAGGTCCCTCAGGGCAGAAGTGGTCGTCTTACTTATGCTAACAGATGTCTCTGTACTCCTGGAAGACCAGCTCTCTCCCAGCAGTATTTGGGTATGGAGTACTGTGGAACAGGATCAGCTCAGGGCGCTGGGGCACAGGATGAACTACCAGCACAGATGAAAACCATAAACTCTCTAAATGATTTTTGACCCCTGAATTTTCTCTATGCCCAAATGATTGTATTACTCACATGCCAGCAGCTTTTGCTATTTTATCTATGTTTAAACACTTTCCATTTAACTCTTCCTTCTTACCTTATTTCTTACAGAGCAGTTGTGTAAGGAGCCGCTCTTCTGGATTGTAGCCTCCTTTCCATCTTTTTTTTTTTTCACTTTTTCCTTCCTTCCTTCCTTCCTTCCTTCCTTCCTTCCTTCCTTCCTTCCTTCCTTTCTTCCTTCCTTCCTTCCTCCCTTCCTTCCTTCCTTCTTTATTTTCCATTTAAAACATTAACTTATTCGAGCTGGCCCTGACCCTAGCTGGGGCAGTGCTGGAGAGTTAGCCTTGCTGGCATGGGTGCATGGCAGCTGATCCTGATGGAATAAGCCAGTTCCACCTCTTGCTGCTGTCATAGGCAATAGAGCTGACCCTGCCCCTCACCTGAACAAAGCAGGAGAGCTGGCTCCATCCTTTACCTGGGCAAAGCAGCTCTGGTGGCATAACTGAAGAAAAGCTGGCAGGATGAACCACACAGCTACCACACAGACCCAGATTCAGTGTTTTGAGTTAACCCACCTCAGTATCTACCTCATCTATGAAACTGCTGGAGTATGTAAAGGGGCCAGTCCTGCAAAACCAAAGCTGCAGGATCTCCATGACACAGTAACAGGATATCCAAGAAGAGTCCTGGTGAGGATTGCGTGTTGATAGTGTATCAGAACCCAAAGTCCTCAGACCAGACCAACTCATTGCAATGGACATTTACAGATAAAGATGTATAGGAAAAAGGGTATGCCATGTGACATACTGTGACACACAGTAGCTCCCATGGCAAGATTTTTTTTTTTAATGTTTTTTTTGTCTTTTTTTAAAATTGTTTTTATTTTTAGTTTTTGTTCTCTTTGAGAGTTATTGCAAGAGTAAAGGGTAAATATGGAGGGATGGGGAGTTAAGTAGAATTGGGATGCATGATGTGAAATTCACAAAGAATCAATCAAAAGCTTTTCAAAATTAAACTATTATCTTTAGTTAATTTTGTTATTCTCCCTCCCCTAGATTTCTTTTAAAATTTTATTAACCAATGTGAACTCTTAGTCTGCATATTTTGAAGTTCTTCAGATTCAGACACTTGCTAAATTAGTATATAGCTAAGTGATTTTATCTGCGGGTCAGGTCAAGGATTATGTACTCTCGTGACTGATTAGTCAGGAAGGAGTATGACCAACCGGAAGGGGAAATGCAGATGTATCAGATTAGGTGTTGCTTGGACCAGCTGTAACTTCTGCAGAGACGTTTAGATCAGTTTAGGTCCAAGTCTCTAAGCATTGAGAGATCAGATTTATAAAACTAGCCACTACCAGATCCTTGCCTATATTATTAACCCATGCAATAAGTGGTTGTTCTGTGGGGCCAGCATTCCCAAGGTCATCATTTCTGTGTTGACAATAAGGGTGTTCACATATTCTTCTGCATTCAAAATGGTGATTCTCTTCTTCATTTCTTCTCCTTCCCCTCCCTTTCACTCCCGTTTTTCCCTTTGCTCCCTCCCTTCATGATTTTCTTTCCACCTCCCCCTGTCATTTAGTTTTGTTATTTTATCTATTCCTTTTAATAATGAAACACATTTTAAAATTATATCAACAGAGTATAATCTGACTATTTCATCATGAGGAAAGTAGCCAGTCCTATGATTTTACTTTGAGAACTCAGAAGACATCCTAGTACATGCATTCAATTTGTTCTTTTAATAGAAGATCTTGAGGTGATTGCTTAAACGTTTTCTGTGGAAATTAAGCTTTAGAACTTTAGTTGCTGGAAGGTCAGTGAGATGGCTTAGGATGTACAGATGGCTTGAGTTTGATCCCTAGGATTAACACGGTGAAAGGAAAGAACCGATTCCTGACAGTTGTCCTCTGACCTCTGCAAATGCCATGTTGCAAACCTGCAGAAGTACCTAAGGGAACACAAGGAAATGCACACAGTAGATAAATTAACTCATTTTTAGGAAAATTTAAAAATCAGTTCCTTGAGTATTTATAGGATCCAAGAATTCAGAATTCTCTGTGTTATTATAAATGTTGTTTTGCTATGTGCCTTTCAGTCCTGATTAAAACATTAATACAATATTTTAAGTGTGTGCTATATGTCAAGCATTATACTAAGTATGGGGAACACAGAATTAAGTAGGTAAAGAGCCTCAATGTGAGTTATGGGAGATACGTTGTGCCACAGTGATCTGAATATGCAGTAACAGAAGCACACAGGGTGCCATTGAAAAGCGGGGAATGATAGCCTGGGACTCAAAAAGATTGCTCAGGGAAGTCTAACGCTGTTCATAAAGTTAACACTATTCTCTTACATACTGCCAGGCTTGTTTTTATTTCAAGTACAGCATGACCATTTTGCCAATCACATCTGAAAAATTGGGAACATAAATACATACCTTTTAGGCTTCTCCCTAAACTTTAAATACACTAAAATATATCTTAATGATAATTTCAGGGAGAAAATATGAAGAAGAGATTCTTCACCTAGAAGGAACTGTGGCCACTGAAACTCTCTTACCTTTTCTATCTCACTTTCTCTTCTTGGCTCCACCCCTTCCTGAATTCTGTCTCCTAAGGATTGCCACCAAGCACAACCCTTATTCTCACACCAGCATAAACAAATATTCCGCCTTTTTTGTTCAGGGAAGACAAAACACAGATTTTGTTTCATCTAAGGAATAAAAAATTATAGACCTGTTTTTGAGTGGTCTTTAAAGAGAACTCGGAATGGAAATGGATGCCTTATTGTGATGTGATGTTCGGTCTCTGGCCAACTGTCTCTGTCAGGCATTTGCAGTACTGGGGATGTATTCCACAAAAACAGTAACCCTGATCTTTGTACATCTTCCCAACTGAAAATATAAATTGCACAGAAAGAAAATGTGAGAAAGAAGAACAAAGAGAGAGAAAATGCAGATCCTATATGTGCACAGCATGTAGTTCACCATAATGTGACTCTCATCGACAGCATAGTGTGCTCATTAGGAAACAAATGGCTGACAAACAAGCAAATTAAAAGCACGCAATGTGTGGTGTTGGGAAGACTGGAGAAGGAGGCTGGAAAGGGGCAAGGGTGGCTAAGTTTAGCAAAACCTTTTATAAAATGCTTAAGTACTACAGTCATGCATTATACACTGAGAATACAAGTGAGACTCTACTGGGGAGGGGAGGGAAGGAGAGGGGAGGGGAGAGAGAGAGGAAAAGAGGTGAGGCAAATGGAGGGAAGGAGAGAATAGGGGAGGAGTAAAGAAGAGAGAAGAGGAGAAGCAAATTAAAGTAAAGCATAAGCAAAGAATCTTGGGTGATATTTTTCAACATCAAATCATCTACTACAAAAGAAAACTTGTGACAAAAATAAAAGATATGAGATAAACCAGGACATTCTAGTTCAGTAAATCATATCAATATATGAGTCTTTATAGAAAAAGGTATTATAGGCCCATGATCTTTTAATATATGTGGTCACTGATAGTGTGGACTGTAGCTATACATGCAGACATTTTCCTTACCTCTTCTCACAGTATTCAGCTTGGGCTTCTGGAAGTTCTTTGTACAACTTGGACTTTTTACCAAGTTAGTCCACTTCTATCCAAGTCACAAACATTACAGCTCTGGAAGGACAGTTAAATTTTCCAAAGTGGAAAAAAATGCCCCAGTTTTCTCTTTTGCCAAGGCAGGAAGCATTTCCTGGAGATTAATCACCATTTGCCTTGCAAAATTAAGAAGGTTTGAAGAACTTAGTAAAGAAGATTGTATCACCCTACTCTGATTTTTAATTTTTGGAAGTGGTCCCATTTGGATGGAAGCAATTATGAGTCAGTTTTCGGGTGACTCTACAAACACAACCACTCTATAAAAGTTGGGCTTAAGAAGGTGGACCTAGAAGGAGGCAGCAGAGAACCTACTGAAGGTGGTACAGAGCTGTGGGAAGTCAATGAAAATGAAGGGTCTTCCGGTCCTGCTGTGGCTGTGTGTGGTTGTGTGCTCATCCTACCCATTGCATGACAGTGCAAGGGATGATGATGCTGGTATGGAGCTTCTGCAGGTAAGGGGTGAAAATGGCCTCTGGGCTTTTGGTGGGGCACAGCTTTGCATTCCACAGCCGGGTTCTGACTGCCTGTGTAAATGTGGCTTGGCAATAGAGAAGAATTAGAAATTATTGAATCTCAATATCACATGATCCTTCCTGTTATGTAAGAACAAAGGCCAGGAATATCGGGTGATTTTTTATGATTATGCAGTATGGTGGCAGAGGCAACACTGGTGCAGGAGGCACATGAACGGCAAGGGAAGGGCACATGAACTGTGCCTTGCTTTGGTCCAGTGTAATTTAGTAAAATATTTGTACTGTTAGTATAAGAGAGGCATGTCTGTTTTTTCCCTAGTAAACTAAATCCTTATGAAAAGTGGAAAATTGAGAAAATTAAATAAAATTACCCCAAACAGACAACTATTCGCACAAATGCTAATTTGTTCATTTTGCTTTTCTCTACACTAAATGCTTTTGAAATTTCCCCTTGAAGTCATTGTTTTAATGGCAAGCTAAAACTACAGAGACACTGTGTTTCAAAACAAAGTAAAGATGTAGTCACTACTGACAAATTAATGAAGTATTAAACTTAGGATTTCAGCAAATTGGAAAAAGAGGTCAAAGACACTGAAAAAGTAAGTGTCTGTCAGGCTCGGTTGTCCGAGCCTGTAAACCCAGTGCTCAGAAGGCAGACACAGAAGGGTTGTGAGTTAAAGAAACTTCTTGGCTAGATAATGAGATCCTGTCGAAATGAATGAGGAAAGGAAAGAAGGAAGGAAGGAAGGAAGGAAGGAAGGAAGGAAGGAAGGAAGGAAGGAAGGAAGGAAGGAAGGAAAGAGAAGGGAAGGAGGAAGGGTGTGTGACTGTAAAAGTTTACTATAAATAACAATAGCTTAAAAAATCCGAATTGTTACTTAAACGTTATATTTATTCCATTAGAAATACCTAGAAAACTACTATGGCCTTGCAAAAGATGTGAAGCAATTTATTAAGAAAAAGGACAGTAGTCTTATTGTCAAAAAAATTCAAGAAATGCAGAAGTTCCTCGGGTTGGAGATGACAGGGAAGCTGGACTCCAACACTATGGAGCTGATGCATAAGCCCAGGTGTGGTGTTCCTGATGTTGGTGGCTTCAGTACCTTCCCAGGTTCGCCAAAATGGAGGAAATCCCACATCACCTACAGGTAATGGCACCAGAGTTTTCACACAGCATTATAAATGTGTCAGGAGCATCACAGAAGCAAAGATTACCTTCTTTGATTTCTCTTATCCAGGATTGTGAATTATACACCGGATTTGCCAAGACAGAGTGTGGATTCTGCCATTGAAAAAGCTTTGAAGGTCTGGGAGGAGGTGACCCCACTCACTTTCTCCAGGATCTCTGAAGGAGAGGCTGACATAATGATCTCCTTTGCAGTTGGAGGTAAAAGCCAAAAACTACCTGAAATACTCATGAACAGGTGGCATTTTACTAAAAATTACACACACACTCATATATATACATATGTATGTATGTATTTCTTTTAAGAACATGGAGACTTTGTCCCTTTTGATGGGCCTGGAACAGTCTTGGCTCATGCCTATGCACCTGGACCAGGGATTAATGGAGATGCTCACTTTGACGATGATGAACGATGGACAGAGGATGTCACTGGTGAGTGCTGCAGCTCACAGCATGACTTAGTTTCATTTCTTTTCATATTTAGGGATGTCCTCATAACCAGTGGTTTTTTTATTAGATATTTTCTTCATTTACATTTCCAATGCTATCCCAAAAGTCCTCTATACCCCCCCCCCCGGCCCTGTTCCCCTACTCACTCACTCCTACTTCTTGGCCCTGGCTTTCCCCTGTACTGGGGCATATAAAGTTTGCTGGACCAAGGGGCCTCTCTTCCCAATGATGGCTGACAAAGCTACATATCTTCTTCTGCTACATATGCAGCTAGAGACATGAGCTCTGGGGGTACTGGTTAGTTCATATTGTTGTTCCACCTATAGGGTTGCAGACCCCTTCAGCTCCTTGGGTACTTTCTCTAGCTCCTCCATTGGGGGTCCTGTGATCCATCCAATAGATGACTGTGAGCCTCCACTTCTGTATTTGCCAGGCACTGTCAAAGCCTCACAGGAGACAGCTGTATCAAATAACCAGCAGTATTAATGATAGAGTGCATTCTGGATTCCAATGAAATACTTTGTTTTACTTATTGCTGAATGTACTTTCAGATGCTTAGAAACTATTTATTTTCCTGATACTAACAACATAAAATGTATCACTAAGTGTCTGACCTGCGCAAATTCAATGAGATAGTTTTTGTTTTATTAATATTTATTTTGCTATGCTTTGTTGTTAGAAGCTTGTTCTTTTATAATGGGAACAGAAAGGGAGTGGATCTGGATGGGAGGTGAGGTGGGGAGGAACTGTGAGGAATAGAAGGAGAGGAAACTATTCAGAATATATTGTCCAAGCAAACAACCTATTTTCAATAAAATAGAAAAAATAAAACAAAAGGGAAAAATCATTAAATTTGTAAAAGTTATGGATCTCATGTGATCCAAGATCATGATTACTAAAATCTGCACTGATATCAAATTGCAGATATTCAAGCAATACAACAGGGAAATATTACTCATTGATTCTTGTAATTTTCAAACCCGGAGCCAAAATTAAATTTAAAAATCAGAGGGTTTTTTTTTTTTTTTTGGTTTGGTTAGTAAGTTTTGTTGGTCTGATTGAGCTCATATTTTTGTGATTTCTATGTTAAGATGAATTTTTATCAGCTTCTGAAAGAAAAGAACTAGCCCTGAAGAGCAAGGGCCAACTATGTAGGTGGAAAGGGTTCTTAGTTCAGAATTTGGGGGATTGACTTTCAAAGTTTTCAAAATCGTGGCTGAAATAAATTATATTCTTTTGGGGACTGAACAGGGATTCAAAAAGAAATTATGAACTGATATCCATAGAAAATACAAATCTAACTTTGCACTGAATAAAACTTGTGGTTTCATAGTATTAGCAATTTTTTTCAGAAGACCTTATTGCAGATACTCAAATGAGAGCACCCTCAGGTCTACAATATTCACATGTAACATTTGAGAAAATTTTGCCAATCATGCCATCCCACACCTCCCAATGTCAGCACTGAGATGTTTATTTCAAGTGCTATACTGAGAAGAATGTGCATACAGTCTAAGATCTCATTCGTAACACGTAGGCATGTCATGCTTTAATTTTATAAAACCTATAACATCTTTCTCATTAATCATCTTTTTGCACTTAATATGTAATAGGATGATGAGGCTGGAAAATGGTGATCCAACAGAAAGCACAGAATTATGGTTGCTCACAGGATTTTGAATTGAGATGAAGACCTTGTGATTGGCTGACTGATACTGAAATTGTCAAGTGCTAACTACATACTAGAGCAGTGTTAAGCTGTTCAGAGACAAAGGATATGCTAAACAATAAGTAATAACCTTCATTCAATTTCTGACAACTGGTATTCAAACATTCTTGAAGTCAAAGAGAACTGTTGGCTGTGTCTGGATACTTTAGACTTATCTCAAGCATGAATTGTTAAATACACGTATTTCTCTGTTGAGTGAATGATCAGTTCACTGTTCAATGAAACAGCAAATAAGGTGAATAAGAGCTTGTGCATTTCCAGGAAGTAAATAAATGCAATGCCCAACTTGCCTATATGATATACATGTAGGTAAGGAATAAAAAAAAAACTTACTATGTATGATTTCTTCAATAGGTACCAACCTATTCCTGGTTGCTGCTCATGAACTTGGCCACTCCCTGGGACTCTACCACTCAGCCAAGGCTGAAGCTCTGATGTACCCAGTCTACAAGTCCTCCACAGACTTGTCCCGTTTCCATCTCTCTCAAGATGATGTAGATGGTATTCAGTCCCTCTATGGTAAGAGAAACTGGAAAAAGGAGTACTTGTGGCTTTGCCAACCTGCGTATCTGTGATTAAATTCAGAGTTCCTGAGAGCATTTGGGAAGCATGGAGTTGACAGGCAGGCCATGTTTCTCCTAATAATGCCTCTTTTAATCTGTTCCCTTTAGGAACTCCCACAGCATCCCCTGATGTCCTCGTGGTACCCACCAAGTCTAACTCTCTGGAACCTGAGACATCACCAATGTGCAGCTCTACTTTGTTCTTTGATGCAGTCAGCACCCTCCGGGGAGAAGTCCTGTTTTTTAAAGACAGGTCAGACCAAAGAGCTCTGAATCACTATCTATTTTCAAGGAGAAATTTCTTAGAAAGGACAATAATCAGGAAATTGATAGATACATTTAAACATTTTTAAAGACAAATTCTAGAGCTAGGCATCCTTGGGATCTGGCATTGTCCTCTCTGTGTGTTCCTAAAATGGGCAAGCTCAGTTTAGAAGGCCTGTATCATAATTTGATTCTTGTCCCAAATGTTTTCCTAGGCCAGGGTAACTGTTTTTAGAGGGTAGAAGTAATCTTTATAGTCATAGTTTTCTCTTTACTTTCTTTCAAAATGGTACCATGAGAAGCATTGAGTTTTATCAGTTAGTTTTCTTGCTGCCGGGTAACTATGCCTGTGAGAAAACTTTCATTCTGCATGGAAGAGAGCTGAGCAGTTTACATTCCCAGCTCTCTCTGTACATGAACAGTAAGTATTCTGAGAGCCCAGAATGGCCTGGAAATTGTGATTTCATACCTCTTCCCAAATCTCATGGCACCACACCCTACTTCAAGACCTCTTGTGCATCTTTCTAGATTTTTCTGTGAGTGTACAGTAAAATATTTATACATCACATTCCTTCATGCATGCACATGGGTGTGCATGTACACACACACACACACACACACACACACATACACACACACAGTCTTTTGGGGAAATGTAGGAGATATATACTGTTTCATATGTATTACATTTAGTTAAAGCTTATGCTAAACTAATTAATTGACACAGTAAGAAAATTTGCTTTCACAGATATTCCTCTATAAATCTATGACAGGAGGTATGCTGCAGACTTCTTTTGGAGGAGAGGGGTAGTGGGAGAGGGAGAGGTGGGATTTTCCCAGTAACAACATTCTTATATTTTGCACATCCAACCCCGAGGATAAGAAAATGAAGGGATTATGGGTGAATTTGGAATTTGGACAGGAGACATAATGTTAAAGACAATGGTTGTTTTTTAATTGTCACATTTTTAACATCTGCTTTTAGGCACTTTTGGCGCAAATCTCTCAGGACTCCTGAGCCTGAATTTTATTTGATCTCTTCATTTTGGCCATCTCTTCCATCCAACATGGATGCTGCATATGAGGTTACTAACAGAGACACTGTTTTCATTTTTAAAGGTAATTATTACATAATATCGCTTTAACTTAGTGAGACAAGCCTCTGGAAGGAAAGTAAACAGTACTTTTCTCAACTGTGTCAAATTCTGTATAAAAAATAGCCAAAGAGAATAAAGAAATACATAAAGCCAGCATGTTTATAATTTAGAGATAAAAAAATTAACTTGAGGAGAGACATGGTCCAAGTTGAAAATTCCCTCATTTGATCTTTGATGATTGTTTCCATGTGAACATTTTTGTTGCATGCACACCACAAACCTAAGGCATAAATCTAAAACTTGGACTCCATCTTCACCACTAAAGTGAGGGTGCTAAGAATGTGTTTCCAGAACCGCAAGCCATAATTCCTGGACTTTTTAACACGATGGTGTTTCTGTTGTTGCTTTGTTTTTGTGTAGGAAATCAGTTCTGGGCTATACGAGGGCACGAGGAGCTAGCAGGTTATCCTAAAAGCATTCACACCCTGGGTCTCCCTGCAACCGTGAAGAAGATCGATGCTGCCATTTCTAATAAAGAGAAAAGGAAGACCTACTTCTTTGTAGAGGACAAATACTGGAGGTGGGATTCTGTGAGGATGCCTTAGCTTAGAGACTGAGTGGAGAATTACTTTCTCCCTCTGGCAACTATGGGAAGGGCTTTTAAACAGCAGCAGCTGCCAAAAGGCAGTTAGGTGTTCCTGTTTAGAGACTCACCTCCCCACCCCTGCCCATCCTACCTGTTATTCCCCAGCTCCTTCCTATTCAGTAAAGTAGGACTTCCTTCTCCCCTCCTGCTGAGAGGCCATCTTCTCTCCTTTACCTGTTCAATCCTGCACATACACTTCCAGTTCAGGCTTAAGTCCCTCACTTTCAGGTCCAGCTGGCCTTTACTTCCTCACTGAGAGCCCACATCTCAGTTAACTGGTCCTTTACCAGAGCCCCAGAGTTCTCATTGTCTCCCATGTGTGCGTCTTATCTTCCTCTCAAGGACTGCAGCTGAGCTCACATTCTGCTGACCTCTGCTTGCATAGAGAGGAGACACTACAGCAGACCTGTTTCATGGCTCTCACTCAGGACTGCTTCCTTATAGGATTACTGAGTCCTAGGCATCAGGGCAGACCATCCAGTGTAAAGCCCATGAGTCAAAACCATACTTACAGTACTTTGCTTCTTGTTCAGTCTCTTTTGCTATGGGAGCTTTCATTAAAAAAAAAAAAATCAATGCACAGGAAGGAAAAGAAGATATAAACAGTCTACTTATAATGGTGAAATGGAAAGTGTATTTAATTTTTAAAAATAGTTTTATTATTTGTGTATATGAGTATTCTCTCTCTCTCTCTCTCTCTGTGTGTGTGTGTGTGTGTGTGTGTGTGTGTATGCATCACATGCTTACAGTGCCCTTAGAGGCAGAAATGTGCATAGAATTTCTCAGGAATAGGAGCGACAGATGGTTGGGAGCCACCATGTGGGTTCTGGGGACCTAACCTGGAACCCTCATAAAAGCAGCTAGTGCTCTTAACACCTGAGCCATTACTGCAGCCACAATATTCCACTTCTATCTATGAAGGTATTTCTGTGTGAGAATATCTGCATGTTCATGCAGGTGCCCACAGAGGCTAGAAGAGGGATCCATTAGTTTCTCTGACCCTGGAATTACAGGCAGCTATAAGTCACCTGAATTTGTATGGGGATATGAACTCCAGTTATGGGGAAACAACAGCAAAAGTGCTCTTAACCACAAAGGCATTGCTAGCCATAGGAATTGTATTTCTGATCAGTAACTCAGTCCACACATGTGTGCACATGCATACATACATGAATACATATGGTTGTATATTCATATGATCATGTACTTGTGGATGAAAAAGGATGATGATTCTCTAAGCCAGATTTAAGAAAAACAGTAACAAACAGTATTCCTGTAGTAGGCTGTTGTCTCTGTTCTTCTTGGAGCTATTTTTTAAAGACTATATTAAAGGCAGATTTATTGGGAAGCTGCTCTGGGTGCCAGCTAGTTCACTGGCTCTGGGGACAGAGGTCTGGGAAGTTGCCAAAGGGGAAGTGGGGAGGAGAGGGAGAGAGAAAGAGAGAATGGGTAGCCATGCAGAGAAGGAAGAGAAGAAGCACAGCTATGGTTTTAAGAGCTAAACTTTAGCTTATTAAAACCACATGGTGCTAAGTAAGCTTGCCATGTATGTGCAGAACTTGGAAAGGCTACTAGAGTTGCACAGCGCTCACGAGTGTGGGGAGCACACCCTCCATGCACTGCTGAGCTGTACTTCTGTCATTTTGGGCAGGTTTGATGAGAAGAAACAATCCATGGAGCCAGGATTTCCCAGGAAGATAGCTGAGGACTTTCCAGGTGTTGACTCAAGGGTGGATGCTGTCTTTGAAGCATTTGGTAAGAGGACACTTATTCTGTTGGCAATGGGGCCCTTGACATACTCTGTGGTATGAGAGAACAGAAGAGAAATAATTTTAATAACACGGTTAAAAAAACAAACAAACAAACCTCAGTAGTCTCCTTCCTTCCAAAAATTTCAACCCCTTTGTTTTCGTGGCCATTGCAGCTCTCCTTGGGTGAGCTGCTTTGACTCATGAAGGTGATTAACAAAAAATGCCTCTATCTTTTTTTTCCTTTTTAAATATTTTTATTAGGTATTTTCCTCATTTACATTTCCAATGCTATCCCAAAAGTCCCCCATACTCTCCCCCCCCAACTCCCCTACCCACCAACTCCCACTTTTTGGCCCTGGCATTCCCCTGTACTGAGGCATATAAAGTTTGCATGACCAATGGGCCTGTCTTTCCACTGATGGCTGACTAGGCCATCTTTTGATTGAAACACGAGCTCTGGGGGTACTGGTTAGTTCATATTGTTGTTCCACCTATAGGGTTGCAGACCCCTTTAGCTCCTTGGGTACTTTCTCTAGCTCCACCATTGGGGGCCCTGTGATCCATCCAATAGCTGACTGTGAGCATCCACTTCTGTGTTTGCTAGGCCCCAGAATAGTCTCATAAGAGACAGCTATATCAGGGTCTTTTCAGCAAAATCTTGCTAGTATATGCAATGGTGTCAGCATTTGGAGGCCCTCCAGGTCCAACCATTTGCCTAGGAATTTCATAAATTCATTCTTTTTAATAGCTGAGTAGTATTATCTTATGCAGAAGCGAAAGACCAAAGTGCTGACAAGTCACTGCCTCACTTTGTGAGCCTTTCTTTCTCTTTCTTTTTGTTTTTATTGTTGTTGTTGTTGTTTTTTGGGGTTTTTGTTGGTTTTTTTTTTCTTTTTGGTTTTTTGTTTGTTTGTTTTGAAACAGGGTTTCTCTGTATAGCCCTGGCTGTCCTGGAACTCACTTTGTAGACCAGGCTGTCCTCGAACTCTGAAATTTACCTACCTCTGCCTTCCAAGTGCTGGAATTAAAGGCATGGCCACCACTGCCTGGCTTTGTGATGTTCTTCCAAAGCTCCCATCAGTGGTTGGGCCCTGGTAAGGCCTTCTCTACCCAACCTGTTTGAACCACTCAATCTCAGACTTTGTCTTTCCTGACTCCTTTAATGACAGACAACTTTGGTTCCTTGTAAACATTCCCCTTTCCATTACCTAAAGCTTAAAAGATGTGTTTCCTATGAAAGGGTAAGTGAGTAAAAGCTAGTGATCTTTATTGACAGTGCAGACGGTCCGGAAGGGGTGTGGTGACTAATCTTCCCTAGGTCCTGAAAAGCCTTGGGCTAGGATATGACACAGGAAGGAGGGAGGGGTTAGGAAGAAAGGAAATAGATCATAGATTCAAACAAGAAGGAATTTTCTTCCTGAATAGAAAGCAGAAAAGCAAGAGATCTTCCTCCTACCCTAAAGGCAGCAAGATCTCCCTCCTGACTTGCACAGTATGATGGGACAAGTATTTCCTTCTGTTTTCAACTCCTTTATCAGAAAGATGTGATTAGATTTACTTAACAGAGCTCTTGCCCAGCCAAATTGTTTAAATAGTAGTTTTGTTAAATGCTTGACATTCTTCCTGTCATGTAGTAAAAGTACAGAGACTCTGTTGTTTGTTCTTGCTGCTGACTTCTCAGAGGAGCAAGGGTTTGAATCCAGGACATGGAGCACGCTAGGCAAGTGTCTCTCCACTGACTCACACCCCTGATTCTTTCTGCTTTCCACTTACCTTTCACTGAGGTTTTTTTTTTTTTTTTTTTTTTTTTTTAACTTTCCCAAATTTTTACTTTGAAGAAAGTGACTCAAGGGCTCTCTCATCTTTACATACAGGGTTTCTCTACTTCTTCAGTGGATCTTCGCAGTTGGAATTTGACCCAAATGCCAAAAAAGTGACCCACATATTGAAGAGCAATAGCTGGTTTAATTGTTAAAAAGAGATCCAAGGAAGGCATCCTGTGTTTTAACTGATGCTTATAGTTCTTCATCTGAGTCTTTGTGAAAGGAAGTGCTTTGTTCAGCATGTGCTATGGCAGAACCAAACAGGAGCTATGGATGACACCAGTCAACGTCAAGTTGTCAAAGGATGTTCAGAAGCACTGTGTAGCTTACACTGTGTCCCAAGGAGAGGAGGGAAGGCACTCCTGGGCCACAAACAAGTGTCTGAACTGTGTAGATGGTTTGTTTTATTTAATAAAGATTGTGTGTCGTTTATTAAATTATGGTTGCTTGCTTGTTGATTTCCAGAACAAGTGCTCAGGACCTTGGGCAGTGATGGACTGAGCAATACATCACTTGAGATGCTGGGTTCCTGGAAGTAGCACATTTGCTGTCTCCATGCTGAGTTTATTCATAAAGAAAATGGAACACTTGCTCGGCTAATGTACCACTACAAACAGGAAAATACAAAAAGGGCATTCTCTCCACCTAGACATATGTTTTCTGCCATATCCAATGGAAAAAGCTAAGGGTGAGGCTGACATTACAGGGCTAGCTTTTAATAACTACAATGTGAGTACTATCATGTATGTACTCACAGCAAACTAGTTTGAATGCCTCATTTTGCAAATGAGGGAGTCAAGGCTATCCATTAGCTTACATATTTCCTCAGCATTGTTCCTTCCTGTCTCAATCATCAACGTGGCTCACAACTACCCTGTGTATACATGAAAATATCATCTTGTACTGGGCATGGTTGTGCACCCCTTTAATCCCAGCACTTGAGAAAGAAGGCCAGCCTGATCTACATAGTGAGTTCCATAATAACCAGAGCTGTATAGTGGGACCCTGTCTCAAAGAAAAAAAGAAAGAAAGGAAAGAAGGAAGGAAGGAAGGAAGGAAGGAAGGAAGGAAGGAAGGAAGGAAGAGGGGGGGAGAGGGGGAAGGAGGGAGAAAGAGAGAGAGAAAGGAAGAAAGAGAAGTAAATGGGATTCTGTCTCAAATAAATAAGTGAATAGATTTTATATATATACATACATACATACATACATACATACATACATACATACATACATTCATGGAGGAGGAGGAGAAGGAGAAGAACAAGATGAACAAGAAGAACAAGAAGAACAAGAAAAACAAGACCAAGAAGAAGAAGACCAAGTCCAGGAAGAAGAGGAGGAGGAGGAGGAGGAGGAGGAGGAGGAGGAGGAGGAGGAGGAGGAGGAGGAGGAGGAGGAGGAGGAGGAGAGCCGGATGGTGGTGGTGTACACCTTTAATCCCAGCACTTGGGAGGTAGAGGCAGGCGGATTTCTGAGTTTGAGGACAGCCTGGTCTACAAAGTGGTTCCAGGACAGCCAGGGCTACACAGAGAAACCCTGTCTCAAAACAAACAAACAAACAAACAAACAAACAAAAAAGGAGAACTAATCATCTTGTGCTCATTTTGTATCTGTATGTGCCACAAGGTGAAGTCCATTTGCAAAGGGCAATTACAAAACCCATTTCTCATCCCTCAGTATCACTTGAATTTTAATGCCTAACATGCAGAGGGCTCACAGTTACCTTTAGACTTTTTATCCACTAGACAATAATTTATTAATCATATTCCAAGTGCCAGGCATTTTGATAGACTAGAGGTATAGAAACCCAAAAGTATGCATACAATTCCTGGCTTCATTGGGATAATTATAATCATCATTAAAATCTAGCAAAGATGTACAAATAATCATAAATCTGGAGAAACAGTTATAATGTTAAGGAGTTATAAAAGAAAACACACTTTTGTGTATACTTCTAGGATGCTCTTCTTGGAACTATATACTTTCAAGAGAAGATGTTAGGGCTGGGGAAAACACAGAACAGAATCTGGCTGTGGTGGAAGGTTGGAAAATGAGAATATATAAGCAGAAGAAATTTCTAAGCAGCTTTGTACAAAGGACAGTCAACATGAAGAAAGGCTGTAGACTTTGCTGTGATCTAGCTTCTGGCCCCTGCACTCTTCTATTCTGATTCTCTTCTGTAGATTTTACCTAAAGGCTCCAGAATGGCTTAGTACCTATTGTCCCCAGAACCTTTGACACTAAAAAGGTCTAGTACTCTGTGTTTACAGGAAGTGCGGACTGTCTGACCTGAGGGTAGGGGGAAGGAGAACAGATGCTGGGGATCTACTGAGGAGTTAGCAATAAACCGTCAGAAGATTGAATTTGATGCAATGAGAAGGTAAAAACCCAGCAGCTCACCAATCAGTGAAATTATATTATATAATATAAATACTAGACATATTATAGTTAGACTTTGGAGTTCCTGCGATTAAAGTTGTGTACTACCATGCCCAGTTACAAGGATTTGAGGAAAGTTGATGGCTGAGGCAGGGAGGGGCTTTACTTAGGGAATATGTAAGTTAAAGTGATAAGTTTGAGTTCCTCACCTGTGAAATGAGACATTCAACCTAGATTATTTGCTATGAGTACAGAATTCATTCCTGTTATTAAAAATCAGCCCTATCGCCGGGCGTGGTGGCGCACGCCTTTAATCCCAGCACTTGGGAGGCAGAGGCAGGCAGATTTCTGAGTTTGAGGCCAGCCTGGTCTACAAAGTGAGTTCCAGGACAGCCAGGGCTATACAGAGAAACCCTGTCTCGAAAACAAACAAACAAACAAACAAACAAAACAAAAACCAAAAGAAAAAAAACAACCCAAAACAAAAAACAGCCCTATAATATGTCTCTATTATAGGATATGTATGTAGGTATTTGTGTATGCATGTATATATGGACAAGAAAAACCATGAGCCATTTTCTTCAAAGTAGAAAGTTGGGGAAGTAAAAAACTCAGTGGAAAGCAGAAAGAATCAGGGGTGTGAGTCAGTGGAGAGACACTTGCCTAGCATGTTCCATGTCCTGGGTTCAAATACTTGCTCCTCTGAGAAGTCAGCAGCAACAACAAACAAGAGTCTCTGTACTTTTACTACATGACAGGAAGAATGTCAAGCATTTAACAAAACTAGTATTTTAACAATTTGGCTGGGCAAGAACTCTGTTAAGTAAATCTAATCACATCTTTCTGATAAAGGAGTTGAAGGCAGAAGGAAATACTTGTCCCATCATACTGTGCAGGTCAGAAGAGAGACCTTGCTACCTTTCTTTTTTCAATCGGGAAAAGGGTAAGGGAGAGTAGTTTGGAGGAAAGTAGTGATAATTTCTCAGGCCAGAAGGACAGGGCCATGACAGGGAGGCTCGAGGACATTAAAGAAACAGTCCTGGTGGCTTCAGATGCTCGCTCTCGGTTTCAAACCCAAGTTCTATGCCCAGCATGGGCACATGCTGGCCCTGCAATCACAAAGACTCATGTCTCTGTCCAAATGATGCTGTCCCTGTGACCTAGGACTAGGGTTTGGGCTTGGTGGGTTCAGACTGTCCTTGTAATCGCAGAAATCTGCTTGCCTCCACATCCTAAATGCTGGGATTAAAGGTCTGCAATGCCACAGTAGGCCCAAGTAAGGGTTTTGTTTAAGTACAGGATGGTTATTTATAAAAGCCTGAAAGTTTCTAGACTATAGCACAAATAGATGCCTGCAAGATGAGCTATTTTCTGAACCTTTGTGAGCGTCACACTGTATGCAATTGTTTCCACATTGGATTCAGAGTGGTTACATTATTTTCTCTCTTGAGTGAGCTTAGTAACCATTGTTTTCTACATCCCAGGGAGACAGGAAAGGGCATTTCTCTAAAACTTCGTATTCTGTCTCCAGATCTATCAACAGTACTCTTGTGAATATACCCAAAGGACTCTACATCCCACGGCAGAGACTCTTGCTCAGACTTACTCATTGGTCTTCGATTTATAATATCCTGAAATGGGAAACAACTAAGATTTCCTGAAAGGAACAGGAAAACATAGTACATTAATGAAAGGAATGTTATTTAGCTGTTAAAAATATGAAAATCAAAGGCAAATAGAGCTATAAAAAGTCATCCTGAGTAAGACAACCCAGACCCCAAAAGACATACACACTCACTTGTAAGTGCATGTTAGCTGTTAAGTCTTTGAGAGGCAAGCTGCTTTCTGAATAACCACAGAGGTTAGCTATAGAGAAGGAACTAGTGGGGAAGAAAGGATCTCCAAAGGGAGGGGAAATACGCTCTATAGTTGGGAGAAACAGGAGGGCTACTGAAATAGGAGGATTAAACAGGAAGGTCAGGGAAGAGGAGGGTAAGGGAGAAAATACACAGAAGAACTGCTAACAATATGGGATTTTTGAAGGGGCATACAAAAACATACATTAGAAGTCTCTTAAAATATATACATACATGAAAGAAATCTACATGGGATCACTAAATAATAAGGCAGCTAGAGCCCCAACTAGGCATTACTGTCAATCAAGTGAAATCCCTAGTGAGTACCAGGAATGGGATCTATCTAACTCAGTTGTTATCGAATGGATCTGTGGTAGTTTGAGTGGGGTGGACCCCCCATAGACTTCATGTGTTTAAATGTTTGGCCCACCGTGAATAGTATTATTAGGAGGTGTGGCCTTGTTTGAGGAAATGTGTCATCCAGGGGATGTCACCCAGAGCTTTGATGTCTCTACCTATGCTCAAGCTCTGCCCGGTGTTGAAGAGTGAGCTGCCAACCTAACACACTCTCTTGGCTGCCCTCAGATAAAGACCTAGAACTCTTGGCTCCTCCAGCACCATATCTGGATGCATATTACCATGTTTCGATCCATGGTGATAGTGGACTAAACCTTTGAAACCATAATCGGACCCCAATTAAATGTTTGCCTTTTAAAGAATTCCCTTGGCCATGTCATCCCTTCACAGCAATGAAACACTAACTATGACAGACCCAATAGAAATTCCAAAACAACTCAGGCTATTACCAATGTGATTGGCTGCTCTCCACAATCTGATGTGAAGACCCTGTTGCTGAAGACAGCATCTACATCATTCACTGACCACTGGAAAGTTCAACTGATGCTTTCCTAGGGCCTTGAATTCTACTGACTAGTCTTCATTGTACTAGAAGGTACTGTGCACACTAACAAAGGAGAAAGCCAAACATCAACTCAGCTCCAAACCCTTTGATCTACAATGGTGATCTGTCTGCATGATATGGTGACTTAATCGTAACACAAGTATCAGTGGGGTAGCCAACCATAATCTGATTGGATTTAATGTTCAGTCCATGAGAGGGAACTCATGCCTGATACTTCACTGTGGCCAAGAACTTGAGACTAGACAGACAATGGACCTAGGGTTGACCCAAACACTACCATACTGCTGAAAGAAAATAGTAATAAAATGACTCCTAATGACATTCTACTATACCCATAGATCAGTGTCTCAGTCATCATCAGCGAAGGACTCTTGTTCAGGAGTCGGGAACTAATAGTGAATACAACTAGTGAACAATGTGCAGAGTGAGGATTTTGAAACACTTATTTCTAACTGGGATGTCTCTATCAAATCTCTCCCCTCAGGGGTCAAAGACCTATGCATGCAGAAGAGGAGGCAGAAAGATTGTGAAAGCCAGAGGGGATGGATGACACCAGGGAAACAATGCCTTCCAGACTCACAGGACTGAAACAGTATGAACTCAGCGAGACTGTGATAAAATACAGGGAGCCTGCATAGGTTCAAACCAGATGGGGCCCAGTGCTGAGATGGAGAAGTAACCAAGAAACGACCCCCAGTTGATAATTGCTCCCAGGGGAAAACTAGTTTCTCCAAGGGAGCCACACTAGATACACAAATCACACATAAAGGTAGGCCCCAGGCCCAGCAATAGATAACCAATACAAAATGAGCTCAATGGTATTGTTAGAAATATTTTGAGGGTCTCATATTACTCTGTGTGTGTGTCTGTCTGTCTGTCTGTCTGTCTGTGTGTGTGTGTCTGTGTGTGTCTGTGTGTGTGTCTATCTGTGTGTGTCTGTGTGTGTGTGTCTGTGTGTGTCTGTGTGTTTGTGTCTGTGTGTGTGTATGTCTGTGTGTGTGTGTGTGTCTGTGTGTGTCTGTGTGTGTGTCTGTGTCTGTCTGTCTGTGTGTGTCTGTGTGTGCGTGTGTGTCTGTGTGTGTGTGTCTGTATGTGTGTATGTGTGTGTCTGTGTGTGTGTGTCTGTGTGTGTGTCTGTGTGTGTGTGTGTGCATGTGTGTGCGTATGTGTGTCTGTATGTGTGTATGTGTGTGTCTGTGTGTGTATGCATGTGTGTGTGTGTCTGTGGTGTATGTGTGTGTCTATATGTGTGTATGTATATGTCTGTCTGTGTGTGCGTGTGTGTGATGCTTGTTTATTTTTCTTTCTGTTCATTTTCTTTTTTCCTTGTTTGTCATTTTTGCTTGTCTGTCTGTTTTCTTAAGAGACAGGGAAAGAGTGGAGTTAGAAGGAAGGGTGGGAAGGTGAGGAGAGTATGAGGGAAAAGAACCTATGTTCAAAATATATTCTATATATTTAAAATATATAGAATTTTAAAACCTTGTTTTAAAAACAAAATAAAATAACAAGAGCATCTTAGATGCCACCCACCTTCAACTGCCCCTGCCCAGCTCCTGATGGCACTGTTTTCCTGTGTTCCTTGCGTGAGCTGAGGTCACCCCGCTGAAGCCTTCTCATGTGCACCTACACTCCATCTGATGCCCATGAAGAGAAGGTTGGTCTTTGTGAGATCCTCTCTCAGTTTCCTCCTATGCTGATTGACTCACGTATTACTCCTCTTAGTCAAGGAAGCTGTGGTTCAATGAAGAGAGGAAATGAGAGCTATCAAATCAATCCAAACATCCATTCTATCAAAGTATTATTTATCAATAAAATATCGTTTGTCTCTCCATGAGGGCAGACATCCACAAGTGGAAATAGTCCTGAGAAACTAGACCACGGTGCAAAGATGAGAGTGACACAATGGGGAGCTGACCTTGTGGAGGAGGTCAGTGCTTCTTGGTGCTGTATAGTGTTGAGTTCCTTTCAGGAGAGAAGGGACAGAAATAGAGCAGCCTAGAGACAGACCACCTTGTCTCACTAGTGGGGACACAGATGACTTGAGTCAACACCCACTTCAATTGTACATGAATCATGGGTGTTTGAATGAACATCTTTCAGTACACAGTGATCCATGTAGTTGCTATGCAAGAGAGGCTCTGAGAGACCTACTGAATGGATGAGCATATTAGTGTATGTATGAATGAGTGTGGATATATGCCTCTCTCTCTCTCTTTCTCTTTCTCTCTCTCTCTCTCTCTCTCTCTGTGTGTGTGTGTGTGTGTGTGTGTGTGTGTATGTGTGTGTGTGTGTGTGTGTATGTGTGTGCAGTATCAACATATGTCACCTACCTCCAGTGAGCAAAGACCCTAGAAACACACTTAGTCTCTTGCTAGACTGTTTTACCTGTTACATTTAGACAGATTTCAGAGATGGAGCCTTTTTGTCCCATGATGCTGATAAGCAGGGTCTATGTGAGTCTTCATATTTCCTCTCCCAGCTTAGATGAGAATTCTTCTTGGGCAGGTTCTCACAGCCTAAGCCTGGATTAAAATAAAGAGAGGCCATGGTACTTTTGCAATCTTGTGGCCATAGTTCTTGAAAGGCAGAAGACCTCAGAAACCCAGTAAATACTACATGACCTAGAGTTCCAGATGTGTGGGCACTGAATATTGGCTGTCACTCAGGGTCAGTGATCCCATCCTCTGTCCTTGGAGCAAGGTGTGTACAGACAACCAGAGAACTGAGTAGCAAAATGTGCTTTGTATAAGGACCACAGAGGACTATAGGGCTGGCTCAACTGGGGAAGGGCTGCCTGAGCAAGGGAAGAGAAGGTTGAGTTTGATCCAAGAATTCAAGTGAAACAGTGAGACATGATGGTATGTGCTTGTAGCATCCCAGAACTGGGAATGTGTGACATGCTGGGTGAGCTCAGAACATGAGGATCCTTTCTAAAACTAAAATGGATGGTCACTGAGGAAGAGGAACCAAGGCTGTCTTCTGACCTCATGTATGTTCACATACAAAACATGTGAACATACATTACACCACATATATACACACACAAATACACATATTCAAACACATCACATACACACAAACATACACACCACACACACACACAAATATGCATATCCAGATACACAATACAGACACACATACACACACACATGACTTTGAACTATGCTGTCTCTATGGATTAATAGGACAGAACCTTTTTCAAATACAATGGATATGAATAAGAGAAGACAGCAGTGTAAATGCTGAAGATCATCTCTTTCACACATGTGCTGCTGGATAGTCCTGGTATTGCTGCACCAAACCAACCTAACTCAACTGCTAAGGTCAAAGTGTCTGATTTCTTCTCTGCTACAGAAGAGGATGTTGTCAACCATGAGTCACATAGCCTCTGGCTTTCTAGAAGTACAAGAAGTCTCTATATAAAGATGGAAGTTCCTGACTAGGATGTTGGAGCAGGCAGGAAGGAGGCCACTGGTGATTTTGCCCAGAGAAAAGCTTCAGCATGCCTAGCCTTCCTTTGCTGTTGCTTCTCTGGGCTGCTAGCTCATACAGTTTCCCTGTGTTTCACAACGGAGACCGGCAAAATGTGGAGACAGTCTGGGTAAATGAATACTGCATTACAGAAATGGTGTTTGCTAGAAATGTAACCTTCTCAAAATGTGTATAGTCAAATCTATATACCTCTTTCTGGTTGGGGTAGGGGGGACCCAAGCAAGGAGGGGCAACTCCCTCTATAAATGTGGATTTGTAACAAAGTGCAAACCTCTCCTACAAAACTACATACTTTTCAGTTGTTAATGCTGGGATGGTCTCTGCTCTAAAATAATTAGGATAATGAGGGTAGGAAAGCCTAATCAGAGCTTGAAAAGTAATTCTCTATTTGGCTAAAATATCAGGATGTCATTTTAAAACCATGAGAGCCATTTTTCCTCTTAGATTTTCAATAACTTTAAATATTTATCTATTCCTAATTATGAGTGTGTGTGTGTGTGTGTGTGTGTGTGTGTGTGTGTGTGTGTGTATGTGTGTGTGCCATGTGTACATTCCCCCAGGTCGAGGCCAACAGAATCTTCAGATCACCTGGGCCTGTACTCTCTGCCAGCAGTAAGTGCTTTTATCTGCTGGACCATCTCTCCAGACCCTAGTAGTTCATTATTGTTATATTTTATCAGAAATACCTGGAAAACTACTACAACTTGGGCAAAAACATGCAAGCTAAAAACGTGAATGGCAAGGAGATGATGGCTGAAAAGCTGAGGCAAATGCAGCAGTTATTTGGGCTGAAAGTGACTGGAAATTCAGATCCTGAAACCCTGAGAGCTATGAAGAAGCCCAGGTGTGGGGTGCCTGATGTGGCCCCATATGCCATTACTCACAACAATCCTCGTTGACCAAAACACATCTGACATACAGGTAACTAGAAGGAGAGTCACAACGGGGGCATATCTATACCACTGGGACAGAAGGAAACAAGATCCACTGTGTCTCCATGTTATTTTCTTAGCATTTTAAACTACACACCATATTTGCCAAAAGCAGTTGTGGAAGATGCCATCGCGAGAGCCTTTAGAGTCTGGAGTGATGTGACACCACTTACGTTCCAAAGAGTCTTTGAGGAGGAAGGCGATATTGTGCTCTCCTTCCACAGAGGAGGTAAACTCTTCACCCTCACTTTGCCCTTCAACCTCTTCTGCTTTGTAGGAAGAGTTCCTTGTTGAAGAACATTATTGATTTTCTGGAGCCGAAGAGGAAAGTAGTATCACAATGGATGGAAGAACATTGACTGCTCAACAAAACTCTGAGCTAACCAACATGAGAACTAAGTGAGCCTTTTGATGAATTTTTGTTTCTTGCAGACCATGGTGACAACAACCCATTTGATGGACCTAACTATAAGCTTGCTCACACTTTCCAGCCAGGCCCAGGTTTGGGGGGTGATGTTCATTATGACCTTGATGAGACGTGGACCAACAGCAGTGAAAGTAAGTTCACCAACATTGTTTCTTGCAGTTTACCTGGACCTTCCGAGTTCCTTGCAGTAGGCAGAATGCGTTAATTGAAGCAAATAGTCTATCACCACTCAGAGACTTAGGAGTACACTGAGAAGCATGAGACATGAGTATTTTCTGATTGCATATTGCCTTCCTCCTGGCAAACAGGTCACTCTAAAGCTTCTCTGTGCTAAGTCCTCTGCATAAAAGTTCTGGTTCTTTAGCTTGAGACGTTCATGGGACTCCTAACAGTGGGAATGGAGTTGTCTCTTAATTTTTGCCTGTGCTCAGGAGCCTTTTGATCCTACTGGGTTTCCTCATCAAACTAATATGAGGGTTTGCACATAGTCTTATGGCATCTTGTTGTGCTGTTGATATCAATGGGAAGGCTGCTCTTTTCTAAAGGGAAACAGAAAAGATAGAAGGGAGACAGGAAGTCAAGGGAAGGCTGGAAGAGGTAGAAGGCAGAGAGGCTGCAGTACATTCAGGATATATTAAATGAGAGAAGAATAAAAACTAAAATTCAGAGGGTTTGTGAGATGTGACATCTGAAATCCTCATTTTTATTCTCAGAACCCATTTGGTGGAAGAGAACTGAATCCTTTAAGCTGTTCTCTGCCTTCTACACAGGCATCCTCAGTACACACTGTGTTTACGAACACATGTGTGAGTGTGCACTCATGCTCACACACAGACACACATGCACACGCACATGAGCAAACAAAGATACTCTAAACAAATAAAGTAATTTTTTTCAAAAGGAAGGAGGTATTGAATATTTAATATGTTTCTTATGGGCCTGGAATTTTCCTTACAGGAATGATGCAATAAAACAACAAATTTGTTATTAAATTGGAAGACTGAATGATAAGAAGGTGTTTTCTGTAATTTCAAATTTTCACACACTGTGTGTCTATCAGCTTTGTAAATAAGAAGTACAAACTGTTAGCAGAGTTTCATTGCTCCTCTAAGACGGATCTTTTCCCAGCTCAGGGTTAACATGGACTCAGCTGAGCTGGACCTTAAGTCAATAAGAGCTCTATTGTATAATATAACCCTAGAGTGTAAGCTTGGCTGTGCCTCCTTATTATTAATAGATGCACACTTCCACTATCAGGAAAAGACTGTATATGCATGTGTGTAGTTTAAAAAGTGACTAAGAAGGTGTGAATGTTTACCCTGGAAGATTATTTCCTTAATAATATCTCAAAACCATTTTTAATAATTAGATTGATCTCTTTGTCCTGCCAGATTTCAACTTGTTCTATGTTACGGCTCATGAACTGGGTCACTCCCTTGGGCTCACTCATTCTAGTGATATAGGAGCACTAATGTTCCCCAGTTACACGTGGTACACTGAAGACTTTGTGCTAAACCAGGATGATATTAATCGCATCCAGGACTTATATGGTAAGTGAACCAACCTTAGCTGCATAGTCGAAGGCATTTTCACCCTCCAGGTGGCCTTTCAGAACCATGGAGACTAACTCCAGCTCTCTTCTATTCTTTAGGACCTTCCCCAAATCCCATCCAGCCAACAGGTGCAACAACACCACATCCATGTAATGGTGATCTAACCTTTGATGCTATAACTACATTTAGGGGAGAGGTGTTTTTCTTCAAAGGCAGGTAAGATCATCATTGTTTCCTAGGCTCTTTATTCACTATTATAAGCCACCAATAGGGCTCATGTGTTAGCCTCACACTACAAAGTAGCAATTGCTTACATTTCTTCTCTCTCTCTCTCTCTCTCTCTCTCTCTCTCTCTCTCTCTCTCTCTCTCTCTCTCTCTCTCTCTCTCTCTCCTCCCCCTCTTTTCTTAATTTTTACAACTTATAATGACTGATTTTCCACATGCATTAGGTCAACTTGTTCAGAGATAGTATCACTTTAGGGAAAACCTGAAAATATGTCACTTTATGGATCTGTAAATTAGGGCATGGAAAAGGGAGAGTTCCTCAGAGCTCATGGGTAGTATAATATATATTAGTCTCCTGACCCCCAATTCAGACCTCTTTTAGGTATGTTGATCTGTGTGTTGATAAGTATGATGGTACTTTACAAGTAGAAACTCTTTTAAGATACATTTTCCCAACAATATGTGTGGGTATGTATGTATGTATGCATGTATGTATGTATGTATGTATGTATGTATGTATGTATGTATGTATTATGTATGTATATGCCCCTCTAAACCTTTTATCAGCTTTTCTCTGCTTCTGAAAGGTCTCTCAGCCCTTTTAGAGGCTCAGGAAAGAGAAGGGAAGAAGCCATTGCTGAAAGAGTTCTGAGTCCTTAGATCTTCTCCCAGGCAGAGAAGAGCAGCCAGGATGCTGTGCATCCTTCCACATATGAGGGAAGTAAAACTCCCTGTCAGTGTGTGGACCTAGAAGCATGCTGGTCCCTTTTCACAGAAGGACTACACTTGCATCCTCCACACCACAACAATTTCTACATATCCAGGAAGCATACCTGATGCTCCCCACCAAAAAAGTGAACATGGCATAGGAACTCCACAGCCCTGTATCTCTCCAGCTCTTCTTCTCAGAGCACAGTTGGTGCTGGCTGGCTATGTTGTGACTACATCTACATCCACATTCAGATATTGGCTCCAAGTGCTTTCTAGGATCTTCTTTACTACTTATGAGAATGAAAGATAAGGTTGGGTCCTGCATGATGGGAAGGTTTGAAATGTAGCCTTAAAGGAAATCTCAAGGGCTGGGAATGTGGTTTAGTAGATCGGCCATACACAAAGAACTGGTTTGATCTGAAGCATCAAATAAATCCGTGTATGATAGGACACAGCTGTAATCACAGCACATGAAAGGTAGAGCTAGGAGCTTCCAAAGTTCCAGTTTGCACTGGAGAGACAGCTAAACAGTTAAGAGCACGTGGTGCTCCTGCAAAGGACCCGTATTTGAACTCCAGCACCAGCATCTTAGCTCACAACCTCTGTGGTATATAATTAGATCATTTCCCCATTTCCTTTCCTCCCTCTAATCCCTTCCATACATACCTCCTTGCTCTCTTTCAGATTCAGGGACTTTTTATCATTGTTCTTACATGTGCCTATGTATATACATATGCAAATCCCTAAATATAAACTGCTCACTCTGAATCCTGTTATTTGTATTTATATTTTTAGGGCTGTGCTTTTGGTATTAGTTAACCAATTGGTGTGCTTTTCCCTGAGAAGACTATCTCTCATGTTTCCAGTATCTCTTAGTTGCCTGTAGTTTTTTTTTTTTTTGGGGGGGGGGGGGAGGGGGCGGGGCTGAGCTCTTGTGGGCCTTACTGGTCTACTGTGGCAATTGTATTGTCCTTGGTCAGCCCATGTTTATGTAGTCATTGATGAGATTTTACAGGTGTAGCTTCAGACACTCCTAGGAGACAATCTCACAGCAAACTCTGGTGCTCTGGTTCTTATACTCTCTCTACCTCCTCAGTGATCCCTGAGCCTTAAATATGGGAGTGCTTTTTAGAAATATCAACTCAGACTGAGCTCTACAACCCTATATTTGGATTTGTTATGGTTTTCTGTAGTGTTTTCTGTCTGGTGCAAAGAGAAATTTCCTTGTTGAGGGGTGGATACTACATTTATTTATGGGTATAAGAACAATTATTTAGAATGTAGTTAGGGATTATGCTAGTTAAGTGGTCAAGATCTACAACACCACTACCTCTGGCACAGTTTATCTCTTATTGATCATGTCTGAAGTATGATTAGAGAGCTGTTGGTTACCTTCAAGTTATGCATGCCAGCCACTACTGCACCCTTAGGTTATAATGCCAGGCTGCTCATTTGTGAAGTTCATAGCTGCCATAGCTGGGTAGGACTGCTGCTTGCCTCCCTCCTTTGGAAGCTTGCATGGCACCTTCTGGCATCACGATAGCTAGTCCTTGGGAAAGAGGCTTTCAGGTTAGTTTCAGCTCAAGAGCCTCTAGGCCCTGTGTCTGAAGTGTACAAAGTCTTTAGTAACAGGGGAGTTATCTTCCACTTATAGAGAGCAATCAAGGACATCAGCTATAGCCCATAATATTTTAGGAGTCTCTTGGACAATCCTGACCAAGAACTCACAAGAGGGCTTCTCATAATAGTGTTGGGGGTTTATAGGGTGGTCTTTGGCTCTTGGAGAGATCATTGTTAGCCCAGATGGAAAAATCTTACTTAAAACTATATATGTCTATTTATGTAGCGACTTATGCATATTATAGGGTTTTTCTTAGGATGATAGTTAATAGTATGATTTCTTATTACTTTTTCAGACATCTCCTCCCTCCTTGTGTATTTATTTCAATCCCCCTTCCTAGTTAGAGCTACCCCTTTCCCGTTTTTCTGATCAAGTCACTTGTGTCATATCATTCTCCTCTCGATTGCTCCCACCTTCCTATCCTGGTAATGACCCCTTTTTACTTTCTTGATTACTGTAGTTATTGCAGGGTATGTACTCACATCGGACGATTTAGAGGTAGGAGCCTCCAACAACTTAGAACATTTGCTGTTTGTCTTTTTGGCTTACATCATTCAATATGATCTTTTCTAGTTCCATCCGTTTCTCTGCAATGTTCATAATTTCCTTTTTCTCTTTGCAGCTGAATAATAGCTCATGGTGTATGTGAACCACATTTTCATTATCCATTCATCAGTTGAAGGACATGTAGGTTACTTTCATTCTCTAGCTATTGTGAATAGAGCAGCAATGAACATGGATGAGCAAATACCTATGCGCATATGCCAAGGGGTGGGTCCACACTGATTTCCACAGTGACTGCTCTGGTTTGCAGCTCCTAACAACAGTGAAGGAGACCCTTTTTGTTCTTTCCCAGCCCCCATGCAGCATTCATTGTTCTTTGTTTGCTTGGTCATTTCCATTCTGACTGGGTTAAGATAAACTCTCAAAGGTATTTTGACTTGAATTTGCCTAATTGCTAGAAAGAATAGACTGGTTTTGATACATTTCCTAGTCATCTCTTTTCTTCTTTTGAGAATTCTCTTTTTGGGTCCCAAGCCCAATTTTTAATATGTCATTTGGGTTTTGTTGGTGTTGGTGTTTTGAGTTTTTGTTTATTTTGGTTATTAATCCTGTGCCATATGTAGAGCTGACATAGATTCTCTCCCATCTGGACTCACTCCCTTTCTAGCTTTTATTAGGAAGCATCAGGCTTTTAAGGAACAATAATAAAATACAATAAAATGAGGTAAGATAAAACAAATAAATCAGAGTTGGACCAGATAAGCAAACAGGAGCAAAAGAGCCCAAGAGAAGGCACAACAGATTCTCTCATATGCACACACAGGAACCACATACTAACACTAAACTTGGAGCTATAGAATATTCATAGAGAACTTCCTACTGACCCGTGCAGCCCTTGTGTATGTTGCTCAGTCTCTGAGAGTTCCTGCAATTAATCAGGTGATCATATGTCACAAATTAATTATACATATTGACTTAGAGGGCCTTATTTTCTTGGTGTCCTCTATCCCCTCTGGCTTTTATTCTCTTTCTTCCTACTCCTCCACAGGATTCCCTGAGCCCTGAGGAGAGAGATTTGATGGAGACATCTATTTAGAGCTGAGTTTTCTAAGGTCTCTCACTCTTTGCATATTGTCCGGCTGTGAGTCTCTGTATTTGTTTCCATTTACTGCAGGAAGATGCTTCATTTTATTGCTACACACACACACACACACACACACACACACACACACAGAGAGAGAGAGAGAGAGAGAGAGAGAGAGAGAGAGAGAGAGAGAGAGAGAGAGAGAGAGAGAACTCTTGTTTTACTTTAGATCCCTGGGCTATCTAGTCTTTGGCTCTTGGTCAACCAAGCAGCACTGGGTATAGGTGTTATCTGGTAGAGTGGACCTTAAGTCAAATCAGATATTGTTGGGTTGCTCTCACAACTTTGTGTCATTGCACCACTATATCTTACAAGCAGAACACCACTGTAGTTCAAGGATTTGTAGCTGGGTTGGTGTTTACATTTCTCTTTGGGTAGCATTCAGGTTCCTTCCTGTACCAAACTTAGTATGGGTGAAGGCTTCACAGTAGGCACCATCTTGATTTCTCCATGTTCAATGAGCTGAATAGGAGTTAACTTCAACAATGAGTACTTGTAGCTAGTTTGTGGAACCTAAGGAGGTTTGAAGTTTTCATGTTATAGGTCCTTCACTTCCTTGGTTAGGTTTATTCCTAGACATTATATTTTCTTTGAGGTTATTTTGAATGGGAGTGTATCCTTCTCCATACATTTGCTGTTGATGTAAAGCTAAGCTATTTATTTGTGTGAGCTGATTCAGTATCCTGCAATGCTCTGAATTTGTTTAATGTTTCTATAAGTTTTCTGGTTTAGGGATCTTAATTTTAGGGATCTCTAATGTATAATAGCAACTCATCAGCAAATAAAGGGAGATTGACTTCTTCCCTCTCTGCATCCCTTTAATTTCCTTCTCTTGATCTATTGCTCTAATAAGTACTATGAGCATGATGGTGAGAAAGACTAGGTAGGGATAGTGGGCCTTCCTGTTTTTGATCCCAACTTCAGTGGAATTGCTTCAAACTTTTCTCTATATAGAATGATGTAGGCTTTGATATATATATATTTGTATATGTGTGTATATATATATATGTGTGTGTGTGTGTGTGTGTGTGTGTGTGTGTGTGTGTGTATACATTTAATTGTTTTGGGGTGTGTTTTCTGTAGTCCTACATACTCTAGAACATGTATCATAAGGGCATGGTGAATTTTGTCAAAGTTTTTTTGTGGCCATTCATATGATCATATGATTTTTGTTAAGTCCACCTATGTGGTTAATTGAATTTATTGACTTAAATATATTGAACCATCTCTCCATTTTAGAGATAAAGTCAACTTGATTATAGTGTATAACTGTTTTTATGAATGTCTGCATTCTGTTTTCAAGTATGTCATTAAGTATTTCTGAGTCTATATTCACCAAGGGTATTGGTGTGTAATTTCCGTGTGTGTGTGTGTGTGTGTGTGTGTGTGTGTGTGTGTGTGTGTGTGTGAACTATGGTCATGTTGTTGATACATGTGGTTATTTGTGTTCTCAATGATATAGTGTATTTTAATAACTTCATATTTTTCCAACATCACTCTTCAGGCTTAAATATTGTTTCCTGTATTTTCTTTAGATTTGGGTTTTAGATAAAATGCTTTTAGGTTGTTTACATCATGGAACCTTTTTCTTTCTCCTTCAATTAAGGTAGTAGTTTTTCTGGCTGTATTAACCTAGACTACCTGACATAACTTTTTAGAACTTGAAATATATTGATGTGGGCTCTTCAGGTTTTCAAAGTTTCCATTGAGATATGTGTTATTAACTTGTTTTCCTTCATATGTGGCTTGTGTTTTTTCCCTTGCAAGTTTCAGTACACTTTCTTTGATACATATATTTAGCATTTTAACTATGATGTCCTGTGACTCTTGGTCTAAGCATGGAGTACAAAAGGAGGCCTGGTTGGGTGGAAAGGTTGGAGATAGTGTTGGTAGAGTGTGTGGGCTATGGGGAACAAGGTAGAGTGTTAGCAAAAGTCTCAATTTTGTGGTTCAGGTAGACTAAGCTGGGATGCTGGATGTGGGACCCAGGTTAAAACTGAAAGGTTAGAGAGGATCAGGGAGACTTACTAGGCTAGGCCCTGATGAAGAATGTGGAAGATCTGGCTGGGTGAGGAACTGGAGGTGGTAATATAGGGGTCTGTGATGGTAGCCTCATAAATTAGAAAATTATAATCACCTATAGTGATTTTAATCTTCCCTGGATTTGGGGATCCACAAGATTATCCATGCACCACCACATACTCAGAGATAATGAATGACCTTCACTAAATACAGTATATTGGCACAGGATGCTATATTGCAGTTGGTCACATGCTCCTCATGGTTCACCAAAGCTAACCATATATTTAGAAGGTTTATGAAAATTGGTTGTGAATCACAGCCAATATCAAGGTTAAATTAAATTATACTAGAACCACCAGTAATAGAAATAAAGCATTGCTTTGTCATCACCTTCACTGAAGGTGTTAATAGTACTGAGCCTCAGACTCAGAGCTTTACGCACGCCAGGCTAGCACTTAACCCCTCTGCTCTAGCCCACTCCTATTCACAATACCTTTTACTCCTTATAGTCTCCAGTTTGCTTATGCCATTTGTGTCTCCAAATGATCGGGATTCCATGTGATATGTTACTGTCGGTCTCAACATTTGCCACAGCATGAGTATTTCCATCAAGAAACAAGCACGTCAAGCAGAAACCTTCATGCCTTACCCCTCCTTCAGTGAGACAGTAGACATTTGCTGACAGGACCGCTGCAGTGAGAAGAGGCTGGAGATTGCTGAGAGACCCACTGACAGCCACACTTTCTCTCCCTTTTGTATCAGGTTCTACATTCGGGTAAATAGATTCATGCCAGAACCTGAGCTCAATTTAATAGGTATTCTCTGGCCAAATCTTCCAGTTAAACTTGACGCTGCTTATGAAGCTAGTATGATAGATCAAGTCCGCTATTTCAAAGGTAATGTTTCTAATTGTTTCTCTTTGTTTTTATAAACTAAATTTTCATTCAGTTTTGTACTGAGATAAAAGGGTATTAGCTACATTCACTGCACAGACTTCTGAATGTTCAAGCTTCTCCAAGTAAGTTTATGGGAGCTCATCAACTTAGTTAAAATTTATATTGTGTATTCAGCATAATTTTATTAAGATTTAAATGACTAGAGTTCTAATTCTTTAGACTCATTTAAGATCTTGTACACAATTACTGTGTTTTAAACTTCCTCCATATGCCTGGGAGTGCTCAGATATAAAATTGAGAGTCATGAGCCAATTCTACAAAATATGACACAAAAAGATTTTGTATATGCAATTCCCTCAACCCCCATTGTGATGTGAAGCACCCTCTTGAGAGGGGGGAAAGCCATCAGCAGGTAGGCAGACGAGGCACTGATGACTGACTTCTAGTACAGTGGTAACATGTTTCTCTGCCTGTCATCCCAGAGATTTTTTCCTTGATATCATTTTGTATAACAGTCTTGAATCTGCACAAATTTACACATCTACCTTGTAGGATGCTGTTGAAATTTGTTACTACAAAATGGACTAGAAATTAAGGTTGTTTGAGGGTCTGGCTTTGGAAAGGAACTTCAACTGCAATGGGGGAGGGGAACATGAGATAATTTTCAAAGCATGTTACAGATTAGAATGTCCTGGGAAGAAAAGAAAATCTCATATAAACAAGGTTTGGTGGCTCATGCCTTTACTCCTAACAGTTAAGGGTCTAAGGCAGGAGGATTGCTGTAAATTATATAGTGGATTCTAGACCAAAGTAGGTTGCAGTAAGTTCCTTGTCTCAAAAACACAACAATCAAACAAAAGGCAAACTCATTTAATTGCTTTGAGATTGGATCCTGATATCAACATTCAACAGAGAAGACACTAAGCCCTTCGCAGCACAGTTGCAGTCTGTAGCTAGGACACACTGTTCCAGCTTTACGAAACTTACCTGAAAATGTAGACAAGGAGAGTCATTTGTGGTATTTGATTGACAGGCAGCAAAGTATGGGCTGTTCAAGAGCAGAGTGTACTGAGAGGATTCCCCAGAGACATCCACAGTTTCTTTGGCTTCCCTAGCAATGTGACACACATTGATGCTGCTGTTTGTGAGGAAGAGACTGGAAAAACATACTTCTTTGTTGACCACATGTACTGGAGGTAAAGACTTAAATCTGAATAATGCTATGTTACAAGTTGTTTCTACACAGAAAGATCTTTAAATGCATTTCAAATGATGTTAAGCAACTGTCTTTTATATAAATGGCTGTAGCCACTGAGTGTTCATTACCATGTGCTAACAGGTATTGCAATGTGCTTGCTTGTACGGGGAATCCAATGAGCCTGTCTTGGTATTCTGTGCTATGGAAAGGTTGGGGAGTAAAGGCAATCAACTTCTTCATCTACTTTGGCCTAAATTTACCATTCACAAAGTATTTTACCCTAAGAAAACATCTGTGTAGTTCATTGGATTTTAGAAGGACCTTACCTTATGCATATTTTGGTATAGCCAACATCCTACATTTTCTCACCCAGTTCACTCTTTTCTAATCTCAAGAATTAAAACATTTTATAGCATCCATACTCTTGTGTTTTCTGTACGTATTTTAAGCAATCTTCATGGTTGGTCAAAGGTCCTAATACTTTTAAACACTTTTTGATCAGGTATGATGAAAATACACAGTCTATGGATCCAGGTTATCCCAGATTAACAGCAGAAGACTTCCCTGGAATTGATGATAAAGTTGATGATGTTTTCCAAAAAGGAGGTGAGTATAAATATATTTTCTCCATTTTGTTAAGTATTAAAAGTAATAGCAGTACTACTTATACAGCAGATGTAAAAGGTATGCATATTGATGGCATGCAACACTCAGGATTTAGTCAAAATCTGAAAGCTTCATGTATTATATGATAAATATCTTTCTTATTTCCAGAAAATTTCTATTTCTTTCACCAATCAGTTCAACACAGATTTAACCTCCAAATAAGAAGAGTTGATGATTCCCGTGATTCTAGTACATGGTTCAACTGCTAAAAATATTGGAAACTCCTTATCAAGTTAATGGAAATACATATTCCATGATCTTAAAGAAGATATTTTTCTGAAGAACCAAATATTGTTATGTTTTATTTACCTTCCAGAAGTGCTGATACATAGAGCTACTAACTACAAATTAATTTTATTCTGCAAACTTTCACAATTTATAGTATAATATTTTATGAACTAAAAGACTTTAGTACTACAACTGACAACCCAAGAAAGTCATGTCATGGTTGAAGAGTCACTGAAGAAAGGCATTTTTACACTTCAAGACTCTCACTGTGATTCTAGGCATCTCCTTTCAAGAGAGGAGAGTCAACAGAAAAGGTCTTTCCAAAGTAAAAATGGCTCTGAAAACAGGAACAGGTACATGAGAGGAAATGCATTGCTGCTTTGGTTTTGGTGTTTAAGAGAGAATCTCATAGCCCAGTGGACTCTGAACTCTTCTACCTCTGATTCCCACATGCTGATATTCTGTAATCCCTATTGTGCCCAGCTAAGAGACACTTCCTGTCCGAAAGTATTTGATACTTAAATAAAGCCACTATTGTCTCTAGTGTTTTATAAGATCTCTATTTCATTATGTTATTTCCTGATTGTAAAGCCTAACTTATAAGTGCTATTTTTTTCTCATTTACAACGGAAAACAAACATATGAAAAGTTCTCATGTGAAAATGAGTCTATCCAAAATTTTGAATTTTCTACAATTCTGTAGAGTTTGTTCTATGTAGAGATGAGTGGATTCTCTATTTTCTTTGTCCCAGACAAGAAATCTAAACATGGCTTAAAGGCAAAGTAAACAAAAGCAGAAAATATTTTTTTTAATTTGATGCTGCTTCATCGCTTAGGCAAATGGGAAAGTGACATTTTCCCAAAGCTATACTTCTGGATAGTGCTGGGGCCGAGGGTGGCAGGCAGCCAGTGGGCTGTATGCATAAATGAGAAATCTGAAGTCTCCAGGTCATGGCCCAAGTGAGACCTGAGAGATGGTAGCTATCAAAATCAATTGAGGATATAACTGCAAAGCTAGATCCTGCCCAGATGAACAATGCGTAGAAAAACCTGAGAATCTTAAAGTCCACAAAGGCAGTGCAGAGGACTATAGCCTGCTTTGATCCTGAGAGAATTTGTCCAAGATCACACTTCTCAGAAAGTGCTGACTACTTCTTACTGAGTTCAGAAAATAAATAGGTCATTCATGGGCATAGGTTGAATCATGTCTACAGAAAAATATGTCTCATAAAGCAAAGAATCACAGCACTTGATCCTTATAATTATCATCAAGTGCCAAGACGATGTGCTCAGAGAGGATCTTAAGAGCACTGGACTGCCGAGCAGCACTGGGGTAGCTAGGGCTCAGAGTCGGCTGACTACCGCGAGATACCCACAACACCCACCAAGCGATCTTAAGAATTCTGAGGATTGGGATCTGCCTGGCGCGGGAGCGCTTTGCCTGAGCATTGGCAGCAGACACTAGTTCCGGGACCCTGCCGAGTGTATTCTGCACAGACATCTTGGTTCCAGGACCCCACCGAGTGTATCCTGCACAGCTCCAAAGAATACCAGATGGCGAAAGGCAAACGTAAGAATCCTACTAACAGAAATCAAGACCACTCATCATCATCAGAACGCAGCACTCCCACGCCACCTAGTCCTGGGCACCCCAACACAACCGAAAAGCTAGACCCAGATTTAAAAGCATATCTCATAATAATGGTAGAGGACATCAAGAAGAACTTTAATAGTCACTTAAAGAAATACAGGAGAACACTGCTAAAGAGTTACAAGTCCTTAAAGAAAAACAGGAAAACACAACCAAACAGGTAGAAGTCCTTATAGAAAAACAGGAAAACACATCCAAACAGGTGATGGAAATGAACAAAACCATACTAGACCTAAAAAGGGAAGTAGACACAAAAAGAAAACCCAAAGCGAGGCATCGCTGGAGATAGAAACCCTAGGAAAGAAATCTGGAACCATAGACGCGAGCATCAGCAACAGAATACAAGAGATGGAAGAGAGAATCTCAGGTGCAGAAGATTCCATAGAGAACATCGCCACAACAATCAAAGAAAATGGAAAATGCAAAAAGATCCTAACTCAAAACATCCAAGAAATCCAGGACACAATGAGAAGACCAAACCTACGGATAATAGGAGTTGATGAGAATGAAGATTTTCAACTTAAAGGGCCAGCAAATATATTCAACAAAATTATAGAAGAAAACTTCCCAAACCTAAAGAATGGCATGGCCATGAACATACAAGAAGCCTACAGAACTCCAAATAGACTGGACCAGAAAAGAAATTCCTCCCGACACATAATAATCAGAACAACAAATGCACTAAATAAAGAGAGAATATTAAAAGCAGTAAGGGAGAAAGGTCAAGTAACATATAAAGGCAGACCTATCAGAATTACACCAGACTTTTCACCAGAGACTATGAAAGCCAGAAGAGCCTGGGCAGATGTTATACAGACACTAAGAGAACACAAATGCCAGCCCAGGCTACTATACCCGGCCAAACTCTCAATTACCATAGATGGAGAAAACAAAGTATTCCACAACAAAACCAAATTCACACATTATCTTTCCATGAATCCAGCCCTTCAAAGGATAATAACAGAAAAGAAGCAATACAAGGACGGAAATCACGCCCTAGAACAAGCAAGAAAGTAATCCCTCAACAAACCAAAAACAAGACAGCCACAAGAACAGAATGCCAACTCTAACAACAAAAATAAAAGGAAGCAACAATTACTTTTCCTTAACATCAATGAACTCAATTCCCCAATAAAAAGACATAGACTAACAGACTGACTACACAAACAGGACCCAACATTCTGCTGCTTACAGGAAACCCATCCCAGGGAAAAAGACAGACACTACCTCAGAGTGAAAGGCTGGAAAACAATTTTCCAAGCAAATGGTCTGAAAAAACAAGCTGGAGTAGCCATTCTAGTATCAGATAAAATCGACTTCCAACCCAAAGTTATCAAAAAAGACAAGGAGGGACACTTCATACTCATCAAAGGTAAAATCCTCCAAGAGGAACTCTCAATTCTGAATATCTATGCTCCAAATGCAAGGGCAGCCACATTCATTAAAGACACTTTAGTAAAGCTCAAAGCACACATTGCACCTCACACAATAATAGTGGGAGACTTCAACATACCACTTTCATCAATGGACAGATCGTGGAAACAGAAACTAAACAGGGACACAGTGAAACTAACAGAAGTTATGAAACAAATGGATCTGACAGATATCTACAGAACATTTTATCCTAAAACAAAAGGATATACCTTCTTCTCAGCACCTCATGGGACCCTCTCCAAAATTGACCATATAATTGGTCACAAAACAGGCCTCAACAGATACAAAAATATTGAAATTGTCCCATGTATCCTATCAGACCACCATGGCCTAAGGCTAATCTTCAATAACAACATAAATAATGGAAAGACAACATTCACGTGGAAACTGAACAACACTCTTCTCAATGATACCTTGGTCAAGGAAGGAATAAAGAAAGAAATTAAAGACTTTTTAGAGTTTAATGAAAATGAAGCCACAACATACCCAAACCTATGGGACACAATGAAAGCATTTCTAAGAGGGAAACTCATAGCTCTGAGTGCCTCCAAGAAGAAACGGGAGAGAGCACATACTAGCAGCTTGACAACACATCTAAAAGCTCTAGAAAAAAAGGAAGAAAATTCACCCAAGAGGAGTAGACGGCAAGAAATAATCAAACTCAGGGGTGAAATCAACCAAGTGGAAACAAGAAGAACTATTCAAAGAATTAACCAAACGAGGAGTTGGTTCTTTGAGAAAATCAACAAGATAGATAAACCCTTAGCTAGACTCACTAGAGGGCACAGGGACAACATCCTAATTAACAAAATCAGAAATGAAAAGGGAGACATAACAACAGATCCTGAAGAAATCCAAAACATCATCAGATCCTTCTACAAAAGGCTATAGAAAACAAAACTGGAAAACCTGGACGAAATGGACAAATTTCTAGACAGATACCAGGTACAAAACTTAAATCAGGATCAAGTTAACGATCTAAACAGTCCCATATCCCGTAAAGAAATAGAAGCAGTCATTAATAGTCTCCCAGCCAAAAAAAGCCCAGGACCAGATGGGTTTAGTGCAGAGTTCTACCAGACTTTCAAAGAAGATCTAATCCCAGTTCTGCACAAACTATTCCACAAAATAGAAGTAGAGGGAACTCTACCCAACTCATTCTATGAAGCCACAATTACTCTGATACCTAAACCACAGAAAGATCCAACAAAGATAGAGAACTTCAGACCAATTTCTCTTATGAATATCAATGCAAAAATCCTCAATAAAATTCTCGCTAACCGAATCCAAGAACACATTAAAGCAATCATCCATCCTGACCAAGTAGGTTTTATTCCAGGGACGCAGGGATGGTTTAATATACGAAAATCCATCAATGTAATCCATTATATAAACAAACTCAAAGACAAAAACCACATGATCATCTCGTTAGATGCGGAAAAAGCATTCGACAAGATAAAAGTCTTGGAAAGATCAGGAATTCAAGGCCCATACCTAAACATGATAAAAGCAATCTACAGCAAACCAGTAGCCAACATCAAAGTAAATGGTGAGAAGCTTGAAGCAATCCCACTAAAATCAGGGACCACACAAGGCTGCCCACTTTCTCCCTACCTCTTCAACATAGTACTTTAAGTCCTAGCCAGAGCAATTCGACAACAAAAGGAGATCAAGGGGATACAAATTGGAAAAGATGAGGTCAAAATATCACTTTTTGCAGATGATATGATAGTATACATAAGTGACCCTAAAAATTCCACCAGAGAACTCCTAAACCTGTTAAACAGCTTCGGTGAAGTAGCTGGATATAAAATTAACTCAAACAAGTCAATGGCCTTTCTCTACACAAAGGATAAACAGGCTGAGAAAGAAATTAGGGAAACAACACCCTTCTCAATAGTCACAAATAATATAAAATATCTTGCCGTGACTCTAACTAAGGAAGTGAAAGATCTGTATGATAAAAACTTCAAGTCTCTGAAGAAAGAAATTAAAGAAGATCTCAGAAGATGGAAAGATCTCCCATGCTCATGGATAGGCAGGATCAACATTGTAAGAATGGCTATCTTGCCAAAAGCAATCTACAGATTCAATGCAATCCCCATCAAAAGTCCAACTCAATTCTTCAACGAATTAGAAAGAGCAATCTGCAGATTCATCTGGAATAACAAAAAAACCTAGGATAGCAAAAGCTCTTCTCAAGGATAAAAGTACCTCTGGTGGAATCACCATGCCTGACCTAAAGCTTTACTACAGAGCAATTGTGATAAAAACTGCATGGTACTGGTATACTGACAGACAAGTAGACCAATGGAATAGAATTGAAGACCCAGAAATGAACCCACACACCTATGGTCACTTGATCTTCGACAAGGGAGCTAAAACCATCCAATGGAAGAAAGACAGCATTTTCAACAAATGGTGCTGGCACAACTGGTTGTTATCATGTAGAAGAATGCGAATCGACCCATTCCTCTCTCCTTATACTAAGGTCAAATCTAAGTGGATCAAGGAACTTCACATAAAACCAGAGACACTGAAACTTATAGAGGAGAAAGTGGGGAAAAGTCTCGAGGATATGGGCACAGGGAAAAAATTCCTGAATAGAACAGCAATGGCTTGTGCTGTAAGATCAAGAATTGACAAATGGGACCTCATGAAACTGCAAAGCTTCTGCAAGGCAAAAGACACCGTCAATAAGACAAAAAGACCACCAACAGATTGGGAAAGGATCTTTACCTATCTTAAATCAGATAGGGGACTAATATCCAATATATATAAAGAACTCAAGAGGGTGGACTCCAAAAAATCAAATAACCCCCTTAAAAGATGGGGCTCAAAACTGAACAAAGAATTCTCACCCGAGGAATACCGAAAGGCTGAGAAACACCTGAAAAAATGTTCAACATCCTTAATCATCAGAGAAATGCAAATCAAAACAACCCTGAGATTCCATCTCACACCAGTCAGAATGGTTAAGATCAAAAATTCAGGTGACAGCAGATGCTGGCAAGGATGTGGAGAAAGAGGAACACTCCTCCATTGTTAGTGGGATTGCAGGCTTGTACAACCACTCTGGAAATCAGTCTGGCGGTTCCTCAGAAAATTGGACATAGTACTACCGGAGGACCCCACAATACCTCTCCTGGGCATATATCCAGAAGATGTCCCAACCGGTAAGAAGGACACATGCTCCACTATGTTCATAGCAGCCTTATTTATAATAGCCAGAAGCTGGAAAGAACCCAGATGTCCCTCAACAGAGGAATGGATACAAAAAATGTGGTACATTTACACAATGGAGTACTACTCAGCTATTAAAAAGAATGAATTTACGAAATACCTAGGCAAATGGTTGGACCTGGAGGGCATCATCCTGAGTGAGGTAACCCAATCACAAAAGAACTCAAATGAAATGTACTCACTGATAAGTGGATATTAACCCAGAAACTTAGTATATCGAGATATAAGGTACAATATGCAAAACATATGAAACTGAAGAAGAACGAAGACCAAAGTGTGGACACTTTGCTCATTCTTAGAATTGGAAACAATCACCCATGGAAGGAGTTACAGAGACAAAGTTTGGAGCTGAGACAAAAGGATGGTCCATCTAGAGACTGCCATATCCAGGGATCCATCCCATAATTAGCCTCCAAACGATGACACCATTGCATACACTAGCAAGCCTTTGTTGCAAGGACGGTGATATAGCTGTCTCTTGTGAGACTAGGCCGAGGCCTAGCAAACACAGAAGTGGATGCTCACAGTCAACTATTGGATGGAGCACAGGGCCCCCAATGGAGGAGCTAGAGAAAGTATCCAAGGAGCTAAAGAGATCTGCAACCCTATCGGTGGAACAACATTATGAACTAACCAGTACCCCAGAGCTCTTGACTCTAGCTGCATATGTATCAAAAGATGACCTAGTCGGCCATCACTGGAAAGAGAGGCCCATTGGTCAGGCAAACTTTATATGCCCCAGTACAGGGGAATGCCAGGGCCAAAAAATGGGAATGGGTGGGTAGGGGAGTGGGAGGGGGAGGGGGGGACTTTTGGGATGGCATTGGAAATGTAATTAAAGAAAATACGTAATAAAAAAAAAAAGAAAAGAAATAAAACCAAACCAAAAAAAAAAAAAAAAGAAGTTGAGTGAAAATCTCAAAAAGGGATTAAAAAAAAAAAAAAAAGAGCACTGGACTATGATGTATGTGGCAGGGCTACAAGGCTAGACAGTGAAGAAGGTACTGAATTAGGTACCTGTAAGTTGAGATTGGTATTTCAGAAAGGGATCCCCGAGTTTTTCCAATGTGTTGTTTCCCTGGCACTTCATATCATGGACACAACAATGATCCATAGTATATGACAGAGATCAAAACTTCTTTCTCACAGTGTCGAGTTAGTAGCCAGAAGGTACAGGGAGACTGGAACTTCCACTAGATTTATTACATGGAAATAAAGCACCCTGCACTAGACTCCGGTCTTGGGGAAGGCCCATAGGCCAATTTTCACTAAGAGTCTAAGGTCTATATTAAAAGGGGAGCATAGTGGTGTCTGAGGTGCATATGTCTGTGGGCCCAAGTGCACAGGCCTGTGGGGATCAGGCAGCAACTTAGTTCTCATTCTTTGTGTACCTTCTTTCTTTCCTGTCTGTTTGTTTTTCTCTCCATCTTTCTTTCAACAATATCTCTCAGTGGCCTGGAACTCGTGGGATTGATTGTCTGGGCTGCCTGGCCAGTAAACCCCAGAGATTCTCCTCTGCTTTCTCACTGCTTTAATTACAATCACAAACCACTGTGTTTTTACATAGCAGCTCAAGTTTGAAACTAAGTAATCTGAGCTGCCTCCCCTGCCGTGCCCCCATTGCTTTATATCTGTTTTTACTTTTATTCTTCTCATATATTACATCCTGACTAACTACAGATTTCCCTCCCTGTTCCCCCCCCCCCAGTCTCTCCTTTACCTCCCTTCTCCCTCAAATCCACCCCTTATCCTGCCTCCCCTCAGTAAACACAGACATCCCAGGGACATCAACCAAACTCCACATATCAAGCTACAATAAGACCAGTCACATACTGAAAGATCCTGGCAGAATGTAAAAGGTCTCAGAAGCCCTGAAATTGGCAAAATAGATTTTACTGTTAGTAGAACTAGCTTCACTAATTTAGAAAAATAAAGGTGCACAATGCTTTGGCCGCTCCTCGAACCTGTGTGTCTGCCAGTGTTCTGACCAGGTGTGTGCCCATTGCTGCACCTTCATTAGAATCTTTCCTTGTACCCCTCCCATACCCATTTCTTGAAGAATCAATCATTTTAGAATAGATATTGTTTAGATCTGGAAATCCCCTACTCCCCCCATTCTCCTTTCTCCCCTGAGGGCCTATAAAAACTGGGACCTCTTTCCCCTCGAGGTCAACTCCTCTACCCCTGCGTGGGATATGAGTCATCCCCAGAGCTCTGGCTTTCCCTGAATAAAGCCTCATGTGGTTTGCAACAATCTTGGTCTATCGTGAGTTCTTGGGTGTCTGTTATTGTCCTGAGGCCTGAGCGAGGGGCTCCTTTTGGAGTTTTTCATTTGGGGGCTCATCCAGGATCGGCGTGATCACCCATGTCTCCAAAGACCCACTTGGAGGTGAAATTTTTTGTCTAAAAATATCTGTGAGCTGGAGAGGTTCAGTGCTGAAATTTGCAGCTGCTACGTTTCGTGAGAAGCAGAGACCTTTGCCTCAGGATGAGGCACTGAGTGTGAACAGCAGACGTGCTGGAATCAACGGCTGCTGCTTGCTCTGGGGGATGCCCTGAGCGAGGGGAAGGACTCCAGGAGTCCATCTGGGATGGGAAGTGAAGAGTTGGTAGTCAGGGGTGAAATCAACCAAGTGGAAACAAGAAGAACTATTCAAAGAATTAACCAAACGAGGAGTTGGTTCTTTGAGAAAATCAACAAGATAGATAAACCCTTAGCTAGACTCACTAAAGGGCACAGGGACAAAATCCTAATTAACAAAATCAGAAATGAAAAGGGAGACATAACAACAGATCCTGAAGAAATCCAAAACACCATCAGATCCTTCTACAAAAGGCTATACTCAACAAAACTGGAAAACCTGGACGAAATGGACAAATTTCTGGACAGATACCAGGTACCAAAGTTGAATCAGGATCAAGTTGACCTTCTAAACAGTCCCATATCCCCTAAAGAAATAGAAGCAGTTATTAATAGTCTCCCAGCCAAAAAAAGCCCAGGACCAGACGGGTTTAGTGCAGAGTTCTATCAGACCTTCAAAGAAGATCTAACTCCAGTTCTGCACAAACTTTTTCACAAGATAGAAGTAGAAGGTATTCTACCCAACTCATTTTATGAAGCCACTATTACTCTGATACCTAAACCACAGAAAGATCCAACAAAGATAGAGAACTTCAGACCAATTTCTCTTATGAACATCGATGCAAAAATCCTTAATAAAATTCTCGCTAACCGAATCCAAGAACACATTAAAGCAATCATCCATCCTGACCAAGTAGGTTTTATTCCAGGGATGCAGGGATGGTTTAATATACGAAAATCCATCAATGTAATCCATTATATAAACAAACTCAAAGACAAAAACCACATGATCATCTCGTTAGATGCAGAAAAAGCATTTGACAAGATCCAACACCCATTCATGATAAAAGTTCTGGAAAGATCAGGAATTCAAGGCCAATACCTAAACATGATAAAAGCAATCTACAGCAAACCAGTAGCCAACATCAAAGTAAATGGAGAGAAGCTGGAAGCAATCCCACTAAAATCAGGGACTAGACAAGGCTGCCCACTTTCTCCCTACCTTTTCAACATAGTACTTGAAGTATTAGCCAGAGCAATTCGACAACAAAAGGAGATCAAGGGGATACAAATTGGAAAAGAGGAAGTCAAAATATCACTTTTTGCAGATGATATGATAGTATATATAAGTGACCCTAAAAATTCCAACAGAGAACTCCTAAACCTGATAAACAGCTTCGGTGAAGTAGCTGGATATAAAATTAACTCAAACAAGTCAATGGCCTTTCTCTACACAAAGAATAAACAGGCTGAGAAAGAAATTAGGGAAACAACACCCTTCTCAATAGCCACAAATAATATAAAATATCTCGGCGTGACTCTAACGAAGGAAGTGAAAGATCTGTATGATAAAAACTTCAAGTCCCTGAAGAAAGAAATTAAAGAAGATCTCAGAAGATGGAAAGATCTCCCATGCTCATGGATTGGCAGGACCAACATTGTAAAAATGGCTATCTTGCCAAAAGCAATCTACAGATTCAATGCAATCCCCATTAAAATTCCAACTCAATTCTTCAACGAATTAGAAGGAGCAATTTGCAAATTCATCTGGAATAACAAAAAACCGAGGATAGCAAAAACTCTTCTCAAGGATAAAAGAACCTCTGGTGGAATCACCATGCCTGACCTAAAGCTTTACTACAGAGCAATTGTGATAAAAACTGCATGGTACTGGTATAGAGACAGACAAGTGGACCAATGGAATAGAATTGAAGACCCAGAAATGAACCCACACACCTATGGTCACTTGATCTTCGACAAGGGAGCCAAAACCATCCAGTGGAAGAAAGACAGCATTTTCAACAATTGGTGCTGGCACAACTGGTTGTTATCATGTAGAAGAATGCGAATCGATCCATACTTATCTCCTTGTACTAAGGTCAAATCTAAGTGGATCAAGGAACTTCACATAAAACCAGAGACACTGAAACTTATAGAGGAGAAAGTGGGGAAAAGCCTTGAAGATATGGGCACAGGGGAAAAATTCCTGAACAGAACAGCAATGGCTTGTGCTGTAAGATCGAGAATTGACAAATGGGACCTAATGAAACTCCAAAGTTTCTGCAAGGCAAAAGACACTGTCTATAAGACAAAAAGACCACCAACAGACTGGGAAAGGATCTTTACCTATCCTAAATCAGATAGGGGACTAATATCCAACATATATAAAGAACTCAAGAAGGTGGACCTCAGAAAATCAAATAACCCCCTTAAAAAATGGGGCTCAGAACTGAACAAAGAATTCTCACCTGAGGAATACCGAATGGCAGAGAAGCACCTGAAAAAATGTTCAACATCCTTAATCATCAGGGAAATGCAAATCAAAACAACCCTGAGATTCCACCTCACACCAGTGAGAATGGCTAAGATCAAAAATTCAGGTGACAGCAGATGCTGGCGAGGATGTGGAGAAAGAGGAACACTCCTCCATTGTTGGTGGGATTGCAGGCTTGTACAACCACTCTGGAAATCAGTCTGGCGGTTCCTCAGAAAATTGGACATAGTACTACCGGAGGATCCAGCAATACCTCTCCTGGGCATATATCCAGAAGAAGCCCCAACTGGTAAGAAGGACACATGCTCCACTATGTTCATAGCAGCCTTATTTATAATAGCCAGAAACTGGAAAGAACCCAGATGCCCCTCAACAGAGGAATGGATACAGAAAATGTGGTACATCTACACAATGGAGTACTACTCAGCTATTAAAAAGAATGAATTTATGAAATTCCTAGCCAAATGGATGGACCTGGAGAGCATCATCCTGAGTGAGGTAACACAATCACAAAGGAACTCACACAATATGTACTCACTGATAAGTGGATACTAGCCCAAAACCTAGGATACCCACGATATAAGATACAATTTCCTAAACACATGAAACTCAAGAAAAATGAAGACTGAAGTGTGGACACTATGCCCCTCCTTAGAAGTGGGTACAAAACACCCATGGAAGGAGTTACAGAAACAAAGTTTGGAGCTGAGATGAAAGGATGGACCATGTAGAGACTGCCATATCCAGGGATCCACCCCATAATCAGCATCCAAACGCTGACACCATTGCATATACTAGCAAGATTTTATCGAAAGGACCCAGATGTAGCTGTCTCTTGTGAGACTATGCCGGGGCCTAGCAAACACAGAAGTGGATGCTCACAGTCAGCTAATGGATGGATCACAGGGCTCCCAATGGAGGAGCTAGAGAAAGTACCCAAGGAGCTAAAGGGATCTTCAACCCTATAGGTGGAACAACATTATGAACTAACCAGTACCCCTGAGCTCTTGACTCTAGCTGCATATGTATCAAAAGATGGCCTAGTCGGCCATCACTGGAAAGAGAGGCCCATTGGACACGCAGACTTTGTGTGCCCCGGTACAGGGGAACGCCAGGGCCAAAGGAGGGGGGGAGTGGGTGGGTAGGGGAGTGGGGGTGGGTGGGTAAGGGGGACTTTTGGTATAGCATTGGAAATGTAAATGAGCTAAATACCTAATAAAAAATGGAAAAAAAAAAAAAAAAAGAGTTGGTAGTCTTCCTGGATTGGAAAGACTTAAGCACTTCCCCGACTTCTTTGCATTTCTGAGTTGGTTTTTGTTTGTCCGTTAGAAGACGGGCATTTGTCAGTGTGTGTTTGTTTTTTGTATCTGTTTTCAGGTATTTGTCAGTGTGTTGTGTGTGTTTTGTGTCTGTTTTCCGTGATATTGGATGGACTGTAATGACCCCCCCTAAGTTTGACTTTAGACCACTGGACTGAAGTTAGATCAAGGGTCCATAATCTTTCAGTAGAAGTTAAGAAGGGACCTTGGCAGACTTTCTGTGCCTCCAAGTGGCCAACTTTTAATGTAAAATGGTCACTGGAGGGGACCTTGGTTTGACTCTTATCTTTGAAGTTAAAGCCATTGTTTTTCAGAGCAGACCTGGGTCCCACCCGGATCCACAGCCTTACCTCATTCAGAATTCACTGCCATAAATCAAACCATGGATTCCACCGCGCCTCTCAGAGCCCTCCCCCAGCTGCTCCCATGCACTCGAGTGGGTCAGCACAGTGCCCTCGCTTTCTGCCCTAAGAAGCAGTCCCTGCACCCGGCTCTGAGATTGCTAAAGGCACAGTCTGAGGACTGAGGACCTGCAGCTGGGACCCGGAGATGACAAGCCCAGAGTCCCCCAGCAGATGAAGCTCTTGACATCACTTCTGCCTTTTCTTTTGAGACCTGTGGGCAACCCGCCCATAGACAGGCAGTCTCTACAGACCCTCCTTTCTCATCGGCTGATCTGTACAATTGGAACGCTGGGTTCCCTCTGGACCGGGCAGATTAGAACTACAACACGGCTCAAGGTAAGGAGAGGTTGACAGTTTACAGGCTGGGCTCTAGTCTAAAGGGAGCGATGAGACGCCCCACCAATTTGGCTAAGGTAAGAGAAGTGATGCAGGGCCCTACAGAGCCCCCATCTGTTCCGTCTGTTTTTCTAGAAAGATTGATAGAAGCTTATAGATACTATACTCCTTTTAACCCGACCTCTGAGGGTTAACAAGCCTCGGTTGCTATGGCTTTTAAATATTACATTCCATGCCTTTACAAGATTTAGTTAAGGAGGCAGAAAAGGTGTATCACAAGAGAGAAACAGAGGAAGAGAAGAGAAAGAGGGAAAGCGAGAAGAAGAAGAGAGGGAGAATAAGAGGGAAAGAAGACAGGAGAGGAATTTAAGCAGGATTTTGGCCGCAGTAGTAGGGGAACGTAAAGGAACAGGCCAGAGAATAGACAGACAGGGTATCTGGGCAACAAGGAACCCAGACCTGAAGGAAGAAGATCTGTCCAGAAGATTTTAGAGAAGGACCAATGTGCCTATTGCAAGGAAAAAGGACACTGGGCACGGGAATGCCCAAAGAAGAAGGGAAGGGCCCCTAAGATCCTGACTCTGAAAGATGACGAATAGGGGAGACGGGGCTCGGACCCCTCCCCGAGCCTAGTGTAACCCTGATGGTGGAGGGGACCCCCATGGACTTTTTAATTGACACAGGGGCAGAGCATTCTGTGTTGAAACATCCACTGGGAAAATTAAAAAATAAAAGAACCATAGTGATTGGAGCCACTGGTCAGAAAGAATACCCCTGGACCACTGCATGCACTGTAGATCTGGGGAAAGGCCAAGTGAGTCATTCTATCTTAGTCACTCCTGAATGTCCCACACCACTTTTAGGAAGAGATCTTCTGACTAAATTAAAGGCCCAGATCAGATTTATCCAAGAAGGGCTGAGAGTAAGTTGGGAATCTCCCACCTCTGTAGTCTTAGCCCTGCAGCTTGAGGAAGAATACCGATTGCATGAAGGCATAAAGCAAACATAGGTGCCAGACCTAAAAGATTGGTTGACTGCTTTCCTTAGAGCATGGGCAGAGACTGGAGGCATGGGAATGGCTGTCAGAGTTCCCCTTGTGGTTGTGGGACTGAAGACGGATGCAACCCCTATAGGAGTACGACAATACCCAATGAGCCATGAAGCAAGAGATGGAATCAGGCCACATATTCAGAGACTATTACAATTAGGTATTTTGGTACCTTGCCAGTTACCCTGGAATACTCCTTTACTGCCGGTAAAGAAACCTGGCACGAGTGACTACTGACCAGTCTAAGACCTGAGAGAGGTCAATAAGAGGGTCCAAGATATTCACCCAACTGTTCCTAATCCCTATAACCTTCTCAGCTCACTCCCTCCGGAGCGAAAACGGTACACAGTACTTGATTTAAAAGATGCTTTCTTTTGCCTGAAGTTACATCCCTCCAGCCAGCCCATCTCTCCAGCCTTTGAGTGGAGAGATCCTGACACTGGACAAATGGGACAATTGACCTGGACACGGTTACCCCAGGGGTTCAAAAACTCCCCCACCCTTTTTGATGAGGCTCTACATCAAGATTTAGCCTCCTTTGAGCTGAAAACTCCCAGATAACTCTGCTTCAATATGTGGATGACTTGCTCCTTGCTGCAACCACGGAGAGAGAATGCTGGCAGGGGACCAAGAGATTGCTAGCAGAACTAGGTGAGTTGGGTTACCGGGCCTCTGCTAAAAAAGCCCAGCTATGTCAGATAGAAGTAGTCTACTTGGGATATACCCTCCCAGATGGAAAACGGTGGCTGACAGAGGCTAGAAAAAGGACTGTGACTCAAATACCAACACCTGCTACTCCAAGACAGGTGAGAGAATTCTTGGGCACCGCTGAGTTCTGCAGACTTTGGATACCTGGGTTTGCAACACTGGCTGCCCCCCTGTATCCCCTGACCAAGGAAAGTGGGGAATTCAGATGGACATCAGAACATCAGAAAGCCTTTGAAAATATTAAGGAGGCCCTACTGACTGTGCCAGCCTTGGCATTGCCAGATATAACCAAGCCCTTCATCCTCTATGTTGATGAGAGGGCAGGGGTGGCCAGAGGAGTTCTTACTCAGGCTCTAGGGCTGTGGAAGAGGCTGGTGGCATATTTGTCTAAAAAACTGGACCCAGTGGCCAGCAGATGGCCCACATGTTTAAAGGCCGTTGCTGCAGTAGCCCTACTCATTAAGGATGCTGACAAATTAACTCTGGGACAGCAAATAACTGTGGTAGCCCCCCACTCTCTTGAAAGCATTATCTGCCAGCCCCCAGACCGATTGATCACAAATGCCCGGATGACTCACTACCAGAGTCTGCTGCTGACTGAACAGGTCATGTTTTCTCCTCCTGCTATTCTCAACCCTGCCACCTTCCTGCCTGCAAAGTGATCTACGTGACCAGCCATGGCCAGGTGTTCCAAACTGGTACACAGACAGAAGCAGTTTCCTAGTGGAAGGTAAGAAGATGGCAGGGGTGGCAATGGTAGATGGTAAGCGAGTCGTGTGGGCTGGCAGCCTGCCAGAAGGTACGTCAGCTCAAAAAGCTGAATTAAGGATGGACCATGTAGAGACTGCCATATCCAGGGATCCACCCCATAATCAGCATCCAAACGCTGACACCGTTGCATACACTAGCAAGATTTTATCGAAAGGACCCAGATGTAGCTGTCTCTTGTGAGACTATGCCGGGGCCTAGCAAACACAGAAGTGGATGCTCACAGTCAGCTAATGGATGGATCACAGGGCTCCCAATGGAGGAGCTAGAGAAAGTACAAAAGGAGCTAAAGGGATCTGCAACCCTATAGGTGGAACAACATTATGAACTAACCAGTACCCTGGAGCTCTTGACTCTAGCTGCATATGTATCAAAAGATGGCCTAGTCGGCCATCACTGGAAAGAGAGGCCCATTGGACACGCAAACTTTATATGCCCCAGTACAGGGGAATGCCAGGGCCAAAAAGGGGGAGTGGGTGGGTAGGGGAGTGGGGGTGGGTGGGTATGGGGGACTTTTGGGATAGCATTGGAAATGTAAATGAGCTAAATACCTAATAAAAACTGGAAAAAAAAAGCTGAATTAATTGCCCTGACCCAGGCCCTTCAGATGGCTGAGGGGCAGTCCATCAACATTTACACCGATAGCAGGTATGCTTTTGCTACAGCCCATGTCCACGGTGCCATCTATAGTCAAAGAGAGTTGCTGACGTCAGCAGGCAAGGACATAAAAAATAAAGAGGAGATTCTGAGCCTCCTTGAGGCTATTCATCTGCCTGCCAAAGTGGCCATTATACGTTGTCCTGGACATCAAAAAGGACACGATGCTGTGACAAGGGGGAATAACATGACTGATGTTAAAGCTAAACAAGCTGTACTCAGCCCTAAGATACTGCCCTTCAGGACTCAACAGATAGAACCTCTCCAGAAAGTTGCTCTGCCAGAACCACAAAAAGAAGGGAAAAGATTCATTGAAAATATACATCTGCTGTCCCACCTGGGAGTCAAACCCTGCAAACACTGGTCAAAGCATCTACTTTTTATGTTTTAAGACTCTATGATATTGCAGAAGTAGTAGTTAAGAACTGTGTACCATGTGCCATGACTAATGCAGGACATTCAAGATATCCTCCAGGGAGAAGACTATGAGGAGATCGCCCTGGAGCCTATTGGGAAGTAGATTTTACTGAAGTAAAGCCAGCTAAGTATGGTAATAAATATCTTTTAGTTTTTATAGATACCTTTTCAGGATGGGTGGAGGCCTACCCAACAAAATAAGAAACTGCCAATGTTGTGGTTAAGAAAATCTTAGAAGAAATTTTTCCACGGTTTGGAATACCTAAGGTAATAGGGTCTGACAACGGACCCATCTTTGTCGCCCAGGTAAGTCAGGGACTGGCCATCCAACTGGGGATTGATTAGAAATTACATTGTGCTTATAGACCCCAGAGTTCAGGACAGGTAGAAAGGATGAATAGAACTCTAAAAGAAACCCTGACTAAATTATTCTTAGAGACCGGCGGGAATTACTGGAAAGCCCTCCTTCCCTTTGCCTTGTTCTGCGTTAAGAACACACTGGGAAAATTTAAGCTCACTCCATATGAAATTCTGTATGGGGGGGTGGGCCTCCCCCGCTCACTGAAGTAGAGTGTTAGATCCTTTAAAATTTAACCCTGGTCCTTCATTGTTTACATGCATGAAAGCCCTAGAAGTGGTCAGAAACACTGCCTGAGAGCAGCTCAAAGAGGCCTACGAACCAGGAGACTTGATGATACCACACCAGCTCCAGGTGGGAGATGCAGTTCTCGTCTGATGACATCGAGCTGAGAATCTGAAACCTTGTTAGAAAGGCCCTTGCATCGTGCTGCTGACCACCCCCACTACTGTCAAAGTAGAAGGCATCTCTGCTTAGATTCATGCCTCTCACGTTAAGCAAGCTCCTGAAGAATAAATCCCCTTAGTTGACCACCCTCATTTCTACTCTGATAGACCCTCTAATAATTTTGCTCTTACTGCTGACGTGTGGCCCGATAGTTCTTAATAAGTTGGTGACCTTTATTAGAGAGAAGATTGGTGCCGTCCAGCTGTTAGTATTAAGACAACAATACCAGTCTCTGTAGAACCTTAAAGAAGAGATTGCAGTTTAGTTCTAAGATTAGAAACTAGTAACTAGAAGAAGTGGGGAATGAAAGATCCTGGCAGAATGTAAAAGGTCTCAGAAGCCCTGAAATTGGCAAAATAGATTTTATTGTTAGTAGAACTAGCTTCACTGATTTAGAAAAATAAAGGTGCACAATGCTTTGGCCGCTCCTCGAACCTGTGTGTCTGCCAATGTTCTGACCAGGTGTATTCCCATTGCTGCACCTTCATTAGAATCTTTCCTTGTACCCCTCCCTGTAGTCTCCCCTCCCCCAGCCTGAAACCTGCTTGCTCGGGGTGGAGCTTCCTGCTCATTCGTTCTGCCACGCCCACTGCTGGAACCTGAGGAGCCACACACGTGCACCTTTCTACTGGACCCAAGATTATTCAGCGGGAATCGGGTCCCCTCCCCCTTCCTTCATAACTAGTGTCGCAACAATAAAATTTGAGCCTTGATCAGAGTAACTGTCTTGGCTACATTCCTTTCTCTTGCCACCTAGCCCCTCTTCTCTTCCAGGTTTCCAAAATGCTTTTCCAGGCTAGAACCCAGGTTGTGGTCTGCTGGCCAGACACAACAATTGGCGCCCAACGTGGGGCTGAGAAACGGCAAAGGATTTTTGGAAGAGACGCTGCTGGTTCAGAGCTCCATAAAATAAAGGATAAAGGAAATTCATACCGGAGAAGGTATGGGCTAAGCTGAGACAGCGTTAAACCCGAGCGCTGGTTCACTTAGGTTCAGCAGTGAGGAGCTGGGTAACAGGCGGTAGGCCGTAGCTCTCCAAAGCTACATGAGGCATGAGAAAAGAAAGGGTTTATTAAAAGGAATAGGCAGATTGCCCCAGTTAATAAAAAATGCATCATAAGGGAGGAAAATGTCCCAAAAAGCAGAGAGAAATATCTCTCTGGGCCTTATAGCAGGAGTACTCTGTTCCCTTTTGTGTCTTGTCTAATGTCCGGTGCACCAATCTGTTCTCGTGTTCAATTCATGTATGTTCGTGTCCAGTCTGTATAAATGAATGTTCTATATTTTATGTTGGATAATAAAGATGGTATAAAAAACTTTATCTGCAAAGCCGAGAGCTGCCACGTGTTTCAGCCAGGAATCAGACACATGGCGGGAGGGCCCCTGCTAGAAAAACTGTTCGTTTTAGGAAATAAGGGTGAGTGCACAGCCTCTTAGTTTCAGAGTAAAAAAGCTAATAAATGGTTTATGATTAATGTGTTTGATAATGGTAAAGTGTTTTTTATTCTATGATTGTAGCTACAAAAATTATTATTCTCTGATTGGTCTAAATGTAACTGCTTCATTTGGTTCTTTTTTATTGGTAATGTGCTCTGAGTGTCTTCACATTCAGCTCATAAGTTGTTGGTTAAGATTAATAATTGTTACATTGCTACAGATGGTTAGTGTTAAATTTGATAACTCAAGTTTAGAGTCCTTCCGACACATGGCATAAAGCAGGCCAAGAGGCTGGGTCTCTAAAGATATTTCTAGTTTAGGTAATAATTAATATAGTTTGTATCCTAAATAGTAAAATTTAAGATAAGATTTAAAGCAATGACTTTTTATTAAAGCATTAAAGCTTGCTTTAATAGGTATTCATAGGTATTAATTGACATCCAAACTCCGTAATATGATAGTAATGTTTCTAATATTGATTTTAAAGATAATAAATTGTTTTAAACTTGGGTTTTGCTTTCCCAAGGTTATAGGTATTATCCTAACCTTGCACAAAAAAACTTAAAAATTATGGTTAAAACTGCCATTGTTCCATTGACTGCAGCTTGCAGTTTGATTACAAATTTAAGATCTTTAATTCACCTGTATACTGTAATTAAGATAATTACAAGAGTAATAATCTTATGAGAGCGCTCATACAGCTCACTTCATACAAAACTGTGACAAAGTTATCTAGTTATGTTTGTCTTTGTGAATAGATTAGACAAACAGTTTGGTTATAGTTGCTGCCAGGCAGGAAACTGCAGTACGGACAATTTTTTCACAACACTAAAGTTGTGAAGAACGTTTTAACTGTAAGTCATCTTAAGAAAGAGTATCAAAATTTAGAGGCGTAGACAGTTATATTGTTTCTCTAGAATCGGTCCTTATTACAGGAGGGCCAAGATACTCAGATTAAAAAGTATTTTACGTTTGAGTCAATACATGGCTCTGGGCAGCCCCAGAGTGGCTTGTGGCTTTTCTTTTGTTTTGCAAACAGTGCCTGAGAAAGTTTTTTCCCTGTGTTCAAGAAAATTTCTTTTTAACAGTGTTGCAGATCTATTCAGATGTTTAAAATAATGCTTAAATTCAAAGAGTTTTGTTTCTAGTGAACTGTAATTACTAAAAATTTCTACCTCTAGGTATGGCTAATGTAACTTTACATTATATAAGAAAAATTTTTATTGTTTCTACTTCTATACAAGAAGCCAAGAGTTTTAATCTTTCAGTGTATATTGTTTCCTAAGTAAAAAGTATTTTATTAACTAATGCTTCTTAAAGTTTACCTTAAATCCTTGCTCTCACCCAAAAGATTCAGAGACAATATCCTTTTATTACTTAGGGTTTTAGTTTACTACAAAAGTTTCTACAAAAAATAAAGAAAGCTTTTATAATTGTTATTAATTGGTAATTAAAAATTGGTTGTGCCCAAAACAATTCTTTGGCCAGAAAAAACATTATTGTAGTCATTTTTCTCATCCTCCCAGCCGATCGTTGGCCCACGTGGGCCCAACTAGCTTCTGTGGGGTGGAGTCTTAAGACACAGTTTCCCCTGTTCCAGCACAGATGATCTAGTTGTGTGCTGTAGATGGTGTTTTAAAATGCTGAACAATCAAACCTTAATTTGTATATTAATAGTCAATGCCATATCTCTGAGCTCGCAATTGCTTAAATTGTTCATCCCTCAGATACTATTAATTCTCAAATTTACAATTGCTTATGCATATTTCTAGTTAATAAATAAATAAATTATACACATGTGACTCTTAATAACTTTGCAAGCCTTCTAGTTACAACTGCTCCTTAAGAAAATTGATTGAAAGTACAATTAGTCACTGCCCCTTTACAGCCAAGTATTTAAAATATTTGGTCAACTAGTTATTAATTCAAAAGTTTAGGTATTGTAAAATTTTAAAACTTTAACTTCTTAAAAGACAAAAGAGAGAAATTGTATCCCCGTGCATACTATTTAGTGCATTCCCATGCACACTATTGAAGTCTTACCTTTATTTTCAAAATCTAATATTTTAATGTCAAAGAGTTTAATAAATGCTTTATAGTATCTTAAAGGGATCTACTTATTGGCATATAGATTAATCCTAAAACAGCTACCTTATTAGAAAAGAGAAAAACAGGTTTTCTCCACAGAACGCTGCAGAAACATATAAATTCGTGTGACGAGCTGGTAGGTAAGTTGACTCATGTCCTGATTAAATTGACTAAAAAACTAAATTAAATTCATGTTTTAGATCCATCCTTACTTGTCATTTTTCCAGTTTAGACTAGCTTCTAGCCTTTTAACTTTATGGCAATAGTACATCAGAGACTGTATATTCAGACTTAGTAAAATTAGTCATTTAATAGAGTCATAATGATTTTTCTCTTTTCTTCAGTGTGACCAGCCATTCTAACTCAATCTTAGACTGGTCTAATATTTAGTCCAATGTTAGAGATTCCTATATTCTAAATTACCTAGCAAAGTTAATTCAGAGCCCATCCCCCACTTCCCCTAGATCCCTAACCTCAGAAAGATTGCTGGCCTTACAGCTAGTGAAAAAAGCTATTAAAGAGCAATTGGTCACTTAATACATTGGTAAAATAGAAGGACTCCCTGACTAACAAATGGAAGGGTCCAGATCCAGTTCTAATTTGGGGTAGGGGCTCAGTTTATGTTTTTTCACGAGATAAAGATAGAGCGCAGTGGCTGCCAGATAAATTAATTCGTCAGATGAACACAGATTCTAAATCTTCTAAAGTATCACCTTGAGGACTAAAATTCCTCTTTTGCTTAAAAGTCGGCTTGGGGACTCAGGCTCCGAAAAAAGCTACTCTCTGAGCCAGCTCCTGACAAGAGGCCGGAAACTAGCCTCAGCTTTACAATTTGCATTTAAATAAAGTACCTGGACTTCCCCAAAAGAAGTTCTGCTTTCCTACTTTCTCACTGTCGAGATTTTGTCTTTCAAGCAGGTAAATCAACATTCTCGAGCGGGACCAGGACCAGCGGATGTACATCCCCGCCCCCCTAGAGCACACAGGTGGCTGCTGTTATCTCCTTTCCAAGGACATTTCCAGCATGTGGCTTTCAGTCTGAGTTAAAAATTTAGGTTTTCCTAGAGGGCTAGAAAAGTAGATATTTCTATATTAATAAAGATTGGTTTTTATTTTAATAGACAGGCTTAGTCCCTTAGCTGACCTCTGGCTTTTCACCCTTGCTGTTACTACAAGGTGTCCTTAGCTGTGAAAAAAACAGGGATGAGGAGGAACGACTTCCAGCTCCTATTTTAGCCACAAGTCGTGGTGTTACTAATGACATAATTCTTGCCTAGGTCTTGCTAAATCTGAGGTTGATAATTCTCCTTTAGGAGCTGCACAGCACTCGAAACTGTGCATACTGGTTTGTGATCGTACAAATTCAGTATGGGCATCGCTTGGTGCAGAGAGCACTGCAGGAAAAAGCCCAGCTTGACCATTTCTGAGTTTCCTGTGAGAAAGAGGTTGGTATCATATTTTGGCTAAAAATCAAAAATATTTTTTGGCTCTGCCTCACCTCCCCAAAAGGTACCGAGAGCCACAGGTGTGGGTCTTACCAGTACCCACGGGAGGAATCGGGTCAATGTCCACCCAAGCCAAGGTTAAAGGCCCACTCATCTATGGATGAAAAAATCATTTGATCACCTCAGTTAAGCGTTGCCTTATTTAACTTAATTAATAGGGGGAGAGAGATTGGAGACCGTACTGTCTTCACTGCCTCCCACCCCAAAATAAAAAAGCCAATTGGCCTTATACTACAGAGCCGGCCGAACCCCTTCTCCCTGTTTCCCACCTATCATCCAAAAATGCGGAGGAATATCAACTTAGTGTTATTCTTATTATAGTGTATTTCACATTTGTTCAGTCAAACTTAGCCAGAGTTCCAACGCCCTACTTAAAATTCAACTAGAAAGTTACCTACCAAGTACTAATTAGCATTATAAAGTCAGAGCCTACAGCTCCAGGCTTTTCAGTTAGTTGTTTACTAAGATAAGAAAGGACAGTCTTAGCCAGATACAGTTTACCATAAGAAAAGTTAAGGAATCCCATCCTGACTAACTACAGATTTCCCTCCCTGTTCCCCCCCCCAGTCTCTCCTTTACCTCCCTTCTCCCTCAAATCCACCCCTTATCCTGCCTCCCCTCAGTAAACACAGACATCCCAGGGACATCAACCAAACTCCACATATCAAGCTACAATAAGACCAGTCACATACTGAAAGATCCTGGCAGAATGTAAAAGGTCTCAGAAGCCCTGAAATTGGCAAAATAGATTTTACTGTTAGTAGAACTAGCTTCACTAATTTAGAAAAATAAAGGTGCACAATGCTTTGGCCGCTCCTCGAACCTGTGTGTCTGCCAGTGTTCTGACCAGGTGTGTGCCCATTGCTGCACCTTCATTAGAATCTTTCCTTGTACCCCTCCCATACCCATTTCTTGAAGAATCAATCATTTTAGAATAGATATTGTTTAGATCTGGAAATCCCCTACTCCCCCCATTCTCCTTTCCCCTCTGAGGGCCTATAAAAACTGGGACCTCTTTCCCCTCGAGGTCAACTCCTCTACCCCTGCGTGGGATATGAGTCATCCCCAGAGCTCTGGCTTTCCCTGAAGCCTCATGTGGTTTGCAACAATCTTGGTCTATCGTGAGTTCTTGGGTGTCTGTTATTGTCCTGAGGCCTAAGCGAGGGGCTCCTTTTGGAGTCTTTCAATACCATCACATCAATGGTTGGCAAGGCAACTCAGTAGAAGGAAAAGGGTCCCACAAGTATGCAAAAGAGTCAGGGACACTGCTACCCCTTCCTATTGTTAGGATTCCCACAAGAACACCAAGTTAGCTTCAGCCATAACATATATTCAAAGGACCCAGGTCAGACCCCCACAGGCTCCCTGGTTTCTACATGCCACCCTGAGTCCCAGTCAGTTGATTCTGTGGGCTGTATTCTTCTGGTGTGTCCCTGACCCCTCTGCTTTCTCATATCCTTCCTACCCCTCCTCAGCAGGACTCCCACAGCTCCACCGGTGTGTCTGTGGAACTCTGCATCTGCTCCCATCAGTTGCTGGATGAAGTCTCTCTGGTGCTAGGCTCTGGATCCGAACACTCTGCAGGCAGAACAAACTGGAAGCCGGAGTTTTTGTGATTGTGTTGGTGCCCCAGTCCCTCCTTGAGGCCTTGCCTGGTTACAGAAGGTGGCTGGTTCAGGATCCATTTCTCTATCACTAGCAGTCTTACAAAGGGATACTCTTGGAGTTTACACTGCACTAGCTTTCTTCTTCACCCCCAAAACGCCTCACAAATACAGCTTTTCTCCCAGTATTTCTCCCTTCCCCACCACCTGATCCTTTGTTCCCACTCCTACCTGCAACCAGTCCATCGGCTAAATCTATTCTCTCTCCCCTTCCCAGGGAAATTTTTGTGTCCCTTCTTAACCTACCAACCCAGAGAAGCCATAACATTTTTGATCGGCATATAAGTATGGTGAGCTAGTCTTCTGTGAAATCATTCTTCAGTTTTTATGATTCTAATCTTGACCTTCTTAGGTTGTTCTGCAGATTAAAGATAACATGTAGTTAAAAATTTCACATAAAAGAGCTCTGTTCTAGGATTCCACTTTGCCTTAATGAACTGCATAAGCCTGCTTGTTTTACTCTATAAATATTCGGTACATTTAATAAATAATAACTTACTTAAAAATAAACAGGACTCCATTACCCCCAAGTTATTAATCTCCTTCAGGTGTGGTGGCCTAAAGTAGAGTTCTTTTATCCACCAAAATCACTCCTGCAAGGCACACCCTTTCATGGTTAGTCAACCACAGTCAAAATCATAACTCTGATCAACAAGAACCATCAGCAGGATGTGCCACCAACAACAAAGGAATGATTCAAATGAATATGAGGCATCTCAGAATGAGTCGACTCAGCACCTCAGGCAGTTAGCAATCTGTCCTGCTAACAAGCCCTATCAGCTAATAACCCAGGAATAAAGTAAAAAGGCACTTGCTGCCCGCATGAAGTACACATAAAACCAAGACCTTGTTTGTTTTCCATAGGGAAAGCAATCACGGGATAAAATTACATACTTGCTCAAGTCTAGCTGATGGTTCAGTCTGTCAGCCTCTTTGCCTCTCTGAATTTTAGGTTGGCATATTCTCTGTGTAGTGCCTACACTAAGCCACAAGCTGACTTGGCTGGCCTAGTGTACACATCCCTCATCCAAGCTGTGGCTCAAAGGCCTCAAAGCCTCCTGGTTTAGGAAGAGGAGGACAGAGGTAGGAAGAATATTTTCATTTAATAGTTAATTAACTGATTTCCATTTGACACGTCTTTATGGAGCCAGTATATGCTTATAGCAATTATTCTGAAACAGAGAGTAGGTGGGCCCCAAGCTTCTTACCTCTGTACATTTCCTCCTCCGTATTGACTGCTTTCTCAGAGTACTCTTACCCCAGGGCTGGAAATACCTCTTACCCAAGGACTCCAGCAATGGAGTTTCTGCCATTATAGCTTCCTAGACAGCAGTCCTTACATTCACTTTGCAATCTCTTTCCATTAAACTATTCACTCCTTGCCTGAATGTATGTAAGCCTAAGGCATGTTTTTAAAAATTACACTGCTTTCAAAATATCTAAACATTTTGCAAATATTAATTACCCAGACAGTCCCTTTTCCTCTTTGTAAACACAGAAGCCACATCCTTGAGATTAAGCATTCTTTCAAGTTTACTAGGTTGAGGGATTCACTGATGTAAGCTATTCTCTCTTCATCTTATGAATGTTCTTGTAGTCATTTGGATTAAAAATAGCACCCATGTGAGTCATGCTTAGTGACCTAAACACCGACTCCCTATAAAAGAGTGGCCACTAAAGGGAAGATATGGAAACCAGGTGCTAGAGAAGGATCGGTTTTTAAAGTAAAGACTGTCTGTATGGAGCCACTAGCCATCCTGGCACTGCTGAGCCTACCAATCTGCTCAGCGTATCCTCTGCATGGGGCAGTGACACAAGGCCACCCAAGCATGGATCTTGCTCAGGTAATCAGTCAGTGGTGGGGATCCGCTTCAACCAAAGTGGAGGCACAGCCTTGCCCTTTGGTCTTCCAGCAGCAGTAGTTGAGTTAGTTAGAAGTTGTGTTGGAAAATATCCAAGTGTAAGAGGTAGAAACTCCATCTTCACCGAAAAGTGAAAAGGGAAGGAAGGAATCGCAGTTACTGGGGGTAAATAACAATGACAGCAGCCGAAGTGGGGAGACTGGGAATGGATGAGCTCACTCCTGTGCTGGAATTATGCTATTTAAGATACTTTAGGAGGGAGGGCATGATAATATTTATCTCCTACAACTTCAAGAAGCAAAGAATACTCTAATTTTTCATTTGTGAAAAAAAATGAATTTATCCAACAACACTCAACATTGACAGGTTTGTGTTAATAATGGAAATAGAAAACTTAGATACATCCATTTAATGTGCTCATACATTTATGCCGACTTCCTTGCTTTGGTAGCAAATTAAATTGCAATGAAATAATAAAATGAGGGATTTTTGCAGGAAAAAAATCAAATGAAGCACTACATCTACTTGTGTTTCACTAAACTGGGAATGATTAAAATAGATCTTGAGATTTGTGTATGTGTTTACATTTCATAGCAACCTCTTTAAAACTATGCTTGTTTCTCCACTAGCAATACCTAGAAAAATACTACAACTTTAAAAAAAATGAGAAACAAATTTTCAAAAGAAAGGACAGTAGTCCTGTTGTCAAAAAAATTCAAGAAATGCAGAAGTTCCTCGGGTTGGAGATGACAGGGAAGCTGGACTCCAACACTATGGAGCTGATGCACAAGCCCAGGTGTGGTGTTCCTGATGTTGGTGGCTTCAGTACCTTCCCAGGTTCGCCAAAATGGAGGAAATCCCACATCACCTACAGGTAATGGCTCCAGAGTTTTCACACAGCGTTATAAATGTGTCAGGAGCATCACAGAAGCAAAGATTACCTTCTTTGATTTCTCTTATCCAGGATTGTGAATTATACACCAGATTTGCCAAGACAGAGTGTGGATTCTGCCATTGAGAAAGCTTTGAAGGTCTGGGAGGAGGTGACCCCACTCACTTTCTCCAGGATCTCTGAAGGAGAGGCTGACATAATGATCTCCTTTGCAGTTGGAGGTAATGCTCTCATCTGGTGTTTGAGTTATTCAGGCTACTCAAACAAAATATCTCACATTGGAAGATCTGTAAACAACACAAAGGTATCACTCAGACTTCCTGAATCTGAAAAATATAAAATAAGGGGGTGGGAAAACTCAATCTGGTGTGTTCTTAGGTAGCACCTGTGTTACCTCCTATGGCAAAAGCAGCCAAGAGGTGCCTCCAACTTCTTTCTCATAGACACTAATGGACACTAAGCATCCATGAAGACTCACACCCTTATCGTATTCTAAAGGTGATGGCTGCCTAGCATTCCCATCACACTGAAGATTACATCTAGATTTCAAGAGAAATAAACTGTCAAACCATACAGCCCCTGAGCTCTCTTACTGAAAAGGGATTGGAGGAAATTCTAATACTTACATTTCTGTACATTTGTTTACCATCAGAACACGGAGACTTTTACCCTTTTGATGGGCCAGGACAGAGTCTGGCTCATGCCTACCCACCTGGCCCTGGATTTTATGGAGATGTTCACTTCGATGATGATGAGAAATGGACACTTGCACCCTCAGGTAGGATAAGGTCAGATATGAGTTGTCCAAGAATAACATGATTGTCTAGAGCAAGTCTCAAATGGAATATTCTGCTATCTGTACTTTCTGATTCGCTGTGTAGCAACCTGAAGCCCTATTAGTAATCTACCCATTACATGGTAATGAACCATGTAAGCTGAGTCATTCTTTCTTTGCTCCAAGTACAATATGGTGAGTGCCATTCAACTTTCTTTCCACAATTCAGGATCTTGTACAGGGTTTGAGTGTAACCTCTTCAACACTGTGTACCACTGTTCACCACTGTTAACTGCTATTCACCACTGTTTACCAATCCCATAATAGAGGAGTAGTTTAATGAATGTAATTGAGTAAGACAGTGTGTGATCCCAAGGATGCCCTGTGTGTGCCAGGCATGGTGGCGCATGCCTTTAATCCCAGCACTTGGGAGGCAGAGGCAGGCGGATTTCTGAGTTCAAGGCCAGCCTGGTCTAAAAAGTGAGTTCCAGGACAGCCAGGGCTATACAGAGAAACCCTGTCTCAAAAAACAAACAAACAAAACAAAACAAAACAAAACGGATGCCCTGTGTGGTTGGCATGAGCAATGTGTGTTTGTTTGTGGAATAGTAACGGTTACACTCTGAATATTTGTGGTTTCTCAAACAGGGACCAACTTATTCCTGGTTGCAGCCCATGAACTTGGCCACTCCCTGGGTCTCTTTCATTCCGACAAGAAAGAATCTCTGATGTACCCAGTCTACAGGTTCTCCACAAGCCCAGCTAACTTCCACCTTTCTCAAGATGATATAGAGGGCATTCAATCCCTGTATGGTAAGCAAGAAGAAAAAGAGGCTTAGGGGTGGTTTTTGTTTGTTTGCTTGCTTGCTTGCTTGCTTGCTTTAGTCAGTGCTCTTTAAGAATGTGGTACAGTAAGTCTTCAGGAAAACTTTTGTTTTTATTACATTGTGTGCTCTCGTGTGCACTTGTGTGTGTGTGTGTGTGTGTGTGTGTGAGAGAGAGAGAGAGAGAGAGAGAGAGAGAGAGAGAGAAGTATGAGAAAGAGAAGTATGCCTGTGCGTGCGTGCGTGCTATGGCATACATGTGCAGGTCAACCTGTAGAAATAAGTGTGTTATCTCCTTTCACCATCTGTGTCTTACGTGGTGATGACATGAGACATCCCAAGTCATCAGGCCTGCAGCAGGTTCCTTTACCACCAACTGAGCCTCCTCCCTAACCCCTGGATTAAATGTCTACATACTGTTTCATCTCAAAACACCATGAAGAAGTTTAAATACTTTGTAAATTGTTATATGTATTCCTGACCTAATAACATTTGCTTCTCCTAAACTACTCCCTTCAGGAGCCGGTCCCTCCTCCGATGCCACAGTGGTTCCTGTGTTGTCTGTCTCTCCAAGACCTGAGACCCCAGACAAATGTGATCCTGCTTTGTCCTTTGATTCAGTCAGCACGCTGAGAGGGGAAGTCCTATTCTTTAAAGACAGGTTAGACAAAAATATTTTCCTAGCTACTCTTTTGGTAATCAATGCTCAGAAAGAAAAAGAAACTTAAGATCATATATAATGGATATATATAATAAATATAATATAATAAATATTTCTGGCATGTTTTAAAATCATCCAGCTCTGGTTTATAGTGTATTTTTAAAGATCTCCTTAGCATTGTCCAGAACATTTTTTTAGACTCCCAGAAGATGATTTTTGGCCAGTATAATATAAGATCCATATAACCAGGGAAGTTTGTCTCTTATTTTTATTTTCATTTTTATATATCATAACTCATAGACCTTCTAAAAGTACCCCCCCATCTTTAGAACCAGACAAGTATTTTTATCCTTATTAGAAAGTACTATTATTTCAATTAATTCATTTTAGAAAACCTGGTATATGTGCATGCACAATACTCAAGTAGTACAAAAAGATAAGAAAAATCCCTTCCATTTGTGCTGTCCCAGAGCCCTGCCTATGTAAATCTCCTGTCACCAAGTTTTTTGTCCCATCTTCCAAGGTGCTCACATTTAGAAAGATACACAACATTTAAAAAAATATTAGTGGATTCCTAAAATATATAATGTTTTACATAATTTTGAATGGAATCTTACTGGAGCGGGGTGAACGTTCCTGTCACCCAGGCTGTATCCGTTGCCTGGAATCACATGTGGGACAATCCAGTGCACACCGCTGCAAACAGGTGAATCGTCATTGGGCAGAGGACTGTTCCTCCATGCTTAGGATTTTTAAAGAGAAAGACTACTGTGGTTTTTGTATATTAGGTACTTCTGGCGCAGATCCCATTGGAATCCCGAGCCTGAATTTCATTTGATATCAGCATTTTGGCCCACTCTTCCTTCAGACTTAGATGCTGCCTATGAGGCTCACAACACGGACAGTGTTCTGATTTTTAAAGGTAAAAACTATACAAATGTTTAATTTGCTAAAAGAAAGACTAATGCAATGTCTTTGCACTAGGAAATCTCTCCATTCTGTTAAAATTGAGATGTTTTATAAGAAGGAGAACAGATTGGAACTGGTGAATGAGCATTTTAAACAAGTCTGACCAAGATGAATCTTATGAGGGACGTGTTAGAAGTGTAGACCAAGAGGTTATTATAAGAAATGACTACAGTTGGCTACGATAACCCATAAAGAATAAGTAAATGATATAAATACAGAATAAATAAGTAAAAGTGAATTTAAAACGATAGTGAATCTGTTCATCTGTTTGCTCATTTGCCATTTACTCATTCAAAAAGTATTATTTCTGAGGCAAGGTCTAACTATGTAGCCCTGGCTGGTCTCAGACTCACTGTGTAGGCCAGGCTTGCCTCAAACTCCCAGAAATTCACCTGCCTCTGACTCCCCAGTGCCAGGATTAAAGGTCTATGCCACCACACTCAGCCAGGAACTATTGTTTTAAATTCCTGTGATGACCTAAGCATAGGTTAGCAGTTATGAAAAACCAAGACTTTAGCTTTCATCTTTATCACAACAATTCACTATTCTCATTTCCAAAACCAATTAGCCTCACTTGAGCAAAATTTCTTGGGTGTGGTTATTGAACAGGAAGTCAGTTCTGGGCAGTCCGAGGAAATGAAGTCCAAGCAGGCTACCCAAAGGGGATCCACACTCTCGGTTTTCCTCCCACCGTGAAGAAGATTGATGCAGCTGTTTTTGAAAAGGAGAAGAAGAAAACGTACTTCTTTGTAGGGGACAAATACTGGAGGTGAGCTACATTGGGAAACTCTGCATAGAGCACAATTACAGAAGTTCGTTTTCTCTATTTAAGGATACCTGCATACCCTCTAATGTTTCCAAACCTCAAATTTTCTGATTAAGCAAAAGACGATGTGGAGGTTCAACTTGACAAATGCAAAGGACTTTTCTGTTGTGCATCACTGGCCATGAGGAACGGTGGACCAGAGGGCCACAGACATATTGCCTTCTCTCTCCACTGCCTCTCATCATGAGGTTGCTGTGCAAAGCCGTGTGCAACAGACTGGAGACTCTAACAAGTCCTTCCTAGTGTGGTACAAACCAAAAGTCTATTTTTAGCCAAGTGTTGTAACTCAGCTTTCATCTTCTGTTTATATAGATTCTACTCATTATGACAGGTAGATCCGTGGAGACTGTGTGTCCAGGCTTAGAAAACTGACCTTAGGTACATATATAGAATCTCTATAGACTTTAGTATGATGTCCCTGTTTCAAGAGATCATCCATTATTCTATAAGAGATGCTTGCAAATCCAGGAAACATGACTGTTGTCATACCCCTCCCACACACACAAAATAAATATTTAGCATTGCACAATTTGAAAAGTTGTCATAGGACCCCACCTAGGACTGTAAGCCTCACATCACACTGTGTCTGATGGGACTTATCACAGTGTGGATCTGAATTTTTTTTCTCTTGTTGTAGATTTGATGAGACAAGACATGTTATGGATAAAGGCTTCCCAAGACAGATAACAGATGATTTTCCAGGAATTGAGCCACAAGTTGATGCTGTGTTACACGAATTTGGTAAGAAGCACTTCATGTTGTCAATAGCAAGGTTATTTGGGGTATTTTATGGTATCACATTTAAATATATGCTAAGCTCTTTGAAATATTCTTAGACTCCTATATAAAAGTGTTACAAAAAATATGTGCCCACAAAATTTTAATATTCCCTAAAGCTTACCAAAGTATACATGAAATTGATTGATCAAAACTCGATAAGGTTATTAATGTCAATAATGAAGTGAGAAACTGGAAAGGTTTCTTTTTTTTAATATTTTTATTATTACGTATTTTCCTCAATTACATTTAGAATGCTATCCCAAAAGTCCCCCATACCCTCCCCCCCACTTCCCTACCCACCCATTCCCATTTTTTGGCTCTGGCGTTCCCCTGTACTGGGGCATATAAAGTTTACAAGTCCAATGGGCCTCTCTTTCCAGTGATGGCCGACTAGGCCATCTTTTGATACATATGCAGCTAGAGTCAAGAGCTCCGGGGTACTGGTTAGTTCATAATGTTGCACCTACAGGGTTGCAGATCTCTTTAGCTCCTTGGATACTTTCTCTAGCTCCTCCATTGGGGGCCCTGTGCTCCATCCAATAGCTGACTGTGAGCATCCACTTATGTGTTTGCTAGGTCCCGGCCTAGTCTCACAAGAGACAGCTATATCAGGGTCCTTTCAGCCAACACTTGCTAGTGTATGCAATGGTGTCATCGTTTGGAGGCTAATTATGGGATGGAGAAAGCTTTCAAATCATTTGCCTTGTGTCTTTTTTACTCAAAGCCTGAAAATGTTAACTTTGTAACTGGTGCAAAATTCGTCTAAGGTTTTGTTTTTGTTTTTTTAACAATCTTCAAGACTGTTCTATAACACTAAGATACTCTCAAAGTGAAGTCACTGTCTTTCTGACCATTGTGTCAGTATGAGATACAGCCAACTGTCCTGGCTGGTGGCTGATGGCATTCTCCACCATGTCTTCTTGCCTTTTGTATCGACTGTGTCTGGGCTCCTGTTGCAGTCTGAAATTATTCACATTCTTCATTAGGAAATAGATAATGGGCTCCTTTCACATACTTAATTGACAAAATTTGATTGCTGGTAATGATTTATGGGAAAACATTCACTCCCTCTGAGGTCATACCTGGGGGATCTGCTGGGCTTCAGATATGATATTCAGGACACCACTGACATTGTTATTATTAAAGAAACTTTCTCCTAATATACATGAAAAGGAAATAAACTGTGAATAAGTTTCATCATTGTCTCTTCTCTTGGGTTAATTGCCTCCCACACTGTGATCTAAGAGCTAGTTGCTTGAAGGGAGGGTGGAAAAAATATTAAATTTCAATTATTACATCAATATTAAAATCCCTTGGATTCTGTTTAGAAATAGTATATTATGGTGTTTTAGCACAGTCTTCAAAAGCAGAGAAATGAAGTTAAATCCTCACTCTGCCATTTATTAGGGCTATTGCCTTAGGGAAATGTTTAAACTTTCCTAATTTTCAGTTTGTCCTCATTCACTTTAGGCAAACATTTTGAGTAAGAAACAGTCAACGGGTTAAATCATGCAAACCGTGCGGCTCAGTGTCAGGCGGAGTCACCTGGTACACTCCCTCCTGCCTCAGCCCGTGGCCCTTCTTAGTCATATCATAAACTTAATTGATTTAAGAAAGTGTCATCATGTTTCTCATCTGTGTCTACAGGGTTTTTTTATTTCTTCCGAGGATCATCACAGTTCGAGTTTGACCCCAATGCCAGGACGGTGACACACATACTGAAGAGCAACAGCTGGCTGCTGTGCTGATCATCATGACAAGACATATACAACCCTGTAAAATGAGTCTCATGACTTCCCACCTACTTTATTATGTGTCAGAATGATTAGTTGCTCCTGCATGTTCTGTGGCTCCGGATGAGCGCAGCAGATGTCTTTCATAATGAGTCACAAAGCATCACCTGAGCACAGAAGTGAAATTTTCTCACTGCAGTAGGTGAGAGGATGCATCCATCCCCATGGGTATTTTATTATTTAATAAAGAGCTTTATTTTTGAACCATTCCTTGCTTTCTAGAGTAATTCTGACTCAGAACCTTAATGACACTGTGTATTGAACATCTGAAAGGTGACTTGCTAGTAGGTATAATGGAGTCCTATTCTCTATGAGTGGGGCTGTGCTGCTGTCACATACCCTCTCCAATCCTCTATACCAACAACGTCTTTACTTTTTCTCATAGATATTGTGTTCTTTATGCATCTAAAGAAGAATGAGGTATATCAGGACTTGTCCTGTAAGCCTGGGGTGGGAGCCTTCTAGAATACTGAACCCAGTAAGCTGAGGCTATGAGCTAGTCCACTCTATGACTTTGTATACAGGAAAACAATATTAACTTGGAGTTTTAACCGTCTCTTCATTTGTTTGTTGGAATTTCTGTCTGTCACAGAGACTGCATTTCTCATAACTTCATTCCTTCATCAAAACTTCTCAGTATTCTGCTGTACCCAGAGGTACCTGTGTCAGATGGTTTTGCTTGCATATTCCAGTTGTATGGCAGCTTTGTCACCACTAAGATGTATTATATCCCGCTGCAGGAAGTATTTAAAGTTAGCCCATGTGCCAGGTAATCTCACTCGCTCCATCTCTTGGCCTACCAACTCACCAGCCCTGCTAGGCCACATGGCTCCCACCAGGCCATCTCTCAGACTGGGCTCCCGAGTTCCTCTTGCTTTCATGCAACACCCCACGCACCCCTGGTTAGCCATCTCAATACCTAATTACCTGGTAGAATCAAGACTCTTAATGCTTAATTAACCAATCAGATTTATAACAATAATAACACAATTTATAAGATGCCAATACAATAATTTCAGAGCCAAATCATAATGATAAGCTTTAACTAACCTTTTGATAACACCATGTCAGCCTCCATTCTGCTTCTCACTCTCCTCCTCAGACCTCTCCCTCTGTTTCCTCAACTCCTTGCTCTGCTTCCCTTCTTCTGTCCAATCACAAATCCCCACTGCCCTAATGAGATGGGACAGGGAAAATCCTGCAACAATATCCCATACCAGATACATCATTATTGATTCACATAAATGCATGTTGCTCTCATAGATGCATGGCACAGTGACTTTTGTTTGGGGTAGCTGGGCGTAAATCAAACAAACAAATACAAATTATTGTATAACCACAAATGATAGATGTTATTAAAGAACTGACATATTGGAGGGAGAATAACATTAAGAAGCATCTACTCTTTTAGTTTAGTTGCTTAAAAAGCTTTCTCTAGTACTACAATGGAAAAAATGCATCTAACCATGGAAAGGTACTGACAAGCTGTTTAATAAAGAAACATAGACTTCAAAGAGGATGAAATGGAGATTTAGTGGTATCAGCTCAGCCCATTGAATACACAATTACATTGATTGATTAGAGAAAAAAAGATGATGATTCAGGATGAAACCTTGATATCTCCAACTACTCTCTGGCCAGAGGTCTACCAAACAGTATCTATCTACCAACACAGCCCTATAGAAGATCCTGGAAGGAAAACTCCAACACTGGGAAGGTAGCTGCATAAAAAAAAAAAAAAAAAAAAAAAAAAAAAAGGACAAGGTATTAAGCATCTCACAACAAAAAAAAACAAACATCAGGAACAAACAGTCATCTCTCTTTAATATCTCTCAGTATTAATGGACTCAACTCACCTATAAAAATACATAAGCTAACAGACCGGATATGCAAACAAGATACAAGAAACAGACCTCCATAACAAAGACAGGCATTATCTCAGAATAAAACGATGGGAAAAGGCCTTCCAAGTAAATAGTACCAGGAAACAAGCAAGAGTTATCCAATAAAATAGATTTTCAACCAAAAGTTATCAGCATGATAAGGAAGGACACTTCATATTCATCAAAGGGAAAATCCACCAGGAGAAAGTCTCAATTCTGAAAACCTATGCCCCCAAATTGCAAGAGCACCCAAATTCATAAAAGAAACTTTACTAAAGCTCAAAACACACATTGAACCCCAAACAATAGTAGTGGAAGATTTCAACACCCCACTCTCAATAGACAAGTCATTGAAACAGAAATGAATAGAGACACAGTGAAACTAAGAGAGGTTATGAACCAAATGGATTTAACAGATATCTACAGAACATTTCACCCTAAAACAAAAGAACACACCTTCTTCTCAGCACCTCATGGTACCTTCTCAAAAATCGCCCATATAATTGATCCCAAAACAACCCGCAACAGATACAAGAAGATTGACATAATACCATGCATCCTATCAGATCACCATGGCAATAAGAGCAAAACTACAAAAAACCCACATACACATAGAAACGAACCAAATCTTTATTCAATGATAACTTGGTCAGGGAAGAAATAAACAAAGAAATTGAAGACTTCCTGGAATTTAATGAAAATGTTGACACATCATTCCCAAACTTATGGGACACAGCAAAGCAGTGCTAAAAGAAAACTTCATAGCACTAAGTGCTCTAGTAAAAAAAAAAAAAAAAAAAAAAAAAAAAAAATTGGAGAGATCTTACACTAACAACTTAATGGCACACCTGAGAGCTCTAGAACAAAAACAAACAAACTCATCCAAGAGGAGTAGAAGGCAGGAAATACTCAAACTCAGGGTCAAAATCAACCAAGTAGAAACAAAGCAAACAATACAAAGAATCAACAAGATATATAAACTCCTAGCCAAACTTACTAAAAGGCCTAGAGGCAGTATCTAAATTAATAAAATCTGAAATGAAAAGGGAGGCATAATAACAGAAACAGGAAATTCAAAAAATCATCAGATCCTACTATAAAAGCCTATACTCAACAAAATTGGAAAATCTAGATGATTTTCTAGACAGATGTCACATACCAAAGTTAAATCAAGAGCAGGTAAACTGTCTAAACAGCCCCATATCACACTAGGAAATAGAAGAAGTCATTTAAAAACCTCCCAATGGAAAAAAAAAGCCCAGGGACAGATGGATTTAGTGCAGAATTCTACCAGACCTTTAAAGAAGACCTGATACCAATTTTTCTCAAACTACTCCATAAAAAAAGAAACAGAAGTAACACTACCTAACTCTTTCTATGAAGCCAAAATGACTCTGATACCTAAACCACACAAGGACCCAGCCAAAACAAAAAACAAACAAACAAAAAAAACCAAAAACAAACAAAAAACAACAAAAAAAGAGAACTTCAGACCAAACTCCCTTATGAATATAGATGCAAAAATACTCAAAATTCTTGCAAACTAAATCCAAAAACTCATCAAAACCATCATTCATCACAATGAAGGAGGCTTCATCCCAGGGATACAAGGTTGGTTTAATATATGAAAATCCATTAAAGTAATCCACTATATAAACAAACTCAAAGAGAAAAAAATCACATGAACATCTCCTTAGATGCAGAAAAGGCATTTGAAAAACACAATACCCCTTCATGTTAAAAGTATTGGAGAGATCAAGAATTCAAGGTCCATACATACACATAATAAGAACAATTTACTGCAAACCAACAGCCAATATCAAATTAAACGGAGACATACTTGAAGCAATCCCACTGAAATTGGTGACAAGACAAGTATGTTCATTCTCCCCATATCTATTCAATATAGTACTCAACGTGTTAGCTAGAACAATAAGACAACAAAAAGAGATCAAGGGGATACAAATTGGTAAAGAAGAAATAAAGATATCACTATTTGCAGATAATATGATAGTATACATAAGAGACCCCCAAAAATTCTACCAGAGAACTTCTCCAGCTGATAAACAATTTTAGCAAAGTGGCTGGATATAAAATTAACTCAAATAAATCAGTAGCTTCCGTTATACAAATGATAAGCAGGCTGAGAAAGAAATTAGGGAAACAACTCCCTTCATAATAGCCACAAATAATATAAAATATCTTGTGGTATCTCTAACCAAATAAGTGAGAGACCTATATGACAATAACTTCAAGTCTCTCAAGGAAGAAATCGAAGAAGATCTCAGAAAATGGAGAGATCTCCGATGCTTATGTATTGGAAGAATTAATATTGTAAAAATGGCCATCCTACCAAAGGCCATCCCCATCAAAATCCCATCACAATTCTTCAAAAACATGGAAAGAACAATTCTCAAATTCATCTGGAAAGGCAGAAAACCCAGAATAGCGAAAATGATTCTTAACAATAAAAGAACTGCTGGAGGAACCACCATCCTTGACCCCAAGCTTTACTATAGAGCAATAGTAATTAAAAAAAAAAAACTGCATGGTATTGGTGCAGAGACAGAAATGTTGAACAATGGAATAGAATTGAAAACCCAGAAATAAAACCACACACTTACAGTCATTTGACCTTTGACAAAGATCCCAAAAATATACAATGAAAAAAAAAAAAAAAAAAAAAGAAAGCGCTGGTCTAACTGGCTGTCTGTATGTAGAAGAATGAAAATAGACCCATATTTGTCACCTTGTACAAAACTCAAGTCCAAGTCCAAGTAGATCAAGAACCTCAACATAAAGCCAGATACACTGAATCTAAGAGAAGAGAAAGTGGGAAAGAGCCTCAAACTCATTGGCACAGGGGAAATTTTCCTAAACAGAACTTCAATGGCTCATGCTTTAAGATCAAGAACTGATAAATAGGACCTCATGAAACTGGAAAGCTTCTGTAAGTCAAAGGACATAATCAATAAAATGAATTGGCAACCTACAGATTGGGAAAAAATCTTCACTAACCCCACATCCGATAGAGGACTAATATCCAAAATATATAAAGAACTCAAGAAGTTAATTAAAAACAGCAACAACAACATCCCAAACAATGGAATATAGAACTAAACTGAGAATTCACAACTGAGGAATCTCAAATGGCTAAGAAGCACCTAAAGAAATGTTCAAAGTCCTTACTGATCAGAGAAATGCAAATCAAAACAACCCTGAGATTCCACCTTACACTAATCTGAATGGCTAAGATCAAAACCTCAGGTGACAACACATGTTGAAGAGGATGTGGAGAAAGAGGAACACTCCTCCATTGCTGGTGGGATTGCAAGCTGGTACAACCACTCTGGAAATCAATCTGGAGTTTCCTCAGAAAACTGGAAATAGATCTACCTGAAGATGCAGCTACACCACCTTTGGGAATATACTCAAAAGATGTCCCACTATGTCACAGTGGCACATGTTCCACTATGTTCATAGCAGTCTTATTTGTGATAGCCAGAAGCTGGAAACAACCCAGATATCCCATGACAGAAGAATGAATATAGAAAATGTGGTTCATTTACACAATGGAAATTAAGAACGTACTCAGCTATTAAGAATGAGGGTATCCTAAGTTTTGCAGGAAAATGGATGGAACTAGAAAATATCATCCTGAGTGAAGTAACTCAGACCCAAAAGGACATGCATAGTATGTACTCATTAATAAGTAGACATTAGGAAAGGAAAAAAAGTGCAGACAACCCAAGATTCAGTCCACAGAACTCAAAAGGGTTAACAAGCTGAAGTGCCCAAGTGAAGATGCCTCAGTCCCACTTGCCACTTGGAAGAGAGAAGAAAGCTATCACAAGTGGAGAGGGAAGGCAGGAGGGACCTGGGAAGGAAAGTGGACAGGGTGGGGAGTGAGCGGGAGAAGGGAACCTGATCTGATATTGGGTGAGGGAAAAGGACTGAAGCCCTAAGGTCCAGAAGAAAGAATGGAAACAGGCAACCTCAGGAGATAGGAGGTTAGGGGGATCCTCCAGAATGTACCAGAGATCTATAAGGTGAGAGACTCTCAGGACTCAAAGGGAGGGACCTTAGATGAAATGCCAGTCAGTAGGGAGAGGGAACTTACAGAGCCCACCTCCAGCAGGAAGACAGGACATCAATTGAGGGAAGTGGTTGCCATGCCACAGTCACACCTCTGACCCATAATTGTTCCTGTCTGAAAGAATTACAGAAATGGAGATGAGCCTGAGGAAAAGAGGGTGCAGCGACAGGCCCAAAGTGGGATACAGCTCAAGGGGGGGTCCCAAGTCCCGACACTATTACTGAGGCTATGGAGTGCTCACAAAATGGGGCCTAGCATGATCACCCTCTTGAAGACCCAACAAGCAGCTGAAAGAGTCAGATGCATATATTTGCACCCAACCAATGGACAGAAACAGCTAACCCCTGTGGTTGAATTAGGGGAAAGCTGAAAGAAGCTGAAGAAAAGGACGACCCTGTAGAAGGACCAGCAGTCTCAATTAACATGGACCCCCTAGATCTCTCAATCACTGGACCATCAAACAGGCAGCATATACCAGCTGATATGAGGCCCCTAACACACATACAATAGAGGACTGCTGGGTCTGTGTTCATTCAGAGATGATGCACCTAATTCTCGAGAGACTGGAGTCCCCAAAGTTTTTACAGGTTAGGTGGAGTGGGTGTGGGGACATCCACGTGGAGACGGGGTTGGGGTGGAGGTATGAGATGTGGAACAGTTGGAGGGTAGATAGGGGCAGGGGGAATAAAATATGGAGTGTAAAAAAAATTAATTAACCAATAAAAAAATCAAAAGAAAAAAATCTTATCAGATTGAAAAAAATCTTAAAAACACCCTAACAACTCAGAGCCATGAATTTGCTATCTGGCCCTAAACTCATATGCTTAATTATCTAAGATCAGTGTATAATGGCAGTTAGAGAAGGACTGGGTATTCTTCAAATTTTTGTATCAATAGAAGAAATTCATACTAAGAAAAACCTTAATTCTGTATCAAAATAATCTCTGTACCAATGTAAGAAATTATAACTTCAACTTAGTAACAATTATAAAGATTTCTTCCAAATGAGATTATAGCTACACAATAGATTCTAGCTATATCCTCCCTGTTAATTTCTGACCATTTCTAAATTCCCCAAAAACATGACCTTAGCATAGCCACCTCCAGACTCCCAAGCCCAGGGAAATGGGAAGATAGCTCTTCATAAATTTTTTCTGCTGAATATAGGCGTTGAGATATCTTTGTGGGGGGGGGGGGTAAGGAAAATGCAGGAGTTGGTTAGGCCTTAAGTAGGCCATACCAGCTATTGTTATTAGTCTTTGATGTCTGCATTCTGACTGGATCCATCTGAAAATTCATGATATCAGGAGGTCAAGCAGGTCAATTCAGCATGTTTGACGATGAATCTCACCAAAGCTGTATATGCTGCAATATACAAATCTCAAAACAAAATTTAAGTATCATCAAGATATCTGTGTGGATTGTATTAGTCTGTGTAGGATGTACAGATTAGTTAGGATAAAATTCTGCTCCTTTTTTTGAGCATTAAAAGGACAGTCTTTTATGAGCCAATTTTAATAATAACCAATCATAAGTTTTCATTCATGCCATGTGACGGAGGGAACAAAAAGTCTTTACCTTTACTGTTTGATACTCTTGAATCTAGTTCTTCAGTGGGTCCGCCTCTATCAAATCTGATCCATATGACTGTGGAAGGTGCACAGACTCTAACCACCTTTTCTAAAAACACAAAGACAAAGCCTTCCTCCCAAATCAGCACGCCCTTCACCCAGTAACCAGGAAAACTTCTAGCTTGACCTCTCTCCCAGAGGAATAATAAAACAACCATGAAACTCAAAATCACACCCGTTTTGATAATTAAGGCAATTCAAAACAAATGAAGTAAACTAAACAAATACTGTATGAGCCTATGCTTAGGCCTTTTCTAATTTGTCATGTCAGGATATTAACCCAAAATTCCCGTGGAGCCCGTGTTCAGAGAATATGATTATCCTACAGACTTTATTATACCATCTATAAAATAAATTAATTAAACTTCCACTAATAGCTGCCTACAGGAAACAGGTAGTTTTTACCTGGTGTGCTCTCTGCCTGGAGCTTCAGACTTTTATTAATACCTGCTTACTAGCAGGCAGTTATGACTGTTCTCTGCTTATAGCCAGTGAGTGAATTTTTCCCTGTACTAGTTCTGAACTGAGTGTGAAATTCCCCTCATGACTCAGGCAAAATCTGTATTTAAATCTTTAAAAACAAATAAACCAAACTTTAAAATTCTGTCCTGTGATTCCCTACTTGTAGGAAGCAAGCACCTTTTACTCTCTGGCTTTCTGTCTCAGAGCAGTCTGTAGTTTTCCCCTGCTTCTTTGTTTAGAATCCTGTCGGCATGCTTGAGTCACGTGACTAGGAACTAAATCTCTAACTCTCAGGCTAAGAATTTTAAGTTTCTAGTGGACTTTTGACTGAAATGTTGAATGGCCACCTGTTGTGTGGAGTAATGAGTTACTACACGCTTCACTGCAGTACTGAACTGCCCTTGAATTTCAGTGGTTCATCATTAAAGGTGGCCAAAACATCCCACTGGGGTGTCTGCTCTGAGCATCATAATGTAAGACCTCATCATTTTGACCTTGGCCTTCCCTATGGAGGGGAGATACTCATCGGTGTTAGACTGTCTCGTAAGCCCCCTTCTGCTGTAACACACGGCAATTAGTCACATGTTACGGACCCTTCATCTATCAAGGTGGGACAGTAGTGAACCATGGCACATCTAAAGCTTTTCTGCAAAACATAAAAACAAAAACAAAACCCAACATCTCTACAAATAGCTAATAAATGCTTTTTTAAAATGTTCAACATTCTTAGCAATCAGCTATCAAAAATGCAAATTAATGTTGCATAGCGATTCCATCTCACCTGGCTCAAAATGGCAATTATCAAGTAATCAGATGAGAACAAATGCTGGGCAGGATGTGGGGTAAGAAGTCAAAGCATAAACTTGTGGAGCTTACATGGATCTGTACAGAGGTTCTTCAACGTAAAAATAGAATTCTATATGCCCCAGCCATACACGTCCTGGGGATCCACCCTGAGCTATCTGACAGAGAGACATAGGCACCCGTTTTTGCAGCTGCACTGTTTCCTGACTAGGAAACAGAGCCTGCCTGGATGGCCATCAACAGACAAATTAAAAAAGAAAATGCAGAGTAGTCTTTCAGAAATGGATACATGAATGTGTGGGAAAACAGACATAACTGGAAATCATCATGTTAAATAAACTAGACTCAGAGAAACAAATGCAGCATGTTCTCTCTTATACGGAAAATCTGTGTTTAAGAGAGAAACAGCAAAGCAGAGACAGAGACTGCTGTGTGTGTGTATCTGTGAGGTGTGGGAGGGGGTGTGGGGGTGTGTATGAATCTGTGTGTATGTGTGGTGTATGTGATGTCTTTCTGTGTGTACAAGTGTATTGTAGTATGTGTCTATGTGTCATGTGTGGTATGTGTGTCTCTGCAATGTGTGGTGTGAGTTACATGTGTGTATGTCTGAATATGAGGGTATAGGGGTATCAAAGTGTGTATGTATGTGTGTGTGATAGGTGTTTGTAGTATGTGTATAGTGTGTGTATATGTATTGTTGTTTGTATGTATCCGTGTAGTTCATGTGTGGTGTGTATCTGTGGGTAGTGTGTATATGTGGTATTTGAATTGTGTGGTATGTATGTGTCTGTGTGGGGAGCTTGGAGAATCTCTGTGTGTGTGGTTTGTGCGCGCACGTGTGACTTTGAGGGGGTTGTAGTGTGTGTGTGTGTGTGTGTGTGTGTGTGTGCGACACACACACACACACACGCACGCAGCAGAGCTAGAACGGGGTACTTCACAAAAGAACTCGCACAATATGTACTCACTGAGAAGTGGATATTAGCCCAGAAACTTAGAATACACAAGATATAAGATACAATTTGCTAAACGAATGAAACTCAAGAAGAATGAAGACCAAAGTGTGGACACTTTGCCCCTTCTTAGAATTGGGAACAAAACACCCATGGAAGGAGTTACAGAGACAAAGTTTGGAGCTGAGACGAAAGGATGGACCATCTAGAGACTACCATATCTGGGGATCCATCCCATAATCAGCTTCCAAATGCTGACACCATTGCATACACTAGCAAGATTTTCCTGAAAGGACCCAGATACAGCTGTCTCTTGTGAGACTATGCCGGGGCCTAGCAAACACAGAAGTGGATGCTCACAGTCAGCTATTGGATGGATCACAGGGCCCCCAATGGAGGAGCTAGAGATATTACCCAAGGAGCTAAAGGGATCTGCAACCCTATAGGTGGAACAACAATATGAACTAACCAGTACCCCGAAGCTCATGTCTCTAGCTGCATATGAATCAGAAGATGGCCTAGTTGGCCACCAGTGGAAAGAGAGGCCCATTAGTCATGCAAACTTTATATGCCTCAGTACAGGGGGAACGCCAGGGCCAAGAAGTGGGAGTGGGTGGGTGGGGGAGTGTGTGGGTGAGCATGTGGGGGACTTTTGGGATAGCATTGGAAATGTAAATGAAATAAATACCCAATTAAAAAAAAAGAAAGGTACTTGACAGGGAAGAAGGATGACATCTTGAAGAGAAGTGGGACACTATGTAGGGAGAGAATACATGTACTGGGAAAGCAGAATGCAGCAGAATACATGTAATAGCAAGTCAGAGTACATGTTGTAGGAAAGCAGAGTTACCTGCAGGAAGAAAGCAAGTCAGCTGGACATAGGAGGTGTAACATGGAAGGGCAGTAAGGTTGGAGTTGCAACGTATTAGCATACATTTGAGGTTTGTTTACACTATTTTACTTTAAAATATTTCTCTGAGACCAAACCTACGGATAATAGGAATTGATGAGAATGAAGATTTTCAACTTAAAGGGCCAGCTAATATCTTAAACAAAATAATAGAAGAAAACTTCCCAAACATAAAAAAAGAGATGCCCATGATCATACAAGAAGCATACAGAACTCCAAATAGACTGGACCAGAAAAGAAATTCCTCCCGACACATAATAATCAGAACAACAAATGCACTAAATAAAGATAGAATATTAAAAGCAGTAAGGGAGAAAGGTCAAGTAACATATAAAGGAAGGCCTATCAGAATTACACCAGACTTTTCACCAGAGACTATGAAAGCCAGAAGAGCCTGGACAGATGTTATACAGACACTAAGAGAACACAAATGCCAGCCCAGGCTACTATACCCGGCCAAACTCTCAATTACCATAGATGGAGAAACCAAAGTATTCCACGACAAAACCAAGTTCACACAATATCTTTCCACGAATCCAGCCCTTCAAAGGATAATAACAGAAAAGAAGCAATACAAGGACGGAAATCACGCCCTAGAACAACCAAGAAAGTAATCATTCAACAAACCAAAAAGAAGACAGCCACAAGAACAGAATGCCAACTCTAACAACAAAAATAAAAGGGAGCAACAATTACTTTTCCTTAATATCTCTTAATATCAATGGACTCAATTCCCCAATAAAAAGACATAGACTAACAGACTGGCTACACAAACAGGACCCAACATTCTGCTGCTTACAGGAAACCCATCTCAGGGAAAAAGACAGACACTACCTCAGAGTGAAAGGCTGGAAAACAATTTTCCAAGCAAATGGACTGAAGAAACAAGCTGGAGTAGCCATTTTAATATCGGATAAAATCGACTTCCAACCCAAAGTTATCAAAAAAGACAAGGAGGGACACTTCATACTCATCAAAGGTAAAATCCTCCAAGAGGAACTCTCAATTCTGAATATCTACGCTCCAAATGCAAGGGCAGCCACATTCATTAGAGACACTTTAGTAAAGCTCAAAGCATACATTGCACCTCACACAATAATAGTGGGAGACTTCAACACACCACTTTCTTCAAAGGACAGATCGTGGAAACAGAAACTAAACAGGGACACAGTGAAACTAACAGAAGTTATGAAACAAATGGACCTGACAGATATCTACAGAACATTTTATCCTAAAACAAAAGGATATACCTTCTTCTCAGCACCTCACGGGACCTTCTCCAAAATTGACCATATAATTGGTCACAAAACAGGCCTCAATAGATACAAAAATATTGAAATTGTCCCATGTATCCTATCAGACCACCATGGCCTAAGACTGATCTTCAATAACAACATAAATAATGGAAAGCCAACATTCACGTGGAAACTGAATAACACTCTTCTCAATGATACCTTGGTCAAGGAAGGAATAAAGAAAGAAATTAAAGACTTTTTAGAGTTTAATGAAAATGAAGCCACAACGTACCCAAACCTATGGGACACAATGAAAGCATTTCTAAGAGGGAAACTCAAAGCGCTGAGTGCCTCCAAGAAGAAACGGGAGACAGCACATACTAGCAGCTTGACAACACATCTAAAAGCCCTAGAAAAAAAGGAAGCAAATTCACCCAAGAGGAGTAGACGGCAGGAAATAATCAAACTCAGGGGTGAAATCAACCAAGTGGAAACAAGAAGAACTATTCAAAGAATTAACCAAACGAGGAGTTGGTTCTTTGAGAAAATCAACAAGATAGATAAACCCTTAGCTAGACTCACTAAAGGGCACAGGGACAAAATCCTAATTAACAAAATCAGAAATGAAAAGGGAGACATAACAACAGATCCTGAAGAAATCCAAAACACCATCAGATCCTTCTACAAAAGGCTATACTCAACAAAACTGGAAAACCTGGACGAAATGGACAAATTTCTGGACAGATACCAGGTACCAAAGTTGAATCAGGATCAAGTTGACCATCTAAACAGTCCCATATCACCTAAAGAAATAGAAGCATTTATTAATAGTCTCCCAACCAAAAAAAGCCCAGGACCGGATGGGTTTAGTGCAGAGTTCTATCAGACCTTCAAAGAAGATCTAATTCCAATTCTGCACAAACTATTTCACAAAATAGAAGTAGAAGGTACTCTACCCAACTCATTTTATGAAGCCACTATTACTCTGATACCTAAACCACAGAAAGATCCAACAAAGATAGAGAACTTCAGACCAATTTCTCTTATGAATATCGATGTAAAAATCCTCAATAAAATTCTCGCTAACCGAATCCAAGAACACATTAAAGCAATCATCCATCCTGACCAAGTAGGTTTTATTCCAGGGATGCAGGGATGGTTTAATATACGAAAATCCATCAATGTAATCCATTATATAAACAAACTCAAAGACAAAAACCACATGATCATCTCGTTAGATGCAGAAAAAGCATTTGACAAGATCCAACACCCATTCATGATAAAAGTTTTGGAAAGATCAGGAATTCAAGGCCCATACCTAAACATGATAAAAGCAATCTACAGCAAACCAGTAGCCAACATCAAAGTAAATGGAGAGAAGCTGGAAGCAATCCCACTAAAATCAGGGACTAGACAAGGCTGCCCACTTTCTCCCTACCTTTTCAACATAGTACTTGAAGTATTAGCCAGAGCAATTCGACAACAAAAGGAGATCAAGGGGATACAAATTGGAAAAGAGGAAGTCAAAATATCACTTTTTGCAGATGATATGATAGTATATATAAGTGACCCTAAAAATTCTACCAGAGAACTCCTAAACCTGATAAACAGCTTCGGTGAAGTAGCTGGATATAAAATAAACTCAAACAAGTCAATGGCCTTTCTCTATACAAAGAATAAACAGGCTGAGAAAGAAATTAGGGAAACAACACCCTTCTCAATAGTCACAAATAATATAAAATATCTTGGCGTGACTCTAACTAAGGAGGTGAAAGATCTGTATGATAAAAACTTCAAATCTCTGAAGAAAGAAATTAAAGAAGATCTCAGAAGATGGAAAGATCTCCCATGCTCATGGATTGGCAGGATCAACATTGTAAAAATGGCTATCTTGCCAAAAGCAATCTACAGATTCAATGCAATCCCCATCAAAATTCCAACTCAATTCTTCAACGAATTGGAAGGAGCAATTTGCAAATTTGTCTGGAATAACAAAAAACCTAGGATAGCAAAAAGTCTTCTCAAGGATAAAAGAACTTCTGGCGGAATCACCATGCCAGACCTAAAGCTTTACTACAGAGCAATTGTGATAAAAACTGCATGGTACTGGTATAGAGACAGACAAGTAGACCAATGGAATAGAATTGAAGATCCAGAAATGAACCCACACACCTATGGTCACTTGATCTTCGACAAGGGAGCTAAAACCATCCAGTGGAAGAAAGACAGCATTTTCAACAATTGGTGCTGGCACAACTGGTTGTTATCGTGTAGAAGAATGCGAATCGATCCATACTTATCTCCTTGTACTAAGGTCAAATCTAAGTGGATCAAGGAACTCCACATAAAACCAGAGACACTGAAACTTATAGAGGAGAAAGTGGGGAAAAGCCTTGAAGATATGGGCACAGGGGAAAAATTCCTGAACAGAACAGCAATGGCTTGTGCTGTAAGATCGAGAATCGACAAATGGGACCTAATGGAACTCCAAAGTTTCTGCAAGGCAAAAGACACCGTCAATAAGACAAAAAGACCACCAACAGATTGGGAAAGGATCTTTACCTATCCTAAATCAGATAGGGGACTAATATCCAACATATATAAAGAACTCAAGAAGGTGGACTTCAGAAAATCAAATAACCCCATTAAAAAATGGGGCTCAGAACTGAACAAAGAATTCTCACCTGAGGAATACCGAATGGCAGAGAAGCACTTGAAAAAATGTTCAACATCCTTAATCATCAGGGAAATGCAAATCAAAACAACCCTGAGATTCCACCTCACACCAGTCAGAATGGCTAAGATCAAAAATTCAGGTGACAGCAGATGCTGGCGAGGATGTGGAGTAAGAGGAACACTCCTCCATTGTTGGTGGGAGTGCAGGCTTGTACAACCACTCTGGAAATCAGTCTGGCGGTTCCTCAGAAAACTGGACATAGTACTACCGGAGGATCCAGCAATACCTCTCCTGGGCATATATCCAGAAGATGCCCCAACAGGTAAGAAGGACACATGCTCCACTATGTTCATAGCAGCCTTATTTATAATAGCCAGAAGCTGGAAAGAACCTAGATGCCCCTCAACAGAGGAATGGATACAGAAAATGTGGTACATCTACACAATGGAGTACTACTCAGCTATTAAAAAGAATGAATTTATGAAATTCCTAGCCAAATGGATGGACCTGGAGGGCATCATCCTGAGTGAGGTAACACATTCACAAAGAAACTCACACAATATGTATTCACTGATAAGTGGATATTAGCCCCAAACCTACGATACCCAAGATATAAGATATAATTTGCTAAACACATGAAACTCAAGGAGAATGAAGACTGAAGTGTGGACACTATGCCCCTCCTTAGATTTGGGAACAAAACACCCATGGAAGGAGTTACAGAGACGGAGTTTGGAGCTGAGATGAAAGGATGGACCATGTAGAGACTGCCATAGCCAGGGATCCACCCCATAATCAGCATCCAAACGCTGACACCATTGCATACACTAGCAAGATTTTATTGAAAGGACGCAGATGTAGCTGTCTCTTGTGAGACTATGCCGGGGCCCAGCAAACACAGAAGTGGATGCTCACAGTCAGCTAATGGATGGATCATAGGGCTCCCAATGGAGGAGCTAGAGAAAGTAGCCAAGGAGCTAAAGGGATCTGCAACCCTATAGGTGGAACAACATTATGAGCTAACCAGTACCCCGGAGCTCTTGACTCTAGCTGCATATATATCAAAAGATGGCCTAGTCGGCCATCACTGGAAAGAGAGGCCCATTGGACTTGCAAACTTTATATGCCCCAGTACAGGGGAATACCAGGGCCAAAAAGGGGGAGTGGGTGGGCAGGGGAGTGGGGGTGGGTGGATATGGGGGACTTTTGGTATAGCATTGGAAATGTAAATGAGTTAAATACCTAATAAAAAATGGAAAAAAAAATATTTCTCTGAGTGTTTGTGCAACCCTGTTATATGAAAACCAAGGAGGCTGAAAGAGAGGCTCCCAGGCTCAAGGCTAGTCTATGTCATAACATGACCCTGCGTCCAAAGTGAAAGAGAAAACTTCTCTCCTTCCATGGGTGTGTGTGTGTTTGAAATCCTATGGCTTTGAGCTGAGGGAGAGAAGCGCAAGCACATGACTGATTTGCTAATGCAAAAGCCACAGATGATCCCAGTAACAGCCACATGGGCAGTCCACAGTGGCAGAGGTCACTAGAGCTCCCCTTAGATGATTTTGATGCACAGACTTTATAAAGGGAACCCACTGGATCACCAGATAACAAGGAGAGCTTTAGGGATGCTTCCGGGTAGTTGCTTGTGAGTTTCCTCTGTTCTTGTGGCTCTGCCCTAGAGGCAGGAGTATGCTCAATCGCACACAGTCATGTTGCCACTAGACAGTGGGTTGGGAAAGAACTGATGTCCAGGCAGGAAAATAGTGCTCACTGCTAGGAACTAAGAGGTGAGAAAATATAAACCATGGTCAAAGCTAGCCCCACAGAACTGTGGGCAAAGCAAGCACTGAGAAGTCATCTTCAGCTTCCAGGCTAGATTGGGGTTTTAACCAATGCCTTTAATTAGTTTGCTGTAAGGATAAAGGACTAAAAGGAATTTAAATTTATTGACTCTTTTGAAAATGTGACTCATTTGAACCTCATGATTACTGTGGCAAATGCCTTTTTATGGCAGAACTCCAGCCCCCAATCAGTCACCACTGAAAGAATATTCAGCTCGAGAATTCTGGCTTCAAAGGTCTCACCATTGTTGAAACCAGGTAAACAGAATGTGAGTCACTTAATGGAGCTTAACTCTGTGGTCATTATTCTTCAGCCAATGTCTTTGCTTTGTTACAAGGCTGGCCTTCAGTGTTATTCTTGTTCTCTGAAGTTGCTAACTGGCATTACTGACGTCCCTCTACCATAGTACTTCTGATTTTGCAGCTTACCATGCATCAAAACCGGGAGGACACTAAGCACTAAGACATGCCTTGATCATGGTGCTAACTCAGAAGATACTATCAGAGGTACTAGGGAAGCGCTATGTTTATGTCCTTTCTTGTGTGTTTACTGATATTTGGCTCATCAAAATCAGGAGGGATCCCTCACATATTTGAAGCTGAAGAACTCTGAGTCTTCTGTGACCAGTCTGTCCTTTCTGCAGACTGTTCCTTCTTCAGCATTCCCAGACTTAGTAGCATCAACACATCCTCCTGTTTTCAGCTTGAAATCTCAGTCTTCATTATCTTGCTCATGGATAGTATTCCATGGATTATCTAAGAGCAAATGTAAGACACATAGGTAGACAAACATGGCACTTGAGAGGCCAGACACCACTGGTTAGAAAGGCACTCAACTGCTAAGAGAGGAAGGTATTTGAGCAAATATTTGAGGATTCATTTGGCAAGCCATAGCTAACATAGTATAAATCAGAAGCAGTGCAGGAGGTCAGTTGCACAGTATGTAACCTCCTGACACTTTCAGATTCAGGATTCAGGAAAAGGTTCTGAACACTCTTGGATCTGTGTGGGGAAAACCATACTGTCCTCTCCTCTGTATTCACCACACTCTGGTACTAGATAAGTGTGGGCTTTATATCACATAAACTGATCAAAACATTGCAAAGAGAGTTCAAGGGAGGATGCTTGGATCTCACTCAGAAGAGGAAATAAAATTGTCATTGGAGGTGGATAGAGGAAACTGGATCGGAGCAGAGACAGAGAAAAGAAAGGGGAATCCAATGTGCAATCTAGGGTGTGCAAGAGACCTGGAATGGGGGAGGCTTCAGGGAGTCTATGAGGGTGACTCTAGCTGAATCTCAAAGCAGTGTGGAATATGAAGCCTGAAATGCCCACCTCCTAGGCAGGACTCCCACTGATGGGATAAGGACACCAACCTACCCACAAAACCTTCGATCCAAAATTTTTCCTGCCTATAAGAAATGCAGTGACAAAGATGGAGCATAGAAGGAGATAATGGCCAACCAATAACTGGCCCAACTTGAGACCCATCCAATGGGCAGGAACAAACCTCTGACACTATTAATGATGCTCTGTTATGTTTACAGACAGGAGTCTAGCATAACTGTCCTCTGAGAGGCTCCACCAAGCAGTGAATGGAAATAGATGCAGAGATCAACAGCCAAACATTAAACAGTGTTCAGAAAGCCTTGTGGTAGAGTTTAGAAAAGGATTGAGAAACCTGAAGGAGACAGGGAATCCACAAGAAGAACAATAGAGTCAACTAACCTGGAACCTCGGAGGCTCCCAGAGACTGAACCACTGACCAAAGAGCATACAAGGGCTGGACCTAGGCACCTCGCACATATGTAGCAGATGTGCAGCTTGGTCTTTATGCAGGTCCCCCAACTGGAACAGAAGCTTACCCTGACTCTGTTGCCTGTCTGTGGATCATTTTTCCCTAACTGGGTATCTTGACTACAGAGGTGTCAGGGTGGGTTGGTACCCAAGGGGACCTTCTACTTCTCAGAGATGAAGGGCAAAGGGGATGAGTCATGTGATGGGAGGACTGTCAGAGGGTGAATAAGTAAATTAATGGAAAAAGATTTAAAATAAACTTCATGTTTGTGTCTTAGCTTCTGTAGTGAAGACATGGCTCGGCTACATCCTCAGCATAGGATCTCATCTCAGGGTTTCCGCTAGGTTTGCATTTTCATTTGGAAGTTTTACCTGAGAAAATTAACTTTCAAACTCACTCAAGGTGGTCATGTTTGCTTTTCCCCCCATTATCACTACTTGTGGCTATTGGTTAGCAAACTGCAGCCTGGTCTAGCCTTGTCTCAGCATTTCTCTGTCTCACTAAAGATCAAGCCACTGACTCCTCTCCTTCAGTACAGGAATGCTTTCAAAACTCTGAGTTGGAACTCAGCAGAGGCAGAAGCATGGATGCAGTCATCTTACCTCTAAGAATTCTTGTATAGAGAATATCTTATGTATTTTGTAGATGCATCACCTGTCAATTAAAAAGCCTATGGCCTATGGCTTAAGCAGGAAATAGAAGGTGGGACATCTAGAAGGGAAAAGAAATGGGAATTGATAAAAATGTCTTCAAGGATACATAGATAATAAATAAATCCAGGCCTTTGATCTCAATACAAGGGGAGACAGAGGCAAGGACAAATACATAGGTTCCTTGTGGGTTTTTAGGCCAGTCAAATCTACAGAGTAAGTCCAAGTCAGCCTGGGCTCCACAAAAAACAAACAGTCTCGATAAATTATTATTGTTGTTGTTGTTTTCATTGTTTTAAATTATCAAAAATGAAGATGGCTATAAGTACAATGGTTGTGGTATTATGGTACAATCTCTATGAGAAAGGTCAAAATAGAGCAGACTTAAATAGAAAAAAGGTTTGCTCATAGTTTGCAACTGCTTAAACTGTTCTTTTTCTAGATACTAGAAATTTTAAATTTTTCAAATTTTACAATTATTTATGCAAATACAACTCAATCTAAGAGAATGTAGAGTTCCTTATTTTGTAGGCCATTTAAGAGCAAATATTGAATTATCTGGACCCCTTAGTGAGGGCAATGTCACAGCAGATTTTTATACCAGGCAGATTATAGGCTTTACACAGGAACAATTAGCCATACAATTTCATTCTTTACATCATCAAAATAGTAATAACTTAAGACAATAATTTGGTATTTCTAGAAAATGTGCACGTCAAATTGTAAAGACTTGTTCTCAGTGTCCTCAGTTTCTACCCATACCACATAATGGTGTTAATCCTCGAGGATTTATACCCAATCAATTATGGCAAATGCATGTTACACTTATTTCTGATTTTGGAAAATTAAAATATGTACACGTGATTATAAACACCTTTTCAGGCTTTCTAGTTGCAACTGCCTTAACAGGAGAAGCAACTAAAAATGTAATTAGTCATTATTTTTCTATGCTTGTTGTTCCAAATCAGATTAAAACAGGTAATGGAATTGACTATTACAGTCAAGCATTTGAGATGTTTTGTCAACAATTTAACATTACCCATATTGCTGGGAGTCCTTATAATAATCCTCAAGGACAAAGTATTGAGAAACAGGTATTGTGAAACTATCTTTATAAAATAAAAACAGGGGAGTTATATAACTGTATACCACACATTTGTTTAAATCATGTTCTTTTTATTTTAAAATTTTTGAAACTTGGATGTCAAGGAACTGTCTGAGTGTATATGGCAACTAGGCATACTTTTATGCCTAGGTGAAATGGAAGGATCCCCATACTGGCACATGGCATGGTTCTGATCAGGTATTTAATATGGGAAGAGGACATGTTTGTGTTTTTTTTCTACAGGATGCTGAAGGAGCATGGTAGCTGCCAGAGTGACTGGTGTGACATGCTGATGCTGGGACAAATGATGCAGATTTGTGAGCTTTCAGAGTGCCCTGACAACGGACACTGGAAAGCTGTTTTGGACACATATGTTCCTGACCCACCTTTACTTGCATATATCCCATATTGGACAAGCTGCCTTGCTTCAAGATTTTAGACCTTGTGAGACAGAGAATATGGAGACTGTGGAAACCACCTTCAAAAAGAAGTTGTGATGACTCTTCTCTTTCCTTTAGTGTGACCAGTTATTCTGACTCAATCATGGACTGGTCTATAAATCAATCCAATATTGGAAATAAAAGTCTTTATTTGGAATGCTGGTTCTGGACATTTTTAGAAACATATTTGAAAGTAAGCTGCAGTTCTCTATGATGTTAGCAATAGATAAAATTGGGATAGGATCTTAATTTCAAACAAATATTACTGCATTTGTTAAGGCTCCCAATCTTTTATTAATTGGTCATGTTAAAATTACTTTTGTTTGACAGTATTCAATTTAAATTGTATTGATCATACTCTTTCCAATTGTGTTAATGTATTAAAACCTGGCATGTCTGTTATGGTGGTCTATCAAACACTTTTTGGGATTTTTTGTTTTGTTTTGTTTTTGTTTTTATTTTTTAATTAGGTATTTTCTTCATTTACATTTCCAATGCTATCCCAAAAGTCCTCCATACACTCCCCCCCCACTCCCCTACCCACCCACTCCCACTTCTTGGCTCTGGCGTTCACCTGTACTGAGGCATATAAAGTTTGCAAAACCAAGGGGCCTCTCTTCCCAATGATAGCCAACTAGACCATATTCTGCTACATATGCAGCTAGAGACACGAGCTCCAGGGTTACTGGTTAGTTCATATAGTTGTTCCACCTATAGGGTTGCAGATCCCTTTAGCTCCTTGGGTAATTTCTCTAGCTCCTCCATTGGGGGCCCTGTGTTTCATCCAATAGCTGACTGTGAGCATCCACTTATGTGTTTGCCAGGCACTAGTATAGCCTCACAAGAAACAGCTATATCAGGGTCCTTTCAGCAAAATCTTGCTAGCGTATGCACTGGTGTCAGCATTTGGAGACTGATTATGGGATGGATCCCTGAGTGTGGCAGTCTCTAGATGGTCCACCCTTTCATCTCAGCTCCAAACTTGGTCTCTTTAACTCCTTCCATGGGTGTTTTGTTCCCAATTCTAAGAAGGGGCAAAGTGCCCACATTTTGGTCTTCGTTCTTCTTGAGTTTTGAGAATTGTATCTTGTATCTTAGGTATTCTAAGTTCTGGGCTAATATCCACTTATCAGTGAGTACAGATCATGTGGTTTTTCTTTTTTGTGTCTACTTCCCTTTTTAGATCTAGTATGGTTTTGTTCATTTCCATCACCTGTTTGGATGTGTTTTCCTGTTTTTCTTTAAGGACTTGTAACTCTTTAGCAGTGTTCTCCTGTATTTCTTTAAGTGAGTTATTAAAGTCCTTCTTGATGTCCTCTGCTATCATCATGAGATATGCTTTTAAATCCGGGCTAGCTTTTCCGTTGTGTTGGGGTGCCCAGGACTGGCTGAGTTGGGAGTGCTGCATTCTGATAATGGTGAGTGGTCTTGGTTTCTGTTAGTAAGTTTCTTACGGTTGCCTTTCAACATCTGGTAATCTCTGGAGTTAGTTGTTATAGTTGTCTCTGGTTAGAGCTTGTTCCTCTCTTGATTCTGCTAGCCTCTATCAGCAGACCTGGGAGACTAGCTCTCTCCTGAGTTTCAGTGGTCAGAGTACTCTCTGCAGGCAAGCTCTCCTCTTGCAGGGAAGGTGCTCAGATATCTGGCATTCGGACCTACCTCCTGGCAGAAGATGAAGGCCCGAAACAGGGCCTGTCCCAGAAGCTGTGTCACTTCTGTAGTCCACACTCTCACCTGCGCAGACTAGTCTCTGAGAGATCTGGGAACCAAGATCCCAGTTTTTGTTTTATTGCCTGTGAATATTCTAGGACTTTGGTATTCTGAAAAAAGCTTGCAGGTACTGGAAGAAGTGTTTCAGGCTTTAAGTAGAACAAGAGTGTAGTGAGTTTGATTATTGCTGGCATAGCAGCTTTAATTACACTGATAGCTAGCACCACTGCCTCTGCAAATGCTTTGACACAAGAAGTTAAGACAGCTACTTTTGTTAATCATTTAGCAAAAAACAAAAAAAAAAAAAAAAGTTGCTAATGTTTTGTTTATTCAAGAAGATTTAGATAAGTGTTTGGAAAAATGAGTTGACACTCTTTATGATACTATTCAAATTATTGGAGAAGAGGTTCAGAGTCTAAAAGTAAGGAGCCATTTCAAGTGCCATGCCAAATACCAATTGATTTGTGTTACTTCTAATTTACAATGACAGTCACTATAGTTGGGGAAAAGTTCAAAGACACTTGCAGGGTGTTTGGCATATAATTCCAACATCTCTCTGGATGTTTTAACTTTGCATAGTGAAGGTACGAATTTAAAGAATGCTGCTCTGCTGAGCTTTGATGCTGCTGATATTGCTGATAAAAGTGGCCTGAGGTCAGTATTTCCATCTTGATCAAGCTTCAAGAATGGCATAATATGGCTTTATCATGCTAGCCCCTCTTGTCCTGGAAATACTTCTATTCCTTCCCATTGTGTTAAAGCTTGCCTTTAACAACATCAACATGTTGGTGGCCAAAGTACATGGCTTGAAACTAAAAATGAACCCCCAGACAGAGTTATAAATTTAACAGGCTGGCAAGCCAGGGACAGGGAAGATTCTGCACAGAGCCTTACCGACCTAAGACAGAGGCATGCACTGAAAGGTCATGTTTGCTTATAACAAACACGAAAAGTTCATTTAACACAAGCAAGCTACATGTGTCTTGAAGATGGTTAAGGAAGGTGTTCTTGTCAGAACAACATAAGACAGGCTCAGACTTATTTATGAATTAAAAGGGGAAGACGTGGAGAGCCTTTTGGGGTGCTGCTAGGCAGGAATCTGACATTGGCCGAGGACAAGAAAATGGTGCTACTTGGCAGGAATCTGACATTTGGCCATGACAAAGAAGTAAGTCTAGGCAACAATCTAACTTTAGTCTATAATGGGGAAGTAGGTTCAGGCAGGAATTTGTATATTAGGGAGGAACAAAAGAAGTAGGCTTCACTCAAGATTTTGGGCTTGGACAAGGAAGTGGGCTCAAGTACTTTGGTCATTATGACAGGCCCTTGGAAACAACTTTTATGGGAGTAATCACAGGACTTTGCTTACTGCCTTGCTAGTTCCCTATTGTACTGCTTGCCCATTATACTTGCATGTAATTAAAATGATATAAAAAGCAGATTGGGAAAATTAAATGTGCATTCAGTCTCAGAATTGACTGGGGTCACACTGAAAAAAAAAGGGGGAGGCTGCTGGGTTGAATCAGTTTATATCTCTTCAAACTCCTGGCATGCTATGTTGAGAAAGAGGCTCAATGCTTGTGTTAAAAGGGAAAATGAAAAGGCTTTGTCTACTTCCAGACTAATAATGATCAGATTTGATAGAGGGAGACTCCCTGAAGATCTTGGCTTTAGACAGGAGAAAATCAACTGGTACTGGTAATACATATTGCTAAGCCCTCAATTGAAACACTCTGAAACTGATTGGGAAATATGTATATTTCCAGCCAGAACTTTAACTTACACAGCCAATAAATCTATAAGATTTATTGATTTAAGAGTTTATTGGCTACAGAATTCTCATTACTTACTATATATCATCCTTTCACATGGCATGAATAGAGATTTATATTGCAGTTTGATTATATGATAAAACTAGCTTCTAAAGAAAGACAGCTGCCTTTCACTTGCTCAAACCAACAGCAGAAAATCATCCTTAATTTATCTGCACACACTTCACATTCCTTACAAATATCTTTATAGAACTATGTATAGCTTGTAAGGTTTGTATATTGCAGAATGGAAGGCCAGGAAGCAGCCCTGAGAAGATCCACCCTAGAGGATGTTTGGATGCCTGATCTTGACTCAACAGATGTGTTTTCCCGAAATCTGCTTCCAGAACAGCTTCAGGAAGGGCTGCTGATCCCAGATGACCTTGATTCACCCAGCCTTTCAGACTTTTCCAGTCAAGACTTCAATTAAGCCCTGAACTTTCTCAGCATATGAAGACTGGACAACAAACGCTATAGCTAGCTTTCTTTCTTTCTTTTTTTATTATTCTTTAATCCTTTTTTACAGTCCAGTCTTCATCCCCTTCCCACTCTACCCCCTGACCATTCCCCATCCCTAACCTCCCTCCCACCCCGTCTCCAAAAGGATGTCCCCACCCCTTCATCCCCTCCCCACCAGACCTCCCCACTCCCTGGAGCCCCAAGTCTCTCAAGAGTTAGGTGCATCCTCTCTCACTGAGACCAGACCAGGCAGTCCTCTGCTTTATATGTGTCAGGGGCCTCAAATCAGCTGGTATATGCTCCCTGGTTGGTGGCTCAGTCTCTGAGAGATCTCAGAAGTCCAGGACAGTTGAGACTCTGGTCTTCCCATGGAGTCACCCTCCTCTTCTGCTTCTTCCAGCTTTCCCCCAACTCAACCACAGGGGTCTCCAGCTTCCATCCATTGTTTAGGTGCTATTATCTGCACTGACTCTTTCAGCTGCTTGTTGGGTCTCCAGAAGAACAGCCATGCTAGTCTTTTGTCTGCAAGCACACCACAGCACCAGGAACAGTGCCAGGCCCTGGGGCCTCACCTTGAGCTGGATACCAATTTGGACCTGTCAATGGACCTCCTTTCTCTCGGGGTCTTCTCCATTTTTGTCCCTGCAGTTCCTTCAGATGGGAACAATTCTGGGTCAGAGCTTTTGACTATAGGATGGCAACCTCATCCCTCACTTGATGTCCTATCCCTCCAGTGGAGGTGGACTCTACAAGTTTCCCCTCCCCACTGAAGAGCAATATATCCAAGGTCCTTCCCTTTGAGTCCTGAGAGTCTCTCACCCCCCCCCCAGGTCTCTGGTACATTATAGAGGGTCACACACACACACACAAACACACACACACACCTCCTAACTCCCAAGGTTGTTTCCATTCTTTCTGCTGGCCCTCAGAGCTTCAGTCCTGTTCCCCACCCACCCATTACCTGATCATGTTGCCCCCTTCCCCTCCCTGTCCCCTCTCCCACCCAGGTCCCTCCCTCTTTCTGACTCCCATAATTCCATTCTTCTCCTTCTCAAGTGGAACTGAGGCATCCTCACTTGGGCTCTCCAGGTTGTTAACCTTCTTGAGTTTGTGGATTGTATCCTGGGTATTCTGTACTTTTTTGGCTAATATCCATTTATTAATAAGTACATACTATGCATGTCCTTTTGGGTCTGAGTTATCTCACTCAGGGTAATATTTTCTAGTTCCATCCTTTGCCTGCAAAACTCATGATGTCCTCGTTCTTAATAGGTAAGTAGCATTCCATTGTGTAAAGGAACCACATTTTCTGTAGCCATTCTTTCCTTGTGGGACATCTGAGTTGTTTCCAGCTTCTGGCTATCACAAATAAGGCCAATATGAACATAATGAAACATGTGCCCCTGTGGTCTGGTGGGGCATCATATTCTTAAGAGTGGTATAACTGGGTCTTCAGGTAGATCTATTTCCAATATTCTGGGGAACCTACAGATTGATTTCTAGAGTGGTTCTATCAGTTTGCAATCCCACCAGCAATGGAGAATCCTCTTTCTCCACATCCTTGCCAATATGTGTTGTTATCTGAGGTTTTGATCTTAGCCATTCTGATTGGTTTAAGGTGGAATCTCAGAGTGGTTTTGATTTACATTTTCCTGGTCACTAAGGACTTTGAACATTTATTTAAGTTCTTCTCAGACATTCCAGATTCCTCTGTTGTGAGTTCTCTGTTTAACTCTCTACCCCATTTTTTTTATTGGATTGTTTGGGTTTTTGATGGTTAGCATCCTGAGTTATTTATATATTTTGGATATTAGTTTTCTATCAGGTGTAGGGTTATTGAAGCTTTTTCACAATCTGTAGGTTGCCAATTTGTCTAATTGATTATGCCTCTTGCCTTAAAGAAGCTTTCCCGTTTCATGAGGTCCCATTTATCAATTCTTTGCCTTAGAGCCTGAACCACTGGAGTTCTGTTTAGGAAAATTTCCACCCTGTGCCAGTGAGTTAGAAGCTCTTTCCCACTTTCTCTTCTATTAAATTCAGTGTACCTGGTTTTATGTTGAGGTCATTGATCCACTTGGACTTGAGCTTTGAGCTTTGTTCAAGGTGACAAAAAAATGGATCTATTTTCATTTTTCTACATACAGATTGCCAATTAGATCAGCACCATTTATTGAAGAAGCTTTCTTTTTCCATTTTATATTTTTGGCTTCTTTGTCAAAGATCAAATGTCCATAAGTGTATAGTTTTATTTCTAGGTCTTCAGTTCTATTTCACTGATAAACATGTCTATCTCTGTACCAATATCATGCTCTTTTGTTACTATTGCTCTGTAGAATAGCTTGAGGTCATAGATGGAGAGTCTGTCAGAAGTTCTTTCATTGTTAAGAATTGTTTTCGCTATTCTGGGTTTTTTTTTTGTTGTTGTTTTGTTTTTTTTGTTTTTCCACATGAATTTGAGAATAGCTCATGTCATGTCTTTGAAGAATTGTGTTGGGATTTTGATGGGGATTGTATTGAATCTGTATATTGCTTTTAGTAGAATGGCCATTTTTACTATGTTAATTCTACCAAGCCATGAGAATGGGTGATCTCTCCATTTTCTGAGGTCTTCTCTGATTTCTTTCTTGAGAGACTTGAAGTTATTGTCATATAGATCTTTCCCTTGTTTAGTTAGAATTGCCCAAGACATTTTATATTTGTGAATAATGTGAAGGGTGTTGTTTCTCTAATTAATTTCTCAACCCATTTATCATTTGTATAAAGGAAGGCTACTGAATTATTTGAGTTAATTTTATATCTGGCCACTTTGCTGAAGTTGTTTATCAGCTGGAGAAGTTCTCTGGTAGAATTTTGAGGGTTGCTTATGCATACTTTCAGTGCAAATATTTATACCTTGACTTCTTCTTTGCCAATTTGTATCCCTTTGACCTCCCTCTGTTGTCTTATGCTTTACCTAGAACTTTCAGTACTATATTGAATAGATAACTGGAAGTGTGGGCATCCTTGTCTTATCCCTGATTTAGTGGGATTGCTTTAAGTATCTCTTCATTTAATTTGATATTGGCTGTTGATTTCCTCTATATTGTTTTTATTATGTTTAGGTATAGGCCTTGACTTCCTGATATCTCCAATACTTTGAACATGAAGGGTGTTAAATTTTGCCAAATGCTTTTTCTGCATCTAAGGAGATAATCATGTTCTTTTTTTTCTTTGTTTAGATAGTGGATTATATTAATGGGTTTTCATACATTGAACCAACCTTGCATCCCTGGGATGAAACCCACTTGATCATGGGGAGTGATGGTTCTGATGTGTTCTTGGATTCAGTTTGCGAGAATTTTATTGAGTATCGTTTCATCAATATTCATAAGTGAAATTGGTCTGAGGTTCTCTTTTTTGGTTGGGTTCTAGATATCAGAGTAATTGTGTCTTCATAGAATGAGTTAGGTAGTGTTCCCTCTGTTTGTATTTTATGGAATAGTTTGAGGAATGTTGGTATTAGCTCTTCTTTGAAGGTCTGAGAGAATTCTGCACTAAAGCTATCTAGCCCTTGGCTTTTTAATGACTTCTTCTATTTCCTTAGGGCATATGGGTATGTTTAGACAGTGTACCTGCTAATGATGTAACTTTGGTATGTTGTATCTGTCTAGAAAATCATCCATTTGATCTAGATTTTCTAGTTTGGTTGAGTATATACTTATGTAGTAGGATCCGATTTTTTTTTTAATTTCCTCAGTTTCTGTTGTTATGTCTCCCTTTTCATTTCTGATTTTGTTAATTTGGATAATATCTCTGGGCCCTTTAGTTAGTTTGGCTAGGGGTTTATCTATTTTGCTGATTTCTCAAATAACCAGATTTTGGTTTTGTTGATTTCTTTGCATCATTCTTTGTTTCTATTTGGTTTGTTCAACCCTGAGTTTGATTATCTCCTGCCTTCAATTCCTCTTGGGTGTGTTTGCTTGTTTTTGTTCTAGAGCTCTCAGGTGTGCCGTTAAGTTGCTATGTAACATCTTTCCAATTTCTTTACCAGGACATTTAGTGATATGAATTTTCTCTTAGCCCTATTTTCATTGTGTCCCATGTGAAATCTCTGTTGATTTTTTTGTTATTGAAGAGCATCCTTAGTCTGTGGTGATCTGATAACATGCATGGTATTATTTCAATCTTCTTGGATCAATTTAGGCTTGTTTTGTGACTGATTACATGGTCAGTTTTGGAGAACATACCATGAGGTGTTGAGAAGAAGGTGTACTCTTTTGTTTTAGGGTAAAATGTTCTGTAAACATCTGTTAAATCCAGTTGTTCATAACCTCTATATTTTCACTGTGTCTCTGCTTAGTTTCTGTTTCAATGACCTGTCCATTAGTGAAAGTGAGGTGTTGAAGTCTCCCACTATTATTGTGTGAGGTCTAATGTATGCTTTGAGCTTTAGTAGCATTTCTTTTATGAATGTGGGTTGCCCTTATACTTGAGGCATAGATGTTCAGAATTGAGACTTTCTCTTGAATTTTTTTCTTTGATGAATATCAAGTGTCCTTCCTCATCTCACTGATAACTTTTGGTTGAAAATCTATTTTATTGGATATTAGGACAGCAACTCCAGTTTGTTTACTGGGACCATTTGCTGGGAAGACTTTCCTAGTCTTTTGCTATGAAGTAATGCCTGTCTTTGTTATTGAGATATGTTTCTTACATGCAGCAAAATGCTGGATCCTGCTTGCCTATCCAGTCTGTCATATGTCTTTTTATTGTGGAATTGAGTCTGTTGTTAATGAGAGATATTAAAGACAAATGACTGTTAGTTCATGTTATGTCCTTTGTTGTAGGGGCCTTATGTGCATGTGATTCTCCCTCCTTGTGTTTACCATTATTATCCTTTGAAGGGCTGGATTCGTGGAAAGATGTTGTGTGAATTTGGTTTTATCATGGAATACTTTGGTTTCTCCATCTATGGTAATTGAGAGTTTTGCTGGGTATAGTAGCCTGGGTTGGCATTTACCAGTGTTTTTCTGTAGTTCTTTAAGGACTTCTACCTGTTTACCAGTGTCCTCCTGTATTTCTTTAAGTGAGGTATTAATGTCTTCTTAAAATACTCTACCAGCATCATAAGATATGATTATAAATCTGAATCTTGCTTTTTGGGTGTGTTGGGGTGTCCAGGACTCACTGTGGTGGGAGTGCTAGGTTCTGGTGATGCTGAGTGGTCTTGGTTTCTGTTAGTAAGATTATTACTTTTGCCTTTCACCATCTGGTAATCTCTGGTGTTAGATGTTCTAGCTGTCTCTGGCTGGAGCTTATTCCTCCTGTGATTCTTTAACCTCTGCCAACACTCCTGGGAGTCCAACTCTCTCCTGAGTCCCAGTGGTCAGAGGACTCTCTGCAGGCAAGCTCTCCTCTTACAGGGAAGATGCACAGAAGTCTGGAGCTCAGATCTACCTCCTGAGTCCTGGGGTCAGAGCCCTCCCTGGAGGCTGACTCTCCTCTGACAAGGAAAGTGCCCAGGGGTCTGGGTCTCAGCTCTGCATCCTGACTGAGGATGAAGGCTGGAAGGGGCCCTGTCCAAGAAGTTCTGTTGCTTCTGCCGCGCATGTGTTCTCCTGCATAGACTGATCTCAATGATCCCAAGATCCTGGATGTGCTAAGGCCTGCCAAGTTTCCACCCAAAATGGCCTGGGGCTGGCGCCAACTGGAACAAACCCCAGCCACTGGTTGGGTGGGTTTCCCTTGTCCCTGTTCCTGCTAGCACAAGACCCTCTCTTTTTTTTTTTTTTTTTTTTTTTTTTTTTTTTTTTTGGAACAGACGTTGCGTTCTACTCACCAGTGATCTCAAGATCCTGGGTGTGCTAGGATACCTGCAGCGTGGAGAGTCCTCTGGGGACCTTGGGGCCCTCTGCCGAGTTCACGCCGAAGATGGTGCAGAGTTGGTGCCAATGAGAACGAACCATTTAGTTCTTTTAATAGCTTTTATTACAAACTATTTAGGATAATTAAGTAATGCAAGTTAAGATTCAGTCAACCAAACTCATGATCACGTTAGATACTAATCTGAAATTATCACCGAAATATACATCCTAGGTTGTACAGATAGTAGGTAACTGGAGACAGGAAATGTTTGCTTGTTCAGATATGCTATGACTAGATAGATGGTCTTCAAAAACCTCAGAAACTCACAGAATATAAAATTTAAAGATGGTTTTTATTCATTTAAAGCTTTGTTAACATTGAGACATGTCAGCTCCTGACAGCATCTCATTCGACTTGGAAGAAGATGATGAGCATTGCAGGACCTCCATTTGAAGATGGCTTCACTTGTGGGAAGCTAGTTACTGAACAAAGAAAATGGCCTAACTTCATCTCCAATCTGCAGGCAGAATGCTGTTCAGAAAAGACAAATGGACACATGGAGGAAGTGTGTTATAGAAAATATTGGGGACTGTCCAGGTAATCAGCTATCTCTATCATTTGTATAATTTTTGGAAGCTAATTTCCCTCTCTTCCTGCATACGCAGGTAATATTTATTCCTTCTTAGGTATCTAATGGGGTTTAAAACTAAATCATCATAGTCTTACTATAAGCTTAAGTTGTTTAGGATTCAAGAAGATATTCTAGGTCTAAGAAGATGTTTTTAGGATGGTAATGCAAACTAGGATAGAAATTGAGTTGGGTACAAAACTTTAAACACACCAAAATGTAGAATATAGAATAATAGAATATTTTCTAAGATTGCCAAATACTATGGCCTGGACCTTGTAAATGTATATCATACCTTATAGTTTTCATAATTTTTATAATTGTATTGAATTTATAGTTTAATGAAAAAGACTTTTATTGGACTGAAAATGGGAATTGTAAAATGAATATCTTATTGTATAGATGCATCACCTGTCAATTAAAAAACCTATGGCCTATGGCTTATGCAGGAAATAGAAGTGGAACATCTGGGAGAAGGAATTCTGGGATAGAGCTAGGCACAGGAAGATCTACCTGGGAAGATATGAGGGGATAGCCACATGGCGCCTGAGCAAATTTAAATTAAAATAAATGGGCTATCGAATTATTATTCTAGTCAGAGAAGAACTTGGCTATATGGCCAAAATATTGTAAATATATTTTGACGCTGAGTCTTATTTCTGGGAACATAGGACTGGGAGGAAGAACTGCACTTTAACTTCAACAAATTTTCATCAGTTTGTCATGAATACTAGTCTAGTCCTGATGTGGGGTTTGTGAAATAGTAAGAAATACACACACTTTGCTGTGGACATATTGGGGATTCTCACAGAGCTATGGAACCACCTAGTAAGGACTGTCTCACATCAGCAAGTCACCAGAGTTCTCCAAGGAAAGCAGACACAGAAGTGGAGAAGCAAAAGGCAACAGTTTTGTGAATGGAAATGAGAACACAGCCACTCCTGGGTTTGGTTGGGGTGAGGATTTTTACTGTAGATATGCAGGAGAGTGCAATAAGAAACATTTGGAAGAGTTCAGACTGAACATTGCCGTTATACTGGGCCATGAGAAGAAGGGAGCTCAAGAGAGGAAGAAAGGAAAGGTGGGAGTCAAGAGGACCAAGAGACCAAGAGCAGGAGAGAGGGAAAGGGAGAGGGAGAGAGAGGATATGATATGAGAACCAAGAGAGCATGTGACCAAAATAGATGAGGTTATATAGAAATCAGAAGCTGGAGTAAAGGAAGAGAGGAAGGAGAGGGGAGGGGAGGGAAAATGAAGGAGGGAAGGGAAGGGAAGGGAAGGGAAGGGAAGGGAAGGGAAGGGAAGTCCAGCCTTGGACTGGTTCCAGATAGGCAATGGGATACTGGGACCTAACACTTAGGAGGGAAGAGGAAGGACTGAAGGAAGTGAGGGCAATGAAAACAGTCCAAGTCTTTTGTCTACCAGCACTTCTCAAAACATCTTTGGTGAAATACTAAAATCTTTATATTTCCAAAAAGTCACAGAATAACAAAGATGTTACTCTGAAAATAATAGAGATGTGAAATTAGTAATAAAATGAAAATACCAAGATATTAAGAATGCCACAGAGGTTTTGTTTTGCACTGAGTTTCATGTACTCCAAGCTTGCCTTGAACTATGTAGCTGAGAATGACTTTGAAGTTCTAATTTTTCTACTTCGATCCCCTGAGTACTGGAATAACAGGTGTGTTCCATGACAACTGGCTTATGTCTCACTGGAGAGAGGTCCTGGGGACTTTGTATATGCTAGACAAGTACTCTATCACCTGAACTAGGGTTCCCAGCCCTGTTTTTAAATAATTATATTCAGTGGATATACATCACCCTGCCAGATTACTTTAAGTGCTTATTCTTAAGTACTTGTTCTCTGGTTTTGTATAAATCCCATTATAGGATAATAGCAAGTAATTTATGGGCCAGTAAAGACCACATGTTGGATAATATTAGTCTATAGTCTATAGGATATGTATTTCAGACAGGAAAGGCTTTAGAGCCATCTACTGTCAGAAGCTTGTCTGTAGCCATCTGCTACTCAGGCTACTGAAAGCCAGGTCTAGAATCCAATAGATTGCCATGAGAACTACAGCAATATTTTTTCTCCAGTGAAGAGTTCCACAACTGGTTCCAGGAGGCCTCCCCCTTTTTGAGGTCAGTTGTCTCAGTCTGTGTAACTTGTCACACAGATCCTACTGGAGCTGGTGATTGGTTCAGTGGAATCTATACCATACCTGCTACTAGAAAAGAAGCAATTCTAATAGGGACAATGGGGTTTCAGCAATGGGAACCACAAGAGCTGGGAGTACTGGGCAAGGAATTGAAGTAGGGTGCTGACCTTTCCTCATACCACTTTTATTACTGGAAATCTTCAACTCAATTACAAGAATCCCTCTTCCCTCAACTACAGCAACTGCATAATCACTGAGACTTCCTCTTTACACTCCTGGATTTGAGGAAACTTTTGCCCAGTGTTTCCCAAATATTAACCATGTTCTATGGTAACCATTTCTCCATCCAAGAGCTATTTCTTTAAGTTGCTTACTATGCTCAGCCATTATTTGCTTGCCTCTTGTGAGGTACACAAGAGGTCCATGATGTGTGTGCTCAATTGGTGGTTGTATGGATGGGTGGATTGTATGTGAGCCTAGGGAGGAAGTGATATTTAACATGAAGAATGAGTGGTGGTTGTCAGGCCACAGTCTGGAGAGGAAGAATGTCCCAAGAACCTATATGAGCCATGGTTTGGAAATTCTGGATGACAGGCTGTATCTGGGATATTGCAAGGAGATGTTCTGTAGAGTCTAGAAAGGGGGAGTTTTTAGTATTAATTTTGAGAAAAAAATGAAGCAGCCAACTTTTCAAGCTGAGAGTATGAAATTTTATCTAATACACAAATCAATTGCATTGAAGCTCTCCACTTTAAGTGCTTAATGATTTGTTTAGCATATTTAGTCAGTGATCATTTGATCTCAGCACCAAATCTGTTTTGAAGCTAACAGGTTATAAGTTAAAAATAAAGAACCAGGTCTTGCCACACCAGCTCCAGTAGGATCTGTGTGACAAGTTCCACAGACTGAGACAACTGACCTCAAAAAGGGGGAGGCCTCCTGGAACCAGTTGTGGAACTCTTCACTGGAAAAAAAATATTGCTGTAGTTCTCATGGCAATCTATCTGTTTTGTTTTCTCTTATTCCTTTTCTTATTCACATGTTCCTGGTAGCCTAGGCCAAGATCTTAAGTGAGAATAATGGGTAAGAAACCATTCTTAGAGATGGGGCCACTAACATGACCTTATCCCCTGGGGAAAGCAACGCTTTACTTTTTACATCACTTACAAAACTATTATGATAGATAAAAACTTTCCCAACAATAAAATCTCATATGGCTACATGTGTATCATGGGAGGTGGGTTTTGGTATATGGTAAAGAAAGCCTTAATTAGAAAGAATTAAAATAGTTTAAATTTATGCATTAAAGATTTATTTAAAAATCAGGCATTAGATGTTAAATAATAATTGACCATGGGGCGGGAGAGTTAGTTCAGTGGTTAAGAGTACTGACCATAAAGATTTATTAGCCTGCTTTTAGAAATATGCAACTAGCCTTGGATAACTACCCACATTGAATACATCCTTTTAGAATTGTTATATTTTGATGATTTATAATGATGTTACCTGTTCTGTTTGTGATTCACTGAATACATAGTTTCAGAGTTGTAATGCTTGGATGATTTTTGTTGGTATTTGTGATTGTTTCACTGGATACAGTTTCTAAGAAATGTAATGTTCGGTTTTTAGTGTATAAAACCCCCTGCTTGAGAGCTGCAGAATACACTCAGATTCAGACTGCCTCTGTGTTTGTTTCTGTTTGTCATCACTGAATCCTTGCCCACCTCGCTTCAAGGACCCTCATTCCAGGGACCCCCATACCTGACTGCGGTGGTCCATGGAAAGGTCTGGCAGAGCATGGAGGTTATCCCAGCACTCAGATAAGGCAGGAGGATTGAGAGCTCAAGATCAGCCTGAGGTACAGTAAAAAGCAAGACTCAAATCCAAACAACAAATATTGGCTGGGGAAGTGGCTTGGTGACTGAATGCTTCCTACCCAAGAGGGAGGATGTGAGCTCAGATCTCAAGAATCCGGGTAAAGCTGGACACATTTGTGTGAGTCCATAATCCTGAGGCTTTTAGGACAAGGCAGGAGGCACACAGGGGAATCCTTGGAAGCTTGAGGACCAGACAGCCTGATGTATGCATTGCTGAACAAAAGGCCTTGTCTCAAAGTAGATAGAAGGTGAGGCCCAAGACCTGAAGTTGTCCTCTGACCTCCAAATGCATGCCCCACACACATGCACACACATACATCATACACTCAAAGATTAGAAAAGAAAACAGTGACAATATTCAAAAAATAATAAAAATAAAGACATAACTCACTGGCTAGAAAATGTCCCAAAGCTTTGCTACTATGAACCACAGTGTCTCCTCCACAGCTCAATAGGTAAACAAGACTGCACTAGGTGTGCAGAGAAGGACTGACCTGGCTTCCCAATGCCAGGCTCTTACTACATAACAAGGAACTAATAACAATGAAATGCCCCTCCAAACTCATCACTTATGTTTATGTGGCTGATGCTTTCCAGCTGTGGGTTCTGGCTCATGTGATCACAGTTAGATGGTTAGCACTATCAGACTCATGTCTGGCTTCTTCAGTCACATGTTTGACAACCTAGCTGGAAAGGATGCAGCTGGCTCATTCCTCACAGCTTGATTTCCTCATGGTGTGTGATTTCAGCAAATCTGGCTTCTCCCAAGGACGGGAAGCACTTCTAAAGCAACCTACTGGAAGGCTGCTGGCCTTAGGCACTGCTTTGCTTTTGCTTATTCAAAAATTTACAGATTCTACCCAAATTTAAGATGAAAGGATGTAGACCTAATCTTTCAAATAAGGTAGAAAAAATGCCCAGCATTTATTATTTATTTATTTATTTATTTATTATTTCAAATGTTTTCCCCTTTCCAGTTCTCCCCTTTGGAAACCCTCTATTCCATCGCCCCTCCTCCTACCTCTATGAGAGTGCTCCCCTACCCACTCCCATCTTCCTGTCCTGACATTCCCCTACACTGGCGCATGGAACACCCTCGGGCCCAAGGGCCGCTCCTCCAACAAGGCCATCCTCTGACACATATGTGGCCAGTGTCATGGGTCTCTCCATGTGTATTTTTGGTTGGTGGTCCAGTCCCCAGGAGCTCCCGGGGGTCTGGCTTATTGACACTGTTGCTCCCTCCATGGGGCTGCAAATCTCCTCATTCCCTTCTCCAATTCCTCCATCGGGGACCCTGCGTTCAGTCCAATGGTTGGCTGAAAGCATCTGCTTTTGTATTTGTCAGGCACTGGCATCACCTCTCGGGAAATAGCCATATCAGGCTCCTGTCAGCAAGCACTTCCAGGCATCTACAATATCTGAGTTTGGTGGCTGTATATGGGGTGGATCCCCAGATAGAGCAGTTTCTGGGTGACCTTTCCTTCAGTCTCTGCTCCACACTTTGTCTCCATATTTCCTCCTGTGAGTATTTTGTTCCCCCTTCTAAGAAGCACCGAAGCATCCACATTTTTTTTGGTCTTCCTTCTTAGGCTTCATATGGTCTGTGAATTGAATCTTGGGTATTCTGAACTTTTGGGCTAATATCCACTTATCAGTGAGTACATACCGTGTGTGCTCTTTTGTGACTGAGTTATCTCACTCAGGATGATATTTTCAAGTTCCATACATTTGCCTGCAATTTTCATGAAGTCATTGTTTTTAATAGCTGAGTAGTACTCCACTGTGTAAATGTACCACATTTTCTGTATCCATTCCTCTGTTGAGGGACATCTGGGTTGTTTCCAGCTTCTTGCTATTATAAATATGGCTTCTATGAACATAATGGAGCATGTGTCCTTATTACATGTTGGAGCATCTTCTGGGTATATGACCAGGGGTGGTATAGCTGGGTCCTCAGGTAGTACTATGTCAAATTTTCTGAGGAACTGCCAGACTGACTTCCAGAGGGGTTGTACCAGCTTACAATCCCACCAGCAATGAAGGAGTGTTCCTCTTTCTCCACATCCTCGCCAGCATCTGCTGTCACCTCAGTTTTTGATCTTAGCCATTCTAACTAGTGTGAGGTAGAATCTTTGGGTTGTTTTGATTTGCATTTCCCTGATGACTAAGGATGTTGAACATTACTTTAGGTGCTTCTCAGCCATTCAAGTTTCCTCAGTTGAAAATTCTCTGTTTAGCTCTGTTCCCCATTTTTAATAGGGTTATTTGGTTCTCAGGAGTCTAAATTAGTTTTTTGTATTGAGTCCATTATAAATTATTTTTACTATAGCTATCTAAGGACACATGCAAACTCAACCCTGGAGAAGTCAGTAGAAAGCTGATCTGTGTGGAGCATCCTCCCTTAGCCACAAACAGGAACTAAGTATCCAGAAGTTCACTTGTAGGTGATTGGTGTAGCATTCACAATAAGAATGGGATGGTAGAAAATCACCCCAAGCTTTCCCAAAGCTTAGCTGTAGATGTTTAGTACCAGCAGTGGAGAGTATTTGTCTTGAAACCATAACATTTCGAAACTTACTCTTAGACTCAATATTCCACTCATGGCAATGATGATGGTGTGGGAATTTCTGATCATGTGGCTCTCTCTGTAAACAAGGCTCCATATTTACACAGGAGATGATGTACTATGTGGTTCATAATGTAAATTCAGCTAAAAGATATTTCTATTTAAATTGACACCACCCTCAAGAAACTGTTTCCTCAGGAAATTTACTTTAAGAGGTTGAAATCCATTTCCAATGACCTCATCCAGTTCCTCAGATCATTTCCTTCTGTCTACTTTTCTAAGAAATGAACATTTCTGAATTTCATTTTTACCATCTCATACATGAGAGAATTTAGCTGATCGCTTTTTACAAGATACTTGTCTGGTGAGAAAAAGATGTTCGTCCAGTTTAAGATGAATCAGTATTCACTTAATAATGTTCTTCAGTGTAGCAATGTAATTCATTCTGCTTCATCTAGGCCTCCAAAAAATCATTTTGAAAGTTGTCATTCCATTTTCTAGACAGGAAAACCAAACCATATATAGGTATGGAAACTTAACTCTAACTTAGAGTTCACAATTCTCTGCCTCTCACAGAGCTAAGATGACTCCAGTTGTTGGCCCACCAGCCTGTGTCTGTGAAGTTATCTAGCAATCGGTGTCAATCACATGGAGCTTGTACACTCTCATCCTGTGCTTCCGCTGATGAGGGTCTCCTTTTTTTCATGCAGAAAGAGATCATGTGAGCTACACTTTTGTGGTAGTCCCCATAGGTCCATGGGAAATGGCACTATTAGGAAGCTGGAGCATGTGTAGGTTTTTTGTTGTTGTTGTTGTTGTTGTTTGAAGGAAGTGCATTACCTAGAGTGGGCTTTGAGGTCTCAGAAGCACCATCCAAGTCCAGATCCTTCTCCATCACCATATCTGCCTGTATGCCACCATTCTTTCCACCATGATGATTTGATAATGGACTAAACCTCTGAACTGCAAGCAAGCCCCAATTAAATATTTTCCTTTATAAGAGTGGAAGTCATGGTGTCTCTTCACAGCAATAAAACTCTAACTAAGACATTTGGTGCCAGAAAGAAACCGTGCAAGCTAGACTTTATATAGTTTAATAACATGAAAATATTTAACGTCAGCAGATAATTGCTAAAATTTTAATAGTGTAATTCGCAAAGGACTTACTATACACTTATGCTTTTAATAACACGTTGATAAAGTTTTATTTTCTTTTTATGACTTTAAGAAATATGTTCACTTTGCAGAGTTTGTAGGCAGTGGAGCTTGGGCTCAGATATTCATTCTAGAGTCATCATGGTCGTCAGTGCTGTGTATGCTGGGTTTAGGGGCAGAGAAAGAAATGGGCTATGTCACTAACAGTCACATCTCTGGCCAGACATGAAGGGGGTGCATTGTGTGCTCCAGTTTCATCCTGTTGCTGGAAAAAAACACCATAGCCAAGACACATGGGGGAGAAAATGGTTTATTGGATTATGTTCCCAGGTGGAACAAAAACCCAAGGCAGGAACCATGGAGAAATGCTGCTTTCTGGCTCTCTCTTGCTTGCTAAGACTCCCTTTTCAGGGGAATCTATGCTGTGTCATGTTCATAGTTAATGCTAACTGAGACAGAATGGTTTCAAGTAACTAATGTCAGTCCTGAGATGGATATAAATGTAGAAATCATATTAAACAAAATTATTACATCATATAATCTGACCTCTTTTTTTGGATTTTTCTTCAGTTAAGTGCTCAAAGAATGTCTTTCTCTCTCTCTCTCTCTCTCTCTCTCTCTCTCTCTCTCTCTCTCTCTCTCTTTCTTTCCTTTAACTTTTGGTCTGCTTGAATCACTAAACCATTTTCTCTAATGGTTGGTAGCATATACATTCCTGAGATTGCTGGGTGTATATATGGCCACTGGCATATTCATTTGTCCTTATTATTTAGGCATCTGTTTCATATTTCTCATTTAATCATATAGTTTCACAAGACCACATGTCTCATCTGGGAGTTAGACAAATGGGTTATCTTCAAACATTCACATTGTCATCCTTCTACTCTGAGTAAATTCTTCACCACAATTATAACTTTATGCTGAATGGTGTGCTCCAAATGAGATTCGGTCTTGCAAGTGGAGTGAAACAAAAATTATGATGGTTAATCCTCAGTACTGGCACTATAGCACAAGGCTCACTTCTAAGTCTGTACTGGGAACCATAACTTGCCTGTACCAGGTCCTTAATTTGCCTGGGCCATCTACAAGTCAATGTTTAATGAAGGTTCACCTAACTTCTCTCAGAAATGCAGTCAAGATCCTAGGTGATCCATGTTCACTGATTTATGTTCTGGAATTAGCTAATTGGTTTGTGACTCAAGGGGGCTGGGGTCCAGATTTTTTGTACTTTTGCGTGGTGTGAAACTTTTGAAAAGTCATTTATCTTTGTAAGGGGTTATTCTATATCTCAATGGTGACTGATAGAGTCTGTCCCAATTGTTCTATAAAACTGCTACAAAGACAAAATATAATCACATATATAAAAATTGTCACTCATTGAATATTTTGAATGTCACCTTTTGGGGGGAAGGTGTTAGATCCCCTGGAACATGAGTTACAGACAGTTGTGAGCTGCCATGTGGGTGCTGGAAACTGAATCCAGGTCCACTGGAAGAGCAGCCAGTGCTGTTAACCACTGGTCCATCTCAATAGCCCCCTTGAATATTATCTCTTTATTCAGTGTAAATTTTAGGGAAAGCTGAGTGGTAAGGTAAAACAATGTATCAGAACAGTTGGTATCACAATAGCTTAGAGATAGAGACATGAGTAACCTAAGGACAAACATAGGATGTATAAAAAGATAACAGGCTTTGTATCATGTATATTTTTCTTTGTTAACCACAGAGCCAAATATAACCAATTGAACATAATGTGGGTTGTAGTATGACCCTGATTCCCAGAAACAGGTTCTCAAGACAAATATATACATGAGAAACACAGAGAAACAAGTCATCACGTAGGAATTGTCCACAAGATCTTGACGAGACCTGGGCTACTCGGGCTAATCAAACCCATCTGCACAGAGCTGGAGGCTTCAAAAGGCAGGCTCTGACTGATCTCACCTACAGGATATTACAAGCCCCTCTGGGTTGGACTTCTCAGAAAGAACTGTACTTGAGGAAAGTAGTAATTTGAGGCTGGAGAGATAGCTAAGTCATTAAGAGTACTGGCTGCTTTTTCAGAGAACCTGGATTTAATTCCCAGCACACACATGGCAGCTGACAACTGTACATAACTATCGTTCCAGGGGATCTGACACCCTAATATAAACATAATGTAGACAATGACAGGAGCCTGATATAGCTGTCTCCTGCGAGGCTCTGCCAGTGCCTGGCAAATACAGAAGTGGATGCTCACAGTCATCCATTGGACAGAGCACAAGGTCCCCAATGAAGGAGCCAGAGAAATACCCAAAGAGCTGAAGGGGACTAAAGCCCCATAGAAGGAACATCAATATGAACTAACCATTACCCTCAGAACTCCTTGGATCTATACCACCAATCAAAGAAGACACATGGTGGAACTTGTGGCTCTAGCTATATATGTAAGAGAGGATGGCCTAGTCGGTCATCAATAGGAGGAGAGGCCCTTGATCCTGTGAAGGCTCTATGCCCCAATATAGGGGAGTGCCAGGACCAGGAATGGGAGTGGGTGGGCTGGGGAGCAGGAAGAGGAGGAGGGAATAGGGGATTTTCAGAGGGGAAACTATGAAAGGGGATAAAATTTGAAATGTAAATAAAGAAAATATCTAATAAGAAATAAATGCAGACAAAACATGAATGCTCACAAAATAATTAAAAAAAAAAAGAATGTAGTAGTTCAAACCAGAATGGCCATCATAGGCTCATATGTTTTAATACTTAAACAATTGGATGAATATATCACTATGGAGCTGTTTGGAAAAGATTGGGAGGTGTGGCCTTGTTAGGGGAGGTGTATCTCTGGGGACAGGCTGGAAAGGTTCAAGACATTAAAGCAGATAGCTAAATATCAGATGTTCATCTCTTTATCTATTAGAGCAGATAGCCAAACATCAGGTGCTCATCTCTCTCTGCACTTTCACTCTTGTCAGCAGTTATGAGTTATCTCATAAGTGCTATGTGGGAGAATGGAAGGGCTAATATAAATCCTTCCTAAAATACACAAAGATGCAAAGTATCACGCTAGAATATGACAGCCTGTGGTCCTGTTCAGTGTCTTTCAGAGATCAGCAGAGGTGGACAGAGAGCCACATCCCACTGAAAATAGACTAACATGTAGTGAAGAATAAAATTACCGGTTGGGTGGTTAGTCTTAACTGTCAATTATACAGGCTTTAGAATCACATTAGAAACAAAGCTCTTTAAGTGTTGGGTGGAATGAGGTGGGAAAATCTACCCTTAGTATGGACAGTATTAACCCACTGGGTGGAATTTTGCACTGAATAGAGAAGATGAGCACAGGCTTCCATTCCTAGCTCCCTCTTCCTGGCTGTGGAGGCAATGTGACCAGCCACCTGCTGCTTCTTTCTGCTGCCATAGTGAGTGTATTCCTGGAACTGACAGTTGAAATAAACACTTCCTCCCTTGCATGGCCTTGGTTTAGTATTTCATCACAACTCAGTACAAAAAGCACACAAGTGGGACACAGCACCCAAGCAGGAGAAACAACAGCAATAAGACCATCTGTCATTAATATCCAATATATACAAAGAGCTCAAGAAGCTGGACTCCAGAAATTCAAATAACCCCATTAAAAATGGGGCTCAGAGCTAAACAAAGAATTCTCAACTGAGGAATACCAAATGGCTGAGAAGCATCTGAAAAAATGTTCACCATCCTTAATCATCAGGGAAATGCAAATCAAAACAACCTTGACATTCCACCTCAATGGCTAAGATCAAAAATTCAGGTGACAGCAGATGTTGGCGAGGATGTGGAGAAAGAGGGACACTCCTCCATTGCTGGTGGGATGGCAAGCTTGTATAACCACTCTGGAAGTCAGTCTGGCGGTTCCTCAGAAAATTGGACATAGTACTACCGGAGGATCCAGCAATACATCTCCTGGGCATATATCCAGAAGATGTTCCAACTGGTAATAAGGACACATGCTCCACTATGTTCATAGCAGCCTTATTTATAATAGCCAGAAGCTGGAAAGAACCCAGATGCCCCTCAACAGAGGAATGGATACAGAAAATGTGGTACATTTACACAATGGAGTACTACTCAACTATTAAAAACAATGAATTTATGAACTTCTTAGGCAAATGGATGTATGTGGAGGATATTATCCTTAGTGAGGTAACCCAATCACAAAAGAAGTTACTAGATATGCACTCACTGATAAGTGGATATTATTAGCCCAGGAATCTAGAATACCCAAGATACAATTTGCAAAACACAAGAAAATCAAGAAGGAAGACCAACGTGTGGTCCTCCTTAGAATAGGGAACAAAATACCCATGAAAGGAGTTACAGAGACAAAGTTTGGAGCTAAGATGAAAGGAAAGACTATCCAGACACTACCCTACCCGGAGATCCATCCCATAAACAGCACCTAAGGCCAGACACTATTGCATATGCCAGCAAGATTTTGCTGAAGGTACCCCGATATAGCTGTCTCATATGAGGCTATGCCAGTGCCTGGCAAATACAGAAGTGGATGCTCACAGTCATCTATAGGATGGAACACAGGGCCCCCAATGGAGGAGCTAGAGAAAGTACCCAAGGAGCTGAAGGGGTCTGCAATCCTATAGGTGGAACAACAATATGAACTAACCAGTACCCCCCCAGCTTGTGTCTCTAGCTGCATATGTAGCAGAAAATGGCCTAGTTGGCCATCATTGGGAAGAGAGGCCCCTAGGTCTTACAAACTTTATATGCCCCAGTAGAGGGGAACACCAGGGCCAAGAGGTGGGAGTGGGTGGGTAGGGGAGCAGGGCGAGGGGAGGGTATAGGAAACTTTCGGGATAACATTTGAAATGTAAATAAAGAAAATATCTAATAAAAATTTTTTAAAAAGACCATCTGTCATGTGACCTATTTTAGCCAATGCCAAGCAACTCTACTCCTGGCTGTGATAAGGGCAGCCTAAGCAGGAAACATCGCAAATGCAAAGGGCAAAAGTTCTATTCTAGATGAATTCTGCAGGGAAATCCCCTGACAATAGAAAGAGGGAGGAGAATGTGGGTCCCACTGTGGCTTTAAAGTGGGGGTGACACAGAGGAAGGAAGTTCTTTGGGTCTGCTAGTCTGGCTGTGACACTTTATGCCAGTGGAAACTCTTCAACATAAACAGTCATAAGATTCTGGGATTCCAGAAGCAAACAGCTCAAACATTTCTACCACCCTGTGGATTGGGGCTTTGGCAGAAAACAGCTTGAGGGCCACCATCACGTAGTAGCATTCCTTTGTTAAAGAGAACTAGTGGAGGACCAGTGACAAGGATACAAAAATATCATAATGAAACCCAACATGTGTAACAAATAAAAATATGACAGAGACAGAGAGAGAGTTAGTTCACAGTTTCTGGATCATTTCTGTGTAAGGCAGTTTATAGAAACTAGAATGTCTCTTCCCCAACATAGGTTGTAGAAACTCTGTGCCTCTCCTACTTTTCCCTTGGAGCTTGCCATAGAGACATTCTCTAGTAAGACCTTCTAATTCCAGAGAAGTCCTGCCCCATAACCCAAGAACACAGCAGGACAAAAGGAATCTAGATTTGCTGCGTTTCCAAACACAATCTGTTAGCAATCCTGCCTATGCAAAGAAGTACCCATTAAAAAGAAGATGGGGTGCCTGCACAAGCATAAGAGAGCCATGTGCCTTGCTCTACTCTACTCTCTCTGTGTCCCTTCACCTGTATTCTTTGTAAGACACTTCATTAGAGGAGAGGAGAGGATAGCAGGAGAAGTGGGTACAAGAGAAGAGAACATAAGAGGAAGGGAGGGAATGAGAAAAGGGAATGGTAGTGATATCCCCTGTGGCCAGCAGGGGTCACCACCCAATAGCCAGAAAACAATTAAGATGCTTGCAAGGATTTATCATAGAAATAAAAATACTATGTCCAATTTTCTGAGGACCCGAAAAAAACGATTTCCAGAGTGGTTGTACAAGCTTGCAATCCCACCAGCAATGGAGGAGTGTTCCTCTTTCTCCTCATCCTCGCCAGCATCTGCTGTCTGTCTCCTGAATTTTTTATCTTAGCCATTCTGACTGGTGTGAGATGGAATCTCAGGGTTGTTTTGATTTGCATTTCCCTAATGATTAAGGATGTTGGACATTTTTTCAGATGCTTCTCAGCCATTTGGTATTCCTCAGTTGAGAATTCTTTGTTTAGCTCTGTACTCCATTTTTAACGGGATTATTTGAATTTCTGGAGTTCAGCTTCTTGAGCTCTTTGTATATATTGGATATTAGTCCCCTATCAGATTTAGGATTGGTAAAAATCCTTTCCCAATCTGTTGGGGGCCTTTTTGTCTTATTGACAGTATCTTTTGCCTTACAGAAGCTTTGCAATTTTATGAGCTACCATTTGTCAATTCTTGATCTTACAGCACAAGCCATTGCTGCTCTGTTCAGGAATTTTTCCCCTGTGCCCATATCTTCGAGGCTTTCCCCCCACTTTCTCCTCTATACATTTCAGTGTCTCTGGTATTATGTGGAGTTCTTTGATCCACTTAGACTTGAGCTTTTGTACAAGGAGATAAGAATGCATCAATTCGAATTCTTCTACATGATAACTGCCAGTTGTGCCAGCACCATTTGTTGAAAATGCTGTCTTTTTTCCACTGGATGGTTTTATCTCCCTTGTCAAAGATCAAGTGACCATAGGTGTGTGGGTTCATTTCTGGGTCTTCAGTTCTATTCCATTGATCTACCTGTCTGTCGCTGTACCAGTACCATGGAGTTTTTACCACAATTTCTCTGTAGTACAGCTTGAGGTCAGGCATGGTGATTCCCCCAGAGGCTCTTTTATTATTGAGAAGAGTTTTTGCTATCCTAGGTTTTTTGTTATTCCAGATGAATTTGCAAATTGCACTTTCTAACTCAGTGAAGAATTGAGTTGGAATTTTGATGGGGATTGCATTGACTCTGTAGATTGCTTTCAGCAAGATAGCCATTTTGACTATATTAATCCTGCCAATCAATGAGCATGGGAGATCTTTCCATCTTCTAAGATCTTCTTCAATTTCTTTCTTCAGAGACTTGAAGTTCTTGTCATATAGATCTTTGTCTCATGTGAGGCTATGCCAGTGCCTGGCAAATACAGAAGTGGATGCTCACAGTCATCTATAGGATGGAACACAGGGCCCCCAATGGAGGAACTTGAGAAAGTACCCAAGGAGCTGAAGGGGTCTGCAATCCTATAGGTGGAACAACAATATGAATTAATCAGTATCCCCCCCACCCCCCCAGAGCTTGTGTCTCTAGTTGCATATGTAGCAGAAGATGGCCTAGTTGGCCATCAATGGGAGGAGAGGCCCTTGGTCTTGCAAAAATTATATGCCCCAGTAGAGGGGAACACCAGGGCCAAGAAGTGGGAGTGGGTGGGTAGGGGAGCAGGGTGGGGGGAGGGTATAGGGGACTTTCGGGATAACATTTGAAATGTAAATGAATAAAATATCTGATAAAAATTTAAAACAAAACAAAACAGAAAAAATACTATGTAAAGGAGGAAAGTAAAAAAAAAAAAAAAAAAACGAAAACGAAATAAAAATACATTTTTCCTTCATCTCCCATCAAATAATACTAGTATCAGTGCCAGCTCCCAGCCACTTTCTCTCTATAAGTCACCACCTCTGGCATCATGCCTTAGCTTTTCCCTTCAATCTACAATCATGCTTCCTTAATTCAACGATTTAAAAAACTGAAGCTCCTCTTCCTTGGCTCTTACCCAATTGATGCCTTATTGCATGTCTTCATGGTTTCTCTCAGTTCTGCAATCTGTAGATTTAGTCCAAATAATTGTGATCCCCCGAGTTGTTCTTTAGGTATTTGCTGCTCTTCCTAGTTTTGCAATTTATTTGTTACATCTGGGTCATAACATTTCTGTAAATAAGTACTGTGTATACATGGTTTCCCAGCTAAAGTAATTTGCAAATGCTACAGTTCCAGAGTCATAATCGACCACAATAGTACTGGTTTCAGGAAGAGCTGAAGCTCTTTGAATTCCATGTATAGCTTTGTTGATTTCTGTATTCTGTACTTGAGAGAGAGAGAGAGAGAGAGAGAGAGAGAGAGAGAGAGAGAGAGAGAGAGAGAGAGAGAATGAAAGTTCTCCTGGGAGCCAGGTGGAGATACTCAGATAATGAACATTTACCTCAGGCCCTACTCTAGAATTCTGCCATGTCTGGAGAAGTAGGAAAAACAGTAAAGTCCAGAATGGACTAGAAGACTGTAGAAGAAACGTACGGCCAGGTGCTTCCTTTTTAGCTCAGACCTCCATACCCAGCCTCTGCTTCTCCTTTGCTATGTTCATCACAAATTGAAAATATTCCTAACCTCTTATGTTCTAAACACTTTTGTAAAATACATTTTTTAAAAAATTCATTTTTAAAGTTCATTTTAGGGGCTGAGAATAAAACATAGTCTGTGAACTACTTCTTTCAAGAATGAAGAACAGGAGTTAGATCGTGAAGACAGGCAGGCAGGAAGAGAGCCAGTGCCCTGTGTCACCACATCATCTGGAAGCCTTCACTCACCCTCCTAGCACTCTGGGGATGTCTGAGACATCTATCTCCTTCTCTCCCTTGTCCTTTTGTCCCTGGATGTAGGCCAAAGTTTTCCACTTGCTGTGAGCCCACAGTTACTGATGGTCCAGCCTGGATTCAAATAGCAGGTTGATGAACTAGAGCCTGGTATAGGATGGGCTCTGTTTCTCTCACCATACTCATGGGCTTGAGTCCTATGCAAAGTGAGCATGTGCCTTTCCTAGTCTTCCAGCCTCTGCCTCTCCTGCAAAATTATAGCAATAGTGTGTTGCTCTGAAAGCTGTATGAGAATAGGGCATTTAGTTGTCATTAACATGTTTGAAACATTGTAAGTACAACAGATGTTAGTTTTCGTCTTAACTATCACTATCTTTGTCCTTTCTCTGGAAAAACCCACCTTATAGTGAATGTTTTAGTACATCTATAGCAGTCATGCCACACAGAAGCTGCTGTTTACGTATGTATATGGACGTGTGCATTTATTTAAAAGTGAATGTTCATGTTTTGTGTGTGCTGTAAGTGGGATTTGTTTGTTTGTTTTGTGACAGGGTCTCTAACTAGCCTGGAACTTACCAAGTAGACTAGGTTGACTGGCCAATAAGCTGCAAACACCCCCTGCCTGGCACAGACCAGGACCGAGATTATACTCATGTACCACTAAGTTCAGTTTTTTACCTGCATGCTGAGAATCAAATTCAGGCCCTCATGCTTGTGTGACAAGTACTTTCCTAACAAAGCCATCATCTCTAGATGCTGCTTTTGGTCCCCACACAAAGCCTGCTTTGGCACACGCTATCAGGCAGCAGTGGTGGCTTAGAAACAGAAGTCTTACAGGTGTGCCACCGCTTCCCAAGATGATCGCTGAACATTCTTAAAATATTGCCCCGATTAACTAGCACAACTTCCTCATTACACACAGACAGAAACTGGAAGACTGTAGCCCCCGTGCCAGCCACCTCACCCTGACAGTTTACAAAAGTAGCGATCCATCCTCTTGCTTTGTTGAATGACTCCCCCACTTCTAGGTTCCAAATCACATTCTAACATTGAAGAACTGTCAGAGTGCGGTTAGCTATGTTGCCTCATACTGCTTAGGCAGAAGTTGCTCAAGATGTAGCTTTATAAGGGACCAGACAAGAGCAGTGATTGGCAGGGGATGCTGTGAGCTTGAGGGCACTTGCCAGAGGGGCAGAGGAAGGCAGGAGAGGTTGTCTTGGAAGATAAGATTATGTTTCGCCTGAAGACACTTCCATTACTGATCTTCCTCCACACACAGCTTGCCAATGCCTTCCCAGTACCTGAACACCTGGAAGAGAAAAATATAAAAACTGCTGAGGTAAATGGGCTGTCTATCACAGTTGATTTGCCGGTGGTTACAGAATTCTGAGGGTGGCTTTCCCTTCTTAGTCTAGAAGGACAGAAAGAGATTCTTCGCATGGGTTTGCCAAGGCTCAGCATCACTTTCTGAGACTTGAAAGACTCCACGTGGTCAAGGCCTGGCCCTGGAAAATGTAGACATGAAGACAGCTGGGTGTTTTCAAGCCCAAGGAACACTACTGTCAGGCCAGCTGCAGCTGGAGCCTTTTCAGAGAGAATATTTTATTTATAAAATGAACTGAGTTGCCTACCTAATTTTTTCTCTTCCAGTATACCTGTAACCCAGTTGTTCCACGCTCTATAGGCCAGTGCTAGAGTGATAGAATACTTGCTGGTATCCCAACACTAAAAAAATGGTGGGGGCTGTGGGGAGGTCAAATTATGACCTGCCCACCGCTTCCTGTATGGATAGTTTTCTGCAGCCAAAAATACTTTCATATAGAGACGATAGATGGAAATGGGGGGTTATAATTAATTAAAATTAACACATTGTTAATCAGATTTTCCAGGACTGTTTATTAAACTTTGGAAGTTTAGCATCTCTCTTGTTTTATAGTATAAAAAAAGGCCACTTTTTTATGCAAGAGAATGTAATCACCAATTTCTTGTTCATAGTTTTCTTAGTATTGAAATTTCCGGAAAGCATAATTCTTGCTCTTTTCTCGCAATCATTTTTGTGCCTGGCACAGAAGCCCCTAAGTTCGTACTGAGGGTGGGCTGGGTTCACTTTGCAGGTGCCACTCCTCTAAGTATCACAATGACTGTGATGTTGGAGACAAAGAACAGTGCTGGGATTTGCCCACACCTGCCACATCTCAAAGTGCAAGCTCTGCTCTCTGTCACCTCCAAATAACCAGGTAGTCACATACGAAGCACAGTATATATACATAGGCTACACATGGCAAGGTAAAGAGACCTTACCATTGACTGGCATGTCAACACTTGTGAATGAGAGTGGCTTACAAGATCTTATCTTGGTAAATGAAATGCTGCTGTTGCCCCAAACATCTTTTAAATGACCAGTTCTCATTTGAAAGCCATTGCAGTAAGCCAGGACCTGTACTGTCACCTTCCCTTTGGTTCTTGAACCCTCCATTTCTCTGTGAGGGTGATTAAACCCTCTCTCCATTTAGTGAAAGAATTTTTAAGCAGAAAAGTCCTCATTTTTATAACTAACACTTCAACAGATATAAAAACAATAGTTAAAAGCCAGTACTGATTAAAACAAAAGCCATGCTGCGGACTGTATAGTAGCGGACTATATAGTAGAGGACTGTATAGTAGCGGGCTGTATAGTAGTGGACTGTATAGTAGCAGTTGGTGTGTGACTTGGATTCATTCCTCCCCTGTTGTAAGACTTTTGTTTTTTATTCAAAAATCCATGAGATCTCAGGGAATGCAGAGAATGTTCTATGGCGTTGTTCTTTCAAAATCAATCTACAAGTTATTTTAATTAAGTGAATTTCTTTTCGTGAGTGTGGGAGGGAATTGCATGCCACAGTGCACATATGGTAATCAGAACACAGTAAACTTGGAAGAAAGAGTCAGCTCTCTCCTTCTACTGTGTGGGTGGTGAGGTCAATCTTAGCTTGTCAGGCTTGACCCACTGAGCTATCCCTTCCCACAATTTCTGTTATTGTCCCTTGCCTGTCGGGTCCTGGTTTACATTCTGTGGCAACTTAGAAAGAATTGCAAAATGTCCGGAGCAATTTCACAGCAAGTACTCTGGTGTGTTTATTTTGATCAGAATTACCTACGAAAATTCTACAACTTACCAAGCAATCAATTCCGGTCTTCGAGGAATGCCACGATGGTTGCAGAGAAGCTTAAAGAGATGCAGCGCTTCTTCAGCTTAGCAGAGACTGGGAAGTTAGATGCAGCTACAATGGGGATTATGGAAATGCCTCGATGTGGAGTGCCTGACTCTGGTGATTTCTTGCTAACCCCAGGAAGTCCCAAGTGGACACACACTAACCTGACCTACAGGTGACATTCCTAGAGTCTGGGGATTCATCCACTCAGCTAGTGAGTGACAGTCTGTGACACCTCAGACATTGTTGCAGAACTTGGAAGCCACTATAGACCAATGAACAGATATCCTGCCCTTACCAAATTTGGAGGAGTAGAATGTGAGCTGGAAGCTAGCTTGAGGCTGAGAAAGCAGAGAGCCCGGGGTTCTTTCAACCCTACAGCTTACCACGTTGAGTCTCTTCAGCAATCTAAAAAGACTATGCCATCATGAGACTGTCTCTTCTAGTCAGTTACTTTTAAGTACAAAAGAGGCTTAACCATTGCTGAAGAAAACCTAGCCCTGTTCTGTATATCTTGGTAACAGCAGTAATAATACTCACTTTCTGTGTAGTATAATGTTTAACCCACAAACTAACAGCTTACAGTGTATTTAATTTCCTCAGCTACCTATAAGGCAGATCTTACTGTATCATCATCATCTTATGGACAGGGACACCAAGGCTTAAAGACAAGTAGTTACTTGTCCAGACTCCAGTCTGTCTTCAGCCCTGAGACATACACCCCTCCTGATGCTCTGTCCAAGTAGTAGTGCATTACATAAGTAACGTACTCCAAAATAGAGTGACTGTGTAGTTCAAAGGGGTTGCTAATAATAGCAAACCATTCTTACTCCTTCTCATTTTCAAAGGATTATAAACCATACGCCACAGCTGTCAAGGGCTGAAGTGAAAACAGCAATTGAGAAAGCTTTTCACGTCTGGAGTGTAGCATCGCCCCTGACCTTCACCGAGATCTTACAGGGAGAAGCAGACATCAACATTGCTTTCGTCTCAAGAGGTAGGCTCAAAGAAATTTGCTTACTCTAGCTAACCTGAAACATTGGGCAAAGGCCTAACCACAAACCATCTCATTTCAGACCATGGTGACAATTCTCCATTTGATGGACCCAATGGAATCCTTGCCCATGCCTTTCAACCAGGCCAAGGTATTGGAGGAGATGCTCATTTTGATTCAGAAGAAACGTGGACTCAAGATTCCAAAAGTAAGTGGGTCATTGTTAGATTCACATGAAGCTTCTAAATTCATCTTTCCCACCTTAGAGTCAGGATGAATACCTACTCACATTGCTATAGAATTCAAATCAATCATTTATACTTTTTGCTACTTAAAAATAAATTACCTTGAAAGTTTGTTGTTGTTGATGTTGTTGTTTTAATCAAAAGCTAAATGTTAATTTTATTTCCACTGCAGTGCCTAAATGCACGTGCACTACTGTCATGGGATAATGAAAGGAAGTAACTGGTGAACTAAAGAAACTTACCTCCTTAGCGGTTTAAGGGCTAAAGTTCTTCTTAATGCATCTTCACGTGGCAGAAGGATGAGGGCAACCAAAATAAATGACCCTGAAACCTCTTGGATGCCTCACAGCAGCACCAATCCAGACCATTTACCTCCCAATATTTTTCACTCAAGATTAACTTTCTAACACATGATTCCTGAGAGAAGCATTTAAATTTCTGCAGGCAGAGAGCTGAACATTGAAAACCACAGCTAAACCCTGCCTGGGTCCTGGGTGTTCAAACAAGGCTGGGCTAAGGAAAGCCATACTCATTTAGTACACATATTCTTTGGCAACTTGCACTCTCGATGGACAAGCTGAGTCAAAGGCTACTTAGCTCACAAAGCATGAATTTTTCAGACCCTGATCCTTAAGTCCCTCCACTCCTGAGTTTATTGTTTGACAAGGCTTGCTCTTCACATCTTTCGAAAAAGTCCAAGTACTAGGGTTCATTTGAAAAGGTATACTGTTCAAAGAGCAGCCACATTCTTGCTTCTAGCAGTCTAATTTCCATGGGCCTCCTTCTCAGCAATGTGTCTGTGCAACAAGACACCTTTGCAAGAGACTTCTGACAAGAAGGGCTGGGATGACTGAGGAGAGGAGAGGAAGCGTGGACAGTGTATTTAGAGCCTGTGCTCAGTCAGCCTTGTGTCTGAGCTGCTGCACTGAGAGTCAGGCTCTTCTGTGTCCCTTCCATTGAGACTGCCAATGAGCCTGAGGGCCAGTTAGCATGTGTGGACACAAGAGAAACAGGATTCTTCCATCCTGAGATCCATATCTCTACCACCATTTCAACAACCCTCCACATTCATAAAATGAGGGTGTTGAAATAAAGACAGATTTTATTAGTATCTGAGAGTTGATAAGAATTTTGTGTCACCTACCTTGATGCCTCCTAATTGCTGTTCTTCAGGTGCCTGAAAAGAAAAGAAAAAGATGAATAAATGAATGTCTCCTTTCTGTACAGTTTTGGCCTCAAGGTCACATCTTTTGAGATCATACAGATCATATTTTTACTACCGGTGGAGCCAATTAGGTCATTCACCATCTTTTCTTGCATTTCAGATTACAACCTATTTCTCGTGGCTGCTCATGAATTTGGACATTCTTTGGGACTCTCTCACTCCACTGATCCTGGTGCCTTGATGTACCCAAACTATGCTTACAGGGAACCCAGCACCTATTCACTACCTCAAGATGATATCAATGGCATTCAGACAATCTATGGTAAGGTCATGTGGACAACATGGTAGAACATAATAGGACTTGAGATTTGGCCTCATCAAGTTCAGTATGCAAGTATCTCTCCTTTGGAGTCTCTAGATTTTATCGACAGAGGAATCTCAAATTAATTGCTTAAAGTTGCCAGTAATAACTATAGTGTTAGCAAAAGATAGGCTGAGCCTCTAATATGATTTTGCTACATCTTAGTTTTTAATTATTAGATGTTTATTTCTGCCCTAAAGTAAAGGTTAGAGGACAGGCATGAGGGCACATATCTGTAATATTAGCTTCAGGAGTTGGAAGCAGGAGAGCCAGGAATCTGGGTGAAGCTTGGAGTACATGGTGAGACTTGGTCTCAAGAAAAGAAAAGGGGAAAGTTAGGAGAGATGTAGAGAAGGAGAGGAGAAAGGTAGGAAGAAGAGAGAAAGAGGAAGGCAGGAATGCAGGCAGGAAGAAGGAAGGAAGGAAGGAAGGAAGGAAGGAAGGAAGGAAGGAAGGAAGGAAGGAAGGAAGGAAGGAAGGATGGAAGGAAGGAAAAAGGAGGGAGAAGGGGAAGGAGAAAAGTGGGAAGACTTGGAAAAATGTATAGAGGTACTTCCCCACCATTACTTCTAAATGATGGAGACATTTTTATGCTTTCCAATTTTGTGTATTCTGAAAAGACATGATTATCCCTTTTCATAGAGCAACTGTCCTTCCAGAATCATCTGTGAAAGAATTCTTCACATAGATCCCTAAGCAGGCATGTGTAAGGCCTGGCAAGAATGTTCATTGAAGTATAATTTGTAGTAGAGGAAGGTGAAGGACCACAGGGAGATCCAACTCCTCCCTCTTGCCCTTCTGCTACCTGAAGTTACAGACAGAAGCAGGATGGGAAGGAAGAGCTTTCTCCTCTTGGGGTGGGGTTGCCCTATAAATCAGGAGTATGAGATAACGTGTCAGGGAATCTTCTCATCACAGTAGAATCTCTAAGAATAAGGAACCTCACTCAAACCTCCAATTCCCAGCCACGTGCCAGCAACTGCTTCCTTTGCTGGCCAATCTTTCCAATTCTCTTGATGATCCAGAATTTCTAAATGACAAGTACAATCCTTAGTTCCATGATAAGAAAATTCTTAAAGATATAAATTATTGTGTATTTATTTAATATTTTAAGACAGTTTCTCACTTTGTGTCCAGACTAGACTCAGATTGAGACTAATCCTCCTGTCTCAATATCCACAGTGCTGAGATTTCAAAGCCTGTGCTGCAATGTCTAGCTAAAGTGTCATTTTTTTATAGAAAAGAAACTGAGTTAGATTTATGCTATAGGATAAAAGACTAATATGAGATCTAACATTGCATTTGGATGTTGGTGAAGAACAAGGAAGTGGATTCTCAATGACAAAAAAAACAGAAAGAAGAAACAGGAGGAAGAAGGGTGGCTTAGACGTTAAAAGGAAGCATCAGATTCAAATTATTTTCCAGATTAAGTAGAAGCCATCATTTCTCTTGTGAACAGGCCCAGCCTTTAAAAGGATCATATGTACAGAGTCTGCTGTGACTTGTGGAATCAGCTAGTAACTTTTTCTTCATGAAAAGACCCTCTGCCTTCCTACATATTTGAAACACATCAAAAGCATCATGGCACTTCTACTTATTAAATTTTTTCATTCCCTAGGACCTTCAGACAACCCCATCCAACCTACTGGGCCCAGCACACCCAAAGCCTGTGACCCCCACCTGAGATTTGATGCTACTACCACACTCCGTGGGGAGATTTACTTCTTTAAAGACAAGTATAAAATTGAGCTGTCCTTCCTTTGTACATGTCTGTCTGTCAGACCTTAAAACTGACTTCAAAATGAAACACACCACTCAGCTTTCCTTTTGACCTAACACACACGCATCTCCTTGGCATTTTTAATGTTTTCTGATGTCATGAAATATTCGGGGGGAGGGGGAACTAAAGCATCAAACATCCACAAGCATCTCTGCTGTGGTTATAGTCTTTCAGCATTGGACCTATTAATTGCTAACCAAGTTAGATTTGTCAGGGTAAGAAGAGCGTGTCAAGTCAACTGGGACCTAAAAACTGTCAAGGGCTCACCAGATGGACACCACTACCATAAATTTAGGTCCTACATGAATCATTCATGTTACACATTAATATGCTGCAGAAACCATGCAAGGGTCATTTCTAGCCAAGAATCACAGAAAATAACAGCTGTCTCTTCCTGTCCCTGCCCTTCCCCACCTCCTACTCCCCTCTGTCTGTCTGTCTGTCTCTGTATGTGTGTGCTTGTGTTCCTTTAGGTACTTCTGGAGACGGCATCCTCAGCTGAGAACAGTTGACCTCAATTTCATATCTCTGTTCTGGCCCTTCCTACCCAACGGTCTTCAGGCTGCTTATGAAGATTTTGACAGAGACCTAGTTTTCCTATTTAAAGGTAACATCCTACTGTCTCCTCCTCCTCCTGTTCTTCCTGAAGAGCAGGGCAGAACTTCTCTCTGTTCCACAGCCCATTCAGAAGGGACATGCCAGGAAGAGCATGATACTGTCAGGCTTGGGCCCCATCATGGTCAACAACTTAGTGAATTTTCACAGGCTGGACCCTCATTTAGCTCTTAATATCGTCCTCAACAGATGCAACTGCATGAGACAATCTTTAGTATTTCTCTGCCCTCATCCTAGATATGATCTCCTAAGATACCTCAAGGCTGTGGTTTAGTTTCTGTACAGAAGTCACATCAGGAAAGACCTCTAGCTTGGGGACCATGAACATCAGGCTGTACCAGTTGATGTTTTTCAGGTTCAGGAAGGACCTATTAGGACTACCACTGCACTCTGCGCTCCACTGTGACGTCCTTGTCTTTCTCGGATTATCTGTTCCATTTTCATTACTATGGGATAACAAAGTGCTGTATGCTATATTGTAGAAAGAAAGAGCTTTGTTAAGGATTTTCTCTGAATTGTTGGCAGGCAGACAGTACTGGGCTCTAAGTGGCTATGACCTGCAGCAAGGTTACCCCAGAGATATATCCAACTATGGATTCCCAAGGAGTGTCCAAGCCATTGATGCAGCTGTTTCCTATAACGGGAAGACATACTTCTTCATAAACAACCAGTGCTGGAGGTGATATGAATGAATTTTTTCCATTAAAATTGAAATATGTGTTTTTTTGCTCTATGTACCAAACATCAACACAGACATCGTAAGACTAAAATCCACATGATCATTTGACAGCTTAGTGAGGATGTAGTCTTTATCACAGTGTGGTATTGCCACTGGTTTTAAATTTTTCATTTTTATCAGATAAAACACCTACACAAATATGCTGAGGATTCTATATCATGAGATGTTTCACACCCTCATAACACACTAGAGTGGGATATGAGAAAGAAGTAAGTTGATATTATGAGTTGAGTTCTGATATTCCCAAATGAATGCTTTCAACATCATTTACAGAATTTGGTGCATAAGAGGAACTTATTAAAATATGAAAGCAAGAGAGAAATTATCTGTAGAAAGGAAGACGACAGGTGGGTGAAACTAAAAGGAGGACAATGGAGACATGAATATAAATAAACAATGTATCTATGTAGGAAGTGTTGTAATGAAGCCCATTACTTTCCATGCTAAAAAATACTAATAAGTGCATTTATTTTCAATATACACACATGTACATATATACATTATTCATTATTTTTGCCAGATAAGTAAATTATTTAGAAAATATAGGCTACAGTTTTGGGAAATAACCCCTTCCTCAGCAATCAGAATGCTGCTTTAGAATCAATGGCATTCCTCTGTTTTCTAAACAAAATACCCTTAGGTAGAGACGTTAAGGTTCCTAATCTCAGCCAATGGGACACAGTGAAGACTTAGTGTGGACATGTGTAAGAGAGTACTTTATGACTTATACAAATTAGAATAAAACTGTCATTGTGTAGATTGTTTTTAAATCATGTGATATTTTGTTCTCGTTAGATATGACAATCAAAGAAGATCCATGGACCCAGGTTACCCCAAAAGCATACCAAGCATGTTCCCAGGAGTAAACTGTAGAGTCGATGCAGTTTTCCTGCAGGACTGTAAGTGGGGGAAGTTAACAGCACTGTTAAAATCTTAAAGTAACACATTTGCATTTCTATATCCTGTTTGGTTTATTTGGTGAGAATTCAGTGAGAGCTGAGATCTATAACCTAACTTGGACATGTGTCTCTTTCTTACAGCCTTCTTCCTCTTCTTCAGTGGACCACAATATTTTGCATTTAATTTTGTCAGTCACAGAGTCACTAGAGTTGCAAGAAGCAATTTATGGCTTAACTGTTCATAGAGTTGAGCAATGTCAAATGTCCTTGCACGCACCCTATGAGGACAAAAAGGGAAGCTCAGTCTGTATACTCATCCCACGTGTCCTGCCCAGACTTTCCTCAGTGGTAACTAACTCTGCAGCCCTCTTCGAAGAACCAGCGTTTGTAATCTGGCATTCCCAGCCATGGCTAACTCCTTCTGCATATTCCGTCCCTGGTTCGTGAATGCATCACAAAGAGAGCAAGCCGTTTACTACCTTACTCTTCACTATTTCATTATCTGCTCTTCTGCCTTCTAAAACCTTTTGTTTTATTACTTGCTTATCTAGCTTCAAATGTTCCTAAATCTCTTCAAACAGGGAATCTAGCATTGGATTTTCATTACAAATGAAGATTATAAACACATAGATATTATCCCCTTATCTGTACAGAAAAAAAGTGCTGTTATTTCCTCCGTTGGAAAAATATGAAAAATATGTAATGTGTGTTGAATCATGCCCCTCTGCATGCCAGAAAAAAAAAAAAAAAAAACATTGAAATCTTAACCCCAGCTGTTTATCTAGCTGTTAACCAGAGTCTTTGAAGATATAATGAATTATGTGTAAATGACAAGACAGCCTTAAACAGGGTTAGGATGAGCCATAAGTGCATACATATGTTCTTATAAAACGGAGTGAGAGGTGTGGATGTCACTCAGAGATTAAAGTTTTTTCCTAACATGTTTTATTCTGAGGAGATTTGGGAAGAATCAGCAGAGGTATGGGCACATGATAGAAGAGACCAAGCAAAGAGAACCAGACACTGGAGGGCTGTATCTATAAATCTATTTGCCAATAAGTTCCCAGGCAGAGGCAGGTAGGAGGGGTTTAAAAAAAAGGACCATTCCTTTCTCAAGCACATTCCAGAATTGAGGCACTTGTTGATATGGGTTTTCTGGCTTTTGTGAAAAAATAAAGTTGTTATTCTGCTCTATTGAATGTGTATTGTTTGTTAAAGAAGCAATAGGAAGCTGACATAGTACATCAACCCTTAAGACCACTATGTGGTGTTGCTGCGAAGAGGAGTGCCTAACTAGCATGTGTGAGGTCCTGGATTCAATTCCTGGGAGAGGGATTTTAAAAAACAAAAACAAAACATAATAGTAACAAAACAAAAACAAAAATACCACCATCAAGTTCATTTAGAATGGATTGATACCTCTCCCCAGGTACTTATGTAGCAAAGGGCTGCCTTGTCTGGCCTCAGTGGAAGAGAAGGAGCCTAATCCTGTAGAGACTTGATGCCTCAGGGTAGCAGGGAGATACCTGGGTGGGGGACACCCTCTCAGAGGCAAGGGAAGGGAGACAGGGAGGGGGCGACATTTGAGACGTAAATAAATAAAATAATTAATAATCTTTAAAAAAAAGAAAATAAATCAACACAAAGTCAAATCAAAGGCCTGCTTGGTGACCATGAGGCACTTCCCAGAACAGCAACAGGAGAGGCCACCTCCTAGCTGCCCTCCCTGATCTCTCCTTCAATGTCAAACCAGTAGGCACAGCCAATCAACTTCAAATGCCATATTCCTGGAACTTCCTGATAGGACAGTTTTTACAGATATAAATGCAAGATACTTCTGTGAGCTGCTCATGTGAGTTTGCTGACCCAAATGTTTGAGATGAGAGTTTAGTTCCTGCTATTTTGTTGGCCATACTTCGGAGTCACGGGCATTTTTTTAGGCATCGTATTTATGTGAGCACAGAGATACAAAAAGCTAAACTTAGATTTCAAAGGACAAGGTTTCTCTGCACTTGTTTTTAGCTTATTCAAAAGTAAACCCTGTGCAAAGACCCTGATGCAATTATTTTGAAAGGGCAGCATGATTCCAGGTCCACTCTTTGCAGGGAGAAGGAAAAGAGGGGGGGGGGGAGCTCAGCGAGTGTCACCAAGGTTTTTGCTATGGGGATCTGGCTGTGCATCCACCTACTAAGAATCCCACAGGACACTTTATACTGGAGTTGGGAAAATTCTTTGCCATTTCTCAGGCCCTAATGGGAGAGAATTATTCTGGGGTGTTTAATTACTAAACTTCTAAACTATAACTCTGTGCCATGCCAAACACAGAAACATTCATAGTTTCTCACAAGAAGGCAAGTTGCATAAATCAGAGATGTGCTGTCAGCGATATCTTCTACCAGATTTGTATCTAGAAGGTGGTATGTAAGAACCTCGGGGGGGGGGGGGGGGGTCTGCTCTGGAGAAACTTAGCCATCTGGGAAAAGCAGGTATACAGATGCTGACCCTGCAGGAGCTTCAGTGTGGCTGCCCCAACATTCTCTACTGCTTTTGCAATCCAGTTTCAGTGTTATTGCACAACCAAGACTTTACAGTTTTACGTACAGACAGGTACGGCATGTACCTAATTCTCACCCAAAATTTGTAGCTAACTATTGAGTGGTGTACTGGCTAGTTTTGTGTCAACTTGACACAGCTGGAGTTATAACAGAGAAAGGAGCTTCAGTTGGGGAAATGCCTCCATGAGATCCAACTGTAAGGCATTTTCTCAATTAGTGATCAAGGGGAAAGGTCCCCCTTGTGGGTGGGACCATCTCTGGGCTGGTAGTCTTGGTTCTATAAGAGAGGAGGCTGAGCAAGCCAGGGGAAGCAAGCCAGTAAAGAACATCCCTCCATGGCCTCTGCATCAGCTCCTGCTTTCTGACCTGCTTGAGTTCCAGTCCTAACTTCCTTCAGTGATGAACAGCAATGTGGAAGAGTAAGCTGAATAAATCCTTTCCTCCCCAACTTGCTTCTTGGTCATGATGTTTGTGCAGGAATAGAAACCCTGACTAAGACAGGTGGGGTTCCTCAAAGAATATTAAGAACTTTATTTCTCTTCCTTCCTTGTTTTATGCTACCTGCAATGTAGGTTCAATAGCCATCTTTTGAGAAACCACACAGCCCCTGATGTAGAGAGGTGATTCACTCTAGACGCCACAGACCAAACCTCGGCTGCTCTTACACAAACAAAATATCACTTTGAGTTTTATTAACTATCTGCTATTGTGCATTTTCCTATTGTGTTCAATTAAATCTCATCACATACCATAGAAGCCTGGAATACACCCTGCCTCCTGTAAGAAAGGTCTCCAACTCCCCACACCCATCCTTGGGTACTAACAGCTTCTCAGATAACTTTCTGTCCCAGAAGTTCCAAGCAGATTGCACAACATAGTTAACAAACATTTGAAAGTTGGCAATGTGATAAACAGACATCCAACAAGAAACTCTGAGAAACCAGAGACAATTCTGGTAGAAAAAAGCAAACAGTTGCTATAAGAATGTTTAACATGTGGAGGAGAAAAAAGAAGTTGGGGGAGGACTGGAGGAGTGGAGGGATGAGAAACTGGTTAGGATATAAAAAACAAATAAATTTTTAAAAAGAATGTTTAACACCATTACCATAAAAAAGACATTACAAAAAACATTCAAATATAATACTAAAATAAATAATAATAACAAACAATTACTCATATTTAACTAGCCAGTACTCCTAACAATTAAAGACACAGAGGCTGGGAAGTGGCTCAGTAGGCAGAACTCATATAGAAGCCAGGCACCATAGCACAGTACTTAAACTAATATCCGACTCCATTGTCTCTTCCAATCACACTACCAAGATATGCTAGTGTTTTCTGCCAAAGTAAATTATTTCAAAATTCATAACAACCTACCAAAACTACCAGTAAAACTACCAGTTTTGAGACCAGAAGACTAACTTGGGGGCCTTGCTATTGTCAGCGCTCAAAAGTGAGCAATGTGCTAGATAAGCAATCACCAACTGTGGTTGCAAAATTCAAGTTTATCTAAGGGGAAAACGAAGTCATGAGACACTTCATGGCAATGTGCTTTGCTGTTATTAATTAAGTGATTACTTCATGCCACGTCTCACTGTCAACTTTCTAAATGCCATACAAACAGAAACAAGCTTTAACTGAAGAGACAGGAATGAAGTGCCTTCTGTCTCTGATGGTTAATTTTATAACACTTTCCGCTGCATTTCCTCCAGACAGGAAGGACAAAAATGAGGAGAACAACCAACTGGCCCAGGTAGGATTTCAATGAATGCTAAAAGCAACAAGCAATAAAATGTGCCTTTTATAGCTTCTCTCGGGACTTTCCAAGACAGCACATTCCTGCAGAGTCTCAGAGTATCTCAGAAGAATGAGGTCCTTTCCATGTGTCTAACTCTAAGGTTAAATTGCATAAGTTTGCAAAATAGAGCATCATCTCTGATGTCTCCTAGAATTTCAAGAGCATAAGATGAAAGGAACAGTAAGAATATAAGCCAAGTGGCTGCCCTTAGTTGTATGGGTGTGTGATTTGGCTAATTCTAGTCACTCATAAACCTTTGCTCTCCTGTAGTCTGTGTCCTTTACATCTTTCCTGACAGGCATATCTCAACCAGTTCTACTCTCTTGAAATAGAAGGGAGTCATTTTGTCCAAAGCAAGAACAGGAGTCTCTTTGATGGAAAACTTCGGGAAATGCAGGCATTTTTCGGATTGACAGTGACTGGAAAACTGGATTCAGACACACTTGCGATCATGAAAGTGCCCAGGTGTGGGGTACCAGATGTGGGGCAATATGGCTACACACTCCCTGGGTGGAGAAAATACAGCCTTACATACAGGTAATGTTTCTACCAACTTTGGTTAACTAACCCAAATAAGTAATCTCCAAGAAGCAACCACAGTGATGGCTTATCTAACTGACACTTTCGAAAGTGCATGCCACTTTGTGGGTTCTATGTATCTCATCCCCTCATTAGACCTATGCTGTGGGCAGTATGACAACCACACGGAAACTAAATCGAAAGGCTATCGCCTGTAGCTAGTGCTACAGAGTTGGCTCAGGCAGATAGGTTCCAATCTCTAGGCTCCCTTCTCCCCTGTGAGCTCAGAATAGGCAGCACCACCATCTGCTACAATGCCCTGGAGGCATGGTGAGGTGTGCAGAAAGAAGGGAAGGGTGTGAGTGTGGGGGAGGAGGAACACGTTCATTCGTGCATCCACGCATGTGCTCATGTAGAGGGGTGGTTGAGGGTGTGTGTGTGTGTGTGTGTGTGTGTGTGTGTGTGTGTGTGTGTGTTTTAGAGCTATCAAATCTCAAATCTTAGATGGGTCCCAGTATAACAATGTATACCCTGTGTACTTGGCTATTTAAGGATAAGGAACTACAAGAGATTTAATGAAAAAAGTAAAAAAAAAAAAAAAAAAAAAAAAAAAGTTAGCTAAGAGGTTAAGGAAATGACTCATCAGTAAAGAGCTTGTAGACTCTTGCAAATCAAGTTTGATTCCCAGTACTCACATGACAGCTCACAATCATGTGGCACTCCAGTTCAAAGGGATTGCATGCCCTCTTTTGACTTCTGCAGGTCCCTACGTACATGTAGCACACATACAAACATTCAAGGGTGCACACATAGGTGAAAACTAGCTAGGCATAAACCTGAGAGTGAACCAACAAGCTGTGTTCTTCCATCATGCTTTGGATTCCTGCCCAAACCCCTCAGTAATGAACTGTGGCCAGGAACTGTAAATCAAACAAACGCTTTCCTCCTCTAAGTTGCATTTGGCCAAAGTGTGTTATGGCAGCATGAGAAAGGAAACTCCAAGTTAGGTTATATAAAGCTGTCTCATTTAAATAAAGCTGGAGCACAGCACAATGTTACAAGTCACTACAGCCAGGACTGGTAAACTACCATATCCACAGCTCCTATAATGTTGCCTATTTTTCAGAATAATGAACTATACTCCTGATATGACACCAGCTGATGTGGATGAGGCTATTCAGAAAGCTCTACAAGTTTGGAGCAAGGTCACTCCACTGACGTTTACCAGGATATCCAAGGGGGTTGCAGATATAATGATAGCATTCAGGACAGGAGGTAAGGCTTGCAGTGAGGGGAGTGACTTCTTCGAGGATCACAGGGAGCTGACCTATCTCCCCATCAACTGTCTTTCAGTCCATGGCTGGTGTCCTCGTCACTTTGATGGTCCTCTGGGAGTCCTTGGCCATGCCTTTCCTCCTGGTCTGGGTCTAGGTGGTGACACTCACTTTGACGAAGATGAAACATGGATAGCCAAGGATGGGGAAGGTGAGACTAATTTTCACTGTGAGAAAATTGCATTAATCTAAAAAAAAAATCATCTAGAAAGAAGCACTGTACAGTTATCTGCCTTTCACATCCAAATTCCCTAGTTTCTTACATAATGTTCTGTATTCTCAGATCACACTAGTAGGATGACTAACAATCATTAGCAATGGCTATCCTCTGGTAGTCTTTTTACAGAGCTCTCACATCCTGGTCTGAGAACACTGTTTGCCATTTGCCCATGCACTCATTAACATAGCGCTGGGAATTTTCACAGTGCCTGCTGGTCTACTGTGTACACAAAACTGTGCAAGGTGTGTTATGTGAACCCCAGAGGTGTTCTCAAAAGTTCCAGCCTTACAGCCTCTGCAATCCTGTGTGATGCTTTTACCTCCACACTCAGCACAAGGCTGCACACTCAATCAATGGCTATAGTTGTCTGTAGTTTAAAGACTAAAAGAAAACTTAAGAGGGCTGGTGGTTTTAAGCCTGGGATTAAGAAACACTTTGTGTAAATGTACCACATTTTTTGTATCCATTCCTCTGTTGAGGGGCATCTGGGTTCTTTCCAGCTTCTGGCTATTATAAATAAGGCTACTATGAACATAGTGGAGCATGTGTCCTTCTTACCAGTTGGAACATCTTCTGGATATATGCCCAGAAAAGGTATTTATACCCGAGATATAAGATACAATTTGCAAAATACATGAAACTGAAGAAGAATGAAGACCAAAGTGTGGTCACTTTGCCCCTTCTTAGAATTGGGAACAAATTCTAATTGGGAGTTACAGAGACAAAATTCTAATTGGGAGTTACAGAGACAAAGTTTGGAGCTGAGATGAAAGGATGGACCATCTAGAGACTGCCATATCCAGGGATCCATCCCATAATCAGCCTTTAAACGATGACATCATTGCATACACTAGCAAGAGTTTGCTGAAAGGACCCTGATATAGCGGTCTCTTGTGAGCCTAGGCCAGGGCCTAGCAAACACAGAAGTGGATCCTCACAGTCAGCTATTGGATGGATCACAGGGCCCCCAAAGGAGAAGCTAGAGAAAGTATCCAAGGATCTAAAGAGATCTACAACCCTGTAGGTGCAACAACATTATGAACTAACCAGTACCCCGAAGCTCTTGACTCTAGCTGCATATGTATCAAAAGATGACCTAGTTGGCCATCACTGGAAAGAGAGGCCCATTGGACTTGCAAACTTTATATGCCCCAGTACAGGGGAATGCCAGGGCCAAAAAGTGGGAATGGGTGGGTAGGGGAGTGGGGGGGGGGTATGGGGGACTTTTGGGATAGCATTGGAAATGTAATTGAGGAAAATACGTAAAAAAAAAAATTAAATAAAAAAAAGAAACACTTTGTGGGTTTATGGCCCATAAAGGTCAATTTGAAAGCATAGACTTTCTCTACTAACCATCTCCTCTCATCTGCAAATTATTAGACCCTAGTTCTTATACTTGATCTTGTCTTTTAAGGCAACTAAGTTGGCCTGAGCAGCACTGAACATGTTTTATTTGGGTGTATATATGGATGGGTATATTGCTTGCATGTATGCCTGCATACCACATGTATGCTTGATGATTTCAGAGGCCAGAAGAGGACATCAGATCCCCTGGAATAAGAGTTTGTGACTCCTGGGAACCTAACTCACATCCTCTGGAACAACAGCTGGTACCCCTAAATGCTAAGCAATCTCTCCAGCTTCGGTGTACTGTTACTTTTTAAACAAAACACCCAAACTTCACTACAGTAATTCTATGTTTATTAAGCAAAGGAGGAGGCTCAGGAAGCTTTCGCCTCTCACTATCCTTTGTCCCTCAACAATTTGGGTTGGAGATCTGGCCCCCATGATTCCAGGACAGTGTAAGTCACGGCCTTCCTGATCCCAGGGAAGTAAAGGTCATGACCTTCCTGATGGGCAGCACACAAGACTACAGATGATTCCTGACTCCATGAGGCCAAATACTCTGCTTGGGTCAGTTTTAGTTTTTGCAGACACACCCTAATTGTTCTATCCACTAGAGCACAGGAAGTTCTTTTTCTCCCAAGTGCTATTGAGACAGATGAAGCGGTCAGTGCTGGCCGAGCTTCAGGCAACAGTGGGAATCTAGGATGAGCTGTGGCCAGTGCCACATGTTAGCATTACAGACAGGGGTGGAGGAGGAACATTGCACTCAGAAAACTGAGAGGTGGGGTGAACTCTTCTATGTGTATCTTCTACTGCAGAATAACCACTATTTCCTTGGTTTCCATTTTGATCCAAAGCCAGTGTATATGTGCTTAATTAATTGTAAGAAATAGCCCAAGCACTTGCCAAACTCAGGATTGGCAAGCTTTCTTCAACAGGCTTCACTTTCATATCCAGAAGCAGAAATGGAAGATTTCTCCATCTGACTATCCTTAGCCATTTAGTGTTCATTGCTCCTCCTCCATACACTGTGTCAAGCCCTCTACTGAAAAGTGTTGTGAGATGAATTCTTTTTTTTTTTTTTTTTTTTTTTTTTTGGGTTTTTGAGACAGGGTTTCTCTGTGCAGTCCTGGCTGTCCTGGACTCACTTTGTAGACCAGGCTGGCCTCGAACTCAGAAATCCACCTGCCTCTGCCTCCGGAGTGCTGGGATTAAAGGCGTGTGCCACCACGCCCGTCGAGATGAATTCTTAAAGAGGCCAGAGTTGTAGTCCAAGTTAACCAAGGCTGTTTTCCAAGGAATAAGATCAACATAGCCTTCAACTAAGCTCTGTACAGGCCAGCAGTTCAAAGAGTTACCATCTGTCCCTATCACTCTTCGTCCATTGTATTATATTGCTTTGGAGTAGAAGAGAGCTGTAGTGAGCATGACTGAGCAAGAGAAATGAATCCACTGGCTGGAGATGAAGCTCAGTTGAAAGAGTTTTTTCTGGTGTGCATAAGGCTATGAGTACAATCCCCAGGACTGAATAAACTGAGTGTGGTAGTGCACCCCTGTAGTTCCACCACCTGGGAGGTCCAGGCTGAAGGCTCAGGAGGTGAAGATCATCCTCAGCTATACAGTGGATTTCAGGCCAACCAGAGATACATGAGACACTGTCTCAAAGGAGAAAAATAAAAGGAAAGGAAGTCTAAAGACAGGTATAGGAAGAACTTAGTATAGATAAGAAATGAAAGTGTTTTGAAGTGGCTGGCTCAGAGCACATGAAAGAATGCACCAAGCTGGGAAGAAAGACCAGAGGGCTGTGCAAAGGTATCTATGGCTGAAAAAAAGGTAAGAGCTAGATTGTTTAGAGCTAGGAGAAGAAGGTAGGGCTTTATTGTCCAGTTGGTAGAGAACCACAGAAGAACATGAGGATGATCCTATACAGTCAAGAATCCCTCAAATTGGTGGCTCCATTTCTTAAAATAATATTCCATTTCTTTTCTTTATATATGTGTTTTGTTTCTAAGACAGGATCTAACCATGTAAACTTGGCTGGCCTGGAACACATGTGTAAACCAGACTAGTCTTGAATTCAAAGAGCTCTGCCTGCCTCTGCCTCTTCAATCCTGGAAATAAAAGGATGTACTGCCATGCCAGCTATTCATTTCTGAGTAAGCACTCTCGAGCAATCTGCGTCCTGGGTTAAATTTCTTCATCAATTCATGGTCATGTTTTCTGCTTTATCAAGGGTTCAACTTGTTTCTTGTGGCTGCTCATGAATTTGGTCACTCTCTGGGGCTGTCCCACTCCAATGATCAAACAGCCTTGATGTTCCCCAATTACATCTCCCTGGATCCTAGCAAATACCCACTTTCTCAGGATGATATTGATGGGATCCAGTCCATCTATGGTTAGTATCATTGTAGAGCTGCATGTATGGTAACTAAACAGAAAGTTTTGCAGAGAGGAAATTGAGAGGGTTGCTTCCTGAAATATTATTGTGAAGCAAACATGTACTTAGGTAAGACCCTGATGAGGACATAGTTTCTGTGCCTTCTGAATAGTCTTTCTTTTTTACTGAAGGAAGTCCACCTAAGGTAACCACCAAGCCAAGTGGAAATTCTGAACCCCACGCCTGTGACCCCACCTTGACTTTTGATGCTATCACTACTTTCCGCAGGGAAGTTATGTTCTTTAAAGGCAGGTAAACCTATTCCCTTGACACTCCAGCTTCTTATAAAGATGTTTTTTTTTTTCAAAGGATCTCCGGATAAACAGTCTTCTACTCAGCTAGAAAGCCAGTTGCTGAGCATGTACCAGTACATCAGCAAGAGATTCTTCCTCAAGAAACAATGTAGAAAACAATCAAAGAAAACACCCAAGGGCAACCTGCAGCCTCCACACATAAGCACACATGCATTCACATGTATGCCCCACATATGTGAACATGTAGGCACACATGCATGCATACCACAAACCACAAACTTAAGACTGAAACATGCTGATGGACACAGGTACCAGGACATCATTGATGAAATATTTTGTGTTTAATGCAGGCACTTATGGAGGGTCTACTCTGATATTGCTGGTGCTGAGTTTGAGTTTATTGATTCCTTCTGGCCATCTCTGCCAGCTGATCTTCAAGCTGCCTATGAAAGCCCCAGAGATGAGCTCCTTGTTTTTAAAGGTAAATTTGCCAGTCATGGTTCCTCTTTCTCCTCTTTTCTAAAAGAGCAATGGGTATTTCTGCAAAATACAATCTTAATCATGAGTTTTGTGAAGGGCTTCTCTCCTAATTTAGGTTCTCCTCATAAATGACAATGAGAATTGTTTCTCTCTATGGCTGTGATGATTTCTAGCATCCCAAACTCACTAAAATGAATTTTTGTGATTAAAAACTATAAAAGCTGAGAGCTGATCAGCAATCACGAGCACTGGCTGCTCTTCCAGAGGACCTGGGTTCAATTCCCAGCACCCACAGGCTGACAATAGTGCTAGAGAATTCAATGCTCTCTTCAGGCCTCCGTGGGCACCAGTCACATATGTCGTATACAGATACACATGCAGAGAAAACACCCATTCACAAAAAGTAAATAGTTTCTTAAAACTGTAGAAGTCCATTCTTTTTTTCCAAAGCAACCTATCTCATCTATGTTCCTTTTTATGGGATTATTATACTTAGCAAATAAAAAGAAATAGGACAAGAAAAAAGTACAATAGAGGCATGAGATTACTGGGTTGGCAGCTGAGAGGAACTAAATACCTCGTTAATTTCAAACTTCCTGAGTCATCTCTTCCTCCCTGTAAGACACAGAGCAAAAGACATCTGAAGAGATCCCTTTCTCTGTCTAGATGAGAATTTCTGGGTCATCAGGGGATATTCTGTCTTGCCCGGTTACCCCAAATCCATCCACACACTCGGATTTCCAAGACGTGTGAAGAAAATTGATGCAGCCGTCTGTGATCATGATACAAGAAAAACCTTCTTTTTTGTTGGCATCTGGTGCTGGAGGTAACTCTGTTGTTTGATTAGGGAGGGAGGCATCCCTGGCAATATTACCCAAACATAATCAAAAACAAAACAAATCTACAGTCTCCCAGTGGATTGTGTTGCCGGCAATCTCCAGTGTATGACACTTATTAAACTAAGATGGTTGAATGAGTCCAATAATTTCTGTCCAACTTAAATAAAAACAATAAAAACGTACTAAAGATACCAATACCAACAAAACTGTCAATGGCAGACTCATAGCCAGTCAGAATCTAGAAGAGTTACAAGGTGATTTAACAGTTCTTCAGAAAGAACTACTCTGAGAGAAGCTGTGGCCTTTTCCCTTGATTATTTTGTTGATCCTTATCCAAAAAGCTACATCTTTGCCTACTGGTGATTTTTCTTATTGTTCTTAGGAGATGGTAAGTAGAGGCTGAGGAGGTGGCTGAGTCAATAAACCATGTACCTTACAATTGTGAGAACCTTAAACAATTCCCAGAACTATGTCAAAGTTTGGTACGGTGGCATCTGAGCATACAAACACACACACTGCGGTATCATAATCTCTACCATGTCTTTATCATTGGTACCATTAGGTGTTTCTCTCTACCAGGCCTGCTCAGTTCCCATAATGCTGCTTGACTCTAAACTAGGCAGCAGAAAGATTAAGCTCACTAAACAGACATCAAGTAGAAAGAATCCTTTGAAATCTTTGCACATAGGTATGATGAGATGGCACAAGCAATGGACAGAGGATTCCCACAGAGGATAATAAAGTGCTTCCCAGGAATTCGCCTCCGTGTGGATGCTGTCTTCCAACATAATGGTGAGTGCCAATGCCTCCATTGTGTGGGGGCTTGGGAAACTAAAAAAGGACAGCACAAAGGGCAAACGTTCAATTTTAGTGTAGTGTTACCATTCTCAAATACATACTTTGGTTGGTAGGCATTACCCCTGTAGACATTCTCAAACTGAGCCAACAAGTGCTAAACTGACTCTGAGGTGCTATTTCAAATCTATATAGAAAGTACCAAAATTAATTTTAATCACCACTGACCTAAAATAGTTCCTAAAATAGCCCCTAATGTGAGAAAGATAACTAAACACACAAGATGAATAATGATCCCCAAACATATTTAGAAACATACATACATATGTATATACTACATACATTCACAATATATACATATATAGTTTAAGATACATAGCTTGGAGTTCATTTATGAAAAAAAACTATGTCCTTCAAGTATCTGAGGCAGTGGGATTATGATAAGACCCAGAAGATTTTACAAGACTATTTAGCAATTGGCTTTTTGTTTATTTGATTGGTTGGTTGGGGTTTTGCTTAGTTTGAAGTTAGTAGCTGTACTGAGAGTTGAACTGAGAACTCTTCTTGTACTAGGCAAATGTTCTGCCACTGAGCTACATCCTCAGCCCAGAACTTTACGCAAACAAAGTCCTAATAGTAGACTTTCAAATACAGTGGTCTGGGCCATCAAATAACTCATAGTCTAAAAACAATTGTTTGAAGACCAGGGAGATGGTTCACTCCAAGGTGCCAGCAGTACTTGCCGATGACCCAAATTCAATCACTGGTTCTCATGTAAAGTAAGATGGAGAAAAGCCAGATCTACAAAGTTGTCTTTAACCACCATACACACACACACCATGGCATGGCATGCATCTGTAAACACACACACTAATAATGATATATTTTTTTAAAAAGCATTTAAGTGCTGCATTGATTATCTCCATAATACCTAAACAGAACCCCCAAACCTGAAATGCATAAACATGTTGCACATCTATAGAAATGAGAGTGGTGAGTCCAAGGACAGATCCAAAAGGCCCTTCTTTTCTCCTCACTGAGATGTCTTGTTGAAATCTAGCTTGAGAGCCAGGGCCTGCCTGCCACACTCAGAGATGCTTTGACACTTGTGCTTAACTTTTTTCTAAGTGATTCCCATGGAGTGGGATGAAAGCAAACTACATCTTTGCAATTCTACATTATCTTTATTTTCTTTACAATAGTATTGATTTTATATTCATAAAATTAAGATGCAGGGGAGAAGTTTGCACTATGCAAGATAACTAACCATGCCTCTCTGCTTCTAGGATTCCTCTATTTCTTCCATGGGTCGAGGCAATTTGAATATGACATGAAGGCGAAAAATATCACCCAAGTGATCAAAACCAATTCTTGGTTCCTGTGTAACGAACCATTAAACGCATCATTCAATGTCAGTGTCAAAGGAAAAGCAAATTCAATTGGCACAGTGATATTACATCATAAAAGGTTAAGCTTGCTCACTTTCAGTATTGTTCATGTGCTGACAAAAACATACAATTAACAATAAATTCCACAAATAAACCAAAACAAATCTTTTAACCTGAACTCTGCCTCAGGAAGACTCAAGAGTGGGAGAGATGACCCAGTGGTTAAGTGCACTGGCTGCTCTTTCAAAGGACCCAGGTTTGATTCTCAGTACCCACATGGCAGTCCACAGCTCTCTGTAACTCCAGACCCAGGGAAATCTGATGCCCTCTCTGGCCTCTGAGGGCACTGCACAAGCATGGTGCATAGACATATACATGCAAGCAAACGGCTATATATTTAAAATAAAATGAAAAAGTAAAATAATTGAGCCCAATTCTTTAGCATCAAGTTCTTACTCCTACTATATATCAGCTGGGTAACCAATAACCAGTTAAAGTATCTGATTCTTCTAACAGTGAAGTTTTAAATATGACAAAAATCTCTCACTTATTTTGAGTCTAATTAATGATTTGCAAACTTGGAAAATTAAAGCATGTCTTAAAAATAAACATTAAAGACAATTCTTAATCCAATCATTAGCATTCCATTTTGTTTGGTCCTCTGGATCCCAGTTGAGAATCCCAGTAAACTGCATCCTTCATTCCTATAAGCACCCATCAAATAAACCATTTCACCTCCCAGAAGGAGGCTGAGATCCTGGTTAAGATAAGAAGTATGGATCTGGGCACCTTCCCTGCCAGAGGAGAAGCAGCTGCCCTGCCCGGGAAGCCATTCCTAGAACACCTGGTGGACACATCTTGGTTCCTGGATCCTGCCAAGACTAGTCTGCACAGGCTCCAGACATCCGGGCACCTTCCCTGCCAGAGGAGAGGTGTCCACCCCACCCGGGGGGGCTTTTGCCAGAGCATCCACATGAGCCATCTCCCTTCCCAGATCCCACCAAGACTAGTCTGCGCAGGTGAGAGTGTGGACTACAGAAGCTAACAGCTTCTGGGACAGGCCCTGTTTCAGGCCTTCATCTTCTGCCAGGAGGCAAATCTGAACAACAGATATCTGTGCACCTTCTCTGCAAGAGGAGAGCTTGCCTGCAGAGAGTGCTCAAACCACTGAAATTCAGGAGAAACCTAGACTCCCAGGTCTGCTGATGGAGGCTAACAGAATCACGAAAGGAACAAGCTCTAACCAGAGACAACTATAACAACAGACTCCAGAGATTACCAGATGGCAAAAGGCAGACGTAAGAATCTTACTAACAGAAACCAAGACCACTCACCATCATCAGAACCCAGCACTCCCACCTCAGCCAGTCCTGGGTACCCCAACACACCAGAAAAGCTAGACTCGGATTTAAAGGCATATCTCATAATGATGGTAGAGAACATCAAGAAGGACTTTAATAACTTACTTAAAGAAATACAGGAGAACACTGCTAAAGAGTTATAATTCCTTAAAGAAAAAGAAGAAAACTCATCCAAACAGGTGATGGAAATGAAAAAAACCATACTAGACCTAAAAAGGGAAGTGGACACAATAAAGAAAACTCACAGTGAGGCAAAGCTGAGATAGAAACCCTAGGAAAGAAATCTGGAACCATAGATGCGAGCATCAGCAACAGAATACAAAAGATGGAAGAGAGAATCTCAGGTGCAGAAGATTCCATAGAGAACATCGGCACAACAATCAAAGACAATGCAAAATGCAAAAAGATCCTAACTCAAAATATCCAGGAAATGCAGGACAAAATGAGAAGACCAAACCTAAGGATAATAGGTATAGATGAGAAAGAAGATTTTCAACTTAAAGGGTCAGCAAATATCTTCAACAAAATTATAGAAGAAAACTTCCCAAACCTAAAGAAAGAGATGCCCATGAAGCCTACAGAACTCCAAATAGACTGGACCAGAAAAGAAACTTCTCCCGACACATGATAATCAGAACAAAAAATGCACTAAATAAAGATAGAATATTAAAAGAAGTAAGGGGAAAAGGTCAAGTAACATATAAAGGCAGGCATATCAGAATTACACCAGATTTTTCACCAGAGACTATGAAAGCCAGAAGAACCTGGACAGATGTTATACAGACACTAAGAGAACACAAATGCCAGCCCAGGCTACTATACCCGGCCAAACTTTCAATTGCTATAGAAGGAGAAACAAAAGTATTCCACGACAAAACCAAATTCACACATTATCTTTCCATGAATCCAGCCCTTCAAAGGATAATAACAGAAAACAACCAATACAAGGACTGAAACCACATCCTAAAAAAAGCAAGAAAGTAATGCTTCAACAAACCTTTAAAAAGACAGCCACAAGAACAGAATGCCAACTTTAACAACAAAAATAATAGGAAGCAACAATTTATTTTCCTTAATATCTCTTAATATTAATGGACTCAACTCCCCAATAAAGAGACATAGACTAATAGACTGGCTACACAAACAGGACCCAACATTCTGCTACTTACAGGAAACCCATCTCAGGGAAAAAGACAGACACTGCTGGAAAACAATTTTCCAAGTAAATGGTCTGAAGAAACAAGCTGGAGTAGCCATTTTAATATCTAATAAAATCGACATCCAACCCAAAGTCATCAAAAAAGACAAGGAGGGCCACTTCATATTCATCAAAGGTAAAATCTTCCAAGAGGAACTCTCAATTCTGAATATCTATGCTCCAAATACAAGGGCAGCCACATTCATTAAAGAAATTTAGTAAAGCTCAAAGCACACATTGCACCTCACACTATAATAGTGGGAGACTTCAACATACCACTTTCATCAATGGACATATCATGGAAACAGAAACTAAACAGTGACACAGTGAAACTAACAGAAGTTATGAAACAAATGGATCTAACAGATATCTACAGAACATTTTATCCTAAAACAAAAGGTTATGCCTTCTTCTCAGCACCTCATGGTACCTGCTCCAAAATTGACCATATAATTGCTCACAAAACAGGTCTCAACAGATACAAAAATATTGAAATTGTCCCATGCATCGTATCAGATCACCACAGACTAAGGCTGATCTTCAATAACAACATAAATAATAGAAAGCCAACATTCACGTGGAAACTGAACAACACTCTCCTCAATGATACCTTGGTCAAGGAAGAAGTAAAGAAAGAAATTAAAGACTTTTTAGAGTTTAATGAAAATGAAGCGACAACATACCCAAACTTTTGGAACACAATGAAAGCATTTCTAAGAGAAAACTCATAGCTCTGAGTACCTCCAAAAAGAAACTAGAGAGAGCACACACTAGCAGCTTGACAACACACCTAAAAGCTCTAGAACAAAAGGAAGCAAATTCACCCAAGAGGAGTGGACGGCAGGAAATAATCAAACTCAGGGGCAAAATCAACCAAGTGGAAACAAGAAGAACTATTCACAGAATCAACCAAATGAGGAGCTGGTTCCTTGAGAAAATCAACAAGATAGATAAACCCTTAGTCAGACTCACTAAAGGACACAGGGACAGCATCCTAATTAACAAAATCAGAAATGAAAAGGGTGACATAACAACAGATCCCTTAGAAATCCAAAACACCATCAGATCCTTCTATGAAAGGCTATACTCAACAAAACTGGAGAACCTGGATGAAATGGACAAATTTCTAGACAGATACCAGGTACCAAAGTTAAATCAGGATCAGGTTAATGATCTAAACAGTCCTATATTCCCTAAGGAAATAGAAGCAGTCATTAATAGTCTCCCAACCAAAAAAAAAAGCCCAGGACCAGACGGGTTTAGTGCAGAGTTCTATCAGACCTTCAAAGAAGATCTAATTCCAGTTCTTCACAAACTGTTCCACAAAATAGAAGCAGAATGTACTCTACCCAATTCATTCTACGAAGCCACAATTACTCTGATACCTAAGCCACAGAAAGACCCAACAAAAATAGAGAACTTCAGACCAATTTCCTTTATGAGTATCAATGCAAAAATACTCAATAAAATTCTCACTAAATGAATCCAAGAACACATCAAAACAATCATCCATCCTGACCAAGTATGTTTCATTCCAGGGATGCAGGGATGGTTTAATATACAGAAATACATCAATGCAATCCATTATATAAACAAACTCAAAGACAAAAACCACATGATCATCACTTAGATGTGGAGAAAGCACTTGACAAAATGCAACAACCATTCATGATAAAAGTCTTGGAAAGATCAGGAATTCAAGGCCCATACCTAAACATGATAAAAGCAATCTCATGCAAAACAGTAGCCAACATCAAAGTAAATGGTGAGAAGCTGGATGCAATCCCATTAAAATCAGGGACTAGACAAGGCTGCCCACTTTCTCCCTGCCTATTCAACATTGTACTTGAAGTCCTAGCCAGAGCAATTCGACAACAAAAGGAGATCAAGGGGATACAAATTGGAAAGGAAGAAGTCAAAATATCACTATTTCCAGATGATATGATAGTATATATAAGTGATCCTAAAAATTCCACCAGAGAACGCCTAAACCTGATAAACAGGTTCAATGGAGTAGCTGGATATAAAATTAACTGAAACAAGTCAATGGCCTTTCTCTACACAAAGGATAAACAGGCTGAGAAAGAAATTAGGGAAACAACACCCTTCTCATTAGTCACAAATAATATAAAATACCTTGGTGTAACTCTAACTAAGGACGTGAAAGATCTGTATGATAAGAACTTCAAGTCTCTAAAGAAAGAAATTAAAGATCTCAGAAGATGGAAAGATCTCCCATGCTCATAGATTGGCAGGATCAGCATTGTAAAAATGGCTATCTTGCCAAAAGCAATCTACAGATTCAATGCAATCCCCATCAAAAGTCCAACTCAATTCTTTAACGAATTGGAAAGGGCAATCTCCAAATTCATCTGGAATAACAAAAAACCTAGGATAGCAAAAACTCTTCTCAAGGATAAAAAGAAACCTCTGGTGGAATCACCATGCCTGACCTAAAGCTTTACTACAGAGCAATTGTGATAAAAACTGCATGGTATTGGTATAGCGACAGACAAGTAGACCAATGGAATAGAATTGAAGACCCAGAAATGAACCCACACACTTATGGTCACTTGATCTTTGACAAGGGAGCTAAAACCATCCAGTGGAATAAAGACAGCATTTTCAACAAATGGTGCTGGCACAACTGGTGGTATCATGTAGAAGAATGAGAATTGATCCGTTCCTATCTCCTTGTACTAAGGTCAAATCTAAGTGGATAAAGGAACTCCACATAAAACCAGAGATAGTGAAACTTATAGAGGAGAAAGTGGGGAATAGCCTAGAAGATATGGGCACAGGGGAAAAATTCCTGAATAGAACAGTAATGGCTTGTGCTGTAAGAGCGAGAATCAACAAATGGGACCTCATAAAATTGCAAAGCTTCTGTAAGGCAAAAGACACAGTCAATAAGACAAAAAGACAACCAACAGACTGGGAAAGGATCTTTACCTATCCTAAATCAGATAGGGGTCTAATATCCAATATATACAAAGAACTCAAGAAGGTGGACCCCTGAAAATCAAATAACCCCATTAAAAAATGGGGCTCAAACAGGGCCCCCAATGGAGGAGCTAGAGAAAGTATCCAAGGAGCTAAGAGACCTGCAATCCTGTAGGTGCAACAACATTATGAACTAACCAGTACCCCGGAGTTCTTGACTCTAGCTGCATATGTATCAAAAGATGGCCTAGTTGGCCATCACTGGAAAGAGAGGCCCATTAGACAGGCAAACTTTATATGCCCCAGTACAGGGGAATGCCAGGGCCAAAAAATGGAAATGGGTGGGTAGGGAAGTGGGGGGGAGGGTATGGGGGACTTTTGGGATAGCATTGGAAATGTAATTGAGGAAAATACATAATAATAAAAAATATTTTTTAAAAATGGGGCTCAGAGCTAAACAAAGAATTCTTACCTGAGGAATACTAAATGGCTGAGAAGCACCTGAAAAAATGTTCAGCATCCTTAATCATCAGGGAAATGCAAATCAAAACAACCCTGAGATTCTACCTCACACAAATCAGAATGGCTAGGATCAAAAATTCAGGTGACAGCAGATGCTGGCGAGGATGTGGAGAAAGACGAACACTCCTCCATTGTTGGTGGGATGGCAAGCTTGTACAACCACTCTAGAAATCAGTCTCTCGGTTCCTCAAAAAATTGAACATAGTACTACAAGAGGATCCTGCAATACCTCTCCTGGGCATATATCCAGAAGATGTTCCAACCGGTAAGAAGGACACATACTCCACTATGCTCATAGCAGATTTATTTATAATAACCAGAAGCTGGAAAGAACCCAGATGCCCCTCAACAGAGGAATGGATACAGAAAATGTGGTACATTTACACAATGGAGTACTACACAGCTATTAAAAAGAATGATGGATGGACCTGGAAGGCATCATCCTGCGTGAGGTACCTCAATCACAAAAGAACTCACATGATATGTACTCACTGATAAGTGGATATTAGCCCACAAACTTAGAATACCCAAGATATAAGATACAATTTGTGAAACACATGAAGTTCGGGAAGAATGAAGACCAAGGTGTGGACACTTTGCCCCTTCTTAGAATTGTGAGCAAGGCACCCATGGAAGGAGCTACAGAGACAGAGTTTGGAGCTGAGACTAAAGGATGGACCATCTAGAGGCTGCCATACCTGGAGATCCATCCCATCATCAGCCTCCAAATGCTGACACCATTGCATACACTAGCAAGATTTTGCTGAAAGGACCCTGATATAGCTGTCACATGTGAGACTATGCCGGGGCCTAGCAAACACAGAAGTGAATGCTCACAGTCAGCCATTGGATGGATCACAGGGCCCCCAATGGAGGAGCTGGAGGAAGTACCCAGGGAGCTGTAGGGATCTGCAACCCTATAGGTAGAACAACAATATGAACTAACCAGTACCCCTCCCCCCCGCTCCAGACCTCGTGTCTCTAGCTGCATATGTGTCAGAAGATGGCCTGGTCGGCCATCAGTGGAAAGAGAGGCCCATTGGTCATGCAGACTTTATATGCCTCAGTTCAGGGGAACACCAGGGCCAAGAGGTGGGAGTGGGTGGGTGGGGGAGTGGGTGTAGGAGGGTGTGGGAGACTTTTGGGATAGCATTGGAAATGTAAATGAAATAAATACCCAATAAAAGAAAGAAAGAAAGGAAGAAAGAAAGAAAGGAAGGAAGGAAGGAAGGAAGGAAGGAAGGAAGGAAGGAAGGAAGGAAGGAAGAAAGAAAGAAAGAAAGAAAGAAAGAAAGAAAGAAAGAAAGAAAGAAAGAAAGAAAGAAAGAAAGGAGAGAAACTTTCTCTGATGTGCCATTGATGCTTGCAATTTCTATCTAAAAAAATAAAATAAAATAAAATAAAAAGATAAGAAGTATGTTATACTTAAGGCAAATCCCTAACAATTAAGAGACTAGACAGAGTAGGGAAGAAATATTCCCCCTAGATATCCACAAATTGCCAATGTATCTAACTACCTTTCCATAATATGAAATTGAGTTTTGTGCACACTAATCACTAATCTCATATATAAGAAATATAGATCTGACATTGTGCTCAAGACATGTGGGCATCATCTGATCCTACAGATAAAAAGTTCATTTCGTCTTAGTCCCACCAAGCATTCACTGAATTAGTAAACTCATGCAATTGGGCTTTATTCCTCTACCCTCAAGGTAACTTACTTAGTGAAACTCTGAATAAATCTTCCCACACAGAAGTTGGAAGATTATCAGTTAAAGTTGTGTCTGTTGTGCTGGTATACTGAGAATGTATCAAATGAGGAAAAAGAAAACATATGGAGAACCTGGCACTTCCTTTGTTCCCTGTGAGCAGGTATAGAAAGAAACAGCTTTGGAGGCAAGCACGAAGAAGGCTATGCTGACAGTGGTTGTTTTCTCAGCAGATCTGAGCAAGTCAAACAAAACAAAAATTAATTCATAAAGACATGTTTGAATTTTCTCTAGCTTGAGAACAAAGAGAGAAACTTCTGGGAACATTTCCACTGTTTAACATGAGTAGATTCTTCAGATATTGGGTGTGGATAGAAGAGGCTGGGGAAATGCTAAAGACTATCTTCAGCATGCTGGTCAAAACATCTTAAATCTTAGTTCTCTGTCTACTTACTATATAGTAATCTATCCAAAGTCTTAGAAATAAGAACCCACTTGTTACTGATTCAAATAACTTTGAGTCTAACCTATTGAAGAGGAAAAAAAGAAAAGAGAAAAAAACACCACAAACAAGATACAACAATAAGCCTTAGAGTTTGAGGAGGACAGTTTCCTGGGCAAAGTTCTATTTGACCCCAATTTGTGATTCTATCAGGGTTTATTGCTTCCTTAACCAGAAAACCAGACATGATTTAAACCTTCAGATCTGCTCAATTTTGGCTCACTTTTTTTCTGGCTTACAATGTTAAATTTAATCAATAAAGTAGGAAATGTATTCATTCTCGATTATCTCCCACAAAAAAAAAAAAAAAAAAAAAAAAATTAAAAAAAAAAAAAAGAACAGCCAAGTTACACTCATATGCAAGAATTTACCAAGGCCTAGGAAATAGGTGTTGTGGTATTGCATTATTCATGAGAAGGTCTGCTAGAGCAGAACCCCCTGGTGCTAGCTTTCACAAGGCTCAGAGGAGTAGCACAAATTGTGACTAGGGTGTGAAATCCTTCCCTGTCATTAGCTGACTCTAGGCAGGGCTGTTTTATCTTTACTGTAAACATTACCTGGTTCCTGTACGTCCTTTTGAAGTCATTCCTCTGTTTTGTGTCAGATAACTTCAATGTACTTTGCCTGCTGTGACACCCTACCCCTTGGTTTTCTGTATTATATAAGACTGGTATTCGCTTTGTGACACTACATTCAGATCCAACACACTCTCTCGTGTCTGTCTCTGTCTGTCAATTTTCGCCGACTCTATGCCCACCTGTCCGAGACCCTGATTCCCACGGATTGAGGGGAGCCGACTGGGCCTAGTCCATGGCAGTTAAATATAATAATAAAAAAAAAAAAACAGGCATAAAATATCTAGGAGATCTGAGACACTATGAAAATACCAAATCTATGATAATGGGAGTAAAGGAGAAGAAACCCAGGTCAAAGGCACAGAAAATATTTTCAACAAAATCACAGAAGAAAATTTCCATAGCCTAAAGTAAGAGATAGTGACCAGAGTACAAGAAGCTTATAGAACACACTGGACCAGAAAGAAAGTCCCCTGACCACATAAGAACCAAAACACTAAATGTACAGAACAAAGAAAGAATATTAAATGTTTGAGTGAGAAAGAGCAAGTAACATATATTAGAACTATTAGAATTACACCTGACTTCTTAATGGAAACTCTAAAAACCAGAAAGTCTGGACAGATGTTCTACAAACTCTAAGACCACAGATGCCACTCCAGATTACTATATCCAGCAAAACTCTGAGTCACAATAAATGAAGAAAGAATAACTCTCCAAATTAAAACAAAATTTAATCAGTGTCTATCTATGAATCCAACTCTACAGAAGGAGATAACTTAAAAAAATATTTAAATCCAATCAGGTTAACCACATTCTAGAAATCAAAGGAAATAAGTTATACAAGACCAGCAAGTCAAATGAGGGGGGAAACCTACACCGTTATAAGAAAATAAAAGGAATCAATAAATACTGCTCTTTGATAACTCTCAATATCAATGACCTCAATTCCTCAATAAAAAGACACAGACTACCATACTGAATTTAAACAATTCTATCATCCTGCTGCCTCCAAGAAACACACTTTAATATCAAGGATAGACATCATCTCATGGTAAAAGGATGGAAAAATATAATTCAAGCAAATAGACCTAAGAATCAAGCTGGTGTAGCCATTTTAACAGTTGACAAAATAGACTTCAAAGCAAAGCTAACCAGAAGATATAGGGAAAGATATTACATACTCATCAAAGAAAAATTCTACCAAGAGTACATTTTAATTCTTAACGTTTATGCACCAAACATAAGGCTACCCAAGTTCACAAAGGAAACTCTACTATATATTATATTAAATCACAAACTGACCCTCACACACTGATAGTGGAGGACTTCAATACTGGAATCTCGCTAATAGACAGGTCATTAACACAAAAATTAAACAGAAAAATGCTGGTGTAGCTGATGTTATGAACCAAATGGAACTAAAAGATAGTCACAAAAAATATATACTTTCTTCTCAGCAGCTCATGTAACTTTCTCCAAAACTGACCACATATTTCAACACAAAGCAAGTCTCTACTAATACAAGAAAATTGAAATAACTCCATGCATTGTATCAGACTACCACAGATTAAAGTTGGATATCAACAGCAACAGAAACCTTACAAACTCAAGGAAACTGAACAACTCTCTACTGAATGAAAAATAAATCAAGACAGAAATTAAGAAAGAAATTTAAAACTTTTTAGAATTGAATGAAATTGAAAATATAACATGCCTAAGCCCATTGGACACAATGAAAGCAGCTCTAAGAGGAAAGTTTATACGCAAAGTATCTACACACGCACACTCTCTCTCACACATACACACACACACACACACACACACACACAGAGGAGATGGAAAGAGCTCATACTAGTAACTTAACAGCACTGAAAGATCCAGAGCAGAAAGAAAGAAAGAAAGAAAGAAAGAGAGAGAGAAAGAAAGATAGGTGGGTGGGTATAAATAGTAGTCATCCCCCAAAGGGGTAGATGGCAAGAAATAATTAAATGTGGAGCTAAAATCAATCAATAAAATAGAAACAAACAAACAAAATACAATAAAAAGAATCAATGAAACAAAGAACTGGTTCTTTGAGAAAACCAGTAAGATTGACAAACCCTTAGCCAAATTAACTAAAAAGTGGAGATAGAACATCCAAATTAACAAATTAGAAATAAAAAGGGGAACATACCGACACCAAGGAAACCCATAGATCATAAGGACATGCTTTGAAAATCAGTACACAACCAAATAGGAAAACTAAAATAAATGGATAAATTTCTTGATCTATTCCACCTACCAAATTTAAACCAAGATAAGATAAGCAATTTAAACAGACAAATAATCCTTAGTATAATAGAAGCAATAATTAAATGTCTACAAACCAAAACAAAAAACAAAAACAAAAACAAAACAAACAAACAAACAAAAAACAGATAGATTCAGCCCAGAATTCTACCAAAAAAGAGAAGAATGTAAAACTGATACTTCTTAGATGATTCTGCAAACTAGAAACAGGAAAACATTACCTAATTCTTTTTAAGGGGCCACAATTACTCTGATCCCGAAACCAAAATAAACTCAATAGCATATATTTGGAGGATTTTTTTTTCTGTCATATTGCTTTTTGGGGCTTGCTTTTCTTTTAACTTTTCAGGTCTTTTGCTTAATATTGTGGTTTCCAATTTTTAATTTTTGTAGGATTTTTGTTAGTTCAAAGATATGTGTTTCTGACTCTATGTGTTTCTTGTGCTTTTTTTCAAGCTTATTTTATTAGCATGTTTGCTTGTTTGTTTAGTCCTATTCTGGTTTGTTTGTTTTTATTTTATCTTATTTTATTATTTTTAGATACCTGAATTTTTTCTAATATGAGTGAGAGAGAGGATTTGGAAGTGCAAAAGTCGGGGAAGAGGGTCTGGAGGAGTTTGGTGAAGGGAAACCATAATAAGAATATACTGTGTGAAAAACTATATTCTCAGAGAATGAATTTTAAGTATAAATAAAAAATAGACTTGGGGCTGGAGAAGCTAAGTGCCTAGGAGCATCTGCCGCTCTGCCAGCTCTCCCATTGGCTGAGGAGCTACCTTCCTTGAATTCCCCAGCTCTGCGTCTCTACCTAGATTTGGGGTCTGGGGGATCAAACTCACAGCAAGTACTTTACTAACTGCTCTCCCCAGGCATGTAGTTATTGCTTTAAAAGCAAGATATGGTGCTTAGAGGACCTATTTTTCTCACTTAAAGCCAAAGATGATGTTAGAATCCAAATCTTGTGTCATCTATTTTCATCTACAGTCTTCTGGAACATGAAGGCTCTCCCAGCCTGTACTGCACTCACCACCTTCCTAGGAATAACAAGAGCCCTCCACTCACCAAGCTACTTTCTACCAAAAAAAAAAAAAAAAAAAAAAAAAAAAAAAAAAAAAAAAAGTGATTTCCTGCTCACTTGCAGCAAAACCTAGCAGGCTCCATTGCAATGAGTTTCCTGGCTTTTTTGCAATGTGTTTCACGGTGTTCTAATTTCATTATTGTTGTGGTTTCTTTTCTCAATGTGTGTAAAGAAAGAGAAGCACACTGCATTTCCCATTAAGCAATTCTGTAACACTACAAAGGACAAGCAGTGATAACTCAGATGATGCTGACTCTGACACCAAGGTCCCCTCATGAAGACATTCCTGCAGAAGGCAATCAACAAAGAGGTTCCGGAGAACCCATGAGCTAGCTGCGGAACTCAGCTCTCCTGCCATGACAAACCATTGTTCCCTTACAGTCAATACAGCTATGCTTGCCCACATTCACAGAGCCTCACAAGACTAAACCCATAGTTAGCTTTCCTTGTAGAAGTAGATGGGGAGGGTCTCTACAACCCAGCCCTAGCTGCACATGACATGGAGTATACAAAACATGGAAAGCTAAGTAGACAGGATCAGGCTCCACTAATACCATTCAAGAGATCTTCTTCACCCATGCTCTGGTAGAATTTCTCAATGATGGGCTTGGGGTCATCCATATGCCTATAAGTAATTCCTCACCCAGGTCCCTATAAGTCTTACTAACTGGTTCATCATGCTGGACATGAATGGAGTTGTTTCTTTACTCCACCAGCTCTCAGCCTGTGAGCGACAGCTGATTTGGGCCCAGCATATCAAATATCTGAATTATGATTCATAACAATGGCAAAATTACAGTTATAAAGTAGCAACAAACTAATTTTATAGTTAGCAGTCACCACATGAGGAACTATATTAAAGGGTCTCCACATTAGGAAGGTTGAGAGCTACTGCTTTAGTCTAACTTTGACTCTGTCTAGGGTGGACAAACATTTCTTCACATCTCAGAAAAAGTAATACAACACTATGGAAGCTTCACGCTCCACTCACGGTAAAGTTGACTGAGAGCAGTGTGCTGCGGGATTTTGAGTAGACCTGAACTATAGGAATATTCAAGTAGATTGTATTTCACTAATTTTTGGCATGTCTGTAATATTGTGTAGTTTTTAACCTTTCAAGAAAAGGAAGAAAACAGACGTGTTCTCCATCCACTCAGTGACAGAGGAGAAAACTAAGCTGCATGTTCACCAATGGCAAGGACGGGGCTCATATTTGCATGCGTTGACTGGGGGGTCATCTTCTTTTGACTACGATTCCTTTCTATACAACAATCTCTGTCTTCAGTTTGTACTTTTGTTGCTGTTGCAGGTTGTTTTAGCCTCCTTTGCATGTGCACGAGCACACACACACAACTTAATGTATGGGATGTGTCTTTGGCTTCTATATAGTCAGTACAGTGTCTGTCCAAGTTAGCTCTGTTGTCAACATGACAAGGTTTAGAGTCATCTGAGCAGAAAGCCTCCATTGAGAATTGGCTTGCAGGCATGTCTGTGAGACACTGCCTTGATTCTTAATTGATGTGGGAGGACCCAGTCCACTGTGGATGGCACCATCCTTAAGAAGGCCATGTATAAGAAAGCTAGCTGAGCTTGTGACTGAGTGAGCTAGAGAGGTAGCCTGCAAGCAGTGTTCCTCCATTGTTTTGCTTCAATCTCCTGCTTTTCTCTGATTCCCTCCATGGTGGACCATGACCTGGAAGTGTAAGCCAAATAAACCCTCCCTCCCCAAGTTGCTTCTGATCAGAGTGTTTATCCCAGCAAGAGAGAGTCCACAACACTGACCAAGACCAAGGAGGCCAGAGGAGTGTATGTAATGAGATGATCACATGTTGGAGCGAAACAAGGAAATAAATCATAGCCTCGCTTGTGCCTTCTGTGCTCCCTGTGTTGGTGCCGATATGCACAAGCCTCTAAGGATTATGAAACCGAAAGCTTGGAGTTGGCACCAGACAGCAGAGCCTGGCTGTGCAGGCTCGGGATGTTTCCTGTGGAAGCTGAAGTCCAGTGCTGCCATCTAGTGATCATGAGCAGAACCAAGACTCTCCCGCCCTGACCTGCAGCTGGTCCATGCCCCACAAGCAGAACCTAGCCTGTGTGCCAACGCCTGTAAGCTGAGGCAAACACAGCTAAACCTGTTGACCCTAGGCTGTGCAGGGGTTGACCTAAGGTGGCCTGGTTCTCTTCTCAATCCACAGTTCAGCTGCTGGTGGCTTTCACCTCACAAAGGTGAACAGGGTGCATCTTTCTCTCCACATTTAAGTGTTTTAAAGCTGAGATTATGAATCACTGATGCAACGAGAATCAACAGAAAGAAATGATCAATTGTTGTACAATTAGGTCAAAATCTTGGGAGGGCAGGGCCTGATAGGTGTGTCTAGCAAGTTCCCAAGCCCCGTGTGCTCCCCGACTCTTTTTCAATAGCCCTCACTTCTGCTCCATTCTGAAATGACTGTTAGTGTAGTGCGTGCATGCGTGTGTGTGTGTGTGTGTGTGTGTGTGTGTGAGAGAGAGAGAGAGAGAGAGAGAGAGAGAGAGAGAGAGAGAGAGAGAGAGTCCAAATTACCTAGAGAGCTTGTTTTAAACAGGCACAGCTATCCCATGGCTAAATTTTCTGATTTAGTCAGTCTTGAATGAATTCCAGAATTTGCATCTCTAATAGGTTTCCAAGTAGAATTATTTGAATCCTGAATTTCCTCTAAAGTTCTCATGCAGTTAAGACTTTCTCCAAAGCTAGATACATCTGTAAGCCCAATACAAAGCTTCTCTCTCCATATGTATGTATGTATGTATGTATGTATGTATGTATGTGTATATATAGAGAAATTATATAATAAATAATTATATTTATTATTTATCTCTCTACATATATATGTATAGGCATATATACTTATGTATATATACATATATATGTGCATATTCTTAAGAGATAGCTTCTAGCAGAAGCAACTTAACATCATTGGGAACATGCCCTTGAAGAGGATATTAGGACCCCAGATTTTCTATCCTCTTCTTCCCCCCTCCCTCACATTTTCTTCCCCAGCTGCCATGATATAAACAGGTTTACAACTGCAGACTCTCTCCTTATTGCATGTCTAAAAGCCACGAACTCCTGCAGCCATGGACTACAACCTCTGGAACTCAAAGCCAGAATATGCCTTACCTCTCTCTTGGTTGAGTTTCTTCCCCCATTGTTATTGCTGCTGCTGCTGCTGCTGCTGCTACTGTTTGGAAACAGAGTCCCCCATGTAGACTTGGCTAGCCCTAAACTTAAAATTTTCCTATCTGTCTTTTGAGTGCTGAGCTTGTAAGCTAGTACCCCGGGTATTTATCGATAAGTTGACATTCTAAAGTATCCATTACAGTGTAGGGCCCTAAGCTATGCATTGTTGGCTTGAAGGTCAGAATTTGCAGACACCATAGTTGGCGCGTTTCCAGCCCATCCATTATGTCCCCTTTGTTCATCTAACTCCATCATGGCTACTGTGGTAAAGCTCTGAGAAGACTGAGAGCAAGGAAATAGGAGGGAGGCCCCCAATCCTTTAACTGTTCTTGGCTCTGACTCTAGGTGGGGAGGCCCCAGTCCTTTGACTGTTCTTAGATCTCATTTCATAAATTTTACTTCAGGATCTAGATGAAGGCATCTAGCTTCCACCCAGGTAGCCGCTCATGCAAGTTCCCTGTTTACGTGCCATATATTTATGAAGTTGAAGCCTGCTTCACAAACAGCACCCGGACCCAACAGACTACAGCACAGTCTTGGCTGGTGGCGAGACTGTGGATCCCGCAGATAAATGAACCCAGAGCAGTGTGAAACATCTTGCCTAAAAAGGTCCATTGGCAACCAAACCCTGAGAGTCTGGATCTGGTTAAAGTTTGTGGACCCTCATTAAACTAATTTGATACATGATTTGGAAAGAGTGTCTATTATGATAGTCCAAGAGCAGTATTGTACCCAGATTGCAAAAACCCCAAAGAGACCATCAGGAACTACAACTCCAATGCAAGAACACGAGAGTCCTTATTCAAGCTCGAGCTTGGGTCACAAACCCAAGCAACAGGTTAGGAAAGTGACCCTCGGGTCTAGGGGTTTAGGATTTATATAGGAAAGGTTTGCAAGCTGGGGCTTTCAAGCCTTGGTGTTACATGATTGGGTAAATGGGTAAAGGAATGTTAACCTTCAAATTGATAGTATCTGCTCAGACCACAAGGAAAGACCACACACCTGAAAAGGGGCATCTTGACCAGGGAAAGACTTGTGTTCTCTTAGCCCACTCTGTTGTTATCAGCTAGCTGCAGCTGCTGTGTCTATTTTACTATCATCAAGCACATTTCATGATTTTTCTCAGACCTCAAGGGTAGGAGCCATATCACTCTAAGGTTTTCTCCAAGGATAGCAGCTTAAAATAGAGTTTAGAAGACAAGATGGAATCTGTCCTGCTGCTTTTTGTCTCTTCATTGGCCATGCCTCTATGAGGGCAAGTTAATTTAGAATGGAGTCTAAAGTGGAGTTTATTCTGCTACCTCAGTCCCTTCAGCAGGAAGCATCTTCCCACCATGATGTCTAGGGTTGGCTGGCTGGAAGGGACCAGTTTGCTCCTGTTTGCCACAGACCCTCTGGGCCCCTGTGCCTGCGTAGGAAAGAGTCTCTAGAGTAGATGGGCAAGATTAGGATGTAGTGACAGACAGCCAAACACACAAGAGAGGTGTTTAATCTGAATGTAATGTTCCAGTCGAGCCTCAGACTTTTATAATACAGAGTAAATTGCAAATCATAACAGAAAAAGGCACATTGAATTTTTCCAGGTGCAAAAGGAGTGACTTCAAAAGGAACCAGATAAACGTTTAACATTAGAGATTAACACAGATGCAAAGGGAGTGACTACAAAGAGAATTTGTAGGGACCAGATAAATGTTTACCTTAGAGATTAGCACTTTCTGCCAGGCAAGAGTTTTACACTTAGAGTTAATAGCCTCAGGATAGTTAACTCTTGATACGCCTCAAGACTAATGTAGTGTCACTGACCCCAAAATTCTCTAGGCCTCGTTAATTCTTATCTATATCTGGAGACTGTCCATTTTCAGTATAGTATACTAATTTGCTCTTGGCATGGAATGTAGTCTGTAATACGAATTTCTATCTCAGTGAGAATTTTAGACTCTATTTGCAGACATCTGAATTAATGGCTAGTGCTTTATTAGCTACTGAATGGGTTAAGCTCCTTGCTGCTATCTGGAGTCTAAGAACACTGGGAAAAGGCTTTAGCTATGTTAGAATACAATCTTAAAAGGCATTTACTATAAGGCAATGCTTAATAGAGTGCACGTGAATCTATACACTAGACTAATGTAGTGGAAATTTGATTATTATGGGTAAGGGAAAAAAAAACGCCATAACTCCGGGAGGAAAATTTCCATAGAACTCTTATCCTCGTGGAACAGCTTCCAGGCTTTTCGCCTGCCAAACTGACCCAAACTGAAGAGCTGACTTTCGCCAGTCATCCAGGAGGAGAGTACTAGAAATTCATTTCTCATGAGCAGCTTTTTGGCATTTCTGCCTCACAAGCTGACTCCACCAGAGTGCCCTGGCACCTGTTTGTGATACAGTTCCTGGTTTATACTTCTTACAGGAGAAGAGCTGCCATTGATCAATCTCTCTGTTCCAGATTTGGGGCCTAGTGAAGGAAAACATTGTTAGTTTCTTTTTGTGTGACCAAACACCTGAAGAAGCAACCCACAGGGGGAGGGAAGGGTGAGCTTATCTCTGGAACTTGGGTGGGGCCAAGGGCTCTGAAATGATGCTTCTCCTTAGAACCTCCAGAGTACACTTGGAGTAAAACAGATCTGAACTGGAATTAGGGTAGAGCATTAAAATGGCACAAAAGGACATCTTAATTTTTTTCTTTTTTTGTTTCCCTGCCTGAGTCATAAACCCCATAGATCATCATGAAAAGGCAAAATAACCTGGCCAAATAAAACTTAAATTTTTAGCCTTGACATGATTCCATCCTGTGTGTCTGTTCTGTGGAACACTGAAGTGTGTGCCTCCACCTCATGGAAGACTCAATGAATGTGGACATGAGCCCTCTTAGGCCTCAGAACTATCTTTACGGCCGTAAACTAAAGGCTAACAAAGACTATCACTTTAAAGTGCATAATGATGAAAATGAGCACCAGTTATCATTAAGAACAGTCAGTTTACTCCAGAAAATCAAATAACCCCATTAAAAAATGGGGCTCAGAGCTGAACAAAGAATTCTCACCTGAGGAATACCGAATGGCTGAGAAGCACCTGAAAAAATGTTCAACATCCTTAATCATCAGGGAAATGCAAATCAAAACAACCCTGAGATTCCACCTCACACCAGTCAGAATGGCTAAGATCAAAAACTCAGGTGACAGCAGATGCTGGCAAGGATGTGGAGAAAGGGGAACACTCCTCCATTGTTGGTGGGATTGCAAGCTTGTACAACCACTCTGGAAATCCGTCTGGCGGTTCCTCAGAAAACTGGACATAGTACTACCGGAGGATCCAGCAATACCTCTCCTGGGCATATATCCAGAAGATGTCCCAACCGGTAAGAAGGACACATGCTCCACTATGTTCATAGCAGCCTTATTTATAATAGCCAGAAGCTGGAAAGAACCCTCAACAGAGGAATGGATACAGAAAATGTGGTACATTTACACAATGGAGTACTACTCAGCTATTAAAAACAATGGATTTATGAAATTCTTGGACAAATGGATGTATCTGGAGGATATCATCCTGAGTGAGGTAACCCAGTCACAAAAGAAGTCACGTGATATGCACTCACTGATTAAGTGGATATTAACCCAGAAACATAGAACACCCAAGATACAATTTGCAAAACACAAGAAAATCAAGAAGAGGAAAGACCAATGGGTGGATACTTCATTCCTCCTTAGAAAACGGAACAAAATACCATGAAAGGAGTTACAGAGACAAAGTTTGGAGCTAAGACTTTAGCTAAGCTAAAGGATGGAATATCCAGAGACTACCCCACCCGGGGATCCATTCCATAATCAGCCACCAAACCCAGACACTATTGCATATGCCAGAAAGATTTTGCTGAAGGGACCCTGTTATAGCTGTCTCGTATGAGGCTATGCCAGTGCCTGGCAAATAGAAGTGAATGCTCATAGTCATCTATAAGATGGAACACAGGGCCACCGATGGAGAAGCTAGAGAAAGCACCCAAGAAGCTGAAGGGGTCTGCAACCCTATGTGAAACAACAATACGAACTAACCAGTACCCCCCAGAACTCGTATCTCTAGCTGCATATGTAGCAGAAGATGGCCTAGTCAGCCATCACTGGGACAAGAGGCCCCTTGGTATTGCAAACATTATATGCCCCAGTATAGGGGAACACCAGGGCCAAGAAGTGGGAGTGAGTGGGTAGGGGAGCAGGGCAGGTGTGGGTGGGGGTAATAGGGGACTTTTGGGATAGCATTTGAAATGTAAATGAAGAAAATATCTAATAAAAAAAAGACTGTGGTTCAAAGACTGTCTGTTATGGCAGCAAGGGCTTGAAGCAGCTAACCACATTGCAGCTGGAGCCAGGAAACAGAGAGGGGTGCATGCTGGTGGTCTGCAGAACAGATATTTCTCTGCTCTGCTGTATTTGGTCTGAGACCTAGTCTGCAAAAGAGTGACACACACGTGTAGACTGGGTCTTCCCACTTCAATTAGCCCAGTGTAGAAACCCCGTCCCAGATACGCCTACTGGTCATCCAATACTCTGTTATGTTGATAGTCATTATTAACCCACATACCCTTATATATCTATAGAGATTCTTAAGGGACAGACTAAAAGGGACAAAGGTAGTCCCTGGTGGACAGAAGGGGTGTGTAGTCCTAGAGCAGAGGACATTTCAAAAAACTGAAGACTTTATTAGTCAGAACTAATAACAGCAGAGAGAGAAAAAAAAAAGCATGCACAGAGTCACCAAACCAGGACAATGCAGAGTCTATGTTATTATACTGATAGTTAACACTCAATAGAAGCCAGTTATTGCACTGTCTTCCCTCACTTGGATTTTTGAATACTTGTGCAGAAGCAGAGTTAATGTAATAATGGACTGATATTTACGTTATCCTTCTACTGAAAACAAGCTCATAAAATAGTTTAGACACATTACAAGCTCATCAAATTTGAGGAATGAATACATAGCAGAGACATCTTAGATCACCTGTGAATTGCTAAATGGTTTTAAACAGAACACATTACTACCAGTCTAAGAAGATAAGGTGGCACATGCCAGGTGTAAGAGAGGGAAAAAGGAGAAAACTAGGAAGAACACTCAGGCAAGCAACAAAATGCAAATGTTTAGGAGATGGCTCTGCCCTTTCATCCCCTAATTATGACAGATGTGTGTCTCCTGGCTAAAGCCCTGTGGAAGATCTAATTGTGAAAAAATTCTGAGCAGATACAAATCACCGCACCAGCCCAGTGGTCCCTGGACTCTGCTGTCCCCAGAGTGCTAAGTCAGTAACTGAGAGGAGTTCATTTCTGTCTTCCCATAAAGTCCTATGGGAACAGTTCCACTCTTAGGCAGGCAAAGGAGGGGGAGAGAGAGAGGGAGAAAGAGAGAGGGGGAAAGAGAGAGGGGGAAAGAGAGAGAAAGGAGAAGAGAGGAAACATCTTTTTGGGATTTTTAAAAATATTTTTATTAGGTATTTTCCTCATTTACATTTCCAATGCTATCCCAAAAGCCCCCCATACCCTCCCCCCCCAACCCCCTACCCGCCCACTCCCACTCTTTGGCCCTGGCGTTCTCCTGTACTGGGGCATATAAAGTTTGCAAGTCCAATAGGCCTCTCTTTCCAGTGATGGCCGACTAGGCCATCTTTTGATACATATGCAGCTAGAGTCTAATGTGGGATAATAGGATACCATTCCTTTTGAGTCTCTAAATGCTGTCTCTTCGTGAAGGAAACGGTGTATTATGCACAAGTATAAGGGGAAGAATGAAACTGCAGAGAATACAAACACCATGGAGGGGTGGTTTGCATGGCAGCATAAATACTAGAAGAAATGTATGAAGTTGAAGTTGTTAAAATAATGCAAAAGGAAGTACTAAGTAAAAAAATAAGTTCAAGTAAATTTAAAACTTCCTATTTCAACAGTGAGATAGGCTAAACAGAAAGAGTACTGATAAATCCAGAGGCGGGCATGATGGCACATGTCTACTTCCCAGACACTTGCAGGCATGGTGATGCAGGACTACACCCTCAGCACTTGCGAGGTGGAGGAAGAAGGATTTCAGCAACTTTGGTACAGTGTAAAAGGAGTAAAGATTCCGAGCCAGAGAGACTGTCCACCATCAAGAGCATGTGTTGGTCTGGCAGAGGATCTGAGTTCACTTCCTAGTGTCCACACGGGGCATCTTAAAGTGTCTGTCTACGGAAATAAGATGCCTTCTTCCAGCCTCCATGAGCACTAGCACTCATGTGCACATGGACACACATTTACACATGATTAAAATTAAAGTACAATTTTGAAAAGAGCAAATATTAAAATTAATAGGGTCCAAGTAGATGTGGAAGCCAAAAAGGTAGGAAGCTATTTCAAATAGCAGAAAACATCCTGAGCATAGGGAAAGATACAAATGTTTATTTTTCTAAAGATAGATTCATTCATTCATTCATTCATTCATTTATATGAGTACACTATAGCTGTCTTCAGACATACCAGAAAAGGGCATAGAACCTCAATACAGATGGTTGTGAGCCACTATGTGATTGCTGGGAATTGAACTCAGGACCTCTAGAAGCACTCAGCCTCTCTCCAGCCCCCTTCAAATTCATTTTAACCAAGTCCATCCAAAGAAATTTATAATAAAGCTCTCCATGGCTTTTTAAAAAGATTATCAAGCCATCAAAAACACAAACAATACACAGACGTGTCTCAATTTATCTTACTGTAGCCAAAACTTCACAGGTCAGAGAAAATGCTGGGAGATGCTGAACTGAGAAAGCTGAGAGGAGAGTCTGCCATCTGATTTCCCTTCCCATGTGTAGTCCCTCACCTCGCCACTAGATGACACTCACTCCCCAGGCATTTGAGCTAAAAGCAGGAACTTAAACTCTCCAAGCCAGAGCTTCCCCAAGCATTGAGGGGTCCTGCAAAGGTTGTTTACTTAGTAACTCAAAAATTCGGGAATCCCTTATGCCATTCAATGGTGTGGTGTAAGGGGTTGTTCAGAAGAGCAAAGGCTGTTCATATAACCAAGTTTGTACCTGCCATAAACCCTTTGTACCATTGTCCCATCTTCCAGGATCCATTTTCCTCCCAAGTGATTGCATAGCTAAGCCTTCTATGCCTTCAGCTACCAGCCTCAGAATATAAGCTCAGGAAATCTGGGGGTCCACATTCCTAACTCATCCAACACGCCTACCTTGGGAACTACTCACATCTGCTGCTTACCAAAAAAAGAAAGGTAAAGTTAGGGTGCTCTAAGGCTCTGGGGGTTCTGGATGCCAGAATCCAAGCTCCCTTAGACTGCTCACATGATGCTTACACGATTACCTTATTTTCTGTGTCTTCCTTTCCTCACTGGCAAATGGTGCTGGTGTTATCATTTTCCGAGTGTCCTACAGGATCCCACATTTAAAGCAGTACGGCAGCTCAAAGGCTGACAGACCGAGTGCTGGATACGGCATTCATGGGAGGAGGCAGGAAACAACGACCTTCTGTCAGAGCCAGACACAGTAAGGTCCTGGAAAAATAGACACTGTGTGTGATGACTATGCATTATCCCTGAGGTCAGCACTTAGCCAGCTTGGCAGCCACAGGATCCTATAAATGTGTGCCAGGCTCCTGCACGAGCATGTTTTCCTGTTCCAACATGTACTTAGAGCAGATAGAGGGTTGTGGTGAGAGATCTTTTAGGCATGCTTACTTGGGTCAAGTTGTGGTGCCTCTGTGGACAAGATTCTCATTTGGCTCATTTGAAGAATCACTTTTAATTTATTATAACCGCTGACTCTTCCTCTGTGGCTCTTCCTACTCTTCCCACGTTAAAAGGAAAGGGGTTTCTAGAACAATTGGGCTTTCTCCAAAAACAGTAAGAAGAGCACCATGGGCCCTTTCTCCATTAGCTAGATAGTAGATCACCCACTTTACAACAAATAAACCTAATGAGCCACACAGAAGAAAGAGCCCAGTGCTAACCTGAGAGGAGCTGCCTTAGGCTAGGACTATGCCCTGTGATTGCAGAGGACCTGAGGTCAGTTCTTAACACCCATGTTGGAAATCTCACAATCACCTGTGATTCCAGTTCCTCTTCTGGGTTCTGTGTATCTGTACTCACACATGCACACATACTCCTCGACACTACACACACACACACACACACAGAGAGAGAGAGAGAGAGAGAGAGAGAGAGAGAGAGAGAGAGAGAGACCTTAAAATAAAATCAGTCTTTAAAGGAAAGAAGTCCTTGCTTATGAAATGGGACTTTGGCTGACCTTCAAAAACTTAAAATTCAGATGTTTGCCCCCAATAACTGAGAAGAATGACTCGCTGTGCCTATTGTACCTTAGCAGTTTGTGCAAACAATAGTTTACTCTAAACTCCTGCTTTCTTCTGAAGGCTGGGGGCTTGGAATGCCAGGCAGAAGCAGACACATGGGGCATCTCAACAGACTCTAGCAAAAAAGAAAAGAAGAAGAAGAAGAAGAAGAAGAAGAAGAAGAAGAAGAAGAAGAAGAAGAAGAAGAAGAAGAAGAAGAAGAAGAAGAAGAAATGGCTATTGAGTCTCTAATAGGTTCCTTCATCAGCATCAGCTTATATGTGTCATTTTAGCCCATGGCTGGTTGAAGGACACCTTGTGTGACTACAACCGGGAGGAACTCTGGATACCTGCCTCTTGCTTCAAGAGGGTTGACCCAGTGTGAGTTCCTGCTTATTGAATTTTCTCTCTGTTCTTTAGCTGCAGTGAGCAGTAGCTGTAGTCCTCCTGAAGAACTGTGGCATCTAGGGACAGATGTGAGACTCTCCCGTGCTATTGTCTAGACAACAGTCGACAATAGCCGCTCTGGGTTTTGAGTGAATACATTTATTAAATACAGAAAAAGCAACAGGTAAAAGAATGAAAGGCAGACAGCAAAGCATCATTAAACCAGCAGAGAAGGCTGCAGTATCCTCACTGAGAGAGAGAAGAAAAGGTGATACTATCAACAGGGGCTGGTAAATATCCCCCAGAAGTCATCTGGAGATTCCGACTGAGAGAACTGATGCAGAGAAGAGCATTCAGATGAGACAGCAAAAGAACAAGAACAAAGCACCAAACGTGTAATCAGAACACCCGCAGCGAACGCACACTCGGAACCCTCTCAGAAACGGGCTGCGGAGTTGAGTTTCTAACTGAGCTTTCAACACAAGTGAACTTCCGCTTTCTCTTCCCACTGCGGAGGTTTTTTATATCATGGGGTAAACAGAAGAAACTCCTGGAAACTGAGGTGATTTGCCATCCACTCATTTTCATGGCCAGGGTGTTTTAATCCTCTACATTGTTTTACAACTCTTATTTATTTGTGCGTGAGTATACCACTATATGGTCCACGGGATGGAGCACGGCTCTTCAGGCTTTGCTGCGAACACCTTTATGTTGAACCACTTCACTAGTGCTGAGCCATTTCACTACCATAGAGCACACTTGCTCTGGTTTCCGGGTTCTACTTTGTTGTACATCTGTTTAATATAATACTAAAGATTGACATGTGCTAGGCAGTGGTGGAATGTGCTTTTAATCCCAGCATGAGGGAGGCAGGGGCAGGTGTATCTCTGAGTTCAAGGCCAGCCTGGTCTGCAGAGTGGGTTACAGGACAACCAGAACTACATAGAGAAACCCTGTCTTGAAATATCAGAAAGAAAAATTTAAACAAATTTTGGCACATGCTCCATAACATCCACCTCTATTTCAAAAAGCCTGGCCTCGGTGAGTACATTATAATTACAAAATACGGAAAAGCACAAAGAAAAAGTGACAGTGAGCATGAAAGATTCTTGTTCCCCATTCAAAGATAGCTGCTTCTGATATTCACGTGCCTGTCTCTAAAATCAAATCCTTACTTTGAGAAAAATTAAGACAACTGTGCTACAATGTAATAGGTTCTACTTGCAGAAAAATAAGAAAGGAAAAAAGAGAATTGGAGTTTACACTTTCAATAGAAGTAAGTAGCTGAACCCTAACTTTAACTAGAGAGCCAGGAGTGAGAGAGACAGAAAATGAGATATAATGACCATGTTTCCATGTTAAAATATACCTTTCAAGAAAGGGTTCAAGTGCCTAGAGATAGAATGGCAAAGATGCAGTCCAGAAGGCTGCAGAAAGACTGTCTGCATGTTTGTTCGTCTTGGTTCCCGGTTAATATTAGGTTAGGACTCTATATACCCTTTACTTATATTCCAAGGGTATCAGCAAAATAGGTGTTGGGAATTTATGCTCCAGTTATATATACACACAGAATCTTCACAGAGATACATAACCATCTCATAAGAAAAGTAATTCTGCTTTTCTGCTTCCATTGATACCAAACTCCAGATTAAATAGGTTTCACAGACTAGAAAAGATGAATATTACATACACAATATTACATACACACACACATACACACACAGAGAAAGACAGACAGAGACAGACTGACAGACAAATACACAATATACATAGACACATATGAACACACACATTTGTGCACACAAACACTCTGAGATACATACACACATATACACACTCATAAGCACACCACACACACACACACACACACACACCTAGAGGAGAGTTAGAACTTAGAGGACTAGACATTCTTGACAACGGCTATCAAGAAAGAAACATAAACACCAGCCCAACCACAAAAATCTTTTCTCTACAATATGTCCTGCCTGCAAAACCCTACCAGAAAGACTTCCTTCTGCAGCAAATGGGAACAAATACAGAGAACCACAGCCACACATTATGAGGTGAAGGGAGAGACTTTGGAACACACAGTTCTAAATGCTTCCATCAAATGCCTTTCCTCAGAGCTCAGGGAAACCTCAAAAGAGGAGGCAGAGGAGTGGGGGAGACAAAGGAGACTGAGAACACTAGGAGAACAAGGCTCTCTAAAACAACTGGGCAACGCTCATATGAATTCATAGAGACTGAAGGCCCAATAGAGGGCCAGGCCCTCTGCAGACCCTGCAAAGAGACTACAGCTATCAGCTTAGTGCTTTAATAGGACTCCTGAGTATGTGAATGAGTGGGTCTCTGATTCTAGTGCCTACTCTTGTGGATTTTTTGCCTTCCTGTGGCTTGGTTTGCCTAGCTCTGATGTGATAGTTTTTATTTTATTTTATTTTGTTGTTTGGTTTGCTGTCATCTCCTAGAAACCTATTCTTTCCTAATAAGAGACAGAAAGAGAGTGGATCCAGATGGGAGAAGAGGTGGGGAGGAACCAAGAGAAGAGGAAGGGGCAGCCGCTTTCGGTTATATTGTACGAGAAAATAATCTATGTTTAATAAAAAGGGAAATAAACACAAAGAGAAAAAGAAAAACAGCTTCTTGCCAAACAGCATAAACTACCCACCAGGCACTAAACTACTGGAATTTCACTGGCAGTTAGAACCACTGAGATACCACCATGCTGGAGCAACAGCAGTAAACCAAGAACTTGGCCTAAAAGAAATTTAGTTCAAGTTCTGCCACTTAGCAGTTGGTGGTGTGCAGGCCATGTCACTTCTCCAAGCTGATCGCCTATCTATAGAATGTCTAGTGATGTTCCCCTTGAAAGGTTAAAGTCTGTATTTTTAGTGCCTGGCATACTTAATAAATGATACACCCTTAAAATAAGATTGTGAAAGTACATTTCAATGAGTACTTATCCAGAGATGGCTGAGCCACGTCTTGCTCTTGCAACCCAACTGCTGATCCCTGGAAACACCTGTCCCTGCAGAGAAACCATTTAGTTCTCCATGCTGACACTAAGGGATCTACTATGTGCCCCACCTCAAGTCCTTTCACCCTGAAATGTCTCCCTTCCTGAATTATGCCTTACAGAATGTGGTTTCAGGGCCCCTCGTTGGTTTTGTGTTGTTTTGTCTGACTGGCTACTTCACCACAACTTGATTTGTTAATTCTTTTTTGTTTCAGTTTTGTTATGTGTGAGGTTTTATTCTGTTTTGTTGTGCTTTGAATGTTTGAGTCGGGGTCTCAACTATTTAACCCAGCCTATTGCACAGTGCTCAGTCTTTGAATCTTCTTGATTCAGACACTAGTTATGGCCCATTCAAAGCACACAGGTCACATGCTGGTCACATGGGGGTGGATTCTGGTCTGTGCTGAGAGTGAGGAATGACTGACCTCCTATAGAAAGTCTGGTGAATTCCAGAACACACAGGGACAGGACTATCACACCCTGGAAGGCCAGTCACTCTACTTCTAGATAGTACTTATTCTGAGGCAAACTGTGAGTCAGAAAGCCTTGAGCCCTGCCCCCTTTGCCCTGCCTCACATGTCCCTGCCTCACATGCATGCCCCTGCCTCCACACCCCTCCCACCACACCCCTGCCTCCATGCCCCTGCCTCCATGCCCCTGCTTCCATGCATGCCCCTCCCTCCATGCCCCACCCGCATGTGCTTCCTTCACTTGCCCCACTGTGACAGTGGAGTCTTGGTTCATAATTGTCATTGTAAGAATGATACAAGCAAAGGCTGTTCCATCTCATGTGTCCATTCAACATTGTTCATAGTTGTTATTGTTCAGATTTGTCCATTCTCCTCTTCTCTAGTTCATGTCACCATCCTCTCTATTGGTTTATCTCTACAGTTACCTACTAGAATCCCAGGACTTCCAATTATCACACCAAGCTAAAATAGTCTCTTAAAATACTAGTAACAGTGTCCAGCAGTTTCTAAAGCACATACGTACTCCTCATAATCACACTTCTTAAAAGAAGCTGGGGTGGGGAAGAGAGATCTGGGTTTACAGGGGGACCAGAATTATACACATGTATGAAATTGCCAAAGAATAAATGTTTTAAAAAGCAAACCAATAGAGAAACTTTAAGGCATACATTGCTGGCTTAACTGGATTTGGAGTCACCTAGGAGATACACCTCTGGGCGCGGCTGTGCAGGAGCTTCCAACGAGGTGTAAGAGAGGAAGGAAGGCCTCCTCCACATGTGTGCACTGTGGTTCTAGACTGAAAGCAAGATGAACCAAAGTGCTCACCTCTTTTTGCTACTTTACTGGATGTGTTGTGGCCAGCTACCTCCCGTTCCTGATGCCTCTCCTCCCCTGAAATACATGGACTGTTCCACTTATCAGTGAGTGCATATCATGTGTGTTCTTTTGTTACCTCATTTAGGATGATATCCTCTGCATCTATCCATTTGCCTAAGAATTTCATAAATTCATTGTTTTTAATAGCTGAGTAGTACTCCATTGTGTAAATGTGTTGGGAGCCGCGCCCACATTCGCCGTTACAAGATGGCGCTGACAGCTGTGTTCTAAGTGGTAAACAAATAATCTGCGCATATGCCGAGGGTGGTTCTCCACTCCATGTGCTCTGCCTTCCCCGTGACGTCAACTCGGCCGATGGGCTGCAGCCAATCAGGGAGTGACACGTCCTAGGCGAAATATAACTCTCCTAAAAAAGGGACGGGGTTTCGTTTTCTCTCTCTCTTGCTTCTTGCACTCTGGCTCCTGAAGATGTAAGCAATAAAGCTTTGCCGCAGAAGATTCTGGTTTGTTGCGTCTTTCCTGGCCGGGCGTGAGAACGCGTTTAATAACAATTGGTGCCGAATTCCGGGACGAGAAAAAACTCGGGACTGGCGCAAGGAAGATCCCTCATTCCAGAACCAGAACTGCGGGTCGCGGTAATAAAGGTTCCCGTAAAGCAGACTGTTAAGAAGGATTCAACTGCATGAATTCAGAACTTTTCAGCTGGGGAACGGCGGTAACCCGTAAGTATAGCTTTACGAGGTAAGCCTGGCCTTGAACTTTCTAAGGAAATTCAAGACAGTCTATCAGAAGTAAAGTGGAAAATGTTTGGCCTTGAATTTTTTCTAATGTTAGAAGCCCTTTTGTTCCTTTTCACATGTTATCAAGTGGTTAAGGCAGGGAGGATTCTAGAGGAAATTCAGGACAAGCTATCAGAAGTAAAGTGGGGAGAGAGAGTAGGAACAAAGAGGAAATATGGTACACAAAATAAGTATACAGGCCTTTCCAAGGGTCTTGAACCCGAGGAAAAGTTAAGGTTAGGTAGGAATACCTGGAGAGAGATTAGAAGAAAAAGAGGAAAAAGGGAAAAGAAGAAAGATCAATTAGCGGAGGTCTCTAGGAAAAGGAGCCTGTGCTCATCGCTGGATGGGCTCGGGGAGCCAGCTCTTGGTAGCTCTGAATCAGATGATGAATTCTCCTCTGAAGAAACAGACTGGGAGGAAGAAGCAGCTCATTATGAGAAAAAAGGGTACCAGCCAGGTAAAGTGCTAGCTAATCAGTTAAGGAAGCCAAAAGCGGCTGGCGAAGGCCAGTTTGCTGATTGGCCTCAGGGCAGTCGGCTTCAAGGTCCGCCCTATGCGGAGTCCCCGCCCTGCGTAGTGCGTCAGCCCTGCGCAGAGAGGCAGTGCGCAGAGAGGCAGTGCGCAGACTCATTCATTCCCAGAGAGGAACAAAGGAAAATACAACAGGCATTTCCGGTCTTTGAAGGAGCCGAGGGTGGGCGTGTCCACGCTCCGGTAGAATACTTACAAATTAAAGAAATTGCCGAGTCGGTCCGTAAATACGGAACCAATGCTAATTTTACCTTGGTGCAGTTAGACAGGCTTGCCGGCATGGCACTAACTCCTGCCGACTGGCAAACGGTTGTAAAAGCCGCTCTCCCTAGTATGGGCAAATATATGGAATGGAGAGCGCTTTAGCACGAAGCTGCACAAGCGCAGGCCCGAGCAAACGCAGCTGCTTTGACTCCAGAGCAGAGAGATTGGACTTTTGACTTGTTAACGGGTCAGGGAGCTTATTCTGCTGATCAGACAAACTACCATTGGGGAGCTTATGCCCAGATTTCTTCCACGGCTATTAGGGCCTGGAAGGCGCTCTCCTGAGCAGGTGAAACCACTGGTCAATTAACAAAAGTTGTCCAGGGACCTCAGGAATCCTTCTCAGATTTTGTGGCCAGAATGACAGAGGCAGCAGAGCGTATTTTTGGAGATTCAGAGCAAGCCGCGCCTCTGGTAGAACAGCTAATCTATGAGCAAGCCACAAAGGAGTGCCGAGCGGCCATAGCCCCAAGAAAGAACAAAGGCTTACAAGACTGGCTCAGGGTCTGTCGAGAGCTTGGGGGACCTCTCACCAATGCAGGCTTAGCGGCCGCCATCCTTCAATCTCAGAACCGCTCCATGGGCAGAAATGATCAGAGGACATGTTTTAATTGCGGAAAGCCTGGGCATTTTAAGAAAGATTGCAGAGCTCCAGATAAACAGGGAGGGACTCTCACTCTTTGCTCTAAGTGTGGCAAGGGTTATCATAGAGCTGACCAGTGTCGCTCTGTGAGGGATATAAAGGGCAGAGTCCTTCCCCCACCTGATAGTCAATCAGCTTATGTGCCAAAAAACGGGTCATCGGGCCCTCGGTCCCAGGGCCCTCAAAGATATGGGAACCGGTTTGTCAGGACCCAGGAAGCAGTCAGAGAGGCGACCCAGGAAGACCCACAAGGGTGGACCTGCGTGCCGCCTCCGACTTCCTATTAATGCCTCAAATGAGTATTCAGCCGGTGCCAGTGGAGCCTATACCATCCTTGCCCCTGGGAACCATGGGCCTTATTCTCGGCCGGGGTTCACTCACCTTGCAGGGCTTAGTAGTCCACCCTGGAGTTATGGATTGTCAACATTCCCCTGAAATACAGGTCCTGTGCTCAAGCCCTAAGGGCGTTTTTTCTATTAGTAAAGGAGATAGGATAGCTCAGCTGCTGCTCCTCCCTGATAATACCAGGGAGAAATTTGCAGGACCTGAGATAAAGAAAATGGGCTCCTTAGGAAATGATTCTGCCTATTTGGTTGTATCTTTAAATGATAGACCTAAGCTCCGCCTTAAGATCAACGGAAAAGAGTTTGAAGGCATCCTTGATACCGGAGCAGATAAAAGTATAATTTCTACACATTGGTGGCCCAAAGCATGGCCCACCACAGAGTCATCTCATTCATTACAGGGCCTACGATATCAATCATGTCCCACTATAAGCTCCGTTGCCTTGACGTGGGAATCCTCTGAAGGACAGCAAGGGAAATTCATACCTTATGTGCTCCCACTCCCGGTTAACCTCTGGGGAAGGGATATTATGCAGCATTTGGGCCTTATTTTGTCCAATGAAAACGCCCCATCGGGAGGGTATTCAACTAAAGCAAAAAATATCATGGCAAAGATGGGTTATAAAGAAGGAAAAGGGTTAGGACATCAAGAACAGGGAATGTCCAATAGTCCTACTATGTGTCAACTTTATGTACAAGAAGCTCTTTTGCCAGTGAGGGAACAATTCCCCTCTTTAATTTTGCTCCTTTACATGGATGACATCCTCCTGTGCCATAAAGACCTTACCATGCTACAAAAGGCATATCCTTTTCTACTTAAAACTTTAAGTCAGTGGGGTTTACAGATAGCCACAGAAAAGGTCCAAATTTCTGATACAGGACAATTCTTGGGCTCTGTGGTGTCCCCAGATAAGATTGTGCCCCAAAAGGTAGAGATAAGAAGAGATCACCTCCATACCTTAAATGATTTTCAAAAGCTGTTGGGAGATATTAATTGGCTCAGACCTTTTTTAAAGATTCCTTCCGCTGAGTTAAGGCCTTTGTTTGGTATTTTAGAAGGAGATCCTCATATCTCCTCCCCTAGGACTCTTACTCTAGCTGCTAACCAGGCCTTACAAAAAGTGGAAAATGCCTTACAAAATGCACAATTACAACGTATTGAGGATTCGCAGCCTTTCAGTTTGTGTGTCTTTAAGACAGCACAATTGCCAACTGCAGTTTTGTGGCAGAATGGGCCATTGTTGTGGATCCATCCAAACGTATCCCCAGCTAAAATAATAGATTGGTATCCTGATGCAATTGCACAGCTTGCCCTTAAAGGTCTAAAAGCAGCAATCACCCACTTTGGGCGAAGTCCATATCTTTTAATTGTACCTTATACCGCTGCACAGGTTCAAACCTTGGCAGCCACATCTAATGATTGGGCAGTTTTAGTTACCTCCTTTTCAGGAAAAATAGATAACCATTAACACTTTGTCAGCCTCGGTGACTACAGTCATAGATAAACAGGCCTCAGCTAATGTCAAGATACAGAGAGGTCTCATGCTGGTTAATCAACTCATAGATCTTGTCCAGATACAACTAGATGTATTATGACAAATAACTCAGCAGGGTTGTGAACAAAAGTTTCCGGGATTGTGTGTTATTTCCATTCAGTATGTTAAATTTACTAGGGCAGCTAAATTGTCAAAAAGTCTTTTTCAGTATATGTTACAGAATTGGATGGCTGAATTTGAACAGATCCTTCGGGAATTGAGACTTCAGGTCAACTCCATGCGCTTGGACCTGTCGCTGACCAAAGGATTACCCAATTGGATCTCCTCAGCATTTTCCTTCTTTAAAAAATGGGTGGGATTAATATTATTTGGAGATACACTTTGCTGTGGATTAGTGTTGCTTCTTTGATTGGTCTGTAAGCTTAAGGCCTAAACTAGGAGAGACAAGGTGGTTATTGCCCAGGCGCTTGCAGGACTAGAACATGGAGCTCCCCCTGATATATGGTTATCTATGCTTAGGCAATAGGTCGCTGGCCACTCAGCTCTTACATCTCACGAGGCTAGACTCATTGCACGGGATAGAGTGAGTGTGCTTCAGCAGCCCGAGAGAGTTGCACGGCTAAGCACTGCAGTAGAAAGGCTCTGCGGCATATATGAGCCTATTCTAGGGAGACATGTCATCTTTCAAGAAGGTTGAGTGTCCAAGTGTCCTTCTCTCCAGGCAAAACGACACGGGAGCAGGTCAGGGTTGCTCTGGGTAAAAGCCTGTGAGCCTAAGAGCTAATCCTGTACATGGCTCCTTTACCTACACACTGGGGATTTGACCTCTATCTCCACTCTCATTAATATGGGTGGCCTATTTGCTCTTATTAAAAGGAAAGGGGGAGATGTTGGGAGCCGCGCCCACATTCGCCGTTACAAGATGGCGCTGACAGCTGTGTTCTAAGTGGTAAACAAATAATCTGCGCATATGCCGAGGGTGGTTCTCCACTCCATGTGCTCTGCCTTCCCCGTGACGTCAACTCGGCCGATGGGCTGCAGCCAATCAGGGAGTGACACGTCCTAGGCGAAATATAACTCTCCTAAAAAAGGGACGGGGTTTCGTTTTCTCTCTCTCTTGCTTCTTGCACTCTGGCTCCTGAAGATGTAAGCAATAAAGCTTTGCCGCAGAAGATTCTGGTTTGTTGCGTCTTTCCTGGCCGGTCGTGAGAACGCGTCTAATAACATAAATGTACCACATTTTCTGTATCCATTCCTCTGTTGAGGAATACATCTGAGTTCTTTCCAGTGTCTGGCTATTATAAATAAGGTTACTATGAACATAGTGGAGCATGTGTCCTTCTTACCAGTTGGAACATCTTCTGGATATATGCCCAGGAGAGGAATTGCTGGATCCTCCGGTAGTACTATGTCCAATTTTCTGAGGAATCGCCAGACTGATTTCCAGAGTGGCTGTAACAGCTTGCAATTCCACCAACAATGGAGGAGTGTTCCTCTTTCACCACATCCTCACCAGCATCTGTTTTCACCTGAATTTTTGATCTTAGCCATTCTGACTGATGTTAGGTGGAATCTCAGGGTTGTTTTGATTTGCATTTCCCTGATGATTAAGGATGTTGAATGTTTTTTCAGGTGCTTCTCAGCCCTTCAGTATTCCTCACTTGAAAATTCTTTTTTTAGCTCTGTGCCCCATTTTTAATGGGGTTATTTAATTTTCTGGAGTCCACCTTCTTGAGTTCACCCAAGATACAGTTTGCAAAACACATGAAACTCATAAAGAAGGAAGACCAAAGTGTGGATACTGCGTTCCTCCTTAGAATGGGGAACAAAATACCCATGAAAGGAGTTACAGAGACAAAGTTCGGAGCTGAGACAGAAGGAAGGACCACCCAGAGACTGCCCCACCCAGGGATCCATCCCATAAACAGCCACTAAACCCAGAAACTATTACATATGCCAGCAAGATTTTGCTGACAGGACCCTGATATAGCTGTCTCTTGTGGGCTATGCCAGTGCCTGGCAAATACAGAAGTGGATGCTCACAGTTATCTATTGGATGAAACACAGGGCCCCCAAAAAAAGGAGCTAAAGAAAGTACCCAAGGAGCTGAAGGGGTCTGCAACCCTATAGGTGGAACAACAACATGAACTAACCAGTACCTCCAGAGCTCGTGTCTCTAGTTGCATATGTAGCAGAAGATGGCATAGTCGGCCATCAATGGGTGGAGAGGGCGTTGGTCTTGTGAAGATCATATGCCCCATACAGGGGAATGCCAGGGCCAGGAGGTGGGAGTGTGTGGGTTGGGGAGCAGGGAAGGGGGAGGGTATAGGGGACTTTCAGGATAGCACTCAAAATGTAAATGAAGGAAACATCTAATAAAAAAGGAAAAAATAAAAAATGAATAAATGGACTGTTCCCAGATCATGCCTTCAATCCCTACATCTAAGTAAACCTTTCTCCCCTTAAGTTGTCTTTCTCAGGGACTTCATTACACAAGGAAAAAAGTAACTGACACACAAACCCTCCACCCTACCCTACACAGCCCTACACACCTCCCCACCTGCATCCTGTGCACATACTTCTTTATCCTGGGAACCTTCCTCTCCCTTACCCTCATCTGCTCCAACTTTAGGATGCCATGTAAGGGTTCTTTCTGCTGAAAGCCTGCCCTGCCTCACGTTGTCTGGAAAGCCCTCTCTTCCTGTTCCCTGAGCCTTCACATGGTTCTTCTGTCATTACAGCTATTAAAACCCTTGTCATGACAGGCTTGGAAGTCCTCACCAAATGATCAGAATTGGCAACACTCCTATGTCTTCACCTGACCAAGGAGAGTCAGTGAGACTGCCTCCATATACACTATTCTAACCCCAGAACCCTTCAGCCCTCTAGAGTCACAAAAGAACTGCCACAAGCAGAACCAAATGGCTGAGGTAGAAATTCTAGAAATACAAAGGAATGGAGAGATTTCAGGATGAGACTGGTGGCCATGCTTACAACAGCAATAAAACACAGCTTGCATAGCCACAGTGGGATCCAGTGAGCTCCAGGCTCCCGACAATCCATAAATGCTACAGTCTGCACTAGCCTTGCTTTTTTTAGAATGCTATAATCAGTTCCAGGTCTAACCTTAGATAATAGGTGCTGGCCTGCACAGAGGACAAAGGAAAGAAAACAATTTAGCCTATGTTTCTGGAAAATGCTCACTATGGTGAAGGAAATAAAAAGTAGAGTCGCTACTATTCAAGTGTGTATGAACACGTAATGAAGAGAAATCTCACTCTCTCACAAGTTGGCTAGGGACAAAAGGATCACTTGTAATATTCTAGTCAAGAGTGAGACTCACCCATTTCCTACAAGTGCATGCTCAAATGAAGAGACAAGCAGGTACCGTGTGTGCTGGGCAAACTTGAGTGCCTGGGTTCAAACACCAGCACCTAGGAAAATGCCAGGCCTGGTGTGAGAAACTTGCAACCCCAGCCCTGGAGAGTTGAGAATAGGGGCTCCCCAGGGCTCCCTAACTAGATAGTGTAGTCGAACTGAGAGTCCCAGAAAGATCATGCTTCCAAAAAAGATGACGGTAGACCGGCAGGATGTGATGGCTTTCTGCTTCAATCTCAGCACCCTGGAAACACAAGCAGGCAACTGACTGTGAGCTTGAGGCCAGGCTGGTCTACACAACAAGTTTCAGTGCAGCCAAAACTGCACAGTGAGCACTTGTCTCAAAAAAAGCTGGTCTGCAAGCATTACTCTAATGACTGCTTGGCCTGCTACCATGCTGTGATAGACTCAAGAAACTATTTTTCTTAAATGATAACAAAATCAAGCTGAATGGCTCCTAAGAAATGGTGCCTGATGTTGTAGCTCCCATAAAGTGTAACTACACGTGTGCATGTACAAAAATACTAACATACTTTTTACACAACACACACACACACATCTCTGAATTGTTCTGCCTAATACAAAGGTAAGCAGTTAAAATTGATGCTTTCAAAAGAGAAAAAAGGAGATCAGATAGAAAAAGAATCCCAAAAGGGAAAGAAAAGGAAGAGAGGCACACCACATTATCGAGCCATAACCATAACCAGGCTTATTACTGTTTTGATAGAAGATGGTTTAGGTATGATGTGCCCTTCCTTTTTTGATATTTTAAAAGAAAACTACAAGGTAAGTACATGTTTGCAGAGGCTTCGACTCTCATCTCCTTGGCCACTGTAACTGGAGGCCTTTCAGCCCTTTTCAGCCCTGGTTCTATGACATTTTGTGGAATTGAGAGCATGGTTAACCCTGCAGAGCTATAATAGAAGCAGCCTCACGTGTAATTACCATCTCTAAAATCGCCTGCTTCGTCTACTTTGCTGATGTGGCTTGCATATTTCACCTAAACAGCTTGAAGCTGCAAATTAGCATTTTCCAAAAAAAATCCTAGGGTTTTTTTTTTTTGGTGGGAGGGGGCAGTAAATACTTCTCCTTGCAAAATACGACTTTTGTTTCCAGATCAATATTTTTACACTCCTACCATTTCTTTGCTAGAAAGAATGTTTTCAATTGTTCCTGTCTGAAAGAACTGCAGGGATAGAAATGGAGAGGAGCCTGAGAAAAAGAAGGTCCAGCGAAAGGCCCAAAGTGGGATCCAACTCAAGGGGAGGTTCCAAGTCCTGACACTATTACTGAGGCTATGAAGTGCTCACAAAAAGGGACCTAGCATGACCCCACTCCAGAAGACCCAACAAGCAGCTGAAAGAGTCAGATGCAGATATTTGCACCCAACCAATGGACAAAAGTTGCTGACCCCTGTGGTTGAATTAGGGAAACACTGAAATAAGTTGAGGAGGAGGATGACCCTGTAGAAGGACCAGCAGTCTTAATTAATCTGGACCCCCGAGATCTCTCAAACACTGGACCACCAACCAGGCAGTATACACCAGCTGATATGAGGCCCCCAACACATATACAGCATAGGACTGCCAGGTCTGGGTTCAGTCAGAGAAGATGCACCTAACCCTCAAGAGACTGGAGGCCCCAAACAGTTTAGAGGTCACGTGGGGTGGGGTCGGGGGCATCCTTATGAAGACAGGGGTTGGGGAGGAGGTATGGGATGTGGAAGAGTCGGAGGGTGGACCGGGAGGGGAATAACAACTGGAGTTTAAAATAAATAAATAAATATTTTTTTAAAAAAAAGCTTTGTAGTTGATGTATGCCTGTTGTTGCAATATTTAATATTATTGGCCTCTGGAATTGGTACAGGACACACCCAGACACCAAAATCTCTGCACAAATGAGATTTCTTATCCCAGAGGGACAGCAGAAAAGGTGGCAGCAGCAATGAGAGTAAGAGCAAGCAGCAGGCAGGCGGCAAGAACAGTGTTTCTGCAGGAGTGGATTTTTCGGGGAAAAGGATGGAGCCTGTGCTAGGGTAAGGTGATAAATCCTGCTGCATATGCTAGCCAATTAACAAATTTTGGTAGTTGGACATTAGTGTTTTGTCTCAGAAATGAGTCTGGTCAAATAAAAGGATAGGCCTTGAGGAAAGTAATCTTAATTGTTTTGCAAGCTGAAAGGTAGAAGGCCAAACCTGTTGGCACCATGTTCACCATGTTAGAACCCTTCAATGTTAAATTACAATTTTATGTTGTATGAACATAATTTTCTACAATAATCTCTCCATTAATTTCTATATTCCAGACTGTGTGCTAATATGCATGTATACACACTCACATGTAATTCACGTGATTCAGTAAATTTTAGCATCCTCATTTCACAAAGGGAGAAACTAAAGTTTAGAAAATCCAGACAACTTACCTGAGATTGCTGTCTGTTTCTCTTGTGAGTACAAGTAATCCAAGAGATTGCAAACTTCATCCACTTAAATCCTGATGCTCTAGAAAGCGGTTCCCGAGACTGCTTTATGAAAACATCACCTACACCTCAGGCACACTTATAATTACTGTCCCAAATGGAATATTGCCCTAGTTCAGATTCTAGTAAAGTGATTCCTTCAAAGTAGGTTACAACACAAAACTGAAGTTTTAGCTACCTGTTATTTGAGTCCTGAGATGTATTGATATAATTCCTTTCAGATTATAGATTAGGAACTTCGATGGTTCTGCACTCATAAAAAAATAACATTGTGTAAGAAGAGTGATGAACGGCAAACACATTTTTGTTTGCTGGGAACAAAGGGTAGGAAGTTCCATGGTTACCTCATCTCCTGCTCCTGAAGCACATGGCTTGGTTAGTTACACTTCTTTTAAATCATTACTACCCACTTTGTGCTTTATGCATCCTCAGAATACACTTATCTGTGTTGCCTGACCTTCTGCCTGTTTGAGACAGGGTCTCACGTAGCCCAGACTGACCTTGGACTCATTGGCTTCAAACTTTGATCCTCCAGCCTCCGGCTCCCAAGAGCTGGAATTAAGGGTGCAGGACACCATGCTTGGTTGACTTCTCAATGCTCTTAAAATCCAGTGTCTGAAGTTTATAACTTTTGAAACATTGCTTTCCCAGAATTCAATTTCAAAAATCTGGCCTTTTACTTTTCTGTGCAGAAACAATGTATTTATTCATAGGCACCAATCAACAGCTAACTGAAAAGTGAATCTCAAATTATCTCAATAATTATTACTTTTGTTTGTTGCTTGGTTGCTTGGTTGGTTGATGGAGCCTTGTGGAGCCCAGGCTGACTTGCTGTGTAGGGAAGAGCAACCTTGAGCTCCTGTTGCTGCTACTGCTGCTGCAACCCCCACTTGCTAAGTGCTAAGGTGTCAGCCACTTCATTCCTGGGTTACACAAGAGCTTGAGATGCGACTCACGGTTTCATGCATGCTACACAAACTCACTACAGGCTGAGCTGCACCCCAGTCCCTCATGCTTCATTTTCAGCTATTCACTGTGTATGCTGTGTGGCATTCTGGTCTTGATCAAAGAAACCATCTTTTGATCCAGCTCCCTCTTTACCCAATTGGATTTTTTTTTTTTTAACTTCACATGTGGCTTCTGGTATGCTGCCTTCAGAGTGCTCTCAAAGAAAGCTCTGCCCAGCTGATTGCTGATAGAAGGATTTGCTATTACTTGTGCCTCTCTGGAGCTCAGTGAAAGGATTGGTTGTGTGTCCTTGACTTTCTGTGTATTTCCTTTCAAACTATAGGAGCCTGGAAGAGTCTTGAGAAATGAACCTTCACTCTTACCAAGGATTAATAGAGTCCCAGACATCTAGATCAAAGAATTCATAGGTGGAGTCAACACTGTGGTTAGTCAAGATGCTACCACATCAAACTAGAGCATTTATCCCAATACACATATGCACACACACACACACACACATACATGTAAGTACAGACTTGTCTGCATACAAACATGCACACACAATAAATTTTTAAACACACTCATAGCTTATTTGTTTTTATTACCTAATGCCAACACATCTTATGTATTCATAAATCCACATAGCAGTGGGTCCATTATTAGTATTCCAGACCTGAATGGCATCTACAGTAATACTGTATTTATGACTACTGTAATTTTTTCTGAGAATTTTCAAACTCTCCAGTCTCCCTTCATGGCCTTGATAATTTTAAAACTGTAGCCCAGCTGCATTGCAGAATGTTACTTGATTTATATTTGTGTGCTTTTGCACTTTTATACAGAATATGACGGGAAAATATCCACAAAGAAACCCTTTGCTCTTCTTTTTCCACCCATTGTGTGGTACCTGTGTTCTAGCATTCCTCTGACTCAGCTGTTACTATGATGGTCTCTTATTCTTATTTTCTGAAACTATCATTTTCTGCAAATATCCACTCACTGGCTTTCTGCTATCTTTAAGACTGTCTCTTCTCCCCATCGCTGCTTGTGTGTTTGTAACTGCATATGCATAAGTTAATATTTTACTCAGTGAGATGCAACTCAATATTATTATATATTTGATGCTTAAAGTGTCCCACATTGGGCCAGAGGGAACTCCAATGAGTTGGTATGGGTCCCTTGGAACATGCTTTTATCATTCTCTAAGTATCTGCTTCCTGCCTGGCATTATGAGATCATTCGGGTTGGTCTGTCTATTCAGGATGCTATAACAAAACACCCTAAACTGGGTGGCTTTTCAACCTCAGAAAGCCACTTCTCCTAGTCAAGACCTAGTAAGTCTATGATCAAGAGACCTTTCTTGACTCATAGGTTGCAGCTTTTCAATACATCCTCACATAGTAGAAGAGGAACGCTTCTCTCTTGGCCCCTTTATAAGGTCTCTAATGACACTCACAATGGCTCTGCCCCCATGACCAGTTCAGTTCCCAAAGTCCCTATGTCCTAACCATGTCACCATGGAAGTTAGAGCTTCAACCTGGGAACTCTGGAAGGACACACTTATCATCACACTAAAGGTGTATCGGATGCTTTAAAATGGTTAGATCGAGGGCAGGGGAACATTTTCAAAGCTCACCCAGCAGATAACTCCTGGCCTCTCTCTTCCTGTTGTGGTCAGTGGATTCCTCTCACACTAGATACTAGTGTGGAGTACTCTCTCCTTCCATCAAAAACTTACTTACCGTCTTTTAAAAGTATGCAGATTTTACTAAAGAAGAATATGGGAGAAGTGTTAGGTATGGGACCCCGCCACCCTCACCCAGATGCTGCGGATTGATTGATGTAGGTCGGTCACTTTGGATAGTGCTGCCCTGAGGCATAAGGGTGTATAAGAAAGCAACCCTAGGAGGCCAGGAAGAGCAAGCCCCTAAGCAGAGATCAGCTGTAGTCTCTGCTTCATTTCTTACCTGAGTCCCGGCTTTGCTTCACCGATGAAAGCCTAAACAAATCCTTCCCTCTCCTGAATTGATTTTGGTCAGCAGTTTTGGATGGTGACAGAAATCAGCCTAAGACACCTGGCCTCTCCGTGTTCCTTTCTGTTGGTGTCATCAGGATGAAGTGGTAGAACATATCTGGGGGAGGAAGTAAAAGGGAGACATGAGCCACTGTAAGGAAGTGGCAAGACTGCCTGCTTGTTCATATCTGGAAGCTACTACAGGAGGCAGTAGGGGCCACAAGGCTTGCCTTTTTTTTTTTTTTTTCAGTGACTGTTGTAATATCTTTTGCTTTCCTGAAGCCAAAAGGTGATAATTAATCTGTATGTTCCTTTACTCATTAGAAAAATGTAGGTGGTTTTCACTATCGAACAATCAAGAAGCTTACAATTTAGTTAGCTGAAGGACACTAGTCGATCTGTTTTCTTTCTTTCTTTTTTCCTTTGAGATGTAATTTATCCCAGAATATATAATTAATATGATGTCTATATTTAACAAACTCCAGTTGTTCCCTAGACCCTACAGGTGTAGTTCCCATGGTATCGCTTCCATTCAGCAAAGGCATCAGAATGCAACCGGGAGAGAGAGATCACAGTGAGTGTAGCCTCAAATTTGTCTAAATGTGAGGCTTTAAGATGTATTGGTGATAAATTCCTTACAACACACTTCACAGAGAAGTTTCAAATGATAGCTATCACAGTAAACTGGCATATTCTTGATATTTTTCCTAATTTTATTATCTTATCTCAGACCCCATGATTATACTCACTCAGCCAATTCAATGATTCTCCACTGTTAGCATGCATCAGGTCTGCCTGAAGAGCTTTAGGACTTAGAGTGAGGTGGGCTAGATGATTCAGTTGGTAAGGGAGCTTGCTGCTAAGCTAAGCCTGACGACCTGAATTGGATGCCTGGGACTCACATGATGGAAGGAGAGACCACTGATTCCTTCAAGTTGTTCTCTGAACACCACACAGACACATGACCTTTTCTCCCACTGAAAACACACATACACATGCATACACACAAACAAACACATGCACACACATGCATACACACATGCACACATGTCAGGAGCCCTAATGGGACAAGCAGGTGATCATCCTGAAGTGGCCTGCCTCGGATTATTATATAATCTGCAACAGGTGAGCCCTCATTAAGCAAGGCTGTGAGAGACTCATTTTAGGAAAGATTCCGGGCTGGCGAGATGGCTCAGTGGTTAAGGGCACCAACTGCTCTATAGAAGGTCCCAAGTTCAAATCCCAGCAACCACATGGTGGCTCACAACCATCCCTAACGAAATCTGATGGCCTCTTCTGGAGTATCTGAGGACAGCTATAGTGTACTTACATATAATAAATAAATCTTTAAAAAAAAAAAAGGAAAAATTCCTGCTATTAAAATGCTTTTTCTGTTATTATTAAACATATAGAACTATCACTAACAATCTGTTGTAAGCGACCCACGGCCTACAACTAAGTAGTGGTGGCACACCCCTTTGGAGCAGATTTCTGCAGATCTTGGAAGATGTACTATCTTGTAGTGATGCTATATAGACAAATAGATGACTTAAGTCTTAATGATGATTCTATAAGAATTCCTAAAATTATATCTATGGGTATTAAGCTCTTTTATAATGGAACTGCAATTAGGTCCTTTTCTGATAGTCAAAGCTGCAGTGAGAGCTCTGCCAGTCTCCCAAGTGTCACAGTTAATTGCTGTTAGATGGTAGCCAGACTTTCTCCTAATCAGAGCACATTCCAAGAGGTTGTAAAACAATTAACCAAACATCATAAAAAAGGGAACTAACAATTCATTATAGGTGCTAGGACAGAATATAAAATATTGACTGGGTTTATCTATAGAAAACTTCACTTATAACTTAGTTACGGTTTTAAACCTTCAGTGAACCTGTGGAGCTGAGACAGGTGATGGATGTTTAGCTAGATAATCACTCCTAATGGATATGCTTGTAAACATTCTCTGTTGTAAACTTCTATTTCAATTTATGATTTGATTTTCTGTGTGAACTTGTGATGAACTTTTTAACACGTGATCATGTATTCTGAAAGATGTTTAAGGTCTGAGGACAAAGAGAGGAGTCAGAACTGAGGGACTGAGTCGAGAGGAATGGAGGTGAGAAGAACTGAGCTGAGACAGGAACTGAGCTGAGGAGAAGTTTTTAGACAGAACACTTTTTAGATTAGAAGGAGAATTCAGTGTGGAGTAACTTAGAAATTATAGGTAACATAAAATACTAAAAGAGCAGTGTGAAGAATGCAGAGGGAAAGAGGAGAAAAGAAGACGCTGCAGAGAGCAGAAGGAGCAGGCAGGCTTCTCCTTACCATGGGACAGAACAGGTCCCATGGTAAGGATAAGGCAGGTTTAGTCTTATTAAAAGAAACAAAGCTTTTTTCTTACAAACATGGGTTTAATTCATTTAGCATTAAAAAGGTAGGAGCCTTTTCTTTCTCTATGTAATAAAGATTGGAGCCCATTTTTCATCCAGAATGAGTGAGTTCTTTCTACACCGGTGCTTGGTCTTTTGCTCCATATGTATATGTCAGTATGTATGTGTGTGTAATTATGTAATTGTGAGAATGTATACATGTGTGTGTAAGTATGTAATTGTGAGAATGTATACATGTTTGTGTATGTAATTATGAGAATGCATGCAAGCTGGGTCCAACTGGGTTTGAATGAAAATGAAAAAATGAGTATGAATGAAGCTGAATATGAATTTATGTGAGATTATGCATATTTGCTTATGTAAAAGTTTTTCCTTCTGCGAGTGTTATTCTCTTCCCCTGGTTCAATAGAAGTTTATTGCTCCAAACTTTCCCCTAGCCTGACAAGCAAGAGGCATCTGGACAATAGGGAGAAGGCTCTAGCAATTAATCCTTTATTTAATCTTCTGCTGTTTTAGGATGAGGTTCTAAGTGCCAGAGACTGCAGTTTCTGGCCTCAGAGGATCACAGAAGGCAGGTCAGCTACAATAGCACAGTAACTTAGACTTAGATAAGTAAACTTTTTATTATACAGCAACCTTAAATTTCTCGTTAGGCAAAGTCTTACCTCAGAAACTCAAAGACAAAGTCTTACCCTCCGCATATGCTCTTCCTCCTCCACTGCTTCAAGAACTGACAAGAAAGAAGAAACACCCCACACTGGGGCTGGCCCCTGCCACACACATGCATACACACACATGCATACACACATACACATACATGCGCGCACACACACACATACATATACACATACACACATGCATACACACACATACACAAACGACATCCACACGCAAATAGACAGCACCTACTGCACTCAGTGTATTATGGAAACAAGAGAGGAGAAGACATAAAGTTGTCAGGGAAATGGAGGAGGAGATGCTCTGCAAGAAGCTGAGTCAGAAGACTGGATTTAAGCTAAATACATTGTATTTGTGTGAGAAATTTTAAGAAAATGTTTAATAAAAGTTTGATTTTTAGTTAAAAACTTTTAAAAGTTTAGGCTCAGACCAACAGGTCTCATCTCCGAAACTTCAGATTCGGTGGCACTCTGTGTTGCCTGAGAGGTCACATTTCCTGCCCGTTCTCCGTTGATGGTGATCTTTGGGTCCAGAAAGCACACCTTGAGAGTCTGAGACATAGTGTTCCATCTAGAAAGAAAACGCAGCAGAGCCGACTTCATATGCACTAACGCCTCCCCTACACTGTGCTAAAACCTCTACAGTGTCATGATTTGCCCCATGCTTTATAAGTTGCCATCTTTCCCCTATTTTAAAGATAAAAGTATCACAGCCAAAAGAAATGAAGCAACCTGGTTGATCATATGCACAGGAGTCAACATTAGGAACTGAACCGCCAAAGCTTAAAAAAACAAAAATCATAAATAAGATACTTTAAAGAAATAAATAAGGCCCTGAGTGAAAACTACCTGCAAGTACACAGAATTCATGCAGGGGTGAGCAAAGGGTTACAATCCAGGTACATGTCAGGGCGAGCCCTGGAGTGGGCTACACCCAAAGAAGGGTATGAAAAAAGAGGAATATGTATGAGCAGCCTGGCTGCAAACTGCATTGGTTTTGGAGACCTGAGGCCAGAGCAGTTGCAGCCCCTTGGTAGACCTCTCTGGAAAAGCTTCTTTTCTGAATGGCTGATACCTTAAATCATGCTAAAAGTGAGGAACTCGGTGGAGGACATGCTGGCAAGGGGTAGATTTGTTTCCTTTCTGTTTGAGCTGTTAAGTGGCACCAGCAGACACTGTCCTGTTGCCAGTACTGTCCTGTGATGCTGAAGACTTTGCACAGGAGGGGTCAAGTCTAATGCTCCTAGACATGAAATAATTTGTCCAATCTCACTTACAATTTAAGCCCAGTCTCTCTAGACTGCCCACCTTTCTCCATATTAAAGACGATAAGGCCAGGGGATGAGGAGATAGCTCAGTTAGTGACACACTTGTTAGTCAGTAGGAGGACCTGGGTTCTACCCGCAGAATCTATGTTAAAAGCTGGTCATGGCTCTTAGCAGCAGGGCGGCCTCAATGATCATGTTTGCCTCCTCAGTCCTTACCCAAGCCTCTGAATAAAGGGTTTTAAACCCTGCAAACCAAACACAGTAGCACGCCCTTCCAGCCTTCGTACTGAGGATGGGGCCACCCTAGCTTATTTGCAAGGCCCATGCCAGCGAGAAGCCTTATCTCAAAATAAAAGTCCTCTGGCTTGACACATATGTGCATTTGTATCTGCACACATGAGTACACACACAGATGTGCCTCTGAACTACCAGAATGCCCTTAAAATGGCGAGTTTTGTCTAATGTTCTGGTTAACAGGCACAGCTCTAGTGTTATTGCACTGAAAAGCCTTCTGGCAGTTACAGGGTCACTCTCAACCCTCGTTAGCATGAGGTTACATAAAGTTGGCTTGTGTGTCTTAGAACCAGCAGCAGCAGCAGTATCAGCAGCAGCAACAACAGCACCAACAGCACCACCGACAACAGCAGCAGCAGCACCAGTACTGTTTCCTGAGAAATATAGAGGGAAATGCACATACAGGATGCTGAAGATTGACTTGAAAGTGTAGACAGCTCAATTGTACTATAATCCAACCACGTTCAAATCATTTAACTTTTGTCTTTTTTTAAATTGGACCTATTCATTCATTCATTCATTCATTCATTCTTTTACAATAGGATGCAGAAGGTGCCACAACATGCAGAGAGAATTCAGAGGGCAACTTGTAAACATTATTTCTCTCCTTCCACCATGTAGGTCCTGGGGAATGAACCCAGGTCATCAGGCTTGCCTGTGGGTGCAAATAAAGAGTAAAGAGTCACTGAACTACCGCACTAGCCCCTGCTTTTAAAGGGAGTCTTAAAAGTAGGGCTTTCAAATCCCTAATGGATGGGATTCAAATAAATCAAGCTCATACCAATTTCTGTACATAGCTAACAAGTGCCATTAAAAGTAACCATTTCTCTCCCTTTATGATTTGGTCAATCACAAAGAATGAAGCTTTCCCTGATCCCTGGGCACCACTGTTACCCCTTCATCAGGGGGAGAAACAAGCTGTGTAATTACCATTTGAGACATGAATCATCACTTACAGGGCCCAGCCCTATGTGACTCTATAAAAGGAGCTTGGTCCAGGTGCAAATGTGCACTGTCTGCCACCCCTGGGCTGATACAATCATCAAGCAAGAGAGGAGATGAAGGTGCTACCTGCCTCTGGCCTTGCTGTCCTTGTCACAGCTTTAAAGTTTGCCACTGCAGACCCCAACCTACTGGCAGCCACCCCTAGGACCTTCAGGAGCAACTACCACCTTGCACAGGTTTGTGACTCTCTGCCCCACCCCTTCTTTCCTCTCCTAACCCAGTACACCCAACAGGGCATAATAAGAAAGTAAACAAAAAATATTATTTTAAAAAATAATACATTTTACAACTCCACAGAAGCCCAACGGGCCATGCTAGCTAAGGTTACTGCCTGATGCTTATCAGGTGCATGAGTTACACGGCTGAGCTAACAGCTGAACAAAATATCTGTGGCTCACATTATACAGAACTTGAGTGTGGTTATACAACATACAAAACTCAAAAACAAGTATTTGAGGAAAATAAGATCAGAAATATAAAGACTGAGGTAGGCTGCAAATCTAATACTCAGTGCTTGGCAGCCACAGAAAAAGGTTTTTTTATGTTCACATTTTTAAAATAAATGGCTTTTATGGTCAAGGTAACCTTGATCAGAATTAAGACAGACCACACTTCCTTCTCATTTGTGGGTCTTTTCTCCCTAGTCTGTGTTCCTCCACAATCTTTTCCTCAACTTTACTTTCTGCCTTGGGATCTCTCCCATCTGACTGTGGTATGAAGGAACTGATGTAACCAACCATGCTAGAATTTTGTAGAGATTCCATGCCTGAAAGTCATCCCAAATACAGAGAATTTGTTTAAGGGAGGACAGTGGTTCTTAACCTGTAGAAATGGATTTCTAATGACAGAACTGCTATCAATAGGGAAAGGTCTTTGTAGATGTGCCACCTGGCCCAGTCTGATGAAACTACAGCTTGCATGTGGCTTCATCTCTGCCTGGGGCTACTCCCCTTTTGTCCAGCTGTACCCATGGCCAGCTTGGGCCCAAGGACTAGAGACCTATGCACAGTGGACCGTCCCCCATGCACACTGGACTGTCCCTATGCACACTAAACTCTCCCTATCCACACTGGACTGTCCCTATGCACACTGGACTGTCCCTATGCATACTGCATTGTCCCTATTTACACTGGACTGTCACCTATGCACAATGGACTGTCTCCATGCACACTGGACTGTCCCTATCCACACTAGACTATCTCCATCTACACTGGACTGTTCCTATCCACACTGAACTGTCCCCATGAACACTGGACTGTCCCCATGAACACTGGACTGTTCCCATGCACACTGGACTGTCTCCATGCACAATGGACTGTCTCTATGCACAATGGACTGTCTCTATGCACAATGGACTATCTCCGTCAATTGTTTTGCCACTCACCCATTCCAGTCAACCAGTTTCTTTTACAACATGAAAGCAGTCAGGGAACATTTGCCATAGCAATTCTACATATAATTAACAGAAGATGCCAATGTCAATAGGCGATGTCCCCTTCACAGAAGATGACCTCTTCCATAGGCGATGTCAACAGTAGATGCCCACTTCCACAGAAATGCCAATATCAACAGGAGGTGTCCATTTGAGTCAAACTTTCTTTGACCAAAGCCATGTGTAGAGGAGCCCAATTCAAAGTAGCTCCAGGTATTAAAATTGTAAATTGTGTTTTACTGAGACCCGTGTAGGTTCTTTCTCTCTTTAATGTAATTTCCTCCTCCAGATTCATGCTTCTCTAATTCAAAACTATAAAGTTTTTGTGGTACCCTGACACATATAGGAGACTGGTGCTCAGCCAGAATAGGACCCACCCAGTGAGAGGTTCTGATCCTAGTCCATGAGTGAAGAGAGCAAGCCAAAGTCTCTGCTCTCATGGCACTGACGGGGGGCGGGGGAGCAAGGGGGGGCATTAAGAAGTCACTAGGTCATGAACTAGGAAGTATCTGCCACACTGGTCTTTTCTTTCCAAAATCACTAGCTAAAAAATATAACACCAGAGACCTCTGTCCCCAAACCCAAAGACATAAACATCTGCATGTGAGAACTTCAACAATTCTTACTTAATTTATTTGATGTTCAGTTGTATCCGTAAAATTAAGATTTTTTAATATGCATTGAAGCTATGGAAATGATATAATAGGTGTAGGCATAGTATGAATGAGCTAAGGATATAGGTCAATAATAGAGCACTCACCTACCTAACATGCCTGAAGTGTTGGTTCAATCCTAGTCACACACACACACACACACACACACACATACACACAGGGGTGGGGGGGCAAATACCTAACCTCTTTCTATAATCAAGGATTTATCTATTTTAAGTGGTTTGCTTGCTTTTTAAAATAGTACAGATGTTTCTTGGTTTATGATGCTGTTGTATCTTGATAACCTCATCATAAGCTCAAAATATCATGAGTCGAACAGCTTACCAAAACTTTTGCTTAATAACACAGCAGCTTGTTATTGTGCAGGGCTGTGGTTTGTGACTAAGGCTCAGGATCCAGAGAGAAACCCTCATTGTACACTGCCAGCCTTGGAAAGACCAAGAGGCAAAATTTGCAGTGTGGTTTGTACTGAGAGAACATCACTTTCACCCGGTTATGAAGTCAAAAATCATTAAGTCAGCCTATTGTAACATGGGAACTATCTAGTGGTGTTGGCATAACATTTAAAACATCCTTCTTAATTGTCTTTAGACGTAGTGTAATTCACATTTACCACATAGTCATGAGAAATTAAACCATGCAAAAGAAGCCCCTGGACCTCTGAGCCCTTGGCACCACCCTGTTTTCTGTGATAAAGATGTTTCACTGTTATTATCTTTAAATATTGGCTTCTACTTTTCTCACTAAATATTATATGAAAGAACAGTTTAGCTTTTATGCTATTTACATGACTTTATTTTTAAAGAGTCACAAATAAGAACTAAAGAGATGGCTCAGAGTTCAACTCCCAGCATCCATATGGCCTCTCACTGTCTTGCAGCTCCAGTTTCAGGGCATCCAGTGCTGTCTTTTGACCTCTACAGGCTCTTCCATTTACTCGGAGTACATACATTTACTCAGGAACACACATATACACACAAAACTTTAAAAAAATTAAAATACATTAATTAACAAAATATCTCAAATATTTCTGGATATGTGTACGTTGGCATTTCCTTATCCATTGCTTTTGTTTATCTTTGCACTGGTGTGATCAGTATATCATTAGACAGGTGGGAAGGCTGAAGCTGGCAAGAAAACTAAAGTAAGAGAAATTCAAAGAATTGTGCCAGCATATTTGTGGTGCAGCCTCACTGGAACCTATAGTTTTCCAGAAACTGTCAACGTTGTTACAAATCTCTTTGAATGACTCTTAGACAAAAATAAAGGAAAATCTTGGAGAAAGTATGCCCTAGCCATTCCTTGGGCCAGTGACAGTCAGGAGGGATATTTCTAAATGTCCTGGGACCATCAGCCAGCAGATGGGGTCCATCTTATCCTCCCTTACTTCTATCCATCAAACACTGGAAAAGAAGCTGGCAGAGGGTGGCTTGGTAGAGATTCCTAAGACTTAGTGGTTTGGCAGCAGGAGAGACAGAGAGGTCACTGAGCAACTGCAAGGCACTGCACAAAAGTGGTGGCCTACAGGGCAGGACAGTTCTACATGGATCTCTAAATGCCAAATGGAACATTTGACTCCAGAAAGAATGCCAAAGCCTTGTCAACAGCACTGGCAAGAAAGACCCCAGAACATTAGACTCTCCTTAATTTAGAACATATAACAATCCTCAAACACCTGCCTTAGAAACTCACTAAGTCACCATCTCCTTGATGTCACTGCAGTGATGAGGTTCCATACCTCCATTAAGTAGGCGTAAATCCTGATTTTATTTCATTGAAATTGACTGTTCTTCTATTGAATAAGTTCATCCTTAAACCTTTAAAGCTATAGGTTTGGCATCCAATGCCTATTTTAAAGAAAAAGAAAAACATTTTATTATAAAAATTGCGCACGTTCACAGCAGAAAACAAAAACTATAATCAAAAGTAAAATGCCCCAGGTGTCTGTAGCTTTCAAATGGACTGCCAATACTCAGGCCAAGACTTGGGACAAGGCAAGCAAGCGCCTGGTTTTGGTTTTGAGCTTTATCTGTCTGTTTGCTTTTTAACTCTTAATATATCCTATGAGAATTTCATAATGCAAACAATATATTTTGATGATATCCACCCCACCTCCAGCTCCTTGCAGATCCTGTCCACTTCCCCCATCCCGACTTCACACTCTTTCTTTTTCAATAAGTAGCCCACTGAGTCACAAAGTGCCGCTCATACACTCAAGGTGTAAACTATTCCTAGAGGCATGGTCAACCTGCCAGGGACTACAACACTAAGAACACTGACTCGCCCTCCTCTGCTAGGGGTGGGAGTGGGGCATCATGTGTCCCTCTCCCATAAGATCTTGTTAGCATATGGCTTTGGCATTGGTTTGGGGGTTGGGGTGCCCAGTGTTTATAAAAATGTTTTCTTTATCTTGATTATTGAGTCTGTGGTAATCCTACATCACTTGTTAAAGTGACTATGTCACTTTAACAGGAGCGGGAAATATGGTCTTTGCCTAATTTATCATGAACATCTCCCTTCTACAGTCACATCTCATGAAGTAGATATCAGAAGACCAAATATAGCACATTCTCTAACAAGGGAAGAAAATGTGTGAAGCTGAAACATCTCAGAAATACAGAGCCACTGGTCTTAGATGCACTTCTCTATCCTCTGGTCTTGGAGACACATGATTGAGACGTCACTTTAAGTTGCTGCAGCAGCAACTTGTGCACAAAAAGAAGCCTTCGAAGCAGCTTCATCCTAAAACAAACAAACAAACAAACAAACAAACCCCTGAGCGCAGATGGAGGCAGAGCCAAATTTCCTGCCTGTCAGAGCTCCTCGGTCTAGGTGGAAGGCCTAGGAGTAACAGAGAAAGGCCTTCTCTTTTCTCATAGATTCTTGTCTTAGCTACACCTATTCATTTCTATTCATGTACATGTGTTTGTATGAGGGTATACCGCATATGTGTGAGCTCACAAAGCAGGCATCAGATCTGCTGGAGCTGCTGTTACAGGTGGGTGCAAACCACCCAACCTGGCTTCTGGGAACCAAACTCGGGTCCTCTGGAAGAGCAATGAGCACTTTTAACTGCTGATCACCCCTCTAGCTCCTTAGCTAAACTTAAGCAGTGATCACCACAAAGTGAACTCTTCTTAGAAGCAGGACAGAGAGTCAGGGAACAGAACATGAACAATACCTACAGCAAACTTTATTGCATAAAACTTGTGGGCATAGGAGAGCATAGAAGGGAACATAATATAATTGCCCCACCCACAGACAACCAACACTAACCACCAAACCTCACTATCACCCTTCATCATTTACTGCATGTGCTTAATGCTGAAACTGCTATAATTTGGTAGAGGTTTCTCCTCTATTTTACTCTGTGTTGTTGTTTCATTCTCTGTGCCATTAATATTCTCTTTCAAAAATATGACCTTAAGATAGACCTCTGTGCCACACAATATATAATAGTACTTCTAACAAATCCCCTGTTGTAGGTGGGGATGTAGTTTAGTAGTAGAGCATTTGCACAAGTCAAAGCCTCCAGGCTCATGCTCAGCACTACAAAACCAAAAGAAAAAAAAACAAAAAAAACAAAAACAAAAAAAACCCAAAAACCCTGCTATAAAACATAAAGCTGCCGCCAAGAGGAAGTTCAGGTCACCCTAATCCCAATCGAACGTCCACCACGGCAGTGGTATCCTAGAGCTTTGACCTTTTAAAAGGCACACCTCTAAAGAAACCTGACCCTCCTTCCTTTAGCAGCCATCTCTCCTCAATGCCTCAGCCAGGGAGGGGCTGATGGGCCCCTCTGGCATCCTGCTAAAAGGTTGACTGCCTTGGCTTTGTGCAGTCGCAGCCGTCACAGGAGGAGGTCCTGTTGTGACCAGAAGACACTGCTCTATCCTATTCCTCCTTGGACAATGTCTCTCAGTCTTTCCACCCCCTCTTCCATTGAGAAGATATTCAAGAAGCCTAGTAATTTATGGCTTGTTTTCTTTGCCTCAGTGGGTATCAAACCTGTTTCAGGAAACCCACCCTTTGGAAACAAAGATCACCCCACAACACACCAAAACTTGTTAAAATCTTCAGCCTAAACTGAGCAATCGTGGCAAATGCCTTTAATCCTAGCACTTGGGAGGCAGAGATCTCTGTGAGTTTGAGGCCTGTCTGGTCTATGAGTTCCAGGACAGCCAGAGCTATACAGAAAAACCTGTCTTGGAAAAAAAAAAAAAAAGAATATTCAGCCTATACATTGGCCTCTTACCTTTGTGTCTAATGAGATCTTGAAGCATAAGTACTCTTGAAGGAAAAAACATACTTATTTCATATTAGACACCATGCGTTAACAATGGCGTACCAAGCCAGGAAATGATGATGCACCTTATCCCAGGACTTAAGAGGCAGAGGCAAACAGATATCTGTGAGTTCAAGGCCAGCTTGGTCTACAGATCAAGTTCCCGGACAGCCAGGTCTACAAAGTGAAACCTGTCTCAAAAAAACAAAATTGTTTTTTAAAAAAATAAAAAGAATGACATACCAAAATCAACCTATGGTCTCCACATGTATCCACACAATCAAGTGCACATGCATGCATATGTGTACATACAAATACCCAGAAACTGAGGGAGGGAGAAAGAAAAGTAACAGTCTACAAGTCTTAGTACTACTCAAGGGTATCATTAATAATGTTGGACATACCTAAGTATCATCTATACGAATACATCTAAGTTATTTAAATAAAAATATATGCCCTATTTTTGTATCAAGAATCTCATCCCCTATCTTAGCTGAGTATGAGTGTTCTCCAACCACGCCATAGGTGAGTCAGCCTGCCTCTCCATTTCAGGCCTATCTTGACAAGTATTATACAAAGAAAGGAGGCCCCCAGGCTGGCGAGATGGTGGCAAGAGAAAGCAACCCCATGATCAGGAGGATTAAGGAGCTACAAATATTCTTTGGCCTCAAAGTCACTGGGAAGTTGGACCAGAATACAATGAATGTGATCAAGAAGCCTCGCTGTGGAGTTCCTGATGTGGCTAACTACCGCCTCTTCCCAGGTGAACCCAAATGGAAAAAAAATATTTTGACATACAGGTAATGAGATTGCGTCTTTCCCAATTCAAAGAGAAAGACACACCTCATCCTCTTCTTTTCTGTCCAAGATTGCTTTCTTTTCATCTGTAGGAAAGGCAGACTCCTCAACAGCCATAAGAAAGAATAACAGCTCTCTAGATCTTTGTTGAAACTTCTAATTCCAGGATAACTATCCACTTCACCCATTACAAGTCTGACCAGTTGGGAACAACTCAGTGATTGGTTAAAGTGAACTAACCTGGGTAACATTGAGAACCTTTTAATCTGCCCAGCTGAGCTAGGCTAATCAGCCAGCTCAAGTCAATGAGAGATCATCTCAGAAAAACAAGATGGATGTCTCCTGAGGAACAACAGGCATACACACACACACACACACACAGACAGACACACACAGACACACACACACACACACACACACACACACACACACACACACAGGACTCCATAAATCATTTGCCGGTGGTTTTGGCTATTATAGGCACTCAATTTGTGGAGTAAAGGGTGAATAGCTCTTCTTTCTCTCTTTCTAGTCTTTAAAGGGAGATAGACATGCAGACAGGGAGAAAGAAGTGACGCCAAGATGGGATTTGAGGCAGCAGTGGAAAGAGCTATCAACTTGGCTAGTCATAGAACCTGACCCTGATTTGAAGGCAGTCATAGATCCAAGCAGTAGTTAGAGGTCCTGGCACTGCTAAATCTTCTTCATCTTCCCATTTAGATCAAGAAGACCTAGCCAACGGTAATTTTTGTCCTTCTTCCTTGGGTTCTTGGTATTGAGAGCAAATTTCCCACCCTGGCTTCCTTCTTCCACTTCCAGGGTTCATTCATGGGTTAGCCCAGTCTACATACATCATCAAGGTGTCTACTCCTCAGGCTCAGTGGGTTTAAAGAAGGTGGATATGGCTGGCTTGTTCCAGCATCCCATAGGCCCAGTAGGTGTAGCTTTGGGTGGTTCTAGTCTAAAGATCTCCAGAAGTTAGGCCATATCCAAAGAGAAACCCCACCAACCAAGCTGAGTTTTGGGCTCCCATGTTGAGTGGCACATCACTCCTAAAACCCCCAGTACACTACTGAAAGTGGTGTGGAGGACACAGCAAGGGGAGTGGTGGCAACTGGGGCTGGAGAGACAGCCTGGGCAGTGAGAACCACCTATTGAGAATGTCAGAATCTGATAGGGCTACATTTCCAGGATCTACACATCTGCATGGCACATGGAGATGAGGAAGGGCTGGGCCATAGCAAACTTCCAAGGGTTGGTGCAGAACAACCTCCTAACCACTCCCAGGAGCCAACTACAATGTCAGGAATTGTGGGGTCTGTTGTTGTTTCCAAGAACTCTGTGTGCTTGCTGTTAAGAAATGACTGTATACAACGATGTACATTTACAATTAAATTATATTTTTAAACAAACATAAGCAAAACATTACTTCCTAGCACTGAGTTTTATTATCACCTAGACTCACAAGTTTATCACACCATTTCTATTTCCATGTCTGTGTTACCTGGTTAGTCTCCACACTACACACTGACTTCTTGACTGTTGCCAATGTGGCAACCCTCGCAGCAGGTCACTATTTACAGTACAGAAACTAGCTACAGAAACTATCGAGCCATACAGACCACAGCATTAAGTTCCCATGTGATATTGGTTGTTAAACTGCTCTGGAGAACCCTTGAAGATAAGTTGGCTGAGCAATCTGTTAACTGCTATTAGACTCTACATCCACAAAGGGCCACTGGGAACAAAGAAAGCAAAACAAGATAGCCCTTGAAAGGTTAACCAAGGTCTGAGAAACAGAAGTTAAGGCCTTAAAAATAAATAAATAAATAAATAAATAAATAAATAAATTCATGAAGTGGTTTTCCTCATTTTTTTCGGCTATGTCCTAGAATGTTAGACTGTAGGTAGCATGACACTTGGAGACATGCAGCATTCTATGATAAATAACACAACCTCAATTCTCAATACTGCAGAGGACCTCCTGGCACTGATGTGCCTCTTCAAGACCCTAGAGGCTATCTTGATACTTTGCAGTTCCTGGATGTCAGAATAGTGTCTTGGAACAAACACCAGATGATTAAACATAAAAAAAAAAAAAAAAAAAAAAAAAACCACAGCAGTGCACTAATGTGCACAACTTTGAAGGCAGACAGAAGGCTGGACTAAGGTTTCTGTCTAACCACAAAATGCAGGCCTTGATCATCATTATTACTGGCCTCGGGATTGTGAGGGCAAGATAACACACCACATTAAAGATGCCTAGAACCCTGTCTAGCACTCAGTGCATCTTCAAAGAGCACTGCCTATGATTACCATCTGCTCATGCGTTCTTCAATCTGTAGACCCTGGATCAGGGTTTTCTCCACTTCTTCTTCTTCTCTGGCATTATTCTTTTCCCCATCCTTATCTTGGCTGACTCAACTTTCATCTTCAACCCAAGAATACAGTTGATCTGCCTATCATAGAAGAGAATAACAAAGTACTGGCTGTCTAACCTGGTTCTAAATGATAGGTTTGTGTGGCAAAGAGGTATGCCATACTTTTATAGCATTAACCTGTCCAGAACTGAGCAATTTTCCATCCTCTCTGTTGTTCATCTTTTGAGCACCCTGGGATTTTGACTATGCGTGCTTGTTGGAATCATATCACCTGCATGAGAATAATCTATGATAACTTGCTAAAATACAGATTTCAGGACTAGACCGGCATGTTCAACAAGCTTGCTAGGCAGTTGTTGTGGATCCTAAAGTTGAGAATCCTTGAGTATCCTTAGACAGACAGCCTCTGTCCTTCCACTTGCCAAGCAGCTCACCTGTGTAAGACCCTGGAGCCAAAGCTAGAGAAAGTACAATTGACCTCAGTCCAGCCTCCAAACTTGGCTGCTGAACTTCTGCAGCCGTTATACCAGCCTAGCCCAGAATCCCAGGTGAAATTTTCTCGCTGCCCTTCTTTTCCTGATGGCAGAAACCACCCACACCTCTTGTGCTTCAGAGCAGGAGGAACCCTGAGATCTACCAGTTTGGTTCCCACACACTGTGTGTCTAAACACAAACTATTCTTTCCTATGCTATCAGTCACGGGCTTCCTGAAGTGCTCAACCCTTTCTCAGCACCAGCGAACACTCTGCTTCTAGGCTAGCACATTCTCTTTAAGAAAATATACACAAGGCTGGAGAGATGTCCCAACAGTTAAAAGCACTGGCTGCTTTTGCAAAGGACCCAGGTTTAATTCTCAGGACCCATGAGGCAGCTCACAACCATCTGTAACTCCAGTTCTAGGGGATCTGTCCATCATCTGGCTTTCATTAGCATTGCACACACAAAATACACACAGGCAAAACACCAATACACTAAAATAAAAATAAACCTGTTTTTAAAAGTTACATTTTTTAAATTTAAATTTTTTAAATGTAAAAATTCTCTAATTTTGTCTGTCTCTGTCTCTCTATCTGTCTCTCTCTCTCTCATACACACACACACACACACACACACACACACACATGCACACACACTCCACTACCTAACCCTGGGGAATCCCATTGGCCTTTGATACAGAAATTATAGCAAAACCTCAAGTAACAACAAAAAGTGCTTTCAGAAACCTGAAATGTCTCTGCCTTCTGGGTCTCTCCCTAGTGTCCTGTGTGACATGAAACAATTCAAGCTATTCCAAAACACAGTAAGAACTACTTGTTCAGAAAAAGAGCTGTAATATAACATGGAGATGGAGGGGGCTGTGGCCAGTGCAGTGCCCTCCCCTCTGTGTTTGGAAACAGTCACTAAAACGTAAACATCTGTTTCTTCTTTGTCCAGAATCTCTAAGTACACACCCTCCATGAGTCCCACTGAGGTGGACAAGGCAATACAGATGGCCCTGCATGCGTGGAGTACAGCTGTCCCTCTGAACTTCGTTAGAATAAACTCTGGGGAAGCAGATATCATGATATCTTTTGAAACTGGAGGTATTGTACTATTTCTTGGGTTCTATCTTTAAAGCCAAGTAGAACTGCCTCAAACTTGCTACTTGCAGACATTTATGGAATGAGCAACACAGGATTCCATCACACAGTGTTGGGATGGGCAGAGGCAAAAAGCAACATCTTGCCAGAAGGTAGAACTGAGCAAACTTAGCATTGTTTGTCACTTTAGCCTCCACATTAGGACAGACTCACAGAAGTGCACTTTCTCTGTGGCTCTGCTCCATGACAGGACAAGTTCTGTCCACTTTAGTTTTTCCACCTAACTTCAATGTTTCCCATAACAACTTTGATCAATATCATCTGGTTCCATATTACTCAAGATTCTCATACCTGGAGTCCCCACTGAGGAAATCACTTCCCCAGGAACCCTGAGATATGCCACTCGACCTGAGACTCTACAAACATAAAATATCTACAGAGATAGCGTTTGTGTCTCACCCATGCTTGAACACTGCCTTTGAGAAGTACACTGGATACTTGCCTCTGCCTACATGGTTCTCCATTCCCCCACACACCCTGCTACAGAGAAGCAGGGCTTTGAACATGACTGGCAAAGCTCTGAGTCTTTGTAGAAAAAAAAACATGCGGGCAGTAGATGAAACCGAGTAGAGAACCTGAAGTTCCCTCCAACAGTGATGTTAACCATCACCGCTTCTCCCTATCCAGATCCTGTTGCTGAGTACTCAGACATTCTAAACCTGCGTTTATTCCTATCAGATTTTGCTGCATTGTCCGGGGATGAGGGGACAGGGAACAGAGGAGGGTGTTAAGGAGTTAGGGAGAGGAGATCAAGGCACTCATGAAATGGTCTTCAAAAATGGCCTTGAGTGGTCCTGTTCCTGCCAGGCATCCAAGGACACTTGTTGAGATGGTAGGACATTGTAAGTCAAGGCAGGCTTAGGGGACATGGAGTTGACTCTTTATTTTTCAAGCTGGTATTCTGTCCCCAGCACAAAAGCTGACTAGAGACCAGGAAGTCATCATAAGTCCTCAGAACACACCATCCTGATTGAACTGCATCACAATTGATTTTTACCTGAGAAGTAGCTTGTTGAATTTGGGGTGTTGGCTTTAAAAACAACAAACAGCATTGGAGAGGTGGCTCAGGTAGAGTGATGTTGCCACGTCTGATTACCCCAGTTTGATCCCAGGGACCTGCATGGTAGAAGGAGAAAACCTGCTCCTGTAAGTTATCCTTTGATCTCCACACAACACTGTGTGCATCAAGTCGCATACACACATATAAAGTAAATAATTTTAAAGTTAATTAATGAATTAATAAAATGAAATACAAATACCAATTTTTAAATAACAAAAACTTGGGCACTGTTGCCAAAATTCTGAGAAACTGTGAACAGTAGCTTCTGTCACATTCTTCAAATGTTTTTCTTTTCTGTTGAATTCATAATACCGTTAACTATACATTATAGAACAAAACACTGAAGTCTCTAGGTGCTAAAATTATCCTGACTAACTTTACCTTCATAGGCTTTAAACATGAAGATTTATCAATGTTACAAAGACAATTTTTAAAAAACACAAAATTTTTATTTTAAGAATTAGAAGCAAAATGTAGCTCTCTGTACAGTTATACAAAGAGTCTCCTTTCCCTTCCCATTGGCATTTTCTTCCCTTAGGTTCCAAGTAACACCATAACCTAGATGTCATTTATTTAATAAACATGAATTAGTGCCTCTCCAAAATATCTCCACTAAAGCTTGAAATGTGTTTTCAAATTATTTTTGTTTAAATTTTATCTGAAAAGATCACAGTGCTGTAGGTTAAATTCCAATTAAAGTAAACATGATCTTGGAGGAGTAACACATTAAACTAGTATTTGTTGTTAATACCTGGGTCAAAATGAGAGTGGAGGAAGTTACAGGTTAGGTTGATTTTGAATATGCTGGAGATACTTGGATTGGGTATAAAGTCTTCCTTCTGAATGCATCATTATCTCAGACCATCAGCTTTGAGGAGGAGCTTGTTAGAAGTTAGAGCCACACTCCACGCCTGCTGAATCTAGTCTGCTCTGAAAGCATGTAGTTGACTCCTATTCAAGTTAAATTTGAGCCTAGAGGTTTCTCAAAACTTGACTCATGTTGAAATCATCTGGCTAAGTGAAATATAGCTCTCTGGGTTTCTTTTTTTTAATTTATTATTTTTTATTATATTCAACACAATATATATTTTATACCAATCATAAAAATGGTGGGCATGTTATTAAGTGAACATAAATAGATAAAGTCTTTTTGTTTGTTTGTTTTGTTTTTAGTAGAGCTTTAAAATCTTGGCTTTTACTGTGGTGCAAACCCAAAATAAGAACAATTTTTAGACATTGGAGTACATTGTAAAAAGGCTGTACTTCACTGTCCCTCACATCGTCAAAGGATTTTACCTCCATAGTAAGAGTTGACAGTTTTGCTGCACCAAGGAATGAATTGTAGGCATGATTATTTGGATACAAATTTCCTGCTGTGATCAAAGCTTGAGTGATTGTCATCATTCTCAACCCACAGGGCTGAGGGTTACATTCATTTAAGAAATGGTGTGTGTATTAAGATGGTCTATCCATGAAGTCATTCATCAACTGTTTCAATGAACAATGGTTCTGCTTGAATGGTGGCACAGACATTAGGTGACAAAGACATTTTTGACACATAAACTGTATTGTGCAATACAAACAGAAAGCACACACAATAGTTTTTTTGTTTTGGTTTTTTTTTTTTTACAAAAAAAAAAAAAACCTCTCAAAGGAATCAGTTTTGAAAGCTCTTTCTGCCATTTTTTATTCAGTGAACTGGGTTGCTAGCAAATGTCCCTCCATTCTTTCTCCTTCTGTAATCTGTATGTGATAGTCTACCATATACTATGTGTTGCAATAAAAACCATGACAGCAAAGTTTGCAATGCCTCCTTTGAAGTACAAAATAGTCCTTTTTATTTTTCAATTTCTTAACATGTACAAAATTTATATATAATATTGTAATCATATTTTAAAATATATATTTGAAAATGAATATTAGGGCTAGAGAGATGGCTTGACAGTTAAGAGCACTTGCTATGCTGTAACTCCAACTCCGGGGACATCTGTTGCCCTCTTCTGGCCTCCTTGGGCACTGTACTCATGTGAAATACTCCCAGAGGGACACACGCATGTGCACATACACACACACATAATTAAATATAGATCCTTAAGAAATCAGTATTGAAAAGTGCATTTAAGGGTCAATGCTGTCGAGAATGTTACCCACCTTTTGTGACCCCACCCCCAGCCCCAGAATTACTAGGCATTAATCCAATCAATATTTCCTACTTAGATCATGGGGATTCCTACCCATTTGATGGGCCTCGAGGGACTCTGGCCCATGCATTTGCTCCTGGAGAAGGCCTGGGAGGAGACACACATTTCGACAATGCTGAGAAGTGGACTATGGGAACGAATGGTATATATGCACAATTCACCATAACCTGGAAAATATTGTATCTTCTTCTGGGCCTCCATCATGAAACCTTGAGGTTCAACGTCCCAAGCCACCCTTTAATTAGGGAGGCTGGGTAGGAAAAACAAGTAAGCCAAAAATCCAGAAGGGACCACCACAGGGGGAAAGACCCTCCCAACCTGATTCTATAGGCTAGCCTGATCTCTCTTTCTTTGCATTTCAACTGCAGAACCAGTCTCCTCCCAATGCACAGCTTGCTTCTTACTCAGGTGTACAAGACTTATGGCTCCTTACCTGTATGTGAAATGCACTTTATTTAGAAATGAACTGAGGAAATGAATTGATAGTCTCCTAAGCAGTGTAATTGGGGAGGATGTAAATTTTCTAGACTGTCATGCAGATCATCTAGAAACCTTCCATGTGAGACATGCAAATGAAGGAGACTGGTACACCCACACACACTCAGGTATAGAATTCCAACTTTGATGTCAATCAGATTAAAGTTTCAATTGCTGGTTCCACCGATTGTTAACTGTAGCCATAGGTAAATTATTTCAAGCCTAGTTTCCTCATAGCATTGATTAAAATGCTAAACATGTATAATACTGAGTTGTATGAAAGCAACTTTATTTTTAAGCAGTAAGTTAACCTTTTTATAATGGAATTCACCTTTGTGTTTAAGCCTATCATCTGCCTATAGCAGAAAGTAATTTGACCTCATTGTACTATACGTTCAATGTCTATTGAGAGGGTTTTTTTTTTTATTATTAAAACCAACTTGTAGTATAAAAAGGGAGTAGACTGTAGTAGTAGAAAGTGATTTAAGTGTATAAGATCCAAATTGATGCACTATTATAAATTTCCTTACCACCACTAACTACACAGCCCTTTGTTATCCCCCTGCCTTGCCTTTGTTATTCATTGGTGAGGATGTGGGTTGTCTTACGTTTCCCTCTCCCTCCATACCCCAAAAAGCATGAAGAGACTAAAGTAGACTGAAGTCAGGAGAGCCAGGTGCTAGAACAACCCACCAACCTTTAAAACTTGTAATGAAGGCAGAATTAACTGTGATGGGGCATAAAGTTTCCTGTAAGGCAAGAGAACAAAAACAAAAAACCTGTGTTGATGCTTTCTCTCTGTGTTGTTTAGGGTTCAATTTATTCACCGTTGCTGCTCATGAATTTGGCCATGCTCTGGGCCTGGGCCATTCCACAGATCCATCAGCACTGATGTACCCAACTTATAAGTACCAGAACCCCTATAGATTTCACCTCCCCAAGGATGATGTGAAAGGGATCCAAGCATTATACGGTACGATCTCCTCACCATCTCTAACCATGAAAATGACAGGCATTCACCCTCCAAGTTAGAAAAAGTGCACTTAAATAAGGGTTACTTGCTTAGATAAAGATGACTAGGGTCACCACTACAGCTTTGTCAACCTATAAAAAGATCATCTACCAGTTAAAAGTGTTGCATCTTTCCTAAGATGCTGCTACATCTTCCTTCCAGAGCATTCTGGCCATGAAAAGCCTAAGAAAATGGTCCATTTGCCTAACTTTCCAAAGTAAATAAAAATGTATGCATTTGAAGATAGAAGGCAGTGATTATATTTTATGGTTCACACCAGAGACACATGAACAAACATGCATACATATGTACATGTGCTTACCCACTTATGAATAAGTGGTCTTTACTCTCTAGCAATAGCAATCGTGATATTAATAACCCTACTGCTCGACCATACAGACAATCTGCTGTTTGTGACACTCACTGTAACACTAGTCATCCATGCATGGCGAAGTTGTACAAACTCTCATTTCATAACTGCGAGCTTTTAAGGTTAAAGGTAGTAGGGAATCAAGATATTTTTAGGTATCAAATTAATTATGTATAATAAGAAAAATAGCAACTACCTCTTAAATAATATTTTCATTAGTTCTTTGAGCATTTCATATATGTATAGAATGACTTTTCATCATACTCACTTCCCACACCTCACTCTATCTCCTCCCAGATTCATACAGGTTCCCATGCCATCTCTTTTTACAACCCAGTAAGTCCAATATCTATTACCTGTATACTGGAGCATATTTGACCTAGTAAAATCCACACCAACAGACAAAACTGACTATCCAGTAGTCATCAACTTATAATAGTGTTTTGCAGGTATTACTTTAGTCTCACAGAGTATTCACAAGTAGATTCTAGCACCCCTCCCAATTTACAGTTGATGTAGCCAAGGCTTAAAAAGTTAAATTATTTGTTTCTATCACACAACTAGCAGCTAGAGATGCTGAGACTCAAGCCCAGGTCTGCCTGCCATGGATAGCCATCTCCTTAAGACAATGCCATTTGCAGTTGGAATGTGTGCAGGCTTCTAGAGTTCTCAAGAGTAGATATGTACATGCTCTGAGTTGCTGGCATCATCTTGCACTTTGAACCCTAGGACCCCGGAAAATATTCCCAGGAAAGCCCACCATGCCCCATATCCCACCTCACAAGCCATCTATCCCCGACCTCTGTGACTCCAGCTCGTCCTTTGATGCAGTGACAATGTTGGGAAAGGAGCTTCTGTTCTTCAAGGATAGGTAAGTCCAAGATGCCCTCAGGCCTTAGCTCATTGCCAACCAATGCCATTGCCTCAGTGACTAAGATCATGCAGTAGGGTAGGCAGTAGGATCTTAGGAGATATACAACTGCACAAGTAGCTGTGGATGGAGTACTGGTTTGGTCTGGGCACTTTGCTGAGTGCTTTCCAAACAGCTGCAGGATTTATTTTAACTGCTTCAGTCATAGAGACTAGAATCCCTAATGTAGAAAAAATGAAGAATGTAATTGAAAGATAGCAAGTTGGTTTCCCTAGGCCATCAGCCCAAGTGTATCGGACAACTGTTTGTTATTATTTGCATAGTGAGAGGAGCAATAAGGGCTCATTCAACAGTTTGCAAATGACAATTAGCTAGTTATTTAAACAGATGAGTGGATGGGTGAATGCATGCATGTTTGAGTGGAAAGATAATGGAGGTGGATGAATGGGTGGATAGGTGGGTGGGTGGGTGGATGGATGGATGGATGGATGGATGGATGGATGATGGATGGATGGATGGGGGATGGATGGATGGATGGATGGATGGATGGATGGATGGATGGGCTGGTAGATGGATGGATGGATGGATGGATGGGCTGGTAGATGGATGGATAGGTGGATGGATGGTTGGTGGATGGAGGGGAGGGTGGATGGCTTTTCCTAAACTCCTCATTTTTCAGGCCTCTGGGTTTTTCAGTGTCTGTCAGCTGTCATCATAGATATCATCTGGCCTCATATTCTGATTTCTGATAGAATCTGACAGTTGTCCTCATGATCCCTTCATAATTCTATGGAAGAAAATAGAAACATAGCAACATTCACCCTTACTCTTTCCTTTACTGGAGGAAATTTAATGATATCAGGATAGGCATAGGATCTCAGGAATATGTGTATAACCCTTTTCTTCACTGGAAAAGTGTCCTTTTAGTCCACATTGGTTACCAACAACTGCCATACTGTCAAAAATTATAGAAGCAGCTCTGTCTTGGCATGTCTCATGAAAGAAAACATTCAAAAAGCATTGTGTGGACAGGGATGTAGCTCAGTCTGGAGAGTGTTCGCCTAACCTTCCCAAATCCCTGGGTTAGACCCCTAGAATCTCATAAACTGGTCATGGTAGCATATATCTGTAATCCCAGTCCTGAGGAGGTAGAGAGAGTCAGAAAGATTAAAAATTCAAGGTCATTCTTGTCTATATAGTGAGTTTGAGGCCAGCCTGGGCTACAGGAATCTGTCAAACTTTTTTTTCACCACTGAAAGACAGAAATTCAAATGGAAGGGCTGTACTCAGAAGAAAAAACATGCTCAGGAGCCAGAATTGTGTGCAGTGGCAACAGTCCTGTCAGGAGGCAGAGCTGTGCTAGGAAATGGGGATGAACTCTGAGATCCTCTGATGGTTCCTGAAGAGATGGGGTCTGAGAAATATGTTCTTTATTTTGGGACAAGATCTTTTTATATATATATATATATATATATATATATATATATATATATATATTATTATTACGTATTTTCCTCAATTACATTTAGAATGCTATCCCAAAAGTCCCCCATACCCTCCCCACCCACTTCCCTACCCACCCATCCCATTTTTTGGCCCTGTCATTCCCCTGTACTGGGGCATATAAAGTTTGCATGTCCAACGGGCCTCTCTTTCCAGTGATGGCCGACTAGGCCATCTTTTGATACATATGCAGCTAGAGTCAAGAGCTCCGGGGTACTGGTTAGTTCGTAATGTTGTTGCACCTACAGGGTTGCAGATCTCTTTAGCTCCTTGGATACTTTCTCTAGCTCCTCCATTGGGGGCGCTGTGCTCCATCCAATAGTTGACTGTGAGCATCCATTTCTGTGTTTGCTAGGCCCCGGCCTAGTCTCACAAGAGACAGCTATATCTGGGTCCTTTCAGCAAAATCTTGTTAGTGTATGCAATGGTGTCATCATTTGGAGGCTAATTATGGGATGGATCTCTGGATATGGTAAGATCTTAAAACTATTACTGTAAGAATACTTTTTGTTCACTCAGAAAAGAGAGAGGCTGGGGTGTAGTAGCATGTGTCTATAATCTCATCACTTAGGAGTTAGGCAAGAGGATCCTGATTTCAAAGCCAGCCTGGTAAAGAAGGAGAGGGGAACCATAAAATTTACCCAGAACCCTTCTGCCCAGGAGATATCACTGTGCTCTGATTGCCATAAGAACACAGTAAGGACTAGGTGACTTACAGCAGAGTCTGTTTTGTTGTAGAAGTTATTTAATCTCAATCCAGGGTTTCTACCCCACCTTTGATCATTCAGTTCTCAGATAAAAGACACATAACTTCTATTATTATAATAAGCCTTAATCAGCACTAGAGCCGGGCAGATGTCTACCCTCTAAGCTATTAGAATTTATTTCCTCATTAATAATCCCTAATTATAATTTGCCATGTTCTGTTTGGGCTGCTCTTAACTTCAATTGGCCAGCCCTCTTGATCATGCTTTTATGACTCACCTAACCATGGCATCTTCCTTCTCTTTCCTTTCTCTCTCTTTCTCTTCTCTTTCTCTCCCCCTCATGGTTCTCCTCAGACACCAAACCTGGGAACTCCAGACCCTGCCTATCTTGATGTTGCCCAGCAATAGGCTGTAGGCATCTCTATTCAGCAATCAGGAATAATGTGCGGTCAGCAAGGTCACATAGCATCACTTGGATCTATATGCAAATTCTCTTGTTCTTCATCCTTGGGGCAACTAGGCCTTGGAGGCCAGTATTTAGCATTACAATACATAGCAAGAGCCCAAACCCCAACATTGCTTCTCATGGATCTGGAAGCTAAGACAGTACCTCGAAGACAACTTTCATTTTGGAATCTCCCTTTTTGGTTTGCACAGGCAGCTGCCATTTTACTAGATGCTTGCTGACGTCTTCACATTCACATACATTCTCCTTTTTACATTTATTACTGATTTCTACTGTGTAGGTGCATATGTGCCTGTGGATGTCAAAGGACTACTTGTGAAGGTTGACTCTCTCCTTCCAGAGGATGGGTCTTGGGGCTTAAACTCAGATTGTCAGGCTTGGTGTCAAGCATCTTTGCCCATTGAGCCATCTCATCTACCCTTGGTATCTCTTTTTATAAAGGCACTAAATTCACCCCCATAATTCTCGAGGTAGTTCTGTTTTGTTGACTTTTCCCTTTTTTATTTTTGAGATGGGGTTTTGTGTTGTCCAAGCCAGTCCCAAAATCCTGAGCTCAAATAATTCTCTTGAGTACAGGGATTATTGTCATCATAGGCATGTGCCCTCATGATCACACAGCTCTGTTTTGCCTCAAGCCTGCCATGACTCCATTTTGGCTTTAGCAGCTTGCATTTCACCTAAAAGTAAACAAAGTAGAACTAGAAGACAATGGCCCCAAGGCAAAGTAAGGGCTTGGCATGACAGCCTGTGATACAAGGCCAAGGGCTAACTGAGGAATGTATTCCCAACAAAAGGATGAGGTGGGGGAAGGGACAAGGATGGATGTCACAGAGCACACAGTGAGAAATGGAAATAGTAAACATAGATCATCCACCTATGAATCATATTAATAGAAAGGGGAAATTAACATAGCAGCTAGAAGAGGCAATAGCAGGGGAGAATAAAAAGGATTTCAAAGATGTTTGAAGACAGGACAAGGAGCCAGTGGAAAAAAAGAAATGCAAAATGCTATAGGAAGGAGAGACAAAATCAGGAACTGCTGTCATTAGGTCATATATTTGAAATCATGTTTCCCAGGAGTCTGTGGAATGGAGAAAAACATAACTACGCCAGAAGAAAGTGCTCTCTTGCATACTCTGTCTGGGGTGCAGCCTTTTCTTTTTCCTTTTTTCTTTAAGATTATTTTATTTTGGGCTGGAGAGATGGCTCAGAGGTTAAGAGCACTGACTGCTCTTCCAAAGGTTCTGAGTTCAATTCCCAGCAACCAAATGGTGGCTCACAACCATCTATAATGGGGATCTGATGCCCTCTTCTGGTGCTGTCTGAAGACAGTGACAGTATACCCACATACATGAAATAAATAAATAAATAAATCTTTAAAAAAAGATTATTTTATCTTATGTGTATGCCCGAATGCTTATATGTACATCACTTGCATGCCTGGTACCAGGAAAGGGTCAGACCCTCTGGAATTGGAGTTATAAAAGGTTGTGAATCTCCATGTGGGTGCTGGGAATTGAACCATAGAAAAGCAGCCAGTGCACTACACCACTGAGCCATCTCTCCATCACCAAGCTCTGAAGGTTACTGCATTAGAAGAGAACGGGTGCTAGAGTGCTATCTTAGACTAATTTTGATGGATTAAGAATCCAGACAAAATGACAGATGACTCTGTCACTTGTGAGCTCTCTCTTCTGAATGGGGGTAGGCCCTCCTTTGTCTTCATGGCTGTGTGAATGATACTGTGTGCAGGAAGTAAAGGAGCACCAATGATACTGTCTGTGCTAGGAAATTAATTAGAGAGTAGACAGGGAGAAGGCAGAGAGGGGCTGGTGACTGTGCCCAAGTGACAGAGAAGGAGTCAATAAGGACACGGTTGGAGAAAACGAGGCAGCGGAGAAAATGAGGCAGTGTCCCTGGCTAGGAACAGAACAAGAAGAAAAGGGAGACAGAAATACAAGCAGATCCCTAAAACCATCCCTGCTCTCTCGGGTTCCCTGGGTTTCCCCAGGTCTGATGGTCTGTTCACACCTCTAGAACTGGCCACACCTCAGCTCTGACCAAATGTCCACCTCACTGAATATTTTATGGCTCTTACTCAGTTTCTTCCTGGCTATCTAGAGGTTATTTGCCTGGCCAGGTTTCTAATACAGTCCAGTGGCAATTGCTCTGGGTCCCTGTTAATTTCATTTGTTGAAAATAAGATCACTACCATAATTTAAAGTCAAGTTTGAAGCAGGCTTTAAATTGAATACTGGTCAGATTGATTGAACTCTCTGGCTAGGTCCATCTGTGGGTTCCCAGAAAATGGCCCTGAGGAATTTTGGGTTTGCAGGGGTTTAAAAAAGGCAAAACCCAGAATTCACCACCATTTCCCATCAGGTCCAATCAGGGGCAATCATTACCTTCCACCTAATTCCAGTCAGGGGCAAGGTATATCCTGATGTATTTCCTGCCCATGCACTTCCAGCCCACATGTGGCCAAGCACACGTAGTGGAGTTGGGTCAAACAAATCTGTTTAGGGAAGTGAAAACATGTGTCATGTTATCTCCACAATAGCCTCAAACATCTCAGGAAGTACCTGTCCTTGGGCAAGGGCTTACAGGTCAGAGGCGTTTTTGTTTCATAGACCTCTTAGGCATTAAAACAGAACTTTGGCTCTCACAGTCCCAAGAGTGTACAGTTCCCAGAGGATCTGTTTCCTCTAGGGTGGCTAGATGAGACTATTTCCCTAGCACCTCCCCTTCCTTTCTCAGTACATAACTTTTAGCTCCCTTTTCCTTGGTTTTTGCTCTTTAGAATGTCTTTTACTGGAAGTACAGAGCAGATTTTCAAAGATCATAGGCCATGGCTCCAGTCTGGCAAGTGGCTGGACCGTGAAAACTCCTTAAAGCGCAGCCACACCTCCAGGATGGACTCTGGACTTTCTCCCCTCTTCTGCTTTGTTAAGTTCCCTGTTTCTTTGTTACTCAGACTAGTGAGTTTTAGCCATCACCTACCCACGCTGATAGCTGTTTCCTAACTTCTCCTGGTTTATTCCCAGGGATCTGGCAGGTCATGTCTGTATGTCTTCTGTGTCCTCTTTTTCTCTTTGTACCACACTCCCTGATCCCAGAAGAATAGTCAGCAACTAGGAGCATCCAAAAGAGGAGAAAGGTACCTCTCCTTCCTGAAAATAGGGAAAGGACCAGAGCAGCAGAGTCAAGGGGGACACGGGGTATCGTGGACAGAAGACAGAGCCCCTATGCGGCTTGAGCTGGATTGCCATGACTGTCTGAAATGGGATGAAGACGTCTCCTGAAAGAGAAACACAGATCTGCCTAGGCAGGTGTGGAAGGAAGATGGTCACAATACTCCATATGATGGGCACCTCAATGCACAGGAAGCAAAAGCTTGTCAACAATAAAGTTTCTGAACAAACAGTGGCCAAAATAGTAGTTAAAAATCAAACGCCAGACAGTGGTAGCGCACGCCTTTAATCCCAGCACTTGGGAGGCAGAGGCAGGCAGATTTCTGAGTTCGAGGCCAGCCTAGACTACAAAGTGAGTTCCAGGACAGCTGGGGCTACACAGAGAAACCCTGTCTTGTAAAAACAAACAACAACAAAAAAATCAAACATGTAATGAATCCCAGATGTATCTAGCAGCATTCACCCATGTGTGTTGTGTAACTTCACCATAGCCTTGCTTCTCATCACACAACATGCACAGCTTTTTCTGGGTAGGCTGTCACAGCATGCAATTCCCTGCCTATACTGCCTGATACCTTCACACAGATTTGAGACTATTGTATGTTATGGATTTCTGTGTTACTACTGTATGTGTAAAGCTTTCTACTTTTATAATAGTTTATGGAAAACAGAGATTGTTAATATTTTTCTCCTATGGAAGTATCAAATTAATATATCTTTGATCTGGTCTATGCTGGACAAACAAGCAGCTCATTAGAGGGCAAATTTGTTTTAATAAATGGCCAAAAATTATATCTATGCCAAAGAAATTTAAAATTAAGACAAAATTCTTTGTGATTTATCACCAACAAATGTTCAATTTGTTATTTTGTATGCCTATATACTGGGTTGCTTAAAATTTTTCTCAGACCTAAAAGGGTCATACATGGGGGAAATTTTAAGAAAACACATTCAGGCTGGAGGTAGCTCTATTACTTAGCATGATTCAGAATTCAGTTCCCAGCCAAAGAAGGAGAAAGAGGAGGAGGAGGAGGAGAAGGAGGAAGAGGTGGAGGAGGAGGAGGAGGAGGTGGTGGAGGAGGTAGAGGAGGTGGAGGAGGAGGAGGAGGAGGTGGAGGAGGAGGAGGAAAGAAGGAGAAGAAGGAGAAGAAGGAGAAGAAGGAGGAGGAGTCAAAGGAGGAGGAGGAGGAAGAGGAAGAAGAAATAGAAGAAGAGTTACACAACATGGATCAGAGGTAGCAGGCACTATGCTAAGCCCCAAGATAAAAAAAAAAAAAATGGGTAAGGCATGATCCTGACTACCCCCCCACCCCCAGGTCCCAGAACAAACACAGAGCAAAGACCTAGGAGGAGGCTATCAGTAAGGTAATATCAATTTGAATGAATTAGTTAGAGTTCTAGTAATAGAAAATGGAAATCTCATAACCTATGAAATTTATTGATCAAATATATTCCGTTCAACCCTTCGGCATTAGCCAACAAATATTTATTGAGTCTTGATTATGTGCTGCACGAGTTAGCCACCATGCACACAAAGACAGACATTGGCAATGAATATCTTATCAGCTAGCCGGTCCTATCAAGTTCTGCTGTTTTCTCTCCTTATCAGAGGTTAGATATGGACTGCTGGTACCCATCTGCTTCATTACAAAGTTCCTGTGTGTCCTGGCCTATCCTGTGCCGACAAGTCTCAGTTCAGGGAGGTTACATTTCTACTTCTTTGTTTCATTCTAATTCATCTTTTGCTTTAATCTGCTGAAACTATCTTCTATTGTTTTATTATCTATCAAACATAAGTTTTCTTCTCCCACTAGTTTGTGAAAAGTTTTCAAGAATAGAAAGGGCTATATAGAGTATAACACTGCATGGATATGAATATTGTAATAGACTATTTAAAACCATGCTTCCTATCTTGGGGCTAAATAATCTTGTAAGCCTTGCTAAGTTGACTACATTGGCTACTCCTAATTCTGAGGGTACTTCCCAGCCTTAGCTATGACAATCAACATTGTCACCAGACAGCATTAAATTTTATGTCCCAGTGGCACAAATTTTTAATTAGTAGAATGAGTACTTTGCTTCAATTTAGTCCTTACAGTATCTGCAATAATTTAAATCAAGACTGCCACAATGTGAAAATTAAGATTATAATACCTGTGAGAATCTCCAGTAATCTTCTATGATTTTTAGATGACAAGTAGACTTTAATTTTTGCTTAGAAATTTGGTCATTTTTCGATTTCTTTTTGTGATTTTAATTTTGGAAACAACCAGAGTAGTATAGGAAAAAGAAATTTGCATGTAGTGATCTTTAGGACCACTGTATGTTTAGGACCATGTATGTTTAATGGATATCTCACTACTCTACCCATCTATGTTTTGAATATTGGAGTAAATAATAAAGAATTGAGTGAAGTCTCAGAGGTGTGATACAATGAATAATAAGAAGAAACTTTTTATAAGGTTAAAAACTAAAAACCAGTCATAACAGCTCACCCCTGAAACCCATCACACAGGAGTGGAAAGCCAAGCACCAGAAGTTTAGAGTCATCCTCAATGAGTTTGAAGGCAATCTGAGATTCATGAGACCCTGTCATCATCATCATGATCATCATCATCATAATAAGTCACTCTATAAACATGGCAAATGGTACTGGGGGTTTCACAATGTTCTCTGCCACATGCCTTATAGTGTCATTTTAATCTCTGAAATGTAAGAACTCAACCAATCCTTGTTGTTGGCTTCTTTTGACCCACCCAATAGGATTTTCTGGAGAAGGCAGGTGCACTTGCCAACAGGGATTCGGCCCAGCACCATCACCAGCTCCTTTCCCCAGCTAATGTCCAATGTGGACGCGGCTTACGAAGTGGCTGAACGAGGCATTGCTTTCTTCTTCAAAGGTACCTACAGATCTCGTATGGACACTAAGTGTTGCTCAGGACTGTTGTAGCCATGGAAGAAATGATAGTGCCTATCAACTGTCCCCAGGATGAGCCTTTGAGTTTAGTGGGCACCATGCTACATGGCCAGGGATGGGGAGCTTAAAACCAGTTCCTGGCCTCTCTTGTAGAACAGCATGGCACACTCCAGTGAGAGCCTTTCATGTTAACTGATATGCTGCTACAGAGTCATGCTTAGAGCAGCTGTCCGGGCACAGCCTCCTGTGATTTCCAAAGATGGCCCCTCAGGAATGCAGTGTCTGACTTCAGACCTTCACTATGACTGACTCTAAGACATTTCCCAACTGCCTTGAGACTCCATTTCTCATCTGCGAAGTGATTAGAATGGCACCACTCTTGAACATATGTCTCAGCAATAGATAGCCACAAAAGCTACCCAAAAGGCACAGCTATGAGGTTTTGCTATTTTTCTGGGCAAAAGGCTAAACTGTTGTCAACTTAAGGGAAAAGCATCATCATTAGCTGTCCCCTCTTCCTTATGAAGTGAGAGGAGGTAATTAACAAAAGATGTAGTGAAAAAATAAAGACATAAGAGTAAGAAGACACAATTGTATCACTATTACTGCTTCCCTAAGGTATAAATGTAGACTTGCCTCAGGGAAGTTTGAAGTCTATTACTATAGGAATTGAGTAACTAGATACTTAAATCCACAGGAACTAGCCCCATTCACTATCCATAATAGAGATCTTCAAGAGGGGAATGTATTAGTGAGTGTTACAGAACCATTGTAGACTCTAACCTTTGTTTCCAGGTCCTCACTACTGGGTCACTCGAGGATTCCATATGCAAGGTCCTCCACGGACAATTTATGACTTCGGGTTCCCAAGGCATGTGCAACGAATAGATGCTGCTGTCTACCTCAAGGAGCCTCAGAAGACCCTTTTCTTTGTGGGAGAGGAATACTACAGGTGCGGGCTTCACTCCTTTTATGCTCTGCATGTATTTGATGAAAAAGAAAAAAAATCTTTTGTAAAAACTAAGACAAGCTACTTAACAATAAGCCTGCTGACTTCTTGCCCACCGGGTGGTCTTTAAGATACAGGACTGTACAGTCAGTCAGCTGATTGTCTTTAGGACCAACATCTTAAGATTTCAGTGAACTCATTGACTTGGCCCAGTGGCCTGAAGGAATGGAGATGGCGTCTCGGGGTTCATCACTATCTTATAGAAATATCTGAGTGGGAACAGACTACACCATTACATAAAATGGAACTTAGAAATATTTGTAATTTGGGGTAAAAATAGAGGTGGCCTCAAATGTGACTGTCTTTGAAGGAGAGTTCTGCTTAAAAGAAAAGCCTTTCAGAGAAGTCGTTCTACCTAAATTAGACAAACCCCATGGCTGTCCTTCAGGAGTCCATAATAAGCAGATCAGTATAAGGTCTGACCTGGCATCCAGTCACTGCACATAGGGCCACACTGCAGCTACCTGATAAGGTTCTGTCTTTTGACTGGTACTGAGAACTGATCTCTGCCAAGTGCCCTCAAAGACTACCTCAGCCTCTGCATCCCCACTTCCATTCTCTCCTTGCTGTAGCTCATTTTCACAAATGTCAAACAAGAAGTAAAACAGGTTCTAAGACAGTGGCTGTAACAAATACCTCATATGAATGGCAGAGCCCTGGAAATTAGAGGGGCAAGGGCACCGGCTCTCACTTCAGTTTATGTTTGCAATCTCTCCTCTCTCTCTTTCTTTCTCTCTCTCTCTTTCTCTCTCTCTCCCTCTCTCTCCTCCTCCTCCTTCTTCTTCTCTCTTTCTCTTTCTCCCTCTTCTCTCTCTTTCTTCTTCTTCTTCTTCTTCTTCTTCTTCTTCTTCTTCTTCTTCCTCTCTCTCTCTCTCTCTCTCTCTCTCTCTCTCTCTCTCTCTTTCTCTCTCTCCTTCTCACCTTCTCACCCCTATTTTGGCTTTTCAAGACAGGGTTTCTCTGCATAGCCCTAGCTGTCCTGGAACAGGCTTGTAGACCAAGCTAGTTTCCAACTTAGAGATCTGTCTGCCTCTGCCTCCAAAGTGCTCAGATTAAAGTTGTGTACCTCTTCACCTGGCATCATTTGCATCATTTTATGTTATCTCTCTTAAATAACCATTTGCAAAAGAAATTCACATTAAAAAATCTTTCATATCTTCTCCCACTCTCAATATTTTCACTCTCAATCTGAACAAAAGAAAGTAACTCATTTAAAGCATATATATTTCATGAATATATAACATTTATTACTATTATTATTATTATATGAAAATCCAAATGAATGTTGACCCTTCTGAGAGCCATGGAGAGCCCCGATGGGTGAGTAACCTGATCTCTATGGTGAATTTTCAGTGACTCAGATGGACAGACACCTGTATGAGCATGGGGCAGGGTGAGGAAGTACACCTGAGGATTGTTGAAGTTTCTCAGTGTTCCAGTGATCTCTTCAGAGGGCTTGCCTGCAGTCTTACAGTCTCTCTTCCCTTTAGTCTATCACCCACCACAATGCTTGGGAAAGTATATCTGAGTGGAGGTCTGGTGAGAGCAGAGGTCCCAAATTCTTTCTGAACTGGAGGTTAGGGAAAGAGAGCTTCTCTGATTTAATGATCTCTCTGGCCCTGGATAGACACAGCATCAAGTCTTTCGGGCTGGATCTCTGTGACTGTCTATTACGGAAGTCTTTCTTTATATGTTGTTTCTTTATTGAGTTTTGGCTTGTTTACTGATTTTTTAATTTGATATTGGGAGGGCACACATGTCATGGCACCGTGTGGAGGTCAGAAGACACTTGCCAGACTTGCTTCTCTCCTTCCAACATGGGAGTCTTGGGGTTTAACTCTAGTTGCTAGGGTTGACTACAGGTTCTTCTATCTGCTGAACCATCCCATGAGACCATGGAAAAACCTTTAGTGATCTAGATGTAGAGAGTTCCTTCCAACATTTCTTTTTTTCTTCCATTGTCTAATTTCTCCCATTGAGTGCTCTCGTTCATCTACCACTGGCAACAGGAACAAGGGGTTTTCATATGGTGGGAGTGCTTTCATTATGATGGATGGTTTCTGAATGTATGTGGAGTGGTTTGCGCATCCACACGTCCCTCTCCCTTTCCCTTCACACTGGTAATGAGAACACAGGCTGTCTGTATGGTAGGCTGAAGCATCACTGCTAAAAAGGACACATCTTCCACGTTCTCCTTTCTGGGTGCCTGTACTACTGGGAGATATTCTCATTTAAAGATTTTTATGTTATGATTGAAAAAATAATAAGTAGCGAAAGTAAGAATAGTAAAGTAAAATCAATGTTACTTGTGAATGCCTTAAAAATAAAACAAAACCTATTGTCAAATCACTTTATTAAACCCAGCTATTGGGTATGAGTATGTCGCAGGCTTTCTCCTGGAATCTTGATGCTCAAAAGAAGCCACAGAGTTTCCAGTGGAGAGTGTGCACAGCAGGACTGAGGACATAGCTCAGAAGTAGAGCTCCCCTATCAAGTCTGAACCCCTGAGCTCAATCCCCATCGTTCTAACAGCAAGGTTGAGGTCTGAGCTCAATCCCCAATGTTCTAACAGCAAGGTTGAGGTCTGAGTTCAATCCCCATTGTTCTAACAGCAAGGTTGAGGTCTGAGCTCAATCCCCATCGTTCTAACAGCAAGGTTGAGGTCTGAGCTCAATCCCCAGTGTAAGGCACAAGACAAATGAGAGATGTGAGCAGGAGTAAGGGAGCCATGGCGTTTACAGCAGGTTGACCAGCAATGAGCAGGCTAGCTCTCCATTTCTTTATTTATAAAATGGAAGCAGAAACTGTACTTAACTTCACAGTTACCAAATTGAAAAAGAAAGGGTGGGGGAGAAGAATGTGGGATGCCTGTCACCTGATATGTAACCAGAAATCATCCTATAGCCCTAGTAGATCTATAGATAAATGATTAACAGAAGTTCAAATGCAAGAGCACCGCTGTCAGAGGTGGCATGACTTTCAGGAAGCCAGATCAAGGAGGAAACAGGCAATCTAGCAAAGGCGGCAGAAAAAGGTGCCCAGGGAAGTGAGGACTGAACCCCCTTCCAGGGCCGCGTGGGAGTTTCCCAGGCAGAAGTGGGTAGGGGCAGGTTTGAATGGGAGCAGGAGTGGGTAGGGGCAGGAGGAGTGGGTGGGGACAGGTGGCTTCCAGGCAGACAGAGCAATTGATGAGAAAGCACCAGGGTAAGAATGGGCAGCGAGCATGGGGAAAACCGCAGGTGATTCATTCAAGGTAGTGAGAATACGAGCCCCAAGAGCTGTGACTTCTGCAGAGATCCATGTCAACTCTGTAGGAAAGAGGTAATTACTAAATATCTTAAAGAAAAGATAAACTCAGTATGTAATATGACATGACTAGAAATCAGAGAAGAGAGGCCACAAAGCCACAAAAAGTCTATTCAATGTGTTCAAAAATAATAATTCCCAACCGAAATGCCACATGTAGCAAAGCTGTTGCTAAATTGGAAGGAGAGACGGGGCATGGTGGTGTATGTCTTTACTCCCCGCTCGAGAAGAATAGGCAGAAGAATGTTGTGAGTGTCAGGTCAGCCTGGTTTACATAGCAGGTGCCAAGCCAGCCAAAAATGCATAGTGATTGCCTGTCTCAAAGAGATATGGAGTGGGGAATACATAGATAGAAACAGAATATTCTCAAATAAACAAAATCTGTGAGAATTTCTGGCTTGCTGAGTTGCCTTACAAGTAATAATGAAGTTATTTATGCTGACGGCAAGTGATCCTGTATAATATACACATACACACTCACACATACGCAAGTTCACTTGGCACCAGAAGATGTAATTATGTAGTATGTGCTTCTTCTTTTGTCTTCTCTTAACTGATTTGGGAATCAATTTAACATATATATATGTGTGTGTGTGTGTGTATGTACATGTATATATGCATATACTCATACTGTGCACTACAATACAGATAAACACACACACTTTTTTCCTACTGCTGGTATGGAAGAAAACTGTTTTGAGCTGTGGAAGTGATACCAAATGATAACACTCATTCACAGACAATGTTAACCAAAAAGACTGATGCAACAAAAAAAAAGTCAACACTTATGTTTCTGTCTCTAAGCATCATTACAAAATATGCAACTATATAAAATCATAGTTATAAAAACTATTTCATAAATATGTTACAAAAATCCCAATAACAATGGGAATAAAATAGAGCTGATCAGGGCATCGCTCTATCTTGAATTAAGATACTATATATCTGAAGCCCTGTTTGAAGTTTTGCTTTGAGTTTTGAGTGGATGTGTGTATGTGGATGTGTTTGTCTACATGCATACAGGTCCACAGGTCCAGGCATGTGGAGGCCTGAAGACAACCTTAGGCGTTGTTCTTTTCTTAAGTCTTACTATCTAGGCCAGGTTTGCAAACAAGGAGCCTGGGAACCGGTCTGTCTCCACCCCCCTAGCTCTGGGACAAGCACGCACCACCACGCCCAGCTTTTTGTATGGATGCTCTGGAGTGAACGTAAATGCCCAGGAATTCAAGGCAAGCATTTTACCAAGAGAGCCATCTATCTCCTCAGCCTGAAAGCTGAGTTTTTTAAGTGGAGACATGTACGGACTGAGGCATTGTACACTGCATGCCTATGATCCTAGCCCTTGAGATGTGGAGGCAAGAGGGCCAGAGTTCAATGTCACCCATTGTGAGTTAAAGAAATAAGTAATTAAAACTTAACAACAAAAAAGAAATGCATGGTAAGCTCATAAATAACTACTGATGAAATAACCTAAGAAAATATTTAAAAACTAAAATGTTCTTTAGAAAATTTTCACCAATACAAAGAAAATAGTAAGGAGCAATAGAGGGGGAAAGTATAAGATGTATAAAAACCAGAAGATGAAGCAGCAGACATACAGCTAGCTTATCACTAATATTAAATTCAAGTATAGCAAGATCCATAGGGTTCGATTTAAAAGAAGTTCCAATTATATGATATCTACCAGGGGCATGTTTATCTGTTTATTTTTATTTTGTATCCACTTAATTGTTGGAGGGGATGGTGGAATGTCATGGCATGCTTGTCAAGATCAGAGTACAGCTTACAGGAGTCAGTTCCCTCCTGCTAACATGTAGGTCCTAGAGACAAATGACTTGGAGACAGTGCCTTCACCGCCTGAGCCATCTTGATAGAACTGCCACTTCCTTCTTTTTCTCTTTTAAATATTTGTTTAGTTTTACTTTATGTGTATGGTTGTTTTGCCTCCTTTTATGTCTGTGTACCATGTGCATGCAATGCCTGTGGAAGTCTGTGGATCCCCTAGAACTGGAGTTAAATGTGGTTGTGAGATAGCACATGGGTGCAGGGAATGGAACCCAGGTCCTCTGGATGGGACCACTGATCCATCTCTCTCCAGCCTATAGTTCCTTTGTAAAAGCTCTTACAAATATAGAGAGAAGTTTGTCTGATCTTAGCTAAAAGAGTATTTTGTGTCATTTCAGTCACGGGGCATGGATTCTGCCTTGCCTGGTGGCTCAAGCATGGCAAACAATGCCTTACAAGAGAAGACAGATGTTTTGAGCTGGGGTGTAGCTCAGTGAGAGAACACTTGCCTGACATGTGAGGCCTGGGCTTCAGCGCAACACCTCAAAGGAGCATCAGAGGACATTTTGTAGTGTAGGGCTGAGGAACATCACAGAAGACATTTTGTTTGTTTGAGTTTTTTTTATTTGTTTGTTTTTTTGTTTTTTTGTTTTTGGAGACAGGGTTTCTCTGTGTAGCCCTGGCTATCCTGGAACTCACTTTGTAGACCAGGCTGACCTCGAACTCAGAAATCCGCCTGCCTCTGCCTCCTGAGTGCTGGGATTAAAGGCGTGCGCCACCACGCCCAGCAAAGAGGACATTTTGTAATGTGGGACAGGCATTCAAGCAGTCCTCATTCAGATGTTCTGTCCTCAGGTTTTCTTCCTCCCTTCTTGATAGAGCTATGTTAAATTCCACGCTCTCTTCTCTCGTTGTAGTCCCATCAGTCTTTGCTTTTTATTATGAGGCTGCCTTATGATTACATAAAAATAAATTGAACTGATGGTGTGAATCTCACCCCCTCATGCAAAAGCAAGAGGCTTATTTTCCAGTGCATCGGGATCAACCCTCAGTCAGTCACGCAAGTCAAGTGACGAGAAGGCGACTCCGAATGGCTATTACAAGTTTTTATACTTTTTAGGCATACAGGTTACATCAGCAAGGTTACAGTTCAAACTTATTGGCTAAGCATATTGACCTTTAAATCTATTGCCTAGCAAGCAAGACATGCATTTGAACTCTACCTGGGACTTTCCACAGGATCAGGTGACTGTCAGTCAATACATTCTGGGAATTTTTTACTCAGGAATGTTCCTGTGAGTGGAGAATGGCCTTGGCCTAGCCTTGACACCAAGCAGGAGGGGGAAGCTGTAAGGAGGGTGTGGGACTGGAAAAAGCCTTTAGGGTCCCTCATTCCCCCTTTTTTCTTGTACAAGTTCCAATCCTGGAGCTATGCTCAGTGGTCTTGGGTAACTAACTCATATTCTTCAGGCCCTGTCCTCAGGGTCTCATATTGTTGTCCCAGGACCATCAGCTGCACTGCTCCCATTCTCTCTTTTATGAAGGCTCTAAGCTTGTTCACTATGCACGGCCTAAAGCTCAACAACAGCAGGAGAACAATTAAGGGGTCCTAACAAGGTGGTTAACCAAGGGGAGGAGTTAAACCAAGACTCAAACCAGCCCTGACTCTGTTCTCTCTCTCTTCTGCTTGGCTAGCTCTTCTCTCACCTGGGCCATTTAATCTTTAACAACCCCTGGAATGGTTTCCAGTATGTGCGTCCTGATGTTTCACACCCCCAGGTAGCATAGAAGAAATGGTTGTCCCCCCAACACTGATGGGCCTGCTGCTGGCTTCTCCCATCTCAGGGGCACACATATATGGGGGTTTCTTGTAGGACACTCCTAAACTTCGGGTGTCCATACCCTAAGTCCCACCCTCCAAGGCCACTTCCAGTATACAATTTAGATTCACAAGTTCCTCGTCCCCCACATTAAGGTAATCCCTCCCCCAGTGGCTGAGAGTAGTTGCCAAGTCACTTTGGTAGGGTTGTAGGGGTTGCTGAGGCTCAGCACTGGAAGGAAGATGCACCATAGCCATCTCATGGTTTCTCTGGACTTGCAGAAGAGGAGTTGCTCAGGTGTCTGGATGCTGTCCAGTTGGCATATGAACCCAGGCAGTTACTCCATCCACTTTAATGGAAGTCAGGGTGGTCAACAACACCAGGAATGGCCCGTTCCACTTTGCTTCCAAGTTTTCAGCACAATGTCTCTTAACATATACCTCATCTCCAACTTGGTACTCATGTGGAACCTCTGGGGTACTTAGGTGCCTATTGCCATTGCAGAGCTCAGTCTTTCTTCTTCCTATCTGCCTAGTCAGAGGTCACTTGGTTGGGGGGGAGGTCTCCTCAAATCCCAGGATGAGGCCCCAAATGTAAGATCCCCTGACTCTCAGTCAGTGGTACTTCAAGATGCCCTCAAGTGAGACACCAAGGCACAAATTGATGCAAAAACAAGTGGTGTCAACTCTCAATCAGTCCCTTGAGGAGAATGATGAGAAGGTGACCAATGGTGTAAATCTTAAAGCATCATGGTTTGTTTCTATTGGGGGGGGGGTGTTGTTGTTTTGTCCTTACAACCATTCTCTGGCATTTTCTTCTGTTAGCACACAACATACCTTTTTTATACTCATTAATTTCAACCTTTTGTTGCCGTAGTTTCTGACAAGCAGCTAATGGACACAGAATTTTGCTTAATGTTTTCCTTTTTGTTGTTGTTTTGTTTATAGGAAGTGGGGCTATCTTAACCAATGCCTTTCTATGTGGTCACATTAGCCTCAAACACTCAGCAATCCTCCTGTGTCAGACTGCTGAGGGCTGAGACTACAAGCATGTGCCAACATGCCCAGCTAGTATTTTAATTAAGTAAAAAAAAGCATTTAGTTGAAAGCAACTATAGCAAAAATCTGTCTGTGTTTTTTGAATTGTTGATAATTTTATCTCTGCTGTCCTGCTTGGCAGTTGTCATCACAGACATCTGAGCGTATTATATACATTTAGAGGAACTGTCAGTACCTGTGTGTTGGTGAAGGCTCTTTAACCTTATAAAAATAATTGACAGTTTTTGTAATGACCAACTGTTCCTTTATAATGTCCGTTGGTACCTATAATCCCAGCACTTGAAACTCAAACTGGGCAGGTACAACCTCTTGTAACTTAAGCTTCAGGGGATCTAACCCGCTCTTCTAAATTCCACGGGCACACATTCATATTGTGGTGGTTTGAATATGCTTGGCCCAGGGAGTAGCACTATTAGAAGGTGTGGCCTTGTTAAGGGAAGTATGTCACTGTTGGGTGGGCTTTAAGAACCTTGTCCTAGCTGCCTAGAAACTGGTTTTCTCCAGTTTGCCTTGGAACAAGATGTATAACTCTCAGCTTCTCTAGCACCATGCCTGCCTTGCCATGATAATAATGAACTGAACTTTAGAACCTGTAAGCTAGTCCCAATTAAATGTTGTCCTTTATAAGAGTTGTCTTCATCATGATGTCTCCTCACAACAACGGAAATCCTAACTAAGACTGAAATTGGTACCAGGGATCAGGGTATTGCTGTGATAAGCCTGACCATGTTTTTGGTTGGAGGAATGTGGATTTAGGGACTTTGGATTTGGGAAGCGGTGGAATGCTTTATGTGTGATTTAATAGACCTTCCTAGTAGGAATATGGAAGACATTGGTTCTGACGATGATTTGAACTGACAGGCCCTGACTCAAGAGGTTTCAAAGGAAAAGAATATTAGTTTGTGGCCTAGAGACTGGTTTTGTGGTATTTTTGTGAAAAAAAAAAATGTGGCTGCTTTTTGCCTTTGTTTGAAGAGTTTGCCTAAGGCAAAGTCTAAGGTGAAAAGAATCAGATTAATTGCATTGAAAAAGGAAGGCTCAGAAAAACCTAGCAAATACATTTTCCTCTGGTTTATTCTCATGAAGAACATTCTGATTAAGCATAGCAAGCTTAAAAAGAAAAAATACAAAATACATGACTCAAAGAGTAAAGAGGCACCAGAAAATGGAGTGAAGCTAAATCCTGAGTTCAAAGATATTAAATGGAATTAAGGGAGTGGTGACCTCTGGGAAAGATTCTACCCAGCTAAACTTACTGTTTACGCTTTTGCAGTTGAAAAGGGGATAATTATATTTAGACATTGTTATTACCTGGCTATTGTTTTCGTTTCAACTTTTAATCTGGAAATGAACTACAATCCAGAAATGGAGGGTGCATCTTTGATCCAGATTTTGAGGCTAGAAGACATGGTCCTTTAATCCAGATCTTGAGGTATAGTGGCCATGAAAAGCTTAGGCCTACGCATGGTGGTAACATGCCTTTAATCCCAGGAGACAGAGACAAGCAGATCTCTGAGTTCAGGGCCAGCCTGATGCAGAACAAGTTCCAACTAGAGAAAAGCTTAAGTCCAGAAATGGTGATACAAACCTTTATTCCCAGCATTCAGTCGACAGAGCCATCCATACCTCTGAGTTCAAGGTTAATCTGAAGAGCAAGTTCCAGGACAGCCAAGTTTAGGCAGTGCAGGAAATGGAAAACAGAAGGCTGATGATAATGTAATAGAAGAAAGGGGCCATGTTCCAGCCTCATCAAGTAGCAGAACTCAGCAGCTTTGGCCACGTGGCTCTGGCTTTAGAGTCAAAAATAGAAGGGACTACTGGGACAATTGATGTTGGTTAGCTGGAGCTAAGAAATTAGTAATGATTAAGAAGAGACCAGCATCACTGAGGTGAAATCTTCTGGGAAGTGTTTACAGAGAGCATAAAGAAGTTGTATTTCAGAGATAGTTAAGGTTGTACCTCATATCGAACTGATCTTGATAATGTGTAAGAGTCACCCAGGTGGTACAGGTTTTGAAGGCATAAAGGGGGTCACAGAGAGCAGTTGAAGTTTGGCACTGTAAAAGGCCATGGAAGGCCATTGGTGAAGATGCAGCCCCAGTTGCTATTGAGGGCCCAGGATGGAAGGGTCATGCAAAGAAGCTGAGGCTTAGCACCATGAAGGGAGCCTATGAGAAGCTATCTGTGAAGCCTAGTTGCAGTGGAAGACTCCAACGAATTAGAGATGCCAGTACCATGGGATGATCACCAAGATCAGCAGCAGCAGTGGAGTGGAGTCAACCAGAGACTCAAGTGCTACAGAGGGCAGAGCTGGAGAAGTTACCAAAGCCCTTTGGAGGAGCCCAGAAGATCATGTGTGGATCTCAGACATTGGAATAAGAAGCTGTAAAGTTGACATTGCTTTGGATACTCCAAGATGTTAGAGATGTCAGAGCTGTGAGAAAAGCTGTCAAGGAAAGCTGCTAACAGAGAATAGAACTAGCCCAAGAGAATGAAGTTTGATGCTGCTGAATGCCAACAGCAGTCAACAAGGAAGAAAGGAGCTGGAGGTCTGGAGAGTGCTTTGACATCAGACATGGAGATGTGGAGTCTGGCCTTTGCCAAGCTGTTTTTCTGCCTTGCTTTTGTCTGATCTTTTCTACTTTATACAGGATTACACTTAAAAGACTGCATGAATCTTAGAAGAAACTTTAAAGTTTGGAATTTTAACATTGTTGAGACTGCTATAGACAATGAGGGCTTTTGAAGTAGGATTAGATATATTTTGCATTATGCTGTAGCTATGTATGACCACCATAGACTCTTTAATCAAGCCTATGGGGTCCAGGGAGTGGACTGTGGTGGTTTGAATGTGCTTGGCCCAGGAAGTGACACTATTGGGAGGTATGGCCTTGTTGCATGTGTCACTGTGAGCATAGGCTTTTAATACCATCATCCTAACTGCATGGAAGCCAGTCTTCTCCTGTTTGCCTTCAGAACAAGATGTAGACCTCTCAGCTCTTCCAACGTCATGCCTGCCCTGGAAGCTGCTTTGCTTCTCACCATGATGATAATGAACTGAATCTCAGAACCTGTAAGCCAGCCCCAATTAAATGTTGTTCTTATAAGACACATGCATGCACATGCTTCTTCTTAACAAAAATAAATCTTTAAAAAGAACAATTTTACAAATTCTTATAAAATAAATTTTACCCTAGATATTCAAATTGAAATAACACTGAACAAATAATTTCATAATATTAAATTTCTCTGGAAGGATTGGTTCACCAGTAATTTTTACCAAAAACATTTAAAGAAGAACAAATACCAAATTTTCACAAACTTACCCCAAACATAGAAGAGAGCACCACCTAGCTCACTATATGAGCCAGCAAGTCCTTGACACCAAAATTGGGCAAAGGTGTTATGAAGAAATGAACCTTGAGATCAACTTTTATTTGTAAATACTAATGTAAAAGTACTCCAAATATAATGCCTAGAAAATCAGGAAGTGTTTAAAATAATTATATACAAAGATGAAGAAGAATTTTTATGGGAATGTAAGCTTTTGTTAATATCCAGAAATCAAATAGTGTCATGTTTTATGATAATTAAGTAAGAAAAACCTTGGGATTGTCCTCCTAGTGCAGAAAGTATTTGGTGAAACTCAGCATCATTTTATAATTTTAAAAAATGACAGTGATAGAAATAGGATAAAATAAAGACAACTGTCCTGAACTAGAGAAAAAGAATCTGTGCCAAGCCCAAAGATCACATCAGACTGACCAGTGGATGGCTGATAGCTGTCTGCACTAAAGTCAAGAGCAAAACAGAGATCTCCAGTCCTTCCACGGCCATTAAGTTTACAGGAGGTGCCAAACACAGCAATTCATCAAGAGCAAATGAAATGAAACTCATCCAGAGTAGAAAGTCAAACTATTTCTCTTCGTGTCTGTGATATAGTCTTTTAAAAGAAAAACATAATTAAGACTCAAAACAAATTATTAAAACTAACAAATCCATTCAACAAGTTTGCAAGGACTAAAGGAAATAAAATGAACTGTGTAATACAGCATCAAAGAGACTTAAGATATTTAAAAAATAAACTAAAAAGAAATTGAAAATGCACTGTCTAAAAACTGAACAATCAATGAAAAATTACACACAAGCTCTAATGTGAAGACACTGCATGTTTGTGGGCTGCAAGCCCACATAAGTCTGAAGATATTAATGTTTCCCAAATGGATCTGCAGCTTGAGCATACTATCAGAGTGTCACTTGCTGCTTTGTACAAAGTGACAGGCTGAATGGCAGCTTCATGTGGAAAGACCAAGGCCTTCAAAGAGCTAAAACATAAAGGAATGAAGGAGGAATGAGAAGAATTTATAGACACAATCCTTTCTTCCTGATTTCAAAATTCACTACAAAGAAGCAACAGCCAAAGAAGTGTGAGCACCATAAGGACACACAGGTACATCGATGGAATGAAGTGTGGACTCCAGAATTCTACCCATATGGCTGTAGTAAGCTGGCTCACAAGCTGCAGAGGACATTCAGTGGGGTGGCAATATTCTTCTCAATAAATTCTGTTGGTACCAGTGAAGAGCCGCACATAAAAGCATGGGTCTGGACTCTTCACAACGTGAATAAAATTAAGTCAAAAGTGGTTAAATGCCTCACATACAAATGCTAAAATGAGTAAAACTTTTACAGAAAAATATAAGTTCAACTACTTATTCAAATCCTAACAAATACTGTTGAGAATGCAGGGAAGGCAGAACCTTCATACAACAGTTGATGGGGTGAAGAGTTACTAGGGCCACATGGAGGACTGGCTCCTCTACCTGAGAAAGTTCAATAGAATTACATTAGGTCCAGGGTTATACTCACAGGCCTGTTCCTAAAAGAAATAAATGCTATACACAAATATTTGTGGTGGCAGCATAACAATCAAGTGGTAGAAACAATCCCAATTACCTTTTTTTTAAGTGTTGAATTGGTAGATACAAATGTGATAACTCATTTGATTGATACTGTGTGTCCATAAAAATGAAGTGAGTACAGACAATGGAAGAGTGTCATATAGTAAAGAGAAACTGGCTGCATATACCAGAAAGAGTGGGATATTGTGATGTATGCCTGTAATCGCAGTACTAGGGAGGTAGAGGCAGGAGGATTAGGAGTTCAGCTACAGAGCCAATTCAAGGTCAACCTGGGCTCCATGAATTCCCTGTCTCAAAAGAACAAAGGCAAGCCACCAGAAATGCTTGACAAACCAACAATTTAAATACAGTATTATATTAAGTTAAACAGAAAGTCAGGTGCTTTGCCAACATTTGCAGTTTCAAATGTGGAGAGGAAGGTGTACTTGAAAACCTACACTGAGTGTCTCTGCATTGTGATATCACTAAGTCACTGGCAATGACTCCTTGCTATAGCCTTTAATCTACATTAAATGATTAGGCAAATGTTGATGAATGAATAAGTCAGTATTCAGGTTTCATAGACAAGACTTTAGAGATAAGAAAATACAGCAGCATTTTTAGCAGATCATAGCACGTAGTAGATTATCAATCAAAATGTTTTCTGTAATAGTCAAGGTCAGCTAATAGTCACTTTGTCGTCTTGTCATGTGCCGGGAGTCATGCTATACAGTATCTCAGGATCTCTCCACTCTGTCACCCCCATCTGCTTTCTCAGCAATATTGGGTAGGATGTTTTATTGCCTTTGTTCAACACTTTAAAAAAGCATCTCTGAGATTTTTAATGACTGGACCAACATACCACACGGTATATCAGCAAGAAGACTGAACAATTAAAAGAATATGCTTGTTCTCATTCCCTGAGAACCATGTGGTAGAAGGAGAGAACAGATTCTCACAAGGTGTCCACTGGCCTACACACACATTCACACACATACACACACTCACACACATACACACATATACACTCACACTCATACAAATACACACTCACACACATATACACATTCACATACATATACACACACTCACACACATACACACATTCATGTACAAATACACACACTCACACACATACACACATTCACATACATATACACACTTACACACATACACATATACACTAATACACACATACACTCACACACACATACACACACACACTCACACACACATACACACACACTCTCTCTCACACACACACACTCACACATAAAGATGAATGCTAAAATAACACAGCTAGGAAGTGGTTCATTGGAATCTATATCTCACGTGCCTTGAATCCAAATGAAATGTCCCTTTTGTCTGCCAGATATATTTATTCTTTGGTTCATTTCACAATTTACTTATTGACTCAAAAGGCTCATGATTATTGCTGCACATAAATTCTTCTGTAGTCTTGTTGGCAAAGTCCTTACCACAGCAGTGGCTGCCCTTGCCTGGCCTGTTTCTCAGGATCACCTCCACCATCTTCCAGTCCTCTGTCCGTTGCTTTAACCCTTGCCTGGTGCAAACTGTGATCTGCTGACACAGGTTTAAAGATTGAAAACTAAACATGGCACAAAGGAAACAAGGAAAGCCAAAAAAGAAAAGAGAGAGAGAGAGAGAGAAATTAAGAATTAAATTTGTTGATGCCTTAGGGTCCCAGATCAAATTACAGAGTCTGCTAGACCTCCAACTAAAAAGCTAGATTCTAGTTCTTGGGTATCAAAATAAACCACAGCATCTATGGCTGGAGCTTGTCTTGGCTCCCACATAAGGCAAGGGAGGGTGTCATATAACATGCATGTGAATTGTCTTATCCTTATGATGGATCTTTTCCAAATGAAAGCCTACAGCTCAGAGAATATTCTCATATTTTCTCAATTACGCTGTGGGTAGATAAGGGTCAAAAAGCCAAACACAAAGCCATCTACTTATAGGTATAATGTTCTTTGCTCTGTCAGTGGAATACCCAAATATCTGTCCACAAAGGGCAAGATAGGTTTTCATAACCAAATAAGAGAAGCACCATACTACAAAGGGGAGGAGCATCTTTTGTCAGCACTGGGAAAGTCATTGGTAGGAACTATCTTTTTCTCAGGTTACATCCTCCCTGCCTTCCTTAGGTATACGGTCTTTCCTTGTGAACCTATGAGAGAGAAAGGTAAGGGTGAGTTAATGATAATGTCCTTACTTGGCAAAATGAAAGCGCTAGCTTTGTGTCAGTGGTTCAGAGCCCTGGTCCTATATCTATGTAAGTATGTGTCTTGATGCAATATTAATACATCAGGATTGATCTGTTGACTTGTTAGAAGAGTTCCCTCTCCTCCACCACCGCCCATAGTACTAGAGAGCAGCCCAGCTCCTTGTCCCTTTAGCCTGAACACCTCTGTAGGGGCTCAGTTCCCCCCCCCCCCCCCCAGATCTCAGCAGCTGTTTTCTCCTAAGCCATGTAGGCAGAGGCACATTTCAGAAGATTGTGGCCATTATCTGCCATAGGAAACTACCCAGCAACCCAGGGAGAAAAAAAAAAATAGCTGACCTACTGGTGATATGTGCAGATGGGAATGCCCCAGCCTGGGGCTCTGTGTTCATGAAAAAGGGACTTTCTCATATTTTAAATGACATCTCACTAAAGACTGAGAGTCATTCCCACCTGTCTTGAGTTCATACTGTACTGCTGACTAACAGTCACAGCCTTTTACAAGTGTAATTTAGGTCACAGAACGACACACTTAACTGATGTCAGAGCTAGAATCCTAACCCACTATCTGCTTAGTCTCACCTTCCAGAAAAGAGCAATGGATCCAGGAGATGTGATTTGAAAGAAAAAGGTTCACATGTGGAACTATACTTTAGAGCCAGGGGCTCTTCTGTGTATACAATCAAAGACAATAGCTGCCCATCTGCCAGGATCCATCAGTAGCCAGTGGATCTGCATGGTGGGGTAATATGGAAATATGGAGAGAGGTGAAAGAAGATGCAGGGTTCCAGTATTCAGAATGTAAAATAAAATAATGTTTGGAATTTAGCAAGAGCCATTTTTTAAAGATATAGTTATTGTAGATTTTCTTGGTTCTAATGTACTGATAATTCACACACTCATTTATTCATTCAAGAGAGAGAGACAGAGATATCTCAAATATGTTCAAAATCAGACCTAGCTAATAAGATTACTGATCACCTTAATATCACCTATAATCATCAGTAACTTATTTATGAAATAATATTTTTCAGCTATGATGAAAGAAAAAAGAAAATGGAAAAAGACTACCCAAAAAACACTGAAGAAGAGTTTTCAGGAGTGAGTGGCCATATAGATGCTGCTGTGGAACTGAATGGTGAGTTTGCCCACCAAAAATGTCCCCCAGGAAATTAGAACAAGCAATCTGGGCTCTACTTTAACTCAACAGAAATGGGTTTCAATGGAGGTCACTGTCATTTCATACATTTAAATAGCCATATTACCTACTAGGAGAAGAATTATTTTTAAAATCCTTTCTTGAAAAATAAGTTAATAAAAATAAATTTGTGATTTTCCATTTACTAATAGACATGTTTAAAAGTATGTCTTCCATGAACGCAGCCAACGTGAGCTGGAACAGTTCCACCTTCACTTGAGTCCTGGCCTCACTTACCTGCACTGCTGTTCTTCAAGCCTTGCTGCACGAAGTGTTCTGTGTTTATGCACCTGTAGCAATGCCCACCTTCCAGTTGGGAGAAGTAAATGGTTTAAGAGACAAAAAAAAAAAAAAAAGAAAGAAAGAAAAGAAAAAAGAAAAGAAAAGAAAAGAAAAAAAAAGAAAAGAAAAGAAAAGAAAAAAGAAAAAGAAAAAGAAAAAGAAAAAAATAGTATGTCTTCAAGTGGGATGCAGCTAACCCTGACCCTGACCTAACTACCATGCCCTGCCCTGGAATCAGTTCCCAACACAACACAAACTGGTTATGTGACTTGTAATCCCAGAACTTGGGAAAAGGAAGTTCAAAGCAATCCTCATCTACATGGCAGATCTGAGGACTGCCTGGGATGTGAGAGACCCTTTTTCAAACGTACCACAAAAGGTACAGCTGTAGCCTATGTAATCCCAGTGCTTAGGAGGTTGAAGCAGATAGATTAAAGGTTTGACTACAGTCTGAAATACAAAATGGGACCTTTTCTCAAAAAACAATCAAACAACAGTACCATAGTGGAGCTTCAGTGCAGGAGCTGTAGTCTCAGCCTTCCCAATCTTTGACCTTTCCATAATCCAACTCCTAAAATTAAACACATAGTTTAAAAAGTTAGATGAAGTGAGTATTTTAAACAAACCACACAAATTCAAATATATCCTTTGGATCATGTTTTTCTTGAGTATGTAGTACAGACAGACAGTGTTCAGAAACTCAGAAGAGATTCCAAATGTGGCCCCTGTTCTTATGGAATGCTGAGTATCCTTGAGAAATGCCTATCTAAATAACACAGATGAAGCCACTGGAAGATGAAACCGTCTATAATTTAGGGCTGATTGGTGTTAATAGGCTTCAGAGTGATTTCAAAGAGTGATCTGAGACAGGTGGGGTCAAACATGGCAGTTGGCTATTTCATAAGACCTTAGTTGGTTCTGAAGGACAGCTAAACATGTGATAAGCTATAAAAAAGGAGGAAGGACTTCTGTGAAGAGAGCGGTCTAAGCAAAATCACAAAGCATGATGAACATGCCTTCCCATGGCCAGAAGTGAAGCCCATACCCTGCTGGAACAAAGGAAAGACTGAGGAATGATCTACAAACTTAGGGGTCAGGTTCTAGAGCTTGTTGGAGATCCCCAGAAGACAAGCTAACTGCCATCTAACCAACCCCTGATTCCTCATTGATACCATGTCAAGAAAGCTGTGGTTGTAGTATAAACCTCCCTTAGAGATCCATGCATCTCTCCAAGAAATCTCCAGTAACCACAATTTCAACTTTATCTCTTCTAGGCTACATTTACTTCTTTTCAGGACGGAAAACATTCAAGTATGATACAGAGAAGGAAGACGTGGTTAGTGTGGTAAAATCCAGTTCCTGGATTGGCTGCTGAGTCGTCAGGTCTCTCCGCAGGGACGAAGAGAGCTGTGAGCAACTGATGACTGGACATTACGCACCAAGTCGTGTGTCAGAGACACTCCTCTCCAACCTTCAGTCGTGAGGGTGATTGAAGGTTCCTTGAAAATAATAATTCTATTGTTTTTCCTAATATTCATTCACAATTCTAGTCTAAATGAGAAACCACCTTTATTCAAAATCGCATAATATACCCTTTAGTTAAATATTCACTTTTCTCTTACCTACTGTAGTAAAGCAAATTGATCACTTTGGTTTCTGTTTGTAGAAAAAGGACTATGTGCACTCATGTGTGTGCGCATACACACACGTGCTTATGAACACATACACACATACAAATATTTCATTAAGCAAGGTCATTACCATACAAATTAAAATTACTCTTTGAAAAATAATGGCCATCATTTACTATGATGGACATAAATGTACTTATTTGTGCTTTGAAGGTATCACAAACGAAATGTACCACCAGGTGTGTTCTTGGCTCTAGCTGTCCTCTTTGTCTCCTACTGGCCTCTGAAGAGGGTTGGTAGACAAACATTCAAATTAATCTTCATGCTCACAACAGCCAGACACTCTACAACAGGGAGAACTTTTCTAACAAAACCCAATAAAAAATGTTGGGTTAGAGGAGTTCCTCATTTCTCTTTTCTGTTAATATTTACTAGCTCTTATCATGCTTTATTTGGCGACAAATTCTGTGTACTTGTAGAAAATGTAAATGATAGTATCGAATGTACACAGATCCAGGAAAAATAACCTAGTCTGATCTATTTCCTACTTCCTGGTAGCACCTGCAGTGGAGATCTTTGATCCACCTCAGTTTCTTCTAAATAGTTTTCTACTTAATGAAGTCTATTTTTTGTTGTTTTTGTTTGTTTGTTTGTTTTAATTCAAACTAAACCTTTTCTTCCCAACTCTACCCAGTTAATACAGAAAGAATAATTGCTATTAGTCTTATGGTTTTGAAAATTTTTAGTACTAGAATTCTAGAACCAGTCTAGAGAAACTCTACAACATTTTAGGAGTTCTAAAATTAAATAACATTTTTACTTCATAGGTTACATAGAAGAACTAGTTTATAACACTTATAACCTGTTACTGTTAGCATTGTTTATTAAATTTGCTTCATATAGTCATGAAAAGACTAACTGATACTCTGTTACTGCAAGTGTTCCATTTGGCTTCTCTTAGTGAAAGTCACTGTGCATACCCAACCGGATGTTGACTGTTGAAGACAATATCTGGTATCTTTGCTGTCTAAGCTCAAGGTGCCCTGTTGAGAAGGAAAGCCATTTCACTTTTATTGCAGGCTGGAAATGTCTTACTATCAATAAGCAAAAAACAAAAGTAAACAAACAGCGACTAGAGAGATAGATGGTCAGAGGCTAAGAATGCTTGCTGCTCTTCCAAGGACCTGAGTTCAGTCTCCAGCACCCACATGGACAACTTACAACCATCTGTTAACTCTGGTTCCAGGCAATCTGATCCTCTCTGGTGGCTTCCTTGGGCGCCTGCACATATGTGTGCATATTGACATGCATACATATAAATATAAATAGTTTCAAAAACAAACAAAGAGCAAAGACTTCATGATGTTAAGCAGAAACCCAGCAACTACACTACTGTGTGTGTATACCTGTGATAAATTAAAGCACAAAAACTTGCACACCAGTGTTCACGGCAGCATTATTCACAATAGTCAAATGTGGAAAGATGTCCATCACGTGATGCATGTATGAATAAATGTGGTAGATTCAGACAATGAAATGTGTATTAAACAAAAAAAAAAATGAAGGGCTGAGACATACTATTATATGGATAAAGTTTGAAAACCTCATACTAAGTAAGAAGGTGGACACAAAATGTCACATATTGTATGATTCTATTTATATGAAATGTTGATAGTAGAAAAATACATAGAAACAGAAAGAGTAGTTGTCAGAAGTTGTAGGGAGTAAAGCAGCTGGGGACGGATATAAAGTTTCTTTTCTGGGTGGTTGGAAATGTTCTAGAGCTGATAGTAGTGATGGTTGTACAATTCTATAAAGACACAAAAGCCACTGAATTGTTCATTCTAAATGAATGAATTATATATGTATAAATTCTATCTTGGTAAAGTTCTTATATTATAAAAACATAAATAAGCAAGAAGATCAAAATGATGTAGTAAGCCATGAAATTCCTGCAATGTGGGATCTTTGGCAAGCACAGAGCATGAAACATCAGGCTGAAGACATCTAATACTGAGCAACCAGAAAGACACCTTCTTTATGTCCAGCACTACCCAGGAGATGAAGGTTGAAGATGCTCCACTATGCAGAGGGATGTAATGGGAAGCAATAAGACATGTGCTCTTGGGACAGACTGGCTGCATTCTGAGAACTTGTCTTCAGCTATGGATGTTCTTCAAATTCTCTGATCTCTTCTTGGTTTCCTTCTTTGTAAAAGAAATAAGAATAGCTCTCGGCCTCCTGGGGACATTTAGCAGTTTAAATACATGACTCAAATTATACAAAGTTTGGAGAGTAGTTCCTTGCAGTCTTGAGAGTTTCACTTATTGTTGTCTTTAATATGATGAATTAATTTTGTTTTGAGATATTATAGAGAATTTACAAACTTCCCTTGAGATCTTACAAGATCTGGTGATTTGTAACATCACATGAATTGATAACTGGTAACCTGGAATTTTTCTTCTTTAAATTCCAGATTAAATAAAAACCTAGAAAATGTACTGACTGTGGTTAACCCCATGGCCCCAAAAATAATTCTCTCAAATCATTATCATGTCTTTGTTGAATCAGGGGTACAGTGACTCTTAGCTATAGCTCCTGTATAGTTTGGGAAGAAACAGGCTCTAAAGCATAAGAAACAGTTTTGTGTCATTGTTTACAGCACTTACCCTATTAGATGTAAGGAGTATTAAAAAAAATAACTTATACACGGTGAGATTTCCATATCAGAGTGTTTTCTATCCACAGATTAGCCACACAGGGGCAAAATATATCTCTGTACTGAGCATATGTATTCTTTCCTTTGGCATTATTCACTAAAGTATACCATTCTGCTGTCTGTATATCATTTACATTTCATTAGATATGCATAGCATACAGATAGCTTGCCTTTTACAGGAGAAACCTATGCATACATAGACACTGGATCTATGGAGTCCAGGAATTAGCCTCCAGGAAAACCAAGGGACACTGCTCTTCCCTTAGCTTCAGGTTAATCAAGTGGAAAATTGCCATCTAATGACAGCTCACTCTCTGGTGACCACTGATGGTTCTCTCTTAGCCTCAGTATAGACGGTGAGCAGCACCTTCTGAAAGCACCAGAAACTCTACTGAAAGACAGACAGACTCTCCTGGCAGGTGCATCACTAATGACTCCCTTTAAATTTTCTGTGATTGGATTCAGGTGTTCTTCCATTTAACCTCATCCAAAATGGCAGCCCTAAGTTAGGTGGCTAGAAGTAAGGAAGTCACATTCCTTCTTTCTTCTTTTCCCAAGCTCACCAAGAGACATCTCAGGCCTCTATGTCACAAAATAGATGCTAAACCAACTATGCAAGGTCTTACTCAGAAGTCTGAACATGTATTTTTGAGTTATCAGAAGGGGTCCAGGGTGTTTTAATTGAGACATATCCATGGTTTGCCCTCATTTCTGTTCTCATCATTTACTATAACAGTATCAAAGTGTTTCCGTGAATATTTACAACTAAAATACCCAGCAAAGTACCATTTGAGACAAAGTGTACAGTAATGGCCAGTAGAGTAGTTTCTGACTCCCACAAGGAGAACTAGAAGAGTTTAAGGGAAAAGATACTCTGCACTTTCCCCCAGCAGGTCTGAATGAAGGAAGATACATCCTCCTCAGGTTGTTTTACAGCTGCCTAGTGTGTCTTTAGTGTTGATGACTTGATGATGTAGTCAGACTAAAAGGCTTCTGCTCTCCAAATTCCATAATCCAGGCTCTGTTCTCAGAACTTGAGGGGGGGGCAGGATTGGGAATCCTCTGGCAAATACATTTCAGTTTGAAAATAGTAAATGACTTTGGTGAACAAATTAGCATGTTTCCCAAATTCACGTGTCTTCATAATCTGTTCTCAATCTAACATTCCCTCCTCTGATCCAGTATGCCATTTAACGTGCTTGAGGATAAAGTTAAACTTGTCTTGCACAATGCAGTTGTTTTAGCAAGAGTTGGAGGAAGAGATCAAGGACAAGGACAAGAGCCAAGGAGAAAACCACAAGAGAGGACATTGAATCCCTCTCAGGTTGTTCACAGTGAGGAAAGCTATATGTTGGGATGAAATAGTTAGCAACTTTCTTATTCTTGGAATATCTCAGGGCAATTATACAGCTATAAAAGACTTTAACCTGAGGTTTATTGATCACTATAGGTAGTTTTAGGTGCCTTTGTAGAGGATAGAATGGCTAGATGTCCAAGCTGACCATATCATGTTCCCCTGTTAAATTATGGACACATTTCTACATATGAGTTTGCTGCACATTCATAGGTAACTGCCATTTATGCACCTAAGAGAATATTTATCTGGGAACACACCTAAGATGGGAATTGTTGGGTCATAATCAATGGATTGAGTTATATTATGTACCACTAAATTATTTTCAAAGTTATTGCAATTATACTAAAGTACACGCCCACCTATAATGTGTGAGCATTTTCATTGAGTTTTATTAGGTGGTCCTTTCTTTAGAGCATTCATTGTATGCCACTGTTGAGTCATGCAGGTTGTTAATGTTCACATTAAGCGAGATGAATATTATTCTTTCTCCATTTTCAAGCTCAGTGAACCTAACCTGTCAGAGCTAAGAGGTTAAAGCTAGGGAGTGGAGCCTAAGTCTGATCATCTTGGACCTCCTGAGACCCACTTCAGTTCAGGCACACTCAATGCAAATGCATGCAGCAGAGCTGAAGGAAGAGTGTTGCTTTCCTCTGTGTGACACAGAAGTTCACCAGCTCTGCACTGGAACCTGCTGAAGTCTGTGAACAGTCAAGGAGCTCCTAGATGGAGCCCGAAAGGGAAGAAGCATTGGAGGCATTTGAGGAGAAATAAAAGGAAAGCAAGGCTAAGCAATGAGCAATGCACAGCAAGGCCAAGAGTCTGTCCCCACGCTGCCCTCAGCATTGGCACCTTACAAGTTACATTCTTCTTCAATGAGACATCTGGTTCTTCTTGAACTGTCTGAGAGGCACAGGGACAGATCCCTGTACTCTGATACCCTGGCCTTTCCCTGGGAACTGATCATGGTTTGTTTACTCTGCATCTACAGCCTTTGTTCTTTGTCCAGACTATCTCCTTTTTTTTTCCTCCTTACACTGGTGCTGTGACCACCACACTGCTGGGAATTCCTTTTTAAATGCCCACAGTCTCTTTAATGAGCCTTGCCTTCCAAACTTAAGGTAAGCCCTGGGCAGAATGCCCTGAGTCTCTGTGGCAACTTCCCATCTTTCTGAAATGCACAACTGGAATGTTCCAGGGCACCAAGTCATCCACATTCTCCCCCTCCAGAGATTCTTGACCTCCATGAGAGGGGAACAGGAGATTTAGTTGGATGAATTTTACTGTTGTTTGTTTTGCTTTGGATCCAAGGTATAGACCAGCCTTGCACATTAGATGGATGCTTCTCTGCTATCTATCATTTGTAGAGCCCTCTTCTCATCCTCTTTGCTTCCCGACTTTTGGTGTCAATGGTTTTTCTCTCCCATATACTCCTGCCATGATGTAACAGCTTGTTACAGGACCCAGCCAGGTGTTACCATCCACTTGCATACTTTAAACCACAGTATAAATTCCCTACATGTTGAAAGAAGTTATGGAACAGATATTTACAGTTTGGCCAATGGAATGGACATTTAATTTCCTGTCTACTGAGTCTGTGGACATCTTAGAACTTATAGAAAGCCATGAGACAAAGGCTGGAATGTGTAGTTTTAATTTTGAGACAACTAAATTATCCTACCTGTATCCAGGCATCAGAGGCAAGGAAGCCCAAGCATGCTTGTATTAAACTGTTTTAGAGCTGAGACCTGCCTATGTGGCAAAAGTAAGATCTGAATCCAAATGTAGCTATCTCCAAAGTCCGTGGTCATGCTATAGCCCTCTGTCATCTCCTGCATGTTAGCCAACTGCTGAACACTGCAAAACCTAGTAGCCCACAGTATTCCAAGTTCCAACACTAGATCAGGGCTCAGTCCTTTAAAAAAAAAAAAAACTGATCTTGGCAGAGCAACACAAACTAGGGTCAGACCCTCAAGGGCCTTGGGTCTGTCTTCTCATGAGTATTCTCCAAACCCAAGCCCTAAAGAAAAATTCTGTCCCTACAGAACTAGCCCTGCTAGCATACAGATCTGGGGCATCATTTCAGGCCAGTCTTGAACTTCAAGAGGTAAGAAAGTCCAGTCAATAATGTGCTTCTCAGGAAAGAAGAAGCAGCACAATTTCAGTCAGCAAAGGGAACTTTTCTGATTGTACCAAGTACCATGGAAAATCCTCAGACAGGAATGACTAGGACGAAGTTCAGTGCTGTGACTGACTAAAGTGGTAGCCAGGGGAAACATTCTTTCTTTACAACTGAATGCAATTTCTTCAAATCAAAGAAGTAGGGGAAAAATTAGGCCAAGTGTGGTGGGACTAGCCTATGACACCAGCAGTTAGGAGGCTGGAGGAGGGTGACAAGGTCAACCTAAGCTACACAGTGGGCCCTGTCAAAGAGGGAGACCAAGGAGGAGAAAATGAAAGAAAGGGGGAGGCAGAGGAGAGGAGAGAAGGAAGAGCAAGAGAGGGGGAGGCTGAGAAGAAGGAAAGAGAAAATCCTAACTGTGGGGAGCCGCCCTCACATTCGCCGTTACAAGATGGCGCTGACATCCTGTGTTCTAAGTGGTAAACAAATAATCTGCGCATGTGCCAAGGGTAGTTCTTCCCTCCATGTGCTCTGCCTTCCCCGTGACGACAATTCGGCCAATGGGCTGCAGCCAATCAGGGAGCGACACGTCCTAGGCGGAGGATAATTCTCCTCAAAAGGGACGGGGTTTCGCCATTCTCTCTCTTGCTCCTGAAGATGTAAGCAATAAAGCTTTTGCCGGAGAAGATTCCGGTTTGTTGCATCCTTCCTGGCCGGTCGCGAACGCGTGTAAGACCTAACAGCAAAGAGATCGAGTCTGTTATTTAAGAGTCGCAAACCATGTAAAGGTACCAGCTAAAGTGGACATGATTTGCATCAGGACAGGAAAGGCCACAAATAGAGAGTTGGAGAGATGGTTCACTGGTCAAGAGGGCTTATTTCTCTTCAAGAGTGTCTGAGTTTACTTCTCAGGTCTACATCAGGCAGTTTACAAACACAAGTGGCACACAATCATCTTTAACTCCAGTGCCTGGGGATCCTATGCCATCTTCTGGCCTCCACAAGTACCTGCACTGGCATGGTGCAGAAACATACACACATACACATAAATTTTTAAAGATCAAAAGTAATCAATTGGGAATTACCAAAACCCACCCATCCATTGCATTCAATGGTAGGCAAGGGCTTTGTCACATTCCCTCTCCGAAGGCCTTCTCCTCTTAAAAGGGTTTATTGAATCAAAAATTAACATAAGATAAACATTATAGTAAGTCTGAAAACATTTATGTTTTAAAGCCAAACTCTAAACTATTTTTTTAAAATATCTGGGGGCTATGATGCCAGGAGAGGTATTGCTGGATCTTCCAGTAGTACTATGTCCAATTTTCTGAGGAACTGCCAAACTGATTTCCAGAGTGGTTGTACAAGCTTACAATCCCACCAACAGTGGAGGAGTGTTCCTTCTTCTCCACATCCTTGCCAGCATCTGCTGTCACCTGAGTTTTTGATCTTAGCCATTCTGACTGGTGGAATCTCAGGGTTGTTTTGATTTGCATTTCCCTGATGATTAAGGATGTTGAACATTTTTTCATTTGGTATTCCTCAGTTGAGAATTCTTTGTTTAACTCTGTACCCCATTTTTAATGGGGTTATTTGATTTTCTGGAGTCCAACTTCTTGAGTTCTTTATATATATTGAATATTAGTCCCCTATCAGATTTTGGGTTGGTAAAGATCTCTTCCCAATCTGGCATTTTTGTCTTACTGACAGTGTCCCCTCTAGGAGAAACAACAAGATGAACTAACCAGTACCCCCAGAACTTGTGTCTCTAGTTGCATATGTAGCAGAGGATGGCCTAGTCAGCCATCAGTGGGAGGAAAGGCCCTTGGTCCTGTGAAGGTTCTAGGCCCCATTATAGGGGAATGCCAGGGCCAGGAAGTGGGAGTGGGTGGGTTGGGGAGTAGGGGGAGGGAGAGGGTATAGGGGATTTTCAAAGAGGAAACTAGGAAAGGGGATAACATTTGAAATGTAAATGAAGAAAACATCTTAAAAAAAAAAAAAAAGTAAGGAGAGCAGTTGAGAAATATCCCAGCCATTGGCCTCTGCTTCCGAGAAACATGAATGCACACATGGACACATACTCATAGACATGTGTGCTCCACACAGAAACACATGTAAACACACAAATGCAGGTTTGGTTTTTGGATGAGCTTTAATTGGTCTCAAGCACTCATTAACTGCTTACTTTCATCTTCCTTGTCTGTAACATAAAGGTAGCAGGGAATATGGTAATAGAAAAGAACACGGTGATTCACTACCTTTTTACCCACCAGGAGAAAAGAATTCATACCTGGATGTCTTCAAACAATAGGTCTGCTGCCTCTAACCTCACACAGGGAGCATTCTGGGAGGTCAGAGGAGCGAGGCTTTAGGGAAGGGCACTGACAACACTGACGGGCACCTCCTGGGTCTGGAGGGGAGTGAAATGGTCCCAGGTAAGAATACACAGGTCTCTGGAGAGCTACAAGCCTCTTGACTCATTCATCATGATCTGAAAGATTAGCCAGTTAGAGATCAAAGACAATGATTTCTGGGAAAGTGGCAATGAGAACTCAGAGGAGGAAGCACAGGATGTGCTGGCCCTTCTGCCTCACCTCAGTGCCGTGACCGGAGACCATCTGCTGAGGACTGAGGCATGTGGTAGCCAGTGTGAGTCAGCTGGGGGCTCTTGTTAAATATTAAAACTTGATAAGTGCTCTGCCATATTCCCTCAGCCTTCATTGTGTAGTTCATAACCTTAACTTGACCTATTGTTCCTGCGCCTTGACAAAAACAAGTTTTGCCAGGGAGCCTCGTGGACTTTGGAGATCCCCGAGCCTCCTTGCCTCTAGACCCAGCCTATCAGCGTAAAGGTCAGACAGAGCTGCTCTGTCTAGATAGCCTTTACGTTTGTTGCAAATATAAATGTTGCAAACGCACCTGTTCCTTGTTTTTCCCATATTACAAACTGGTTCTGAGGATCATGAGTGTTGCAGTTTTGGATCCCGACTCCTAGCTCTGATCCTGATTAATCAGTCTTGGAGTGTGTGTTTAATAAACCATTGATACCTAACCAAGGTTGGTGTCTGAGTGGTTTGTGTGGCTATTCCTGAACCCTCACACTCTGACCTCACACCATGAACACAATGGAGCCATAAACAACACAGCCCCGGTAATAGGCATGGCAGCTAGTCATGAGGCCAGGGACAATTGATCTGCCTGACAATGACAATGATAATGGTGGTCTGTCAGTCTTCAAGACTGAATCCTTAAACAAGGCATCACCGTCAAGAGAACCAAGTCACTTCTCCTAGGGGCGACCATGGGTGTTTATTAGGCATGATGGGCTTCCTAAGCGTGGCATTGCTTTCACTGACCTACGAACATCAGGCCAGAAAAGAACATTGGATCTCCAAGAGCTGGAGTTATAAATAGTTGTGAGCCATCCACATGGATGTTGTGAGCTCAACTCCAAGTCCTCTGGAAGAACAGTGAGCACTATTAACCACAGAGCCTTCTCTCCAGGCCCAAACTCTGACTCCGGGAGAATGATTCTGTCTTACTCTTCATGCTACCCAATCCTTCTACAGCACCAGACAACCTGGCATGTGCTTTATATGTATTTTCTCAGTCTGTGAACGGATCTGAAAGTCATGTAGACACTCAGAGGAGGGATGTTAAGACCCATCAGTTGGACAGAGGCGATTACTTTGCATACTCTTCTGTCCTTTACCCCCGTGGCATGCACCTGTACCTCAGAAGTAAGTGGAAGGCATGAGAGTGGAAGGTGATGGAGAGACAGATAGGCGTGAAATGAAGAATTCCCAGGCTCTGGAGCCATATCCTGTTTCTAACATTAGCAGTTCTGACCACTTTGAAGATGGGCCTCAGTTTCTTCTTCTGTAAGATCACCAGCAATCCAGCTTGTGGCTACTCAGCTCCTGGCAGCCTCAATATTAAATACATTATGCCTCTAGCAGTTCCTTACAAAAGAACTTGGTGCTTATTCCTGAAGGCGTCAATATGCCATCTACATTGTCTTTACTTAAATATTTAACGTAGAGAGCGTCTTTTAAGTAAAAACATACTGTAAATTAAAATGAAAAATTTGTATAGAATCTTTACAAATGAAACACCCTAGAGAAAGCCCACAAATAGCATCTTGTGAGCTATTTTCACCCCTCCTCTAGAATACAAGAGACCTGAGAGGCCAGAGAGGCAAAGCTACTGCCAACAAGAACTGTCGAGAAAGACTCTTATGCACAGATAAAGCCACTCCTAAGTGCTGATGAGGTAGGCACAGGCTACGTAGTGTGAGATGGCCACAAGGGCTACTTTTCTCCAAGGAACCTTTACTTGCTTACTAATGTTCAACCTTTCTTGAAAACGAGAGAACTGTGTCCAGCTACAAACACAAGATTAAGATACAGGGGTGAGGGTGTGAGTTAGTCAAATGCTTGCCCAGTAGGCAGAAACTTGAGTTCAACTGCCAGTACCACATAAAACCAGGTCATAGTGACCAGTGCCTGAAATACCAGCACTAGGAGGTAGAAGGAGGAAATCAGAACACATAAAAAGCCTGTCCTAAAAAAAAAAAAAAAAAAAAAAAAAAAAAAAAAAAAAACGAAAACAAAATATTTAATGGGAGAGCCAATGAAAACTAGAGATCTTCCTTTGACATTGATAACCTGGATGGATCCGAAGAGTTGATAAAGGAAGAGTAAATTTTGGTGAGCTAGGAAACTGAAGAGAGTGGAGCATTGATGGGAAGTGTCAGGAGACTGGGAGTCAGCTACTAATGGTGAAAAGAGAGAGCATTTTCTCCCATGGTGTAGCCACTGCTACACCACTCATGCTCCAGGAAAGCCTCCCCCCACGGCCGTGCAAGCAATTCCATCAAATCTAGAGAGATGCCTGTGAAAAGAGGACTCAAATGTAGGAGGGGACATGTTGGGAAGAGTAAAGTCCCCATAGGTGAGGAAGCAGATGAGAGAAAGGAATTGGAGTGAACATAACTAAATTCATTCTATTTCATATATGAAACTGTCAAAGAGTCAAAAATAAAAAAAAATAAGTCAGAAATGATTGCTGGCTTTAATGGTGAAGGCTGTTTAAAGCTACAGATATATACAAGGTAATAAAAAGTACCAATTATTGTTTTTATCCTACACATTTATCTAATTAATATTTTCATTGCTTATCAAAACGTGAGAGAAGTATCCAATACCCTCAGAGTAATCCTCAGATACCCTGAGTAAATTTATCGCTAAAGTTGTAGACACAGCCTAAAGTAAAATGTTGGCTTCAGTGACAAAATAAAATATAAAATATCATCATAATTACAAATCACCTCCAAACAGACTGAGCTCAGCTTATGCTGAGGGACTCAGCAGGTTCTTGACTCCTCCAAAGAAATTGGCTTTCCAGCACTTGGGAGGCAGATTAAAGCAGATCTCTATGAGTCTGAGGACAGCCTGGTCTGTTTAGCAAGTTCTGGGCTATCCAGAATAGCCCAGTGAATAGCCTGTTTCAAAATAAGAAATGAGGAGAGGGAGGGAGGGAGAGAAAGAGGAAGAGAGAGAGAGAGAGAGAGAGAGAGAGAGAGAGAGAGAGGAGAGAGAGAGAGAGAGAGAGAGAGAACTCTTTTATTTAGAAAAATATATTAATAAACTACTTGTCAATGTGGCCAGAAGCTGCTGAATTGTAAATGACTGGGAATGTGCTTTGTTTTTTCTTTCTTTCATTTTTCTTTTCTTCTCTTCTTCTTCTTCTTCTTCTTCTTCTTCTTCTTCTTCTTCTTCTTCTTCTTCTTCTTCTTCTTCTTCTGACACAAGATTTCTCTGTGTAGCCCAGGCTGGCCTTGAACTCAGGGATCTGCCTGCCTCTGCATTCTGAGTGCTGGATTAAAGTCATGCAACACCAACGCTTGGCTGCCTACTTTTCTTTTCTTCCCTTTTCTTTTTTTTTCTTTTCTGGGACTGAGGGGGCAGGGAGGTGTCAAGAAAGGGCCTCTCTGGGTAGTTCTGGCCAGAGTTTAAGGCTGTAAGCAAACAGAAATGAAAAATCTGAGCAACAAGGCAGGAAGCAAATTTAATTATTGAAAGACTTATTTATTTGAAAAACTAACACTTATGAATTTATAAATTGTCATATGGGGCTATAATCTATGTTCCACTTCTCATTAATGAATAAAATCCATACTATTGCATGGGGCTACTTCATGTGGAAGAGGCCAGACATAACAAGTCGTGTCCAGCCTCAGTGTTTAGCCTGGGACAAGGATGGTCATTTCCCCTCCTTTCTGGAAGATAACCTGTAAAACCTAAACTGATAGGGCAAATGGTTAGCCCCCACTTAAGTTTCTCTGCGCCTTACCCCACCCCACCCCACCTCCACAGCTGCCCCCACCACACCACACCCCGGAAGGGAGATATGCTTGGTTATAAAGGTCCAGATTCTTGACAGGTTAGGGTTAGGTGGGCAAGGAGAAGCAGAATTCTTAGCTACCTTGTTTTGCCTTCTTCCTCTGAGAGTGGGGAATGCCTACAGCAGAAGGGGACTCTGAGCTGGGGCCATGATTACACAAACCCTCCTTTCCACCTGCTTCCTCTCACTTCCCCTTTCTGTTCCTTTCTCTTCCAGTTTCCCATTCTGAAACTTACCATCTACTGATATATGAGCCTCAGGGCCGTAGTGGCTGCATCTACAGGCTCGGGACAATGGTGGCTGTGCCTAGAGGCAAGGTGAATGGAACTGCTCACACCTCCTTTGTAAGAAACTTCAAGGAGCTTCTGTTACCACTTTGTCCAGAGCCTCTCACCAAAACATAGTGGACTGGCCAATGACTCCAGAGGACTCCTACTGTCTTTGTGCCCTTTGTCTCAAGCCTTCTCCTGATGTGGGACATTTCTAGACATTTAGAACGTCTTGTGTCACTTGTCCTAGCATCTGGCTTGCCAGGTTTTGGTCTTTAGACTTGTTTTCGTATATCTGCTCTGCTGTCCACACCATGTACTCAGAGAGCTTCCTGCTAACATCTGTGCTCTCCTTGTTTACAGAGGGAATAGACAAGGAGACTCCTTTGCTAACTGTAATATTTAAAGCAGTTACTTCCTAAAGTTTCAAAGAACATAGCATTAACAATTTCAATAAAGACTATTAGGACACATGTATTCCAACCTTTTCTGTTTCTTCTATATTTGTCATATTTCCACACTAGGTTCAAAGATATGAAAGAAACAGAAAATTACATCACATAACTCCCAGAATAGGGGTGATGGCTCAGCAGTTCAGAGTACTGGCTACTCTTCAAAAGGACCTGAGTTCAATTCTTAGCACCCACAGTGACCCAGGAGATCCCACACCCTTCCTTCTGGCCTCTGAGGGCACTGCATACATGTGGTGCACAGATATTCACGGGCGCGCTCGCAGACACACACACACACACACACACACACAGCTCCTGGAATAATAATAGCAACAACACTGATACTAGCTAACATGTGCTGGCCTCTTACTAGGTCCCCAAAACACAGTTCAGTCTTTTATGAACTTTGTTTCTTCATTAGCCCCCAGAAAAAAACAAAACAAAACAAAAATGCCCTCATTTTTCAGGTAAGAAATCTATATTTCAGAGAGGTTAAACATTGTGTCACTGTGAAACAAAAGGAACATGAAAACTCCTTTTTAACATAATAACCAGATGAGTATGGTTGATTAAGAAAGCAAAAAACTCATATCAAGACAAAAGAAAACCCAGCAGACAAAAGAGAGGCAGCTGCTGTGATATTGCTAAAGTTGCTTGAAGATTTAAGCTTTGGTGCCCACAGCTGTGTAAACAGACAAGCACACACTTGTGCTCCCATTCTGGGGAGACAGATCCCTGGAGCTCACTGGCCAGCCAGCCTCCTCATTCTGTGAATTTCAGGTTTGGTGAGAGACCCTGTCTAAAACAAAATGAAGGTAGCAAGGGATTGAGGGCAGCACTCAACACTGTCACCTACCCTCCGTAAGTGCATGCACTCACATGCCAGCCACTGGCCTCTACATCCCAATCACTGGGCTTAAGGATGTGTGCCACCACCAACTACCTGGAAGAGCTGCATTTAGGTGAAGTTTCTGGAATGGTCACAGTAAAAAAGAAAGGAGAATAGAGATTACTAACAGAAAGGGGAGCAAGAAGATAGCTATTTGAAATGATGGAGTGTTCTGGAAATGAACACCTTAACCATAGGAGAGCATGGTGACATGTTAGTGTCATTGAACTGGACATTTTTAAATGGTAAAAGCAAGGTCAGGGTGAGAGAGATGCTCCATAGGTAAAGGTGCTTGCTGCCAAGCTTGACCACCTTGAGTTCTATACCCTGGGCCTATGCGGTAGAACCAATTCCTATAAAAATAAATACTGTAATTTAAAAGGTTAAAATGGAGCTAGAGAGATTGCTCAGTGGTTAAGAACACTGGCTGCTCTTGCAGCAATTCCTAGCACCCACACCATGGCTCACAACCATCTGTAACTCAAGTTCCAGAAAATCCAATACCTATTTCTGGCCTCATGGGCTCCAGGCTCATACATAGTGCTCAGATGTACACTTGGGCAAATCTGTCATACATATATAAAATAAAAAATAAATGTCTTAAAATGTAAAAGGTTAAAATGGAAAATTTTACATTATGTCCATTGTACACACCCACAAGTTGGTTTTCCTCCCTTAACAGTGAGTTCCTTATAGCCTGTGTCTGCATAGTGTCGTGCTTGTGAGTTCTGGACATGACTTCCCAGCTGAACTCTCAAAGTCAAGACCCAATGTTGACACCAATGACTAAAACACGGCCAATCCCTCTTTCCCTGGTAATGGCCACCCTTGCCCCTTCTTCTACAAGCCTTATCCCAACATTAGGCTCAGATCGCCTCCAATTCTTTCTTTTTTGATCCTGAACTGACCAGCTCCAAAGTTTATGTTGTGTTAAAGCCTTGCTCAAGAAAAAGAGAGAGAGAGAGAGAGAGAGAGAGAGAGAGAGAGAGAGGTGGTGTGTGTGTTTTAAGTACCAGTAACATAGTAGCCAGCAATGGTTTTGTTTCGTCATTGTCACAGGCAAACATACACATTCTTCCTTTGTGCTTGATCCTGTAAAGTAGGTGCTACTCTTGGCCTTGTGGTACAACACTTATAAATATAATTCACCGATAAAAAGTTGAAGCCATTAAGAAGAACTTAATAGCAACTACCAGAGGACAATTAAATCTGGAAAACTGCAGACTGTGAAGTGAATTGGAAAGGACACTGAGACACACAGTATAGTAAACGCTTGCTCCAGAGGAGGTGCAAGGGGAACTTCTCTTGTGCTATGGAAGGATTCCCTAAACTTCTCCAAGCCTACTTTCTCTCTGATGTTTCCTTTACGTACTGCAGAGCACTGAGGATAGTGTCCCTCTGTGCATTGCCTGAGCATGACACCTGATCCTAGTCCTGGTGGACAGTTTGCAAGGTCTCTGTGCAGTATGTTGTATTAAAACTGTGTTCCTTGCAAACTCACTAAGCAGCTGGATGTGATGTGTGTTCAGAAGACTGAGGAGGCTTCTTTTCAGAAAGTGGATCTTTATACCAGAGGAACTCCTCAGGGAATGCCAAGAACAGGCTAAGGAATACCCCAGAACATTTGCTAGAGAAATTTGGTTCTCCAGAGAAACATCACTAAATTTGGCAAGAAATTTCTCAGCAGTGTCTCTCTTGGATTGATTTTTCATTTGGTTTTTGTTTTTGTTTTGTTTTGTTTTGATCTCTCTATCCACTACCCATAAATGAGTCTAGCCTGCAAATTGCCATATAGTCTCTGTCTGAGCAGGTCCTCCTTCCTGAGAATGGTTCAGGGAGCCGCCAAGCCTGAGTAGCAGCCACTTCCTAAAATGAGCCAGGTGTATTAAGCTGGGTCTTTGGTGGTTTGGATGGATCAGGCACTAAGAGGTCAGGAACTGCAAAGTAAATTCCCACACTGGATGCCACCAGCCTCTTACCTATCCCTTCACCTGTGGAAGGTATGTCCCCAGCGGTGAGTCTGAAGGTGAAAGTGGGCGTGTCTGTTTGCATATTGACTCTTTTCATGTTCATAACAGAATGTTCTTGATCTTCAGCCATATTCATACAGTACCTGAATTGATGTTTTTCAGGGCTAAGCTGTTAACCTCTCCTGTAAACCAAAGGTCCTGCTGTCCTCCCTCCAGCAGCAGGGTCTCAAGAGTGATGCAGTCCTTGTGTGGGACAGGTGGAGAGAAGGAATATCTGGGCAGAGCAAGGAGAGACGTGCTGAGCTGGGTCCTGGTTCTCAGCTCTGGATCCTGTGCTGCCATTCGCACTGCTGCCCGCCTTCCTACTGTGAAGGCACAGCAGGGCGAGAGCTAAAGCCTGGTTTCCTGGCATGCCTGGCATCCTTCCTCTGTCCTACTTATCTCAGTGAGGCTTTGGTTCTCCCCGTCTCACCCTGGCTGTCTTAGTAATGATTTCTTGTCTCTCTCGTGGTCCTCAGCAGAGTTGTCTTTCCTGCCACAATCCATCTTCAGTACAGCACTAGCATTTTCTCACAATCCAAAGCCAGCTGCACTTCTTCTTTCAGAAGGATGAAGTCCAAACTCCCTGCACCCAAGGCTAGAAAGCTTTCCAGCCCGACTACAAATAGCATGTTTGCACTCTTTCCTCCATCCATAGGGCTCACTCTTGGTGTTGTACATTCTAAAGTTTCAGACAACTGTGTGATGACATGTATTAATCATTACAATGCCAGAGCAATTTATTGTTTCTTAAAAATCCTCTGTGCTCTGTAGTTCAACTCTAGGCCACCCTTTCTCCACCCTGTGGCTCTAACCACTGATCTGCCTGCTGTCTTCTCAGACTGAATGGCATCTAGTCAGAATCAAGTTTTAACCCTTTCCTGTTGGTCTTTCACTTAGCAGCACTCATTTAAGGCTCTTCCTTGCCTTCTCACCACTCTCTTACTTTTAGTGCTGAATAATCCCTTTACATGGCTTACCATAGTCTGTCTAGCCATTCCCACTCCGAAAGACATCTTGACTGTTCTCAAGTTTTAAACAGTGTAAATAGAAGTGTTATAAGTATGCACTTGCAGCTCTTATATGGACATAAATTTTCATTTCTTCGATGGCTAGGAAAGAGTATATTTGGGTGGCCAGGGATTTAGTTGTGGGCATGCCAGACTGTATTCCTAAGTGACTGTTCCCAGTATATCTTGCCTTTACTGTTGCATGCTCAGGATTTGAAGCACTTTTGATGGGTTTTAATTGGCTTGTTGCTATTTAAATTCACATTTCCCTGGTAAGTGGAACGGGGAACATCATTTTATGTTTACTTAGCATTTGTCTCTTCTGGCAAATTGTCTGTTTGGGTCCCTGGTGCATTTTTTAAAATCAGATTATTTGTGTTCTTGTGTTTAGGGGTTCTGTATATAGTTTTAAGAATAGTCTTTCATTGCATGTTTTTTGCAATATTTTCTCCCAGCCTGTGGCTTGTCTTGTTATCCGAGATAAGAAAAGATCCAAGATTTTACTCCGAAACACTGATCAATGAACATCTCATAGCACTGTGGTTACCTGATACAGGTTACATCTATAAATACTCATTTATTGTACACACGTAAGTTATGCAGGGCTCTTCCTGAAGATTTGGTGGAAGTCCTTAATTGAAGAAAATTAGGAATAGCACTACCCAGTGAGAAAAGAAACCACCTGATTAAAGGATGCTCAACAGTGTGACTCAGATAGGAGGCTGTGAGAGCGGAGGCTAGAGGCTAGACCTGCAGTAGCCGCTATACAGCACCTGCACCTGCAATGCCTGTCTCTCTCCTTTACAAAGAATTATGAAACACCAGCAATGCTCCAGGTCCTCCTCCTTCCTTCCTTCTTCCTTTTCTCTTTCCTTCCTTCCATTCCTCTTTCCTTTCCTCTTTTAATCATTATACCCCCTATGCAGCCCATGATCTGGCTATGTAGCCACTATGTGGCCACAAACTAGCGGTCCTCCTGCCTCCACAGCCTCCTGAATTCTGGACCCCAGGCAAGACTCATCTATACATTCATCTTTAAATCAGCTTGGTGCGGCCATCTTCTTTCTTGGCATTGGTGGTGTTGTGGCACCTGCTCAGTGATGCTGGCTGTAACTTATGCTCTGTTCCACATGTTATAAATGTTTAGTAAAATCCTTGTAAGATACAGAATACAATGACAGATCCAAAACTTTGTCATTGATAAGACTTGAAAGAGTAGTAATTTTATCCAATAAATAAGAAAAGTTTTCTTGTGGATTCAGCATGGTGGGGGGGGGGTGTCCTCTAAAAGATAAATGCCATGTGTTCCTCCTGCCAATATAAAAACACAATACTTCCTCATTGTTGCTAAATTCAAAAAAGAAAGAAAGTGTGCAAATGAGTCACCTATTTCCACATTCAGGGCTGAGAAGCCATATAAATTTCTCCAGCCCCTGTCAGGAAACATCAAAGTAGCTCTGAGAACAATCGCCTGTTGATGGCAGCTATGCAGCTCACCCTGTTCTGCTTTGTGTGTCTGCTGCCAGGCCACCTGGCCCTGCCACTGTCCCAGGAAGCTGGAGATGTGAGCGCACATCAGTGGGAACAGGCTCAGGTATATCCTTCTCTCACTCGGGGTTCTCTGGCCTCACCGCCAATATTCCACGTGTGGTTTTGAATGATTTGTCCTTCGGTGCTTGCGTGGCAGTAAATATTCTTGGGCAGAATGTTCCTGGTTAGAGAAGCACTGCATGCTTTCTGTGAGTAGCCATCCAAGCTTTCCTAAACTCTCGTTGAATGCCAGCTCCTTTATCTGCTCTCTAGCATGTCATTTCATTTCTGGCCTTAGATTTTCCAATTCAGAAACTGGAGAGTATAATAATGATACCACCAAGTGGAGAGATTATAACATACTTAATGCAGTATTGAGATCTCATCCATGCTCAGGAAATGCAAGTGTTATTATTGTTTATTGCAACTTGCAATTATTTTCATGAACTGTACTGAACTGGACGTCTAAGGATGAAGTCTCACAGTGAAGAGACCTATAGTCAGAAAGTGCAGAGAGAAGGTGTAACATTCTTGCATATGCAATAGAAGCTAAAACACATCTATGTTCTAGCCCATGGGGTTATACCAGCAGAACATAACATGATGATAGAAGCTCACATGTGCAGTGGTTACAGACCATAGGAATGAAGTATAGAGTGTGTCATCTGATCACTAGCGCTAGCCTGAATAGAGCTCAGTCGCCTTGACTCACATTCTTGCTACCAAAATAGAGACAGAAATCAAGATAAGCTTTTCTAACTCAGAAATCAGGCTTCTTCAGATAAATTGTTATTTGGTAAAATTGGATAATGACTGATAAGCTTTAAGCAGTAGAAAAATAGAGCTATACTTCACACTCAGTTTGACTTTTTTAAAGATTGATAAAGGAGAGTCAATCACAGACTTATAGCTGGTTTCTACCTTACCAAATAGCATTTTTAAGAGTTTTGATTCAGTTTTCTCCAGGATGCTATTACAAAGGTTTTTAGGCCCTTTGCTTAGCACACAGATTGTCTAAAAGAAGAAGGGTCATTGTGTATTTGAGCCCAACCTGAGCTACATGATGAGTTCCAGACTAGCCTGTGCTACAGAGGAAGTTCTATCTCAAATCAAAACCAGGAGTAGAAAAGAATGCAAACGTGTCATCCAAAGAGTGTCTCATTGAAGTCCACAGCTCTAGGAGGGATACAATGTTTGTTGTTTGTTTGTTTGTTTGTTTGTTTTAAAGAATTTGTTCATGATTATTATGAGTAATAAGAATTTGTAGTATTGAATGAAACACCATGGCAACAGGTAAGAGAACATTGTGTTAGTCAATTTGGTTTGGTAAAATGAAGAGTCATGGGAGGTTTTCAGACAGATAGCCACTGCCAGGTGCTCTAATACTGACAGCAAATGACTGAGCAGATGGTAAGCCATTCAATAATCTTCCCACTGCACACACTTTTAGCCTGTATACTTTTCCTAGGGAAACTTCCTTGGAAGTGGATTACAGACACCTGGGGCAATTTCTTTCTGCAGCTTCACCTCTCTAAGCTGTGTGTCTTCATATAAAGCAGATGTGTTGCTGGGCAATGGTTGTGTACCTTTAATCCCAGCACTTGGGAGGCAGAGACAGTAAATGTGTGCCTGCCCCTAGGAAGGGTCTTTAATGCCTGCGTGAATTGCTGTTGTCAATTGTCTTGCCTCTTCATATTCTGGTTGAAGATCTCCCATCCCATTACCAGACCCCAGGATACTTGGGGATCCAGTTATGCTTGGGGAGATCTGGGGTTCTGTTTTATTCTGACACCTCCTAAATGGGCTATGGGGAGAAAGAGGAAAAAGGAAAAAGGGACTACAGATAAGGTATCTCCAGACCAGGTCTGCTGCGGACTCAGTGTGTGAACCTGAACAAAGAAGCCTGTGGATGGTATGATATGTGGTCTCTTCCTGGACTGTTAAGTCAGACTACTTAAACTAACAATCACCTGACTTCTTCTCCATATGGAATTAATAATAACCAGATGGCAGCAGCTCTCGTATGGCTAGTGAACCTCACATCGCCCCATAGGGTCTAACTATGTCTAACAAACTCTCTCTCTCTCTCTCTCTCTCTATGTGTGTGTGTGTGTGTGTGTGTGTGTGTGTCTGTCTGTCTCTCTGTATGTATGTGTGTATAAGTGTGTATGTATGTGTGGTTTTGTGTATATGTGGCTGTATGCATGTTTGTGTATATGTATGTATATGTGTATGTATGTGTGTTTATATGTGTACATGTGTTTATGTTTGTATGTATATGTGAGTCTGTGTGTGAGTATGTGTATGAATGTGTTTGTGTGTATGTGTATATATGTGTGAGTATGCAAGTGTGTTCATGTATGAGTATGTGCATGTGTATGTGTGTACATGTATGTATAGTGTATGCATGTGTGTGTGTATATATATATATATTGTATATTGTAAGTATGTCCATGCTTGTGCATGTATGTGTGTGTATGTGTGAGTGTGTGTGTGTTTGTATGTGTGTGTCTGTGTGTAGGCCATAGTTTGATACTGGGCATCTTTATTGATCCTCCTGTCTCTCCCTCCCTGGCATTGGAGTTACAGAAGCACCCAATTTTTAACATAGGTTCTGGGAATCAAACTCAGATTTTTGAGGTAAGCTCTTCTCTGACTAAGACATTTCCCCAACCTTTCTTGTGCTTGCTGAAGACACACTGACACTTCTAACTACTCTAAAAATAAGAGCAAGCTTTAGAAAGTGGGTAGTGTGTTTATCCTCCAGGTATGCACGGAGAATACAGTATGCTATGACATTTTTCTCTCCGTCTTATGCAATAGCATAATATTCCATCTCCCCTCACCAGTAATACTTGCTTTATTCCATAATTGCATAACAATTCTGTCTTCAAATTACTATCTAAATCCATAACAACGTCATGTATAAGGGATGCAGATTTTCAAATAAAAGATTTTTTTGTTCTCTGTCTACCAGAATTATCTTAGAAAATTTTACCCTCATGACTCTAAAACAAAGAAGGTCAATAGTCTAGTGGACAACCTCAAGGAAATGCAGAAGTTCTTTGGCCTGCCCATGACTGGAAAACTCTCCCCCTACATCATGGAAATAATGCAGAAACCTAGGTGTGGAGTGCCAGATGTTGCAGAATACTCACTAATGCCAAACAGTCCAAAATGGCATTCCAGAATTGTCACCTACAGGTGAGGCTCATTTTAGCTCATTCTGGTGGAGGCAACAAAACCCTTTTCCTGAGAACGCAAACACTGAATTCTTGTGTGCCTTCAGAATTGTATCCTATACTTCAGACTTACCTCGGATCGTAGTGGATCAAATCGTGAAAAAAGCTCTCAGAATGTGGAGTATGCAGATCCCACTGAACTTCAAGAGGGTTAGTTGGGGGACTGCGGATATCATAATTGGCTTCGCAAGGAGAGGTAAGAATGGCTCCTTCAGGCTAATCCTGTGTGCTGTTTATATTAGTGTTCTCCTTTCAAAATTTAAGTCCTTTCATGAGCACTCAAGTCAGCTTTTATTGGTGAAACATATGTTTAACTTATGGGAGAGGGTTTGATTTCTATTTTCAGTATCACACACATGCACACGCACACACACACACACATACGGTTTTAAGATCCTTCAGTATACAATGGTCGACAATGATAATCAGAGGATCTAATAAAAGCCAGATGCCTGGACCAGATCCACAGCCAGCTCATTCTCTGTGTTAAACTGACTATTGGTACCAAGAGGGTCAACCAATTGAACTGGCTTCTTTCTCCAATATTCATAATCACATGATTATGGAGAGAGTAGAAGGCCAAGAAAAACCTAGACACTGATAGTAATTACTGTGTGCTTTTGCAGATCATGGAGACAGCTTCCCCTTTGATGGGCCAGGGAACACTCTAGGTCATGCCTTCGCACCTGGGCCAGGCCTAGGCGGAGATGCTCACTTTGACAAGGATGAGTACTGGACTGATGGTGAGGACGCAGGTACAGTATCCTATGTCTCTTCTATGATCATTGCTTTAATTATAATCATTAGAGGCCCCTTAAATGTCAAGTAATATACTAGATGTGTTAAATGTTTTATCTCATTTAATATTTTCTTTTTTTAATTTGTGTGTGGTATATGTAGAGACCTACTTGATAGGAAAGAACTGACTGTCACAGGTTGTCCTCTGACCTCCATATTTGTACTGTGGCACAAGTATACATATAGGCACAGATTAAATAAAAATAAATAAATAAGATAAGATAAGATGGGGTGAGAGATGGAATGGGATGAGATAAGATAAGATAGGATATGAACCAGAAGAGCAGTCAAAGCAGTTAGCTGCCCCTACCTAGCCCAAAGCTAACATAAAGATCAAAGTTAAACTCATTAACTATCTCAGAACTTGAGGCCACAAAGAACAGCTTCTAACTGACTACAAAATTAAAGCCAACACTAACCATATGCAGTGAATTTAATTATGTCTTCCTTGGTAACCCAAGGAGATGGACATAGTTCTCACACCCAAGGCTCCCAAAAATGCTCTGGTCAGAACTTCTCCACAGAAGCTTCAACACAGAGATTTGAAGTAACTGGGTCAGTCCCCAGTGCATTCTGTCCCCTCCCCCACCCTCCCCACCCCTCCCCAACACCACCTCCTCAACACCCCACTTCGCCTTCCAGAAAAGCATATAATTCTTTCCCTGAATTCTGGTTTCATAAAGAACTACTGTAGACACTTTTTCTGTTCTCCTTTGGCTCCTTATCTGGGAGGTTGGTTTAGGGTATATGTTCTTAACCTTAGGTTACTCACTGAAGGACCAAAGTTCTTTTTATTTCTATTTTAATTTGAATGTGACATGTCCCCATGAATGCCTGCAATTGCACACTTGGTTCCCAGTTGGTGGCACAGTTTAGGAAGGTTATGGAGCCTTTAGAAGGTGACATCTTGCTGGGGGAGGGCAGGCTTTGATGGGTTATAGCACCCTACCTTATGCTCCCTCGCTCTCTCTTCCTCTCTCCCTCCCTTCCTTCCTCTCCCTCCCCCTGTACCTCCCCCTCCCTCCCCCACTCTCTGAGTCTCTCCCCTTGTGTATATATGAAATTGATCTACAGATTGCTTTCCTGCCACCAGCTGTTGCCATAACTTCTTTGACATTATGGATTCCATCCCTCCGACAACATAAGCCAAAATAAACTCTTCCTTCAGTTGCTTAGGACATGGCGTTTGTCCCCACCACGGAAAAGCAAACAATGCACTCTCCTTTCAGCCTCCTCCCTTTGAAGGAAGTAACCAATAACTGAGGAAACCTGGGGACTAGGTAGTCTTTTGCATTATAATGTGATAGATTTATTACAGGCATTTATATAGTTATTTTAATATTTACCATATGCATTTCCCTGTCTGTAGGAGTGAACTTCCTGTTTGCTGCCACCCATGAATTTGGCCACTCTCTGGGTCTGAGTCACTCTTCTGTTCCCGGTACTGTGATGTACCCTACCTATCAAAGAGACTACTCAGAAGACTTCAGTCTTACAAAGGACGACATTGCAGGCATTCAGAAGTTATATGGTAATAATCATGGCTTTCAAAAAGAGACTGTCGGGCTTGAAAGATGCCAGAAAATAGGGACTTGCCTGGAAAACCACAGGGGGACTGAAAACCTATGCACTAGGACAGCAGAATGCAAGATTCGCCTGTGTGAGATCCTGAGGTGAAGTGGCAGCCTCACACTCCTGGAGGATGTTTATATTAAGCATATGAAGAGATACTCATTTTATTTTTAATTGATTTCTACACACTCGTGTGTATGCATGCATGAGTGTGTAAGCTAACAAAGTACTACACATATGTAGGATCAGAGGACAATTGGCACATGTCAGTTATGTCTGTTGCATGACGCCCAGGGATTGCATGTTGCATGATGCCCAGGGATTGCATGTGGATCATCGGGCAGGCAAATAAGCCGTTGTTCACTGGGCCATCTCACCAGCTGACATTTCATACTGTAAGCTTCAGGAGTCCACATTGACATGGAGATGTTATCATCCTTCTTTGCTCAACCCAGACCCACTAAGAGAACCCCACCCCAGACATTATTCTTAGCTGCCCACTGCCAAGGAGTTGCCCTACATTGTCAAAAGTGGCCCAGTTTCCCTGTTTTTATAAACACGCAGTGAAGTGGGCCCCACAGACAGCCACAACTGTCATAGTAACCACTGCCCATGAAACCTCCCAATGTTGTGTCCCAGTCTCCCTTTTGTTTTCGTCAAATTCCAAAATCAGTGTTTTCAAACAGCAAGTGTCAGTATTTGCTTGATAAAACTCATTAGAAATAGTATTTTGGGAACAGAAGAAAAGGCATGATAAAAACCCATGTCCCTGGATAAAGATGAGGAAAAGAAAGCCCAGAGCTATGTGACTTCCAGGGAGCAATGGTGCCAAGCCAGGGCAGAATTGTTACGTCTTTCTGAATCTCCACCATTTCAAAGCAGCATGGACTTGAGAATCCAGAATTACATACTCACCAAACTTGTCCAAAAACCTACTTCACACATAAATAAAAACAAGGATCAGTGTCAAAAGATAATAGTCTTCAAATGATCAAAAGAGAGACCTGTACTCAGGAAAATTATTTCTACAGGAAAATAAATGGAAATCTGTGGAACCCAGAATTCACTCTGAATCAGCAGTTCCTACAGCGTGTTCCCAGAACAGTTTGCAAAGGGGCTATTGCAGCGGTGCAGCATTACCAGTACTGCTTGCTGTACTTTAGATTTATATGAGTGCTGAACACATATTCAGGCAATTTGTCCTAAATTATAATTGTTTCTGAGGCAAGTTCTGTCTGTGTAATTCTTGCTGTCCTGAGCTTTCTCTGTAGACAAGACTGTCCTGAGCTTTTTATGTAGACCAGGCTAGCCTTAAATGTGCACTGATGTCCTTTGCTGTTTTCCTGCTGCTGGTATCAAAAGCATATGCCCCAACATACCACATCTAGCTAATCCAGATGGGTTCTGAGTTTTGGTGTTTTGGGTTGGTTTTCTTTTGGTTGATGCTAGGAATTGAACCTGGTACATTGGCTGTGTTTGTATAGATGGAGAACATTTCTTGTATGATTTATGATACACCTTAATGTTCTTCTTTTCTTCCTTATCAGGAAAGAGGAACACGCTGTGATAGATGCAGACAGATCACAGAAACGGTCTGCACTCACTGGGTCCTCCATTGCATCCCTCAGCTGGCATGAACAAACGCCCTTCCTGAGCTGCACCTGTTTCCCTCTTCCTTGTGCTGTGGATGGGTTTTGCACATCCCTCTGAGGGTCATCTTGACGGAATGATTCTGACTAATCTCAGGTAACATGAAGTTGCGAGACATCAACAATAAATGTCATGTGCACAAATAACCCTGTTGTTAGAATTGTGTGGTGAGAAGATTTTTTCAGTGACCAGGAAGATATGCTACACAATGTATCAAAGATGAAGTCAAAAACTAATTTAGACATTATTTGAGGTTCTTCTGGTACATCTTCACCAAATGGAGCAGGTAGGCATGCCACCTCTTTGTTAGTCAATAGTATAGCCTCAATTATGACCACTTCCTTTTCCTTTTGACCCAAAACCCCTCTCTCTGAGTCTACTAGAAAACAAGTTCTTCTCACAGAATGCCTGTGATCCTGGGGACATGGTTAGCACCAGCTATAAGTTCCTGCCTTTTTTTTTTTTTTTTTTTTGGCTTTTTCCAACTTTATTTATTTATTTATTTATTTATTTTAAAGATTTATTTATTAATTATATTTAAGTACACTGTAGCTGTCTTCAGACACTCCAGAAGAGGGCGTCAGATCTTGTTACAGATGGTTGTGAGCCACCATGTGGTTGCTGGGATTTGAACTTCAGACCTTCGGAAGAGCAGTCGGGTGCTCTTACCAACTGAGCCATCTCACCAGCCCCGTATTTATTTATTTATTTATTTTAATTAGGTATTTTCTTCATTTACATTTCCAATGCTATCCCGAAAGTCTCCCATGCCCTCCCCGCCCCCACTCCCCTACACACCCATTCCCTCTTCTTGGCCCTGGAGTTCCCCTATATTGAGGCATATAAAGTTTGCAAGACCAATGGGCCTCTCTTTTCACTGATGGCCAACTAGGCCATCTTTTGATACATATGCAGCTAGAGACATGAGCTCCAGGGGTACTGGTTAGTTCATATTGTTGTTCCACCTATAGGGTTGCAGATCCCTTTAGCTCCTTGGTTACTTTCTCTAGCTCCTCCATTGGGGGCCCTGTGATCCATTCAATAGCTGACTGTGAGCATCCACTTCTGTGTTTGTTAGGCCCCAGCATAGCCTCACAAGAGACAGCTATATCAGGGTCCTTTCAGCAAAATCTTGCTAGTGTATGCAATGGTATCAGCGTTTGGAGGCTGATTATGGGATGGATCCACGGGTGCGGCAGTCTCTAGATGTTCCATCCTTTCGTCACAGCTCCAAACTTTGTCTCTGTAACTCTTTCCATGGGTGTTTTGTTCCCAATTCTAAGAAGGAGCAAAGTGTCCACATTTTGGTCTTCATTCTTCTTGAGTTTCATGTGTTATGCAAATTGTATCTTATATATTGGGTATTCTAAGTTTCTGGGCTAATATCCACTTATCAGTGAGTGCATATCATGTGAATTCTTTTGTGATTGGGTTACCTCACTCAGGATGATGCCCTCCAGGTCCATCCATTTGCCTAGGAATTTCATAAATTCATTCTTTTTAATAGCTGAGTAGTACTCCATTGTGTAAATGTACCACATTTTCTGTATCCATTCCTCTGTTGAGTGGCATTGGGGTTCTTTACAGCTTCTGGCTATTATAAATAAGGCTGCTATGAACATAGTGGAACATGTGTCCTTTTTACCGGTTGGAACATCTTCTGGATATATGCCCAGGAGAGGTATTGCGGGATCCTCCGGTAGTACTATGTCCAATTTTCTGAGGAACCGCCAGACTGATTTCCAGAGTGGCTGTACAAGCTTGCAATCCCACCAACAATGAAGGAGTGTTCCTCTTTCTCCACATCCTTGCCAGCATCTGCTGTCACCTGAATTTTTTATCTTAGCCATTCTGAATGGTGTGAGGTGGAATCTCAGGGTTGTTTTGATTTGCATTTCCCTGATGATTAAAGATGCTGAATATTTTTTCAGGTGCTTCTCAGCCATTAGGTATTCCTCGGGTGAGAATTCTTTGTCTAGCTCTAAGCCCCGGTTTTTAATGGGGTTATTTTATTTTCTGGAGTCCACCTTCTTGTGTTCTTTATATATATTGGATATTAGTCCCCTATCTGATTTACGATAGGTAAAGATCCTTTCCAAATCTGTTGGTGGCCTTTTTGTCTTATTGACTGTGTCTTTTGCCTTACAGAAGCTTTGCAATTTTATGAGGTCCCATTTGTCAATTCTCGATCTTACAGCACAAGCCATTGCTGTTCTATTCAGGAAATTTTTCCCTGTGCCCATATCTTTGAGGCTTTTCCCCACTTTCTCCTCTATAAGTTTCATTGTCTCTGGTTCTGTGTGGAGTTCCTTGATCCACTTAGATTTGACCTTAATACAAGGAGATAGGAATGGATCAATTCGCATTCTTCTACATGATAACCACCATTTGTGCCAGCTTTTGTTGAAAATGCTGTCTTTTTTCCACTGGATGGTTTTAGCTCCCTTGTCAAAGATCAAGTGAGCATAGGTGTGTGGGTTCATTTCTGGGTCTTCAATTCTATTCCATTGGTTTACTGGTTTGTCGCTATACCAGTACCATGCAGCTTTTATCACAATTGCTCTGTAGTACAGCTTTAGGTCAGGCATGGTGATTCTACGAGAGGTTCTTTTATCCTTGAGAAGAGTTTTTGCTATCCTAGGTTTTTTGTTATTCCAGATGAATTTGCAAATTGCCCTTTCTAACTCTGTAAAGAATTGAGTTGGAATTTTGATGGGGATTGCATTGAATCTGTAGATTGCTTTTGGCAAGATAGCCATTTTTACTATATTGATCCTGCCAATCCATGAGCATGGGAGATCTTTCCATCTTCTGAGATCTTCTTTAATTTCTTTCTTCAGAGACTTGAAGTTCTTATCATATAGATCTTTCACTTCCTTAGTTTGAGTCAGACCAAGGTATTTTATATTATTTGTGACTATTGTGAAGGGTGTTGTTTCCCTAATTTCTTTCTCAGCCTGTTCATCCTTTGTGTAGAGAAAGGCCATTGACTTGTTTGAGTTAATTTTATATCCAGCTACTTCACTGAAGTTGTTTATCAGGTTTAGGAGTTCTCTGGTGGAATTTTTAGAGTCACTTATATATACTATCATATCAACTGCAAAAAGTGATATTTTGACTTCTTCCTTTCCAATTTGTATCCCCTTGATCTCCTTTTGTTATCAAATTGCTCTGGCTAGGACTTCAAGTACTATGTTGAATAGGTATGGAGAAAGTGAGCAGCCTTGTCTAGTCCCTGATTTTAGTGGGATTGCTTCCAGCTTCTCACCAATTACTTTGATGTTGGCTACTGGTTCGCTGTAGATTTGCTTTTAACATGTTTAGGTATGGGCCTTGAATTCCTGATCTTTCTAAGACTTTTATCATGAATTTGGATTTTGTCAAATGCTTTCTCAGCATCTAAGGAGATGGTCATGTGGTGTTTGTCTTGGAGTTTGTTTATATAGTGGATTACATTGATGGATTTCCGTATATTAAACCATCCCTGCATCCCTGGAATTAAACCTACCTGGTCAGGATGGATGATTGTTTTGATGTGTTCTTGGATTCGGTTAGCGAGAATTTTATTGAGTATTTTTGCATCGATGTTCATAAGGGAAATTGGTCTGAAGTTATCTTTCTTGGGTCTTTCTGTGGTTTAGGTATCAGAGTAATTGTGGCTTCATAGAATGAATTAGGTAGAGTACCTTCTGCTTCTATTTTGTGGAATAGTTTGTGAAGAACTGGAATTAGATCTTCTTTGAAGGTCTGATAGAACTCTGCACTAAACCCATCTGGTCCTTTTTTTTTTTTTTTTTTTTTTGGATTGGGAGACTATTAATACTGCTTCTATTTCTTTAGGGAATATAGGAATGTTTAGGTCATTAACCTGATCCTGATTTAACTTTCGTACCTGGTATCTGTCTAGAAATTTGTCCATTTCGTCCAGGTTTTCCAGTTTTGTTGAGTATAGCCTTTTGTAGAAGAATCTGATGGTGTTTTGGATTTCTTCAGGATCTGTTGTTATGTCTCCCTTTTCATTTCTGATTTTGTTAATTAGAATGCTGTCACTGTGCCCTCTAGTGAGTCTGGCTAAGGGTTTATCTAACTTGTGGATTTTCTAAAAGAACCAGCTCCTCATTTGGTTGATTTTTTGAATAGTTCTTGTTTCCACTTGGTTGATTTCGCCCCTGAGTTTGATTATTTCCTGCTGTCTACTCCTCTTGGGTGAATTTGCTTCCTTTTGTTCTAGAGCTTTTAGGTGTGTTGTCCAGCTGCTAGTGTGTGCTGTCTCTAGTTTCTTTTGGGGGGCACTCAGAGCTATGAGTTTTCCTCTTAGAAATGCTCTAATTGTGTCCCATAAGTTTGGGTATGTTGTGGCTTCATTTTCATTAAACTCTAAAAAGTCTTTAATTTCTTTCTTTCTTTCTTCCTTCCTTCCTTGACCAAGGTATTACTGAGAAGAGTGTTGTTCAGTTTCCACGTGAATGTTGGCTTTCTATTATTTATGTTGTTATTGAAGATCAGTCTTAGTTCATGGTGATCTGATAGGATGCATGGGACAATTTCAATATTTTTGTATCTGTTGAGGCCTGTTTTTGTGACCAATTATATGGTCAATTTTGGAGAAGGTACCATGAGGTGCTGAGAAGAAGGTATATCCTTTTGTTTTAGGATAAAATGTTCTGTAGATATCTGTTAAATCCACTTGTTTCATAAATTCTGTTAGTTTCACTGTGTCCCTGTTTAGTTTCTGTTTCCATGATCTGTCCATTGATGAAAGTGGGGTGTTGAAGTCTCCCACAATTATTGTGTGAGGTGCAATGTGTGTTTTGAGCTTTACTAAAGTTTCTTTAATGAATGTGGCTGCCCTTGCATTTGGAGCATAGATATTCAAAATTGAGAGTTCCTCTTGAAAGATTTTACCTTTGATGAGTATGAAGTGCCCCTCCTTGTCTTTTTTGATAACTTTGGGTTGGAAGTCAATTTTATTCGATATCAGAATGGCTACTCCAGCTTGTTTCTTCAGACCATTTGCTTGGAAAATTGTTTTCCAGCCTTTCACTCTGAGGTAGTGTCTGTCTTTTTCCCTGAGATGGGTTTCCTGTAAGCAGCAGAATGTTGGGTCCTGTTTGTGTAGCCAGTCTGTTAGTCTATGTCTTTTTATTAGGGAATTGAGTCCATTGATATTAAGAGATATTAAGGAAAAGTAATTGTTGCTTCCTTTTATTTTTGTTATTAGAGTTGGCATTCTGTTCTTGTGGCTGTCTTCTTTTTGGTTTGTTGAGGGATTACTTTCTTCCTTTTTCTAGGGTGTGATTTCCGTTCTTGTATTGGTTTTTTTCTGTTATTATCCTTTGAAGGGCTGGATCCTTGGAAAGATAATGTGTGAATTTGGTTTTGTCGTGGAATACTTTGGTTTCTCCATCTATGGTAATTGAAAGTTTGGCTGGGTATAGTAGCCTGGACTGTCATTTGTGTTCTTTTAGTGTCTGTATAACATCTTCCAGGATCTTCTGGCTTTCATAGTCTCCAGTGAAAAATCTGGTGTAATTCTGATAGGCCTACCTTTATGTGTTACTTGACCTTTTTCCCTTACTGCTTTTAATATTCTACCTTTATTTAGTGCATTTATTGTTCTGATTATTATGTGTGGGGAGAAATTTCTTTTCTGGTCAAGTCTATTTGGAGTTCTGTAGGCTTCTTGTATGTTCATGGGCATCTCTTTCTTTAGGTTTGGGAAGTTTTCTTCTATAATTTTGTTGAAGATATTTGCTGTCCCTTTAAGTTGAAAATCTTCATTTTCATCTACTCCTATTATCCGTAGGTTTGGTCTTCTCATTGTGTCCTGGATTTCCTGGATGTTTTGAGCTAGGATCTTTTTGCATTTTGCATTTTTCTTGATTGTTATGCTGATGTTCTCTATGAAATCTTCTGCACCTGAGATTCTCTCTTCCATCTCTTGTATTCTGCCACTGATGCTCGAGTCTATGGTTCCAGATTTCTTTCCTAGGGTTTCTATCTCTAGCGTTGCCTCACTTTGGGTTTTCTTTATGTGTCTACTTCCCTTTTTAGATCTAGTATTGTTTTGTTCATTTCCATCACCTGTTTGGATGTGTTTTCCTGTTTTTCTTTAAGGACTTGTAACTCTTTAACAGTGTTCTCCTGTATTTCTTTAAGTGAGTTATTAAAGTCCTTCTTGATGTCCTCTGCCATCATCATGAGATTTGCTTTTAAATCCGGGCTAGCTTTTTGGGTGTGTTGGGGTGCCCAGGACTGGCTGAGTTGGGAGTGCTGTGTTCTGATAATGGTGAGTGGTCTTGGTTTCTGTTAGTAAGTTTCTTAAGGTTGCCTTTCGCCATCTGTTAATCTCTGGAGTCAGTTGTTATAGTTGTCTTTGGTTAGAGCTTGTTCCTCTTGTGATTCTGCTAGCCTCTATCAGCAGACCTGGGAGACTAGATCTCTCCTGAGTTTCAGTGGTTAGAGCACTCTCTGCAGGCAAGCTCTCCTCTTGCAGGGAAGGTGCACAGATATCTGTCGTTCGGACCTGCCTCCTGGCAGAAGATGAAGGCCTGAAACAGGGCCTGTCCCAGAAGCTGTTAGCTTCTGTAGTCCACACTCTCACCTGTGCAGACTAGTCTCGGCCGGCCCTGTGCATCTCCTAATGAGGCTGCATTCTGGATTCCCTCTCCCTGTGCTTTACCCACCTATGTGTCAGTATCACCTTCTTTCCAAGCCAGCCTTGCTGGAGAGACTGCAGCCACCAAAGATGTGTATTCATGGTGGGATTTTACACTGAAGGACTTAATGGAACAAAACTAAACATTGGAGGCCAGTGGTAGCTTAGAGGGTAACAGTGCTTGCTACACAACCATGAGAACCTGGTAGAAATCGCCATAACCCATGAAGAAAGCAAGTAGTGGTAGGGGCTACAAGGTTGAGACAAGAGGATAGCTGAGCTTATTAATTGCTACCCTAGCTCTAAATTCAAAGACAGACTCGATCTTAAGAGGTTAAGTTGGAGGGTGAGAGAGTGGGACTCTGAATATCCTCCTCCAGTCTCTGTGAATGTACACCAATATGGGACCATGAAAGGTAGCATGGTTCCCAGTTGAGCTAAGACTAGAAGCCCTGGAGACCCTGAAGGGATGTTAGGAGCTTTTCCTGCTCCCAGACACCAGGCCCCTGTCACTAGCCACAATCTCCCTCATAGATTTGTGGCCATCAGTCATGTAAGGGCAACGCCCCAAGCCCCTCCACATGTAGAGGATGTGACCTGTGGTCATATAGACTCAAGACAGAGATCTCCATTTTAATGAGGTTCATAAAAGCCTGGAGAATATCCCATCAACACCTGCCCAGCCACAGTGTCTAGTAAACCTGGTCAAACTTCCCAAGGCTGAGCAGCAGTGCCCTGTAGCTGAGCAGTTTGGGACACACACACACACACACACACACACACACACAGGTAATAATAATTATGGATATACCTACTGCCTTTGAATCTTCCATTTAACCTACATCAGCCATATCCCACTGGCCTCCTACCTGCAGCCCTCCATCTCTCCCCAGCCCTGTGGGCTTCAGACCCTTGTAAAGCTAGACTTCTGCTGAAACTCAGTTTCCTGCTGTCCTGCTTTCATCTCATGCCCTGAACTTGTTTATTAACAAGTTTCTTTCTGAAGCAATCTCTGGGGCATCAGGACAAAGCTGCAAGAGCTTTGTCATCCCCTCCTTTTTCTCATACTCTTGCTTGTATAGTTTTCCCTGAAAAATAGAAAAGCAGAAATATATTTAGTTTTATTGATATAGATCATTCCCTGTTTAGTCTGTTGCTATATATTGTAATGCTAAATTCTGTACTTGAAGGGAAGGTCTAGGCCTATGAGTGAATTCTCACATTAACAAGTTTTTGTTGTATGAACCTTGTTCCTTAACTTAAAACTATTGGTTACATAAAATTGGTTACAACCAATTACTGGAAGGATTAGAAGTGTGTGTGTGGGGGGGGGCGGGGGGGAGTGGCCTGGTTCAGGGGGAGAGAGATGAAAGAAGGAGGAAGGAGGAGGAGAGAGGAAGCTGCCATGAGGGGAGATGAGCATGAACCAGGAGAAGCAGCAAGTATCTGGGGTATAGCACTGGGGAGGTAGCCAGGCCAGCAGTTAGAAGAATAGATTAGGGGTTACCCTCCAGTAACTGTCAAACCCAAAGAAAATGACCATAGTCTGAGTCTCACTTATTTGTAAGCTAGTTTGAGAGAAGCATAAGTTGGTTGTACTCTAGCCCCTATCACACTGGTAAATAGGAAGTTGGTGAGCCCAGGTTCCTGATTCTGTAGACAACAAGGCAGCCTATAGGGTTCAGAATAAGTGAATGTAGTCAGGCATTAAGCATCCTTTCTGCTGGCTTAACACTTGCATTCTGTCTTGAGCAAGAGGAAGCCATCTCTCTCTTACAGCTGGCATGACTGTCTATTGCTTTTCATTCCCTTCACACCTCCAAATGCTAGAATGCTAAGTTGTTGCAGTTGGGAGAGGAATACAGGCCCACCTGGAGTGATCTACCCAGATACTTCTTACCTGGAACACTGGAGAGATGACATCTGGCTCTGAAGGACCCACTTGGGTCCTGCTTGGCCAGGCTCATGCCTTCCATTTAATTGGTCTTTTGTTCATATCTTTGGTTTGCAAATCTCTGCCCAGTGGGTTGACTCCTGATGTCTGCAGAGAGTTTTGTCCCTGATTTCAACCTTAACCAGGAAGTTATCCCCTGACTGGGCACAGAGAAGCTTACTCCAGGAAAAATGTCATAACGGCCACTTATACATGAACATCCCTTAGTAAATAAAGATCTGCCTTCTGTTTTAATTGTGCCGAGAGGTAGATCACATGACAGCTACCGTGTTAACTCTAAGTGTACAGATGAATACTACTAGGTATATTTACATTGTAAATTTAAAACATATATTTTTTAAGACAAAGTTTCTGTATCTCAGGCTGGCCAAGACCTCAGTATGTAGCCAAAAATTACTTTTAACTTCTGCTTCTCCTCCAACCTCCTCCCCAGCAACGTACTAGTGTATGCACCATGCCTAGTTCATACAGTGCTGGTGCTAGTACCCAGAGCCTTTTGCATGCTATGCAGATGTCCTGCTAACTGAGCCACATCACCAACAGAAGCAAGCTTCCTGGCTTCAGCATTGTGGGTATTTTTCTAAAGATTTAAATATGTTTATTTAATGTGGATGGGTGGTTTCCCTGCATGTACGTAAGTGCACCACACACATGCAGTGCCCCAGAGGTCAGAAAAGGACATCAGATTCCGTAAAACTGAACTGAAGTCATAGACAGTTATGATCCCCCATGTGGGTGCTAAAAACTGAACCCTCGTCTTCTGCGAGAGCCACCTTAACTCTGAGCCACCTCTCCAGCTCTGCTGTTGGCAGTTTTGACTATGTGTTGGGGTTTGTTTAGCAGTAACCTCTGACCTCTGGCTGATACATGTCGCTAGAACATCCTCAGTTATGGCAGTCAGAAATGCTCTGACACTGCCAAATGTTCCCTAAAGGGAGAAATAGCCTCCCGTGTAAGAACCACTGATTCTTAAATCACTAAAAGAAACCACTAAAAAACACTACAGAAAATCGATCCCTACTCTCCTGTATTTTGTGTCCCTGGCACTTTTCTTTTCATCCAGGATTATCTAGCTAGTTTTATGACAACTTGACATAGACTAGATTGTCTGGAAAAGGGGAACCTCAAATGAGAAAATGCCTCCATGAGATCAGGCTGCAGGAAAGCTTGTAGAGCATTTTGTGGATCAGTGGTTGATAGGGTGAGGGCCCAGCCCAATGAGGTGGTCCTGGGTTCTATAACCAAGCTGGCTGAAGAGCAACACAGTTAAGCAGAACCCTCCATGGCCTCGGCATCAGGTTCCTGTCCTGTTTGAGTTCCTGTACCCACTGCTTTCGATGATGAACTGTTGTATGGAATGGCAAGTTCTCCTCCAAAAGAGGCCAGCCAGAAAATTTGTCTTAAAAAATATATATATGTTTTAAATTTACAATATAAATATACCTAGTAGTATTCATCTGTACACTTAGAGTTAACATGGTAGCTGTCATGTGATCTGCTTCTCGGCACAATTAAAACAGAAGGCAGATCTTTATTTACTAAGGGATGTTCATGTATAAGTGACCGTTATGACATTTTTCCTGGAGTAAGCTTCTCTGTGCTCAGTCAGGGGATAACTTCCTGGTTAAGATTGAAATCAGGGACAAAACTCTCTACTTTTGGTCATGGTGTTTGAGTATAGCAATAGTAACCCTGAGACAGGGTCCCCTACCAGTCTCTAATACTATGACTTCTCAAGGGAAAGGAAAACCAATATAGAATTAATGTAACATTGGTCATTTTGAGAACTCAGTTGAGAAACATGTATTTTAGGGAATAAAGTAACCTGTATTCCAATGCTAAGATATTGTGTTTGTATTGTTTCATAAGACCTGTTTTTTTGTAATTGTGTGTGTATGTATATGTATGTATGTATGTATGTATATGTGTGTGGTGTATGTTTGTATATATGTATGTGTGTGGTAAACATGTGGTATATGTGTGTGTGGTTTGTGTATGTGTGTGTCTTAGTCAGGGTTTCTATTCCTGCACAAACATCATGACCAAGAAGCAAGTTGGGGAGGAAAGGGTTTATTCAGCTTACACTTCCACATTGCTGTTCATCACTAAAGTATGTCAGGACTAGAACTCAAGCAGGTCAGGAAGCAGGAGCTGATGCAGAGGCCATGGAGGGGTGTTCTTTACTGGCTTGCTTCCCCTGGCTTGCTCAGTCTGCTCTCTTATAGAACCAAGACTACCAGCCCAGAGATGACACCACCCACAAGGGGACCTCCCCCCTTGATCACTAATTGAGAAAATGCCTTACAGCTGGATCTTGTGGAGACATTTTCCCAACTGAAACTCCTTTCTCTGTGATAACTCCAGCTGTGTCAAGTTGACACAAAACTAGCCAGTACAATTGACCCCTTGTCAACTTGACACACAAACACATCACTAGTAAGCCTCAGCCCTTAGTTTCTTATTCATTCCCAAGATCTAAACAACTTTAAAAGTCCCACAGTCTTTACATATTAAAAGTTCAATCCTTTTAAAACATCCAATATCTTTTAAAATCCAAAGTCTTTTTACAATTAAGTCCCTTAATTGTGGGATCCAATAAAATATTTTCTTCCTTCAAGAGGGAAAAATATCAAGACACAGTCACAATCAAAAGCAAAAATTAAACTCCAACTGTCTAATGTCTGGGATCCAACTCACAATCTTCTGGGCTCCTCCAAGGGCTTGGGTCACTTCTCCAGCCCTGTCCTTTGTAGCACATAGCTTTTCCTCTAGGCTCCAGATGCCTGTACTCCACTGCTGCTGCCGTTCTTAGTGGTCATCTCATGGTACTGGCATCTCCAAAACACTGCATGACCCCTTCAGTCCCGGGTCATCAATTGCAACTGAGACTGCACCTTCACCAATGGCCTTCCATGGCCTCTCACAGTGCCGAGCCTCAGCTGCTCTGCATGACCCCTTCATAACTTCAAAACCAGTACCACCTGGGTGACTCTTACACATTACCAAGTCCTGCTGCTGCACAAGGTACAACTTTGGCTATGTCTGAAACATAGCCTCTTTGTACTCTCAGAAAACACTTCCCAGAAGATGTCACCTCAATGATCTTGGTCTCTTCTTAATCACCGCCAATTTCTTAGCTCCAGGTAACCAACATCAATAGTCCCAGTAATGCAAAGTTTTCGCTTTAGTAGTTCTGGTACCTTGTTAATCACAGCTGATTCTTCAGCACCAGCATCCACCTGCCTCTGCCTCCCAAGTGCTGGGATTAAAGGCGTGCACCACCACTGCCCTGCCCAGTGTGTGTGTCTTTCATTTGCAAATCTAGAGAGCTCTTGGATGGGTGCAGCGTGGGAGCAAAAGTGGTTTAACTGATTCACCGCTACACTTGACACAGTGAACTCCCATTGTCTTAAAAGTCAGTTCTCTAGAAGAGCCAATTGCCTATCAGCCTTTTATGGGCAAAGAGAAGTAACACACTTTTGTGTCACCAACACTTTCTTCTCAAGTCTGTTTTCTCTGAGAAGTACTCCTGACTTTTAGCTGACATTGGTGGCCAAGTGTGTCCTACCCTACTACCAACTATAGTCACTTGAAAAAAGAGCAGACGCCTGACCCAGGCATCACCAGCCTCATGTTCATCTGGAGAATATAAATTTTTGCTCATTTATTCAATAAGTATTATTTTACATGCTCCAGACACTGTTTAAGCCTTCAGAGTATGATTCCAAACAAAGAAATCTCAGAGCACATAAACCAGAAAAATGTACCACAGTGAAATGACATCCTTAGGGATTGGGAACTCTGCAGTGAGTTTTGTTGGTGGTGAACTTGTACTGGGACAGTCCATGAGGTTTGGCTGTCAGTGATTTTTGGACATCATAGAATATGTCAGTGTCTCTCCAATAAATTCCCTTTTGCCTATTCCAGAACTGAAAAACCATAATTTCTCCTGTAAAAGAAAAGTCCACATTGGGCAGGGTGCTCTGGAGCAACAAAACCAATAGGGGCGGGTATTTCCGCATACTTGGGAGCCTCTGATGCTCCCTGTCTCTGCTGTCCCTGTCCAATGCTGAAGGCTTAACAGATTCCTGGAGTCATTGCTGTGTAGTCTAAGTTGGAAGACCAAAGAAACTGGAGTCTCCTGTCAGGCAAGGATGGCAGGGGTGGACACACTCACTCAGGAAGTGGCGGAGAAGGTGGATCAGCACATAAGCTCTTTCCTTGGAACTCTTTGCATCTGAGCTACCCATTGGAAGATGCTGCCACTTTGAGGGTGGGTCTTCTCCACTTAGTTAAACTTCTCTAGAAATGGCTTCACAAATGTTTCCAGAGCAGTGTCTCCTAGGTGACCCGACATGGCCCCTTCAGGTTTGTCACTGCCATTTGTGCCTCCTCATTAGCTTCATGTACCACTATTGCCTTTCAGAAAAGTAGAGCCCACAGATATGTGACAAGGACCAGATCAAGTGACTGAGTGAGGCACAGAGAGTCCATTGCTCCTTCTGTGCCCAGCGTGACACTAAGCACAGCTGCCCTGCTGGTGCTGTTATTAATGCATAAGTAACATATATTAACAGAAAAAAAAACAATTATGCGGAAACTTCTGTTTAAATACTGCTCACATCCTACCGTCTAAGGAAACCCTAGAATTCCTCAATTTTTCCTTCAATTTGGGCCACCCCTTTTTTTGTTTTACTTTATTGTATTATGTTACTTTTTTAAAAGATTTGTTTATTTATATGAGTACACTGCAGCTGTCTTCAGGCACACACCAGAAGAGAGCATCAGATCCCATTACAGATGCTGTGAGCCACCGCGTGGTTGTGGGATTTGAACTCAGAACCTCTGGCAGAGCAGTCAGCGCTCCTAACTGCTGAGCCTTCTCACCACGCCTTATGTTACTTTTTGAGATAAGGTCTTACTATGTATTCTAGACTGATCTCAAATTCATTAGGTAATCCATGCTGGCCCAAAACTCATAATCTTCCTGCCTCCGTGCTAAAGTTTCAGATTTGCACACTCAAGCTTTGCTTACTCTTTTTCCCCCAGTGCCAGGTTGACCCAAGGACCCGAAGCATGCTAGGCAAGCACGTTACCACTGAGCTACATCGCCAGTGCCTATCCTTTGTGATAATTTCTTCATTTTATAAAGTAGAACAAGTGATCCTTCCCTTTTCAAAATTTGATGACCAATTAATCATAAAATGTGGTTGGTGGGTGTAAGAACGTGGCACCAAGACACACACACACAAATAAAAAGTAATGCAAATTTTGAAGAGATTTGGGGGAAAACACCTCTGAAGAGGGGGAAACAGTAAGTAGAGAGAATCCTGGGGAATCAAACTCAGGCCACCAGTCTTGGTGGCAAGCATCTTTATCCCTGTGCCATCCAGCTAGCCCTCCCCCAAGATCCATTGCATGTGTAATCCTATCTTGGTGTCCTCTTTAGAAGACCAGCTGACACCAGGATTGTCCAGTTTTCTATTCTTGTATGAAAATGACCCTCAAGCATGAGTCCCACCCAAGAACAACCATGTATTAGTTCCCAAGATTCTGAGACTTAGGGGCTCCTGTGTGACCCAGCTGTAGAGTGACGTAGATGGGTTTGGAAGATTTGCAAACCTCACTTATGTATCTGTTGTGCAAGAATTGAGACTACAAAGCTGGGTGCAGCTGGGACTATCAACCCAACCATAGTGTCTCTGGCATGCAGGCCTTTTGTTTTTCTTCTTAATATGTTTGAATGTTTTCCCTGAATGTACTTATATGCACTATGTGTGTATCTGGTATCCATGGAGATAGAGAGCATCAGATCACATGAAACTGAAGTTAGAGATGGTTATGAGCCAGCATGTAAGTGCTAGGAATTGAACAAAGGTGCTCTAACCCCTGGACCATCTCTCCCAGCATCCAGGACTTAATCTGAATATCTCTTCAGATGTGCCTTTGCCTTCATACAGCACCATTCCTGCCATACTCTGATGTAAAAGAAGCAAAAGACACATTCAGAATATAAATAAATACATACATACATACATACATACATACATGCATGCATGCATGCATACATACATGCATACATACATACATGCATACATACATACATACATACATAAAGGTGGTCAACCAATTAGTTTGAAGCCAGAAGAGCCAAAAAATTCAGAGTGATACTCTAAATAGCCACACGGGGTCACCCTTCCACTTATGAAAACACCTGCCATTTAAACCAATTCTAACCAAAAGCATACTAACTACAACAAACATGCCAGACAGACCCCACCTGGTGCCTCCTAGTTTCTACCCTCATTTGTCATAGTAGCCCAACTCTCAATGACCAAAAAGGACAGGGATTTGGTACTGATGAGACGTTCTAATGAGTCAGTCCCCAAACTACAGCCCTTGTGAAGGGAGGTAGAGCAATTTTGTTGTTGGCACATTTTTTTATTTTTCTACAAATGCAGAAGGTGTCATGAGAAGTGACCCCCGACCACATATTTGCTGATCATTTGAAGCCTGTGAAAGAGCAACTCTTCTATTTCCTAGTGAGCATAAGGACAAAGGAGACAGGCCCTCTGGCCCACTTCCTCCTAAGGGTCAGCTGTGGTCTGCTGCTGCCTTCTGAAGCTTTCATCGGTGAGGAAAAAACAAGGAATTATTGACTGCTGTTGTGTAGGACTATTCTCCCAGAGAAACTGCCAGTATCTTCAGGAGTCCAGGTGAGCCTCTTACAGGGCAACCATCACAGCTGTGCTGACTGCTGACAGTGCCCTTGTAGAAGGAGGAGATGGAAAGTGCCATGGGACCCTTACCTGTTCACCCCTCCCTACTAGTTGTGTGCACATGGCCCCAGTGTGGAGGAGGAATAGTATACAGGAAAGGAAGCTCTGGGTAGAGGACTCCCTCTGCCTCAACATGGGGTGTCATCCTCCATGCTGGAGAGAGACAGTCCACCAGAGCTGTGTAGGCCACCAGAGCTCCTACCTGCACCGCTCTCATGGGTCTGTAGGGTTCCCCAAATGAACTTTAGTGGACTCACACGCCAGCCTATTGGTCCTCAGGAAGGGGGGGGGGGGGGTGGGATATTGTTTACATCTCCCACAGGAAAAGAATTTTAGGAACAGCTGTGACTGTAACTTGATGGTAAAGTATTTGCCTATAATATGAGGTCATGGGTTTGATTCCCAGTATAAAAGGGAGTCGGTGGGGGGTAATAATAAAGGCCAGTGAGTTATGTGTTAAAGAAACAGTGCAGCTAGAAGTGCAAGTCCTAAGGTTGATTCTCCCACAGAGAATGCGAGTCTTGTTTGATTGTTTTTGTTTGTTCATAGAGGGTCTCACTGTATATCCTTGGCTGACCTGGAACTGACTCTGTAGGTCAAGTTAGCCTTAAACTCACAGAGATCTGCCTACCTCTGCCTGTTGGAATTAAAGATGTGAACCAGCACACCTGGTTTACAGTAGTCTTATAAATCTGGAGTGTCCTTTGCCAAGTCATCTGCACAAGAATTATTCAGTTTAGGCCTGGTGATGAAAAAAGACTCACCATCCCAGGCATTGATGGTGGCAAGAGACAAGTTTGGAGTGTGGAATGTCTGATGTGTATTGAAGCAGTGTCTTGTATAGCCCAGGCTGGCCTCAAACTCATTGTGAAACAAGGACCTTGAATCCCTCTTTCTCAACTTCCTGGGTTCTGTTATCACCATACATGGTTGACAAGGTACTGGAGATGCAACATGCTAGACAAAAATTTCACCAACATACCCAATTCTCTCAGTTCAAATTTCTTGATAGCAAAACACAGTAACATCTTTTAACCTAAGGAAGAAGTGAAATTTCTTAGAAAATATACCATTTCTTAGTAAATGTTCACAGAATCAGAGAGAAGGTCAGAAACGCAGGTTTAGAATATGAACTATTGTTGTGGGATTCTTGTGTGGGCAACACTGCCCAATAGGGAATCCCCATTTACAGCCTACTAGATCCAGAGTCCCAAAAAGAATTTTATGTCTGTGTTAAGATCACATATGAATGAGGAACATGTGTAAAAAGTGCGTGCCTGAGTGTCAGCCTGAGAATTCTCATGAGAAGCCTAATGTAGAGGAGCATGTCTGTAACCCAGCCCTTCCATGGCAAGACATGAAGGGTAGACAGGAGGAATGTTAGTCAAGTATGGAAAGGCATCCTCTGATTTCTGCATGCATGTCCACACTAACATATATACACACCGAATAAATCGTGTTTTAAAAGAGATCACATTTGTCTTCCCCCCTTACCCTTTGGGGACAGCTAAAGCTGCAGGTAACATTAAACCTTAATATAACCATGTTTTCACACACACACACACTCACACACACACTCTCTCACACACACACACACTCACACACACACACACACACACACACACTCTCACACACACACACACTCACACACACACACACTCTCTCACACACACACACTCACACACACACACTCACACACACACACACACTCTCACACACACACACACTCACAAACACTCACACACACTCACACACACACACTCACACACACACACACTCACTCACACACTCACACACACACACACACTCACACTCACACTCACACACAGCCACAGTACCATTAAGTCTGAAAGCTAGCCTCAGTAAGATAGTAACAGACTGAGGGTATGACTGCATAGACAAACTGGCTTCCAGAGTGTTTGAAGTCCTATATTTGATCCTCAGAACCATTTTTTAAAAATGAAGAAGTTAGGGTTAAAGAGATAGATAGCTTGACAGTTAAGAGCACATATAGCTTTTGCAAAGAGGCAAGTTGGATTCTGAACACCCACATCAGAGGCTTACAATTGCCTAAAACTCCACTCCAAGGAGATCTGACTCTTATGGAATCCACAGATTTACACACACACACACACACACACACACAGAGAGAGAGAGAGAGAGAGAGAGAGAGAGAGAGAGAGATGCATTATTAAAATTATTTTTTAAAGTGCAGTAATTCCTAAATTAGAAAGATTGTAACAAAATGTTGTAATAAGTCATTGAACTTAGACATTCTTTCTTTCCAGAATTTACCGTTGATATTTTTAGGACACATTTAGCTACAACAAAGTGAAAACTCAAAGAGCAGGTTTTATCCATTATCTTATCTTTCAGAGAATCGGGAGCATTCAGGCGCTCTCCCACATCGGCAGAGGGAGGCAAAGCACACTACCTTCTACCAAGACTTGCTGAATGTAAGATTTGTTCAGACCTTCCCCGTATTAAATTTGGAGGGAGGTCCAGAGAGATGGCTCAGCAAGTAAAGGTGCTTGTCACCAAGCCCAACAACCTGAGTCCCATTCCTGCAACTGAAGGAGAAAACCAACTCCCAAAAGTTCTTCTCTGACCTCTGTACATGTACCTGGTACAGGGCTAGAAGAGGACATAGTGAAATCTGGACTGGGTGGGATCATCAGTCAGCGCCCCCGCCCCTCCCCCAGCATCAGATACTGTTGCCCACCTGACAGGGATGGAAAACAGTGGAGTCCAGGACTGGCAGGATCCCAGCCAGTCCAGGTGGGAGCGAGTGCAGGGAGCTGGGAGGCCTTCTCAGACAATCTTAGAGTTCCAGCAAAGGCCTTCTCTTTAATGAAGCAGCTCCCTGAGACGATCTTAGCTTGTTCTGATTTCTTTATGCCAGGTGGGTTTGAACACTTATATTCTATTCAGGGTGAACCAAGCGTGATATAGCTTTGGGGGAGGGCATGAAAATATCTAGAGAGGAAAAAGGTCATTCATTGGCTCAAGGCTAAGGCTACTGAGATGCGTCATTTGCATGGGGAAGAATTCCAGGTGCTGTGCTATGTAACTGACTACTTGTGACCAATTGGTTGGGGGTCCCCAGGTTATGTGCTACAAGGTCGAAGCAGAATCAGAGAAGGACCTAGTTCTACTCCTGAGGTCAGGGTTTGAACTTGCTTTGCCTCTCCAGTTTCATGGCAGTTTCTCTTATAGCATGGTCCACGTGTTCCATATTGTATATGGTTCCAATGTGGCCAGTAGGACACAACTAGCTAGCACACTCCATTATATTCTAATTTTTCACTAACTTAAATGTGAAAAAATAAATAAACATAGCACTTTATATTTTTTTTCTTTCATTTCTTTAAACAACATTGGAAATTTTCTGAAGTAGAATTAGCCTCTGGAACTCTAAGGAATTAACTATGCTTGGTCATGATATATTACAATCTCTCTTTTTAAAAAAAATTTATTGGTTATTTTATTTATTTACATTTCAAATGTTATCCCCCTCCTGGTTCCCCTTCAAAAACCCCCTATCCCACCCCCACTGCTTCTATAAGGGTGCTCACCCACCCACCCATTCACTCCAGCCTCACCTCCCTAGTATACCCATACACTGGGGCATCAAGTCTTCACAGGACCAAGGGCGAACCCTCCCATTGAAGCCAAATAAGGCAATCCTCTGCTACATATCCAGCTGTAGCCATGGGTCCTTCCATGTGTACTCTTTGGTTGGTGGTTTAGTCCCTGAGAACTCTGGAGGTTCTGCTTGGTTGATATTGTCGTTCTTCCTATGGAGTTGCAAACCCTCAGCTCCTTCAGTCCTTTCTCGAACTCCTCCATTAGGGCCCCCATGCTCAGTCTGCATCCACATCTATATCAGTGAGGCTCTGGCAGAGCCTCTCAGGAGACGTCCATATCAGGCTCCTGTCAGCAAGCACTTCTTGACATCAGCAATAGTGTCTGGGTTTGGTGGCTGCATATGGGATGGATCCCCAGGTGGGTCAGTCTGCATGGCCGTTCCTTCAGTCTCTGCTCTACTCTTTGTCCCTGTGTTTCCTTTACACAAGAACAATTCTAGGTTAAAATTTTGAGAAAGGTGGGTGGCCCCACCCCTCAACCAAGGGTGTGTATAACCTCTGGATGAGGTCTCTCTCTCTGCAGGTTCTCTCTCCCTTTTGTTGGGCATTTCAGCTAATGTTATCTCCATTAGGTCCTGGGAGCCTCTTGCTTTCCTGGCATCTGGGACTTTTTGTTGGGGAACTAACTACACCCAGTTTCCCATCCCCCGTTGCTACACACCTCAGTTCAATTTTCATCTCCCCTGTCTCTTCCCACAACTGATCCTGCTCCCCCCCCCCCTCCGCTTTTCCCCTCCCCCTCCTTTCTACCTCCCAAGTCCCTCACACCCTCTACCTCCTGTGATTATTTTGGTCCTCATTCTAAGTAGGACTGAAGGATTCACACTTTGGTCTTCCTTCTTCTTGAGTTTCATATGATCTGTGAATTGTAAAACTCAGGTGACAGCAGATGCTGTCAAGGATGTGGAGAAAGAGAAACACTCCTCCACTGCTGGTGGGATTGCAAGCTGGTACAACCACTCTGGAAATCAGTCTGGTGGTTCCTCAGAAAACTGGACATAGTACTACCTGAGGACCCAGCTATACCACTCTTGGGCATATATCCAAAATATGCTCCAACATATAACAAGGACACATGATCCACAATGTTCATAGCAGCCTTATTTATAATAGCCAGAAGCTGGAAAGAACCCAGATGTCCTTCAACAGAGGAATGGATACAGAAAATGTGGTACATTTACACAATGGAGTACTACTCAGCTATTAAAAACAATGACTTCATGAAATTCTCAGGCAAATGGATGGAACTAGAAAATATTATCCTGAGTGTGATAACACAGTCACAAAAGAGTACACAGGGTATGTACTCATTGAGAAGTGGATATTAGGAAAAAAGCTCAGAATAATCATGTTATTGGAATCTCTTTTTTTTTTTTGATATTAGAATCTCTTAATCATTCTACATTCCATTCTTTGCTCTCTAAAGCTAATACACCGTAGGATTCTTGCATCTACTCTCACAGCTGAGACTAGTCTGTAATGGGCTTTTCTTGTACTTTCTCTTATTAAGGTGTGATGAGAATTATGTTGACACCATAAAAGAAAGAGGGCTGGCTCTCTAGCTAATCTTTCTTTAAGAAAGAAAATAATAAAACTGAGACCTTCAATCAAAACATAAGAAAACTTTTTAAATATAAACACTTATCAAAGTTAGAATTGCTCCTTTAAAAAGTTGTAAAGATAAGGCACTGGTGTGTTGTGGATAGTCCTGATGCTGTTTGTATTTTGATGTTAATTCAACTTCTCTCAGAGGGATTATCTGGGATGAGGAGTGAATCACATACTCAGGACTTCACGTGACCCTTCTAATGAATAAAGAACCCAATCATTGAGAGAGTAGGCAGGACTTCCCGGTGGAGGGAGGAAGAGAAGAGAAGAGAGATATGGGCTTTTATGTAGCTACTAGTGATCCTTGGGTTAGACTGCAAATTCTCCAGGAGGATTTAGATTTAATATGGCTTACAAAATTTAGGATTCTAGTTGTTGTGCCCAGCGATTGAGTTACCATTGATTCCGAACTAAGTGTGTGTGGTGTTTTCCTTCGTGCAGCGGTTCAACTGGGTTCCAGAGAGAAAGGTACAGCAGCAAAGCATAGGTTTGCCAGAAGTGCACCCCAAAAAGCCACCAGTGGGAACTTAGAGAGCTGGATGGAGAGATTTTGGAGCTCTGAGTCAGTTTCCACAAGATGAGGACAGACTGCCCATGCTGCCAGTGCCTTGCTGGTGTAGTGTGAATTGTATTTTTGAATATTTCCCACAATACTGGTGTATGACTCAATGGTAGAATAAACACCTGCTTAGCATGCACAAACAGTGTCTTAAGGTCAACCCCCAGCACTAAAAAAATAAAATAAAATAGAAGTCAACAGTTTCCTAACCCACAGTATTAAAACAATAAGCCAAAGTCCTAATTAAAATTTAAAATTTATTGAAATTAGAAAAGCAATGGATTATACATAATAGTAGAATCCACAACTATTAATAGCATCCCCTTTGGTTTCATTATTTTTAACTGGTTTTATTAAATTTTGTTTATTGTCGGGAGGAGTATGTGTAGGCACAGCATGTACAAGTACACTGGCCATCAAGCACTTTGACCCACTGAGCCACATCTTTCTTTTTTTTTTTAAATTTTTTATTAGGTATTTTCCTCATTTACATTTCCAATGCTATCCCAAAAGTCCCCATACCCTCCCCCAACTCCCCTACCCACCCATTCCCACTTCTTGGCCCTGGCGTTCCCCCTGGTCTAAAAAGTCACGTGACTTCTTAGGTTCAGGTTCCCCAAGAACAGAATAGAATCTTAGCATTTACTTCTCTGTTCCATTTAAAAAACAAGTGAAATATAACTAACTTAAAGCTATTAAAGACAAAGACTGACAACCAGTCTCAGCAAACCTCAAGTGAGAACAAAGATCTTGGCTCCCAGTTTCAACCCCAACAGAATAACAAAACCATTCTAACTGAAAGTAAGAAAGTACACCTGAGGCCAGAACACAAGTGCCCAGTCCCCGGTCCCCAATCCCTTCTGTCTGCAGTGGAACTGGAGATACTCTGGACTCCATGATCTACATGGAAAATCAGGGAAGCTCAAGTTCAAAGACCACGCCTTGAGCCACTCCTCTTCCCCACCAACCTGTCCCTCTACTGGTCCCTCTTCCTTCCATGTTCTTGACTAATTTTCCTCTCCAGCACTCTGTAGCAGGGTACACACACACACACCCCATTTCAGTAGGTAGTCTTTTCCTTTCACCTCCTTTCTTTGATGAGCTAGGAAGTGAAATGCAAATGTGTTCCCTTCTTTTTGAAGAGCTAAGCCCTCCCTTCCCTGGAGCAAAGAGAAACTTGTTTTTCAGGTTATGCATCTGAGGTACCACAAAAGAAAATCACAGGTAAAAGACCAAGAGGAAGGAAAGCTTACCTAGACTCAAGGCACTTTGGGACAAATTCTGTGAGTTTAGAAAGGGGACATGCCAGACTGCTCCTCATAGTCACCTGGAAATCAGTAAGACGTCAGACACAAGTACTTGGCTCATCTAATCTACAGTGCACTGGGCACTGGGTTTCAGAGCTTTCCAAAATACTCAGTGTATTTGGTAAACTAAATGTATCATGAAAATTGCTAGATGCTGCCCAACGACAGAATGCTGCAGATGAGGACAGGGGACAGATCAGCTATCAGGAAGTGGTAATGAGGTAAGAGTTCTACCTTGGTGCAGGTAGAGCTTCTGACAGAGGTTTCACAGCTGGTAGAACATTTACAGCTATGTGTCACCAAGCCCAGTTGGTTGGCAACTGGGAGTCAAAAGAAAGGTGATGATCTGGCAGGCTTGAGTTTGGAACCATAAAAATGGTTCAGCCAATAAAGAACTTGACAAGGATCATGAAGACATGAGCTTGTTCTTCAGGATCCAAGGAAAACAGCAGAGCTAGTGGCATATTCTTGTAAGCCTAGTATGGAGAAGCCAGAGACAGATGGGTTCCTGAGCTCCCTGAGCAGTCAGCCTGGCCTAATGGGGGAGCTGAAAGTCAATGACTCAACACAACAAGGTGAGTGGCTCCTTGGGAACTTGCATGATTTCTCTATATGTATGAACACACGTGTACACATCCTTAACACACACACCCTAAAAGCAAAGGAAGGAAGGAAGGAAGGAAGGAAGGAAGGAAGGAAGGAAGGAAGGAAGGAAGGAAGGAAGGAAGGAAGGAAGGGAGGGAGGGAGGGAGGGAGAGAGAAAGGGAGGGAGGGAGGGAAGGAGGGAGGGAGGGAGGGAGGGAGGGAACCTGTTGGTGTACTGGCTATTCTTATGTTAACTTGACACACCTATTAGAGTTACCTGAAAGGAGGGGAGTTTAACTGAGAAAAATGCCTCCATAAGATCCACCTGTAAGGTATTCATTTTCTTAACTAGTAACTGAAGAAGGAGGGCCTAGCATATTGTGATTGGTTCCATCCCTGGGCTGTTGGTATCTGTACCAGCACCTGCCTCCGGGTTGCAGCCCTGTTTGAGTTCATGCCCTGGCTTCCTTCCATGATGGACTATGATATAAAAGTGTAAGTCCCCTCGGATGTGGCTGAACCGAAGCGAGCAGGCGGGAGACTCTGCAGGATCCGCGGCCCTGAGCATCGGAGCGGTGAACTCTTCAAGTCTCCGATTAAATTTTAAAAATGTCCTCCAATAAAACTACATTGCAAAAAATGGGAAAGAAACAACATGGAAAGAGTAAAAAAGTTGAAGAGGCAGAGCCTGAAGAATTTGTGGTAGAAAAAGTACTGAACCGTCGTGTAGTGAATGGGAAGGTGGAGTATTTCCTGAAGTGGAAGGGGTTCACAGACGCTGATAATCCTTGGGAACCAGAAGAAAATTTAGATTGTCCAGAATTAATTGAAGCATTTCTTAATTCTCAAAAAGCTGGTAAAGAAAAAGATGGTACAAAAAGGAAATCTTTATCTGACAGTGAATCTGATGATAGCAAATCGAAGAAGAAGAGAGACGCTGCTGACAAACCAAGGGGCTTTGCCAGAGCTCTTGATCCTGAAGGGATAATCGGTGCCACGGACAGCAGTGAGAATTAGTGTTTCTCATGAAGTGGAAGGACTCGGACGGGGCTGGCTTGGTGCTGCCAAAGGAGGCGAACATGAAGTGTCCTCAGATGGTCATTGCCTTCTACGAGGAGCGGCTGACTTGGCATTCTTGTCCTGAAGATGAAGCACAATAATTGTTTGCATTTATATATATATAATCTGGATCTTGGGCTTTGAATAACTAGTGTGGAAAAAAATAGCATTCTAATGAAAATCAAGTTTGATATGCTGGTTTTGAAAGTATTGACAGTAGTTGGGATATTTTTGGTTTTTGTTCTGCATCAAAAGGCACTGATTCCTTTGAGCAAGTAAGAGCTTTCTGTAGTTGCTTCCTTTAACAATAGAATATTTGATACCATGTTGTATTTCCTCAGCTTTGAAGAACAGCTTTTCTTAAACGCTGAGGAGATTTTACAGTTTTTACTCAAGTCAGAACTTATTTTTAACTGGGACACAGAAGGACCATTCTGGGTTTTTTTTTTGTTTCTATGCGGTGTATGCATAAAACACATAACTTGTTTGTTTTGTTTTGTTTTTAACTGAAGATGAAAATACAAGTTGATGAGATTCCCTCCTTGTGAACATTTTCCTGAAACCATAACCTTTCAGATTAAGCAGATTCTGTGATTTATTGGCTAGTTTAAAGGCAACAACATCAGAATTGATGTATTATCACATAATTACAGTGGTATATTTACAGAGTGTTGTACGCGTCCCCTTTGGAAAATGGAATTAGACTAAGTAATAGTGTGATTTAATAACAAGACTTGGGCTAGAGGCAGATAGAGCTCTGACCTAAGAGGCCAGCTGAGAGGCAGAGGCAGGTCCAGGTCAGCCACTCTATGTAAAGGTTCCTCTGGTGAACTTTGTAGAAAGTTAAAGTCTGTACTAAAAGGTTATGATTTATGGAATCTGTTTGATGTGGAAATAGAATCGTGGCTGGAGCTGACGTTGACAATTTAAGACCTGCTAAGTGAGTGAACAAAATTTGCTAATATCATTTAATGACCTGCATGCTTTTTCTTTACCCTGACTCATTCCTTACTGGTAGGATCAGTCTTTTCAGTATTTGGGTTATGGTTCAATGAGCCAGAAAAGTAACTTTGTAGTATCAGAATGTCATCCAACTGTATATTTACTTTATTGTAAATAATGGTGAACAGTGGTCAATAAATAGTTTTATATTCCTTTAAAAAAAAAAGTGTAAGCCATATAAACTCGTTCCTTCCCAACTTGTTATTGGTCATGGTGTTTCATCACAGCAATAGAAACTCTAAGATAGAATTTAGTACCAGGAGTAAGATATTGCTATGATAGATCCAACCATGTTTGGGGGAAGATTATGGAAGGTTTTTGGAAGTTTGGGCTAGAAAATCCATTGAGTGTTGAGGGCTCAGTGGGTTGTTCTGTGTGAGCTTCAAAGATAAGAATATTGTGAGCAGTGCAGAAGATGGAGGCCTGGCTTGTTAAGTTTCAAAGGAAAACTTAAAGATTCTATCAGGGGCTGGAGAGATGGTTCAGCAGTTAAGAGCACTGACTGCTCTTTCAGAGGCCCTGAGTTCAAGTCGCAGCAACCAAATGGTGGCTCACAACCATCTGTAATGGAGATTCAATGCTGTCTTCTGGTGTGTGTGAAGACAGCGACAGTGTACTCACATACATGAAATAAATAATAAATCTTTAAAGAGAAATTTTTAAAAACTCTGTCAGAGACATTTGCTATTTTGAGTTGATCATCTGTCTTTCTGGTAACCTGCGGATGAAGAGGCAGCCTTAATTAAGAGGCCAGCAACACCAACATGAAACTTTTGAAATTCTGGGACAATTGATGCTAGTCAGCTGGAGCTAAGAAATTAGAGGTGATTGAGAAGAGACACTCATTGTTAAGGTGAAATCTTCTGGGAAGTGTTTATGGGTTAGCACACATAAGCTCAATTCCAAAAGTGGTTGTGCTGGCAGCCAAACTTGTTAGTGTAAGAATCATGCAGGTAGTACTGGTTTTGACATGAAGAAATCATGGAGAGCAGCTGAAGCTTGACACTATGAGAGGCCAGGAGAGGCCACTGGTGAAGGGGCAGCCTTAGTGGCAGTTGAAGGGCAAGGACTGAAGGAGTCATGCAAAAAAAAGTTGAGGATTGGTACCACGAAAAGAGCTGTTAGTGAAAGTGCAGCCCAGCTGCAGCAGAAGATCCCAGAGTTTTGAAAATGCCAGTGCAGGGGGATGGCCATCAAGAAGAGCAGCAGCGGTGGAATAGAGTCAGCCAGAGCCTAGAAGACAAGCTCTGTGTGTTGAGAGAGCAATACTGAAGTAGTGACTTAAGCCCCTGGGAGAGCCCCAGAAGATTGTGAGTGACTCTCAGATAGTTGGACATTGAAATATTTCTACTGTTGGAGTTTTGTTTTGCTTGTTTCAAATTGTAATTGTGCCCTGTTCTTCCCTGTTGAAGAAGATATTTAACTTAATTTTGGTTTTTACAGGAGTCTACAGCTCAAAGACTTTGAACTTATTTTTAAAAAAAAGATTTTTCATTTTATGAGAGATTGGATATTTTTTGGCTATAATATTTTTATTATTTGGGAATTTCACATGGTGCACCCCAATCCCACTCACTTCTCAGTCCTCCTAGCTCTGTTCCTCTATCCTTATGACCCCTCAAAAAAGAAGAAGAAAAAATGTCCAATTCGTGTTGCCCATAGAACATGGCCAAACTCCCAGTGGCCATCTATTGTGGAGAGCTACACTTCAATATTGTTATCACAAATTTTAAGAGTTCTCTTCAATAGCTTCTTGTCTAAGCTGTTTCTTTTGGTGGGGCTAGGGGTTGTCACAGAAGCCTTCTATGTTTCTCTCAACTGTGAGTCTGCAGTCATCAGCACTACTGCAAAAGATGTTTCCTTGTCCTTTTACAGTCAAGGGGAGAACAGATCAATGGATGCTCTCTGGTGATAGCACAGACCAAAGACATCAGCATGTGCCAGGAACCTCAGCATGGTCCCAGTGGAAGTATAAACCACAGACATCAACATGTCCCTCTGCCACAGCACAGGCCATGAACATCATCATAACCCTCAGTGACAGCACAGACATCAATATGACCTTCTAAGGGAGCTCAGATCATAGATAGCAACATGAACCCCAGACAGCCTCACAGCCTTTGGCAGCAGCATGGCCTACAGACATCAACCTGGATTCAGGTGTCAGCATAGACCACAGACATCTACCTGGCCTTCGGTGGTAACACAGGACATCAATATCCCCTCCCTATGTAGCTACAGCAGGATCACAGACCCCAACATGGCCCTTGGTGGACGTCAACATAGCTTCAGGAAGCAGGAGACTGGATATTTTAAAGACACTGAATTTTAATTTCTTTGAGTCTGTAAAGACAGCAGAACTTTTAAAGTTAGTTTTGTTTTTAATTTGAGATCTTGGGATGAATTAGAAAGGAAAGGTACAGCTTAATAGCGATGTGTCAAATTGACAAGGACTCAGCTGTACTAACTAGTCTTATGTCAACTTGACCATGTTAAGGAGGGAACCTCAACTGAGAAAATGCCTCATTAAGATCCACCTATAAGCCGGGTGGTGGTGGCACATGCCTTTAATCCCAGCACTTGGGAGGGAGAGGCAGGCGGATTTCTGAGTTCGAGGCCAGCCTGGTCTACAAAGTGAGTTCCAGGACAGCCAGGACTATACAGAAAAACCCTGTCTCAAAAAAAACAAAAACAAAAAAAAATAAAAAAAGATCCACCTATAAGGCATTTTCTTAGTTAGTACCTGATGGGAGAGGGCTCACTCACTCCACTGTGAATAGTTTCATCCCTGGGTTGGTGGATCTGGGTTCTATAAGAAAGCTGGCTGAGCAAGCCATGATGAGCAAGCCAGTAAGCAGCATCCCTCCATGGCCTCTGCATCAGCTCCTATTCCAGGTTCCAGACCTGTTTAAGTTCTTGTCCTGGCTTCAGTGATGTACTACAATGTGGAAGTATAAGCCAAATAAACCTTTCCTTTCCAAGTTCCTTTTGGTCATAGTGGTTCATCACAGCAATATAAATCCTAACTAGGAAACATGGGATTTAAACCTAGTAGATGATGAAATCTGAAAGAAAAAAAAAAAAAAAAAAAAACACTCAATACAAAAATAAACAAACAAAAAACTCATACCACAACACACACACACACTTACACCCTTCATTCTTTTGGCAGATCATCATGGGGCTGGGGAATCAAGCCAGCCCTGAACATGCTAGTCAAATGCTTTACCATTGAGCTACATCCACAGCCCTCTTCCTTACAGATGCTCTAGCCAACCCCTTGGCCCTCATGCCACACACCAGCCTTAGCTCTGTTGTTGGCCTCAAGACCTGTGTTATCCTGCCTCCCAAAGACTCAGTGCCCAAGGTCACCACTTTCTTTAAAATGTTCTTCTTAACCTCTAGTTTCCTTCGTCTGATTCAGATCAGTCTTTATCTCATGCTTAAATGATCAAATGCTTCTGAATTTGTTCCACTCTCCTCTCCCAGAGGACAAAAGATCTAGGGCTGGTGAGATGGCTCAGTGGGTAAGAGCACCCGACTGTTCTTCCAAAGGTCCGGAGTTCAAATCCCAGCAACCACATGGTGGCTCACAACCATCTGTAACGAGATCTGACGCCCTCTTCTGGTGTGTCTGAAGACAGCTGCAGTGTACTTACATATAATAAATAAATAAATCAAAAAAAAAAAAAGATCTACAAACCAGCCCCTCCCCCAGCCTAGCCTGCAGCCTAATTTTATATCACCCTGGAACTAAGAATAGACTTTTTTGTGAAAGCACTTGGAAAGGAAACTAACATTTTTAGCAGATACCACAGGCTGTTTGTTTAAATACAAACATGTCTCAGGACCCATGAAATAATTTAAACTAATATTAACATCCTTTCCAGAAACCTACTTGACAAAAATACAAGGCCTTAAATCTTGTGTTGGTTTGGTTTGGTTTTTGGTATTGGTTTTGGAGGTTGTTTGTGGGGTGGGTGTCCAACATAAAATTTTTATTGATTCTTTGGGGATTTCACATAGTATGCCCCTATTGCTTCCCAGTCCTTCTATGTCCACCTCCTCACCACCACCTTCCACCTTTGTGGCAACCCCCACCCCAGCCAAAAAAAAAAAAAAGAAGTCCAATTCGTGTTATCTATATAATCACTGGAGTGTGGTCCAAGTCTTAATGGCCTGCCCCTTAAGTAGAACTGAGTCCTTCCCTTCCTAGACCCTTGCTGGAAGTCATCTTTTGTGGAGAGCAACACTTATCGAGTTCTTAAGAGCTCTTCCTGTTTAGACTGTTACTATTTTTAGAGGAGAGGGCATTGGGGTGAAGGTAGGGGTTGTCACAGAAGCCTTCCCTGTCCCTCTTTCTCAACTGTGCATCTTCTGTCATCAATATCACTGCCAAAGTAGCTTATTGGCTCTTTACAGTTCTTGGGACCGTGAATCATGGGCCTCCACATGATTTCTGGCGTCAGCACAGAAAACAAAGAGGGCTCCCAATTGCTACAGGGCCACAGATCCAGATAAGGCCCTCTGATACAGCTAGGATCATAGATATCAGCATGGCTTCAGGTCACAGTATAGACCACAGACCTGGCTATAGTAAAACCACAGACTCAGACATGGCCATCTACAGCAGCACAGGCCCAGACATCGCTGTGGGCCCAGGCGGCAGTGCAGGACACTCATATTGGTTTACCTCCCAGGGGCAGCATGGCCCATGAATATTAACATGGCTGCTGCCTGCAGCACAGACCTCAGACATCTGAGTGGCAGTTCTTAATTCTTTTTTTTTCTTAAACTTTTTTATTATTTAAATGCATTTTATACATCAAACATATTAGTAACATTGAGTATTTTGAGAATCAAATAATACATAAAAAATCTGTTCAACTTTTATATTCATATCTTTTCATACCCTAAAATATCATTAATGAATATTTAATACTACCCATAACTGAGGATCCTATATCTAATGTTGAATACTAAATTGTTTCAAAACATGCAAAATACTCTTTGGGAGTTAAGCATAGTAAAAGTGTTAAAAATGAATCATTAAGAAATATATTAAAAGGCCCTTATATGATACCACCTGACATAGTGAAAGACTACTTAAAACACAGTATATATATATCTGTGTACATTGTTTAACAGTCACTTTACTTAAAAAAGATTATCAGTGTTTCTAGGAGAGAAAGTATTTTATCAGTAAGTATGTTTTAAAATTTTCAAAATAGCAAAAACTTTAAAGTTAAACATTAAGAAAATGCTAATTTCAAGCACAGTGAGAAAAATTATCAATAATATTTCCATGACGTTTGAAGAACATGATTTTAATATTTCAACTATTGATATTTAACAAATAGAATAGTTATTTTAAGATATACTTTGTTGTTATTTCTCCATTTTCAATTATGATTTTATTAATTTGGATACTGTCTCTCTGCCCTCTGGTTAGTCTGGCTAAGGATTTATCTATCTTGTTGATTTTTCTCAAAGAACCAGCTCCTGGTTTTATTGATTCTTTGTATAGTTGTTTTTGTTTCTATTTGGTTTGATTCTTTCCTCCCATCTACTCCTCTTGGGTGTATTTGCTTCTTTTTGTTCTAGAGCTTTCAGGAGTGCTGTTAAGCTGCCTGTATACACTCTGTTCGGTTTGTTTTTGGAGGCACTTAGAGCTATGAGTTTTCCTCCTACCACGGCTTTCATTGTGTTCCATAAGTTTAGGTACTTTGTGGCTTCATTTTCATTAAATTCTAAAATTTCTTTATTTCTTCTTTGAACAAGTTTTCATTGAGTAGAGCATTGTTCAGCTTCCATGTATATGTGTGTTTTCTGTTGTTTTTGTTGTTATTGAAGACCAGCCTTAGTACATAGTGATCTAGTAGGATGCATGGGATCATTTTAATCTTCTTGTATCGGTTGAGGCCTGTTTTGTGGTCAGTTCTGGAGAAGGTACCATGAGGTGCTGAGAAGGTATATTCTTTTGCTTTATGATGAAATGTTCTATAAATATCTGTTAGATCCATTTGGTTCATAACTTCTGTTAGTTTCACTGTGTCTCTGTTTAGTTTCTATTTTCATGATCTGTCCATTGCTGAGAGTAGGACGTTGAAGTCTCCCACTATTATTGTGTGGGGTGTGATGTGTGCTTTGAGCTTTAGTAAAGTTTCTTTTATAAGTGTGGGTACCCTTGCATTTGGAGCATAGATGTTCAGAATTGAGAGTTCATCTTGGTAGATTTTTTCTTTGACCAGTATGAAGTGTCCTTCATTATCTTTTTTGATAACTTTTGGCTGAGAGTTGATTTTAGTCAATATTAGAATGGCTACTCCAGCTTGTGTCTTGGAATCATTTGCTTGGAAAGTTTTTTTCCAACCTTTTACTCTGAGGTAGTGTCTGCCTTTTTCGCTGAGGTGCATTTCCTGTATGCAGCAAAATGCTGGGTCCTGTTTACATATGCAGTCTGTTAGTCTATGTCTTTTTTGGAGAATTGAGTCCATTAATGTTAAGAGATATTAAGGAAAAGTCATTGTTACTTCCTGTTATTTTTGTTGTTAGAGGTGGAATTATATTTGGGTGGCTATCTTCTTTTGGGTTTGTTGAAGAATTACTTTCTTGCTTTTTCTAGGGTGTAGTTTACCTCCTTGTGTTGGTGTTTTCCATCTATTATCCTTTGAAGGGCTGGATTTATGGGAAGGTACTGTGTAAATTTGGTTTTGTCATGGAATATTTTGTTTTCTCCATCTATGGTGATTGAGAGTTTTGCTGGGTATAGTAACCTGGGCTAGCATAGGTGTTCTCTTAGGGTCAGTATGACATCTGCCCAGGATATTCTAGCTTTCATAGTCTCTGGTGAGAAATCTGGTTTAATTCTGATAGGTTTGCCTATGTTACTTGATCTTTCTCCCTTACTGCTTTTAATATTCTTTCTTTGTTTAGTGAATTTACTGTTTCAATTATTAAGTGTAGAGAGGAATTTCTTTTCTGGTCCAGTCTATTTAGAGTTCTGTAGGCTTCTTGTATGTTCATGGGCATCTCTTTCTTTAAGTTAGGGAAGTTTTCTATACTTTTGTTGAAGATATTTACTGGCCCTTGAGTTGGGAATCCTCACTCTCTTCTATACCTATTATCCTTAGGTTTTGTCTTCTCATTGTGTCCTGGACTTCCTGGATGTTTTGGGTTAGGACCTTTTTGCTTTCTGCACTTTCTTTGACTGTTACGTCAATGTTTTCTGTGGTATCTTCTGTACCTGAGATTCTCTCTTCTATGTCTTGTATTCTGTTGGTGATGCTTGCATCTATGACTCCTGATCTCTTTCCTAGGTTTTCTATCTCCAGGGTTGTCTCTCTTTGTGATTTCTTTATTGTTTCTATTTCCATTTTTAGATCTTGGATGGTTTTGCTCATTTCCTTTGCCTGTTTGATTGTGTTTTTCTGTAATTCTTTAAGGGATTTTTGTGTTTCCTCTTTAAGGGCTTCTAGCTGTTTACTTTTGTTCTCCTGTATTTCTTTAAGGGAATTATTTATGACCTTCTTAAAGTCCTCTATCACCATCATGAGAAGTGATTTTAGATCCAAATTTTGCTTTTCTGTTGTGATGGTGTATCCAGGACTTGTTATGGTGGGAGAATTGGGTTCTAATGATGCCAAGTAACCTTTGTTTCTGTTGTTTATGTTCTTTCACTTGCCTCCCGACATCTGATTATCTCTAGTGCTACCTGCCCTGGCTATGTCTGACTGGAGCCTGTCCTTCCTGTGATCCTGGTTATGTTAAAAACTCCTTGGGGGCTGAAGAGATGGCTCAGTGGTTAAGAGCACCAACTGCTCTTCTGAAGGTCCTAAGTTCAAATCCCAGCAACCACATGGTGGCTCACAACCATCTGTAATGAGATCTGACGCCCTCTTCTGGTGCATCTGAAAACAGCTACAGTGTACTTAGGTATAATAATAAATAAATCTTTAAAAAAAAAAAAAAAACTCCTAGGAGTTCAGCTGTCTCTGGGATTCTGGGATTCTGGGATCCTGGGTGTTGTCAGAGCTTCTGGGAGTCAAGCTGCCTCTGGGACCCTGAGATCCTGGTATGACCAAGCTCCCGGGATCCTGGGCTCCTGGGATCCTAGATGTGTTAGAGCACCTGGGAGTGGAGCTTCCCTGTGTATTGTGGGACTGACTGTGGAGTTCGAGCCCAAGGTCTGCTCAGGGCATCGGCTCAGACTGGAAGGAACCTGTGCCAGTGGTAGGGTAGAGTTCCTGGGTGCCTGGGTCCCGCTGATCCCAGTTACTCCCAGTGTTGGGGCAGATGTTGTGTCCTCCTCACCTCTGATCCTGTCAGTTCTTAATTCTTAGGTTGAATGTTTTTAATTTGTCAAGGGGTATATGTTTGAAGATATATACTATACAGTCTATATAATTATTTAGAGAAAAATAAAGCAGGAAAAGTTTTCTAATTAACTTTTTAGAAAATCATAGCAGAAGACACCAGCTCAAGCTAGTATTTGAAAATCAGGGTCTGACCTTTTTAGTAAAGCTAGATACATTAACATCTGTTCTTCAGGTAATATTTATTACTCAGGACACGTTACCACCTCTCACAGCCACTTCTGTGACCACGCTGGAATTCCTTTTCTGTCTCATGCACCCCAAAAGCTAATCCAAATATTGACTAAACATTGTAGTGTGGTCCAGCAAATGCTGAAGACTGAAACAGATTCTCCATTTAGTAGTGATGTGACTCCTAGTTACCTGTCCTCTCTCAGCATCATTGACTTGTTTGGAATTGAGATAAAAATAATCAAGTGTTCAGAGGGCAGAAAGTGTCTTCCCATCATTTCCCGAACATTTTACAGTTGTGTATAAAGAGGAGGGTTCACAGCACAGAGGATATGGAGAGACTGGAAGTCAAAGACTGGTGGAAGAAGTCTTGGACTTCTAGGAAATTCAAACTGCTATGGACCACTAGTGATAAAGTCAAGAGCTCAAGGGTTACAACCCTGAACAACATATAGGTGGAAAACTGATGAGTCATGGTAAATAGTTGGCTTCTGGAGGAGAGAGAGAACTCTAAGGAGGATGCCAATATTGAATCTTCCAGATTTGAGAGGATTCTGGTCTTCAACAATTATCTCAGGTGAGCCTGACACAATGGCCCCATCCCCTCAAGCATTTAAAATTAGAGGCTGTGCTGTAGCTTAGTTGGTAGAGTACCAGCCTAACATTCACTAAGCCATGGTTATTATCACCAGCACTGGATAAAGTGAGCATGATGATCCCAGAACTTGGAAAGTGGAAGCAGGAAGATTAGAAGTTCAATGTAAGAGCATGGAGTTCAAGCTACAAAATTAATAGTGGAAGGAGAGAACCAATAGATATTGTCTTCTGGATCTCTATGAGTGTGCATAGCACACATATACACACAAACACACACACAAATAAAGTTTAAAAATGAATAAGTATTGGGACTAGAGAGAGGGTTCAAAGATGAAGCATATTTGCTGTTCTTCCAAAGAACCCGGGGTCACATCGCTTGCATTGGGTGACTCCTTGCATTGGGTGACTCCTTGCATCGGGTGACTCCTATAACTTCAGCTCTAGGGTATCTGACACCCTCTTCTGGCCTCCAAGGGCAAAGTACTCACATGCACAACAAAGCCACAAACATATACATGTTTAAAAGTTAAATCTTTAAAAATACACAAAAAATCTTTTAGAAACTTAAATCTATCTCTCTTTAGCTTCATATCAAGTTTGAGGCCAGCCTGAGCCACCCAAAACTCTGTCTCAGAAAAACAAACATAAAATTAAAACCAAGACTCTAAAAGTCAGACACTGGTTTGTCCTCAAATATCCCCACAGTGAAAGTCAACCTAGCTGACATTTTTGTATTTCTGCTTTCACTTAGCTTTTTGGCTCTGGAAACTCCCAACTTCCTCACTAGTCTGATGTACGAAATGATGAAATGATCGAAATGATGAAGGGTTCTGCCAGCGCTACTGGAATTTCCATATTCCTAAGCAATGCAACAGGGTACCAGGAGCACAAATCAGTGGCTGGCTACTCTGCCTGTTCCCTTTCAAAATCATTGTTTAACTGTTTTCTTTATTTAATGTTTTCTCTCTATCATTATCTGTGTGGATTGGGTAAGGAAGATGACTGGGAATTGAGCCTAGGACCTCATGCATTATGGGCAAATGTTTTATCACTCAGCTATACCTCCAGCAAACAAACAAACAAAACAAACAAAAAAACATTTAAAGGTATTTGTCTATCTAATTTTCCTTGAGTATTATGGTAACTTTTCTAAAGTTTCCAAGGTATTTAAATGCTCAAAGCTCTGGTTACATAAGTACTTGGAAATATATACAGCTCGTAGTAAGGCCAAGAGATGAGCATGGCTAAAGTGGCTGCTGCAGAAACATTGAGGACCCACATTAGGATTCCTAGAACACAAGCAAAAGGCTCAGTGGTAGTGTGTACCTGTAACTTTAGCCTTGAGGAAGAAGACAAAGGTAGAGACAGATCTCTGAAGCTCATTGGCTAACAGCCGAGTCCAATGGCTGAATTTCAGGTTCTGTGAGAGATCTTGTCTCATAAACTGAAGCTGGAGAGCACTCAAGGTAAGACACCTGATGGACCTTTAGAATCCACATGTGAGTGCACACCCCTTCACTCACACCCTTACAGGATGTCTGTGAGCTGTGACAGTCTGATGATTGGGATGCCTGTGAGCTGGTGACAGTCTGATGGTTGGGATGTCTGTGAGCTGGTGACAGTCTGATGGTTGGGATGTCTGTGAGCTGGTGACAGTCTGATGGTTGGGATGCCTGTAAGCCACAAAAGAGGAAACTTACAGGGGATTGGACTGTAGCTCAGTGGGAGAGTGCCTGTTAGCATGTACAAAGCCTGATTCCCAGCACCACATAACCTGGGTGTGGTGATGCATGGCTATAATCCAGAACACAAGGATGAAGGCAGAAGGATATAAGGCCATCCATCCTTGCCTACATAGTGAGTTTGAGCCCACCTGGTCTGAACAAGAGGAAACTTCTACACTAGTAGGCAAATCCATCCCTTCCAACATAGGAGGAAGAGCTGAAATATCATTTAGTCTGAAGACATACAGGTCTCCTCCTCATATATTTTCATGTCTGTGGCTCACTGTCAGAGTTAAAACTAGTGAGAATATAAGCAGGTAGCTCCTAAAGAGGAAATGAAGATGGCCAAGGAACACAGGCAGAGCCTGTCATCCCAGTTAAAAAAGGAGAAAGATGCCAGCTAAACAAGACAACACAGTCACATGGCATGAGCAGTGGCAGATGCTGGTCACAGGCAGCAAGAGGAAAGGTAACATTTTAAAGGGCACTTAGTTACTTTTTTTTGAGACAGGGTCTCATTCTGTAGCCCAGGCTATCTGATAACTCACTATATAGCCCAGGATGTCCTTGAGTTAATGGCAATCTACCTATATAAGTTTCCCATGTCCCAAGCACACAGGACTTCAAACCTAGCTGAATCAAACTTTAAAACAGATCTTCCCGGAGTAAATTCTAGAAATTTCCTTTTCAGCATCATGTCTTAAACCACAAGCCTGAGCCACTGACTCTCATTGTCTAAAGTGCTATCAAATTTTTGTTTGTAAAAAGCAGAGGTAACCCATATAGTTTCCAAAAGTAAGAGTTTTAAATCTATTACACCCACACTGTAAATGCTTTATAACCATCACAATGAAAAAGTCCATCTGTAAAACACAGAAAAATGGCTGTGATATGTTTCCTAATGAAGAGTTTGCAAGGCATAGAGGTGTACACTGGTACAATTGTGGCATAAAGGTTATAGGAGAACCAATTGCGATTGCATTGGACTTGAAGCCTGCTTTGCAGAAAGAAATTGAGGCCTGATACTGAATTGAGGCCTGATACTGTAACTTGGTCAAAAGTCTATAGCCGAGAAACAGACTACTGTCTTTTTGCTAAACCATGTGTTGTCAAACTGCCTTCAAAATATTTATGCTTATACCCACAAATGAGTGCTGGCCTCAACCTTGGCCAGAAAAGCTTCTCTCTGCAGCAGTCAGCAGTTAATGCCAGGAACTGATCAAAGTGCTGAAAATAAATGTCTATTGAGTGCTCAACCCAAAATGGGATGTCTATAACCTGCCCATCTCCAAGGTTCAGTGGTCATCCTAGAAGAGAGGTAGAAAGAATGTAGAGCCAGAGGAGGGGAAGGAGGGCTGTAACATCTTGTCTTTGGAACATGACATGACCATTGCATCCATGAGGTCATGGTGGCTATGGATACCTGCCAGAGGTCAAATCAAAAGATCAGTCAGTATCCCAACAGGCTGCACTAACCGGATTCAGTGGGTTATTAACTGAAAAAGGAGAATGTGTGATCCAAGTGGATTAGGAATGTTTGGGGACATTGGGAGGGAAGAGCAGTGGGTTCCTGGGAAATATGATCAAGATGTACAGTTCACATATAAAATTGTCAAAGAATAAATAAAAGATACTCATTTTAAAGTATTTTATGTGTACAGGTGTAGGTGCTGAAAATTGAACCTGGGTCAGTATGTTAACCACTGAGACATCTCTTCAGCCCAAGATATTCTCTTTTAAGAGTTTCCAAGGCATGTAAGAGCAAATAATTCCTGTATTGAGGGGAAAAAAAGATATATGTGTTATGAGTCTATATTCATAATCATTTAGAGGGAAGTGATGGAGTTGATCTGGAGTCTTGTGCTAACAGGCACAATCACCTGTGAGATCCATTATCAACTACCTACATGACTGTATGCTGCACAAGGAACATAGAGCAGAGAGTTCCTCAAAGAAAAACACCTAAATGTGGACAGTGATGAAGAGAAACAAAAAGGGCTTTTTAAATTTTAATTTAATTTTATATCCCAAATCTGCAGCAGGTGGGTGAGCTAGCCCAGAAAGTGGAAGAGCTGTCCCTGCCTCTTCCCAGCTATAGCAGTAGGGAGAGAGAGCCCCACATGTCTTCTGGTATCACAATAGAGCTGGCCCTGGTGGCATGGGTACAGGAGAGCCAACTTGAGAGCATGAGAGTAGGAAGCCAGGCCCCTCCCCTACCTGGGCAAAGCTGGAGGCTTGTCCCTGCCCCTCACCTGGACAAAGCTGGAGAGCTGGCTCTGCCCCTCACCTGGACAAAGCTGGAGAGCTGGTCCTTTCCCTCACCTAGACAAAGCCAGAGAGCTGGCCTTGCCCCTCACCTGGGCAAAGATGGAGAGCTGGCCCTAGTGGTGATACTGAAATGACCAACTTACCTTCCACCCAGCCCTAGATCTGAGTTGGACCACCCCAATATCTAGCTCATCTATGACCTGCTGGAGTTTGTGAAGGGGCTGGTCCTACAGATTCAAAACTACAGGATCTCTATGATACAAGAACAGGATATCCAAGAGGAGGCCTGGTGAGGATCCAATATTGATAGTATAGCAGAAATCAGAGGTCTCGAACCAGACCAAAGACTCATTGCAAAGAACATTTGCAAGAAAAACTGTTTGGGCAAAAAGGGTATATACTGTGGAACACACCATGACATATTGTAGCTTCTGTGGCAAGACAGGTTTTGTTTTTATACATTTCTTTCTCTTTTTTTCCTCTCTTTCTTTCATTTTCTTTTAGAGGGTCACAAGGGCAGAGAGTGAGTGTGGAGGGATGGGAAGATGAATAGGGTTGGGATGCAGGATGTGAAATTCACAATCAATTAAAAGGCTTTAAAATTTAATTCTATGTATTTCTGGTGTCATATTTAAATTTTAACACTAATGTGAGAGTTTTGACTCTTTTGGAATGAAAAAAAATAAAATTAGCTATAAATATTTACAGAGTACAGAAAACAGTGAGCAGTCTTCAGGAACTGCATGCATGAAGAATCACTAAGTATTCCTTAGAACATTAGCTGACAAAATTGTTCACATGTGTCCACACCAGTTACACAGAAGTTTCAGAAACCTAGCACCTGTGCATCAAGTAATTTTCATGCTGCAGTTGAGATAATGAAGAAGCTAGAGGGCAGGAGGGTCATCAGCACATTGAAGCATTTGAGACAATAGGAGTGGGGTTTTCAGAAGCAAATTACCTGATCATGGCTCTATATGGAATCACAAATCCAAATGAAACTTCCAGAAATTAATGAAGTAAATGAAAATAAATCAGTTGGTGCCTGGTGAGAGAGAGAGAGAGAGAGAGAGAGAGAGAGAGAGAGAGAGAGAGAGAGGGAGAGAGAGAGAGAGAGAGAGAGAGAGAGAGAGAGAGAGAGAGAGACTCATTCTTCTTTTTTTATTATTAGATATTTTCTTCACTTACATTTCAAATTCTATCCCGAAAGTCCCCTATACCCTCCCCCCACTCTGCTCCCAAACCACCCACTCCTGCTTCCTGGCCTGGCATTCCCCTGTACTGGGGCATATAATCTTAGCAAGACCAAGGGCCTCTCCTCCCAATGATAGCCAACCAGGCCATCTTCTGCTACATATAAAACTAGAGACATGAGCTCTGGGGGGCACTGGTTAGTTCATATTGTTCCTCCTATAAGGTTGCAGACCCCTTTAGCTCCTTGGGTACTTTCTCTAGCTCCTTCTTTGGGGGCCCTGTGTTCCATCCAATAGATGACTGTGAGCATCCACTTCTGTATTTGCCAGGCACTGGCATAGCCTCACAAGAGAGAACTATAGCAGGGTCCTGTCAGCAAAATCTTGCTGGCATATACAATAGTGTCTGGGTTTGGTGGTTGTTTATGGGATGGATTCCCAGGTGGGGCAGTCTCTGGATGGTCCTTCCTTCTGTCTCAGCTCTGGACTTTGTCTCTGTAACTCCTTCCATGGGTATTTTGTTCCCCATTCTAAGAAGGAACAAAGTATCCACACTTTGGTGTTCCTTCTTCTTGAGTTTCATGTGTTTTGCAAATTGTATCTGTTAAATCCATTTGTTTAATAACTTCCATTAGCTTCAATGTGTCTCTGTTTAGTTTCTGTTTCTAGGATCTGTCCATTGATGGGAGTGGAGTGTTGAAGTCTCCCACTATTGTTGTGTGTGGTGCAATGTGTGCTCTGTGGTTTACTAAAGTTTCTTTAATGAATGTAGATGCCCTTGTGTTTGGAGCATAGATATTCAAAATTGAGAGTTCATCTTGGAAGATTTTACTTTTGATGAGTATGGAGTGTCCCTCCTTGTCTTTTTTGATAACTTTGGGTTGGAAGTCGATTTTATTCGATATTAGAGTGGCTACTCTGGCTTGTTTCTTTGGACCATTTGCTTGGAAAATTGTTTTCCAGCCTTTTACTCTGAGATAGTGTCTGTCTTTGTCTCTGAGGTGGGTTTCCTGTATGCAGCAAAATGTTGGGTCCTGTTTATGTAGCCAGTCTGTTAGTCTATGTCTTTTTGTTGGGGAATTGAGTCCATTAGTATTAAGAGATATTAAGAAAAAGTAATTGTTGCTTCCTGTTATTTTTGTTGTTAGAGTTGGGATTCTGTTCTTGTGGCTATCTTCTCTTAGGTTTGTTGAAGGATTACTTTCTTGCTTTTTCTAGGGCATCATTTCCCTCCTTGTGTTGAAGTTTTCCCTTTATTATCCTTTGAAGGGCTGGATTCATGGAAAGATATTGTGTGAATTTGTTTTTATTATGGAATACTTTGGTTTCTCCATCTATGCTAATTGAGAGTTTTGCTGGGTATAATAGGCTGGGCTGGCATTTGTGTTCTCTTAGTGTCTGTATAACCTCTGTCCAGGATCTTCTGGCTTTCATAGTCTCTGGTGAGAAGTCTGGTTTAATTCTAATAGGTCTGCCTTTGTATGTTACTTGATCTTTTTCCCTTACTGCTTTTAATATTCTATCTTTATTTAGTGCATTTTCTGTTCTGATTATTATGTGTAGGGAGGAATTTCTTTTCTGGTCAAGTCTATTTGGAGTTCTGTAGGCTTCTTGTATGTTCATGGACATCTCTTTCTTTAGGTTTGGGAAGTTTCCTTCTATAATTTTGTTGAAGATATTTACTGGCCCTTTAAGTTGAAAATCTTCATTCTCATCTATACCTATTTTCCTTAGGTTTGGTCTTCTCATTGTGTCCTGGATTTCCTGGATGTTTTGAGTTAGGATCTTTTTGCACTTTGCATTTTGTTTGATTGTTGTGTCCATGTTTTCTATGGAATCTTCTGAGATTCTTTCTTCCATCTCTTGTATTCTCTTAACTGATGCTCACATCTATGGTTCCTGATTTCTTTCCTAGAATTTCTATCTCCAGAGTTTTCTCCCTCTGGGTTTTCTTTACTGTTTCTACTTCCATTTTTAGATATTGGATGGTTTTGTTCAATTCCATCACCTGTTTGGTTGTGTTTTTCTGTAATTCTTTAAGGGATTTTTGTGCTTACTCTTTAAGTTCTTCTTCCTGTTTAGCAGTGTTCACCTGTATTTCATTAAGTGAGTTATTAATGCCCTTCTTAAAATCCTCTACCAGCATCACGAGATATGATTTTAAATCTGAATCTTGCTTTTTGGGTGTGTTGGGGTATCCAGGACTTGTTGTGGTGGGAGTACTGTGGTCCGATGATACCAAGTGGTCTTGGTTTCTGTTAGTAAGATTCTTACATTTGCCTTTTGCCATCTGGTAATCTCTGGTGTTAGATGTTCTAGCTGTCTCTGGCTGGAGCTTATTCCTCCTGTGATTCTGGTTAGCCTCTGTCAACAGTCCTGGGAGTTCAACTCTCTCCTGAGTACCAGTGGTCAGAGCACTCTCTACAGGTAAGCTCTCTTCTGGCATGGAAGGTGCACAGAGATCTGGAGCTCAGCTCTGCCTCCTGGCTGAAGATGAAGACCTGAAGGGACCCTGCCCAAGAGGCTCTGTTGCTTCTTCAGCTCACATGCTGTCCTGTGCAGACTGGTCTCTCAGAGACCCGGGATACAAGATGGCGATCTCGCCTGAACCCTGGAGTCAGAGCCAAGAATCTTTTTTCTTTAGAGGTATAATCCATGACAAATTGTCCATGCTCCTCCGAATGCATATATGGGCATCATTAACTGGTCCCGGTGCGTTATTTAAGAAAGAAAGAAAGAAAGAAAGAGAGAGAGAGAGAGAGAGAGAGAAAGAAAGAAAGAAAGAAAGAAAGAAAGAAAGAAAGAAAGAGAGAGGAAGAAAAAGAAAGAAAGAGAGAAAGAAAGAAAGAAAGAAAGAAAGAAAGAAAGAAAGAAAGAAAGAAAGAGAGAGAGAGAGAGGGAGAAAGGGAGGGAGGGAGGAAGGAAGGAAGGAAAGAAAGAAGAATATATTGGATGTGATTGAATGTGTCTGATATATATTATATGTATGTATAAAATTCTCAAGGAATAAATAGAAAATATTACATTTTTAAAAAGTAAAATGATACTGGATGTATCACATACCTTTAATCTCAGCACTTGGAAGGAAGAGGCAGGAGGATCTCTGTGAGTTGGAGGCCAGCCTGGTCTACATAGCTCGTTCCAGGCAAGCCAGGGCTACACATTAAAACCCTGTCTCAGAAAGATAAAAAGGAAAAAAGGAAAAAGAGGGCTGTGGGAGTGTGTGGGTTGGTGGTAGAACACCTGGGTGGCATTGTGAAGCTCCGACTTCCATCCCTAGTACTGCATAAAAGAGTGAGACAGAGACAGAGACAGACAGAGAACCAGGTGCCAAAGGCCCAGTACCATCTAATCTAATCTTTCCATATTTCAAAAGAAGCTGGCATTTGGGTTTCTGAATTAATATTCCAACCATGTTTCCAATAGCCTCACTGCTATACTGGTGAAGAATGCAAAGCCAAATGTAGCATATCATTGGACCTTCACAGCATTTGAAGAAATACTAATACATCCTTCGAGACCTGGACCAGTGCCCAGGCCTTCCATTAGCCCTTTGGTCAACATGACACAGGGCTCCCTTTGCAGAGTCTTTGTCTTCTACACAAGAGAATTTTTTGTCTTTCTTTTATTTAGACAGGATCTCATGAAACCCAGACTGGCCTCAAACTCATTACTAGCTCAAACTGGCCTTGAACTACTGATTCTTCTGGCTCTGCCTTCCAAGAGCTAAGATTATAGGTGAATGATATGATAGCTAGTATTATAGATAAAACAATTTATAATCAGACACAAGAACTGGGGATGGATCTCAGTTGGTACAATGCCTGCCTGACACACACAAAAGGGACTTGAGGTCAGGAATGGTGGCACACTCTTGTAATCCCAGCACTTGGGACATGTGGGTAGGAGGATTTCTTCTGCAGTAAAAGGAAGGGTGTCAAATATACAGGTGTGTGAGTGCAGATCTCATCAGAACAGCTGTTTCTTCCACTTCCTTATTCGGTGCTCATGTGTGTCCCCTGCCTGCTCATGTGTGCCCTGCCTATTTTTCACTATGGGGTTCTATGCTTCACTCAGTTGCCAAGTATGACTTCTTCTCTAATGAAGGAGATCCTCTCATAAGAGATCACAAGTCTAGTCTGAAGCAGAATCCTGTTTTAACTATACTTAAAGGGTGCTCCTGACTACTGACTGTGCTGGTTATAAAGGGTGTCATCTATTGCCATCTACATAAAGCCTAGCTGGCTATTGTGCTACAAGTGGTCAACCCAGTGGCTATTTCTATTCTACAAGTGTCTGTGAAGTAGGTGGATGCTCAGGATCTTTCTAGTGGCTCCCTTCCTAAGGCTCAAGCTCCCTTTGACTATGGTATTAGAGAATACCTTAATAAATAGTAACAATAACTAAAGCTGTAGAGGAATTTTAATCCAGCCATATGGCTAATCTGGCAAGGGATCACATTCAAAGACCTAAGTCTGTATGACCTGTCTGGAATGAAGACTGGCCACACACCTTTAGTCCCTCTTGCCCTTCTACCTCAGTCCCCTCTCTCTTGGAACTTTCTTCTGCTTGTGCTCTCCTCTCCCACTCTCCTTCTCCCTTTTCACTCATGGTCAGATTCATTCTGAATGCTTCCAGATGCTGGCTGTACTTTCCCATATCTACAATAAAATCCTTCACCTCAGTCATTCCTTGGATCAGTCATGTCCTCCTCATTTTAGTCACCTGGACTCCAGGGACAAGTCCCAGAAAATCTCCCAGACACATTGAACAGCTCCTTCCAATCAACTGAAAGCTATCTTTGCCTTGTGACAATCCCTTGTGGTGATGGATTTTAGCTCCCTGCAAATGCATTGTCTGTCTAGACTTAAGAAACTCAAGAGCAGGCCCCTCATAACACTGCTTCCATGCTTCCTGTAGTGCTGCACAGTGTCTTTGTTTGCTCTCTATCGATGACTGAAAGTGACTCCAGAGGGAGAGTTTACCTGGTTTATGGATGACAGCCTGTAGAGCAAAGCCAAGGGAAGAACTCAAGGAAGGAGCCTAGAGACAGGAGCTGAAGCAGAGACTTCGCCCGTGATGAATGCTGCTTGTTAGCTTGTTGGCTTGCTTTCTTCTTGATTGTGAGCCATCCTTTACAGGTGAGCCATCTCTCCAGACCTCAGAATGCTTCCTTATACCGGCCAGGCCAGCCTGTCCAGGGGTGGCATCACACACAGTGGGCTAAGCCCTAACACATCAAACACTAATCAAGAAAATGCTCCCATGAACTTGGCTAGAGGCCAATATGATGGGCATTTCCTCAGCTGAGATGCCCTTTTCCCGAGTGATTCCAATTTGTGTCAAGTTGACAAACACTAACCAGCACAAATAGTAAATGCTCAACAAAGAACTTCAAAATATTTTACTGACTTCATGTCACAGAGTCTGTGTGGCTGGGTCTCAGGACAGCTTCAGTTTCCAAGAAACTTGATTCAGGGCCAAGCAGACAAGCTTCAGTGAGTCAAAGCAGTAGCTGTGTGAACTTGATGGCCTGAGCTCCACCCCAGAAGCCATGTAAAAAGTTAGATACAGGGAAGTACACACATTTGAGATCCTAGGATGCACAGTGAAATGGCAGAGCTAACTCTGCCTCTGACCTCCACACAGTACTGGTGTGGACACACACCTATGTATACATATACTTATACCTGTGTATATGTGCACACATACACAACATAAACACACTTTAAATAATTTATTTGAAAGACAAACACAAAGACAAAAAGGAAGGGAGGGAGGGAGGGAGGGAGGGAGGGAGGGAGGGAGGAAGAGGAGAGGAGAGGAGAGGAGAGGAGAGGAGAGGAGAGGAGAGGAGAGGAGAGGAGAGGAGAGGAGAGGAGAGGAGAGGAGAGGAGAGGAGAGGAGAGGAGAGGAGAAGAGAAGAGAAGAGAAGAGAAGAGAAGAGAAGAGAAGAGAAGAGAAGAGAAGAGAAGAGAAGAGAAGGAAGAGAAGAGAAGAGAAGAGAAGAGAAGAGAAGAGAAGAGAAGAGAAGAGAAGAGAAGAGAAGAGAAGAGAAGAGAAGAGAAGAGAAGAGAAGAAACTTGGTTTAGAAGCCAAAAACAACTTAAAATCATTTGAGGAGCTCAAGACATGGCTTAGCAGTTAAGAACACATATTATTCTTCCAGAGAACCCTACTTCAGTTCCCAGCTCCCACATCAGGTGACTCACATGTACCTGTAACTCCATCTCCAGAGTATCTGACATCCTCTTCTGGCCTCTACAGGCATTTGCACACACATGGTATACACATACACATGCATACACATAAGCAAAAATAAAAGTAAATCCTTAAAAGGTCATTTGAGGTCTGGTAAGTGGCTCTGTGAGTAAGGGTACTCGCACCAAGCTGAATTCAATTTTCCAGAGCCCAGATGGGCATTCTGGGGTACAGATTATCTTGATGGTATTAACTATGGGTCATAACAAACCCTGTCTACCTTAAAGTGGCTTTTGTCAGGGAATTTTATAACAGCAAAGGAGAGAGAAACTTAAGATTATATGTATCTTAATTAGGGTTTTCATTGCTATGAAGAGACACCATGACCAGGGCAACTTTAATAAAGGCAAACATTTAATTGGGTCTGGTTTACAGTTTCAGAAGTTTAATCCATTATCATCATGGTGGGAAACATGACAGCATCCAGGCACATCCAGGCAGACATGGTGCAGGAGATGGAGCTGAGAGTTCTGCATCTTGATTGGAAGACAGCCAGGAGAAGACTATCTCTTCCAGGCAGCTAAGAGGAGGATCTCACTGCCCACTCCCACAGTGACACACTTCATCCAACAAGGTCACACCTCCTAACAGAGCCACTCCCTAGACCAAGCATATTCACACCACCACAACATGTAATAAACACACTGTGTAATATATAATATACAATATAAAGTTAGATTAGTAATTAAGTTTGAAATAAAAATAATTATATTTCCCTTTACCAAAAGTCTTAGTCAATGTTCTATTGCTGTGAAGAGATACCATGACCAAGGCAACTTTTATAAAGAAAAGCATTTAACTGGGTATTGCTTACAGTTCCAGAGGCTTAGTCCATTATCATCAAGGCAGAGAACATGAGATGTACAGACCTCAATGTCCTGATCCACAGGTGGGGAGTGAGGAGGCAGAGAGAGAGAGAGGGAGGGAGGGAGGGAGGGAGGGAGGGAGGGAGGGAGGGAGGGAGGGAGGGAGAGAGAATGAGACTAGATGCTCTAGAAACCTCAAAGCCCCTTCCAGTGACACACCTCCAAGGAGGCCACAGTTACTCCAATAAAGCCCACCTCCCAATTCTTCTCTGATAGTTCATCAACTGGGGACCAGCATGAAAATGTATAAATTTATGGGGGATGTTCTTATTCAAAGTACCACACCAGCACTCAACAGAAGTCAAGACTACTTGGAAAGTTGCAGCCAGTGAAATGGACTTATCTTATGAATTTATTGTCATTCAATAAATTCCGACATTGTAGAAATAAGAGCACAAACATGTCTGTCTGTTTTTCTGACATGCCATGCTCATGACACCGTTAGACATGGAGATTGTTAAGGGGAAAGCCTGGGCTCCAGTTATCTCAATGGTTAGATTCTGCCACTCATTTCCAATGTGCCAACTAAAAAGACACCTAATGTGAGAAGTAGAGAGAATGGCTGTGATCAGTGTAGCCACACTGGGAACAGAAACAGTGACCACACATCTGTTTTCAGCATTCTGACATGGGCTTAGTTTAATAAGAGGCGAAAGGTTTATATAATTAAGCATCCCTGGTGAGGATGCGGTCCCATGCATCATCCCCTCATCATTGTCTGAGCTGCCATCTGCTAGAAAGTAGAACAAATTGTTAATCTGCTAACCACTGTTACTATCCAAGGGGACCAACCTGACTCCTTCCAAGATGGTGACTTCTGATCCCAGGTGATCTGGGTAATTGGCCTCCCCCAGAAAGGCTCTGCTCTCTGAGGCTTTTGCTCTCCCTGAGATCCAAGGGGCTGCAGATTTGGACAATGACTTTATTTTTGTGCTTTCAGCCTTGAAAGAGAAAGGTTAGGTGAACAAACACTGGGGACGATGATTCACTGAAAGCCATGCTAAGGAGATGGGGAGGGAGGGAGGGAGAAGTATCCCCTCGAGGAGACAATGTCCACAGTCTACCCAGAAGCCCCTCCCCTATGCAACACTGGTAGAGCTTCCATCAATCAGCATTGTGGTATGTCTGTTTTTCAGAGTTCCTCAGAAAAGCGAGACTTTTCCTCTTTCCCTCTTCCTCTCTTTTTCTTTCAGATACTGACCAAAGTCTTGGCATGCTTTCCAGACACTGGTCTTTCTTGCTCTTTTTCTCTAAAGCTCCCTCCCCTTCTGCCACATAGACACTTAGCCTTTACTATGAAACTGTCTGCTTTCTTGTTTTTTTTTTTAAAGGCTTACTTTACTATTTTTAATTATGTGTATATGTATGTGTCTGTAGGTGGCTATGTGCACACGAATGCTGGTGCCTGTGGAGGCTAGAAACCTTGAAAACCCCTACAGCAGTTGTGAGCTGTCCCATGTAGATACTAGCAAAATTGGATCCTCTGAAAAGAAAGAATAGTATATGCTGTTAACCAGAGCCCTCCAGCCTCTGCCTGCTTTCTTCAAGGTGTAGGGGCACCACATTTTTTCCTGCCCAGAATGCTCTGCTCTATCTATCCCAGTCATTTGGGTGCTTAGACCCGTGAGGATGAAAGGAACATAATATGCACCCAGGCATCCCGTAAAGGCCATTGACCTTTTGATCTGGAATGCAATGTGGAGGGAGATAAGAACAGGACAATGGACTTCGAGGTGTTAAAAGTTGCCTCTGCCTCTGTAAAACCTGTTTATCACTATGGGAAAGGATGAAGTGGTCTTTTTACTACTATAGAGAGAGAAGGAAGACACAACTCAGGGAAGTAAAAACAATTTTCTCGCTCAACTGTGATTTCCATGGATATTTGTGTGCATACCTTTCTGATGGCTGCCCTTGAAACTCTCCTTAGCCTCCACTTCCATATGGCATGCTGTCTGCCTCTAAGACTGCCTTCCCACTAGCAGAAAGAATAAACTCACTTAACCTAGATTTGAATTGAGTCTAAGTCAATGATTTCTCCCAGTGGATTAAATGCCACCACACTTGCCCACCCATAGTTGATCTCTCAGACTCTAAGAATATTATCCTTAAGCTTCCACCTGAGTCCAGTTCTAAATTATTTCATTAATGAGTCTAGGCTCCCAAAGAGGAAAATTCAATTTTCCCCAGCACATCTCGGTGTGCATTTTTCAAACATTTATTGGGGTTTTTTTTTTGTCAATTTCATATCATACACCCCAATCCCACTCATCTCCCCTCCCCTCAGTACCCACCTTCTACCCTCCCAACCTGCCTCCCAACCAGAGTATGTGGGGGAGGGGGGAATCTCGTTGTAGAAGCTGTAGTGTGTGTGTGTCCCATAGTATACCCTCTTGCCCATACTTCTTTGTTTGCAAATGTTTGCAATTCATTATGATGAGTTGTTTGTCTGGTTTGAGCCCTCTGGCTTCTGCTACCCTATCAATACCTTATCAACCTCACTGGGACTCCTCTTGAATATCCCCTTGTTGTCCTGGGTCCTGAAGATCCTGTAGCTTTGAATCTGTAGGACTGGTCCCTTTACGCACTCTATCAGTTCAAAGCCCTGAATCTGGGCCTGAGAGGTATCTGAGCTGGTCAGCTCTGCAGGTTCTCCCACACTCACAACATCAGGGTGAACTCTCCTGCCCTGCCCTGCCCTGCCCCAGCTGGCCTATCCAATGCCACTGGCAGCAGGGGGCAGAGCCAGCTCTCCCACTCTCATGCCCTTGGGGCTGGTTCAACCTGAGCCCAGGCCATCAGGGCCAGCTCTACTGGGGCAGGGCCAGCTCTCCCACTCTCATGACCCAGGGGCCAGCTCTCCAGCCTGCCATGAGTAGCAAGGAATGAAGGGAGGGAGGAGGGCATCTTTCCCTCTTCCCACCGCACATTCTTTTTAAATTTTTTAAATTTGTTTTTATTTTAAATATGTGAATACAGTGTGGCTGTCTTCAGACACACCAGAAAGGTGTGAACCATTACAGATGGTTGTGAACTACCATGTGGTTGCTGGGAATTTAACTCAGAACTTCTATAAGAGCAGTCAGTACTCTGAAGCCATCTCTCCAGCCCTCTGCACGTACGTTCTTAATGGGGGCTTTATAACATCCAGAAATGACAGAAGGACTGTAAGATAGAATTTCAAAAGTGAAACTATTTTAAAATATGCTATATGGAGCTAACATTGGAATGCCCAAGCACAAAGAAGCCTCTTTTAATTTCTCTCACTCAGTTACCACATCCAAAATTGAATTTATGTTCAATGCATACCCTAAATACACTCCTGCCATGCTAGTTCTAACCCTACACATTCTCCTATGAAGGTTCATTTTCACTGTCCAGTTGGCTGAACAGAAAATCACCATGGAAATACTCTGCTTGGCTTGTGCACGAGTGTTTCCAGAGAGGGTTAACTGAAGGAAGACCCTGCAAGTGGGTGCTAAGTGGAGCTTGCGTACCAGACTGAGTAAAAAATGAGGAGACAAGCTGTACCTCTGCTTTCATCTACCTCTGCTTCCTGGCTGTAATGCCATGTGACCAGCTGGCTCATAGACCGGTGACCATGACTTTCCTGCTGTGAGGACTGTGTACTCACACTGTCATCCATAAATCCTGCCTTTGTGAAGTTGCTTTTTTCAGATATCTTTCAGGACAGTGAGGAAATTAAGTACTCTGCCTCTTAGTCACTCCACGGGCTGGGCGTGGCAGTGCATGCTATAATCTTAGGAGGAGAGCAGCAGGGTTGCTCTGGGTCTGAAGCCAGCCTGGAATACACAGAGAATACCAAACTACCTAGATTATAGAGCAAGACCCTATTGTTTTGTTTTAAGCAAAATAAAATAAAACCAACTAATAATAAATCCTAACCTCGCTTGCCATCCCTTGAATCACTTCGAATGCTTCGTTTTAAATGTTTGCAATGCTAGGTTTGGGTCCACGAGCTTCCCCAGTGCTGACTAGGCACCGACCATTGAGCCATATTCCAAGCCCCTGGTTCTTTTCTAAATATTCCAGTTCCTCATGTGAAAATTCTCAAGACATCATCAAGGACCTCGCTGCCCATATGCAGTAAGACCCAGGCATGCAGACTTGTGCTCTGTTCCCCTTCTCAGAGTTGGTGCAATGTAGTGAGCCAGGCTTCTTTCAAGCCCTCAGAGTTCTGCTAGAACAGTAGTCCCTATTGATTATAAAGTGCCCAACTAATTCTTCTCCAACACATCACAGTCATTGGTGTGTGTGTGTGTGTGTGTGTGTGTGTGTGTGTGTGTGTGTGTGTGTGTGTGATTGTTTTCAGCTGCTCAGTCTTTGGTTAAGTGAATGAACAGTGAGCCTAGTTACTGACTGTGTCCCAGATGAGAGACTGTGACAATGAGCAGGAACCAAATCTGTAGCAACTTCACATCCTTTTTTAAAACTTCCCAGATAGCTTGTTTATCTGTGTCTTTGATCTAAAACCTTTGTTTCTGAAACCCTGCCATTTGAAAAGTGTTTGTGTAAAGAAGAAGGAAGAGACTCGCCCCCCTCTCCTCCACCCTGCCCCTGCAAGGAAACCAGTAAAGGCCTAGGAGCAGAGAAGCAAGAACTCCAATCCAATGAACTGCCAGAAGGCCCTTCTCCACCCTCAGGTTAACCCACTGCTGCTCCCTAGGAATCTCACCAAATTCCTGTAATGGGCCCAGACCTTAACATAAATGACTTCATGAGGGAAGTACCATTCAGGCCATAAGCTCAGCACATGGACAATACCCGCCAAATCAAAAACAAAGCCCTAATCTATCCAAGTCTGGGAAAGTCCCTAACCTTGCCTTTTGCCTTCTATAATTCAACTTCTGGCTAACTGTTCTTATTAAATGAAGTATGTTAATATAGGACATGGTGTTTGTGCTTAAAAGCTCACTCTGAGAAAGGCTTAGGGCTACACTGGTAGTCCCAATACTCTAGGTAGTTGTCAGTCAGTTAGCAAAGACTTTCTATTGCATTAAACCTGTGTCCACATAGTCTTCTCTGGTGGACACCCCTACCATTTATGAAGAAAAGACAGACATGTTCGGAACCTTTATGCAACACAAGTGGACCCTAGCTTCGTCTGTCAGACTATAATCTCACATTTCCTATATTGCTTATATATCCCAGCAAAATCTTTCAAGCAGTGTATAATTACAATGTGATTACATTTTAGTTGTCTTCTCGTGAATGATTATTAATGTTTTTACAATGTGTTTTTCAATACCTTTACAAAATATAACATTACGTAGTACAGGTAAAGAAAACAAATTATTCTCAAAAACCCATGTACTTGTTATACCAAGCAACTCGTGTAAGCTAGCAAGGTAGTTTCCTCAGCCAGTTTCTCTTATTGGCAGGCAGCAATTTGTGGTAATAAAAAAAAGAAATAATTATTTCATTATCTATCTTTAAAAGTAATCTTGTAAGAACCATAAAAGAATCACAAATCTAAACTTTTATATAAAAATTAGTTGTATCTACCTTAAACCCTCAAAATACACATCTACTCATCAGCAATTCTTAATAAATCCTATCAGGAAGCTGAGGGGGGAAACTGGAATAAGAAATCAGTCATCCTCTTTCTCTTCCGGTCTCCGGCGCTGCGGGAGCCGCGGGTTACCGTGCAGACATGGCCAAGTCCAAGAACCACACCACACACAACCAGTCCCGCAAATGGCACAGAAATGGCATCAAGAAACCCCGGTCGCAAAGATACGAATCTCTTAAGGGGGTTGACCCCAAGTTCCTGAGGAACATGCGCTTTGCCAAGAAGCACAACAAGAAAGGCCTGAAGAAGATGCAGGCCAACAATGCAAAGGCAGTGAGTGCGCGCACAGAGGCCATCAAGGCCCTGGTGAAGCCTCAGGCCATCAAGCCCAAGATGCCAAAAGGCCCCAAACTCAAGCGGCTGGCTTTCATCGCTCACCCTAAGCTTGGGAAGCGGATTCGAAGCTACATGGCCAAGGGTCAGAGGCTCTGCCAACCGAAGCCTAAGGTCCAAACCAAGGCAGGGGCCAAAGCTCCAGCTAAGGCCCAGGCTTCAGCTCCAGCCCAGGCTCCCAAAGGTGCTCAGGCCCCCAAAGGTACCCAGGCCCCTGTGAAGGCCCCATAGAAAAGGCTCCTGCCAGTGTGAAGACAGACGGACTGCTGTGACACACCTCCCCACACACTATTTGCAGATGACCAGTGTCCTATGCTGTTCTTACAAATAAACTCAGGCAAGATCTGTTTAAAAAAAAAAAAAAAAGAAATCAGTCCAGTCTCAGTGAAGTCACTTCAGCCAGTGCTGCCATTGTTCTTGTTCCCTGACCATAAGAGGTCCCTAGCTTAACTAATAAGAGTATGCCTTTCTGAACTTCAAATTATTCCACAATATTTTTTGCATCAGAGCCAGTAGTAAAAAATTCTCAACCTACCTTCACTAACAACTTTATTTTTCCAAATATTTTCTAAGGGTGGTGGCCATTGCTGACAATCTACATTGCTTAGTTCTTTTCTAGGATGGTGATTAAATCATTAGTCTGCTCCAACAGCAATGCCTGAACGAGATAAAGCATTGGTACTGTGAATGCCAGAGATGCTGTCCAGTGAGGGAATTGAAGCCCCCTTAAAGTTTTCGTAATTCTTAGATTAAGAGGGATGTGAGGGCAGCAAGCAGAGCAGAACTCCATAACAGAATAAAGTCCTCAGGACACGTAATCCTCTGGGCCATGCCACACCGAGGTTCACCTATGTGGCTGCGGTAACCTGTGGGCTGCATTCCATGGGTTCTAAAGCAATTTGTCATTCCTTCTGCATGGCCCTCAGCACTTATGTCCACATACAAAAAAAATGTATATACTCTGTGTGTGTGTGTGTGTGTGTGTGTGTGTGTGTGTGTGTGTGTGTGTGTGTGTATTATACCAAAGTGGACCTGGCCTTCAGCTTCTCCCAACTTGCCTCAGTCCCTACCTGTTACAGAGCATGGCTGCTATACTCTCCCTCTATGCTGAACTTTCCAACCTAGGGGCTGGACTTCCGCTCGGCCAGCAGTTCTCCAGTATATAGTCCAGATGTTTTGGTTTCCCCTCCCCCCTGCATCTTTCTTCTCTTTCTGCACCTGCACTTTCTCTTTCTCTTCCTTCTCCCCTCTGTCTCTTTCTGCTTGGCAACTTCACTGACCCCCACCCCTCCCCACCCCCCTGTTGCTGACCCCCCCCCCCCCCGTGTGGTGAATGGCCCCCCAGAGTGGCCCTCTATAAACCTTCCTTTATACTTTAATTTGGCTTGAATTGGCTCATTTAGTCAGTGAGCAGAGATAACTTATCAAAAATGTTTTAAAGAAAGAAAAAATGGAGTAAGGGTTTCTTTTTTTTTTAATATTTATTTATTTATTATATGTAAGTACATTGTAGCTGTCTTCAGACACTCCAGAAGAGGGAGTCAGATCTTCTTACAGATGGTTGTGAGCCACCATGTGGTTGCTGGGATTTGAACACCGGACCTTCGGAAGAGCAGTCGGGTGCTCTTACCCACTGAGCCATCTCACCAGCCCGGAGTAAGGGTTTCTTAACAACATTTTGAGATGTAACATGGGAGCCACTAAAATGGATAATGCTGAGAAAATTCATTGAGACTCTCCTTTAAGGAGCTTGCAACCACAGTTGGCTACATTTTTCTCTTTTTCTAAGTGCCTCTTCTCCTAACTCTCATAAAAATCTCTAACTTGACTTTCTCTCAGTGACTAGGTCTGAAATTATTTTCTATATGAAAGCCACAAACCCCGGTTTGGTCTGAAGTAAGATAACTCCACAGGCTGCTGGGAAGCAGGCTGGCAGCCTGAAGCTGCCTCTCTGTCCCTGACAGGGTGACAAGAGGACTTCTGATTGACTCTACAGTAGGGTTGAAGAAACAAGAATCCCTAAGGACAGACAGCAAGATAGAAAACATCCCACAAAGAAGACAGTAAGGTATGATAAGCAACGGGGTACTTACCAGTAGAAAGGCCCTGGGGCTTTCCTGCAGCACCCAAAACTTGGAAGTATCTGCATCCTGCTGAGATAACTTCATTCTGAACAAACCCCCAAAACACCCCAAGGTGACCTTTCCGGGCAACCAATAGCTCTGCATTCCGACACAGCTTCCCCACATTTTTCTGTTCCAATGCCACAGACCAAATCTAGTGTCTAAATATGGTGGTTAGTATCATGTCAACAGAACAGAATCTAGAGTTGCCTAAGAGATGACCTATGGGTATGCCTGTGGGAAATTCTAAACTTTGGTGGGAAGACTCATATTATCTTAATCATCTTTTATGTGCATGGGTGATTTGTCTGCATATATGCCTGTGCACCACCTGCAGGCCCAGTGTCCCGTGAGGCATCAGATCTCCCATGACTGAAGTTGTTGACAGTTGTTCCATCATATGGGTGATGGAAGTGGAACCCAGGACCTTTTGAAAGGCAGCCAGTGCCCTTAACCACTGAACAATCTCTCCAACCCAGGGAGCACTCATCTTAATTCCCTGGGTGGGGATCCTGGGTCTTAAAATCGTAAGACATAGAGATGTGAACTGACAGCAAGCATTCACTACTTTTGTCTCTCAGTTTGGCCCACAGATGCAGTGTGACCAGCTGCCTCACACTCCTGCTGTTGTGACTTCCTCTGCCATGGGTTATAACCTGAAACCATGAGCACACTGGGAAAATGGCTCTGTGAAGATGCCTTTGTCCTGTGGCTAATCATAGCAACCGATAAGGGATAGAAACACACACGTGCCCCTCTCATTGTCCGTCAGGCTGGACTCCCAAGACTGAGAACACCCTCTGGAGCCCCATGCTGGGCCAAGGGAAAGGCTGAAGTTTTGGTGAATGCAAAGGAGAAACTTGTCTCCCAGGAGGATATTTCACACAGTTCTATTTAAGTGATCATGTCTTTTTCCTGGATAACATTTCATTTTTTTCTAGAAAACAGTAATATTACAAAAACTCCAGAAAGACACCAGGACTCTCCTTTGCTCTGATTTGACCAAAGTATAATTAAAAGAGTGTGTGTGTGAGTGTGTGTGTGTATGTGTGTGAGTGTATGTGTGAGTATATGTGTGTGAATGTGTGTGAGTGTGTGTGTGTGTATGTGAGTGTATGTGAATGTGTGTTTGTGTGAGTATGTGTGTGAATGTGTGTGAGTATGTGTGTATGTGTGTGAGTGTATGTGTGAGTGTGTGTGTGTGTGTGTATGTGAGTGTGTGTAAGTGTGAGTGTATGTGTAAGTGTGAGTGTGTGTGTGAGTGTGTGTGTGAGTGTGTGTGTGAGTGTGTGTAAGTGTGAGTGTATGTGTGTGCGTGTGTGTGAGTGTGTGTGTGTGTGTGTGTGTGTGTGTGTGCGCGCGCGCATGCATGCTTCACTCAGGAAATTTGCACCTATCGATGTAGCTGTCAGCATCTTCAGGATTGTTCAGCAAGTACTCTTAACCACTGAGCCTCTTTCCATTTTTCCTTCATCCATTTGCGTCTTAGCTTCCTTTAAGATGGTGGGTTTGGGGATCCAAGATCCCTTTAACAGCACCACTTAGTAGTGCTCCATTGTCTGCACCACTGAGCAGTGCTCCCTAGCCCTCCCCTTCTTGAGAAGCCATTCTTTTAGAACATCAATCCACTAGGAACTTTATTTATTTATCTTTACTTACTTATTTTTGTGTTTTTGAAATAGAGTCTAGCTTAGTATCCCTAAGCTGACCTGGGACTTGCTTTGTAGATCAAACTGGCCTCAAACTTGCAGCTCTGCTGTGTGTGGCTCCCAGAATTCTTTGCTCAGCCCCTTGTTAGAAGTGAAAAGTCCAACTGTGCAAGCATTTATCTTTTGCTTTGTCCTGGTTTTTTGCTTATTTATTCTCCCTTTTACTCATGTACCTCTAGAATCTTGTACCGTGTCAAACACAAAAAATACTCAATTCTTGATTCATTATATACACACTGGCTACAAATGTACTCTGAGAAAGACTGAACTAAAAGATGAGAGGAAGACGTGGTCAGGGCAAAGAAATGGGGAAGTGCACTTTCAATGTAAATTATGTCAATGTCTTAGCTGTCAGTCTGCTAAAATGGAAGGTACAGGCACAGATATGGAAATTTACAGCATTTTGTTTTATCTTTGCACAGCTTTACCTAATCTTTAGCTATCACAATTTCAAAGTCAGACAGATTCTGATTCTTTCCTCATGCAAATATTAATTTACCAAAAAGTCTTATTGGTCCACAACTATGAGTGATTATCCATAGCATGCAGAGCAGATGGACCCAGCTCTAGCATCTGCTCCATTGTTTGTCTGTTTCTTGTGTAGGCTGGCTAGCCTCAAACTATGTAGCCAAAGATAGCCTTCAATGTCTATACCTCCTGAGTACTGAGATTACAGGCATGTAGCCACAAATCCAGCACCTGTTCCTTTTTAACTAAAAATTTACTATGGTGAATTTTTAAGCAAGTAGGATAGTCTGTCTACATTGTCAACTGGACTTACAATCACTTAGCAAGTACACCTTTAAGCCTCTACTGAGGGTGTATCCTGAGAGATTTAAATACAGAGGGAAAATCATCCTGAAAGTGACTGGCACCATTCTGTAAACTGAGATCTTGCACTGAATCAAAGTTAAACAGGGAGAAAATATGGGTGCAACCTTCCTCTTTCTGCCTCCCTCCTGAGGACATGTTGTGACCAGCTGCCTCGGGTTCCTACTCCAACCTTTCACCCCTACCCCTATCCCATGACGGACCATACCTCTCAACTGTGACCCAAAGTACAGCTTTCTGTAAGTTGCTTTCAATCAGTACTTTGTCATGATGATAAGACAAGCAAAGCAGAAAGTTTTGCTGAGAAAACATGAAATCTTTGTAACCTTTACAGAATTATTATAAAGCAGCCTCTGCTGTCCCTATGTGGAAAGCAACTCACATCTAGTCCTTCATGAATATTTTATTGTTTATTGTTATTTTAAATTTTATTTATGATTGGGGCGGGTATGCATATGCCCACCCCATGGATCAGAGGACAACTTTAGAGACTGGGTTCTCGTCTTCCACATTTTTATGAGGGATGTTGTTAATCATAATATTGTATACTTGTACAAAAATGTATTAGAATTAGGAATTTCAAAAAACAAAGATTTAGTACTGTGCCTAATATATAATTTGAAAATAAAATAGCCTTTTGTTTGTTTGTTTGTTTGTTTTTTGAGACAGGGTTTCTTTATATAGCCCTGGCTATCCTGGAACTCACTTTGTAGACTAGGCTGGCCTCGAACTCAGAAATCCGCCTGCCTCTGCCTCCTGAGTGCTGGGATTAAAGGTGTGTGCCACCACACCCGGCTCTCTTTTTAATTTTTAAATAAAGCAAATTTACACCTAGTAGCATGCTTTTTTCAATTTTTATTAGATATTTTCTTCATTTACATTTCAAATGCTATACCAAAAGTTCCCTATACCGTCCCCCTGCCCTGCTCCCCTACCCACTCACTCCCACTTCTTGGCCCTGGCGTTCCCCTCTACTGGGGCAGATAAAGTTTGATAGACCAAGGTGCCTCTCTTCCCAATGATGGCCGACTAGGCCATCTTCTGCTACATATGCAGCTAGAGACACGAGCTCTGGGGGTACTGGTTAGTTCATATTGTTGTTCCACCTATAGGATTGCAGACCCCTTCAGCTCCTTGGGTACTTTCTCTAGCTCCTACATTGGGGGCCCTGTGATCCATCCAATAGCCATCTACCTAAACCCAACATACTTTAACCCCCTTCAGCTTTCTTGTCACCACAGTCAGGGCACTCAGTGAACTCACAGGTCAGCTTGTCACACGAATCCTTCTGACAGTTGTCATGCTTCTGCAGCATTCTGTGGTGAAAACACAGGCTTTCCCCTTTCCCCAATAGGGTAGCTGTTCAGGATCAAGCCATATGCCGATAAGTAGATCCTTTTCATCTCACCTAGACATGACTATGTCTAGTTTTAAGATACTATAAGGCATTTATTAAGTTCTTTGACATCCAAATTTCAAAATTCTTAAAATAGAAATATGATTTATATAATGTGCACGGGGATATAATTCCTCCCCTACTTTGTTTTTTAAGAAGCTATAGTTTAATACCTTGTCTCTGAGAGTTATTAAATTGTTGACAAAACATCTCAAATACTTAACTGTTATAGTCAGTTTTAATATAACATGGGCAGTGACTAATTACACTTTCAGTTGTTTCTCTTGAAGAGCAGTTGTAACTAGAAAGCTTGAAAAGTTATTAATAGTCACATGTGCATAATTTATTTATTAATCAGAAATAAGAGCATTCATTTGCAGCAATTGATTAAGTATAAGTCCTCAAGAATTAATACCATTATGTGAAAACAGGTAGAATCTGAGGATACCAAGAACAATTTTTTTTTCAATTTGACATGGACATTCTCTAAAAATACCAAAATAATATCTTAAGCCATTACTGTTTTGATTATATAAAGAACGAGATTATTCTTATGTAAGGCCTGTAATCTGCCGAGATATAAATCCAGCATAGCATTGCCTTAAGGGGTCTTGTCCAGGCAATCCAGGACAAATTCTTAAATGCCCAAAAACAGTCTTCTTAAAAGAACAGCATTTTTCTTATGAGTTATATATGCATAAACCATTGCAAATTTGAGAATTTATAGTATCTGAGGGATGAACAATTTTAAGCAATTGTAAGCTCTGAGATATAATATTGACTATTAATATACAAATTAAAGCTTGATTATTTAACATTTTAAAGCACCATCTACAGCGCACAATTTAATTATCTGTGCTGAAGCAGGAGGAAATTCAAAAGAATAAACATGTGATCTAATTCACATATACTTTTCTCCCATAGAAGGGCTGTTTTTAAACACAGTAAATGGGATGCATGCATGAATGAACTTATAGAAGGAACAAGAGCATGCATAAAAACAATTTTTAACTTATCTTTAGGATAATGATTATCAATTTTATTTTAAAATGGTATGCAAAAGGCCAAATATCAATATTCTGCAATAACCAAATTAATTGCTGTTTGGAACAAGGAACAGACACTTTGTCAGGTTCTTAAGACACAATTTTTTGTTATAGGTTCTCTAAAATATACGAATTTATCTTACAATTCTTTATTAGCACCACAGCAGCCTTAATAGGATGTCAAAACTTTACTTTGAGGTGAACATCACCACGGCCTCGCCTGTCGCTCCCCAGGCCAAAGAGGCTGAAGCAGCCAGCCAGGAAACCGGAGCACCCCAATCCCCAGCAGGAAAAATATAGCCACCCCCAGCGGGGACAGGCAGATGCCCATGGGAGCAATGGTGCACGTGACCAGCCATGCCACTGAGTCTGCTACAAAGGCGCCTGCTTTCTGGCGCCCTCCCACACCAGCACCGCTCAGGGAAAGCTGCATACCCCACAGCCCTACTCCGCAGCAGCCAGCAGCCAGCCGACCTGCCTTCCGCATAGGCCAACGGTTGGCCGGGAGGTGAAGAAAGATGGCTTTACAATAATGTTTTCTCTTGCCAAAGAATTGCTGTGGGCACATTTAATAACCCTAACTAAAATAAGCAGCTAATATTTAATTACCATTGATTACAATTGATAAAAATTATAAAAGCTTTCTTTATTTTCTGCAAAGCTTTTTGTTCTTTGCCAGTTAATTTGTGTCTCTCAAGATAACATCCGACAAAGGTTTAAGTCACTTTAAGACCGTAAGGCGAATCCTTAGCCAATTAACATCTCCTGGAAGCTTTTGAAAATAAAATGTTGAAGCAAATCAATTTTTCGTTCTTAGATTTTTTTCTGTACCACAACTTTATAGTATAACTAAAACCCTAAATATTAAAAAGATATTGCCTCTGAATCTTTTCTGGAGCAACAGCTACTCCACAGAACTTTAAAGCTCATTGTGTGAGAGCAAAGATTTGAAATAAACTTCCCTTGAGAGGCATTAGCTAATAAAATACTTCCACTTAGGAAACAATATACACTGAAAGATTCAAACTCTTAGCTTCTTGTATTGAAGCAGAGACAATAAAATTTTTCTTACATAATGTAAAGCTATATTAGCCATACCTAGAGGCAAAATTTTCCAGTGATTACCAGTTCACTAGAAGCAAAACCTTTACAATTATCAAGATGCAAAAGAAAAAACAAACCTTTAAACCTATAATAACTTTACATGAAGTAGGCAAGCCAGATTGTAATGCCTTTATAAGTTCTACAGCCTGATTGACCTTTTATAAACTTTGACTTTGAACTTTTTTTAGAAAAACATCTGGGTAGATCTGCAACAGTGTTCTTTTAGCTAAAAGAAAATTCCCCTGGAGGCAGGAGAGGCAAGTTTCAAGAACTTCCTTAGGCACACCGTTTGCAAAACAAAAGAAAGTCACATAAGCCTTGCTGAGGCTGCTCTGAGCTTTGTATGGCTGTATGGCCACAGAGAGCTGTATTAGTGCCCTCATAAGATGATTACTGTTGTAATAATCTTAATTAACAATATATGGGTGAGTAGAAAATCTTAAATTTTCAAACTGCAAGCTGCAGACAATGGAACACTGGCAGTTTTAACCATAATTTTCAAGTTTCTTTTGCAATGCTAGGATAATATCTACAACCTTGGGAAAGCAAAACCCAATTTTAAAACAATTTATCATCTTTAAAATCAATATTAGAAGCATTACTATCATGTTACAAAGTTTGGCTGCCAATTTATACCTATGAGTGCATGACAGTGCAAATTTTAATGCTTCATTAAAGAGACTTGGTTTTAAATCTTATCTTTAAGTCTACCTTTTAGGATAAGAATCACACTAAATATTATCTCAACTAGAAGTATCCCTTAGAGGCCTAGTTTTTTGGCCTGCTTTATGCCACGGGTTTGAAAGACTCCAAACCTGAGTTACCAATTTAAAGCTGTCTTGCTACCAATGTTACAACTTTAAGAACAGTAAAAAACCAAATGCAGCGGCTACACGAGTCTTATAAATTTAGACCAATCAAAGAATTTTATTGTTTATAGCTATAGTTATAAAAAAGCATTTGTCATTTGCTAAACACAATAATCACGATTGCAGAGAATTTTCTAGGAAAAAACCAACTATCAGCTTTTTTGCCTTAAAACTAAGAAGCTGCAGACTCCCTTTCTTTAAAAGCAGTTTTTCCAGCAGTGGCTCCCCTGCTCTGCTTGATTCTTGGCTAAAGTGTGAGCCACTCTTGGGCTTTGCTGAACGAGCAGATAAAGTCTTAATCATTTTTATTTTCCAACATGAAACACAGAACATTGTCATTCAGACAACGAAACAAAACACACATGAATTGACACGTAAACAGATTTGGTGCACCAGACATTAGATAACACAAAGAGGGCAGAGAACTTCTGCCGCAGGGGCCGGAGAGAAAAAAGCAGGGCGTCCCCCGATTTTCTCTCTGTCTCTGGAAGAATTTCAAAATTAATTTTCCTTTATTTTATTTTATTATCTTAAACCCTATTCCTCTAGCTTGATGCAGTTCTCGACTGCAGACAACCGCCTGTTTTATTATTTTAAACCCTATTCCTCTCGCCTGAAGCAGCTTTTGAAAGCTGTGGACAACCGCCTGTTTTGTAGTTTCTAGTCCTTCGCTGCCGAACCATAAGTGGACCCAGCACCAGGTCAGCACTGTTCCAAACTTAGCCCGTAACCTGTCGCACCTCCAGCAACACTTTAAAAAATGAAGTTTAAAACCAGCGCTAGCATAAATACCTGTTGCTCACCGTGCCTGATATGATCTTCTGATTCTTTCCTTCTCGTGGAGCTCCACACAAGACAGCGATTCCCTCAGTGTTTCCCCGCCACTCCCATGTCCCTGGTTCGGACGCCAATCTGTTGTAAGCCGGCCCGGGGCCTACATGAACCGGGCACACCTGGGAGGCAGGCTGGGGCTGAAAGAGACTTATACTGTGAGAGAAATTAATGGAGACCAAGACACGTTTCTGTTCAAGGCCCGCGAGTTTACTAAGAGACTGTGCATATAAGGGGGAAGGCCCTGCCAGTTCACTCTTGGTGCCTGGAGCCGTTCAGTCAGCACTTTGTCGCCAGGCTGTTGCTTATTCAGGAATCTCTCAGGAAGACAGGTTCAGCCTCTCAGCAGGTAGCAGAAGAGCAGGGCAGTTGTCACTTCAAAAGAAGCCAAGTCGGAAAGATGCACCGCAGGTGGCCCCACCTCAGTGGCGACAAGGTTTGTACCAGCCAGCTTCAGGCTGGGGGAGGCTACAATTGTACACTGCGAATAGTCATAGAAATTCCAGCAAGGAGAAGTTTCATGCTTTATTTTGTTCATTTTGGACATGTTTGCTTGTTTTATCGACTGGTTGGTTTATTGAGTTAGGGTCTGATATAGTTCAGGCTGTCCTCAAACTTGCTATAAAGCTAAAGATGACCACGAATTCCAATCCTCCTTCAGCCGCCCAAGTGATAGAGTTAAGGGACTGTGCCTCCATTCCTGACCGGTTTGGTTGAGACAGGGTCTTACTATGGATGAGCTCATCTTGGAACTCGCTATATAGCTCAGATTAGCCTTGAATTTTCAGCAATCCTCCTGCCTCTGTCTCCTAAGTACTGGAATTACAGTTTTTCGCTACTACACCAGCTAGGGAACTGTGTAAACATGTAAGGTTAGATTACATCAGTATTCTTGAAACATTTCTTCTTGGGAAGTCAAAGGTAATGCCAGCAACTGACCTGGTGTCTGTTGAAGGCCCCTGGTCTCAGGCCACTTTCATGAGGCACTTATTTCACTGTTGAGATCCCTGTTCTTCTAGCTCAGTCGCTTCTCCAATACCCCGCCTCTTTAAATCACCACACTGAGCACTGGGTTCCAAAAACTGGAGTCAGGGCAAGCATTCATTCTGAATACAGAATGATCCTTCCTAGTCCATGCCTGGAAGCACTTGGCTAGATTCTTCAGAAATAGAACCATCAAATCCTAAACACACAGCTGTTTTTTAAAGCCCGTGGTAGATGCTGGTATTTTCAGGTTGGCTGGTTGCAGTTTCATATGTCTTGTAAATGTAGAGAAAACGGGCCTAATTAATCCATGATCATCACACATCTATAACAAAGAAGCTTTGTGGAAGTCGAAAAGTATTTTTCATAACAAAGTTTTAGGCTTATCTTTGAAATGCCCTGGATCAGGTGTTAGAGAGCTGCAATACCCTGTGGAAGCTGTGTCCATCTTCCACGTTAGTTGAGTGATGTGTACTAGACACATAATTTTAGAATTCTGAGTGGAATCAAAATGCAGCATTGGCCCTAGGGCTTACGAGGGATTTTGCCAAAAAACTAGACTACAACAGGCTGTTTTTGAGTCGGGACAGCGAACTCTAGAAGACAGGGATCTAGGTTATAGGTGCTAAGTTTCCAACTGGTCTGCAAACTGCACCGCCCACTCTACATGTTTTTCCAGTTGTAGAAAAAAGGAGGCACAAGTGGAGTACCAAGATCATGACGGTTACTTTGAAACTTTTTTGAGTCTGACTTTCCTTCACTCCTCTGAGAGGCTGCAATCATCCAGTCTGTGACTCCCTCTCTTACTCCGCGCCGCAACCATGCCAATCCCACCCGAAAACTTCTAAATAAAGCCTGTCTTCAGGAAGTCCTGGTAGACGACTACCCCTTGAAAGTCAGAGATAGAGCCACAGCTGTCGTAGCACTTAGTCCGGACCACGCCACTCCCAAAACCACGACCTCATCCGCCTCCGAGAGCCCCGCCTCTTATCCGCTCCTCAGTACTGTTCAGAGAGCCACGCCCCTCCCGTCTGAGGCCTGTCCCCCTTGCCCCGCCTCTGTAAGCCACGCCCTCTCCCGGCTCTCCTCTTTTCTCAGAGCCACTCCCTCTCTTGGCCCTGCAGCTCTTCCCCGCCCTGCCTCCTGTGGGCCACGCCCCTCCTGACTTTGCCGACCACGCCCTGGCCCCGCCCCAGGCCGCCTGGCCTATCCCTATTTGGTCACTGGGGGGACTGGCGGCGGCGTCTGCAGGGGAGCGGTAAGGGCGGAAGGGGACGCGGAGCGGTCGCGTGCGCGGAGAGCAGCTCTGGGCGCCGGGCGGTTGCTGCGGGCGCTCAGGGGCCCTGGGAACAATGGCGCTGTGCGCGCGGGCCGCGCTGCTGCTGGGCGTGCTGCAGGTGCTGGCGCTGCTAGGGGCGGCGCAGGACCCGACCGACGCTCAGGGTAAGTTGGCAGGCGCAGAGGAAGCGCACTGCGGCGGCCTGCCTCTCCATGTTCGGCGTCCGCGTGGAAAGTTCCACGCGTCCACGGTAGACTCCCACCCCAACCTCATTTCCCTCTTCGCCCGCGGGCCACCTGCGGAGCGAGACTCCGTCTCTCCCCTGCTTGGGGACGGCAAGCCGGCGTGGTGTGCAGAACTTGCTGAGTTTCCCTGGGATGGCCCTTCAGCCGAAGACTCAAGTTGGTCCTCTTCACTGTAGTTCTGTGGCTGGTAGCAAGACCTGTAGATTGAAATTTGTTCGCTAACTGCCGCAAAAACAGGTCTGATTGTCTACCCACACAGCTTCCTGCTGAAGGTACTCCCAGAATTCAAGTTGGATTCCAGGGCCAGTTCGGCTGAGTGGGAACCTTGGGTGTACGCGCCTTGTTCCCCTGCGCAGATGAGGCTTGTGCTCGGACTGTAGTCACTACTGCTGCATACGCAGCAGCCTTGAGGTCCCTGTGGTCCAGAGCCTACGACGTCATCATTAAGGTCATAACAAGATGATGTTGACAGCCTTCTGTGTTGGGGATTTTGTTTCTCTTCGAAACCTTGACGTTTTGAACACTTTGAGAAGAACTCTGAGTTTGTGAAAATTCTATTGTCCCTTGTCATCTACTAGAGTCCAGTCGCTAGGGAAATAGTAAACTAGGATAAGAAACTTTAAATGACCAAAGTCTTTGTGATTTTCAGCTCAGTCATCTGTTGTGTTTTTCAGTCTCATCTATGAAGGGATAACCAGTGAGTTTACTTAAGCAGATGATTTAGGCCCAACACCTGCTTTGGCTGGAATAATCTGGGTGAATTAAACAACCCTATTTCTGTTGTGCTGAATTTCACTGTGTTTTGTAGAGTCAGGATCTCTTGTATCCATGAAGCCCTAACTGGCTTTGAACTCCCTATGTGGCTGAAGATAACCTTGAACTTCTGATATGCCTAACTCTACTTCGGGGATTACAGGGCTTCTTCACTTCGATTGGTTATGTTTTATGTTTGCTCTTTTGACTTGTACCAGTGACAAACTGGAATTGCAGGACTACTTCTGAGATCAGTTAAGGAAAGAATGTTGAGACTCTGTCTTAGAGCAAATATTAGACTGCTTATGGGAGGAGGCCTTTATCCTACCCAGCTGCTTGCCTTGTGTGTACAGATTTTTTTCCTCTCACGAATTACTGATTGAAGTGGAGTGCCCTTTTCTATCTTTTGCCCTCAAAACATTTTTGTTGTTGTTGCTGTTGGACTTTCTCACTATGCTCTGATTGTGAGTGTCTCACTAGAGAGGTTAGTGCTATTTGGAAAACCTGAAATGCTCTGATGCCATGATTTCATGAACTAATAGAACCAATTCAGTTCTATAGAGATACCTTCAAACTGTGCTAAAAGAAGGTGTTGTTAAGGGAGTGTCAGGACCAGGCCTCTGGCTAATCTGAGGCACTTTTTAAGGCCAGCCAGGGCTACTTAAAGGAGACAATATCTAAAGATTTTAACAGCAAGCCAAAAAAACCAAATAACTAATATTTGTAGTCTTTATGTACAGCATGTAATTAGTCCAATTGGCATTACAATACATGGTGATTTTTAACAGTGTTCTGAAACATAGCTAATATTCCAGGTTCATTTTCTGCCATTGTTCCGCACCACCACCACTATGCTAAATTGAGGTTTGTAAATCACCCTTAGAAACCTTACCAGCCATCTCCTTTTCATAGCTGAGAAATCCTAGACTTCATGCAGTAAGCTAACTTATTTAAAGTAAAACAAGTATTACACCTTTGACTTCAGAGCAGAATCCAATCTCAACCATTTCATCATCATGCCACACCTGCTGTCCAGGGTATTGTAGAAAAGAGGAAATAATGCCATTGAACTTTTGGCTTTTTAAAATACTATTCTGCTTGACATGGTGGCATACATTAATCCCAGCATTCCAGAGACAATGCATGTTGATCTCTATGAGTTTCAGGCCAGCTTGGTCTACATAGTACCAGAATAGCTGGGGCTGTATAAAAAAACCTCTGTCTCAAAACACCAAGATAATAAAATAAATATATTATTAATAATAATGATTCCAGGTGTGGCGGCACATACCATTAGTCCTAGCATTTGGGAGGCTGTTAGTATTTTTTGATGGCAAATAACAAATTCATTTTCAACAACCTTAGGAGAATGAAATAATTTTTCATTAACTTGTAACTAAAGTTACAAAACTTTAACTTGTAACTGAAAGTGTGGCAATGTCTGTTCAAACATTCAAATATTTTGCCCAGAAATGCTGTCTTGGGAGTGACAGTAACTGAGTCCAGACACAGGTTGACCATGCTATAGAGATGTGCTGAGTATTGTAGCAGTGGGACACATTGCTTGTTAATAGCTTGTTCACCTTGATGCCAGAAGAGGGAGGACTCACGATGACTTGGTTGAGGAAGGAGCAGCTGATGATGCAACAGCAGGACGATATGGGAGGAAGAACATAGATCTATGCTGGCTTTGCAGATAATCCACCTGATCCACATCCAGACTCACTAAAGAGTTGAATAGTTTTTTTCTGGGCCTCAGTTCCTGTCACTGCAAAACGATGCTCCTGTCATAAAATTACCAGGAGGCTAAGATGAAGGAAACTTCTGTCTATAAGCACTTTATATTGTTGGCCCCAACTTGATACCTGCCAAATACATCTGCATTGATCCGACCTTTCTGAGTTCTGTCTCACACTGAATGATTATCCCATCCGGAGGAAGATACATGAGAAATAGATTGAACAGTTGCTAAAGATTTCAGTTATTATTGCTGGCTTTTCTTTGCATTTTAAAGGTTTCTTCGGTTTGTTTTGAGTGAAGGGGATTGTTGGGAGTGAGTTACGTTAGAAACAACACCTTTGTGCCTCTTTACACAAGGAGTATCTCAGAGTAGGACTCAGCCTGATATCAACAGGGTTGGTCTCTATGACAAGGAACAATAATAGTATTATTTGAGCTCCCTTCCTGTGTGGGTTGTAGTCTTTATTCAGATTCCAAAATAAACCACTGAAAAGTTGCTTACCTGAAAAGTGAATCCGCTTGACCTACTGAAGTCTTAAGGCACTAGCTTAAAATTACAAGTCATACTGAGATTGTCACTGAAAAGTGAGAAGCCTACAAATCTCTTTACACTGATTGACACTGGGGTTGCTGGTGGTTTTAAGACCAGGAGGCACCCATGAACAAGGAGGGCCTTTCCAGAGTGTCCATACCACCCAGAACAGCTGACATCACTTCTGCAGGCACCTCAACAGAGCGGTTGTCACCAAAAGGTGGCACATGCCAGTTGCTAAGTTGCTAGGGAAGGAAGCTTGCTGTGTTCTGTGTGAAAGATCTAACAATGCAGCCTCAAACTCACTGACAGCTCCAGGATGTTTCTTAGCAACAATGGTACAAGCAGAACTCCAGTGGTATTATCTCCCCTCCCCCATACCACTGCCATCCGCAGGCCATGCCCATCTGCAGCTGCAAGTTCCCCTCCCTCTCATCTGCATACAAGCTCCAGAGACTCACAATATCTGGGGTTAGGGGAGTGGGATGTATGCATGATGGATTCACATAAACTAAATGGGTCTCTCATTTACTTCAAGCTCACAGTTCCTTCTTCAAAATGCAAAGCCCTTGTCCTTCCCACTGTAGCCCAGGAAGCAGAGACAGCCTGGCTGTAAGCATGTCCAATGGACTGCTCATCAACCTGGTGACTCTGCCACATGGGCCTGAACTCTTCCTCAGGGCCCCCATCACACTGTCTTTCTATGGTATAGCAACTCTTCAGATCTCTCACACAAAGACAGTCAGACAGTTGGCTTCAATGTGTACACCCCTTGGAGCCCCAAACCTTTGATTGAAGGTTAGAGGGCTCCTGCTATGTTCCAAGTTAAATCTTCAGTATGCTTTAATAATGGATGTCTTTATTTTTGTAGGCTCTGCAAGTGGAAACCACTCAGTGCTGACCTCCAATATTAACATAACAGGTAAATATGAAAGATTCAAGGTTTCCTTCCAGGTAGCTATAGCCATACTGGCCTGGTAAGTGTATTTAAGCTGATATAACAACCTCAGCCTCAGCTGAGGTTCCCTCCTCCCAGATGACTGAAGCTTGTGTCAAATTGACAGAAAACAGTAACCAGGACAGGCCAAGTCTCAAACAAAAAGAAAAATACTGCTTTTTTTTAATATTGCAGGAAAGAATTTTATATTCTGCATGTGGCTGATGAATGTGTGAGTCTTCAGGTCCTCTAATGAGCAGAATTCCTCTGCACCATCCTGGCTGTTTCTAAATGCATCTCTCTCTCATCAGATTCCAACCTGCCATACTTAGTGAAACAGTTAGGCCCTCAGCTCACACTTAGTTTGGGACAAATGAGCTCCTTCTTGGGGCTGTGCACTCAGTAGCTTGCAAGTGTTATCATATTGCATAACAGGGCATCTTCTCAATGGCCTTGTTTCCAAGGCTGAGTCAGAAACTGGAAAAGGTTACATATATCCTGGTCTTCCTCAGTACTTAACTGCATGTCTATGATACACCATCACAGCCTGGTTGCTTGGGGCACAAAGTGGGCTACACCTTAACCTCCCTCAAGTGTTTGTGTTTAATATTCTCCTGGCAAAACATAGATGAGATAAAATTACTGACTTCTACCACTTAAGTTTACAGTTCCTGCCATTATGTGCATTCATTCACATTGTGCAACTGTATGGAGTTGTCATTGTTAATTTCTTCGGACCATGCCAATCAACACAGCTTAGGCTTGCCTCAAGTTCACTGTGTGAAATACAAGCTGGTCCTGAACTTGTAGTCCTCCTGGCTCAGCCTTGTGGGTACTAGGATTAGAGACTCTCAGCACCTCCCTGGTCATGAGCTTCTGTCCCAGTGGGTCCCCTGGAGTCCCGTTTGTTTCTCCCTCACAACTTTGTGCTTTGTTCTCCTCAGCCCCGCCTTTCCTGCCTGTGCCTGGGGAGACATAGCTGTGCTCCTGTTATAACCATTGTAACAGCTGTGCTGAGTTTCCGAATATGAAGAAATATTACTAAATACAGAAGACTTTTCACTGGGGAGAAGAGGGCTAGAAAGATGACCCCAATAATAGTATTTATTCCTGAGTAGTTAAAACTGCTTTACATATATGTTATTTGACTGTTAGGAGGGTGTCTTTTCCTATTGACCTATTTTAGAGGGAAGGAAGACGTGTGTGTGTGTGTGTGTGTGTGTGTGTGTGTGTGTGTGTGTCAGTGTGTGTGTGTGTGTTGTAGGAGATGACGTTATCAGATAGGAGCTTATATTGTTCTTATCAGCAGATAACGTGAGCTCAGTTCCCAGCCCCCACATCAGAGGACTCACACACACCCGAACCACTAAGTCCAGGGAATACAATGGCTTTGGCCTTAGCACGCACCTGTACTCATGCACACACAGGCACACATGCACATAGTTATAACTAAAATGATCTCTTTAAAAACAAAATAGAGCTTTAAAAGGTGTGGGGGAGTTACAGGGTGGGGGGAGGACTTGATTTGGGCATTCCTAAATTTCCATGAAGAGCCACTTCACACTCCACCTGTTCAGTTCTTCATGCTGTTATTTACATTCACATTTGTGTGTGTGTGTCTATATACTGGCATCTGAAGATTGCTGGTAATGTGTGATGTCCATAGATTTCTCCTCATGGGGTGTGGAGTGGAGTAATCACACACTGTTATGTCTACTTACTGAGCATATGTATTTTTGGATAACCCACTTGACTTGGTGCTATTTCAGGCACAAATAGATCTGTGTTTGCAGTCATGAATGTTCCATCAAGGGATGGGAAGGGAGCATAAGGAAGTAAGGATGACTTTGGATGATGCTAACAAGTGAGCAGATTAAAATACATGCATGCATGTGTTCACACGAGCGCAAGCACACACACACACACACACACACACACACACATGCAGTCGAGACCTAGCAAGGTCTGCTTCAGGTTCTTCTGTGTGGGTTGACCTGTATAAGGCTGGAGGGAGCCAGTCCTACCCATCCCAGAGGAAAGAATGTTCCATGCAGGAGAAGTCACTAGCGTAGACACCTTATTGCTGGTGCTCTTGAGACTGGAGTGAGCCACTTCCAAGAGTATCAGCAGTGACCACCTGGCACATAGAGGCTGTCTGCTCTTCAGTTATGGTATCATGCACAGGAGCCAGAGAAACCAAACAATTACATATTAGCTGTCAAAAACATAGGTGACCAGAAGCAGGAGTCCTGGCCACTCAGTTAGCTCTTCAGACAAGTGAGAGCTCTTTTTTGTACAATATCTTTCAGTGAGTCTAACCTTCTGCACTCTCTCATTTTCAACAGTTAAAATGATGTAAGCAGCCTGGCTTTGTTTCCATGTGTCTATAATACACTGGAGTTGTAGTCGGGAGCCTTACTGCTTGTGATTCAACCAGGGTTGGCTGCTGTACTGTTCTGTGGAGTGCACAGTAACACTTTCAGCTTTTGTAACTGGGGTTCTTTTTGTTGCTGTTGCTGGCTTATCTGTGCCTTTCCCCACTTTATGGTTATAAAGGTAATTCTGGGTTCATGTGGAAATTTTGTAATGTATAATAAATAGCTAACATCATTACTTGAGGTATTTTATTTATTTTGTGTGCATGTGTACATAGGAATGAGTTCTCTCTGTCCACCCTGTGGGTCCTGGGGATGGAACTCAAGCTGTTAGAATTAGTAACATGTGCCCTTACCAGCTGAGCCACCTTGCCAGTCCAGTAACAATGCTTTACACGTGAAAATTGCTAAAAGAATAGATTGTGAGGTCTTACCATAAAAAAATAAATGTGTGAGAGAGGACATGACTTGGCCATTCCCAGTGGGTGAAAACGTGTTATACATAGTAAGTGTGTACACAGTTTTACTCTACTTTGGTTAGTTTTGGGTTTCTTTGGGGTTTTTTGTTGTTGTTGTTGTTTTGTGTGTTTGGGTTTTTCTTGTTGTTTTTCCCAGCTGAAATTCATGAGCACAGTATTTGAAACATGGGGCTACAGAAATTCATAACCCTATTCTTACAATAGACTTCTGTATGTGACCCACTGTCCTCCCTCCTTCCTTTCTTTCTCCTTTCTTTCTTCTTTCTTTCTTCCTTTCCTTCTTTCTTTCATTCTTTTCTTTCTTCTTTCTTTCTTTTTTTAAACAACAGAAGCAAAATTACGTTATCTAGAGAAAAGCAGTAGTACATACAGTTCAGAGTGGGCTATATAGTCAAGTATAGTCAAGATGACCAGTAGGCCGGCCACATGAACAAGAGAACAGTCACTGTGTGAGGCTTCCTTTCTGGGGTTCAGGAGGCGGAGATTGCTCACCAGGGGATGAGCATGGACACTGTTCTGTGGTTTTTATTTTTTATTTTGTTTTCTTTTTCTTGTTTGTTGTTTAAATTTTTTTTTCATACAACATCTCATCACAGGCTCCCCACCTCTAACTCTCACCAGATACTGATTTATGAATTTTGCTTTGAATCGAGTTTCCTTTCTACTTTGCCAAGAAAGGAAAAGAGGGGAGGAAGGAAAGGGAAAAAAGAGAATTTAAAAAAAAAAACAACTAATAAGGTGTGCTTCTGCTCCGAGACTGGCCTGAGGGCTCTGGGAACTGGTTTGGCTGCTTACTGTCTCCACTAGTTTTTTGTGTCTACCCATAGTATGTATTTCATGTTGTTGGTTGGCTATGGGTGGTATGCAGTCTCTCTGAGTCTTTCCTCTCAGCTGGGCAGCACAGGGTAGATGGAGTGGTATATAAAGCCCCTGACACACAGCACCAAAAAAAACCTAGAACTCAAGTGGTTCTGTTTTTACTCCTCCTCCTTCTCTAGACTCCCCCTGCTCCCCTGCTTCAGGGCCTTTACCTGGACTGTTCTTGATACGTAAGGTACTGTCCTCTCCTGTCTCTGCCTTTGCCTGCCTGCTGTTCACTTGTCACACAGAGTGCTGAACTCTGAATGCTCAGGCTCTACTCCTTGGTGAACAGTCCATGATCTCTGGTGTGTGTGTGTCTGTGTCTCTGTGTGTGTGACCCAGTAGCTCACTAGTCTAACTATAAATAGTGCCTGAAGGAGCAGTGCTGATTTCAGTCACCATCTTTTACCAGGGTCCAGAGCAGGACCTGGCACACATTACTGTTGGAACAGTAAGCAATAAGCAAGTGTTCTGCATGGAAGAAGGCAGTAGTGTGCAGGCTGCTCCAGCCCTGGGTGCCAGGAGTCACCAAGGTGTAGCCAGCATAAGAGCACAGGGCTCTTGTGATCATGGATTTGCCATAATTAGATTCTGTGTAGAAGCAACCTTGACTCTTGCTTCTTCCTCAGATCAGGCTCTGTCCTGCTGTATTCTGGGTAAGGCCTCCACAGCGGATGCTGGCACCCGGCAGCTTCTGGCTCTGCTCTGTGTTTCTGTGAGCGCATAGAAAAGACTGGTCCCAAGGCTTCCTAAGTGGACAGAGACTTGCTGAAGTCTCCCCTGGCATTTGAAGTTGATTGTGTTGATTATGATTCAACAGAAGCCACAGAGAAACACAGAGCTGGGCAATCCCATGGTTTGATTGACACTTCAAAGAGCAAGGTTCATGATTAGGAACCTGTCTGCTGAGTACAAATGGCTCTGAGCCCCTCCCTCCCAGTGGTGGGAAGCCATATGCAGGTGCTCTGCTGATGAATTGGGTATAGCCAGTGGGAGCAGGGGCTTCAAGCTGGTGTTTTGAGCTCAGATGTTTTGTTATTCGGGTCACACACATTTGGAGACTATTTCAGAGGGAGAAGTTAAGATGGAACACTGGCAGGTCACAACAAACCAGACAGACCCAGCAGGCAGAACTGTGCGAGGAGGGAAAAAGACTTGGCCTACAGAAGAGAGAGACTCCCTCTTGCTGTGCCTCCTTGTCTGTGCAAGGCAGAAGTGACAGGGGTGGTCACATGTGGAAGAGGGCAGTGTAGAGTTTCCCATTGAGAAGGGTCCACGTGGATCAAGGGATCCCTGAATCCTGGAAAGTATCTGGCAGTTGGCTTATCTATCACTTTTTAACTTGTGACATAAACTTTACAACTTGCTGCAGTCTTTTACTTCTGTATTTACATGTGGATTTGTCTGTGGGTGTGGGTCAGTGTCTGTGTGTCTGTGTGTCTTGACACATGCATGCAATTACCATGGAAAACAGAAGAGACACACGTGGTGGTGAGCCATTCTGTGAGATTTGGGAACATGATTTCTCTAAAAGAGCAGTAAGCATTGTCTTAGTCACTCTTCTGTTGCTGGGAAGAGACACCGTGACCAAGGCAACTCTTATACAAGAGAGCATTTAATTGGAAGCTTGTTTATTCATTCCTCTCACAGCAAAGAGTGTGGCAGTGAGCAGGTGTGGTGCTGGAGAAGTGGCTGAGAGCTACACACTGATCCAAAAGCACAGATCCATGCTGAGCCAGGTGTAAGCTTTTTGAAACCTCCCAGCCCACCCCAGTGACATGCTTCCTCCAACAAAGCCATGCCTCCACACGTGTTCTCAGAACCTGTTCCCGGATTAGCCATGAAATTTCGGTTCAGGGCACCTACTGGTTCACAAGCACCTACAACTCCAGCGTGAGGGGACCCAATGCTCCTTCTGGCCTCCGTGGTCATTGCACTTGAATGTAAACACATAATTAAAAACAAAATAATGTTTTAAATGTTGGTACTATGGCCATTGAGATGAGACTGGAAGGTAAGTGGGTGGGCACTAAGACACATGTAGGTTGTCCTGGAGATTCTGAGAACATGTGTGTTAAGCTGACCTAAATGGACTTAGTCATGATGGGGACCCCTCTGCTATTCTCTGTAACGGCTCATGATTCAGTTCGGAAACTTGAACAAAGTTTAACTTTCCTGGAGACTGTTCCCTTTCCTCTCTTGACAGTCTTCTGCAAGAACAGTAACCATTGTTTGGGATTTGAGTGGGTTTTTTCTTTTTTTTCTTTTTTTCTTTTTTCTTCTTTCTTACAAGGTCTGTCCATTTTTCCTGATTGTGGTTTCTCGTGGTCTACCTTACTGTAGGCTGGCGGAGCTGCAGGTGCTCACCACCACACATGGCGTTGACAGCAAACTCTTTAGAGTTCTCGTGTGTGTGAGCAGGTGCTGTTTTGCTCAGTTTCTACCTTGTGTCACATATTGTGATGATCCCCAGCCTATTTGTGTCACAAGATGGCCAGTGTCATTCTCCTTTGCCTGCTCTGCGCTGTCTTTGTTCAGCAGCGGGTGGACAGTGAGGCCGTTTGCATTTTGTGCTGATCGTGACTAGCTGCAGTAAGTGGGTGTGCAGATACTCATCAGCAGGCTCGCTTCCTCTCCTCTGCATTGAGACCCAGGCACTTGTGAGCTGCCCGATGCTGACCGGGAAATGCTAAAGTGGTCAACTAATGTTGAAATTTTATCTCCACAAGACCGACTAATGTTTGCCTTCGGTGTCTGGGAGCTCCGGTGTTGAGTATTCAGAGCCCTCACTTCCTCTTGCTAGCTAGACTGAACTCCCAGCATTGTGTGATGGTCATATTTATTTGGACTGCTTTTGTATTAACATGTATTTTATCTGTAAGGTCTTTTAGGTTCCATTTTCATGGGATGTTGTCTTCCATCTTGTAAATTCCAGTTTTCTTGTCCCCAAACAGTTGAACTTAGTTTATTATAAAGACCGTATAGGAAACCCCAAATTTAGTGATTGCCTTTTAATTGGAGGATTTAATGCATTCACATACAAAGTTACTGTTGCTAGAATGAATCTGAGTCTCGATATTTTACAACCAGTTCTCTAGTTTTGCTGCATCTCTTCCTTGCACATCCTTGTGGCTAAGTGACTCATAGTATGCTTTGGTTCCTTGTTTACTACATTTAGGTTTTAACTACTACTCTTGATTTGTGTTCCTTTTTTTCCATGTAGCTTGGAAGAAATCAACCTTGATTATAATTAGCTGTTTCAAAATGAATTCACTGATTACCTTAGCACTTAGGGACAGGAATAGCTAGCTGATTACTGGTGTGCCAGTGGGAGACTATCACCAACGATCTTACTCAGCTGCCATATTACTGGGAAGATTATTTTTTTAAACATGCCATGTGCTCTCTTTATCATCCTTTTCTAGTTTAAGAAAAGAAAGGCTTTCAATGTTACATAGCAACAAAAAACACAGCACAATGTGGTGATTGTAAACATCCTTCTTCATATTATAGAGTCAAGGTGGTTCTTGTAATTCCTTAACAGAGTGGAAACTTAAGGTTGTAGGTTATTTAGCACCATTGTAGAGCACTTGCTTAGTGTAGAGGAAGGAGTGCAGTGCCAGAGTTCTATACCTGGCACTGCAAATAAAATAAAACATAGATACATAGATGAATAAATAAATAAAACAATTATGTATATCATAATGAACTCTTTAGTGTGGAATAATTCTAGTAAAGAAATTGATTCTAGATTCATTTCTACTGGAGTTTGGGTTAAATTTCCTACTTGTGAGAGTTCTTGTTTTACTTGGCTTCACTTGTTCTCATCTTCCCCAATGCTGGGATTACAGGCCTTTGCCTCCAGCACCTCACTAATCCTGTAAAGGATCAGTTTTCTGAAACAGGAGGCCTTTGATGTTAGGGGTTGTCTTAGTTAGGGTTTACTGTGAAGAGACAGCACAACCTCAGCAATTCTTATAAAGAGAAATATTCAATTGGAGCTGGCTTACAGCTCAGAGGTTTAGTTCATTGTCATCGTGGTGGGGAGCATGGTGACATGCAGGCAGACACGGTGCTGGAGGAGCAGAGAGTGCTACATCTGGATCCACAGGCAACAGGAAGAGGCAGTGAGCTGGCTTGAAACCTCAAACCCCAGTGACATACTTCCTCCAGGGTTAGACCTACTCCAATAAGGCCACATCTCCTAATAGTGCTGCTACCTATTGGGCTATGGGGGCCGTTTTCTTTCAGACCACCACATTCCACTCCCTGGCCCCATAGACTTATAACCATATTATAATGGAGAAATGCATTCAGTTCAATTTCAAAAGTTTCCATTATCTTTCAGCGTCAACCCTATTTAGAAGTCCAAAGTCTTTTTGAAGACTCACAGCAATGACCTAACTGTAACCCCCTATAAATTCAAAATCAAAGCGCAGATCAGATACTTCCAACATATAATGGCACAGGATATCCATTACCATTCCAAAAAGGAGGACAGGGAGCATAGTGAGGAAATACTGGACCAACGCACGACTGAAAACCAGCTGGACAAACTCTTTATCACTGTGTCTGATCTCAATGCGCTCTTCAGATCTCCAACCCCTTTTAACTTTGTGGACTGCAACTCACTTCTTTCTCTTGGGCTGTTTCCACTCCTTACTAGCAGCTTTCCCACAGATATCCACAGATATTACTAGCAGGTATCCACAGATCTGGCATGTCAAGCATCTTGAGAGCTCTAAGGCAATCCATCCTTCACCTTTCCAGCTTCACACAATGGCCTTTCTAGGCCTCCATGCAGGGACATGCCTAGCCTCAGCCATTTTCCTTACTCACATCAGGAGATTCTATACCCCTTTCTTTTATCCTGACTCTAAAGCCAGAACTATGTGGCCAAAGATGCTAAGTTCTGCTGCTGATAAAGCTTGAACATGGGCCCTTCTTTTAAAATAGACCTTCTTCTGCTCTCTGTTTTCAGTGGTTTCCTTCATTGCCTAAGCTTGCTGTCCTGGAACTTGCTCTGTTAAACAGGCTGCCCTTGAACTCTGAAATCCACCTGCTGACTCTCCAGCACTGGGACTAAAGGTGTGCACCACCACACCCACTGCTAAAGTCCCCTTTAAATCCTTCTCACAGGTTGGAAGTTTAGCAGGGTGAGGTCTTGTCCTGAGGTCACCGCTCCCTTTATTCCCTTTAGCATCAGGCTTTTCTTTAAACTTCTCATCTATGTTTTATATTTTTCCTTGCTGAGCTTGCTCATTTTCATTATAGATATGCGTAAGACTGGCCACTAATAACTGTGCCACATAGGCTGTTTTGAAATCACTTCTACTAAAGCTGTTAATCCATGTTTTCAGTTTAGCCTCAGGCAGATTTTTTGGAGAAGGCCAGAAAGCAGCCACATTTTGCATGAAATATAACAAAAATAGTCTGTGGTTTCACATACTAAAATCCCTTTCTGAAATCTCTTGAGCCAGGTCCTCACATTTTAGATCACCCCCAGGACAACTGTCCTTCATGCTTCTATTAGTATGACCCGTTAAGAACCACTTAAAAGCATTCAGTTGCTTTTCTAATCCAAAGTCCACATTCCAACAACAAAAAGTATGGTCTGCCCTGTTCTAGCAATGCCCCATTCCCTAGTACCAACTTCTGTCTTAGTGTTCTAGTGCTGTCAAGAGACACCATGGCCACAGCAACTCTTAAAAAGAAAAACCATTTCACTGGGCTGGCTTACAGTTCAGAGGTCCATTATTGTCATGTTGGGAAACGTGGTGGCAGAGTGCCAGACATGTTGCTGGAGAGATAGCTAAGAGTTTTACATCTGGATCTGCAGGCAGCAGGAAGAGACTGTGAAGCCACTAGGTCTAGCTTGAGCTTCTGAAACCTCAGAGCCCACCCCCCAAGTGGCTTACTTGCTTCAACAAAGCCACATCTAATAGTGCCCTATAGGCCTGTGGGTGGTTTTTTTGTTTGTTTGTTTGTTTGTTTGTTTGTTTGTTTTTTAAAACAAAATCTCAGTGGTTCAATTTTACCGATGAAAACTCAGGAGCCAGATGTTAAGAGTGAAAGCCTATAGCTCAGAGAGGCAAAGAAAGCACCCAGCTGACCTTCCTCCTCAGGTCTTGTCCCAGAAGCAATGCCCCTCTCTCTTGCTCCAAACTGAATGTCCCTCCCCTCTACTTCCTGTGTGTCTGTCCATAATCCACATTCCCTACTCTCTGGTTTAATAATAGTATGTTCACTTCTTGTCAACTAGTTGTTTGCTCTAACTCTTGACCGTTGACTTTATTTAATCCTGTTTACAATAGTCAAGCAGAAAAGTCTTGGATTAAAGGTGTGTGCTAAGGCTGAGCCACACCACAACTAGAAACAGATTTTTTTTTTCCAGTAAATAACACAATCTCGGGTTTCAAGGTATGATCAAATACCCTGTAGCATAAGGGGCCATTTTATTCAAGCCATCACAGGGGGTCAGGGATCCAGCCCAGGTGTTCTGCCCCTGAGGTTTGTCCCCAGACATTTGTTTTTAAAATATCTTACCATGTATGCTTTGGAAGTCTGCTAGTTACCCTGAGGCAAGGAGAGACAGAGCTCAGCCAATGTCTGTGAACCTGAAAGCTTTGCTGGACTTTGACACTTGATGCTGAAGTTGCTCATAGAGGGTTGTATCAGCTCCTTTCAGTCACTGTGATGCAGTGTCTCAGCAACTGCAGCTAAGGGAGAAAGGGTTTATTCTGGCTTGAAGGTTAGGGGGTGCAGAGCTGCAGGAGCATGGAGCTGGCCCAGCAGTCAGGAAACAGGCGGGTCCTATTTCATCTGCACACAGGAAGTACGGGGGACAAGAAATGGGACACAGCCTGTCCTAGTGACTTACTTCTTTCATCGAGGCTCTGTCCTGAAGTGCTACCAGCTGGGGACCAAGTGTTCCAGAACAAAGGCCTGTGGGGGACGTTTCTCATTCAGGTCACTACAAGTGTAGGTGGTGGAAACCTCCTGTGCTTCTGAGCGGTGAGCACCCATATGCATGAGAGGAGGTTCTGACCACAGGGAGGGCCTGAAGTTCACGCAGGCAGAGCGCCTGACTTGACTGTAAGGTGCAGACAGTGTTTGGGATTAATAAATTCCCTTTGGATCCTGTAGCTCTTAGACTTTTACTGTCTGTTCCTGGCTTTGCCCCCTTGCCTCCTACACATGGTGAAGATGGAAGCCAGGCCTCACACTGCTAAGCAAGACCTCCCCCAGGGAGTGGCACTTTACTGTGTACTTAGGAGGAGGGAAGTTACTGTACAGCGTTAGGGTCTGTGCCTCAGTTTCCTTCTAGTACTGCTTCTTGGGGTTACAAGGATCAGAATTAGTACAGGCAAATGCCTGGAGCAGCAGCTGACACGCGCAGGTACTCTGAACCTACTAGCATCCTTGTTAGGATGGAGTCCAGCATGCAGGAGTGGAAAAGTCAAGGTTGGAGTTAGGGCACCATGGCTACTTAAGAGTCTTAAAGCTACAAATCGCCAGCTGCCTTAGTGATGTTTGCTGGCAGTTCTGCTGTTGAACTGGATATTCTTTTGTTGGTGGCAACAGAGGTTCATTTGTATCCCAAATGACATAGGAAATTTTTCAGGTCCATAAAGGCACAGAGACGTAATTGGACATAGATAAAAACTGCTAGGATGCCTCAGGTGAGGTGGAAGGTAGGAAGAAGGAAAACTGTAATAATGGACAAGCATAAATGTGGTAATGCAGATACAGGTTATCCTCAGGTCAGGGAGGAGCAAATACTGGGAGAAGCATCTGGCACTGGGGCCATGTTGAGGGTGAGGTGAAAACCTAGTGCAATGGAATCTACAAGACTCCTAGAAATGGGGACAGGGCCCTCTCCTCAGAGTCCTACCTTGCAGCTGGAGAGATGGCTCCGCAGTTAAGAGTGCTTGTTCTTACCAAGGCCCCAGGTTAGATTTCAGCACCTGCATAGTGGCTCACAACCATTCATCCAACGCCCCCTTCAAACTTCTGTGGGCACCAAGCACGCACATGGTGCAATTACATACGTGCAAAAAAAAAACATATTGATAACACTCTAATCCCAGCACTTGTGGGGGGAGGGGATAGAAGCAGGTGGATCTCTGTGAGTTTGAGGCCAGCCTGGTCTACAGAGCAAGTTCCAGTACAACCAGAGAAACCCAGTCTCAAAAACAAGACAAAACAAAAAATACAAACCATATATTCATATAAAATATGTCTCTTTCAAATTCTTTGAAGAAAATCTTAGAGGAAATAGTCCTTGAACAGGCCTGACAGGAGGTGTGGCAAGGTAGGAGGGAAGTGACACAAGTCTTTTGAAGATTAGAGCTCAGCTGAGGGGAAGCAAGCCTGAGTGCTCCCCAGGGCCAAGCTGATCTTCCCTGTGTGTTCACAGTGTGAGTGGTAGAGCCCGCACTGCATGGTGCTGCCAGGCGTGGCACAAGTGGTCTTGCATCCAATCCAATGCAGTAACCACAGAGGTTACTTTATGGCAGGAAAAGCTACACAGAAAATGTGCCAGGACAGAGCTCAGTCTATTTTTTATTCTATTTTTTATTAGATATTTTCTTCATTTACATTTTAAATGTTTTCCCAAAAGTCCCCTATACCCTCCCCCCGCCCTGCTCCCCTACCCACCCACTCCCACTTCTTGGCCCTGGCGTTCCCCTGAACTGGGGCATATAAAGTTTGCTAGACCTAGAGGCCTCTCTTCCCAATGATGGTCAACTAGGCCATCTTCTGCTACATATGCAGCTAGAGACACGAGCTCCGGGGGTACTGGTTAGTTCATATTGTTGTTGCTCAGTCTATTTCTAATGCGCCTGGCCCTTGGAGGCTTTCATGTGGCTGACTGATAAGGATGTGGTATGCCCTGCTGTTCTTGACCATGAAAACTGATACAACCAGGACTTCATTTCCTCTTGTAGAGTTTTACAAAGATGGATGTTCTGCCTTCTCGGTGTTTCTCAACACTGATGATGAACATGTCCTTTGCCTTAGAATGCTGTGTTTCTAAGCAGGCTTCCTGGTGTTAGGTAGGATGTCCAGGTGAACCTCATCGACTGGTATGAAGTCTGGAAAGCAGTAGTGTTTCCAAAAATGAAATTTGAATTCTCAGGAAAGGAATCCAGAGTCTTCTGTGTCCTGTTCCACATTGATTTCCATTCTCTAGGATGACAGTAACAGCCCTGCCCAGGGTCACAGAAGGTGAGCTCTGCATGCATGTACAGTGCTTCCTAAGACATCCCTCAGTCACAGACATCTGTAGGGGTCTCTGTTCCCATTGTCTAATAGCTTCAAATAGCTTAAGTTAGCTGTCTGTCTGTTAGTCATCTGTCTTTGTACCAGGATTATGCCTCCTCTGATTGCCCACTCCACCCTCAATTTGCCTCTTATAATCAGTACTCAGCCAGGAAACCACATAATAGAGCTTGCTCACAATGTGTCTAAAGTTAAAATATTTTGTACTTTTCTTTTACAAGAGTAGAGATTCAGTTGTTTTAGGAATACATAAGCCAGGAGGAGAGAAAACTGGGGTCAGGTGGTCTGGGCACTCAGTGGAGACACTGCAGCCCTGGAGGCTCTGTGTGTTTATTATATAGAGCTATTGAATAGAGGGATGGGTCGTTGCATATCACTGGACAGTCTCAGTAACTGTAGTCTCTGTAGGGGAACACTCTTCAGGCTGTAAATATGGGGAAGGGGGGGGGGAGCTCTGGTGGACATTTTCTGCACACACTGTCAACACTTGGGTCCAAGAAAGGCTTTGCCATCCCTCTGACTCTGAGGCTATAAGGTCTTAGACTTGGCTGTGCCATTCAGACAGGGCTCCCCTGCTCCTTGCAGAGTGTGTCTTGTTTAAAATCTTTCTAGGCCTTTGGACAATTGTGGACATTAGTAATGTATGCATTTATTCTCTGAAGTGATGCTTTAGCATCTAAAGTAAAAACTCGAAAGGATCTTGGCCTCCTCCCATTCCTTCCAGTAACTCCTAGATACAGCCAGTGTTCACTGGAGTGAATAACAGAGAGACATGCCATGTTATTGGCTTTGTCTCTAATATAACTGCAAGTTCAGAGCTCTGAGCGTGGTTGTTTAAAAATATCCCATTATGTGGCATCCATATATATCAGGAATTAGTAACTCCAGTAGGGCCAGTTCAATGTTGGCAGTGATTATATAGGTGTGACCAAGTAGGAGTCCCCTCTCGGGTGACTGACATGGCCAGCTTATACGGGAAAGGTAAGTAGTAAGTGTCCCCAACAGCCTGCTTCTGGAGGGAGCTGTGGAAGCTAGCCTCAGAGGCATGGCTTGTACCATATTCTCTTTCTTAGAAGATAATCTCGAGACAAGGGATGTTTATAACAAAACAACAACAAAAATCCCTCACCTTTTGGAAGGAAACATAGCAAAGAATTTGAGGGTATAGTGTGGGGATAGGGATATATCACACACTGTGCATGTGTGGAGTTCAGAGGACAACCTGCAGGACCCTGTTCTCGCCTTGTACCATGTGAGTTTCGAAGATTAAACCCAGGTCATCAAACTTGACAGCAAGCACCTATGCCCACTGAGCCATATTGCTAATTTTAAATGTTTCCTATTTTGTACTATTTCATTATATATAGGTGGTATAAATCCAGATAGTTCCTTAGCCAAACCCCATAGTGCGTATTATATTCTTCTAAGTAGTTCTGCAGTGATCTTACATATGCATCATTAGCAGCTTGAGCTATAATTGACTAGACTCCTAGATGTGGGATTTTGGACTCAGTAGTTGTTAGATTCTAAGGACCATGGGGAATAAGAAAAATACCTGATTATATAACAAACCTATGTAACAGTACAGCTCTTAGGAAAAAAAAAAAAAGGTTTGAATACTTTAAGAAACCAGTTGTGTTTAGTGCAAAGAGCAGATGTCAGAAAACATACTGTCATGGAGTAGTTACCTAAAATTTAAGCCACAGAGAGTAGTATTATATGTCATAGAAACATTATCAAGTGAAGTAGTGTAATGAAGGCCTCAGTTTAGGACAGTGGCTTCTGAGATGGAAGCAGTTGTGAGAATATGCTCGCACTTGGGCGGGTGGAGGGGGTTATTGGCAGCACTGTCTTAGTTAGGGTTGATATTTCTGTGATAAAACACCATGAACAAAGTAACTTGGGGAAGAAAGGGTTTATTTGGTTTCCACTTCCACACTGCAGTCCATCATTGGAAGTCAGGACAGGAACTCAAACAGGACAGGACCTAGAAGCAGGAGCACAGAAGGGTGCTGCTCACTGGCTTGCTCCTCCTGGCTTGCTCAGCCTGCTTTTTTATAGAACCCAGAACTACCAGCAATGGGCTGGGTTCTCCCCCACCAGTCACTAATTAAGAAAATGCCCTACAGGCTTACCAACAGCCTGATCTTTTGGAGGCGTTTTCCCAGTTACGGCTCCCTCCTCACAGATGCCATTTTAGCTTGTGTCAAGCTGACAGAAAACTAACACACAGACTGAGGCGAACACAGGTGTTTCTGTTGCTGGCATTATAGAAACATTATCAAGTAAAGTAGTGTAATGAAGGCCTCAGTTTAGGACAGTGGCTTCTGAGATGGAAGCAGTTGTGAGAATATGCTCGCACTTGGGCGGGTGGAGGGGGTTATTCTTTGTATGCGTCAATATTGGGAGGTGGGAAGGGGCTGTGGCTACAGCCAGCTGGCAGGTTCCACCTCCACCAGAAAAACAACAGCAATCAAAGTTGCGAGACTCTGATTTTAAACCTGTGCTTTTCTACCTCAGGTATTTGTGACTAAGTATGCACACGTATTTGTTCCTGCTGCCTGTGGTGTCTGGAACATTGTCAGTGGGAAGTCAGTGTCTGGGTGAGCACTTCACAGGACAACGTGGCATCCGCTGGGCGTTCGCTGTTGAACAGATAGTGCAGCTGCGGCAGGCGCAGCAGGCTTGGAGGAACCATGAGGGTTAGCTCAGTTCTCTCGCTGTCACTCCTCTGAGGCTGTGACAGGAATCATACAGCGAAAACATGAACACCTGGCATGGCCTCTGGCTCACAGTAGCTGCTGCTGTCTAAAATGCAGTATTCCTGGAGAACAATAAGCATGTGTGTATTTCACTGTTGCAAGGTTTCATTTTCCATTTGTCTTTCTTTTTTTTTGTTTTTGTTTTGTTTTGTTTTTCGAGACAGGGTTTCTCTGTTTAGCCCAATTTGTCTTTCAAAGAAAATGTTGGACATTAAGTATTAAATTTTCTAGTGCTAGAGCCAGGCCAGATGGCTTATGCAGTAGTCTGGGGCTACCCTTTACACCGTGTAGTGACCTGAAACACACTATACCATGTAAAGGGTAGTTTCAGACTGTTGGCAATCCTCCTCCTCGTGAAGGCTGGTTACACGCATAGGCCATTAACCTGGCTGGACATAGAGACCTTTCCCTGTAATCTCAGTATTCAGGAGACTGAAGCAAGACGATTCTGAGTTTAAGGTCAGTCTGAGCTACACAGCAAGTTCCAAGTCAGCCTTAACTATGTAACAAGACACTGACTCCAAAAAACAAAAACAAAAGCTGTGGTACCTTTCCACAGTGAGCTGAAACCATCTGCTGGTTTGGTTCAGTGCAGTTGTTGCCTCCAGGGGCTTCATTGCTGACATTTGAGCAGACACTGTTTTGCTGACCGACTCTTTGTTGTGGGCTTGCTTTAAGCTTGTGGATGACCACATTCTTTTGTGGCAGCTGCAGGGTTGCACATGCCTGTTCTGTGTTTAGGCCTAAATCTTTTGTAACTGAGTGACAGGACCATCTGCATAGCCTATGAAATTGCTAGTACAGCTTTAATAGTGTTATCTCAGGCATAATTAGCCCTGCAAAGACAGACTCTGGTATGAGGAAGGCCACTGTCAATGCAGTTTAGTTCCCTGATAGAGATGAGCTGGTGTTTCTTCTATGCAGATTCAAGGAACATTAACATGTTTGGTGCGCACCTAGCTGAAACATGTATGTTTTAAGTAATTCTGAGCATGTTAGTAATTTTTTAACCTAAAGTCTATTCACAATTTTCCAGCCAGGAGCATGGTAATGGTTAGTCCTGGGCAGTAGTCTAACTCTTCACCCTTTCCAGCCACGGCTTCCAGACGTCATGGTGCTGCTGCTGCTTCGTGTAACATGGCCAGTTGGTGACTCAGGTCAAGGGCTTTTCAATCAAATCGCCTAACTTTACTGGACAAGTTCCCATCTGTATGTATGCCTTTATCTTGTCTATAAGTGGGAGTAACAGGAGTAACAGCATCTGTCTCAAAAACCTATGAAAAGTGCAAATGTTTATAAAATATATGAGTCTTAGGCACAGTGTTCACTAGGGAACGCTGGCAGCTGTAACAGAGGGCATGGGGTCAGCTTTGCCAGCACACTCCAGGTCCCACTTCAGTTATGGTAACTCCATGTGCCTCTCGGGATAGAAAATGCTGGCAATGGGATACCTGCCCTGCTCTCAAATGGATTCCCAAGGCTTGCAGGCACACTCAGGCCGTTCCAAGTACCACTCCACAGGGCCCAGAGCAGCCAGACCAGGGTGGGCCTTGGGTCCCATTTGTGCCAGTTTCTACATATGAATCTTCTTCTATAGCCTTGTAGTATGCTTTCTAATTGTCTACAGGAAGAAGTTGCATTCAGCTTGTAAAAAGGAAAGTAAAAATTGCCTAAAACATACTTCCACATTAGAATACCAACACCTAAAAAGGGAAGAAACCATCTCCTTCCTTCTTGATCTAGAAAAGCCATCGACAGTGTGGGAGAGAATGTTTTAATTATGTGTGTGTTTGTGTGTGGGGGGGTGTGTGTACCATCATGATGGCCCCAAGAAACATTACATTCTAAGGTAATACTATACAACTAAGAACTATCATTAAAACCCATATATTTGATTGAAAGGGAGATAAGACGCTTTGGAAGGAGAGAAAGGCTGCCCTCACCTCTAGCCTGGCTTGTAACTGCACTGTTTCCTCTCTGTCAACTCCACTGTGAACCCCTTACAGTAAGGCCTTCTATGTCAGTGGACATCTAAGCATCGTGTTTGGTGTGGAGGTAGCACGCACGTAAGCACATGTATAGACAGAAGCAACTGAGGCCTGATCTGCTGTGTAGCTGGTGTGTTAACAGAGTAGGATAGGTCTGTAGTGGTGGTGCACACTTCCAGTCCCAGCAGAGGTGGGGGTGGGGACAGAGGCAGAAGCAGGCAGAGTCTCAAAACATTTAAGGGGGAGTTGCTGAGAGGCTTGGAGGGTCTGGAGCGGGGACACCGTGCAGCACTGGTGATCTCGATTCCTTCTCACTGTCTTGGGCCTTCTAGAGCTAGATAGGCTTCTTGTGAGCGTAGGATGTGGTTGTGGGATGTACTGAGCAGGCCCTAAGGAGCCTAGCTAATTGAATCTTCAGGGCAGCCTCACTGCCCTGAGCAGCCAGGCCGGCTACCCTGCACTTTGCATCCTGCTGTGCAGGGAACAGCGCTCCTGCAGAATTTCTCAACAGACTGGATGGATCTTGAGATGACTGCTTTGATTGAAATAAGGTTCATAAGCTACTTGGTGTTTAGGAAATAGGTGCTCCCTGTGCTGATGTGATTCTTAAAAGGCCCAGTTTTCTCAGAGGCCTCACTTTCGGTACAGATTGTTCTAGGTTTTTTGGTTTTTTTGGTTTTTTTTTTTTTTTTAATCTAGATTTTCAGTTCTGTGTTCTGTCAACTAATTTGAATTTAGGATTTTTAGAACGTGCCTGTGGACTTGCAGCAAGAAAAGGCCTTTTTGGTTTTAAGCAGTAATTATCTCTGAGTTTGTTTACCCAGCCAGCGATCGCTTGACAGGGTAAGGTTTAGGCTGTCACTCTGAAAAGTGGTTCTAAGGGTTCCTCTCTATCTTCCTTCCTTCCTTCCTTCCTTCCTTCCTTCCTTCCTTCCTTCCTTCCTTCCTTCCTTCCTTCCTCCCTTTCTTTCTTTCTTTCTTTCTTCCTTCCTTCCTTCCTTCCTTCCTTCCTTTCTTTCTTTCTTTCTTTCTTTCTTTCTTTCTTTCTTTCTATTCCAGGAACTCACCATTTTAATTTTATTTAAGTATTCAAGCTACAAACTGTTCTTAGCCTCAGCCTTCTGAACCTGGCCCTCAGGCATCAGAACATTCCAGTTGTGTTGGAAATAGTTCTATTTTTTTTTTTTTTTTTTTTTTGGCTACTTTAGTGAATTTAGAAGGCTACAACTTCATACTGAAGAATTGAGTTTTTAAACCCAATGAGAATGTTTTGTTTTGTTTTATTTTGTTTTGTTTGTTTTTCGAGACAGGGTTTCTCTGTATAGCCCTGGCTGTCCTGGAACTCACTTTGTAGACCAGGCTGGCCTTGAACTCAGAAATCCGCCTGCCTCTGTCTCCCGAGTGCTGGGATTAAAGGTGTGCGCCACCATGCCCAGCCCCAATGAGAATTTAAGTGGGCATTTGATACCCTCCCATCTTTTGGGACTTGGTTACAGGATAAGGGAGATTAGCTTCCTTCATAGTAGCCTCCCCGTGTTGAGGTAGTTGAAGCCATCCAAGTATTCAGGTCAGCGAGGGAGACAGCTTCACAGAGAACATCATTGGCTCTGTTAGACAACAGTGGCTGTCTACTTCTTCCTAAGATGAAACTCGTCATAAACTGTGACGGAGTTGGCTGCTAACAGCTACCATGAACAGTAGGAGACAGGAAAGCGCCCCCTTGCTTTACAGGGGCCTTTTCCAGAGCAGCTGTCACTGGTGAGCTAACCGTACCTCAGCGCATACCCACCTGTGGTACAGGACTTTGCAGGCGCTGGCTCTCAAGGACTTTAGGTGACTTCGAAGCTCTGCTCCTGGGGCAGAACTAATCGGGTAGAGGAGTGACGTGGTCAGACGGCTGGAGGCCCCAGACACGAGCGTGTGCATGTGCTCTTTTGCATTGCATCTGCTGTAGGTATATGAGGCTGTTATTGAAAAAGAAGAAAAAAACTTCAGTAAAGGAAGCATCATAAATTTTGTTGATGCATAGATTTAAAACAAATCACCACCAACAAATAAGAACTATACCTGAGCCAGCCTCCCTTTGGACTTGATGTCAGTCCTTGGCCCTATCTTTGAACAGAAAGCTGTCTGGCTCTTCAGAGAGTTGCATTTAGGCCTTCATGTCTCCATGAGAAGTAATATTCTGTTACTTTCTCTCCCCGAGCCAAGGGTAGAAGAGAACACTGCTCCCTCACCTGCCTTTTCAACCTCAGCTTAGAGCAGTGCTTCTCACCCTGTGGGTTGTGACCCCTTTGGATGACACAACCCACCCAATGACCCAATCCTTTGATAGGGATTGTATATCAGATATTTACGATTCATAACAGTAGCAAAATTAGTTACAAAGTAGTAATGGAAATAATGTTATGGTCGGAGGTCACCATAGCCTGAGGAACTGTATGAAAGGGTTGCAGCGTTAGGAAGCTTGCAAACCGCTGCCTTGAAGCCTAGAGGAGAATGAGGAGCTCGGCTGGGTGATGACAGCTGGTGGCTGGCCTGCCTGTCCTAGTGATATCCGTGCAGGTGACAACTGGGTACTCATCAGTCTCTGAACAGTAAAAAGAGAGGGGAACACCAGGCTTAATATGCTGTCATTCACATATTACATTTAGTGTTTATACTTTATTCCATTTATTTATTGGGGGTATATGAGTCTGCATGTGTGTGTGACGTAGCACGAGGCAGAGGTTGGGAGTGGCTTACGTGAGTCCTCTCCTTTTACTGTGAGGGTCTCGGGGAACAAACTGCTTCTCAGGCTTCACAGCTAATACCTCCCCACCCGTTACCGTTTTTGTTGCTTGAAGCAGGATCTTGCATTTTAACTCTGGCTAGCCCCAAATGTGCTAGCTTCCCCTGCTTCCGCCTCCTGGGTGTTGCCTTTTTCCAGTTGTGTGCCTGATTGCCCAGGTTTGTAGTAATTCACAGAAGGAAACCACTGACGTTTAATTATACTTCCGATTAGAGGAGTTAAGAGAGCAAGTATAAACACTGACCTTACAGACAGCGTCCTTACATTCAGTGCTTGTGTTACGCTCTTAACAGCAGTTTTCCCTTTGGCTTATTTTACCAATGAGTAGGCATTTCCAGCTAGTTGTTTTTCTAGCACGTTTGACTTCCCAAGTAGGGAACTAATATTTCCTGTTCTGTTTTAGCAGTGTCACTTTACGGGGTCTGAAGGCTGTCTTAGTGTGCAGTTGAATGGAAAGCAGTGTTGTTGTCTCCTGCAGAGGCCACTCTGGTGAGCAATAGGATAGGAAGACTGCCTTTCATTGTGGCTTCTTTATAATAGAATTCATACAGCCGTTTTAAAGTGTTATTGCATGTTACAGTATTCAAGATTGAGTAATAAAAGGCTAGTTCAAGTATGACACCTTCTAGAATAATGATAAATGTTCTCTTGAGCTTCAAAAAAATAGCTAATACTGAGTGGGAGAACTGAGTAGAGAGGCTAGGTTAAAAGCAGACAGATGCATCTGAAATGTACATATTAAGAGCTGGGGTAGAGCCCCTGGAAACCAGTCTGTACACCTGAGCTTGAAAGACAGTTGTAGATGTGACATTCAGAGTCATCATTTGGAAAATAAGGACTATGGTGCTGATGGGGCAAGAAGTCTGTGATACTAATTTTTTGCATCTTACTATTTATGAGAATAAAAATGGTCAACAAGGGAAAGCAATACGCTTTTTTGTTTCTGAGTGGTGGAAAGCCAACACAGAAATAAACCACACAATCTTAGAGAGTCAGAGGCACAGTCCAGGTCTCCACCCCACACATGTCTATGCTGTAAGCAGCTGCAGAGCTTCCAAGTGGATATTGTTTGGACTGTTAATGTACAAGGATTTGCTTTTGGTCACATGGAGTATTTTATAGTCCCTCGAGGGAAATGCCTACCAAGTAAGACATGAAGAAGACATATTTCTGTAGTTGGGAGTTTTATTTAAGGACTGACCTCTCTCTCCACTTTCCATGCACATAATATTTTATACCAAAAATTATTTACTGGGCATTAGCTGAGGCGTTGGCAGCTGTCAAGCAGCTCTGTAGAACTGGCTTTGACACGGGAGGCGTTCAGAAAGACATCCTCCATCTGTGGGCAGCTGTCACCATCACACAATGAGCACTTAACTGAGGCAGTTAGCCCATAGCCACCCCAAGAAGTTGTTTCACCTTAGGACAGTTCCACCTGCTCCTCGCCTACTGCACCCGTGGATGTCCTCAAAGTTCTTGAAAGAGTGCGACACAGAACCTGAAACCCTTTTCATACTCACAGTTTATCCTTCTAGACATGAAATAATTTGCTGCAGGTTTTAGTGGCCTGTGTTCTCAGCACTCAGTTGTGCAATGGGATTGCCACAACTCTGAGGCCAGCCTGGGCTACATAGCAAGGCCCTGACTCAAAACAAAACAAAACAAATCTTAAAAAAGTCTAAAATGTGAAAGGAAGCAAGGTGCAGTTTCATCATCAGAGAGGCCTCATCTTAGAGGGTTGTCTGCTTCATCTCTTTACTAAGCGTCCTCGCTCTGGACTTGGCTTTGCTGGTAGTTTGGGTGTGGCACAGCAATGTTATCGCCAGCACAGCTTTCCTGCTATCACCCTGATTAGACCCGTTCTGTGTGGCACCAAGACTATTAGCGTATGTGGGATCTTTTACCATAGATCCTAACGACAATTCTTATTCTGGCACTTTTTCAGAGAATACCAACCAGACCATGAGTGTGGTTTCCAACCAGACCAGTGAAATGCAGAGCACCGCGAAGCCTTCCGTACTGCCAAAAACTACCACACTTATCACTGTGAAACCTGCAACTATTGTTAAAATATCAACCCCAGGAGTCTTACCACATGTGACGCCTACTGCCTCAAAGTCTACACCCAATGCAAGTGCTTCTCCAAACTCTACCCACACGTCAGCATCCATGACAACCCCAGCCCACAGTAGTTTATTGACAACTGTAACGGGTACGTAATAAAATCACTTTCTTTTTTCCTATACTGTGAATTAGCTGTTAAATGCCACGTGAGAGCCAGCATTCTATTCTACAAAAATATAAGCTTTATGTGCCTAAATTTTTTTTCTCACCCATACTTCAGTGTTCTTACCTAGAAATTCGGACTTCAGACTATTTCAAACAAAGCACAGATATCTGTTGTATCTTCTTAGTTTCAGCAACTACTCATCCCACCAAAGGCAAAGGATCCAAGTTTGATGCCGGCAGCTTTGTTGGTGGTATAGTGTTAACACTGGGAGTTTTATCTATTCTCTACATTGGATGCAAAATGTATTATTCAAGAAGAGGCATTCGGTACCGAAGCATGTAAGTTGGGCCATTTTGCATACTTTATCATGACCAATACCATAGTTAGGCAGTGCTCACCTCCAAGATAGACTTAGGCTGTGCTTGAGTGCGGGCTAGTGAGTGTGGCTACGTACTGGTGAACCCGTCTGTACTTTACCAGGGATCAAACACTGTTTTACCAGAGTTTAGCAAGCTCCTTTTGTTGGCTTTTACCACTCTCATAAAAACTGACATGCCAGGTCTCATCGTTGTCACAACTTAGTACATGTGCCCTGGATATGTCATCAGAACCAAAGAGTATTTTTGCTACAAACATGTTTTGTTTTGGTTTTTTTATTTTTAATGACAAAGACACATACACAAAAGAAATTCCTCTGACTGCTTGAATTTCCCTGGTAGTAGTAGTACTTACTGTAAGTACAGACTTCTATAAGCCAGGTGTGGCGGTCCATGACAGTACGCCTGGCTCTTTTAGTGGCCTAACTTCCTAATTTTAACCTTTCTGGGCTAATTTTCCCCTCATGTGTGCATGGCCTGTGCCCTGTGGAAGTCAGAACAGAGATGTGGCTATGCACCTGTTTGGCAGTCTTAACCACTACAGTATGGCGGGTATGCACAGAACTTAATGAGCAGTGATAATTTTGATTGCAAAAATTAAAATTATTCTGTTACCTTTCTTACAAATGACAATTTTACAATAATTTTAACTTTTTATATATTTCAGTGACGAACATGATGCCATCATTTAAAGTACTTCAGTGGTCAAGGAAAGAAGAAAGACTGCAGCCTTATCAATTATTTTGGTTTATATTAGTTTAAACTATTATTTTCTTGGAAGTAGTATAAACAAGTCATGCATATAATGAGCAGTGTATTCCATGAATATCTGGAAATTTCTCATTACTATAGGTAAAGGGTATAGTCTGGGTAAAATGAATATTGGGAGCTAACAGGTCATTTATCCAGTGATTGCATTTCCTTTAGCAAGACAAGTCCTATCTTTTGGAATATGTGCATGGCATTGATTGGTCATGTAGGACCAACATCACTGAGTAGCAGGGCCCATCTGCATACAGGTGAGGAGCCTGTCACAGCATCCCGGATCTCAGTATCTTCTCTGCTCACATAAAGCACTTGAGTGCCAGTCAGAGCTGGGTGATCCTAATTCCTGCCTCAGGTTCCATGGTTGCGCTAACCAGCTTTCAAGTGCAGTTGAAGTAAGTTTCAGTATTTTAGGGTTTAGATTAGAGTTCATCTAGAAGTAGAACTTGCAGTCCAAATACATCCCCCACGACCTCCTATGCTAACGGCCACCGAGCACTGGGAGCTCAGACTTGGCTCGTCATCTCCCTTCAACTGTCAGGATTGGTATTTCTTCCTTTGTACATAATTTAGGCAAGCTGCAGTGCACACCCAGCTTCTCAAAAGGCGTAGCACATGAAGACTGCTGCCATGCTGCTGTGGAAACCTGTCCCAGCATTGCAAACTGGTCTTCACGGTCACTTGTCAGCTGAGTTCTAGTGAATGTCTTTTAGGCAATGTGGAGCTGCTTCCCATAGTTAGAATTTTTTAATTGAATCAGAAATGCCATTTTTAAAAAGCTCCGTGATATGACGTCCCACCCAGTGTTTAGAAGTCTATATTGACCGGCATCCTGCTTGTTAAGCCAGGAATTGTAAAGCCCAGGCCTTTGAACCCACAGGGTACAAATGCAGTATTTTTGTACACTGTCAACTTAGTCAGATTTGAGAAAATGACTTTTTTATACTAAAGTGTATTTTGGTGAATTCTGGTTTCCTTATCCCCAAGCCTACTCCTTACCCTTGGAAAGAGAGCTGCATCCTGATATTTCCAGGGAAGCAGCCACGCTGTCTGTGGCACTGTAAGTTCTAAAGTTTATACTCAGGTCAAACTCAGGGCCAGGTTTAACAAAGAAAGTGTTTAGTTACAAAATACTAATATAGTATGCTATTGTAAAAGGACAAAGTGAATTATAGCAATTTCAAAAAGTATAGAAATAAGCCAAAAATATCTGAATGAGCACACATCTATGTTAGAATTAAAAATGTAAGTATAACTTTTGTAATCTGCTTCTGGTTTTCAAAACAACAAACTACCAAGAATTTTTTTATATATAAGAATCATTTCTACTTGCTTTACATCGGGTCCAACTGACATGGTGAGGCATGGACTGCTCAGGTTATGTTAACACGGAGAGAGATGCTAGGAAATGGACCATGGAATTAGACTAGTTTCAAATGAGGGCTGCTGAGAAAGCCACACTTCTCATTGGCTTTCAGCCACTGCTCTGCTTTCTATGTGAAATACAGTTCAGGGCCTGGGGGCAACAGGGTGGTGAAAGTTTAACTTTGTTTGTCTGTTACATTCTTGGTACTTCAGTACCTGCCAGAGATCCTCTTGAACACTTGTTTCTTTAGCACTTTGGAGATATAAACCACTTTATAAAGGCACTGTTATTATTTGCCTCTTACATTTCCACTGAGTTGGGGGTTAAAAGTAATTTACTTATTATCTTTTCTAATTTGTTACTTTCAAATACCAGGACTTTGTTGAAGAGACTTCTTTTTAATGTATAAAAATTGAATGTTTCCTAAGCATAAGTTGTCTTCCAAGTCTCACTTAAGCAAATGCTTACCTTTCCTAGCTTTCCTAGAGAATGTGTTTATTAAGATAAAACAATGAATAAATCCATAGGAGGACTAATTCAAATATGACAGTTGGCAACATATTTTATGGTGTGGTAATTTTGTATCTTGAGAAAGACTAAAGCAAACCCTTATTGCCCTTTTTCTATTTTAACGACCAATTTTGGTATTTCATTGTTACTAAGATCTATTTTTAGAATAAAATTTGTTCTCCATTCAAAGTGTTTAGTGTTTTGTTGAATATGCCCAGAATATGCCTCTTTTATTTATCTAGTATATAATTCTATTGAATACACAGTAACTAAGCTTTCACAATGGGCCAGCCCTTGAATGGTTCCATTTCAATAACAACGTCCATTCCTTGGCACAGGCTTGGGAAGTTTGCCATTGTGTTCTCTCATTTCTTCAATATTCTTCAGTCTCTTTTGCAACAGCTGAGCAGCCATCCATTTATATCCGAGACCACCACACACCACAAAACAGCCACTTATTTCATGCCAGGAACCAGAGATGCCATCTCTCCTGACCCTGTGTAAACTCAAAACTATGGCCTCTACCTACATGCCCACACTCTTATCTACCTATGTTTCAGACCTGGGAGACTCCCCACGGAAAGTTCATTTGCACCATGGACCTGGAGCCATGTGTACATATAAAGTACCAGCTCAGTGTTCAGTGAAACTTAGAACTTGCTTCAGACCTTGGCTTTAAAGCCTAGACATCCCATCATCAATGCGACTGCCTTAAAAATACCTCATGCCTATGGCCCTGAGGCCACTGTGTTAATGTGCCTATCCTAACTAATGCTAGCTCATTCAGACACCAAAGAGGCCTTAGACCTCACATTCACGCTGTAGCTACTGTAGCCATGTGCATGCTAACATGCCCTTGTTCCCAGTTTCTTGGCTGGCACCTCAATACTTTTCAGCTCATCAGCAGATCCACTGATCACAAGAACCCTTGCTCTAATCTCTAGATCCATAGCCACTCCACAGGCACCATCCTTCAGGTGATATGACAGTAGGCCTACAAGCTGGACATGATGCCTTGACAAGCCTTAGCTATGACCTCTGGGGGTCCAGCAGACATCACAAGTGAAGATCCACAAAGCAGGCTCACAGTTCGGAGCTCTGAGGGCCCCTACTATGTTGGCCAAACTAACCCAAGCAGCCAGCTGCAGAGAATAAGCTGCTTTCCCCCAGCTTATTCTCTGCAGTCCCAGACCACTGTACTTCTCCCCAACGCCTACCAAGTGTGAGCCCTTTGCCCCAGAACCATCCTACAAGAGTGTCAGAGCCACTAAATGCACGGAAATCAGCTAACAATGTGAACCAAGGAGACATTGGTACCAAACAACCACCACTTCCCAGTAGGTGGAAAGCTCCAATCTATTAATATACAAAAAAATAATATATTCAGGATAGTCATTTTAAGGAAGATTGAGTGTTAGAAGATAATATTCAGTTCAACAAAATTAAACAAGTGGTGACATGCCAATTGCAATATAATGATGTGTCAGCTTCTCATAACTGTAGTGGAATAACTTGATAGTCAAAAGAGGACTGCTCTTGCCTAAGTTGAGCATGGGGGAAGGGGTGTTGGGAGGAGGCTCTATCCATGATTGGTTGGCTACTTGCCTGCTTTTGGGCCTATGGCAGAGTAGAAGGTCATGGTAACATACAACAGAGGAAGTTGTTTCTGTGGTACCTGCAGGGCACTGGACCCAGGACTCCCCAAGATACCAAAATCCAAGCAAAATCATGACTAGATTACTTAAAATACCTAGCACAATGCAAACTGGACAACAAATTGTGCAGTCATCAGAGATAAAAGATATTAAGAAATGAAATCCTATGCAGTTTATGAGCCAGTATCACAAGTGAAAGTACTGACAGTGTTAAAGGAAGAAAAATTCAATATCAGCTAAAAAAAAAACATCCCAAATCTGGAAAAATTCGTCTTAAGAACTCAGGTACAGAAAGATCCAAAGTCACAAATCATACTTGATTCAAATTGAATGACAGCATGATATTACAATCACATTGCCCAACACTGACAGGATCTGAATGCAACAATAAAAAAAAATGTATAATTCACACAAAAGCTCCTATTTTGCCATCGTGAGTTCAGTGGGAGCTGACATGCAAGAAGAGTCGGGTGGCATGATGTAATTGAGGTTCTGAGGTAAAAACAAAGCCAAGACTGTCCTTCAGACACTGATAGACTCGCCAAGACAAAAGTAGGGGCGGTGCACTGTCAAGGACATAGCTTTTCAGAGTAGTCTTGAGAGTCATTGTCTTTAGATTGGACTTAGAAAGACCAAGCATTTGAGATGACAGCTGCACTAGCTTGTTATTATGACCGTAAAAAATGGGGAGGGGTATGGTTAAAGTACAGAGTAGTTTATACAATCAAAGTGGTTACTACCTAAAAGAAATAACCACAAAGAAACAATCAGTGAGTGCAACAAAATAAATAATAGAGCATATTACCACTGCTGGTACAGAAGATTACCCAGTCCCAGGGAGACAGCCAGGGACAAAGGATTTGCAAGAGCTAAATAATACGATTCCTGCCTGTCCTGTCAGCTCAGCAACTGACAAATGCTGCAGAGCAGAGAGATGTTTCAGGCTCTGTACATTAGAATATTTGCATATGCAAATGATGGATTTTAGGGATATTGTAAGATTCTTAGGGATAATCATTTATGCTTATCATAAACACTAGCTGAAAGATAGCTTCTATGATATTTTTAATGTGCCTTTATTTTAACTATGTGAGATCAAGTATGGAAATTTCCTCATGTCACTCAGGAATTTCAGATTTTTAGTCTTTCAGGTGTTAAAAATAGGAATAATCAGCTTTATATTTAGTAAATATAAATAAACTAAAACCTGTAATCAAAATCATTGACTGTGCTGAAGAGATGCTCAGTAAACCCAGTGATCTGAGTTTGGATTCTCAGCACCCACAGAAGAGCTAGGAGTGGCGATGCAGACCATAACCCCAAGTCCTGGGGAGCAGAGACAGATACAGAACCCTGGGGCTTGTTGGCCAGCCTACCCAAAAAAGTAAACTCTAGGTTCAGTGAGACATCCTATCTCAAATAAATACATAGATGATAGACAGGCAGACATCATGACGATGATGATGGTGGTGATTCATGATGATAGACAGAGATAGATGATAGATAGATAGATAGATAGATAGATAGATAGATAGATAGATAGATAGATAGATTGATAGATAGATAGATAGATAGATAGATAGATAGATAGATAGATAGATAGATAGATAGATAGATAGATAGATATAAAAAGACAGTAGTTGAGTGAGAAAGGTATATCAAAGTCAACTTCTGACCTCATACACATGGGAAGATGAACACACACAAGAACACAACATTGGATTTAATAAACAAGACTCAATTTCATGCTACCTGTAAAAAATTCACTTTGGTTTTAAAGACAAAGTTTGAAAGTGGTAGATGTGTGTTGGCTATGCTTGGTTGTCAGCTTGTCTACATCTGGAATGAACTACAATCTAGAAGTGGAGGGCTCATCTGTAAGAGACTTTCTGCTTGGTTTGAAGTGGGTGAATCCATTTCTAGTCCAGACCTTTGAGGTAGGAAGACATATCTGTGATCCAGAGCTTGAGGAGGGAAGACGTGTGCCCTTGGTCCAGATTTTGAGGCAGGGGATATACACCTTTGATCTGGATCTTGAGGTCACACCTTTCTGCTAGAATCCTGTATTAAGACAAGGGTGAAGGAGGCTCTTGCTCTTCGTCAGCTTTCCTTCACCTTGCCAGCAAGTCCATTCCTGGAGTCTACCTATTTCTTCAGGATTCCAGCATATACAGAAGACTCAGTCTTATGAGACAGAACAATTTCTAGATTCTTGGACTTTCCATTCACAGCTAGCAATTGCTGGATTAGCTAAACTGCAACTTGTAAGTCATCCCAATAAAAATTCATATCTATATGGCTACATTTTGATGAATCATACTAAGTTAAAAACAAATGAGAAACAAGGTCAGTATATGACAGCAGGCTAGTTGTCAAGGGGATAACATGTGAATGTCTGCTGTACACTCATAATGGTGGAGAAACTCATTATTGCCTTAACAATGACAAGTATCAGATAGAAAGTCAGCAGGTACTTAGACTACACAGTGAATGAAAAAAGAAATAAAAAGGAAAGGACATGACTATTCCTGGTATGGTGGAGGAGGAAGTTTGTTGTAGGTATGTAGGAGAACAGAGCCAGAGGCAGAGACATCTGGGAGAGTCCAGAGTAGACATGAGTAGACTGAACTGGGCCATGTGGGGTGATGGGGAGGGGAAAGGAGAGAGGGGAATCAGGTATAGCAGCCAGGAAGCTAAAAGCACAAAGGAAGAAGAAACCCAAAATGTCTGGATTATATAGGGAAGAGCCTCTGGGCAAAGGGTAGCCCAGAACCTGGGCCAGAGAATTTCAGGGTAGAGGATGGGGAATGCCAGTCATAACCTGTAGCAGGCTATAGCCAGGCAGGGATACCTGGGACAGTCCAGAGTGGTCATGACCAGACTGAGCTGCGCCATGTAAGGGGTGGGGTGTGGGGGAGGAAGAAGGGAGAAAGGAGAACCAGGTTCAGCAGGCAGGAGGCCAAAAGGTACAAAGGAAGCAGGTAAACAAAATAGTTGGATTAAAGGACAATCCAGCTCCCTACGTTGGAGAGTTCAGGGTAGAGGGCGGGGTATTCCAGCCTGTCCTATAACAGGTAGGGACTGAGGGCTTCTGGGAGAACCTGGGGACCAGTGTCCATTTTGATCTGTTAAATAAGCACCTTAACCATTTGTCCCATGTTGGAAGCTGTTGCGGCCGCCAGCAGCTCGCAACGTGAACGGTTCGACTGAGAAGGCCGCTCGAGCTGTAAGAGAGGAATCTAGACGGGGCGGAAGAAAGAATGTAGCCAAGACAGTTACTCTGATCAAGGCTCAAATTTTATTGTTGCGACACTAGTTATGAAGGAAGGGGGAGGGGACCCGATTCCCGCCGAATAATCTCTGGTCCAGTAGAAAGGTGCACGGGTGTGGCTCCGCAGGTTCCAGCAGTGGGCGTGGCAGAACGAATGAGCAGGAAGCTCCACCCCTGAGCAAGCAGGTTTCAGGCTGGGGGAGGGGAGACTACATCTCCTCCCTATTATTAACAAAATAAAAATAAAAAAAAAGAAAAAGCTGGCCTGAGGGGGGAAAATTATCTATGCTCAATAGTTCTGCCTGGAATCTAGGGCTAAAGAAAAAACTTGCTTCACTGGGAATCTTTAACTTTTCTTATGGTAAACTGTATCTGGCTTAAGACTGTCCTTTCTAGTAAACAACTAACTGAAAGGCCTGGAGCTGCAGACTCTGACTTTATAATGCTAATTAGTACTTGGTAGGTAACTTTCTAGTTGAATTTTAAGTAGGGCGTTGGAACTCTGGCTAAGTTTGACTGAAAGATGTGAAAATAGCACTAAGTTGATATTCCTCCGCATTTTTGGAAGATAGGTGGGAAACAGGGAGAAGGAGTGACCGGCTCTTGTAGTACAAGGCCAATTGGCTTTTTTATTTGGGTGGGAGGCAGTGAAGGGCTTGCCCTTTCAATAGTACGTCTCCAATCTCTCTCCCCCCTATTAATTAAGTTAAATAAGGCAACGCTTAACTGAGGTGATCAAATGATTTTCTCATCCGTAGATGAGTGGGCTTTTAACCTTGGCTTGGGTGGACATGGACCCGATTCCTCCCGTGGGTAAAACCCACACATGTGGCTCTTGGTACCTTTTGGGGAGGCGAGGTAGAGCCGGAGAATATTTTTTATTTTTAACCAAAATTTGGTACCAACCTCTTTCAAACCCGGTTTATCTCACAGGAAACTCAGAAATGGTCAAGCCGGACCTTCCCTTGCAGTAAGTATCTCTGCACCAAGCGGTGCCCATACTGAATTTGTACAATCACAAACCAGTATGCACAGTTCTGAGTGCTGTGCAGCTCCTAAAGGAGAATTATCAACCTCAGAATTAGCAAAGCCTAAGCAAGAATTATGTCGTTAATAACACCACGATTTGTGGGTAAAATAGGAGCTGGAAGTCGTTCCTCCTCATCCCTGTTTTTTCCACAGCCTATTGAGCTAAGGACACCTTGCAGTAACAGCAAGGGTGAAAAGCCAGAGGTCAGCTAAGGGGCTAAGCCTGTCTATCAAAATAAAAACCAATCTTTATTAATATAGAAAAATCTACTCTTCTAGCCCTCTAGGTAAACCTAAATTTTTAACTCAGACTGAAAGCCACATGCTGGAAATGTCCTGAGACTGGGGGTAACAGCTGCCACCTGTGTGCTCTAGGGGGGCAGGGATGCACATCCGCTGGTCCGCCTCGGGAATGTTGATTTACCTGCTTGAAAGACAAAATCTTGAAAGACAGTGAGAAAGTAGGAAAGCAGAACTTCTTTCCGGGAAGTCTAGGTACTTTATTCAAATGCAAATTGTAAAGCTGAGGCTAGTCTCCGGCCTCCTGTCGGGAGCTGGTTCAGAGAGTAGCTGGAGAACAGCTTTGAGAGCTGTTGCTCTCAGCTGAATTTTAAGCACAAAAGGAATTTTAGTCTTTAGAATGATACTTACCAGAAGAGTCACGTTGGGCCAAAGCAACCCGATCTGAAACTAAGGCTTCTCCTATTAGAGCTCTGTCAATGCGATCATTACCCTCTGCCAGAGGTCCAGGAAGACCAGAGTGAGACCGTATGTGGCCAATATAAAACGGATTTTTCCGGGCGAGAATGATGTTTTGTAATTCTGAAAATAAAGATCCTGACGGCGTATTGAAGTTAAACGTACCACAGGTTTCCAATAAGGGTACTGACTGAGCAACATATAAACTGTCAGTAAAAATATTAAAAGCCTCATGCACAGACTGAAAAACCTTCAGTACTGCTGTTAATTCGGCGAGCTGAGCCGAGAGACCAGGAGTCTCTACGATAACCTGTTGATTACTAATAAGATATCCAGCTCGCCCTTTAGAGGAGCCATCAGTAAAAATCAATAGAGCATTATTTAAAGGCTGTAAGGAAGTCATCTTAGGAAATATCATATCATGCACATTTAAGAATTTTATCAACCTATCTTGGGGGTAGTGGCTATCTAGAGTTCCTTCAAACCCTAATTGCGCAAGCAACCAATCTGTACTATGCTGTTTCAGCCAAGTGTCCTGACTCACGCTGTAAGGCTGGACAATGATATCTGGCTCCTTTCCAAAATAAGCCAATGCCTGCCTTCTTCCAGTGATAATCATCTGAGCCACTGCTTCGTGATATGGCAAGATATTACGTTTGGGAGAAATCCTCGAATGTATCCACATTATAGGAAATTTTTGCCATAGCAATCCCGTAGGCACATGAGTCGTATTAAAAATTAACAGGTGCAGCGGCAGGGAGTAATCTATGTAAGTGACGAACTGTTCTTTAATAGCCTTTTCCACTAGCTGTAAGGCCAGTAATCCTTCTGAGGTTAGGGATCTAGGGGAAGTGGAGGATGTGCTCTGAATTAACTTGCTAGGTAATTTAGAATATAGGAATCTCTAACATTGGACTGAATATTAGACCAGTCTAAGATTGAGTTAGAAGAGCTGGTCACACTGAAGAAAAGAGAAAAATCATTATGACTCTATTAAATGACTAATTTTACTAAGTCTGAATATACAGTCTCTGATGTACTATTGCCATAAAGTTAAAAGGCTAGAAGCTAGTCTAAACTGGAAAAATGACAAGTAAGGATGGATCTAAAACATGAATTTAATTTAGTTTTTTAGTCAATTCAATCAGGACATGAGTCAACTTACCTACCAGCTCGTCACACGAATTAATATGTTTCTGAAGCGTTCTGTGGAGAAAACCTGTTTTTCCCTTTTCTAATAAGGTAGCTGTTTTAGGATCAATCTATAAGCCAATAAGTAGATCCCTTTAAGATACTATAAAGCCTTTATTAAACTCTTTGACATTAAAATATTAAATTTTGAAAATAAAGGTAAGACTTAAATAGTGTGCATGGGAATGCACTAAATAGTATGCACGGGGATACAATTTCTCTCTTTTTTGTCTTTTAAGAAGTTAAAGTTTTAAAATTTTACAATACCTACTTTTGAATTAATAACTAGTTGACAAAATATTTTAAATACATGGCTGTAAAGGGGCAGTGACTAATTGCACTTTCAATCAATTTTCTTAAGGAGCAGTTGTAACTAGAAGGCTTGTAAAGTTATTAAGAGTTACATGTGCATAATTTATTTATTAACTAGAAATATGCATAAGCAATTGTAAATTTGAGAATTAATAGTATCTGAGGGATGAACAATTTAAGCAATTGCGAGCTCAGAGATATGGCATTGACTATTAATATACAAATTAAGGTTTGATTGTTCAGCATTTTAAAACACCATCTACAGCACACAACTAGATCATCTGTGCTGGAACAGGGGAAACTGTGTCTTAAGACTCCGCCCCACAGAAGCTAGTTGGGCCCACATGGGCCAACGATTGGCTGGGAGGATGAGAAAAATGACTTTACAATAATGTTTTCTTTTTGGCCAAAGAATTGTTTTGGGCACAACCAATTTTTAATTACCAATTAATAACAATTATAAAAGCTTTATTTTTTGTAGAAACTTTTGTAGTAAACTAAAACCCTAAGTAATAAAAGGATATTGTCTCTGAATCTTTTGGGTGAGAGCAAGGATTTAAGGTAAACTTTAAGAAGCATTAGTTAATAAAATACTTTTCACTTAGGAAACAATATACACTGAAAGATTAAAACTCTTGGCTTCTTGTATAGAAGCAGAAACAATAAAATTTTTTCTTACATAATGTAAAGTTACATTAGCCATACTTAGAGGCAAAATTTTCTAGTGATTACAGTTCACTAGAATCAAAACTCTTTGAATTTAAGTCTTATTTTAAACATCTGAATAGATCTGCAACACTGTTAAAAAGAATTTCTCTTGAACACAGGGAAAAATCTTTCTCAGGCACTGTTTGCAAAACAAAAGAAAGGCCACAAGCCGCTCTGGGGCTGCCCAGAGCCCTGCATTGACTCAAACGTAAAATACTTTTTAATCTGAGCATCTTGGCCCTCCTGTAATAAGGACCGATTCTAGAGAAACAATATAACTGTCTACGCCTCCAAATTTTGATACTCTTTCTTAAGATGACTTACAGTTAAAACGTTCTTCACAACTTTAGTGTTGTGAAAAAATTGCCCGTACTGCAGTTTCCTGCCAGGCAGCAACTATAACCAAACTGTTTGTCTAATCTATTTACAAAGACAAACATAACTAGATAACTCTGTCACAGTTTTGTATGAAGTGAGCTGTATGAGCACTCTCATAAGATGATTACTCTTGTAATTATCTTAATTACAGTATACAGGTGAATTAAAGATCTTAAATTTGAAATCAAACTGCAAGCTGCAGTCAATGGAACAATAGCAGTTTTAACCATAATTTTTAAGTTTTTTGTGCAAGGTTAGGATAATACCTGTAACCTTGGGAAAGCAAAACCCAAGTTTAAAACAATTTATTATCTTTAAAATCAATATTAGAAGCATTACTATCATATTACGAAGTTTGGATGTCAATTAATACCTATGAATACCTATTAAAGCAAGCTTTAATGCTTTAATAAAGAGACATTGCTTTAAATCTTATTTTAAATTTTACTATTTAGGATACGAACCACATTAATTATTACCTAAACTAGAAATATCTTTAGAGACCCAGCCTCTTGGGCTGCCTTATGCCATGTGTCGGAAGGACTCTAAACTTGAGTTATCAAATTTAACACTAACCATCTGTAGCAATGTAACAATTATTAATCTTAACCAACAACTTATGAGCTGATTGTGAAAACACTTAGAGCACATTACCAATAAAAAGGAACCAAATGAAGCAGTTACATTTAGACCAATCAGAGAATAATAATTTTTGTAGCTACAACCATAAAAATAAAAAACACTTTACCATTGTCAAACACATTAATCATGAACCATTTATTAGCTTTTTTACTCTGAAACTTAGAGGCTGTGCACTCGACCTTATTTCCTAAAACGAACAGTTTTTCCAGCAGGGGCCCTCCCGCCACGTGTCTGATTCCTGGATGAAACACGTGGCAGCTCTCGGCTTTGCAGATAAAGTTTTTTATACCATCTTTATTATCCAACACAAAACATAGAACATTCATTCATACAGACTGGACACGAACATACATGAATCGAACACGAGAACAGATTGGTGCACCGGACATTAGACAAGACACAAAAGGTAACAGAGTACTCCTGCTATAAGGCCCAGAGAGATATTTCTCTCTGCTTTTTGGGACATTTTCCTCCCTTATGATGCATTTTTTATTAACTGGGGCAATCCGCCTATTCCTTTTAATAAACCCTTTCTTCTTCCACCTAAGCAGCTTCCTAAAAAGCTGCGGCTAACCTGCCTGTTTCCGTTTCTAGTTCCGATTAACACGCTGCTGACCCAAGCAGAACCAGCGTTGGGTTAGCACTGATTCAAGCTTAATTCGTATCCTACCGCATCCTCAGCAACACTTTACAAAACTGAAATTTTAAGCTAGCGCTAGCATGTGTACCTGTCCGTTGCTCCGATGTCCGATACGAAGATCCTTTCCTGTGGAGCTCCAATGCAGCGTTCCTCTTAGCATCTCTCTGCCATTCTTCAGGTCCCAGTTCTGGCGCCAAAATGTTGCGGCCGCCAGCAGCTCGCAACGTGAACGGTTCGACTGAGAAGGCCGCTCGAGCTGTAAGAGAGGAATCTAGACGGGGCGGAAGAAAGAATGTAGCCAAGACAGTTACTCTGATCAAGGCTCAAATTTTATTGTTGCGACACTAGTTATGAAGGAAGGGGGAGGGGACCCGATTCCCGCCGAATAATCTCTGGTCCAGTAGAAAGGTGCACGGGTGTGGCTCCGCAGGTTCCAGCAGTGGGCGTGGCAGAACGAATGAGCAGGAAGCTCCACCCCTGAGCAAGCAGGTTTCAGGCTGGGGGAGGGGAGACTACAGGAAGCCTAACGCACAGTAGACCAAAAGGCCTAAATTATAGTAAAAAGGCAGTCCTAAAAGTCTTGGGGAGAGGTGTCGGAGCAGGTGCCTTTATTGGAGGAGATGCATGACTAGGGGTGAGCTTTGAGGTCTCAGAAGCTCAAGGCAGTTCTTCTTGCTGCCTGACCATCCAGATGCTTCCAGCTCCTTCTCCAGCTCCATGTCTGCCTGCATGCTGCCATGCTTCTTGCCATGGTGATGATGGGTCACACCTCTGAACTGTAACCCAGCCCTAATTAAATGTTTGTCTTTATAAGAGTTGCCATGGTCACGATGTCTCTTCCCAGCAGTAAACCCTAAGACAGTACACATACACACACACATACACACACACACACACACACACACACACACACACACACACATACACACGTAATATATATATATATATATACATACACATGTGTATGTATATATATATTTATTTATAAGAATATATTTAATATAGCATAAATATACAAATATATTTACATATATTTATATATTAAATAAAAATATATAACTCAACAATTTAAAAAATCACTAAAATGCCAGGCAGTGGTAGCACGTGCCTTTAATTCCAGCACTTGGGAAGCAGAGGCAGGCACATTTCTGAGTTCAAGGCCCAAGGACAGGCACCTGGAGAGTTCGGCCATTTATCACAGGGAGAGTTAGTTTTTGGCGACGCAGAGGTGGGAAGGCTGTCTCAAGCAAGCCTATGGCTCCTTGAATGTATTTTCATTAAGGAGGGTTTTATGGGCAGGGCCATTCTAATGCCAGGCTGAGCTCCCTCAGAGCAGCCAGGGATGGGGAGGGAGCCCTGAGCTTGCTGTGGGGGATCTCAGCAGAAACCAGCTCCCTGCATACTGCACTTGCCACTGAAGGAAGGGAGGGAAGATGGGAGCTTTTGCAGGGGAACACACAGAGGCAAACCATCTGCACACAAGACTGGAGTCTCTTTGGTGAGGCTTCCAAGAAGCAGGACAATTAACCTCAGAGATTTAGCATTGGTAATTTGGAGGCTACAACACAGAGTCCAAAAGTAGTTGCCTCACACCGATAGTTGCTCAGTCCACAAGCCTGGAAGTCCCAGTGTGGTGCTGCAGGTTTAGAGGATTACTGGAGAGCTACTGGTTTTCACTGGGCAGTGGAATTCTGAAGAAGTTGCTTCTAATATCAGTGAAGGAATGCCTCCACAACAGGACAGGTGAAATTACCAACCAGAGTAAGGGCAAGCGGATGAAAAGCCAAGTTTCTTTCTTCCTCGATATTTTTATATGAGCTGCCACCAGAAGGTACAGCTCACATTTGGAGTGGACCTTTATGCTCCAGATAATCTGACCAAGAAAATCTCTCTCAGAAGTGCCCAGTAGTTTTTGTCTTACTTGTCAAGTGGACAACCAAGATTAGCTATTACAGCTCTATAAGGTTTATTATATCTCTTTAAAAAGGTCACTGAGGGGCACTAGAGAGACTGGTCAGTGGTTAAGAACAAGTTGAGTTCTCAGCCACAATAGTGGAATCACAACTTCCTGTAACCCAGCTCCAGAAGATGCAATGCCTCTGGCCCCTTTGAGCACTTCTGCACATACATACACATAAGACACAAATGGACAAAGAAAATCCATTTTAGACTGACAGACCAGAGATTGCCTAGAGCTATGATGATGGGGTGTGGCATTTTACCTAGTCAGGGTTATGCCAGGAAGGCTGGCATGTACTGGCACCAGGACCTCTGGGGGCTGAAGTCTGGGAACACTTAACATTGCTCCTACATTTATGTGGTTAAATGTTCCAGACACTGAGATATAAAATGCTTTGTTTGCCATCCCAGAATGCACCTTGAGGGGAACTTGAGATATTCTGAACTCCCTGTGATTCTAACCCGTCTTCTGCTTCCCTGTTAGAGGGCTGTCACCAACCTGTGCAGCTCTCCCAAACCCACCCTTGACTCTTTCCTTTCAGATATCTTTATTTTCATCCTCCCCCCCCCCCCTTGGGACCCTGTCTAGAACCCTGGCACAGCCGGTCTGGGACCAGTTGAGGGGCCATGCAGATGGTTCATCAGGCAAAGGCATGTGCCACACAGCCTGATGCAAGTCTGATACCTGGAAACTTAAAGAGGAAGAGGCGGCCAACTGCACAGTGTCTTCTGACCTCCACACATACACCTAAGCACACACTAATAATAACACATTTTATTACTTTTATTACTTCTTATATTCTGAGCACCCCCCCCCCACCTCTGCCCCTCCGCAAACCACTCATCCTCTTTTTTTACTGAAAAAAAAAAAAAAAAAAAGGCAGGATCTTGTATTCTGGGTCTCTCAGAGACCAGTCCACGCAGGAGAGCATGTGGGCCACAGGAGTAACAGAGCTTCTTGGACAGGGTCCCTTCGGGTCTTCATCTTCAGCCAGGAGGCAGAGCTGAGCTCCAGACCTCTGTGCACCTTCCCTGCCAGAAGAGAGCTTGCCTGCAGAGAGTGCTCTGACCACTGGGATTCAGGAGAGAGTTAGACTCCCAGGACTGCTGACAGAGGCTAGCACAATCACAGGAGGAACAAGCTCCAACCAGAGACAGCTAGAACATCTAACATCAGAGATTACCAGATGGCAAAAGGCAAATGTAAGAATCTTACTAACAGAAAGTAAGAATACTTGGTATCATCGGACCCCAGTACTCACTCCCACCACAGCAAGTCCTGGGTACCCCAACACACCCAAAAAGCAAGATTCAGATTTAAAATCATATCTCATGATGCTGGAGGAGAATTTTAAGATGGGCATTAATAACTCACTTAAAGAAATACAGACAGGGTGGTGGTGGTACACGCCTTTAATCTCAGCACTTGGGAAGCAGAGACAGGCAGATTTCTGAGTTCAAGGCCAGCCTGGTCTACAGAGTGAGTTCCAGGACAGCCAGGGTTATATAGAAAAAACCTGTCTCAAAAAACAAACAAACAAACAAACAAAACAAAACAAAACAAAAATACAGGCAAACACCACTAAACAGGAAGAAAAACTTAAAGAGGAAGCACAAAAATCCCTTAAAGAATTACAGGAAAACACAACCAATCAGATGATGAAATTGGACAAAACCATCCAAGATCTAAAAATGGAAGTAGAAACAATAAAGAAAACCCAAAGGGAGACAACTCTGGAGAAAGAAATCAGGACAGCATCAGCAACAGAATACAAGAGATGGAAAAGAGAATCTCAGGTGCAGAAGATTCCATAGAAAACATGGACACAACAATCAAAGAAAATGCAAAGTGCAAAAAGATCCTAACTCAAAACATCCAGGAAATCCAGGACACAATGAGAAGACCAAACCTAAGGAAAATAGGTATAGATGAGAATGAAGATTTTCAACTTAAAGGACCAGTAAATATCTTCAACAAAATTATAGAAGAAAACTTCCCTAATCTAAAGAAAGAGATGCCGAGAACATACAAGAAGCCTACAGAACTCCAAATAGACTTGACCAGAAAAGAAATTCCTCCCTACACATAATAATCAGAACAACAAGTGCACTAAATAAAGATAGAATATTAAAAGCAGTAAGGGGAAAAGGTCAAGTAACATATAAAGGCAGACCTACTAGAATTACAGCAGACTTCTCACCAGAGACTATGAAAGCCAGAAGATCATGGACACATGTTATACAGACACTAAGAGAACACAAATGGGAGCCCATGCTAAACTCTCAATTACCATAGAAGGAGAGACCAGAGTATTCCATGACAAAACCAAATTCACACAATATCTTTCCACAAATCCAGCCCTTCAAAGGATAAAAAAGGGAAAACTTCAACACAAGGAGAGAAATGACGCCCTAGAAAAAGCAAGAAAGTAATCCTTCAACAAAACTAGAAGAAGACAGCTGTGGGGATTTGCAGGCTGGTCTCCAGTTAAGCTGAGGTCTGAACCCCGATGGTCATAATTCACCTTCATGACACTTTAGGCATTCCCTTATGCTCCTGGAACTCTGGCTCCTGCCTAAGTTATTGCCCCCCACAGCCCCCACAAGAGAAGCATGGTCAGTAGTCACTTAGGCAATGGCCCAAGCTTCTGACCTTCAGGCTAAACTCCTCCCCAGTTAACTAGCTACAGTAAAGACCATAAAAAGGGGTGTTCAGCCCCACCTTGCCCTCTTACTGCTTACTCTCTTGTATCCCTCTTACCCCTCACTCTCACTCTCTTTGTCTTCTCTCCTCTCTCCTTTGTTTTTGTCCTCCCCTCTCTCCCTCTTACTCTTTCTTTCTAGCCTTCTCTCTCTCTCTCTCTCTCTCTCTCTCTCTCTCTCTCTCTCTCTCTCTCTCTCTCTCTCTCCCCCCCTTCTTGCTTTCTCTCTGCATTTCTATAATAAAGCTCTTAAACCATAGAGAGTCTCTGCTCCATCAAGATCCTCTGTACACTCTGGTCAGTGTTGGGACCCTCTTCCCTTATCCCTCTCTCCTATAGCCCTGGGCTTTAGCAAGGTAGCTCCAGGGTCCCCAGGCAGGAAGGACTGCCCCTTGGCCACCCCCTGAAGAGTGGGATAGAGGAATGCCCACCCAGGGATGAGTGGATAGGGTAGGTAGCAGCCCTTCCACACCTGACAGACCAGAGAATAGGGGACTCTGGCAGGGTGTGGGCCTTTTTCCATCCCCCACTCCCCCCCCCCCCACTTTTTAGTTCCCACGGACAGCCACAAGAACAGAATCCCAACTCTAACAACAAAAATAAAAGGAAGCAACAATTACTTTTTTTAATATCTCTTAATATCAATGGATTCAAATCCCCAATAAAAAGACATAGACTAAGAGACTGGCTACATAAACAGGACCCAACATTTTGTTGCATACAGGAAACCCACCTCAGAGTAAAAGGCTGAAAAACAATTTTCCAAGCAAATGGTCCAAAGAAACATTCCGAAGTAGCCATTCTAATATTGAATAAAATTGACTTCCAACCCAAAGTTATCAAAAAAGACAAGGAGGGACACTTCATACTCACCAAAGGTAAAATCTTCCAAGATGAACTCTCAATTGTGAATATCTATGCTCCAAATGGAAGGCATACACATTCATTAAAGAAACTATAGTAAAGGTCAAAGCACATATTGCACCTCACACAATAATAGTGGGGGACTTCAACATCCCACTCTCATCAATGGACAGATCGTGGAAACAGAAACTAAACAGGGACACATTGAAACTAACAGAAGTTATGAAACAAATGGATTTAACAGATATCTGCAGAACATTTTATCCTGAAACAAAAGGATATACCTTCTTCTCAGCATCTCATGGCACCTTCTCCAAAACTGACCATATAATTGGTCACAAAACAGGCCTCAACAGATACAAAAATATTGAAATTATCCCATGCATCCTATCAGATCACCAAGGACTAAAGCTGGTCTGCAATAACAACATAAATAATGGAAAGCCAACATTCACGTGGAAACTGAACAACACTCTTCTCAATGATAACTTCATCAAGGAAGAAATAAAGAAAGAAATTAAAGACTTTTTAGAGTTTAATGAAAATGAAGCCACAACATACTGAAACTTATGGGACACAATGAAAGCAGTCCTAAGAGGAAAACTCATAGCTCAGAGTGCCTCCAAAAAGAAACTAGAGACAGCATACACTAACAGTTTGACAGCATACCTAAAAGCTCTAGAACAAAAGGAAGCAAAGTCACCCAAGAACAGTAGATGACAGGAAATAAACTCAGGGCTGAAACCAACCAAGTGGAAACAAAAATAACTATACAAAGAATCAACCAAACCAGGAGCTCCTTCTTTGAGAAAATCAACAAGATAGATAAAGCCTTAGCCAGACTAACTAGAGGGCACAGGGACAGTATCCTAATACACAAAATCAGAAATGAAAAGGGAGACATAACAACATAACTTGAGGAAATCCAAAACATCAACAGATCCTACTTCAAAAGGCTATACTCAACAAAACTGGAAAACCTGGATGAAATGGACAATTTTCTAGACAGAGACCAGATACCAAAGTTAAATCAGGATCAGATTAACAATCTAAACAATCCCATATCCCCTAAAGAAATAGAAGCAGTCATTAATAGTCTCCCAACCTAAAGAAATAGAAGCAGTCATTAATAGTCTCCCAACCAAAAAAAAGACCAGGATCAGATGGGTTTAGTGCAGAGTTCTATCAGACCTTCAAAGAAGACCTAATTCCAATTCTCCTCAGACTATTCCACAAAATAGAAACAGAAGGTACTCTACCCAATTCATTCTATGAAGCCACAATTACTCTGATATGTAAACCAAATAAAGACCCAGCAAAGAAAGAGAACTTAAGACCAATTTCCCTTATGAATATTGATGCAAAAATACTCAATAAAATTCTCACAAACTGAATCCAAGAACACATCAAAACGATCATCCACCATGATCAAGTAGGCTTCATCCCAGGGATGCAGGGATGGTTTAATATACGGAAATCCATTAATGTAATCCACTATATAAACGAACTCAAAGACAAAAACCACATGATCATCTCATTAGATGCTGAAAAAGCATTTGACAAAATCCAACACCCATTCATGATAAAAGTCTTGGAAAGATCAGGAATTCAAGGCTCATCCCTAAACATAATAAGAGCAATATACAAAAAAGCCAGGCGGTGGTGGCGCACACCTTTAATCCCAGCACTTGAGAGGTAGAGGCAGGTGAATTTCTGAGTTCAAGGCCAGCCTGGTCTACAGAGTGAGTTCCAGGACAGCCAGGGCTACACAGAGAAACCCTGTCTCAAAAAAAAAACAAGATAGATAGATAGATAGATAGATAGATAGATAGATAGATAGATAGATAGATAGATATAAAATAAAATAAAATAAAATAAAAGCAGTATATAGTAAACCAGTAGCCAACATCAAAATAAATGTAGAGAAACTTGAAGCAATCCCACTAAAGTCAGAAATTAGACAAGGCTGCCCACTCTCTCCCTACCTATTCAATATAGTACTAGAAGTTCTAGCTAGAGCAATTAGACAACAAAAAAAGGTCAAGGGGATACAAATTGGAAAGGAAAAAGTCAAAATATCACTATTTGCAGATGATATGATAGTATATATAAGTGACCCTAAAAATTCCACCGATGTACTCCTACAGCTAATAAATAACTTCAGCAAAGTGGCTGGATATAAAATTAACTCAAACAAATCAGTGTCCTTTCTCTACAAAAAAGATAAACAGGTTGAGAAAGAAATTAAGAAAACAACACCCTTCACAGTAGTCACAAATAATATAAAATACCTTAGAGTGACTCAAACTAATAAAGTGAAAGATCTGTATGATAAGAACTTCAAGTCTCTGAAGAAAAAAATGAAAGATCTCAGAAGATGGAAAAATCTAGTCTCCCATGCTCATGGATTGGCAGGATTGATAAAGTAAAAATGGCTATCTTGCTGAAAGCAATCTACAGATTCAATGTAATCCCCATCAAAATTGCAACTCAATTCTTTACAGAGTTAGAAAGGGCAATTTTAAATTCATCTGGAATAACAAAAAACCTAGGATAGCAAAAACTATTCTCAACAATAAAAGAACCTTTGGCTGAATCATCATGCCTGACCTCAAGCTGTACTACAGAGCAATTGTGATCAAAACAAAACAAAACAAAAACAAAAAACAAAAAACAAAACTGCATGGTACGGGTACAATGACAGACAGGTGAATCAATGGAATAAAATTCAAGACTCAGAAACGAACCCAAAACCATCCAGTGGAAAAAAAGACAACATTTTCAACAAGTTGTGCTGGCTTACCTGGCGGTTATTATGTAGAAGAATGCAAATTGATCCATTCTTATCTCCTTGTACAAAGCTCAAGTCTAAGTGGATCAAGGAACTCCACATAAAACCAGACACTGAAACTTATACAGGAGAAAATGGGGAAAAGCCTCAAAGATATGGGCACAGGGGGAAAATTCCTGAACAGAACAGCAATGACTTGTGCTATAAGATGGAGAATTGACAAATGGGACCTCATAAAATTGCAAAGCTTCTGTAAGACAAAAGACACCGTCAATAAGACAAAAAGGCCACCAACAGATTGGGAAAGTATTTTTACCAATCCTAAATCTGATAGGTGACTAATATCCAATATATACAAAGAATTCAAGGAGCTGGACTCCAGAAAATTAAGTAACCCTATTTTTAAAAATGGGGTACAGAGCTAAACAAAGAATTTTCAACTGAGGAATACCTAATGGCTGAGAAGCACCTGAAAAAAATGTTCAACATCCTTAATCATCAGGGAAACGCAAATCAAAAACAACCCTGAGATTCCACCTCACACCAGTCAGAATGGCTAAGATCAAAAATTCAGGTGACAGCAGATGCTGGTGAGGATGTGGAGAAAGAGGAACACTCCTCCATTGCAGGTGGAATTGCAAGCTGATACAACCACTCTGGAAATCAGTCTTATGGTTCCTCAGAAAATTGGACATAGTACATTGAAGATCCAGCAATACCTCTCCTGGGCATATACCCAGAAGATGTTCCAACTTGTAATAAGGACACATGTTCCACTATGTTCATAGCAGTCTTATTTATAAGAGCCAGAAGCTGGAAAGAACTCAGATGTCCCTCAACAGAGGAATGGATACAGAAAACATGGTACATTTACAATGGAGTACTACTCAACTATTATAAAAATAATGAATTCATGAAATTCTTAGGCAAATGGATGGATCTGGAGGATATCATCCTGAGTGAAGTAACCCAATCACAAAAGAACACACATGATATGCACTCACTGATAAGTGGTATTAGACCAGAAACTTAGAATACCCAAGATACAATTTGCAAAACACATGAAACTCAAGAGGAAGGAAGTATGGATACTTTGTTCCTCCTTAGAATGGGGAACAAAATACCCATGGAAGGTGTTACAGAGACAAAGTCCAGAGCTGAGACAGAAGGAAGGACCGTCCAGAGACTGCCCCACCTGGAGATCCATCCCATAAACTACCACCAAACCCAGACACTATTGTATATGCCAGCAAGATTTTGCTGACAGGACCCTGATATAGCTGTCTCTTGTGAGGCTATGCCAGTGCCTGGCAAATACAGAAGTGGATGCTCACAGTTATCTATTGGATGGAACACAGGGCCCCCAATGGAGGAGCTAGAGAAAGTACACAAGGAGCTAAAGGGGTCTGCAACCCTATAGGAGGAACAACAATATGATCTAACCATTACCCCCCCAGAGCTCATGTCTCTAGTTGCATATGTAGCAGAGGATGGCCTAGTTGGCCATCAATGAGAGGAGAGTCCCTTGGTCTTGTGAAGATTATATGCCCCAGTACAGGGGAATGCCAGGGCCAGGAAGCAGGAGTGGGTAAGTTGGGAAGCAGGACATGGGAGGGTATAGGGGACTTTCAGAGAGGAAACTAGGAAAGGAAACATTTGAAATGTAAATGAAGAAAATATCTAATAAAAATTAGCATTAAAAAAAGGCAGGCCTCCTAAATAGGTCATATCAACTTGCTGTAAGACAAGGCACCTCCCCTCATACTAAGACTGGATGAGACAGCCCAGTAGGAGGAAAAGAGTCCCAAAAGGAGGCCATACAGGCAGAGACAGGCCCTGCTCCCACGTTAGGAGTCACACGAGGACCAAGCTATAAGTACAGCATAGATGCGGTGGGCTTAAGTCAGCCCCGTGGAGGTTCCCAGGTTGCTGGTTTTAGTCTCTAAGCCCCCATGACACCAGATTTTCTTGTGGTGTCCTTACCTCTCTGGTTCCTACAATCCTTTCTCCCCTTTCTACAGGATTCCCTGAGCTCTGGCTCATGTTTGGCTGTAGGGGTCTGCATGTGTCTCCATCAGTTCCTTGGCAAAGCCTGCTGACATGGTTAGGCATCAATCTATGAGTATAGTAGAATATCATTACATATCATTTCATTGACTTTGGGGGGTGGGGACAGTTGTGTTTGGTTCTATCCTAGATCTCTGGGCTATCAGCCTCTGGGTTCTGGCTATTCAGGTAGTGTGAAAGGTCGAGTACTTCTTGTGGCACGGGTTTCAGGTTGGATCAATTATTGGTTGGCCACTCCCACGATCTCTACTCCATCTTTACCCCTGCTCATCTTGTAGGAAGGACAAATTGTAGGTCACTGGATGTATTGCTTGTGGTCAGTTCTGGCTCCATATCCCCCATTGCTAAGGGTCTTAACTAGGGCCTCTCTCATCGATTCCTGAATTCCCATTGCACTAGGTTTCTCTTTCCTCATATACCCCCCAATGTCAGTAATCTCTCCCACTACTCTCTCCATCCTCCTCACACCTGATCCTCCTGTTCCCGTCTCCTACCCTCTCCTCTTCACCCCTGATGTCTATTATATTTTCCCTTCCCAAAGAGGTTCAAATGGTCACCCGCACACACACACCACTACTCTTAAGAAACTGCCACTTGGCGAGGCATGGTGGCATGGTGGTACATGCCTTTAATCCCACGACTCGGGAGGCAGAAGCAGCCTTGTCTACAAAGGACAAACAGGGCTTGTTACACAGAGAGACCCTGTTTAAAAACAAACAAACAAACAAAGCCAAATAAAACAAACCCAAAACCAAACCAAACTAAACCAAAAACCAAACAACCCCTGCCACTTGTCAGAACGTAAAGAACCCCACCAATTACGTGACAGTCTTCCTTTTCCAAATATGTGCCACTAAACATATCCTAAGCAATCATGTACAAGCAGGTAAGAATACAGCTGTATTTTAAGCAAGACATAAAGCATTGCTAAAATATAAAGTACGACTCTTAAATTTTCTCATATTCTTAAAAAGCAGTTATGTTGAGGTGAAAGAACTGAATCTACAAAGCTGTCTTCTGACCTTTACATACATGCTTTCGTGTTCTCCCTCTCCCCCCTCTCACACACACACACACGACACACACACACACACGCACACAGACACACACACACACCAAGGTTCTTTGTTCTGAGGATCCTGCTTTTTTTTCTTGGATTCGGTTTGCAAGGATTTTATTGAGTATCTTTGCATCAATATACATAAGGGAAATTGGTCTGAAGTTCTATTTCTTTGTTGGATCTTTGTGTGGTTTAGGTATCAGAGTAATTGTGGCTTCATAGAATGAATTGGGTAGAGTACCTTCCGTTTCTGTTTTGTGGAACAGTCTGAGGAGAGTTGGGATTAGGTGTCTGTGAAGGGCTGAGAGAACTCTGCAAGGGTCCTGCTTTTTTTAATCAGGTTATGTTCTAAAGCCATGGTCAGATCTTACCGCGCAGTTGCCGAGTGACTAGAACTGCTGTGCTCTGACGCACATCAACAGGCACAGCAGAGCTCCACAGACCGGTCACAAAGGTGTATCCTTAGAGTGGGAGAGACAGCTCAGGGAATAAGAGTTTGTTGTCTGCTCTTCCAGAGGTCCTGAGTTCAATTCCTAGCAACCACATGACGCTCACAACCATCTGTGATGAGGATCTGATGCCATCTTCTGGTGTGTCTGAAGACAGTGACAGTGTACTCACATACATGAAATGAATGAATGAATGAATGAATGAATGGATAAGAGTTTGCCGTTTTTAAAGAGGACCAGAGCTTATCACGTCAGCGCCAAGGGCCAAGTGTTTCATCTCTCTCTGGACATTGCACATATGTATACAGACAGAAGCAAATAAATAGAAAAATCTTTTTTTAAAAAAATATCTCAACTTTGTGTCAACTTGACTACATCCAGATTTAACTAAAACCCCAAATCAAAGGGCACATGTGTGAAGGATTTCTGCTTAGTTTGAACTGGGAAGATCTACTTCTACTCTCCCGTCTTTCAGGCAGGAAAGTACATCTTTAATCCAGATCCTTTGAGCTGGGAAAACCTACCTCTAATGTGAGGTGCACCTTCTGCTGGAAGCCTATATAAGGACATGAAAGAAGGAAGCTTTTGTTCTTTGCCTGTTTGTTCTCCCCTTGCTAGCAAGTCCAGTCCTTCACTAGCATTAGAGCCTACTTCTTCAGGATTCCCGCATCTACTGAAGACCAGAGGAGTCATCGAGCCTCATGAACTGAGCGTCTACTGGATTCTAGGACTTTCCATTCACAGCCAGCCATTGTTGGATTAGCGGGACCACAGCCTGTAAGTCATTCCAATAAATCCCTTTTCTAGACACAGAGAGTCTCATTCTATAAGTTCTGTTACTCTGGAGAACATTAATACTAAGGGGTTTGTTCTGTTTATTTACTTATTTTATTTAGTCTCATTATCACTGGCTGCTCTGGTGGAACTCACTGTGCAGAATAGGCCATCTTTGCTCTCTTAGTTTCTACTGCTATGATAAAACACCATAACCAAATGCAACTTGGGGAGGACAGGGTTAGTTTCAGCTTACAACTCTTAGATCATACTCCTTCACTGAAGGAAGTCAGTGCAGGACCTGCAGGCAAGAGGTAGAGGCCACAGAGGTGTGTTTACTGACTTGTTCCCATGGCTTATTTGCCCTGTTTTCTTGTACCATCTAGGACCACCTGTCCAGGGGTAGCACCACCTTCAATAGGCTAGGCCCTCCCTCCCACATCAATCATTAAAGAAAATGCACCCAGACATGCCTACAAGCCATCTTATATACTTTCTCAAGATTCCGTCTTCTAAGACATGTTTAAATTTGTGTTGTCAAAAACCAACCAGCACAAGAGACCCATTTGTCTCTGCTCAGAGACTGAAGTGTGCATGCAACATCACGGCCTGCTTTAAAAAAAAAATAACACTTCAAATCTTTACAAGCCTATCAGACCTACATCTGGAACAGGTCATATATACTTTGGTGCACAAAGGTACTTATCAATGTCTGGTTCCTAACCTCCAATCCTAACAAACACCTACACACCAGGCACGTAAACTATTTCTTGTAAATTCTCATGTAGATTTATCTCAATTTTTTGATACTGACGAAGTCTTCACCCAATACTTTACTTACAAAGCATACACAGCTGATTATCTAAAGGAATCTCATGAATCACATCAGAAACACTTTTTAAAAAGATTTATTTATTATATACACAGTGTTTTGCCTGCATACATCCCTGCACACACTACAATGATGCACGCCTTTAAAAGAAACACTTTAATATATTTCTCACAAACAGAAAATATTTACCAGTAGCAGAAAAATCCTTATTTTCCAGAAAGGAAAAGCACCAAGAAGCACAGGGTACCCTAACTACTGAGTACCAGAGCCACTGGTTTCAGGATTTCTGAGCTCCACATCACCTGAATCCAAAGCTTTCACAAATTCCAAATCCAAGAAGTCCTGAAGGACATACAGCAAGCATCCCAACTCCTGCTCTGGAACAGACACAGTCCTGTAGCTCAACAGCATAGACCTTCCCTTGCAACAGACTAAGCTTAAATATACAATGCTACCCTTCATAAAGCAAGATTACTAATCTTGAAAGAGAGTAGAATGTCCTGCTGAAGAGCTGAAATCAGTAGTTCATTCTTTGTTCTGACAGCTTCTGATGTCCAACAATACTTTCAGACCATTCTTCACTCATGAGAGAAATGTGCGCACAGTCCCCTTGATTGTCCCCCTGCAGATGGGGCACTTCCTTAGAGAAGGGGCACATTCCTGGCAGACTACTAGATGACCACACGGAATGAACACAATAGAAACCTCTCTGTCCATACACACTTTGCAAGTTCGTTCTTCTTGTAATCTCCGCAACTGCTCTTCCAATGACAAGCCTGAGAACAGAAGAACATTAGTGAAAACCAGCTTCTAAAAGTAACGGAGATGTGCTGAAGCACTAGCTCTATTTTACCTGAAACGTCTTCTGTTGGAATATACTTCATATTCTTTTCCACTGAAGAAAGAAAGCATACAAAAAGCATTACTCTATCAATACAAAACTTTCTTAACCTACTATTTTTAGATTTTTTTTCTATATATTACAAAGAATACTACCTAGACAATAAAATACATGAGTTTTTTTTTAAATAGGTAAAATGTAAATATTACAGTTTTTAAAACTAGATTTATTCTGCTTGCCGAACAGAGAGATGACTAAAACCCTATAGGTATCTAAATAATTTTCTCAACAAACTCACCAAATAAGTTTTCATATAACGTGGAGTCAATTTCCTTCAGAGAGTTTTTGAAGATGTTGGCTGCAGCATTTCCCTTGACTAAAACGGTGTCAATAAGCTCTCTTGCTTGTAAGGGTATCTGTGTTTTCTGTCTAATAATATCATGTTCCTGTTTTGTAATTACACTGGCCTCAAGAAGATTATCCAGGATAGGAAGGACATGTGTCAACTGTTGAAAGAGGGCCATTCTATTCTTCCGAATCAGTGATAAGTCACCTTCATTTAAAAACGAGCAAGAAAAAAGTTCCATTAAATTTCAAATGTCCCCAACCAACCCTACACACAAATTAGCTTAAGCTGAGCTTGAAGGGCTTCTTTGAAATGACTTGATTGCACATCAATGCTGTCAGGTTAATCTTCCAGATTAAACTCAGATGTATCGCACAGCAAATACAAACATTCTCAAGTCTACACAATGACAGACTCAGACACTTGCCTTCAAATTGTTGAGAACAAGCAGAAAACTTTAGAGTAGTAAAACGTGTGTCCTCTTTTTCTCTCTTTCCCCAGAATCCTAAACTAGTTGAGTTTTTTTGTTTGTTATTTATTGAGACAGGACCTCATGTATTCAGGTTCTGCACGTATCCACAGGGATAGTCCTGATCCTGACTCTACCTCCATTGCAAGTGCTGGGATTACAGACATAAACCACTATGCCCAGTTTACATAGGGCTAATGATGGAACTCAAGGTTTGTGAATGCCAACCAAAGACCCATCAATCAAGCTACATCTTCAGCCTAGAGCAATATTCCTTCTCAGACTCCATGCATTCTACAGAACTACAGCACTCAAGAGTGTAAGCTTCATGTCACGATGGACTCTGCCTGGCTCCCAGGCAAGTCTAGCCACTTAATAGCCATGTGTCCCCCTGCTATGTACACCTCAGTTTCCTGATCTGAAGTATGAATAATAGCATCTTCCTCAAAGAGTTAAACAAAATGCACATAAACCATGTTGTACAATACCTCACACATAGCACATAGCCTGCTTTATCCTTTTTTAAATCTAAATTTATAGTTTTTAAAAATGAATCCAGCTTATTCATAAGAAATTACCTCACTTCAGAGGGCAGAATTGAAACATAAGTCTGTTTCAATCCAGAAGTTAGAATTTTAAACGTTTTGTGATACGGTCATATAATAAGGCTGTAGTGAACTAGTCCTATCTCTTTTTTAATATTTTCCCCCCTTGGTGGGGTCTTCAGAGGGGGTCAGATCCTCAGGAACTAGAGTAATAGGTGGTTGTGAGACACTGGACTCTACTTAGGCAATAGGAACCAAACTCAGGTCCTTTACAAGAGCAGCCAAAGCTCTTAACCACTGAGATGACCTCCAGTCCCTTAAGTCATGCTTTTTTTCAGTTTTAGCTATGTATAAAGAAATGAAATATACCTCAAAAATAGTTTATTGTAAATCTGTGTATGGTGGCATATATGTATAACCCCAGCACTTTGGAGGTGGGGGCAGGAACCTCAGGGGAGTTCTAGTACAGCACTAGCTACAGACTGAATTTGAGGTTAGCCTGAGCTTGGCAAAAAGAGATAGTTTAGAAATGCCCAGGGGCAGAGGGTGTTAATGATGCTGCATGCAACACGTAATTGAAAACCTGTGGCCACCAACGTGGATACCTGATGCCATCTCTTCAGTCTGTCTTTCCTTCTCCTCTTCTCTTCTCTCATCTTCAGCATTCAAAAGTACTGAGACAATATCATTGACGGTCCTGTAGTTCTCACCAGTGGCCAGGATCTGCCGCTGAACCGTCTGTCTCACCAGGCTCCTACTGAAGCCCATTTCCAAGGCTGCTTTAACCACAGGCGTGCTCATCATGACGACATCTTCCGAACTTTCTCCAGGGCCAAAATGCACCACTGTCTCTAAAAAAATTTGCTAATATTAAACTCCACAAATTTAAACTATGGAAAGTAATGCCTGTGGCACCTTTATTTTTCATATCCTGGTAAGGGAGACATATCATGTGCATCAATTAAATTAACTTCAATACAATTTGAACTTTGGATAGTGTACTATGTATCTAAAAATTACTACCTACCTACAGTATATACATCCTAGATATAAACTTAAAATAAAAATCTCTTGGCAATTTGCTTAGGAGTCTGATTGTTAAAAAACAAAACAACAACAAAAAAACTCCAACAGTATTGTTGGGATGGCTCAGTGGTAAAGGTACTTACTGCCAAGCCTGACAGCCTAAGTTCAATTCACAGAATCCATGGGGGGTGGGGGAGGGGGGGGAGAACTAATTCGTAAAGTTGCCCTCTTTTTTTAAGAAAATAGTTTATTTGCTTTTATGGCACTGGGTTTTGGTTGCATTTGTCTGTGTGAAGGTGTCAGCTGCCCTAGAACTGGAGCCACAGGCAGCTGTGAGCTGCTGTAGGTGTTGGGCATTGAGCCTAGGCCCACTGGAAGAGCACCCAGTACTCAAAACTGCTAAGCATCTAGCCGGGCGTGGTGGCGCACGCCTTTAATCCCAGCACTCGGGAGGCAGAGGCAGGCAGATTTCTGAGTTCGAGGCCAGCCTGGTCTACAAAGTGAGTTCCAGGATAACCAGGGCTACACAGAGAAACCCTGTCTTGAAAAACCAAAAAAAGAAAAAAGAAACAACTGCTGAGCATCTCTCCAGTGCCCAAGGGTGCACTCTTAACCTCTATCCACACATTGTAGCGTGTGCACCCACACATACACTATAGTTTTTCCTCAAAAATCAGGTAGGCAAGATGGCTCATGGCTAAGTGTTTGCTGCACAAGTCCACCCAAATTTAATTCCTGAAACCCACAGGAAAGGACTGACTCCTAAAATAATTGTGTCTCCATGTCTTTATATCTGTGTGTGTGTCTCTCTCTCATGTACATACACACACAGACACACACACACACACACACACACAAACACACACACATGAAAAAATTTTAAAGTATCTCCCCAAAAGAGTTTAATATACATTCATTTTTTAAAATCAATGTACCACAAAAATACAGCTATGAGAAATTACCTTCCAGCAGGAAAGGAGGGCAAATATAAAGCTCAGTAGGAACTGGACATGTGACAGCAAAGACAAAGCTTCCCTGACACTCATAAGCAAGATCTAAATAAGCTACCACTTCAAAAACCAGCAAACAGTAGGGAAGAAGGTTAAGATGGGGGTACAACCTTGGCAGAATGCTTAGAATACACTGAATTAAAAATGGGGGTGTGGCCTAGGTGGAGGGCTTGTCTTCCACTCTAGCAAGCATGCATACATCTCTTCCCCACCCCTATAAAAAGATGAGGTGTGGGTGTGGGGCCTAGCACACATGAAGCACCTGGGTTGGAGTTATACCAATGGATATGTATCAGACTTGAATGATGAATAACGTCTAAACAGGTATATAAGTGAGGCAGAGAAAACAAGGATGGGCAGCATAAAGATGTAATAAAAACACAAATAAGCAAAACTACTGTTATTCTGAATGGAGGTTTTAAAGATGAAAATACGAGGTGACAAATGCAGGAAATGGGAGGCCATAGGGACACGGATGGAAGCATTCTCTGCTAACAGGGTCAGTGCAAGCTCATACTGTGCTTCTGTGACATTACAGCTGTACTTTTCCAAGATACTTTACTGCCATCCACTGGAAACTCATACAATCAACACACAAAAGTGTGTAGAGAGCAAATGTGGTCAAAAATATGTTAATCCTCAACACCTCATCCAGAAAGTAACATTTAAAAATAAATAAAACCCTAAAACTGAAACGATAAAGTAAGCAACAGGAACATGTGAAAGAGAACAGCAAGACTAGCCTTCACCAGCACAAGAGCTTAACACAGTCAAGAAATAAAGATGGTGGCAGACGGCAGGGACAGTAGTCATGGTATATACAGCTTTGTGAGGAGTGTCCACATCACCCTAAGTTTGCCAGAATATTGTAGGAGGAACTTAAGCAGAGAGCTATTCCAAAGGTAACTGGTGATGCTGCACAGATGGATTTGGGATCAGGAACAACTGGTCTACAAGATAGACCAGGGTAGCATGGACTAAGAGACAGTATCAGGACATGCTGTGAAGGCAGAGCATTTCTCAGGAGATAGCCCAGTTGGTTCTGTAACTGGGTGTTATGAACTGAGATGGGGAAGGTCAGAGAAAAACATCTGAAGAATGAAATCAGAGGAAACCTAGTGCTTTGACATATTTGCTGAGACAGCTATTGTAGCCCAAACTGGAAGCACCTCTAAGATTTACACAGGTAATTGAACATTCCAGCCTGGACTGCATCTGACCTGAGCATAATAAAGTACACTCGTTTAGTAGTCTACCACGTAGGAATATGAAAAAGGAACTAGCAGCAGAAACGGTTCAAAATCATCCTAACAAACTGGAAAAACACCTAAAAGAGTGGCGTCAGGGAAGTCCCCAAAGCTGGTGTGTAGAGGACAAAAGCTCAGTGTGCGGCAGCGTGCTTCCATCAGCCCTGCCCTGTGGCAGAGGAGCAGGAGCATCCCAAGCTCAGGGCCAGCTGAGGATGTGCCCAGAAGGATTCACTCCAGCAGTTTCCAGTGACTCTTGTCATTATCAAAGCAACATTTCCAGATTAGCAGGAGGTGACATAATCCAGTGGACAAGGCCAGGTGAGGTGGCCTGTAATACCTGTAATACGGTGCTCAGAGCCTTAGGCCAGAGGATCCAAAGTTCAAAGCCAGCCGGGGGCATATTATAAGACCCTGTATGAAAAATGAATGAAAAAAGAAAGGAGGGGAAATATGAGAAGAAGGGAAGAAAGAAGAACAGAGTCAAGTGGTTCTAAGAGAAAGAAAGAAGTTCTCTTCGCTCTCCTACTTTCTCTGTGCTGTCCTATGAATGGGGAAAGAAGTACAAAAGCACTTCCCAGGCAAGCCAGAATTTGATCCCCAGAACCCAAGAGAAGACTGATTCCTGAAGTTGTCTTCTGATCTCTACATGTGTACTGTGAAACACATCTAGATATACACCATACACGCACAATCTCTCATATATTCCTTTAAAAATAATTTTATAAATTAAAAGCAGCAATCTATAAAGAAACAATGTGCAACAATCATTATGAAGATAGGTGTCTTAGTCAGGGTTTCTATTCCTGCACAAACATCATGACCAAGAAGCAAGTTGGGGAGGAAAGGGTTTATTCTGCTTACATTTCCATACTGCTGTTGATCACCAAAGGATGCAGGACTGGAACTCAAGCAGGTCAGGAAGCAGGAGCTGATGCAGAGGCCATGGAGGGATGTTCTTTACTGGCTTGCCTCCCCTGGCTTGCTCAGCCTGCTCTCTTATAAAACCCAAGACTACCAGCCCAGAGATTGTCCCACCCACAAGGGGCCTTTCCCCCTTGATCACTAATTGAGAAAATGCCTTACAGTTTGATCTCATGGAGGCATTTCCTCAACTGAAGCTCCTTTCTCTGTGATAACTCCAGCTGTGTCAAGTTGACACAAAACTAGCCAGTACAATAGGCAAAGAGATTTTATAAGGAAAACAAAAGCAAGATGTATAGCATGGTGCAGCGTGGCACAGAGTGCTCTGGGTTCCAGCCTACATTAACACTGACTAAGAGCAGCTGTCTACTACTTCACCCTGTCCAGTTCCTTATACAGGCAGTTACCACATACTGAGGTACTCCTTCCTCTCACACATGACCCCAGTGCCTTACCCCCTGGAGCATAGTTTCCATGACTAAGCCCCTATCTACTATGTAGTCAAGGTTTCTACGACTTTTAAATATCTTGGTCACGTTTCTCTGTACCGGCTGCAAAGCTGCCAATGCCTCTCTCCAAATGGTGAAGCAGAACCAGCACTCCCCTTGTGATATGACCAGCACATACCGTGACCGTTATTTAACCACAACACATGTAACTACTGAGAGCTGGCTAAACTCAGCTCTCATACAGAGCCCCCTGCACCCAATCACTACTCTATCTCCAGCACCACCTGCAGCCTCTTCTAACACATTCTAGGCACAGTGACCGTCTCCCCACTGGAGGTAAAGCTTTCATTCGGTATGCTTCAAGCTGTTTTCTGCATGTGTCTCGTCACTTCATATGCTCATATGTCAGCTCTTTAAATAATAATAGTATCATAAATGTCAGGAATCTCAGTAAAAGCATACATTTTCTAGTTAACATCCCAAAGTTGCCCCTATGACTTCAGAAACGTTACCACCCTTTTCACTAATATACTTTTACTCTTAACATTCTTACAAAAATTCATAGTTGTATTTGAACTATTCCTACTTACCTGTAGGGTCAGCATTTTCTTCTCCTGGGGTGTCTGAAGTGGACAACAGCTATGAAATAAGAGAACACTTGACAGCTAAGTCAGAAATCTCTAACATTCTAAACAGCACAGTTGGGGATCTCACTCTGTTGCTGACACTGGCCTAGCACTCATGGAAATCTTCCTGCCTCAGCTTTCCAAGTATCGGGATTACTGGAGTGAGCCACCACAGCCAAGCAAACAGACATTTAAGTAAAGGGACGCATCCTTTTGGAAACTCCAGGTATGCTAGCACACTCCTATAATTTCAACACTTAGGAGTCTGAGGCAAGAAGACCAGGAGTTCAAGTCAACCCTCAGATACAAGAAACCCTGTCCCAAAACTCTAAAATAAACACACATATACTTTACTTTGTTTTGCTTCATCATGCTTATCATACAGTTATGCTTACACATTTATCTACATCCAAGTTAAAACTCCAGTGTGGCTTCTATTTTAGAGACCAGGAAGATACAATAGTGCCATCTCATTCCATTTGGAAAGTGGGATTTCATGAGTAACTCTTCCAAGGCTTTAACTCTCAACAAGTTTTTGTTTTTTTCTAGAAGAGACTAGAGACATTGACAATACCTCTTTAACCCCATATAAAGACAAAGCAAACAAACAAAAACCTCTGTACAGTAGCAGGATATAAGATTTTTCAAAAAGGCAAAAGTAAAAAACAATATTTATAAAGAACCCTGAACAGCAAGCTACCAACAAAACTGTCAAGAATGCCGTTACTGTGGCTACAGGCCATGTAACTTGAACGCCAGCTCTTCTAAGCACACACCCAAACTAGGCGGGTCTTTCTTTCTAAGTACTTTTTTTCTTAACTACAGTGCTTAAAATGCTATAAAAATTTAATAAACTTCAATTTTGCCTTAAAATTATGTAAATGAAATACAAATAAATGTCTCTTCTAAGATTTCTGTAATTATTATTTCATAGTATAGTTCAATGCTGTACTTTTGTCTGTATATGTAGAATATATGAACCTGGCCACATAGGTGTGTGCATCTATGTGCTCACACACATGTGGAGGACAAAGGTGAACACAGGTGTGTTTTTAAGACAAGGTCTCCGCTTCATTTAACCTGGAACTCACTGAATGGCCTGGCCAGTGACCTCCAGGGGTCACCTGTTTCCAACATCCTAGGGTTACTGATGCATGCTCCCACACCAGCTCTGTATGTGGTGCTGGGATCTCAGTTCAGGGCATCATCATATTTCATAGTAAGAACTTTATCAAATGAGCCATCTCCCCGCTTTCACGTAAATGTTAAAATCAGTTTACCTGCTCAAGAAGATGAGGATATCTAGCTTGAATCTCATCAACAAACTCCTGACCCTTCATCCGTATCAAGAACTCACACCTAAAATGTGAAACAAAAACTATTTTTAAGTACTTCATATCAAAAATAAACTGACTATTCTATAGGAGTGACTTTCAAATCATCTTCATTATAACCCATAAAACCCTGTTTATATCACAACCCAGTAGACATTTAGTATAACAGAAACCAACTGTCACACACCACATTCTCATTGTGTTGGTGCATTCTATTATTTTTTTCTGTTTCATTCCACTTATACAACAAAAAAGGGAATAAGTCTGCACTTAGAAAGGGGTACAAGTTGGCATGTGAAACACAATGTTATAGACATTGTCTTTTTCATGCTTAAGGCGATTTTAAAACCTATTAGTCCTTATCTATTAACATTTCATAACACAGTAATATGCAATCCTGCCCGAGAGTTCACTCTCCTATCTTGAAGTACAATACACCATACTCCCTCCATCTTTTGCAGCAATGTTTCTCAAATATTTAACCTACTAAGACTTCTTGGAGGAAGCTCACAGAACATCCATTTCCATTCTACTCCCTTTTGAAAAGACACTAAGCAACTGGATTCAACATGCAAATCCTTTTTAAAGCACAAAACCTTGACCTAGGCTACATACAAAAAATAAACTAAGGATGCAAGTAAAGTCCTTTTGTCCTTCCTATGTCAGAATGTTCCATCTAGACAAGAAGGCTGGAGAGAGAGCTCAGTGCTCAAGAGCACTTGCTGCTCTTAAGAGAGGAGCAGAGATCAGTTCCCCGCACCCATGTCAGAAGTTCACAACCTTCTGACCCTCTAGCTCCAGGGAAGTCAATGCTTCTGGCCTTCTTGGGCACCTACTCTCCTGTGCACATTCCCACATGCAGTCACATACTGACATGGAGTTGTATGTCAACTTGACATAAGCTAAAATCATCTGACAGGAGGGAACCTCAAATGAAAAATGCCTCCATAAGACCCAGTTGTAAGACATTTTTTATCATTAGAGACTGATGAAGGAAGCCCCAGCCCATATGAGTGGGAAAACCCCAGAGCCAGCGATCCTAAGTTCTATAAGAAAGGAGGTGAAGCAAGCCATGGGAGCAAGCCAGTAAGTAGCACTCCTCATGGTTTCTGTATCAGCTCCTGCTTCCATGTCCCAGCCTGCCTTGAGTTCCTACGTGAATTTTTATGATGAACTGTGAAGTGGAAGCATAAGCCAAAAAAATCCTTCTTTATTTGCTTTGGCCTAAGTTGCTCTGGCCATCACAGCAATAACTCACACACATACATAATTAAGTAAGGTAAAAAATAAATCAAAAACAAAGCACAAGAGCCTGGTAGTAGAGCCTCTACTTAGCATTCTGAAGTACAGGATTTAATATTCAAAGAGAGAATTTTTACATAAGGACCAAAACCATAATCTATAAAAGATAAAACAGTTAAGATGTCTTCATCAAAATTACAGACATCCACTCTTCAAAAGACTCTGCTAAAGAAATGAAAAAGATGCACTGTGGAGATGGCTCAGTGGTTAAGAGCACTTGCTGCTCTTGCAGGGTACCCAAGTTGTTTTCCAACACCTATGTGAAGTGGTTCTCAACTGCTTGTATTCCCAGCTCTAGGCATTTTTATGCCTTCCTCTGGTACCTGCACTCACATGGAATGCATTCAGACAGACACATACACCTAAGTAAAAATTAAAAACCTAAAGAAGTAAAAATACTGACAGAGCAACCTAACTCCATCTTAAGAATGGGAGCCATTTTGTTATAAGATCAGAACAAGTTCATTTTCTTTTGTTGAAAATTTCAAATTGACCTGATTTAATCTGATTCTGGAATTTAACATGTTCCCCACATTACGGAGTTTGAGTCACACGTTGAATATACCCTGATAAGATGTTCCTCCAAATAATTTTAAAATGTTCAGCCAAGTTCCTACGAAACCAAAATTCCTCTGGAAATTCCCCAACTCTTGAAAACTTCCTAGTTGTGCAAGGGTATTTTTTGTTTTGTTTTGTTTTGTTTTGTTTTGTTTTGTTTTAACTATATAAACCCTATCTTCTCTTGTGTTCAATGATAGTTTTTCAAATCCTACTTTAGACAGTTTTTTGTTTTTGTGGTTTTTTTCGAGAGAGGGTTTCTCTGTGTAGCCCTGGCTGTCCTGGAACTCACTCTGTAGACCAGGCTGTCCTCGAACTCAGAAATCAGCCTGCCTCTGCCTCCCGAGTGCTGGGAATAAAGGTGTGCGCCACCATTGGCCAACTAGAGAGCTTTTTCAAATCCCACTTTAGGGAGATAACCCTAAGAAAATGGAGCTTCCTTAATTTTACTAAAGAATTTGGGTAATGGCCTTCACTGTCATTCGGTGGGACTAACAAATACAAAGCATGTAATAAAGGAGAGTTTGTAAGAAACTATCAGCAAGAGGGCAAACTGAAAGGTACTAGCCTTCTAATCTCTGTAACAAACCAAGACAAACAGCCCAGGGAGGACTCAGTAATCCAATTCACATAAAATGAAGAAAAAAAAAAATGTGGGCAACACACACAAGAAAAGAAAAAGAAAACGAAGGAAGGGGGAAAGAGGAGCCACAGGAGGCACACGGGGAAGGATGAGTTTACAGAGAAAGCTGGAAACAGGTGGGCTCAAAGGAGGACAGAGTATTTCTATCAGCAGTCTAGGAGACACCACGGCTCTAAAGGCCTGCTTTGGTGAATGGACCTATCAACAGCCTTGAGATAATCATAGATTCCCTGAGGTCTCTCTAGTGTGCACTGACACTGAGCTCAGAACCTCCTCTGCCTCAGAGTAGCCAGCTCCCACCACTAGTGCTGCTGAGGAACCCTGGAGACAGATGCTGCTATGCCTCTCCTTTAGAAAGGCACCACCTTCCTCCCTAACCCTTCCTCTGTACCCCAGAGCTCACCCTATATCCACTCTGCTCCTGTGCTCTTTAAGCCCCAGCCCTACAACTGCTCTGCACACACCAGAGCCCAGGATCTACTCCAGCTGCTCAATGTGTCCTTATCTTAGACACTGGCAGCAGCACAGAACAGTAGTCAGTGCGCTCACGCTCTCTCTCTCTCTCTCTCTCTCTCTCTCTCTCTCTCTCTCTCTCCACACACACACACACACACACGGCTCTGTGGCTTCTCTTTAGGTTCTAAAACATCAAGCCACCAGTGCTACTGCCCCCATCATCGTGAGAACACTCATGAGCTAGAACATAGGTCCCTGGACAGGATGTTTTCCACAACAAAAAGAGATTATTAAGATTAAGTCTTTCAGCACTGCCATCAAAAGCTTTGATGCTTCCCTGGACACTGAGAATCTTCACTGACAATGCCTTCAGATAACAGAGCTGCCGCAGTTCTGGACTTCCCAAGGAGTCGGCCATACCCTTTGACAAGCCCAAGCCCACAACCACACCCCAACACCCATCTACAGTCTTTGCTCAACACAGTCACAAAATCTAAGAAGCAGAGTTAGAAGAAACTTAAAAAACATAACAATAAAGGAACAAAATAATTTTCCAAGATCCAACTCAAAAGAAGAAAGAGAAAGGTAGATATTGCCAGATAAGCAATTAATACTCATCTTCAGGGAGCTTGGTGAGTTTCAAGAGAACAAAACACATAATGTAAGCTTATAAAGAAAGAATACAATAAGCACCTCTCAAAAGCATAAGAAAGTAAAAAATTTACAGGTGAAGACAAATACATAATCACCTTCAGACTACTGCAGACAATAACAGTCAAACACTGGGCCCAGATTCAGTCTTAGTACTACCCCAGTACAGAGCTGAAAGTAACTGTAGCTGTAACTATAGTTGCAATTGTTCTATAAAGACAGTATGCAGCTATAGTTATCATATGAAAAAGAAACAATGGATGTAACTTTAAAAGATACATTAAAGCCATGAACTGTTGGAAAGGACAGAGACAGAGTTTTTGTATACAAATGAAATTAAGTTACTAGTTTACAAAACAGACTACTTTAAGATCTGATTGAAGCAATTCTTCAACTGAGGTCCCCTCTTCCCAAGTGACCCCCAGTTTGTGTCAAGTTAACAAAAACTAAACCAGCAAAATAATAAAGACATAGTACAGTAAGTCCTGACTACTGTACACTTGCTCCTTCTCCACTCTTCCTTCCCAACAGATTATAATCCTTGGCACCTAAAATATTACTTAGAAGGTACCTAAATATTTGATAAATAAGTGAACTGTATATACTAAAATCTAGTGATCATCTGTTACAGTTTGTCTTTATTGAGATCAAAGATAGTTACAGCTAAAACCTGTTCAGAGCTGCACTGACACAAAACATTGGTTCCCTTAGTTAACTATTTAAAACTGTGAGGAATTTTGTTTTACAAAGTATAACAATTTAAATAAAATTTAAAATGTTTTTTTTTATTTTAGATACAACAGTTAAACTTCAAATTATAACATACAAGGCCAATTAAATGATTTCATCATTTAAAACTGACATTTCAATCCAAACTGTAGACATTAGCAACTGTAAGTTTTCCCCAGGGTACCAATGTCTGAGACATTTTAGTCTGAGAATTCTTGGATGCTACAAGGCAGACTGGAGGCAACATGCTTTCCTATATTGTTGTTTTTTTTCCCAACAATGAAGACTAAATTCATACTAGCACAATATTATGGAGAACATGTTGGTTTGTTTTCCAAACACGTTCTTAAAAACCAAACTCCAAGTGATTCTGAAACGACTTGCCAAATTTGTTGCATTAACAGAAGGCTTAAACTCTATGGGCTTTCAAGATAGCTCAGCATGGTCTCTTGTGAGGCTATGCCAGTGCCTGGCAAATACAGAAGTGGATGCTCACAGTCAGCTATTGGATGGAACACAGGGCACCCAATGGAGGAGCTAGAGAAAAGTACCCAAGGAGCTGAAGGGGTCTGCAACCCTATAGGTGGAACAACAGTATGAACTAACCAGTACCCCCTGGAGCTCGTGTCTCTAGCTGCATATGTAACAGAAGATGGCCTAGTCGGCCATCACTGGGAAGAGAGGCCCCTTGGACTTGCAAACTTTATATGCCCCAGGAAAGGGGAACGCCAGGGCCAAGAAGTGGGGGTGAGTGGGTAGGGGAGCAGGGCAGGGGGAGGGGGGTATAGGGGATTTTCTGGATAGCATTTGAAATGTAAATGAAGAAAATATCTAAAAAAAAAAAAAAAAAAAAAAAAGATAGCTCAGCATGTAAAAGTTCCTGCCACAATCCTAATGACCTGCATTCCATCCCCAAACTCACACAGTGGAAGGAGAGCTGTTCTTTGACCTCCACTACTGATTGGTCTGGGGTTCACAATGAGGCCCAAGCTATCGTTGACCTTGGAACACTCCTGCTTCAGCCTCCAAACTGCTAAAATTAAAGAGTAAACCACCACAACTGGCCAAAATTAACACTTTTAAGTAAATTAAGTACATCAGTTTTCAGGACAAAAACAACAACAAAGTCAAAATTTATCTCTTTGTTTTGTTTTTTTGAGACAGTTCTAAGTAACCCAGGGTAGTTTCAAAGTGGTGTCAGAATCCTGAATGTTAACATTACACTGGACCTAACATACAAATTTGATGATTCTTCATGATAATTGTTTTTGAGACAGGGTCTCACTATGCAATCCTAGATGACCTGAACTTGCTCTGTAGACCAGGCTGGTCTCTGTTCACAAAGAATGCATGCTTCTGCTCCCAGCGGTGAGATTAAAGGCAAACTGACATAGGTGCACTACCTGTCCCATCATATAATTTTAAACTACTTATATTTTAACAATGTAAATAGTTACATCAAAATTCCTGTTCATCATGTACCATACAAAAAATGACTAAAAGTTCCTGTAATTCCCTAAGGAGTCCAATGATTCCTCATTATCACAGAAGGCATGCATATGTCCAAGATCTCTTTACTGTATGATTCCACTTACATGTGTTGTGGCTATGGTAACTAAAGTAGATTCAGATATCGTAGGCAGAAGGGTAGGTGCCAGGGGTGTGCTTACAAGTGTATGGGATACAGTTTCAGTCTGGAGATGACTAAAAAACAGTACACATATACTTTATACTACAGAAGATTAAATTTTAGATGGCTAAATTAGTATATTTTATGTGTATTTTAACACAATAAAAACAACTAACACCGTCCATTCATTTTAGAAATGAATCCAAGTTCACATAGCTGATCAGTTTCAAATACAAAATTTCTAATTGTAATACACTAACAATGTGTTCCTAAATTTATTCTAAACAATAAAAATTAAGAGGTAAGGTATATAGGCAAGAAAACTTGTCAACCAGATATGAGGCCCTGGGTTCAATCCTCCATGCCACAATAAACATTTTTAAGAACCAATTATCAAGGCTGGCAGTGGTGGTACAGACCCTTAATCCTAGCACTCAGGAGGAAGAAGCAGGTAGATCTCTGAGTTCAGACTTGTCTACAGAGTGAGTTCCAGGACAGCCAAGGCTACTCCAAGAAACCCAGACTTGAAAACAAACAAAAGAACCAATTACCTTGGAAACCATTTGGCGTGTTCTATCCAGGGGTCATCTCCAGGTTCCCAACATCTCAAGCCACCATCACAACAAAAGCACTTGACATCATCATTGCGATCCACGTAATAGAATCCAGCACTTGCAAGCTGCTCGGGCTGAACAGGAACACTAGGTGGCCAGTACAGAAATGTCCTCAATCGAGCAGAGTGTGTCTGCATACTTAGATTTGATATACTAAACCTCTGTGTTTCTGAAGTATTTTCCAGAAATGGACAGTGGGGAAAATGTCTGCGGTGCTCTGACATAGCATCATCCTTTGGTTCCCAGTTGCTCAGTTTCCCACCACAGGCAAAACAGGCCACCCTGTCTCCAGGCCCTATGTAATAGAAGCCAGCTCTGGCCAGCTCTGCTGGTGACAGAAAACTTAAAGGCCACATACTGTAAGTAAGAAATCTGGCCTCTTCTGTACTCATGGCATAGCTGCAGGGATCCATCCTTGATGAGAAGTCTTCCACTGCTCTAGAATTAAGAGGGCTAGAGCACAGGTTGGAGTGAATGCCACCTCGTTCCAGAGGTGACGAATGTGCAAATCTACTTTTCACAGGAGACATATTCTTAGATGGAGACTGCAGACTGGCTGAAAGCAGAGTCTGTACAAAGCTGCAGCTGGGATAGAACTGTCTGTGCTTTTCAACAGGACTGTCCCCTTGTTTCCAGTTATCCAACATCAGGCCACAGCAGAAGCACTTGACTTTGTCATTCACACCTGTATAATAAAAGCCAGCACGAGCCAGACTCCTCTCTGAGACAGGAACTCCCCTGGGAAAAGCTGAATATGTAGACATTCGGTAGAGTTCACACGAAAAGTCAAACTTCATTTTTTCTTCGCTCTCCTTTGTCCAATTTGACAAGATTGTGCTCTTCTCCATTATACGTTTAAGTTTTTGGTGTAAGGTACCTTGGCCGAGTCTCTGGGAGACAGTTTTGTCCATGAGTAGTAATAGTATTTCTGACCGCTTAAACTTCCAGATGAAGTTTCTCACCACTTGACACTAGATCTCCACCACAGACACCTGACTGGATAGATTCATTGTCTTCTGCTTGGACTGGTGAATTGACACCCTCACAGGACAAATCTGTCTCACTTGCCAAGACACTAGTTAGGACTCTTTGGGGGTCACATGAACTCTTCTGGGTAACCTGAGATCTATTTACCCATAACTAACTTCTTATTACTAGTTATGAAGCCTAGGTACTAGGGCATATATTCAGGCTCTTTTCCCTTATAAGGACTTAAACATGACATCTGAACTACTCCTTTTCCTATGAAATGAAAGGAACTGAGTGAAGTCTGCAGCTGGTTTTCCTTAGAGAAGATGTCATACAGTATTCTCTAAAGTGGGTTACATCAACTGCAGCAGTCAGCTCAGGTCTATTAAGACTACAGTATTCACTGTAAAGGAACTGCGCTTAAAGCACAGACTGTTAACTCCCTCACTGTTAAATCTTCTATATCACCACCTTGACTCTGTATATATCATGTGAATACATCTGGTCAACAGACAGTATTTTGCACATAAACCTAAGACTGCATTTTATAAAGTCCGCCTGTGTTTAAGGCCCTTTCCACTATAAGTCTGTTATAATTAAGAACGAATCAATTCAAGACATGGCTTTCTTTTGTTACCTCAAATAACTAAGAATCTGTTTTAGCAAAGCTTTTCTGTTGCACTAGCCTTCTTTTTGAAAACTTCGTATTTTATATAACTAATCATACACAAGAACACACTGCAAAGCAAACCGCAGCGTCTTATAGAAATGTTCAGATGTCCATGAGTGGGCTGATTTCTAGAAAAACATAAGAGAACATGAAGACTCTTGAGGACTATCAATCTGAAAGAAAAAAAAATATTTTAGAAAACTAATTACACAGAATTGTCATCATCAATTTATTCAGTAATGTCTAAAAATGACACACTCTAGATAACAAATCTTGACTACAGCAGTTCCTCACCCAACCAGTCTACTTAGAAAGGGTCTAAATCAAAACACACCACTGCAAAAGCATTCTCAAAGTACTAGTTATGCTTGTCTTTAAAATGCATAGCTCAGTATAGTTTAAAAATTAAAACTTTGAAAACAATGGACATTTCCATTTGTCAAAAACTGGCCCCCGATTTTCAAGTTTGTTCCTTTTATATATTATTTATTTACTATTAGAAAAAAATGTACTATACTTCATGAACTTTTTTTTTTTTTAAGGGACAGGGTCTTATTCTGTAGACTAGGCTGGCTAGAAAGTCAATATAACCCAAGCTGGTTTTAAAACTTTTTGGAATTCTCTTGCTTCAGCCTTCCAAGTGCTAGGACCACACTACCACCAGGCTCTTTTCGTTTTCTGATTTAAAGATATTTTGATATGCACTTCACTGGAGACAAAAGGCACCATAAATAGTGGAAAGGTAGTCTGTAAGGCTACTGATATAGCTCCATGTTAGAGCACTTGCCTTGCAGGTAAAGAACCCTAAGTTTAATCACAAGAAAAAAATTATATATACTTTTATATTCTATTAAAACATTTAATTGAAATATATAATACAGATATAAGTACATATAAAATATATTTATACACATAAACATATGTTAAGTTATAATACAATATAAAATAAATAATATATACGATATTTTCTATTATATTAAAATATAAATATTTCCTGAGGATTCCCGAGGTATACTTGCAATTTTAATCTCAACACTTGGAAGACAGATGCGGAATGAAACGCTCCTGCCGGACAGAACATTTGAACTAGCCAGGGCTAAATTAGCCAAGATAAAGGCACCGGGAAGAGCTCATAAACGGAATCCGTGAAGGACAACCATTCCCTAACCACCACAGGTAACATCTCAAAACCAAAAAAGTACAAGTGCCGGTAAAGCAGTGGCCTGAACAAAGCTACCACTACCCGTGTGGCCTAACTACACTAGCTGTTACAACGCCAGCAAGCACCCAACCGACACGGCTCTACGCCCACTGCAGGGGGGCGACACGTAGCTTGGAGAGACAAGAATGGAGAACACCTTTCCCAGTTAAACCAAACCTCTCACACGACTACTGGGGACAAGTAGTAACTGATGTGACAACCGTCATCCCCCTGCCGCACAACTTAGTTTAAAGGCATTAAATGCCGCGGGCTTAAAGCTTAAAAACCTGCAGAAAATCTGAAGAGACAGCCGAGGTGCTGCACACCAGTAATCCCAGCACCTAGAACGATTGGAGGCAGGAGGATTGCCGCAAATTCGAGACTAGCCTGGGTTGACTGAAAAAATAAACCGAAAGGAAAAGAAAGCAAAACTGTTATACAAGTCCAAGCCCAAGGACTTAGGCAGGGAGCGGGGGTCGGGCGGCCCTGAGAACTGCCTTCCGGGCCGAAGGAGGAGTCAGCTAGCCCGCCCAGCCGTCGAGAGCCACGCTCGCCCGTCCTGACGAAGGCAGCCGCACTCACCACCGAGTCAGGCCCCCGGCGCCCTGGAAGCAGAGGCGCCTGATTGTTGATCCGCAGCCTTCCCAAAAGCCCCTGCGGCCAGCGGGCCGTTGAGGTGACGTCAGCAGACGCGCACCGCAAGTTGGAACGCGTGGAGGACGGGGTGGGGCTGTGGGCCAGTCGCGCGCGCCTGCGCCTGCGCTCGCGCCTGCGTGCTCGGGCTTTGGAAGCTAAACGTTCGGGCCGCTGGGACTCGGACGAATAAGGCTAGGCTTTCCCGAGCGTCCGTCCTTGCCCCACTGCCTCCGCTGGGCGTTCCGGACTTTGATGCCATGTGTTTTAACCTGCAGTGCACCTTTAATGGCGGCAGCCCTGAGCCGCGCCTCCTAGCTCCCTGTATTTTCCGGCCTCACCCTGCAAGGGTCCTAGACAGGCACTAAGGCAAACGTGGCGTCATAGGTAAGGCGGCTCAGGCTCGTGAGCTGGCCTCGAAACGCCTGAGTAAAGCGGAATGCACGCGTGTGCGTGTACATTAAATATAATTTGGTTTTTTTGTAAGATGGGCTTTAACATTTTTGACAAGTGGGCTCCTCTGGCAGGCCGGCATGGTGGCGCTCACCTCGAATCCTAGAAATTCAAACCCAGTTGGGGCGAGGAGGTAGTTATGCATTTTTAAATTATTATTTTTTTTAAAAAGTGCTCTTGCAGGCGACCCAAATTAAGCGCATCAGGCCATAAATTTAAAAAGTAAGGAAAAGGCTGCGGACTAGTTTGGAGGAAGGCATTGAAGGGTTAACAGTATAATGGGAGAGAGTATGATTAAAGCGCACTATATATCTGTGATGAGATTGTAGAAGAATACGTTTAAAACTGGAAAAATAACCCTGACTTCATTGTTCACTAGCAGTCTGTCTCCCCACCCCCCACCCTCTGCTGCCTTTCCCGTACCGAAAGTGCTGCAAAATCATTAGCATTCAGGGTAGGACTTTCTGATGTCCCCACCCCCACCCCCGCGGCCCTGTTTGGCTTGGATGATTTGTTATGGTTAGTTTTGCAGTTTTTTTATTTGTTTGTTTAAGAAAGGATTTTATTGTAGGGCCCAGACTAGCCGAGGATTTAGCATCCTACCTCAGCCTCCAGTGTGCTGATTAGAAATGTAGGCTACTACCAGTGAGGTTTCTACAGTTTAATTTACTTTAGACTTGAAGGTCTTAACGAATGAATCAGATCTTCTCTCCGGGGGAATTCCATGTTAAATGGGCAAATATTTTAAAAACTTAGAAGTAAAACAGACCGCTAAATTAGGCTGCCAGGGGAATTCCGGGACCCTGAACCGTTTCCCATTTTCTTTCCCGTCATTTCTGCTGCAAGTCGGTCAGTCACAGAACAGGCAGTCTTCTGGTCTAAATGCTGATAATAAAAAGAAAGTATTCATGACAGTTTCTGATACACAGAAAAGACGTGCCAAGGTTCCCAGTGACTAAACTTCCAATGGTACACATGTGCCAATGCCTTGTTCAAGTCACTACTTCTTGGAAAGTTACACAAAACATTCCTAATATGTGTGGGAATCTAGCAGGGCCTGTGCACATTGAATTCAAGAATATGTCTCTCTCAGTTCTTGTCCTGACCTACTTCAGTATTTAGGAAATTTTCAATGCCCAAAACTCAGACGTTTTAGAACTTATTACTTCTTTTATAATATATAATCTTGGAGTCCAGTTGTTTATTTTGTTGACCATTAATTCAACTAAGACTTTCCCTATTGCCCATGTAGAGTTTGGTAATTTTGAAAAATATATTTTATTATTATATAATACACATATATACATATACTGATGTGGTTATCATGACATCTTTCATTTTATATACAAAAAAGTATACAGTTCAGAGTGGAGAGATGGCTCAGTGGTTAAGAGCACTGACTGCTCTTGCAGAGGTTCTGAGTTCAATTCCCAGCAACCACATGGGGCTCACAACCATCTGCAATGGGGTCTGATGCACTCCTCTGGGGTGTCTGGAGAGAGTAATGGTGTACTCATATACATAAAATAAATAATTTTTTTAAAAAAAGTATACAGTTAAAGACACTTTTGAAGAAAAATATGATTGAAAAGACTTCTACAACATAAATTGTATAATAAAACCAGGGGCTGGAGAGATAGTAATTAGAGCACTGGCTGCTCTTACACAAGACCCTTGTTCAGTTCCTAAAATCCACATCCTAGTTCACATCTGTAACTAGAGTTCCAAAGGATTTGACACCCTCTTCTGACCTCCATGGGCACTGCATGAAAGTTAATGCGGTGCCCAATCCCATTCAAGCAAAACGCACATCCAATAACATATATAAATGAATAAAAAGCGTAAGTCTGCACATTCTTGTTCATATGCCTTTCTCTGTTTGCTAAATCTCAGAGTCCGCTCAGAATTAGCACACAGAGACACAAATTTAGTAGTATTGGTGATACACAGCATAGGTTCAGCATAATATTATACTATAACTTAAATATTTGACTTAAAATTCAATGAAGTGGCAGGGATAGTGGCTTAGGTAAGAGGATTTGTTTCAAGATCAAGGCCGGTCTGGGGAGGAGGTGGACTGTGTACAGTGAGAGAGAGAAAAGAAATAGGGAGAATTCGAGAGGCCAAAATGTCTGGATTGCATTCCCCCTCTGGGGAGAAGGGCAGCCCAGCCCCTGGGTTGGAAAATTCAGTGTTAGGAGCAGGTTATGCTGGATAAGGACTAAGGGATGCTGGGAGAACCTGAAGGCCAGGTCTGCTGTGATATGTAAAATGTGCACCTCAGTCCTTTGTCCCAGGTCTGAAACCAAACATTAATTTGTCCAACAATCACTTGTTTTGTTTCATCTTGTTTGGGTGGCATTTGGGATGGACCAAGGGTTTTCTGCATGCTAGGGAAGCATCCTATAACTAAGCATCCTATAACTAAGCATTCTATGACTAAGCATTCTATGACTAACTAAACATTCTATGACTAAGCATCCTATAACTAAGCATCCTATAACTGAGCACTCTATAACTAAGCATTCTATAACTAAGCATCCTATAACTAAGCATTCTATGACTAAGCATTCTATGACTAACTAAACATTCTATAACTAAGCATCCTATAACTAAGCATCCTATAACTAAGCATTCTATGACTAAGCATTCTATGACTAACTAAACATTCTATAACTAAGCATCCTATAACTAAGCATCCTATAACTAAGCATTCTATGACTAAGCATTCTATGACTAACTAAACATTCTATGACTAAGCATCCTATAACTAAGCATCCTATAACTGAGCACTCTATAACTAAGCATTCTATAACTAAGCATCCTATAACTAAGCATTCTATGACTAAGCATTCTATGACTAACTAAACATCCTATAACTAAGCATCCTATAACTAAGCATCCTATAACTAAGCATCCTATAACTAAGCCACATCCACAGTCCCTTTAGCTTAACTTTTTAATTTTTTATTTCGTGGGGTATAGGTGTATGTACATGCCACGTGGAAATCAAAAAACTTACAGGAGGAGTCAGCTCTCTTCTGCTATCTGTGTTCAGTTGCTTACACTTGTGGCCAATGCCTTTACCCACTGAACCATCTTACAGGCCCAACAGAGAGTATTTCAGTGAAGTTTTAAACAGATTGTTCTATTCTGAATGAGAATAAGTATTTCCTATGCACCAACTGTATAAGTAATATTTTGTATGTTTTAAGAATAATTAAGCAAATATAAGGCTGGATGTCATGGTACACATGTGTAATCCCACTAGCTGAGAGATTGGTACAGGATGTCTTTGAGTTTTAGACTAACCTGGACCCTGTAGCAAGTTCCAGACAAATCTAGGTGATGAATCTGTCTCAAAATTTTAAAAAAAAATTAAAATTATGTAAAACAGGGCTGGAGAGATGGCTCAGCATGTAAGAGCACTGATTGTTCTTCCAGAGGTCCTGAGTTCAATTCCCAGCAATTGTGAGACCCTGACTTAAAGCGTTTCTCCCTGAAAGGTAAAGCCCTTAAACGTTCCCCCAAGCTTGTTTTCCCTGATCTCTAAAAATACAGCCAGAAAGAAGCTCTTTGTTCTTTATAGCCAGCAAAAAGCCTTTTTGTTTCTATACCTTACAACGAGAGATGCGATAATTGTAAAAAGACCTAGCCAGGCTCTTGCCTGGCTCCCTGTGCCAAGGACACGGAGATAAACTCCACAAAGAAGAGCTACAACTCACTCCCCACTCCTCGTGCCTTGTAATTTTACCAAGGACACCCACCAGAGAAGAGCTGTAGCCAAACTCCTCCCAACTCCTCCCAATTCCTCACTTTTTCTGTAAGACTCCCGAAGCTGGGCCTCCACTCAAGTTCCGGGATGGGCTGGCCTGTACTCCAATGACCCGAGAGAAAACCACACCTGATGCAAACTGCAAGAGTATTTATTATCAGCTAGCTGAGGATGAACTCATTTTGCTGTGCAGGGCAGGGGAGTTTGACCCCAAGCGGTGACAGTAGGGGGCTTTTAACAACTAGCTGAGGAATTGGGAGGAGTTGGGAGGAGCTGGGCAGAGTTCTTCACTTCCGGTTGTCCTTGGTGAAATTTTCAAGGCAGAAAGATTGGGGAGTGAGTTCTTTCTGAATTTTTATCTCTGTGTCCTCGGCACAGAAGGCCAGGCAAGTGCCTGCCTGGATCTTTTACAATTATTGCATCTCTGGTTGTAAAGTATAGAAACAAAAAGGCTTTTTGCTGCCTATAGAGAACAAAGAGCTTCTTTCTGGCTGTATTTTTAGAGATCAGGGAAAACAAGCTTGGGGAACGTCCAGGGGCTTTACCTTCTAGGGAGAAACACTCTAAGTCTAAAGGGGGCTTTTCCTTTAAAAGCCTCCTACTGTTACCGCTCAAGGTTGAACTCCCCTGCCCTGGGTGGTGAAAGGAGTTCGTCCTCAGCTAGCTGACAATAAAACCTCTTGCAGTTTGCATTAGGTGTGGATTTCTCTCGAGTTATTGGGGTGTCGGCCAGCTCATCCCGGGACTTGAGGGGAGGTCTCCCCAGTTTCGGGTGTCTTACACAATGACATGATGGCTCACAACAATCTAATGTGATCTGATGTCCTCTGGTGTATATGAAGATAGTGTATTCATATACTTAAATAAATCTTTTAAAATTTTATGTAAAACAAATAGAATGTTGTCTAGTAATGTTGTTGTTGAAAATGCCAGTAAGTCATAAAGACAGCCAAATGAGACCTCCAGCCAGTGTTTCCAAGTACTTGTCACAGGAATAAAGAATTCATAGACAAGACAAACTAAGAAATTAGAAAGAAGTTTATAAGCTTACAGGATGAGTGTGCGCGTGCATGTGCGCGTGTTGCCTACACAAAGGCCACAGGAGGAAGCCAGATGTCCTGCTCTATCATCTTCCACTTTATTCCTTAGAGACAGAGTCTGTCTCTGAACCTAGCACCAGACTGCTGGCCAGCAAGGACCAGTGATACTGTCTTCTGTTCCACATCACTGGAGTTATAGGCATTTGTGTAGCCATGCCCAGCTGTTTCCTTGGATCCTAGGGATTTGAACTCAGGTCCTCAAGCTTATACAACAAGCCCTCTTAGCCACTGAGCTGTCTCTCTAACCTGAATGTGGCTTCTTTAGAAAGAGTAGACAGGGGAGGGTGGTAGAGAGGAAAAGAATTCAGAACAAAGCATAATAACATATGTGGATGAAAACAAAGGGAAACTCCACTGAGAAGGGTTTATGTGTCTTGCCAAAAACTTCCAAACTGCCTGCAAATAAACTAGAACACCTTTTCCAAGGAACTCTCATGGTAAGATTGTGAACCCTGTTGTGATGATGAATCTTCACTGTCAACTAGGTGAGACTCTATGTGCCCAGGATCCTGGGTCTTTGAAGCTGAAAGCAGGGATAAGGAGGTCACCATCAGCCTTGGGCACACATAGTCAGAAGCCAGCATAAGACGTGAGACACTGACAAACTAAAGGGAAGACATAACAAAGCTCTGTAAAGGGGGCAGAGACCATGGCTTCAACTCCAGACAGCAGAGATGACTGTGACTATATACCTCACACAGGATAGAGGATGAAAAAGTAAGGAGAGAGTCCATGGAAGGTAGACAGCAGCAGACAGACTTTGGCTCCATGGGGTAGAAGGTGACTCAGGAGTCAGGAGGGCACCAAGCAGTTGAGACTCTTCATAAGTCAAAGGCTTCTGCTAAAGCCAGGCAGGTGGGATATGGAGGGGGTGGGGTAAGGGGGAGGGGAATGAGGATCAGACTCCGTGAAGAACACTGGGGAAAGCCTGAGATTTAAGGAGGTCGAGTGACAGTATGCCCCAGATAACATGTGCACTTCCCAGAATATCTAAAAATATTTTAAGTTAAAAATTCAAGCAAACAGAATCCTAGACATACAAATCTGCAAAATGTGGCTGTATCAGAATCCCTTACCCCAATTTTCATTTATTTTCCATATAATAGTAATTATCTGGGAAAGGGAGAAAAAACCCCACATATTATAAAGTTATTTGTTTATTAAGCCTTTCAAATGAGGGCCCTGACTGGGTCGAAGGTCCTGCTGCAGCTGTGGGTCTACCTTGATGTCCATGGTCCCTGTAGCCCCTGAAGACCATTCGGATCATTCTGCCACCGGAAACCACACATTAGTGCTGCCAGGGGCCATACTGATTTGAGTGGCCTGCCCTGGCACCCGAGGCGGTGTCTGTGGTAGGTGCGGCCTCCAAGAGCCTTCTGTGTGTCTGTGGACCTGCAGCAGCTGGAGGCTGTGGGTGTCCAGGATCCACACTGCCTTGTAAAGAGCAAGGAAGATAACAAGGACAGCAGATGCACAGTTGAGCAAGAGGGGCATAGAAGGCTTCTGTGACGACCCCTACCTCCCCACCCTCCATCTAAACGGGAAGCTATCAAAGAGAACTCTCTAAATGTTAAACAAAATGCTAAAGTGTAACCCACACTGATGGCTTCTGTAGAGGATTTAGGAGGGGAAAGACTCAGGTCTATTTAAAGGACAGGGCCACTGAAAATTCCACCATGCTCCAGTGAGTATACAGATAACAAGTTGGAGGTTTGGGGGGAGAATCACATGGTGGGAGATGGCCAGACATGGAAGGGCTGGAGAGTGGGTGTGATCAGGGTGAATGATATGAATTTCCCAAAGAATCAATAAAAACACCATGTTGAAAAAGAAACTTTCCAAGACTAGAAATGCAACTGAATTAGTGGAGTACTTGCTTGGCACTCATGAAGCACTGGACTCAGTGAAGTCAGGAGGAACACACATCCACGGCCAGCCCTGCTGCATGGTGAATGTGAGGCCAGTCTTTGTTGTTTGACATCAGCTCCCTTCCTGGGCTGATTTTTCTGTTGCTGAGATAAATACCACAACCTAAAGCCACTGGGACCGGGGATAGCTGGCTTATAGGTTACAGTTCATCACAGAGAAATCAAAGCTGGAGCCCTGAGGCAGAAACTGAAGCAGGTATCACCAAGGAATGTCACATACTGGCTTGCTCAACTACCTTTTATTATTATTATTATTATTATTATTATTATTTATGTATCTATTTATTTATTTACTATATGTAAGTACACTGTAACTGTCTTCAGACACACCAGAAGAGAGCACCAGATCTCCTTACAGATGTTTGTGAACCACCATGTGGTTGCTGGGATTTGAACTCTGGGCCTCCAGAAGAGCAGTCAATGCTCTTAACTGCTGAGCCATCTCTCCAGCCCTCAACTATCTTTCTTTATACAGTCCAGGAGCACAAGCCTTTCTTTATACAGTCCAGGAGCACAAGCCCAGAGTGACACCACCCATAGTAAGAAAATGCCCGCAGGTATGCCCAGAGCCAATCTGATGGAGGCTGTTCAACAGAGAAAACTCTCCTCCCAGTGTCTGTGTCAAGCTGACAAACAAAACTAACCAGCATAGTTCCAGAAAGAGTTTTGTTTAGTTGTTTCTGTTATTTTGAGTCATGGTATCAAACTCTAGCCCAGGCTGTCCTAGAACTCATTACAAAGCCTACACTATCTTCAAACCTATACCACATCCACCTCTGAGTGCAGAGAGGACAAGCAGGAACCACCACATCCAGTTCCAGACATACTATTTAAATGCTCCCATAGGAAATGATGCGTTTATAAAGAGATCCAGAGGGAGGGGAATGTGTTCTATGGAGGGGTGGGTAGTCAGGTATGGGGGAAGGGGCTTTCTCAGCAGGCCCTTGCCAAGGCACCCCTTCCCTCTGAGGGCCCAGCCACACAACGGTATAGTATAGAAGAGTTTATTCAGGGCATGGGGGCAGGAGTTAAGAGGGTAGTAGAGGCAGAGAAAGGCAAAGAGAGAGAGAACAAGAGAGGGGAGGGGAGGGGGCAAACAGCCCCTTTTATAGGTCAGGCCTACTTGTCTGTTGCCAGGTAACTGTGGGGTGGAGTTTAGACAGAATGCTAACAGTAAATGTTAATCATTTACTATGCATTATAATCTCTGCAACTCTCATTTAAAAACTGAATTAGAAGTCCAGTCGCTAATTGTGTTGAGTCCTTGTATGTAGGCCCCCGTTTGTTCTCTTCTGTACAGCCCAGCTTGGGATCACTAGATTAAAACCAAATCTAACCCAGACATGACTTTTTATACACCCCATCGCTCTGCTCAGATTTCTGTCAACTTCTCAGCTGACCTGTATAGATCCTATCAGCTGACCTGGACCTGAGGTCTAAGGATCTGAAAGGATGGGAAGACTACAGTCTGATGCTGTAGACAACTGTACTTCAGTTTCACTGTACTTTTTTTAAAGATTTATTTATTTTATTTATATGAGTACACTGTAACTGTCTTCAGACACACCAGAAGAGGGCATTGAATTCCATTACAGATGGTTGTGAGACACCATGTGGTTGCTGGAAATTGAATTAAGGCCTCTGGAAGAGCAGCCGGTGCTCTTAACCACTGAGCAGCCCTTCAGCGTACTTTTATACAGGAATGTAACAAAGAAAGCAGGGCTCCAAGGAAGGCTGTTTGAGTTCAGGGAAAGATGATCAGAAAAACATGTAAATAAACATCAGTAAGGACATAGTAAATATTAGCAGAGCAGCCTCTCTCAGGACTTTCTCAGGACTGACCACTTTCAGCATGATTGTTTGGCAGGTACTATAGATTATGTCCGGGAAAGAAAGAAAACAAAGCAGAATGCCTTATCAGATTGATGATACAGTCACAGACCAGTTGGGTTTAGCTATGATCCAACAACCAACGAGAATAAACATGGCTTATAAACTGAATATAAATATTTGTCACAGGAGGCACAAAATCATGTCCAAGAGCAATTCAAGCCGGGCGTGGTGGCGCATCAGGGGACAAAATGCACCTGAGTAAAAGGCCCTCTGCCTTTTTCCTGGAGCCCTTCTCACAGTTGCCCAAGGCATTGTCCACCATGGGTCATTCTTTTGACCTTGTTCCAACAGATTAGCCATTTAGAGCCTTCCTGATGTTTAATACCCAATAAAACTACACCTAGTGACTGCTGGGGCTCTAAAGACCATTGTTGCCCTTCCTGAGGCAGACAACCAAAAAGATATCTTACCAACTTGGGATTCCACTTGGCTTGGGAGATACACATACTACTACTGGAACAATGTGTCTAGCAACCTGAGGCAAACTTGGTACTCCCCCTTGTATTAGACTACACAGATACCTGCTTAAAACAACTGAGTTGCAATCTCTTGCCTAATGCCCATTTCTATTCAACTATATCTTCAAACAGGCGAAATGGCCAATTGGCCTAGACTGGTTTTGGGTTCATGCTCAGTAAGGCACACTGTATCCTTTGAGTGAACTTTTAGGGAAATGCCCTATTTACTATCTCATGTTAAGTTTTCATCTGATTAAAGTCAGATGCATCATGGGAAGGGACATGCAGTGAGTGAAAGCTTATATAATTCAGTCCTGTCAGTCAAAATAGGGAACTCTCACCATGGCCTTTGCAACCAATTCCTTCTTCTATTGAAACCCACAAAAGCCCCAAACAATGAGGCCATGACACTCACACTGTCCACTGCTACTCTTGACACTATTGCTTTCTGACCTACCCTCTTGCTTTACTTTGAATAAATTATTCTCCATACTTTGCAATCTATTTCATTCTCAATAAGAGTCTCAAAAATCTACAAATGCCCAGCCTAAACCCAGATCAGCAATACCACAGTGAAGCCCCTCGGTTCAGGCTCTCCATCTTGTTGTTGTGCCGTGCACATAGACAGGAAAGACCCCGGTCGGACTTTCTTCCTGTCTGAATTATGGTTACATGCTGTTTCTAACAGGGCATCTCCTATGAGGGACTTTCTGTTTGGCCTGCTAGCTGCCCAGTATATCCAAATAAGGCTTCTTGCATGCTCTTCCATGGTACTACTTTGCTCTCTGTTGCTGTAAAAAAAACAGTAACTAAAACTAACTCGGGGAAGAAAAGATTTATTTTGCTTACAGGTTACAGCTTATTATTTAGGGAAGCCAAAACAAGAACCTGGAGACAGGAACACTGCTTAACTGGCTTGCTTCCTAGGTTTGCTCAACCTGCTTTTTGTTGTTGTTGTTGTTGTTAAAGATTTATTTATTGTTATATCCAAGTACACACTAGCTATCTTCAGATGCACCAGAAGAGAGCGTCAGATCTCATTACAAATGGTTGAGAGTCACCATGTGGTTGCTGGGAATTGAACTCAGGACCTTCGGAAGAGCAGTCAGTGCTCTTAACTGCTGAGCCATCTCTCCAGCCCTCAACCTGCTTTCTTTATACCATCCAGGACCATGTGCCCAGAAATACCACCATCACTGCGGACTGGGCCACTCCTACATCAATTGGTCACTAAGAAAATGCTTTACAGATGTGCCCACAGGCCAATCCGATAGAGGCCACATTTCCACTGAGAATCAATGTACCCAGGTGTGTCAACTTGGCAACTGAAGCTGTAAGAGAGCACAGAATCCGGAGTGACTCTATTAAAAGGTGTGGCCTTGTTGGAGGAAATGTGTCACTATGGGGGGTAGGATTTGAGGGCTCCTAGTGCTCAAGCTCCACATCCCCCCACCCCTAAAAGTGCAGTCTCCTGGAGGCATTCTGATCAAGATGTAGACTTTTCCTGCACCATGTCTTCCTGAATGTGTCATGCTTCCTGCCATGATGATAATAGACGGAACTTCTGAAACCGTAAGCCAGCCCCAATTAAATGTTTTCTTTATAAGAGCTGCCCCCTCCAGGCAGTGGTGGCACACGCTTTTAATCCCAGCATTCTGGGAGGCAGAGGCAGGAGGATTTCTGAGTTTGAGGCCAGCCTGGTCTACAGAGTGAGTTCCAGGACAGCCAGGGCTACACAGAGAAAGGGGGGGGACGACGACGACGACGATGACGACGACGACGACGACGACGACGACCAGTTGCCCTGCCATGGTGTCTCTTCACATCTTCACAGTAATAAAACCCTAACTGAGACCAAAGCATTGAACCGATTCCTGTAGATTGTCACTTCAACTCCTGCCTTTTTGTGGGGCTGCGGGACATTCAAACTCAGAGCCTCATGCTTTTGTGTCACGCACTGTCATAATTGCACCGTCTTCTTAGCCCATCATCTATGAATTCTTAAAAAGAGATTGTAGAAATCTTGCTGTGATAAACCTGCCCAGCATCAATTTTCTTTAAAAAAAAAGAGGTAATTATGTTGCTTTATTAACTTTTTCTCACAAATTCTTTATAAAAATTTCATATCCCTAAAATGTCATCCAATAAATAACAGGAATTTCTATACATAAAACACATGGACATCTGTGCTCCCGGTTCTTAAAGCAACGGGAGAAGATTCTAGTTTCTGAACCATAAATGCCAACATTGTAAATCTTTCTGAGAATTTCAGGAGTGCAGGCAATCCCTGCTTTTCAGGAACAAGAACAAAACCCTCTCTCATGACATCTGAATATATGAATATATGAATACTTTAGATGCAGGTAGTATGTAAATATGTTTACAGAAAACAATTTTCTGAGTTGGGAACAAATAGCACTTTTAAGGAAACCAATTAAAATTATTATATAAGTAATTCATTCATTCTTGACTTCAGACAAAAGTTTTTCATGTTTATATTTGTGTGTTTGGCGGTGTCTCGTGCTATCCAGGCTGGCCTCAAGTTCCGAATGGAGCTGGGAGTGACAGTGAACTTCCTCCTGGCTGAAGTTGCAGCCATGGACCATTAGTCTTGTTCAGGAGAGAAATGTGCGCACTGTGCCCTTGATGGTCCCTCTACAGATGGGACACTTCCTCAGAGAGGGAGCGCAGTCTTTGCACACGACCAGATGGCCACAGGGAATGAACACGATGGATACCTCTCGGTCCATACACACTTTACACATTCTTTCCTCCTGGAGTTTCCGCAACTGTTCTTCCATTGGTAGAGCTGTGAAGAGGGGAAATGCTTTATTTAAAACACAGCCTGACTTCAAACTCTGATCCTCCCGCCTCCAGTTTCCAAGCACTGGTCCCACGGCATATGATGCCATGTGATGGAAGATAAGAGGATTTTCAATGAAGAACAATTTGCTTTTCCTCTAGTGAAATCCCAAGAAAATAAAAATGATGATTTCTGCAGGTTTAAAGTCTTAGCGCCATTACCTGCAATGTCATCTGTGGGAAGACTCCTAATGTCCTGTTGCACTGGGGGAGGAAAGGGGAACTCATTAGTATGAGAATCAAGGCTGGTATTTACATTCTAAAAATTTTATTTATCTAGTATTAATGTTTATTTGAGACACAGAATTATTCTGTAACCAAGCTGGCACTGAACTCACAACCCTCCTGCTTCAACCTCCTGGATACTGTGATTGTAGGTATATATTACCATGCCCAGCAGCAACTGTATTTATTTCATGTGCACGAGTGTGTGTGTGTGTGAGAGAGAGACAGAGTATGTGTGTATGAGTGTGTGTGAGTGTGTGTGTGTGTGTGTGAGAGAGAGAGAGAGAGACAGAGTATGTGTGTATGAGTGTGTGTGTGTGAGAGAGAGTATGTGTGTATGAGTGTGTGTGTGAGAGAGAGAGTATGTGTGTATGAGTGTGTGTGTGTGAGAGAGAGTATGTGTGTATGAGTGTGTGTGTGTATGAGTGTGTGTGTGTGAGAGAGAGAGTATGTGTGTATGAGTGTGTGTGTGTGTGTGAGAGAGAGAGAGAGACAGTATGTGTGTATGAGTGTGTGTGTGTGTGTGTGAGAGAGAGAGAGAGAGAGAGACAGAGTATGTGTGTATGAGTGTGTGTTTGTGTGTGTGAGAGAGAGACAGAGTATGTGTGTATGAGTGTGTGTGTGTGTGTGTGAGAGAGAGAGACAGAGTATGTGTGTATGAGTGTGTGTGTGTGAGAGAGAGAGACAGAGTATGTGTGTATGAGTGTGTGTGTGTGTGTGTGTGTGAGAGAGAGACAGAGTATGTATGTATGAGTGTGTGTGTGTGAGAGAGAGAGAGAGACAGAGTATGTGTGTATGAGTGTGTGTGTGTGTTTGTGTGTGTGTGTGAGAGAGAGAGAGAGACAGAGAGAGAGAGAAGAGAAAGAGAGGAGAGAGAGACAGAAAAAGAGCACATGACATGCGAGCATGGGGAGGGTGGGCAGTTCTGGGATCAAACTCAGGTCATCAGATTTGTGTAGACTTTTGGGGCAAGCACTTTTACCTGCTGAGCCATCTCACCAGATCCCCTGAGCCTTCCAACACACAGCAGATTTTAAACACTTTACACTCAACAAAAGCCCTCAATTTTGTGCAATTAAAATGTATACATTGGACTGAGTTTTTTTCAACAATCTCCAATTACTAATAAGAGCCTCTTTGCAATTGATCTAGAAAGCTCCCCCCAAATAATTTCCTAGCACTTACCAAATATATCTCTGTATAACGCAGGGTCAATTTCCCGAAGGGAGTTTCTGAATGAGGTTGCTGCAGTGTTTCCTTTTGCTAACACAGTATCAATCAGTGTGCTTGCTTGTAAGGTGTGTGGTTTCTGTTTCACAGCATTGCACTCCTGTTCAGTGATGGCCCTTGCACTTAGGAGGCAATACAGCATTGGTGTCACACACGTCAAATGTTGGAAAAGCACCATTTTGTTCTTCCGGATTAGTGCTAGATCATCTTTATGAAGAGAGAGAAACACAGTCTGCTCACAGCTGCCTTCCATAACGACATAATGCATGAATGAGATCATATGTGTTTGTTTAAAGATCTCATATACCTCAGCGTGGTGGCCAAATCACCATGACATTAAAGTTCTGACTTATATGCTGCTATCCTCTGAGTGCCAGCTTTCCAGACAGATGGCCCCAGGCCCAACTTCACATCATTAGGGATCAAACCCAGGGCTCTGTGATTGCTAGGCAGGTGCTCTGAAAATCTAGCAATGTCCATAGCTCATTATATCGTCATTTTTAGTATTCTTTTTTTAAATTTTTTAAAGATTTATTTATTATTATATGTAAGTACACTGTAGCTGTCTTCAGATGCACCAGAAGAGGGCATCAGATCTCATTACGGATGGTTGTGAGCCACCATGTGGTTGCTGGGATTTGAACTCAGGACCTTCAGAAGAGCAGTCAGTGCTCTTAACTGCTAAGCCATCTCTCCAGCCCCATTTTTAGTATTCTATTTTCTACTATGAAGATATTTTCTACTATATCCATAAAATGATTAATACTAATAAAGGTAGTCTGAAAAATTATTTTAGGAGAAGCAGTTAGATTTTAGATCATTGAATTTGTCACTAGGACACTTATTTACAGAACCACATGAAGGACAAAAAAAAAGAATCGGTCATACATGAGCATTTTTGTTTTCTGTTTGCTTTTGTCTTTTAATGTAGCTCAGGCTAGCCTCATACTCACGTCATTGCTGAGGATGGCCTGAAATTTCTGCTTCCACTGCAAAGATGCTAGGACTATAAGCATGTACCCCATACGCAAGATTATACACAGGTGTCCCACATGCCTGGCAAGCACTCTGCCAATTACGTTGTACTGACAGCCCTGCTTGTTTTTGAGGTCTCATTCTGCTGTAACCCAAGTAGACTGGAGCTCACTAGGCAGACGAGTACTCAGGAGGCTAAAGCAGAAATGTCATGAACTCAAAACCAGTCTGAGCTACACAGCAAGATCTTGTCTCAAAAGTCTGCTTTCGGTCGAGTGTGGTGGCACACGCCTTTAATCCCAGCACTCGGGAGGCAGAGGCAGGCGATTTCTGAGTTTGAGGCCAGCCTGGTCTACAAAGTGAGCTCCAGGACAGCCAGGGCTATACAGAGAAACCCTGTCTCAAACCCCTCCCCCCCCCAAAAAAAAAGTCTGCTTTCTGGTCTGCTGAGGCTCTGGTCTAGAGTGAGGATAGCAATCAGAACAAGAAGAGAGCTGCACACGCCCAGAGGAAGACGGCTCTGAGCACAGACCAAAGAGCAGATTAGCAAACAATGCTAAGAATGGAGAACTTGCCCTGAACTCCATGAACTTGAAAGGGAAGATAGCTCTAGTGTGGGCAGGCAGGGGACTTCAACCTGAATGTGTGCATTAAGCCAGGACCATGACCCATGTCTGACATCACAGCGCTTGGGAGGTAGAGGGAGGAAGATCAGGATTCAACTACATAGCAAGTTCAAGCCCAGTCTGAGCTACCCTGTCTCACAGGGGTGGAGTGAGGGGAGGCTGGAGGGATGGCCCACATCCTCCTCTCGGAAAGCTACACTCTTGTCTAGGCTTCAAAGGCTCCTGCATATGCACTGTACACATAAAACACACAGGTATACACATACACACATAAGTTAAACATTAATTAAAACATTATAGTCTGAGACATGTTCAGATTAATAATTCTTCCAGAATCCATCTCAATTGATAAGAAAGGGAATGAGCAACCATCTTGGGATCAAGAATGTGCTTGGGGTCAGTGAGCTGGCTCAGTGCAGAGATCACTCAGTGTTAAAGGCTAATGACAGGCATGACTCTGACACTTGGAATCCAAAAAATGTGGGAGGAGAGTTCTAGCTCCAATAAGATACCCTCTGACCTCTATCTATCTGGCCTAGCATGGCATGGCAGCCCCCTCACTCCCCTCCAAACACATATACACCTATTCAAAATTTAAGAACTGATTTGATAATAGTAGTATGAAGCTCCTTAGTGCATAATTTGTGCTTTAAGAGGAAAACATAGAGGCTTATTAATTGAGAAGATCTGTGTACACACGCATAAAATAAAAATCATACATATAGTGTGATTGTTTTGGAGTTTGGGGTTTTTTTTGTTTCTGTTTTTAAGCTCCATGAGTAATTATAGGCAAAGCCAACAACTCATCCTAAAATTTAAATTAATTAAGGTCAGCCTGGTCTACAGAGTGAGTTCCAGGACAGCCTGGGCTGCACAGAGAAACCCTGTCTCAAAAAAAACAAAAACCAAAAACCAAACCAAAACAAAAAAATTTAAAAAAACCAAAGTTTTCAGGGCTGGAGAGATGGCTCTGTGGTTAGGAACAGTGACTCTTTTTCCAGAGGTTCTGGGTTTAGTTCCCAGCCCCACTTGCTAACTGACCATTCACTGTCTGTAACACTAGTTCCAGGGGATCCTCCGCCCTCTTCTGGCCTCCATAGACATTGTACAGACACATGCAGGCAAGATGCCCATACACATAAAATAAAAATAAATAAATCTAAAAAAATATGTTAACAGGCTCAACATACACATTTTTTAATTTAATGAGCAATCCTGATGTATTTTGAGAGAGAGAGAGAGAGAGAGAGAGAGAGAGAGAGAGAAAGTCAACAGTTCTCCCCTTCCATCAAATGGGTTTTGGGGATCAAGCTATGGCGGTCAGGTTCACCAGAAAACACCCTTACCTGCTGAGCCGTCTCCCTAGTCCTCCACAATGCACTTTATTGTTAAGAATTTACTTACAGAGTTTGAATTTAGAATATGAAACATAAGAAAGGCCAGGCTGGGGTTGGCGAGATGGCTCAGCGGGTAAGAGCACTGACTGCTCTTCTGAAGGTCCTGAGTTCAAATCCCAGCAACCACATGGTGGCTCACAACCATCTGTAATGGGATCAGATGCCCTCTTCTGGTGTGTCTGAAGACAGCGACAGTGTACTTATTTACAATAATAAATACATTTTAAAAAAGAAAGAAAGAAAGAAAGAAAGAAAGAAAGAAAGAAAGAAAGAAAGAAAGAAAGAAAGAAAGAAAGAAAGAAAGAAAGGAAGGAAGGCAGGCCAGGCTGAGTAGATGGGCATCTTTTTCGAATTCGCGTGGGCGACAGCACATCTCTCCAGGGAAAGGCCTTGTTACTCTGTACCTGACTCCTCCTCCTCGGCCGCCTGCTCCATCTGCTCCTCTCTCATCTCGTCTTCTGCATCGAGTAAGCCTATAACGAGGTCACTGACGGTCCTGTAGTTCTCACCAGTGGCCAGGATCTGCCACTGAACCGTCTGTCTCACCAGGCTCCTACTGAAGCCCATTTCCAAGGCTGCTTTAACCACAGGCGTGCTCATCATGACGACATCTTCCGAACTTTCTCCAGGGCCAAAATGCACGACTATATGGACAGGGGATTTAACAGATATTAGCAGCGCCCATGCATCTTTTTGTTGTGGTTGTTCTTTTAGGAATCCTTCTAGGCCAGTCTAGCCTCAAGCTTATTATATATTCCAAGCTGATCTCAAATTCATGCCAATTCTCCTGCCTCAGAAAGTGCTAGGCACAAACCAACATATCTGGCTTCATATACTTTTTAAATAGAAAGTTATAGCAATATCAAACCCATTAAAAATAAAAAATAAATAGGTACTATACAATATGCATTTTGCTAACTTTAAAATGACATATATTCAGCCATTGAAGTAAGAATACAAAATACGATTGCCTTTAGATTCAAGTCTGTGATTAGTTCTACTCAAGAGGAGAGAGCAGAGAATGCCCAGGCATTCCACTAGAATCAGGGGCTTCATTCTCTATAATCAATAAACTAATGTGCTTTCTATAGCAAATATATACTTCTACATATTTGCTTCCTTTTGTTTGTATTTACTAGTTGTCTACAATGTTTTAATTGTATATTCATATTCACGCAGCACATACTTTGATATTTCTAGTTCTTTCCATTTCTTGCAAGTGGCATGGTTTCACGCTTTAATTTATGGTTGGGTAATTTTCTTTCATTCTTTTTGTTTGTTTGTGAGGGTCAAGGACTCAGCATATAGACAAGGATCTTGCCTCAGCCTGGCTACCCCAGTGTCCCAGAGTGCTACCCACCCCCTTTCCAGCTTACTTAACACTACAACCCAACCACTTAAAGTGCAAACCTGGTGTCATACTCCCCAAACTGAACGCCATAGCCTTCCATAAAAATCTCAAATCTAACTGTGGTTACATTCTGATCTAACTCTCTGCCTCACCTCTTGCTACTTCCAGGCCATAAGCAGCCTCAGGCACTTGCCCCTTGCACTCTGCACTGGAACTCAGGAACTGATAGCTTTTGATTCAGCAAGCTGGCCTCATAATTCCCTGTCTGCAGCTCCCTCTTCTGGCTAGACAAAATCTTTGCTCTGTTCTTTGAATGTCCCTATTCCATGTTGCTTAGCCTCTGATGTTGTCTTGCCCAGAATATGCTCTGCCCTGTCAGTTAACTGATTCCATTTGTTCTTGGGCTCTCTACTAAGATAAGTATTTCTTCCAGAGTGCCTTTTTTTTTTTTCAGTTTTTAGTTTGCTTTATTTTATGGGTCTTTCTTTCTCTCTTTCTTTCTTTCTTTCTTTCTTTCTTTCTTTCTTTCTTTCTTTCTTTCTTGAGAAGGAATGTGTGCACTATGGCACGTGGGTAGTCAGAGGACAACTTTCAAGAGTCAGCTTTCCCCTCGACCATGTGAGTCCAGGGGCTACAACCTGGGCTGAGTCATCTGCCAACCTTGGTTTGTTCTTTTAAGACAAGGTTTCAGTAGGTTATCCAGGCTGGCCACTCACTGTATAACCCCGGCTGGCTAGGAATGTATGACCCTGTGCCTTAACCCTCCAAGTACTTAGATTGCTGGCCCTGCCCCAGACAGATGCTGCCACATTTGGCCTCCTAGAAAGCCTTTTGTGTTCCCCAGATTTAGACAGTTGTCTCTTCACGTTCTCCTTCAGACCCTGTTCTATTAGCTGGGCATTATCTGTCCCCAATGGCATTAGCTCATGAGAAGTCACATGCTTATCTTGTTTTTTATTCTTTCCTTTGAACAACATCAACAACAAAAATCAACAGGGCCATATGGGCTTATGGGCTAGAGAGATGACTCAGTGGTTAAGGGTACTGACTGCTCTTCCAGAGGACCCAGGTTCAATTCCTAGCATTCAGTGACAGCTCTCAACTGTCTTTAACTCCAGTTCCAGGGGACCTGACACTTCACACAAACATACTAGCAGGCAAAACACCAATGCACATACATGAAAGTAAACAAATGATTAAAATGTATTGCACTGAGCACTAAAACATAAGGTCAAGGCACCTATTCAAACGACTGCTCCATCCGCTCGGGTCTAAGTAACAAGTAAGTTCCATTGGCAATCTGCGCCCAGTGAAAAAATTCGAATTCTGTGTTCTACCCTTTCTACGGACAGGAAGAGTATGCCAGCAATAGAAGGCACAGTATACGTATTTCCACAACTGCCCAACAACAGGGTAAGGCTAGATGAATGTAGTTTGCTTAAAGTGTAGATGCCCACTGCTATGGGGTGGAGCTAGGGAAAGAGGTTATGATTGGCATGCCTGAGGTCCTAGGTTCAACCCCCAGGAGCATAAAAAACAATTATACATAGAGACCCAAGATACACACTTACATACACTGATCAATCTATGAGGCCTGAAGCATAAACTAGATATTTATGCTGTTTTTTAAATTTCTCCAAGCGGGCTGGAGAGATGGCTCAGTGGTTAAGAGCACTGACTGCTCTTCCAAAGGTCCTGAGTTCAATTCCCAGCAACCACATGGTGGCTCACAACCATCTGTAATGAGATCTGATGCCCTCTTTTGGTGCATCTGAAGACAGCTACAGTGTACTTAGATATAATAATAAATAAATCTTTTAAATAAATAAATAAATTTCTCCAAGCAACTCTTGTTGCTTATATACATTAGAAATCAACATGCATATTTCTTTCCTATGATAACCTTCCAATCATGTGTATTTCTAGGACAAGGTCTCACATAATTCAATAGGGCCTTGAGCACATCAGCCTTCCACTTCTGCTTTCCAAATGCTGGATTACAGCTGGACTCAGCTTCCCTTCAACCTTATGCAAAACAGAGCAGTGTAATGCAGGAATTATGATTATTATACATACTTGCTGCGTCTGCATTCTCATCTTCTGGGGAGTCTGACGTAGATAATAGCTACAGGAAAGAATACACATGTTAAAATGTAAGCTGCATCCTAGCACTGCACTGAAAATGACCAACAGACCTGCTCCATTTAACCTACCACCAACCGACTTTGTCATCATCAGGGCATTTCCCCAGTCAGAAGCAATGTTTCATTTACATTCACCAGGGATTTGAATAATGAGGCTCTAAACTAACAGCTTCTTATGGAGACTGTGCTCCAGTGAGCTAAGTCTGTCCTCATTGGGCAGGACAGGCTGGGTTTCCTGGGAGGCTGCAGGTTGATCCTAGATCTGCAAATCTCGTGTTCCCTAGTCATCTGCTGGGACACAGTCCACAGTCAGGTCTGCTGGCCATGGCATCTGCTGGGACACAGTCCACAGTCAGGTCTGCTGGCCATGGCATCTGCTGGGACACAGTCCACAGTCAGGTCTGCTGGCCATGGCATCTGCTGGGACACAGTCCACAGTCAGGTCTGCTGGCCATGGCATCTGCTGGGACACAGTCCACAGTCAGGTCTGCTGGCCATGGCATCTGCTGGGACACAGTCCACAGTCAGGTCTGCTGGCCATGGCATCTGCTGGGACACAGTCCACAGTCAGGTCTGCTGGCCATGGCATCTGCTGGGACACAGTCCACAGTCAGGTCTGCTGGCCATGGCATCTGCTGGGACACAGTCCACAGTCAGGTCTGCTGGCCATGGCAAATGCGTTTTTGAACCTCAGACAATTAAATAAGATCTCATTAGCTTTCTGAGGAGAAATGCTTTCTCAAGTCACTTAAGAAAAGGTTGCACAGTAAAGTTGTTTTCCTCAAATGCATTATTTACTTTATTAATTTCAGAGTTTAATTTATTATTAGCTGATTAGATGACAGCTAAAGAGAAATAGAACAAATACTATCTTCCATGTGGCTAATAGGTGCAGATCTGTTTTTCTCAAAAGAGAAGTGCCTTGCACACTTAGGTTGACATTTGTGAGAAGAAAGGAGGACGTGTTTTAAAACAACTTTCACTTTTCACTGAAATATTATTCTGATTTATTTTTACAAATAAATTTTTAAAAATAATTTTTGCAAACAAATAATTTTTTTTTCGAGACAGGGTTTCTCTCTCTGGCTGTCCTGGAACTCACTTTGTAGACCAGGCTGGCCTCAAACTCAGAAATCCACCTGCCTCTGCCTCCTGAGTGCTGGGATTAAAGGCGTGCGCCACCATGCCCAGCCAATAATTTTTTTTAAATAATAATTAAAAATAAAACAGGGAGGCCTCCTACCTGCTCAAGTAGATGAGGATAGCCAGCTTGAACTTGGCTGACAAATTCTTGGCCTTTGATTCTGAGCAAGTACTCACACCTAAAGCATCAACATCAGGAATTACTTAGTAAGACAGCATTGCCCATCATCAGCTTCATAACATGTTTTACGATCAAAAATTAATCTTAATTTTAGAAAGTGAAATGAAACTTAATAACAAACCCATGTCTGGATGTCCATCTCAGGTGGAAGCTGGCTAAGCGCCCTGGGGAGGAGCTACTGGAGGTCAGATTCTTAATGTTGGAAGAGAAATAAGCCCCAGCTCAGCGCACACTGACTCTATGCATGAAGATTTTTTACTTGTGTACATTTCTCTGTCTGTGTGTGGTTTGTGTGTGTAAATGCAGTGGAACTCCTGGAAACAAGCAGCAAGCATCTGGTCCTTCAGTAACCAAAGCTACAGGAACTGGGGACTGAGTAAGCAGCTGAGCCACCAAGCAGTGGCCATGAGGAGCCCCTCAGCCACCACCCTCCAGCTGGCTCCTCAGAGCTCCTCACTGCTCTCTACTCTTCAAAGGTTCCTAAAAATACCCTTAAGCAAATATGGAGTCTCCTAAATAAGCCATCTGGTCATCTCCATGACAATTTTTTTTTTTTTTTATATTTTTAAAGATTTATTTATTTATTAAATGTAAGTACACTGTAGCTGTCCTCAGACACTCCAGAAGAGGGAGTCAGATCTCATTACGGATGGTTGTGAGCCACCATGTGGTTGCTGGGATTTGAACTCCGGACCTTCGGAAGAGCAGTCGGGTGCTCCTACCCACTGAGCCATCTCACCAGCCCTCCATGACAATTTTATGGGCTAAAAACATGTATAGATGCACTCTAAGGAAAGAATGTGACATTCGTTATGACTCCTCTACTAAGGAGGTTGTCAATCCCTAGGTAATACAGGTAAATTATCAAATTTAACTATAAAGTGACTCATGGCAGGATCAAAGCAGGCTCACAGTGCTTGTGTATTCACAGTGGGGAGGGGCTGGTGAGATGGCTCAGCTAGCAAAAGTTCTTTCCACCAGGCCTAGTAACCTGAGTCCAATCGCAAGGGTAACAGGTGAGAACTGGCCCTCAAAAGTTATCCCCTGACCTTCACACCACATACACATAAAACAAATAAATGGAAAAGAAAAAAGTTTTTAACTATCACAATGCAAAGCACTTAAAAAAATCAATGTGAATGTTCTTTATATTCTTTATAATGTTTAAAGTCTGAAGTAATAGAGCTTAAGAGAAGGCTCACCAAGACAGAGCACTGGCTGTTCTTTCAGAGAACCCAGGTTTAATTCCCAGCTCCCACATGTTGACCCACAACAATCTAGAAGTCTAGTCACAGAGGCTCCAGTGTCCTCTCCTGGCCTCTGCAGTCACTGCACACAAACAGTATACAGACATATATGCAAAACACTCATATACATAAGAATAAAATAAAATCTGTAGGACTTAAGAGGCACACTTGCTATAAAAGAAGATAATGTATCTCATGAAAACATAAAAGATGCAATAATTTCAAAGCCGTTACCTTGGAAACCACTTGGCATGTTCCACCCAGGGGTCATCTCCAGATTCCCAGCACCTCAGCCCACCATCACAGCAAAAACACTTGACATCATCACTGTGTCCTAAAATTCATTTTGAACGAAAACTTATAAACATATAAAATTTGCCCTTTTGGGTGTATAACACATGACAGATCTTTATAATTCTCAGAATGTTTCTTACCTGTATAATAAAAGCCCGCACTTGCAAGTTCCTGGGAATGAACTAGTGCACTAGAAGGCCAGTTAGAGAATGTTCTAATACGGGCTGCGTGTGTCTGCATGCTCAGGTTAGAGACAGTGTATCTCGAAGCAGACTGACCCAAGTCTTTTAAGAACGGACAGCTGGGGAAATGCCTCTGGTGCTCTGACATAGCATCATCCTTACGTTCCCAGTTGCTCAGTTTCCCATCGCACGCAAAGCAGGCCACTCTATCTCCAGGTCCTATGTAGTAGAAGCCTGCTTTGGCCAGCTTTGCTGGTGACAGAAAAGACAATGGCCATGTTTCATAGGTGAGTAATCTGGCCTTCTCTGTGTTCATTGCAAAGTGGTAGGGACTTGTGCTCAAAGCAGGACAATCTTGATTTGCTCGGAAGTTCACAGGGTCTGAGGGAAAGCTCGAGTAAGAGCCACTGAAATAGCCAGTATTCTCAGAACTTGCAAAGCTCAAAGGCATGGTGCTCATCGCCGTGGAAGGAAGAGAAGGCCGAGGACTAGCTTCCAGACTGTTGGCTGGATTCAAAGTCTGTACAAAGTTGCAGCTGGGGTACAACTTTCTGTGCTTCTCCATGGGACTGTCCCCTTGTTTCCAGTTGTCTAGCATCAGGCCACAGCAGAAGCACTTGACCTTGTCATTGGCACCAGTGTAGTAAAAGCCAGCACGAGCCAGACTCCTTTCTGACACAGGAACTCCCCTGGGAAAAGCTGAATACGTGGACAATCGGTACAGCTCACAGGAAAAGTCATACTTCAACTCAAAGGTGTCAGCACTCTTCATCAGCTTGGCTAGAAAGGCGCTGTCTTGAACCATGTTCATGGTGAGATGACAGGGAGGGGAAGGGACAAGTCTTTCTCTGGGGATGTAGTTTTGTGCATGGCTTCTGGTCGGTTTTACTGCTAGGCTGATACCTAAAATAAGAACAAACTCATTTTTTTTTCTTTTATGTATTTTGGGTTTCAGTAGGATGATTTCACATCCGACCCTGATACATTTTAAGGCACAATTACACACAACCGTACCTTTGTATAATCTTCATTCATATAATAAAGACTAGACTCTACCTAATAGGCAATGTGTGACCAAGGTCAGTCCCATCCTGAAGCACATTCTGAAGCTTGGGCCCCTAAGCCACACACCCTGAGGGACAAGTCTACACCCTGAGGGACAAGTCTGCTTCCCTTTGCCACTGGAATATATCAGTACCAGTCACCCAAGCTGGACTAAAAACTGTTTCCTATAGAATGAAAGCATGATTTAGATAGTTTTGTTTCCTTTTTTTGTTGTTGTTTTGTTTTGTTTTTGGTTGGTTGTTGGTTGGTTGGTTTTTCGAGACAGGGTTTCTCTGTATAGCCCTGGCTGTCCTGGAACTCACTCTGTAGACCAGGCTGGCCTCGAACTCAGAAATCCACCTGCCTCTGCCTCCCGAGGGCTGGGATTAAAGGCATGTGCCACCATCACCCAGCTCTTCAAAAACTTTTTGATTAGTTTTTGTTTCCTTTCAAAGGACCAAGATCAGAGATATTAATTAATCCTCTACGCAAAACACCTTTGCTGCTTGACTGGGTAGCACTAGGAACTGAGTCCAGGGCCTTGGTTATCCTGCAAGACTCATACTTCTTTACTCGGGGGCGGTGGTCAAGACAGGGTTTCTCTTAGTAGCACTGGCTGTCTTAGAACCCACTCTGTGGGCCAGGCTGGTCTTGAACTCAGACATCCCCTGCCTCTCTGCCTCTGGAGTGCTGGGATTAAAGGCATGCTCACCACTGCCAGCTTGAGACTCAAAGTTTTAGTTTTGGTCAGAAATTATCTCAAAGGGTATTCCTTGTGCCCATATTTATCAAGACGAAAGAAAAAGAAAAGCCCATTACCATCTAAACAACAGAGACTTTCAGAATTAAGAAATTCTCCTGCAAGATTTATTAACCAGCCGGGCGTGGTGGCGCACACCTTTAATCCCAGCACTTGGGAGGCAAAGGCAGGTGGATTTCTGAGTTTGAGGCCAGCCTGGTCTACAAAGTGAGTTCCAGGACAGTCAGGGCTACACAGAGAAACCCTGTCTCAAAAAACAAAAACAAAACAAAACAAAAGATTTATTAATCATTAGCAAAATCATTTCTATGTCAAGGCACCAGGGTTTGCTGCCACTGGTTGGTGTGACTTCCTGCTATGTACTGATGTGGCAGATTTGCTACCAAGAACACCAGTTCATCATCTCCAGGTAGAAGGAGAAACAGCACAGTTGTCACCGAGCCTCCCTCAGGAGGCATCATTGTATCTAACCTCACTGCCCACTCCTGTACGGGTATACAAATCACTGAAAAATAACACTCCAGACTCAAATAGTATATAAAAGCAAGGAGTGTTTATTCTGCAGAAATCCAGCATACAGGGGTCTACCATTCATCAAAATGGCAATCCTCAGGTGAGCTTGCAGGCTCAATTTTAAGCTTATTATGGGGATTCCAGGGAAAGGTAAGTGACCTTTATCTTGATTGGTTGGCTCTTATAGGGGTGTGGGTGTCTCTGGGGTTGGGTAGGGTTCGGGGACTTTCTAGGACTATTGATGACTTTTTTGCCTCAGGCCAGATGGCAGGGAAGCTCTTGATTAGTTGACTGCAGGCCATGGTTTTTCCTGGAACTGGTTTGTTCAGTTCTGGGAAACTGAAACTTAGGCCTAGTCCCCTCGAATTGGCATCTCACAGCCTGTCATGTTGTCAGTCTAGCTCAGTCCTCTCATTTCCCCCTTGAGTAATGGCATCTTGAATCCTTGAGATGTTTCCATGCCATGAACTGGTATTGCTGCTTGAGAATCATCAGTTGGACAGTGGATAGTCATTCCTTGACAAACCTGACTAAAGCATTAATTATTTAGGGACCACAAGTTAAGGTTAATAGTAAAAGGATGATAAGTCTGGCCAGGGCTGAAGCAAGGGTGGTTAAAGAAGGGAACCAGTTAAAGAGGGACTTATATCAACCTTGAAACTGTCCTTTTTTCCATGCAATCATTTTCTCAGCAAGGCCATTGATTCTTCAACGACCCTGGAACAGTTGGTGTAAAAACAGTATTGTTCCCCTAAGGCCAGACAGAAACCTACTTGCTGAAGGAACAGTAAGTCCAAGCCCCTTCTATTTTGTAGGACTCCTTTGCCAGGGAAGAGAAGGACTCCTTAGTGCAGTAATGGGTTTTTCTAACCTCTTCCAGATCAGCATCTATGGCCATTTGCAGGGCCTTATAATTTTTATCCTGGAGAATCAAGGCTGAGGCACCTATGCCAGCAGTGTCAGCCAACCCTAAGAGGTTGGATGTGGCTTCGTCAACTCCTTCTACCCGGTGTATTGGAGAAGCCAACTGGCCTAGTATATTCTCTTCTGTATAAGCTACCTGAGAGAAGAGTTGTTCCAGAACACAAAAATCCTCAGGCACATTTAAAACTAGGGCATGAATGCATGAGGTGAGCACTGAGGCACAGGCCCACCAAGCATCATCTGGGGCAGCATGTATCCCCCAGTAGTAGGGGGTATAGTGAGGTTCAGAGGTGGGAATATTCAGAGGGTGCCTGATTTCCAATGCTAAGTGTCTGTCCTGTTATTTATTGATTTCAGGGTCAGCTTTCCTCTGCCTGCCTGTTGCCATCTACAGCAGCTACCATCTGTGCTCTGTGAATAATCCCTGGACACTGCTATTCTTTCATAATAAGGAAGCTAAATATACAAGCATAACCAACAGTCCTAGGTTAGATCTGAGCGGGAGGAGTTAAGAACCCACAAAGTTCTGCAATGGGCAAGACTGCCAACTCTAACACCCACTCGGCTCTCCGGGGCACTTGGTTCCCTGAGCTTCAGGTAGACCCGTGTGACCTCATGAATGAGGGATGGGACCCCTCAGATCAACAGCCTTTCCCTGGTAACAGTTTGTAACTCGCCTGGGGCCCGAAGAGACACACGGACTCAGGCCTGACTTCAGGGGTCCTGACTCAGGTGACAGGGTGTTAGAGGGTGATAAGTTGGTTTTACTAACACCTTGTTGGTGCTCAAAGGAATCAGGGGTCCTGAGAGGCCATGTTGAAGCAGTTGGATGGTGACTAGGAGTCAGGATCACAGCCAGTGAATGATATAAAGTCTTGTTTGTTTGTTTGTTTGTTTGTTTGTTTGTTTTTGAGAGATATAAAGTCTTAATCTCTATGTCTTACTCTCAGTCAGTCCAGTTTCTTACCAGCATCTGTAAACTTAATGATAAGGTTGTTACACCCCCCCACCCCAGGGATACCCAGATAGTAAAGGCTTCAAAACAAGCCCTTCAAGTCTTTCTTCTGGGGGCTAGGTATCCCCAAACCAGGTAGGTCACAGCAATGAGATCATCTTTAACAGGAGGTTTCCAGTTTATCCATCCAGTAGACTCATCCTCATGTTGCACAGAAAAAGGACTCTGGACCACTGCGTTTTGCCCGACGGTTCCAGTCCAAGAATGTCCCGGGAAGATATAAAAGGCCTGAGTCTGTGTGTCTCTTCAGTCCCCAGGAGTTACAAACCATAACCAGGGAAGGGCTGTTGATGTGAGGGGTCCCATCCCTCACTCATGAGATCACACGGGTCTACCTGAAGATCAGGGAACCAAGTGCCCCGGAGAGCCAAGTGGGTGTTAGAGTTGGCAGTCTTACCCATTCCAGAACTAATTATCCGTCAAGTTAGACTCAGGGGATAGTGGGGGTTAGTGGTTGATGCACAAGCTGTAAGCTGTAAACAAGAAACACTAGGAGTATTGACGTCAAAGCTTTTATAATTTGGTGGGATGTGGGGTTGCCTTCCATTGCTCTTAAGGTAGGTTATCTCTCTACTAGTAGGCTTGACATGGGAATGGTATACTCATGCCCCAATCCCATCTACCTTCACAGCTGTTGACATGGTCAGGATCACATGTGTGAGGTCCTTTCCATCAAGGTTCCAGGGTCTTGTGGTTTTCTTTTAATCTAGACTTCGTCACCTGATTCAAAGCAACGAGGATTGGGAGAGGAGCAGATTCATAAACCTGACAGATGGAAGGCCAAAGTTGTTTCTAGATTCTGTGGAGGGCCCCCCAAGACTCCAAGAACTTATGTTGGTCATATTCAGCTAGAATATCGACTAGAGGTTAGGCAACATGGGAGAGGGCCTCCCATACAGGATCTCAAAGGTGGTGAGACCCCCTTTGAGGGGGTATGAGGTATAGGGTGTTCCTAGCCTTATATAAGGTATAAGGTAAGAGAGACACTGAATAACCGGCAGTTTCAAGGGTTGATTTGGTCAAGGCCTCCTTCAGGGTCTGATTCATGCTTTCTACCTGTCCTGAGCTCTGGGGTCTATATGTACAACACAGTTTCCAATTGGTCCCCAAGACATGTATTAAAGATTGAATTACCTGAGAGATAAATGCTGGTCCACTGTTAGACCCAAGCAGGGTGGGCAGACTGTACCTGGGTATGATGTCTTCTAGAATCATCTTTGCCACTACATTGGCAGTTTCCTTCTTTGTAGGGTATCTATAAAAACTAGCAGGTATTTATATCCATATATTCCTGGCTTTATTTCCATATAATCTATTTCCCATGGCCTCTGGCTGTGAGCCTCTAATTCTGGTTTCCAGAGTTCCTTGATTGAAGCTTGAGGGGTTCACAGCCTGGCAGGTGGAGCAACCAAGTGAATCAAGTCAAATATTTTATATTTTACCCCTTGCAACAATTCCTTTAATTTTTGGTAACCCAGATGCAAGGCCTGATGGATTTGATGGATGAGTTGTTTAGCAAACTTCTTAGGTAAGATGGTGCAGATCTTGGCAATATGCAATTATCCACCTCTTCTAGAGATTTCCTGGCATTTGGCCTGATCTTGTTTGTCCTCAGAAGTATATTTTTGGACAGCTAGGTGTGCAGAAGGTGGCAAGGCTACCAGGATGTAAGCAGTGAACGCTTAGGAAACTTCCCTTGTGGCTTTATAAGCTAGCCTGTTTCTGATGTCCATTTTGATGCCCAGAGCAATGAATTCCTGGAAGCAAAGAATTTGTCCAAATAACAGAAACCAAGTCCACTACCACCACCACCACCACCACCCCACCCTGCATATCATCATGGATGAAGCTGCTCTCATCTGTGAAGTAAATGGACTCAGTATCCAGCCAGGGGATGTTGGGTATTGCCTAATGTTTTGAACATGCCCCAAAACTATAGAGCAATCATGCTGTATGTCTGAGGATGGGTCCAGTAGCAGGGTGGCTGGGTTCAGGGCAGACAATGGATTATATCTTATACAGGAGGATTCAAAAGCAGAATTTGGAATGGTACCAGTCTAGCATTGAATAGCCATTGGCTGGGTGGATTCTTGAGAATCCTCTCAATATCGTGGGGGGTAGCGATACAAGTTCCTGCCCCATGGTTATCTTGTCAGCATCCTTGGCCAGCAGAGTGGTGGCAGCTATAATCCAGAGACAGGCTGGCCATCTCTAAGACACCTAATCCAGCTTCTTAGACAAATAGGCCACAGGTCTTTTCCATGGGCCTAAAGTTTGGATGAGCACCCACTTTGCCAACCATTTTCTTTTATCCATATACAGGTGGGAAGGTCTGGGCTGGCCAGAGCCAGTGCCTCAAGTAAGGTTTTTCTTAAGGTCTTTTTTTTTTTTTAAGATTTATTTATTATATGTAAGTACATTGTAGCTGTCCAGAAGAGGGCGCCAGATCTCATTATGGATGGTTGTGAGCCACCATGTGTTTGCTGGGAATTGAACTCAGGACCTTCGGAAGAGCAGTCAGTGCTCTTAACTGCTGAGCCATCTCTCCAGCCCCTCTTAAGGTATTAAAAGCCATGTCCACCTCTGAGGTCCTTTCTATCTTATCTTCCTGATCCCTGGTAGCCTCATTTAATAGCCTTGGTGTATCTCAGCCCCCAGAGTCTACAAAATCCAGCAGACCCCCAAAATTCCCATGCTTTCCTTTTTTCCTTTTGGTTGATGGAAGTGGGATGCTGAGGATGTTTGCTTCCAGGCATCTGACCGCATGCTTTGCCCCACACCCCTTGCGTATGTACTCCAGATAAGTGACACCGATTTGACAAAGCTGGGCCTTCTTAGCAGACACTTGGTAGCCCAGTTGACTCAGCTCCTATAGTATGGTCTGGTATGGCCTTTAGGTCAGGGGCCAGGTCAGGGGCCACAATTGGGTCATCTACTCACTGGAGTAAGGTTATTTGAGGGTGGACCCCTAGGCACTCACCCTGGTCCTCATGCAGTGCCTCATCAAAGACTGTGGGTGAGTTCTTGAATCCTTGAGGCAGAGGTGTCCAAGTAAGTTGTCCATTAAAGCCTCTCTCCAAATCTTGCAAATAGAGGCTGGCTTTGGCAAGATGGAGAAGGCATCCTTCTGGTTGAGCACAGTGTACGTTGTGGTCAGGAGGGGTCTGAAGCTGTGGATGGATGTCTTCTACTTGCTTGTTTGCCTACCTCAAATCCTGCGCAGGCTGATAGTCTCAGGAATGAGGTTTCTTGACTGGGAGGAGAGGAGTGTTCCATGCTAACTGGCAGCGAATCAGAATGCCTTCCCAGCGCCAGCTGATATGCGGGCTGATCCCTCTGCTGGCTTCTGGGGCATTGGACATTGCCTGAGCTGCCCTGCTTTAGCCCCAGCCTTTAATTGGACTAGAGCTGGGGCCTTTAAAACACCATGGCTCTGTGGGTGGACAGTTATCAACTCTCATATCTGTCTTACTTCCTCTAAGTTTGTTATGACTATCAGAACATTCTGTTCCTGTTTGTTCTTTGTGATTGCTGAAGTCTCACAGCATGTCACCAACCTTAGCAAACTACTATAATCCTGCAGAAGGAAGACTACTAACTTCTTCTAGATAACCAGCACTCATTTTGGATCTTTCTTGAACATGGGCACTTTTTTTTAGATGTATGTATGTATGTACGTATGTATTTTATGTATATGAGTGCTCCATCTGCATGTCAGAAAAGGGCATCAGACTCCATTACAGATGGTCATGAGTTACCATATGATTGCTGGTAATGGAACTTAGGACCTCTGGAAGAGCAACCAGTGTTCTTAACCATTGAGCCATCTCTCCAGACTCCAGGCACTTTTTTAAAACTGGCAGCCACTGGGAGGTGGCCAGGCAACTTTCTGAAGGGTGCACCAAAACTGTGCCCCAGCCACAGAACTCCTTTCCCTTCCAGAAGTCAAATTCACAACCAAGTTATAATAAGCACACCTCAGAGAATGAGACTACATGCTTTGAATTAGCAGTTTTAGACATTTGTCTGTCCATGCACAAAACCACCTCCCGAGATCAGATTAAGTCCCTCTTAAGGGTTTTATGTCTCCATTTTTTGATGTTTTGGTTTACAGAAGAAACTGAGAAAAAGTTAGTAGTAGTAGAAGTGTTTGTGTCCTGTGTAAACCTGTTTAAAATAGAGAAATTAAAGTCAAACTTTTTTTTTCTTTCTCTCCCCACTTCCTCTTTTTGGAGGCTAGGATTTCCCTATGTAGTTGAACACAGCCTCAAACTCATAATCTTCCTGTCTCAGGTTCCCAAATGCTGGGATCACAAGCAAGCACCACCATGACCTTTTCTTTCAGAGGTTTTCTCCAAAATAGAGACTGGTATATATCGAGAAGCTATGTAAATTTGGGCTGGAGTTGGGGTTCAGTGGTAGGGGCACATGAATAGCACATCCAAGGCCTGACTACAATCGCAAGCACAGAGAGAATAATGCTGCACTGGGTACCATCAGCCAAGATATTGCACACAGAAGCCATAAGTGGCAGACCAGATAGCATGCACATGCTCACAGCGCAAGCGCCCTCAGCAGGTGCTCTTAACCACCTGGCATCTCTCCAGCCCCACTTTTCTGAAATCTTTCAGTGATTTCTCAACAGGTCCAGTTTACCCTTCTCATGTGCCTCTTTATGTTTTTGTTTGCTTTCTGATTGAGACACTCACCCTATAGCACAGACTGGCCTGGTAACTCACTCTGTAACCCAGGTTGACCTCAAACTCACAATAACATTAAGTTATTGAGTTCTGAGGTTACAGGCATGAGCCAGTAACTCAGCTTGTAATCATTTTTATTAGAATTACTAATGTGTACTGATACACACACACACCCTCTCCTGTCCCTCCCACACCTCCATTGTTTTTTAACAGTTCCTCTTTGGAGAAATGAAGGCGCACTTGTATTTATACATCTATCTTTCTTTTTTTCTTTTCTCTCTCTCTTTTTTTTTTTTTTTTTTTGCTTAACATGATTTCCTGTTTCATCTATTTCTTCAAATGATACCATTTAATTTTCTTTACAGCTGAATAGGATTTCAATGTATACACACACACAACACACACACACTTTTTCTTTGTCCTGTTAACAGGCATCCATTTTGTCCCATAGTGAATACTGACACAATAAACAGAGTGTGGTGATTTGAATAAAAATGGCCCTCATAGGCTCAAGCATCTAAATGCCTAAGTCCACAGTCTCGGTGGGCGGCTTAAGAAGGATTAGGAGATAGATGTATCCTTGGAGGAGGAGGTGTGTGACCTAAGAGTGGGCCACGCCTGGTCTAGTCTCCCTCCCCTGTTCCTCTCCTCTCCCTTTCCCGTCCCCCCCACCCCCACCCCCTCCTCCTTTTCCTCTTCCTCCTCCTCTTCCTCCCCCTCCTTCTCTTCTTCTTCTTCTTCTTCTTCTTCTTCTTCTTCTTCTTCTTCTTCTTCTTCTTCTTCTTCATCTTCCTCTCTCTCTCTCTCTCTCTCTGCCTGCCACCTATGGATCAGGCTGTAGCTCTCAGCTCCTGTGTTTGTATATGCTTGGCTCAGGAAGTGACATTATTAGAATCTGTGGCCTTGTTGGAGTAAGTGTGTCACTGTGGGTGTGGGCTTTAAGATCCTCATCCTAGCTGTCCAGAAGCCAGTATTCTACTAGCAGCCTTCAGATGAAGATCTAGAACTCTCTGCTCCTCCTGCACCATGTCTGCCTGGATGCCAGTGTGTTCCTCCTGGATGATAATGGACTGAACCTCTGAACTTGTAAGCCAGCCCAACTAAACGTTGACCTTATAAGAGTTGCCTTGGTCATGGTGTCTGTTCACAGCAGTAAAACCCTAACTAAGACATACTGCTCCAGCACCCGCTTGCATGTTGCCACGTGGTGATCATGGACTTCCCCCTGAAACTGTAAGCAAGCCTCAGTTAAATGCTTTCCTTTATAAGTTGTATTGGCCATGGTGTGTCCTCACAGGAACAGTGCAGTGACAGGGTACTCAGGTATACTCCTCCATGTGCCTGCCAAGGAGCAGTAGAGCTCAGTCCTATGGTGGTTCTGTTTTCAACCTTTCGAGGGTCTGTTCCACTGATTTCCTTAGAGGTTAGACTAGTTTGTGTCCCCAGCAACAGACGCAATTGTTTTCTCTACATCCTGAGCCGAATTTGTAGAAATAACCCTCAGTCCTTCCAAGATCACTGTTTCATTCAGCTGGCTCCGTTCCTCACTAGGTGAGGCCCTCAGCCTGCCTTCCTTTGCCTGCCCTCTGTTCACAGGTCTATTGGCCACCTCAGAGAAACAAGTGCCCCTTCATGGGCCCTCCTACTACTCTGAAGGACTCTTCTTCATATTTCCTCAAACCCCGCAGGGTCCTTGTCCCTCTATACAGTAATGCTGAAGTCTCTACTCCAGCCACTCCTGAGTCTGGCAAGCCGGCAGAACATTTGTTTATGAACCACATTTCCACACAGACAGCCAGTCCGTGTGCCAGCACCTTTCCCTCTCCATACTCATAAAATAAAATTTGCTTCCTCTTAGGCCTGTTCTGATCCCTGCCCTAGTCCACATCAGTGTGTAGGAGCCCTCTTTCTTTCCAGTGGTTCCTTATAGATGAGCTTGGCACCCCAGTTTCTTCTCTGCTTACACTACCATGTCCAGTAGACCCAGAGACTATTGTGTGCCCCCACCCTCTGGAGCAATTAGCTGTGCCATCTTCCTCCCTCCACCTTGGACCATATCTCCTACAGAATAGGAAATAAGCTTTAACCTCTGTAGTAGCTGCAGCTACAGTGCCTAGCTGCTGTTGTGTGAGACACACAGCCCAGACTGACCTTGGACACCTGATCCTTCAGCCTCCACCTCCCAAGTGCTAAGATTACAGACCTGCACTACTAACCCCAGCAAACACTGGCATGGAAGAATTTCTTAGCACAGCTGGCTGTGCCCAGCATGTTCATGGCACTTTCATTTGTTAATTTCCCCCTATTACTGCTAACTTGACCTCGTGGCAATTTACTCCCATGCTCTGGAGTCTCACATCACAGGATTTCAAGAGAGTCAGTCCCTTTTCCACCAACAGTGTAATGTTGGGCAAGAAAACCACCAAGTGGCCAGACACGCCCCTAATCCCATTACCCTGGAGGCAGAGGTGGGTAGACGTCAGTGTTTCCTTGAGTTCAAAGCCAGCCTGTTTACTTATCCAGTTCCAGCCCAACCAGTGCTCCATAGTGAGACTAAGAAAAGCCACTCGTGCCTCAGTTTCCTAGGTGCGAAAAGGGGATAGTAATGGCACCTGCTTTTTACAACGGATGATCAGAACCTGGCTTGGGGCAGACAGAAACGACTCCAGAGATTTACCGGCTAGATTAAGAGCACTGCTGAGAAATTGAGTACAGTGACTCAGGCCTATAATCCCAGCACTGAAGGGGTTAAGGCAGGAGGATTTTTCCGAAGTTCAAAGCCCCAGTCAGCTATAGTGTGAAATGGTCTCTGACACACCCATCACTCCTTTAATCCAAGCACTTGGAAGGCAGAGGTAGGCAGATTTCTAAGTTCGAGGCCAGCCTGGTCTACAGAATGAGTTCCAGGACAGCCAGAGCTACACAGAGAAACCCTGTCTCGAAACACCCCCCCCCCCCCAAAAAAAAAGAAAGAGCTGTAGTGTTTTCCTGAGCTGGCCACCAAGAAAACAACCATGAGCTTTCCACAAGCTCATCCTTAGACGCCAGAGTTCTCACTGTGTCAAGTCTCCCAGATGCCTCCCGCAGCAGCCTAATTAAAATGCAACTTCTCGGCACCTACGCCTCACTCAGAAAGTCAGAGACCGGAAAAGACTCAGAAAGTCGAGCTCCCGCAAGCGGGGAGGGGGTGGGGGGAGGGGGGGCAGCCAGGGTCAGCGTGGCCAACCTGTAGGTCGCCCTCCCGCAGGACCACCGATGCATAGAAACGGGTTTTGCAGGTTCTCCTTCGGATCTAGTCACCCCGGTGATCCTCGAGCCACTACGGGGACCCTGGCTGGATCCCCACGCGCGCGCGTACTCACCGCAGCCCACTTCCTAGGCTCTGAACGCCAGCAATGACCTCTGATCTCCGGGGGTGGCACCCTCGCCTGGCCTGTGGGGTGTGGCTGGGTGGCGCGATACCTTTAAATCGTCCCCAGCTAGGCCTTAGCCACTGCCCCCACCCTGCCCGGCTCAGGGCTGCTCAGACCTGCGGTGCTTTCCTCCAGGGCTCCGGGGAACTCCAGGGTGAAAACCAGACGCACTTCCTCCTCACCCTTGGTGGCCACCCTGGCTGGGGATTTCCGTGGCTCTTCTGTGCGTGACTTCCTGGACCCAGCTCCTCTTCGTGTCATTTACTGAAAGTTTTTACTTGAAGGCTCTTGGCTCTTACAAAACATTGAAAACAGATGTGCAGCCTGTGAGTTCCGCCTTAAGAGGCCTATCCCCACCCCACCCTCACCGCGCTTCCCTCCTGCAGCCTCCAAGTCCTTCACTGTAAAAAAAGAGCCACAACTGTCCGGAATATAACTGCTAAGTTAAAAAAGTAAGACGTTAGGAGGAAAAAAACCCGAGTAACTCTGTAAAAGTCTCTGGTTTCACTTTTTGTTTTTATCAAGAAAGAGAGCTGAAAGGAACATTTGTTAAAAACAAACAAACAAACAAAACAAAACACGTATGGATCTCAATTTCAGGTTATTTTTATTATTTCAAAGATCAGAACTACAGCTGCGGGTAGCAGCAAATGCCTTTAATCCCAGCACTCAGAAGGCCGAGGCAGGAGGATCTCTGTGAGTTCCAGGCCAGCCTGGGCTACATAGTAAGACTTTGTTTTTTAAAAATGCTAGAACCACACTGATTCTTGTATTTGAAAGGTGTGATTGTGGGCCGGAGACGTGGCTAAGCAATTAAAAGTACTTGCTGCTCTGGTAGAGGACCAAGGTTCTGCTCCCAGCATTCACAAGATGGCTCACAGACATCTGTAACTCCAGTTCCAGGAGATCCATTGCGGCCTTCTGGCCTCTTCAGGCACTGCACCTGTATTCGCACAGGCGTGAGGCAAAACACCTGTACACATATTTAATATATAAATACGTTTTAAAAAATATTTTGAAAGGGTTAGAGAGATGGCTCAGCAGTTAAGAGCACTGACTGCTCTTCCAAAGGCCTGAGTTCAAATCCCAGCAACCACATGGCTTACAACCCTCTGTAATAAAATCTGACTCCCTCTGCTGGTGTGTCTGAAGATAGCTACAGTGCACTTACATATAATAATAAATCTTTAAAAATATGTTTTTTTAAAAGTCTGGGGTTTTTGTTTTGTTTTGTTTTTTTTGTCCTGATCTGTTTTAGTGGTTTTTTTTTTCTTGTATTTTTGTTTAGTTTTTCCTTGTCAAATTTTGTTTTATAAACAGGATGAATAAATCTAGAAAAACAAAATTCCTTCTTTTAGCTTTTTCTCTTTCAAGGGAAGGTGCTTAGCTATATCAATGTTCTTGTAAAAACTTGACTCTTGCCAGGCAGTGGTGATGCATGCCTTTAATCCCAGCACTCAGGAGGCAGAGGTAGATGGATATTTGTGAGTTCTAGGCTAGCCTGATCTACAGAGTGAGTTCCAGGACAGCCAGGCTACACAGAGAAACTTTGTCTGCTTTCCTCCATCTTCAGCCAATTAGCATCAGACTTAAGGAGACATAATCTAGCGGTGAGAAACCTGCCCTGGTCAATCTAGAGATAAAATGCCTTATTGTGGGCTCAGCTGAGAGGGACCACAGTTCCAACAGGAGCTCTAGTAGAAGAACTTCGTTTGTGATCATATAGAGATTTCCACCTACTTTCAAGCCTCTATCTGAGAGCAGAATCACACCTGTGAGAGCAACAGACTCCCTTGCAACATTTGCACAATTTTACTGTGGGCCTTTATTATTAGTAGCATTAGCATTAGCATTAGCATTAGTATTATTAAGCAAGTTGTAGAGCCAAGCCAGTGATGTGGAACTTGAGAAGCTGGAGCAGTGGACAGCCTCCAACTGAGCCTGGAACAGAGTTAGACTATGCCTGAAAATAGATAGTACTTAAGATCCATTACTTTCAGCCAGGCAGTGGTGGTGCACGCCTGTAACCCCAGCACTTGGGAGGCAGAGACAGGTGGATCTCTGAGTTCGAGGCCAGCCTGGTCTACAGAGTGAGTTCCAGGACAGCCAGGACTGCACAGAGAAACCCTGTCTCGAAAAACAAAACAAACAAAAAAACAAAACAAAACAAAAGATCCATTACTTTCTGGATAAACTCTAATGTATATGAGCAGGGACAGTATATCTCTTGTTAGATGCTTTATTCTAGCATCAACAGGGTACCTGTACATAATAGCTGCTGAGCATCTTGATATCTTGATTAATAAATTGAGCTAACCAATCTTCTGGGTTTTCTCCATTCTCGACCTGCATTTAAACCTTCAGTAGTAGCTCACTAAATAGCCATCTAAAAATATTATTAATTTATTTTCAAGTTATGTGTATTGTGTGTTGTGTGTGTGTGTGTGTGTGTGTGTGCAGGAGTGCAATGCTCACAGAGGCCAGAAAGGTCAGCAGATGCCCTAGAACTGCAGTTATGAAGGGGGGTGTGACTGCTGGGAACAGGATTCTGGTCCCCTGCAATAGCATGCTCTCTTGAGTGCTGAGCCAGTTTCCAAACCTAAATAGGCTTTCAGACAGACATTATTAAGGAAACATTTGAAGAAAGTAGAGAGATGGACATATAACCTTCATTCACTCTGTTCAGCCAGTTATCTTCTGCTGTCAGTATGAAAGCCAGGCTGAATGCTCCCAGACCCTGGCTTGACACCCCATGACACATCCCAGGTGTTTTATTAAATAATTGAAAATATTTCTCCCTCAAAGGCTGTCATGATTTCTTCCTGAGGATTTCACACCACAAAATACCATAAAAAGTCCTGTTGAACCTCACCTTCCCAATAGAACAATTTTTTAAATTTTATTTATTATTCTATGTAAGTACACTGTAGCTGTCTTTAGACACACCAGAGGAGGGCATCAGATCTCATTGTGAGTGGTTGTGAGCCACCATGTGGTTGCTGGGATCTGAACTCAGGACCTTTGGAAGAGCAGTCAGTGCTCTTACCCACTGAGCCATCTCTCCAGCCCTGCCAATAGAACAATTTTTAAAGATTTATTTATTTCATGTGTGTGAGTACACTGTCACTGTCTTCAGACACAGCAAAAGAGAGCATTAGATCCCAAGACAGACTTTTGTGGGCTACCATGTGGTTGCTGGTGTTTGAACTCAGAACCTCTGGAAGTGTAGTCAGTGCTCTTAACCACTGAGCCCTGACTATCCTAAAGCTTACTACGTAGACCAGGCTGGCCTTGGACTCACAGAGATCTGCCATCCTCTACCTCCCAAACACGAAAATAAAATTCAAAAGAAACTGTGCCATCCTGATTCCAAAGTGACAGTGTCAGGAAGAGAGTTCCTGGTTGAGGAACTTCATGGCATCCTGTAAGGAAAACATAGCCAGGGTCAGGCTTGGTGGCATGACTTCAGGACCATCACTTGAGAGGCTGGTAGATCTCTGGGAATTTGATGCCAGCCTAGTGTGCATAGCAAGCTCTGAGTCAGCCTGATCTGTACAATGAGACCCTGTCTCAAAATTAAAAGGATAGATAAATACAACCGGATCAGTTTTAACAAACTCATCATGAAGATCCAACTGAGCAAAGAAACATTGTTTAACGTTAGCCAATTCTGTAACGATGAGAATTGCCCCTAATAAATTGCAGCTTACTTTAATTTATCCTGATGATATTATGATGAGTTACATTTATCTGGCATCAAAGCACACAGATCTTAAACATTTATATTATACTTTTTTTAATGTGTGTGTGCACGTGTCACAGCATATAGAACTCAGAGGACAGCTTGTGGAGGGTTGTGTTGGGAATTGGTTCTAATGCTTTGTCTTAATTCAGCCCCCAAATCAGGAATCAGCATGTCCAAACACTAAACGTCCCTGTACCCAATTGATTTTTGATTGATCAATAAAGAGCCAATGGCCAATGCCTGGGCAAGATGAAAGAGGCAGGACTTCTAGGTTCCTGGGGGATGAACGTGAGATGAAAAGAAAGAATCTCTTCCATGAGAAGGAGTAGGAAGGACCATGCCAGGAAGGAACAAGAGGGGCTAACAGCCGAAATGGAAGTACAAGAAGGAAAGCGGGACCCAGTAGGGCTGCCCAGAAGCATCTTGGGCAGCAAAGATAGGGGGCCGCCCAGAGGGAACCAGGACAACAAAGATAAAGAATAGATTTTAAAAGATATTAACTCAGGAATACCAGATCGGGTTAGCTATGGGGCTATTAGAAATGCCCAATCATTGAGCTAGTCAAGGCATATCAAATTTAATGTGTGTGTGCGTGTGTGTGTGTGTGTGTGTGTGTGTGTGTGTGTGTTTCATTCATGAATCCAGAGGGCTCTGATGGGTGACTGGAAGAATGACCCACCAGGAGCCAAGGTAGTTTACCTAATTCACTGTTACAGGTTGGTTCTTTCCTTCCACCACGCTGGTCCCAGGGAATTAAATTCAGATCATGAGGCTTGATAGCTAGTGCCTTACCTGAGCCAGCGCCCTAATCTTTAAGCACATAGCTCCACAGATGGTTTACATTTTTGTTTATTTAGTTCAGTTAGGGTTTTATGTAGCCCAGACTAGCCTTAACTCTCTGATCCTTCTGCCTCCACCTCTTGAGTTCTGGGACTATGTGCGTGTCATCATGCCTGGTTTCTGTGTACTGGAGATGAAAACCAGGGATTTCTGTGTGCTAGGCAAATACTCTACCTACACCACTATCCCAGATAATAGATTGTTTTGGTTTTTGAGAGAGTTTCACTCTGTAGCCCAGGTTTTCCTGGAACTTACAATGTAGCCAAGGTTGGCCTTAAATGTATGGCAGTGTTCCTGCCTCAGCCTCCCAAATGTTAGAATTATAGGTCTGAGCCACCATGCCTGGCCAGCTCTGTGGATCTTGGCAGACGAGTGTTCAGATAACCAACAGCCAAATTAAGAACAGGACATTTTATCCCTCAGTCAGTACCACAGGGTCATCAGCTCTCCCTCCATGTGCTCCTATGGTCAATAGCAATAGACACTCCGCCTTCTACAAGCCACATATTTGGTTTCTTTGGCTTTGGTTTTTTGTTTTGTTTTAATAATCTTTAAGAAAAATCACTGAGTCCAAGAAAGGAATTAATTCCCAGGAGAAAAGCAAGAGGGTCACAAAAGGAACTCTCCCATAGGGAGGGTTAGGAAGCTAAGAAGAGAGAACTGTATAACCCTAAGGGACAAGAGAAACAAGCAGGACTTCCACCTGAGAGAGGGTTCTACAAGGGCTCGGAGAAGCTGTGACTTAGCAAGCAGCTCCTAGGGAAAAGCAAGGACATTTGCAATATACAGGCCCAGGGGTAAGGACAAGGAGAGATAGAGCAGATAGTTCCAAGAGAAACAGGTCAAGAGAAGAGTCCCAGACCCAGGAGAATATAAGCAGCTCCTAGGGGGAGATAAGGAAGTGCTAGGAAGGAACTGAGAGGAGCAGTGAGGGAGTAGAGGGGGCAAGTGTCATGGTAGCAAGAATTTCAATCCAGGGGATGCCCCAAGCAGAGACTTGTCAGCAGGAAATAGCCCAAATCACAGAGGAGAGGAATCCATTACGATGTGATGGGGCCTGGGAGAGAGAGAAGAAGCTTCGTGATCCTGGTGTGGCTTCTCTAGAAAACAAACAAACAAACAAACAAACAAACCAGGGAGCTCTGTAGTGACACACGCCCAGTAGAATGGGAGAGGCAAGTGATCAGAGCAGGTAAAGGAGAAAACAGCTAGAGAGGTGCAAGTGTCTCAGTATGTAGAATTGCCTACGTGGTGGAGCCCCAAAGGGCACAGCAGGGAGATGCCCATGTGGTGGTAAGCCAAAAGGGCATAGCAAGAAGAGAGGACACTTACCAAATAGGTAAGTAGAGATAACTAATTGGAGAAGGTCGAGAAGCTGGACTCTAGAATTTGAAGCCAAATAATGTTGGGTCGTAGAAGCCAGCATACGCAACTGGTCCATTCCCAGGAGGGCAAAATTGGCATTTTGGTTCAGCTAGGAGAGGCCTAGCCCCTTGGAAGGGGAGCTCATTTATGCTGCTGTCAGGTTTCAAGCATGAGATGAATGGGGGGGGGGGAAGAAAGAAAGAAAGAAAGAAAGAAAGAAAGAAAGAAAGAAAGAAAGAAAGAAAGAAAGAAGAAAAGAAAAGGAAGGGAAAGGGAAAGGGAAAGGGGGAGGGGAGGGAAGGGGGAGGGAAGGGGGAGGAGAGGGGGAAGGGAAGGGAAGGGAAGGGAAGGGAAGGGAAGGGAAGGGAAGGGAAGGGAAGGGAAGGGAAGGGAAGGGAAGGGAAGGGAAGGACAGGACAGGACAGGACAGGACAGGACAGGACAGGACAGGACAGGACATGCCTGCTCCTAGGTATGGTGGAGAAGGTTTATTGTAGACAAAAGGGTGAGCATAGCAAGAAGCAGACACATCTGAGAGAGTCCAGACTGAACTGGGCCTCACGAGGAGTGGGGGAGATGGGAGAGAGCAGGGGAGAAAGAGAGAGAAGAAGCAGGTATAGAAGCCAGGAGGCTGAAGGGACAAAGGGTGATTTATTTGACCTTGAACTTCACAAGAACTTCATGCACTCCTGACAATCCACACAGTTCTTAATTTTTGCAGTTTTGAAGTATATTCAGTTTGTCTGTGATGGCCAATCCTTACCATCAGTTTGATTAGAATTTGGAACCATCCAGGCTACACACCTTGGATTTGGGTCCTAGACTGAACAGAAAGAAAAAGAGGCAGCCAGCTAAACACCACCACCCCTTCTCTGGCTCCTGCATGTGAACACCATGCCTTCCCATCTATGATAGACTGTGTCCCACTAAACCATGGCTAAGATGAATCCTCTCTCCCTCACATTGCTTCTTCTTTTTATTTAGTATTTAGTCACAGCAATGAAGAGTAACTAATAACACACTGTCCTTTTTATTACAACACAGCATTCCCCTTCCATGTATACCACAGACCCTTATACATTCTCCTGCACAGGCAATTTGAGTCTTCTTAGATCAATTAACTGTGAAGAAATGAGAGGTCGCCTAAAAAATATAAAAACCTTGGGAATGGAAAAGTTTCAGTTTCCCAAGGAAGCAGATTGGGCTCCTCAGAGGGAGCTACTGACAATGGGTTGTCATCATTGATGGCTTTGACAAAGGGAGGATAAGATCAGAGCTGAGTCTGTTCCCGATATTTCCTCAGACATCACCAAATACAGTGAAAATAACACAGCAGCTAATCAGAAACCAACCCATGTAACTTCCCTAATGAAGTTTTAGATTACCTAACCATGGCTAAAATTCCCCTCGTTTCCTATAAAAGACTTGCTTCTTGTGGGACCATGAAAAGCAGCCTGTTTTCTGGTTGAGCTAGATTTAAACCCTGGATACCCAGCAGATAACTCTGCAAGGGACAGAAGGCCTGTTTGGCATATTCCCAGACACTAGGCTCCTGACACAAGGCCCCAGCTCCATAATTCTGTGGCCATCAGTCAAGTAGGGCAATGCCCCAAGCTCCAGGTATTCTGTCTGGACTCCACCCCTACAGTTACCTAGCAACAGCCAAGTAGGCCTGGCCCACTATAAAAGGGGCTGCTTGCCCCCTCCTCCTCTTGCTCTTACTCTCTTACTCCGTCTTCCCCACTTGCTTCTCTCTTGCCCTTACCCCTCTCTCCACTTGGCCATGACCGGCCTCTACTTCCATACTCTTACTTTCTCTCTCTCTCTCTCTCTCTCTCTCTCTCTCTCTCTCTCTCTCTCTGCCTTTCTACAGTAAATGCCTTAAAACCATTGACTGCCTCTCCTCATTGGGATCCACTGTGCTGGAGCAATGGAGCAGGTCTTCCTCTAAAAAGCCATGCTTCTAATCTCCCGCTTAGGCCTCCTTACTATCTCAGCCATGGTCTCCACCCACCAACCAAGCCAAAGACTCTCCTCCCTGCAGGAACCAGCCAGAGTGCTCTCCTCCTGCCCCCTCCCCTTTGACCCCGGGCCAGAGCCAGCCCCACGGGCCCCCACTCCATTCTCAGCTCTTCCCAGACATACAGCGGTGTCTGTGGTGTCCAAGAGCCTGAGAACTTATCGTCCTCGGTCTCCCTGCAGGTCCAGGGACCCCAAGCCACTTGGCTCAGGGTGTGCGCAGTCAAACGTCCTGTGTCCATCTCCACAAGTGGCCCTAGCCCTGTGGCGGGCTAGACACAGAACACCATAATAACCCACAGCTTCTGTTTGTCTGGAGTCACCATTATTTTTTCTTAAGTGGCCGACCCTGCATTCAGGTTTCTTGCTTTTGTGAAATAAAAACACTCTTGCCTGTTGCATATGTGAGTGGTGGTCTCTGTGCAACGCTTTCGGACCTAACAGAAAATGGAATGCAATCTCTAACTAAAAAGAAATAAAAACAACTGCCCAGTGACTTAGTTTATATTGCTTTAAATTCCCACCAAGGAGGTACTAGAAGGATTTCTGTGGCTACATGAGCTTTCCAAACTTACCATCCTTGGCACTTCCAGTTTCAGCTCAGCAGATAAAGAGAGGCTGCCTCCTGCTTTGGTCTTAACCTCTGCTGATAGAGATGTTAACCACCCTGGTGTTGTCTGGTTATTTAGGTTTCTTCTATGACTGTTGCATTTTAAAGCTACCCTTTTGGTGTTGGCTTGTTTGTTTAGTTTTTGTACTTTTTGAGAAAAAGTCTTATTAGCACAGCTAGGCTTATACCCCCAATCCAGACAACCTTGAACTCCCAGTCCCCCCAAGTGCTGGCATGGGCATGGGCCGCTATGTCCAGATATTCCTTTTCAATATGTGTTCCTTGTGTTTCCTTTTCCTTCTTTACTGCACTAGTTAGAGCCTCAAGAATAACAAATAGATGTGGACTGGGTTGCTTCTTTGCTAATCCCTAACGTTGGGGAACAGTGGTGCTAACTACAGCTTCTCTTAGATATTCAAATTGAAGGTGAGGTTTGGGGGCGGGTTGGGACATGATTTCATATCTCATATATCCTAGGGTGGTGGAACTGGTTAAGTAGCTGAGGGTGGCCTTGAATTTCTTTCTGATCCTCCTGCCTTCACTTTCCAAATGCTGGGATTACAGAGGTGTACCACTGTGCTCAGTGTATGCATTGTGGGGATTGAGCCTAGGGCATGTGAGTCCTACTATGTGCTGTACTGTCATCTTTCCTGTTGGGATGAAATATCCTAATTAAGAGCAACAGGGGAGGAAATTGTTTATTTCGCTCACAATTCCAGGTCAGGGTCCATCACTGAGAAGAAATAAAGGCAGGAATTTCAATAGCTGTTACATCATGCCAACAGTCAGGAAAGAAAAAAAACAAATGCAGTCGCACCACTGGTTGCTCAGCTAGCTTTCTCTCATCTTGTACTATTCAGTACCTCAAACCTAGGGAATGGTGCCTCCCATTACTGGATGGGTCTTTTGATATCTGTGATTAGGACAATCTTTCCCACAGGCATGTTCACAAGGCCAAACTGTCCAGTTCACTTCCTGCCAGGCTTTCTACAGGAAGTGTTTCTTAGCTATATAGTATAAGTCTAGCACAGTCCTGAGAAGATTTAACTCCTGACTACATGAATTCAAGACATTTATGATCCTCATTCCACCTTTGTACTCAGAGGAACACAGGCAATTCATCAGTATTCTCTGAGCCCACAGGACTGCTGATCTGAAGGACAGGCACAGTCAGAGTTCCTTTCTCAAGGACACAAGAATGACACAAGAGAGGGCATGAGTGCTAAAACTACCCACTCTCACAGTCATGTGACAGAGCCCCAGTTCCACAGGAGTGTAGAATGTGCACCCAACTGGCCCTCAGAACACAGCAAGCAAGCGAAGCAGAAAAAGATTGTTGAATAGCTCCTGTGCATTTTCTCAAACAAACAAACAAACAAAACAAAAAACCCAAAAGCTCTGGCCACTCTAGAATGCAAGAGGCTTGGCCTAGCTCGGCACTGTGACAGGCCATGGAAGGCCATTGGTGAAGGTGCAACCTCAGTTGCAATTAATGGCCCAGGACTGAAGGGGTCATGCAAATGAGTTGAGGCTTGGCTCCATGAAGAGAGCCTATGAGAGGCTATTGGTGAAGCCTAGTTACAACAGAAAACAGCAGTGTTTTGGAGATGCCAGTACCATAAATGACCACCAAGAACAGCAGCAGCAGTGGAGTACAGGCAGCTGGAACCTAGAAGACAAGGTATGTGCTACAAAGAGCAGAGCTGGAGAGTGACGCAGACCTTGGAGGAGCCCAGAAGATTGTAAGTTGGATCCCAGACATTGAATGGTTGGAGTTTGATTTTTGCTTCTGATTGTGACTGAGCCCTGATATTTTCTCCTCTTGAAGGAAAACAGCATTATAGTGGAGCCCACAGTTAAGAGACTTTTAATTGTAAAAAGACTTTGGATTTTAAAAGATATTGGGCCGGGCGGTGGTGGCGCATGCCTTTAATCCCAGCACTTGGGAGGCAGAGGCAGGCGGATTTCTGAGTTCAAGGCCAGCCTGGTCTACTCTACAGAGTGAGTTCCAGGACAGCCAGGGCTATACAGAGAAACCCTGTCTCAAAAAACAAAATAAACACACACACACACACACACACACACACACACAAAAACAAAAACAAAATAAAAGATATTGGATATTTTAAAGGGATTGAACTTTTAATATGTAAAGGCTGTGAGACTTTTAAAGTTATTTAGATCTTTGGGATGACTAAGAAAGTAAGGATTGAGGCTTACTAGTGATGTGTTTGTGTGTCAAGTTGACAAGGGGCCAATTGTACTGGCTGGTTTTGTGTGTCAACTTGACACAAGCTGGAATTATCACAGAGAAAGGAGTTTCAATTGAGGAAATGCCTCCATGATATCCAGCTGTAAGGCATTTTCTCAATTAGTGATCAAGATGGGGAGAGCCCATTATTGATGGTACCATCCCTGGGCTGGTAGACAGACTTGGGTTCTATAAGAAAGCAAGCTGAGCAAGCCAGGGGAAAGCAAGTCAGTAAGAAAAAGTCCCTCCATGGCCTCTGTTTCAGCTCCTGCTTCCTGACCAGTCCTGACTTCCTTGGGGATGAACAGCAGTATGGAAATGTTAGCTGAATAAATCCTTTCCTCCCCAACTTGCTTCTTGGTCATGATGTTTGTGCAGGAATAGAAAACCTGACTAAGACAAACAGCAACATGGAAGTGTAAGCTGAATAAACCCTTTCCTTCCCAACTTGCTTCTCGGTCATGATGTTTGTGCAGGAATAGAAACCCTGACTAAGACAAATTGGCCTAGCTGCGTGATTGCTGTCGTCACACAATATCAGAATCATCCAGATTATACATCATTCCCCACCCTGAGATATTTGGTGCTTGAGAGCTGCTTGCCCCTGTAACTGATTTCAGAAACTAGGTAGGCTGGCTGATGAGAGAACACAACCTTCCTGGGGCCACTGCTGTCTCTGTCCCTCTGTGCAGGACTACATCTAGCTGCCTTCCTTCTAGGCCTATGCCCCCTGCCACTCTACTTGAGGCTACTCTAACTTGAGACATGCTTTCCCAAAGAGTATACCCTGAGATGAAAGACACACAATGTGAGGACTCCCCCATGTTCTGACTCAGGAGAGGCGACACCCCAAATCACTCACGAGAAACGGTCTTGATGCAAACCACAAGAGGACTTTTATTCCAAGAGTGCTCTGGGGTCCACAGTCATACACCATGCAGGGGTAGAGGACTGTGCACCCCAAGTAGCTGGGTAAAAGGGGGTATTTAAAGGAAAAAAACACAACTCAAAGGGGGTGGGGAGGGTGTTGTTGGAAAATACCAAAAATACCAATTAAGAGTCACAAGGGATTGGAAGTCACAAAAGTTGCAAAGAATACCTGGTAATTCTGTGGATTATTTTTCAAGACAGTTTCTATGAGCCTCTAACAATAGCACATTTGCATAGCGGGTTCCATGAATGGTCAGGGTGACCTTCTTTTGAACAAACACTCCCTGAACCCAGGAAGCAGGTGGATGAAGAAATGTCGCTATATGTTTTATGACTAGCATGCCTTGGAGCAGTGAGTCACAAAGGTCACATTCTCAAGCGTGGGCCTAAAGGCCTAGGTTTTTTTGTTTGTTTGTTTGTTTGGTTGGTTGGTTGGTTGGGTTTTTTTGGTTTGTTTGTTTGTTTGTTTTGCTTTTTTGGTTTGTTTTTTGTTTTTTGTTTCTTTTTCTTTTTCTTTTTTTTTTCTTTCTTTTTTTTTTTTTTTTGGTTTTTCGACACAGGGTTTCTCTGTATAGCCCCGGCTGTCCTGGATCTCACGTTGTAGACCAGGCTGGCCTCGAACTCAGAAATCTGCCTGCCTCTGCCTCCCGAGTGCTGGGATTAAATGCATGCGCCACCATGCCCGGCTGTTTGTTTGTTTTTTATGTTATGCTTTTTCAGAGGTAAGAGCATATATTCCTGAAGTCTACACAGCTCCTGGACTCTAAATGATTCCCTGAATTACTATTCTGTACCAATCTCTCTTTCCACGTGAAGTGAGGCTTATGCAACATGCCACTTAGGAAAAGTTGGACAGATGGAGTGGGGAAGACTAGGTACGGTAGTAGTTACTTTACTCTATGCTGAGACAAAACTGACCTAAGGAAGGGCTTGCTTATTTGGTCATGGTTTGAAGAGTACCATCCCCTCCTCTTGGGGTAGGCATAGTGGCTAAGGCAGAGCAAGCTATGGCAGGAGCATGAAGCAGCTGGCCATATTCTATACCCAGACAGAAAGCTTCCACGAAAATACCAACTTGAGGTCTGGAGAGAGCTCAGTGGTCACAAGCTCTTGATGCTTTGGCAGAGGACCTGAGTTCTGTCACAGCATCTGTCTCAGGTACTTCACAGCTGCCTAAAACTCCAAGAGGACCCACACCCATGTGCATGTACACACATGCATACACCAGCATATACAGGATCCAGTGGGACTTGTCCTCTATGCAGAAAACATTTGAAAGGCCCTATTACCATGTTAATCATCTCATTTAAGCCATCTTGATGACACCATCTAGACTGGCAATGTGTGTCCACACATACTCATGATACACAGGAAGCTGTCACAATAACCCCTGACAATAACATCTGTACCAGTTCAAATGAAAGGCAGTACTGTTGAAACAAGACCACTTTGTAGTGGGGAAATCAGCTTACATTTGTTCAGATTGTTTGTCTAAGAGGCAGGACCACAAACAATCCTACAGGATAGCCTGAAACCGTCCAACCTACCTTGAACACACAGACACCATCCTGCGTCAACCTACCAAGTTGCTAGGATTCTAGCCACTCTTCCATGTCACAGTCTGTCATGGAGACAAGTCAGAGCAGAAGCCTGGAGAGAGCTAGAGCCGAGGCCCTGGAGGGGTGCTGGTTACTAGCTACTGACTGCTTTGCTCCTCAGAGCTTGCTTATCCTGCTTTTTTTTTTTTTAGATTTATTCATTTATTATATGTAAGTACACTGTAGCTGTCTTCAGACTCTCCAGAAGAGAGAGTCAGATCTCATTACGGATGGTTGTGAGCCACCACGTGGTTGCTGGGATTTGAACTCCAGACCTTTGGAAGAGCAGTCGGGTGCTCTTACCCACTGAGCCATCTCACCAGCCCTATCCTGCTTTTTTAAATACAACCCAGGACCACTGTCCAGTGGTGGCATCAATATTCAGTGGGCTGGGCCTGCCCACATCAATCATTAATCAAGACAATGCTCCCACAGACAGGCCCAGGGCAAAATGCTGGGAGCAATTCCTCAATTGGGGTCCTCTTTCCCCAGGTAACTCTAGCTTGTGACAAGTTGACAAAAACTAACCAGTGCATCCTCCTTCTCCTTTTTATATTCATGATTTTTACTTTTTCAAGACAGAGCCTCTTCAGGTCTGCTGTCATACTATACAGCTGATGATAACCTTGAACTCCCGATCTCCTGTCTCTACCTTCCAAATACTAGAATTACTGCATGGACCACCACTCCCTGCTTCAGGCTTGCCTTTGAATCGGGTTTTCTCCTTACTCGTTGCTCCACCTTGAATTCTGTCCTGATAGAAACTAGGTCAGATTTGTCATTCAGATAAATGATAGACCTCTACCATGGGAGCTGCTGCCACCCAGCCTCTGGCATGCAGGTTACACAGTGGTTGGGTTCAAACCAACCACTCAGTTCCACATTTCCTGCTACCAGACTTTGGAAGCTCACAAACACACACTGGCACATTCATTGGTAACTTCTCCAGTCAGCAGGAAGGACCCTAATTTCCCAGATCGAACCTGGCCAGCTTTGGGGGGAGGGGGAGGCTCCCACACTCCTAGTCTGTTCTCAGGGCCTGTGTGCTCACTTTGTGACACAGGCCTAAATCTGCCTAGACAAACTCATTGTTTGTCACACAAACTTGTGCCACTGCTGCCAGCTTTCTTATTCTGGTTCTAGCCATATGTCTCTTTGCTAATACAAAAATATGCTTTTCTCTACCTACACAACCTGTCAAAATTACATATAGATGATGATTCCATTAAATTCTATTCAGTTATAACCATAGCCCTCAATTCTGTCAGAAGTTTGTTAATTATTAAGACAGAATTCCTGAAGCCTTTAACAGTTTCTCCCAGGAGGTCTCAGAAGATACTGCCTGGACTGTGATATGATAATCACTGAAAAACACAGTGGGCAAAACCAGTTACCCTGAGTCAAATGACTTATATTGTCTAAATCAAGGTATCCATTCCATAGAAAAAGCCCTGCATCTTCTGCACTTGAAAGCCAGACTGACTCTGCCTAAGTTGCCATAGAGACCATGGAGACCACAGAACTGTTGGCTAGTGGACTCTGTCTTTTTTTAAATAATATATAGCTGGTGTATAACTGACAGGCTATTGTTCATTCTTTCTCAGACTTCTGACTACATTGACAGCTAGAAAAAAACTTTCACAGATGTAATCTGTTATCCTTACTAAACTCGGTTTCTATTAATTAAATACTTCATATATCCTCTTCTTGCTATGCCACTGTCCTAATATTATCTGAGTTCCTATAAATTCACCTAACTCTCATAAAACATTCCACTTTTTCAACTTTTTAATCACAAATTCTTGTTCATTCTGCTCCACAAAAGGTTCATCTTAAAGACTGTTCAAGGGAGAGATGGCTTAGTGGTTAAGAGCACTGACTGCTCTTCCAAAGGTCCTGAGTTCAAATCCCAGCAACCACATGGTGGCTCACAACCATCTATAATGAGTGTCTGAAGACAGCTACAGTGTATCACAAATTATTATACATATGTATAATAAATATATCTTTAAAAAATTCATGTGGTTAAATCATGTTGTTATCTCTTTTGTAAAGTTATAAGCTACCCAGATCTACGTCTCAGACAAAACAGGCTCCATCCAGATAAGTACATCTACTGATCAATAGCTCAAAGTTCCCACTTACTACCTATTCCAAAGGATGAGATTCCTCTGGGTTTCAAATTTACATCTTTTTTTTTTTTTTTTTTGAGACAGGGTTTCTCTGTGTAGCTCTGGCTGTCCTGGCTGTCCTAGAACTCACTCTGTAGACCAGGCTGGCCTTGAATTAAAAAATCTTCCTGCCTCTGCCTCCCAAGTACTGGGATTAAAGGAATGTGCCACCACTGCCCGGCTCAAATGTACATCTTAAGAAAATGTTTTCTTTCTCCCAAATGTACCTTATCTTATTCTGTACCTATAACAATGTGTTTCAACATCTTGTCGAGACCAGGCACTTATTACATCCAAGACAGCGCCAGAGGAGCAACCTTCAGATGCTCTGATCTCCTCTCAGACACAGATGCTTCTACTGGACCTGTTCCTTCTGACCTATCCTCAGATGGCTCCACAGACCCTGAAGAGCAAGAAAACAGTTAACTCTCCTAGGACTGGACAAACGTCCGCATACCCATTCTTCTAGGTTCCCCAGAGACATGTTGTCCCAATGCCAGCATGATAGTAATCAGATATTATGATGACCCTATTTCTGCTTCACCATCACCTCTTTCTAATTTTTCATTTTTTATTAAATCAAAAACAGAGGAATGTTAGCATTCTGTCTAAACTCCACCCCACAATTACGTGGCAACAGCCAGGTAGACCTGACCTGCTTGCCCCCTCCTCTCTCTCTCTTGGCTTTCTCTCTTACCTCTTGCTCTTTTGCTCCCTCTCTCTCCTCATCCCCCCCCACGAGGTCATAGATGGCCTCTACTCCTTTACTCTCTCTCTCTCTCTCTCTCTCTGCCTTCCTCTGCTTCTACTACACTCTTAACTCCCTTCCGATGCCCTGAATAAACTCTATTTTATACTGCACCATCATGTGGGATGCCTTGGCAAGAGCCCACTGAGGCACCCTCTTCTCCCATACCTCACCACACTCCCATAGGACATATCTCCTTATATCTCTTTATTTTTTTATAAACACATCAAACACTCACTATCATGTTTAGACACTAACATGTTTAGTCCAGAAGCTGCCTCTTGGTTGGAGCTTCCGGTAGACCAAACTGACTTTCTTGCAAGGTGGGAACTGAGGCAGGGAAGATGGAAAAAGGAAGTCTGAGAAGTGAGGTTGTCAAGGTACATGAGGGGAATGAGCTGAGGATGTAGCTCAGCAGATAACATGCTTGCCTGATATGCATGTGCACAGCCCTGAATTTGCCCCCCAACACTGCAAAACCAGGTGTGGTGGCACACATGTGTAATCCCAGCACTAGTAGGTGGGGAAGGGATATAAGTAAGAGGGTCATAATCCAGAGTAATCCTTGCCTATGTAGCAAGTTCAAGGCTAGCCTGGGCTCTCTGAGACCCTGTCTTTTTAAAAGAAGATATATATGTGTGTGTGTGTGTGTGTATATATATATATATATATATATATATATATAGAGAGAGAGAGAGAGAGAGAGAGAGCCAGGCATAGCTTTTCATCTCAGCTCTTGGAGACAGGTAGATCTCTGTAAGTTTGAGGCCAGTCCTGTCTACTTAATGAGTTCTAGCACATTCAGGGATATACAGAGAAACCTTGTCTCAAAAAAAAAAAAAAAAAAAGAAGATACATATAGAAACCTAAAAAGACAAATAACAAATAACAGTTCTAAGTAATTCCTGAGTTTTGTCTTGGATGAATAACTTTGATACAACAAACTGAGATTAAAAGAGCCATTGACACAATGACTGTTAAAAATCATACAAACAAAGGAGGAACTGAAAATACACCAACATTAATTTTCAGGATGAAGAGACCCTACAGAAAATATTTACACATATTTAAGGACCATCTGAAGCAAGATCCCAGTATGGATTTGGCAAAAGTAGATATGTGAGTTGTCAGAAAATGTAACAATCACTTTCTGTCTTGGCCAGGTTTTCTATTACTGTAATGAAAAACCAAGACCAAAAAGCAAGTTAGAAGGAAAGGATTTATTTGTTCCTTTTGTAGTCCATCATTGAAGGAAGTCAGGACAGGAACTCAAGCAGCTCAAGAACCTGGAAACAGGAGCTGACTGGCTTGCTCCTGATGGTTTGCTCAGCCTGGTTTTTGTTTTTTTTTTTTTGTTATTGTTGTTTTTTGTTTTTTGTTTTTAATAAAACCCAGAACCACCAGCCCAGATACAGCACCACTCACAATGGACTGGTTACTCCCCTATCAATCTCTAGTTAAGAAAATACCCTAATCTGGTTGGTGGTAGCACATACCTTTAATACCTGCACTTGGAAGGCAAAGGCAGACAGATCTCTGTAAGTTTGAGGCCAGCCTGGTCTATAGAGCTGGTTCCAGTGAAAGACACCCCCACCCCTGAAGAGAGACCCTCACCAAAGTCTCGGGATAATAGCAAACCCCCAAGAACTCACAAGAGACCAAGCTTGATGCAGACCACATGAGGCTTTATTCGGGGAAAGCCAGAGCTCTGGGAATGACTCGTATCCCACTCAGGGGTAGAGGAGTCAACCCCGAGGGGAAAGGGGTCCCAGTTTTTATAGGCCCTCAGGGGGCAAAGGAGAAGGAGGGAGTAGGGAATTTCCTGATCTAAACTATATCTATTCTCAAGAAATGGGTATAGGAGGAGTACAAGGAAAGAGTCTGGTGCAGGTGCAGCAACTCCAGATTGGCTCCGGCTGTGGTTGCTGGGGAGATTTTCTGACTCTTCTCCAGCAACCAATATCACAAACACCTGGCAATGGGCTTCATCAGTGGGCACACACATGGGATCAAGGAACGGTCAAAACATTGGCAGACACATGAGTTCAAGGAGTGGACAGAGCACTGTGCACCTCTATTTTTCTAAATCAGTGAAGCTAGTTCTGCTAACAATGAAATCTATTTTGCCAATTTCAGGACTTGTGACCTTTTATATTTTGTCAGGATCTTTCAAAGGCTGGGGGAAGGACACAGAAATGTTTACATAATCCAGGCCTGTCAATGAAATCAGAGAACCCAGCCACAAAGATTGCTCAATGGATAGAAGAACTTTTTGTGTGACCACACTGACTTGAGCTTAGTTTTCTGACCTCACAAGAAAGATAGATTCCTAAACACGTCCTCTGACCTTCACATATGTACAGTGGCACACACTTACAGGTGTGTGTGTGTGTGTGCATGCACACACATACATGGGGGTGGAGGGAGGGAGAGAAGAGAAAATCTGAATTTTCATACTAATTTGGACAAGAACTAGTAGTCTTACTTTTTAGGTAAATATTTTTTTGCTGTAATGATCTTTAAGAATATTTTTTTCAGCCGGGCGTGGTGGCGCACACCTTTAATCTCAGCACTCAGGAGTCAGAGGCAGGCAGATTTCTGAGTTCGAGACCAGCCTGGTCTACAAAGTGAGTTCCAGGACAGCCAGGGCTATACAGAGAAACCCTGTCTCAAAAAAACAAAAAAACAAAAAACAAAAAACAACAAAACAAAAAAAAGAAAGAAAGACAAAAGAAAAAAAAAATTAGGCCTTTAGGCCCAGGCTTGTGAATGTGACCTTTGTGACCCACTGCTCCAAGGCATGCTAATTATAAAACAGATAGCTGGCATTCCTTCACCCACCTGCTTCCTGGGTTCAGGGAGTGTTTGTCCAAAAAAAAGGTCACCCTGACCATTGCTGGATCCAGCTATGCAAATGTGCTATTGTTAGAGGCTCATAGAAACTGTCTTGAGAAATAACTCGCACAATTACCAGGTATTCCTTGTGATTCTTGTGACTTTTACTCCCTTGTGACTCTTAACTAGTATTTTTGGTATTTTCCAACAACACCCTCCCCACCCCCTTCAGTTGTGGTTTCTTCCTTTAAATAGCCCCTTTCCCAGCTACTTGGTGCCCACAGTCCTCTAACCCTGCGTGGTATATGACTGTGGGCCCCAGAGCATGCCTGGAATAAAGTCTTTTTGAGGTTTGCATCAGGACCGTTTCTTGTGAGTGATTTGGGGTGTCACCTCTCCTGAGTCAGAACGTGGGGGAGTCCTCCTGTTGTGGGTCTTTCAGTACTGGGGCTGAGTGACCAAAACTTTTGGATTTAGACTCCATATTAGGAAACCTGACCTAAGGTTAAACTCAGATTAATAACGGGCCTGTACCTAACACCAGTTTCCAGGTTACCTCCCAACAAATCTGCACCTACAGGTTACAAGCCTGCCCCTGACACTTCACTAACAACCACCAATCAGGAAGAAAGTATAAGTTAAATTTATGGTTTGGCTCCCAACACCAGCCAATTAATTATGTTAAAAGCCATAATGCCCTCCCACCCCCAATCAGATGTGTACTAGGCTAGATAACCTCTTTCTTGCTTTTATAAATGCTTGTGTAGGGCTGGTGAGATGGCTCAGCAGGTAAGAGCACCCGACTGCTCTTCCGAAGGTCCGGAGTTCAAATCCCAGCAACCACATGGTGGCTCACAACCATCCGTAACGAGATCTGACTCCCTCTTCTGGAGTGTCTGAAGACAGCTACAGTGGACTTACTTAAATAATAAATAAATCTTAAAAAAAAAAACTTTAAAAAAAAAAATAAAATAAATGCTTGTGTAAAACTAGATCCAGGGATCTACCTTCCTGCTGTGTCAGGGTTGGCAGGGTGCACCAAGCTAGAGCTTAAATAAAAAGAGACCCTTATGCGATTACATCTGAATCATCTCCTTGGTGGTCTTTTGGGGTTCACAAACGTTTCCTAGCTCAAGAGGTGCTTAATATTTTTGTTTGATTTTGGTGTGTCCATTCATTCTTCAGGACCCACCCAACTTAGGTTGTTTTGGAGACAGGGTAGGTTGTCTGGCCAGCAAGACTGTCTATCTCTGCCTCCTTAACACAGGATTACAAGTACATGCCACCCACCATGCACACCTGTTTTATAGGTGCCTGCAGGTTGGAACTCACATCTTTGTACATGCAAGGCAAGCACTTTATGAACTGAAGTGCCTCCCAAGCCCCTTAATAGGTTTTATTGTATTTTTTCCTGATTGCATGCCTACTTTTGACAGTGAAATGCTTTGTTGGTTCTTGTAAACAAATACAGCCCTGATGACTGTTTGAGTAAAGGACAGTCAATTGGGCGTATGAGTCTCTGTGAAAAGGTACATTTAAGTAACACTGCTGAAGTATGGTGATGTGATTAACTAAGAAGCAGCTATGACAGAGATCATGTGCTGAGACCAGAACTCCATGAAACAGAAGCCACTGGGATAAAGAGACAATTCTGGTACTTGCACCTAGAACCTCTCACATTTAAAAATCCTGTCGTCCACTGTCTTAGTTGAGGTTTTGTTGCTATAAAGAGACACCATGACAAGGCAAGTCTTATAAAGGAAAACATTTAATTAGGGCTTGCTTACAGTTTCTGGGGTCCAGTTCATTATCATCATGGTGGACGATGGTGGTGCACGCCTTTAATCCCAGCACTTGGGATTAAAAAAAAAAAAAGAAAGAAAGAAAGAAAAGAGACAAATAGACAACATTGTAGCATGACCCCAGCCAGTTCTGAGGTGAGTTTATTTTTTTCCAACCTACTTTTATACCATTTTAATTACACTCAAGTAATTAGGTCAGTTCTAGGTTAAGGAACAAGCAAGACAATAAATACAAATAGTCAAGGAACAATCAAAGCAACAAACAAGAATACCATGAACACTCCCGTGAACACTGTTTCTAAGGGCTTATCAGGATGACCAAGATACCTAAGCCTACTTCCCTGTCCTAGCCCAAAGTCAGATTCTTGACTTAAGCCTATTTCTTTGTTCTAGCCTAAAATTAGATTCCTGCCTGAATTTACTTCCTTGTCAAGGCACAATGTCAGATTCCTGCCTGGAGCCCATTTCTTTGTCCTTGGCCAATGTCAGATTCCTGCCTGGAGCCCATTTCTTTGTCCTTGGCCAATGTCAGATTCCTGCCAATAAGCTCTCTACAAGGGAGGTTCAGGAATGAGGGGCAGACAAAACCTTGAGATGGGGCATTACCTCTTCCAACCTTTTGATCTTGAAACATAACATCATTTACAAAAGTTCACACTCTGCACTGACTAGTTTTTTCAACTTTTCACAAACTGGAGTCATCACAGAGAAAGGAGCCTCAGTGGAGGAAATGCCTCCAGGACACGCAGGGCATTGTCTTAACTAGTGACCATGGGGAAGGGCCCAGCCCACTGTGGGTGGTGCCATCCCTGGGTTGGTAGTTCTGAATTCTATAAGAAGGCAGATGAGCAAGACGTGAGAAACAAGCCAGTAAGCAGCACCCCTCCAGGCCTTCTGCATCAGCTCCTGCATCCAGGTTTCAACACTATTTGAGTTCCTGTCCTGATTTCCTCCAACTATAGGAAGTATAAACCAAATAAACCCTTTCCTCCCCAACTTGCTTTGTGGTCATGGTGTTTTGTCATAGCAATAGACACACTCACTGTCATAGTCAGGGTTTTACTGCTGTGAACAGACACCATGACCAAGGCAAGTCTTGTAAGGGACAACATATAATCAGGGCTGCCTTACAGGTTCAGAGGTTCAGTCCATTATCATCAAGGCAGGAGCGTGGCAGCATCCAGGCAAGCATGGTACAGGAGGAGCTGTAGAAACATCTTCATCTTAAGGCTGATAATAGAATACTGGCTTTCAGACAGCTAGGACTCAGATCTTAGAACCCACACCCACAGTGACATACCTACTCCAACAGGGTCACACCTTCTAATAGTGCCACTCCCTAGGCCAAACGTATCCAAACCATAACACTCACACTCCAGAACTGCAAACAGATTACAAAAATGTTAGTTGGTGACAGGCTTAAATAACCTCCGCTTGCCTCAAACTCACTAGATAGTCAAAAGTCATCTTAAATATCTGATCACTGGCTACCATCTCCAGACTGTTGGAGTTAGAATTGTGTATGACTTCTCCCATGCTTATGGATTGGCAGGATTAATATAGTAAAGATGGCCATCTTGCCAAAATCTACTCAGTGCAATCCCCATCAAAATTTCAACTCAAGTCTTCATAGATTTAAAAAGAGCAATTTCCAAATTCATCTGTAATAACAAAAAACCCAGGATAGCAAAAACTATTCTCAACAATAAAAAAACCTCTGGCAGAATCACCATCCTTGACCTCAAGCTGTACTACCAAGCACTTGGGACAAAAACTGCATGGTATTGGTACAATGACAGGCAGGTAGATCAATGGAGTAGAATTGAAGAACCAGAAATGAATACACGCACCTATGGTCACTTGATCTTTGACAAAGGAGCTAAAACCATCCAGTGGAAAAAGGACAGCATTTTCAACAAATGGTGCTGGTTCAACTGGTGGTTAGCATGTAGAAGAAGGCAAATTGACCCATTCTTATCTCCTTGTAGAAAGGTCAAGTCCAAGTAGATCAAGGACCTTCACATAAAACCAGAGACACTGGAACTTATAGAAGAGAAAGTGGGGAAGAGCCTCGAACATACGGGCACAGGGAGAAAATTCCTGAACAGAACAGCAATGTCTGGTGCTGTAAGATCAAGAATCGACAAATGGGACCTCATAAAATTGCAAAGCTTCTGTAAGGCAAAGGACACTGTTAAGAAGACAAAAAGGTCACCAACAGATTGGGAAAGGATCTTTACCAATCCTATATCTGATAGAGGGATAATATCTAATATATACAAAGAACTCAAGAAGTTAGACTCCTGAGAAACAAATTACCTATTAAAAAATGGAGTACAGAGCTAAACAAAGAATTCTCAACTGAGGAATACTGAATGGCTGAGAAGTTCCTGAAAAAATATTCAACATCCTTAGTCATCAGAGAAATGCAAATCAAAACAACCCTAAGATTCTGCCTCACACCAGTCAGAATGGCTAAGATCAGAGACTCGGGTGACAGCAGATACTGGTGAGGATGTGGAAAAAGAGGAACACTCCTCCATTGCTGGTGGGATTGCAAACTGGTACAACCACTCTGGAAATCAGTTTGGTGGTTTCTCAGAAAGTTGGACATAGTACTACCTGAGGACCCAGCAATACCTCTCCTAGGCATAAACCCAGAAGATGTTCCTACATGTAATAAGGACATGTGCTCCACTATGTTCAGAGCAGCCTTATTGATAATAGCCAGAAGCTGGAAAGAACCCAGATGTCCCTCAACAGAGGAATGGATACAGAAAGTGTGGTACATTTACACAATGGAGTACTACTCAGCTATTAAAAACAATGAATTTATGAAATTGGTAGGCAAATGGATGGATCTGGTGTATATCATCCTGAGTGAGGTAACCCAATCACAAAAGAACACACACGATATGCACTCACTGATAAGTGGATATTAGCCCAGAAACTTTGAATACCCAAGATACAATTTGCAAAACACATGAAACTCAAGAGGAAGGAAGACCAAAGTGTGGATACTTTGTTCCTTCTTAGAATGGGGAACAAAATACCCATGGAAGGAGTTGCAGAGAAAAAGTATGGGGTAGAGACTGAAGAAATGACCATCTAGAGACTGACTCACCTGGGGATCCATCCCATTTACAATCACCAAACCCAGACACTGTTGTGGATGCCAACAACTGCTTGCTGACAGGAGCCAGATATAGCGCTCTCCTAAGAGGCTCTGCCAGTGCCTCACAAATACAGAGGTAGATGCTCACAGCCATCCATTGGACTGACATAGGATCCCCAATGAAGGAGCTAGAGTAAGTATCCAAGGAGATGAAGGGGTTTGCAGCCCCATAGGAAGAACAACAATATGAAGTAGCCAGTACCCACAAAGCTCCCAGGGACTAAACAACCAACCAAAGAGCACACATGGTGAGACTCATGGCTCCAGCTGCATATGCAGCAGAGGATGGCCTAGTCAGCCATCAATGGGAGGAGAGGCCCTTTGTCCTATGAAGACTGTATGCCCCAATGATGGGGAATGCCAGGGCCAGAAATCAAGAGTGGGTGGGTTGGTGAGCAGGGGAAGGGTGGGAAGGGGAGAGTGTTTTTCAGAGGGGAAACCAGAAAAGGGGATAACATTTGAAATGTAAATAAAGAAAATATCCAATAAAAAATATGTAGTGATTTAAAAAATAAAAAAAAGAAAAAAGAAAATATCTAAAAAAAATTAAAAATAAATAAATAAAAAGAAAAGAAAAAAGAAACAAACAACCATAAAAGAATTGTGTATGACCATACCTGATTATACAGGGTTAGGGCTCTGACCCACTGCTTTTCAGAAGTTAGGTGTGCACTCTACCAACTCAGCTACATCTAGTCTCTCACAGTGTTTAAGGAGTTTGGGTTGGGCTACCAAAACAAGAGTGGATCCGGATGCACAGGCCCAAGTGAGCACTGCCATCTAGTGGCGATGAACTTTACCCATCCACCCATCCTTTATACCTGTACAGCCTGTGTCTGGTCCTGTTTTATAGCAAACAACAAACCACAGACAGTGAGATTTCCACCCCACAGGGACATAGCAAACGTCTCACAGTGATTCCACCCTTCAACAACTGGCCTAGTTCAAGTGCATCACATTTGAAAGACATAACATACTGACCCATGGTTTGCTCTTGCTTGCTTGTTTGCTCACTGAGAAAGGATCTCATTGTGCACCCCAGGATAGCCTAGAACCTGCCTAACCATCCTACCGCAGCCTCCAACTGTGACCATTAAAAGCACGAACCAAACTAGTTCCATATTCACTAAGCAGTTCTGAAGAAAGACAGCTTGTAGGCCCCTCCAAGCATGGTTATCTGTGCCACCCCAACACCCTCCTCCAAGCTTCTGTTTAATGCTCATGGGCTTTTTGCCATTGAATACAAGGAAAAATAAAATAAACCTCTGGAGATATTTTAGAGTTTTTGGTTTTTTTGTTTTGTTTTGTTTTGTTTTTTTACAAAAACAAAAATAGACCAAAAGTTCAAAATCTTTCCTTCTGAACGTTCAATAATTGCCTATGCCATCACCCCGTGACAACGTGTATGCTTTGTGAGTGTGCCTGCATATTGATGCACAGAGCCTGGACTGAAGCCCTGCTACACTATTCTCCCTACCCTGCCTCATCCCCACCCACCCAAAACAAAACCTAAATCTACTCAAATAAATCAGCAGTAGACTTGCAGGATAAAAGATAAAGAGATTTATTAGCGTACATGGCATGGAAGACATAGAAAATATCAAACTCATAGGCAAGGGCTAGGTACCTGAAGTTAATATACTGCCTAGGAAGAAATGGGGCTTTAAGTTCTCAGAGGGTGAAGGTCACACACCACTGGTGCACAAGGAAGGAAAGGCAATGTGCTCCGGTAGGCATTGAACCTCTCAGATAATGTAGATTAGAACTTGTGTCATCAGGACAATCTCCAGACATAGTGTAGGTACTCTCTTTCTGGACCTCAGTAAGGCAGATACAGGACCTGGAGAAAGCCTGTTTGCACTGCCTTGGTCTCCACTGAGGCAGATGTCCTCTGAGGTCCTGCCTACAGAATGGCAGCTTTTCAGAGCAACTCCAGGCCTTCAGCCATCTAGAACATTTTAGAGAAGCACAAATTGTGTTTGCTATTCTACCCTCTCCCCACATTCCTTTGCAATTCCTTTTTGGTAGAAAAATGGAGTAGGGGAAGAAGGTTGGAGAAATGGCTCGGTGTTCAAGCACACTGGCTGTGGCTGGGCGGTGGTGGTGCACGCCTTTAATCCTAGCACTTGGGAGGCAGAGGCAGGTGGATTTCTGAGTTTGAGGCCAGCCTGGTCTACAAAGTGAGTTCCAGGACAGCCAGGGCTATACAGAGAAACCCTGTCTTAAAAAACCAAAAAAAAAAAAAAAAAAAAAAAAAAAAAGAAAGAAAGAAAAAGAAAAAAAAAAAAAAAAAAAGAAAACCACTGGCTGCTCTTGCAAATGACCCCAGTTGAGTTCCTAGCACCAAACAGGGGATCCAACAGCCTCTTCTGGCCTCCATGGGCGCTTGCATGTACAGACAGGCATGTCTTTCTGGAGAACAAAACCATCAGGAAAACTCAAGCATATATGTCTCTAAGGTTGATTTTCATATTAATTTAAAGATTAACAGTTGTTTGTTGAGAAAGCACTCAGAAATGACTGCTACATGATGTAGCCCTGTCAATGAAGAGATATTCTCCTGGGGTGGTGCATACACCTGTTGTCTCAGTATTCAAGAGGTAGAGGGAGGACTGCTACAAGTTCTAGGTAACAACAACTACACAGTGAGACCCTAAAAAACAAAACTTGGAACGTAAGGGAAGGAGGAGTTAAATGGCACGCAATGCCTAGTTAATATAAGTACACTGTAGCTGTCTTCAGAAACACCAGAAGAGGCATCAGATCTCATTACAGATGGTTGTGAGCCACCATGTGGTTGCTGGGATTTGAACTCAGGACCTTTATGGAAGAGCAGTCAGTGCTCTAAACCGCCGAGCCATCTCTCCAGCCTTACTACCTTTGTTTGTTTGTTTGTTTGGTTGGTTTTTGGTTTTGATTTTGTTTTTTAGAGACAGGGTTTCTCTGTATAGCCCTGGCTGTCCTGGAACTCACTCTGTAGACCAGGCTGGCATGGAACTCAAAAATCCGCCTGCCTCTGCCTCCCGAGTGCTGGGATTAAAGGCGTGTACCACCACGCCCGGCCTCACTACCTTTTTTAAAGTACATTTTTGAAATGCCAGGGATCAAACCCAGGGCCTTGCATATGCTAGGCAAACCGATCACTACTGAACTACATTTTAAGCTTTTGAGGTTTTGAAATAGGGTCTTGTTACGAAATCAAGAAACTCAAATACATGTAGTCCTCCTGCCTCAGCCTCTCAAGTGCTATACTGCAAGCATGAACCACCATATCTGGCTGTGTTTGTGTTTGGTTTGTGATTTGGGGTTTTGTTATGCTGATGGTAGTTGTGGTTTGGTTTGCTGTTTTGTTCTTTTTTGTTGAGGTTTTGTTTTTTATTTTGGTTTTTTTCCTGTTTGTTTTGTTTTGTTTTGTTTTGTTTTGTTTTGTTTTTAACAGGGTCCTGATGTATAAGCCAGGCTGGCTTCATTTATCCCACTTTTACTCTTTTGAAAGCAACCTTTTCTTTCCAGTCTCCCACCAAGACCTCCAGACCTCCAGACGTTAGAGTTCCTTATGTTCAAAATAAATAGAGCCTTGTTCTAGCTATGATAGAAATGATAGGGAGCAGGGAGCCCTTTACTGCTATATGGTGTTGATTTGCATTTGAACAAAAAAGAATGAAGCTTTGGGCCTGTAATCCCGGCTGCAGGCAGGAGGCTTATTGTGAGTTTAAGTACAACCAGGGCTATCTAGTAAGACCCTGTTTCAAAAAAGAAAAATTAATCTTTTTAAAATGAAGTTTTATCTGAGATGCAGGAAGCAGCAGATGGCTAAAGCATTTCTTTCCAGAAAGACACCCTTCCCCCACCCGACCCCCTCCCCACAGGAAGTCACCTCCTCACCTCCTTCTTTTTTTTTTGTTTGTTTTTTTTTGTTGTTGTTGTTGTTGTTGTTTTGTTTTTGTTTTTCGAGACAGGGTTTCTCTGTATAGCCCTGGCTGTCCTGGAACTCACTCTGTAGACCAGGCTGTCCTTGAACTCAGAAATCCGCCTGTCTCTGCATCCCAAGTGCTGGGATTAAAGGCATGCGCCACCACGTCCAGCGTCACCTCCTTCTTGTAAGAGGAAAAAACAGGCTCCTGTCCCCAGGTGGAAAGGCCTCAGCTTGCCTGTGTTGGAATTCAGAGCTCTCAGCCAGAAACTCCAGCCAAACCTGTCCTCTACCCCAGATTCGGGCAGGTTGAGACAAACAGCGTTCTCTAAGAAGAGTGAAATAAAACAAGGTGTACCTTGGAAACACCCATGCCTGAGGTCTATGGCGAAAAAGCAGCAACTACAGGGATCCTCAGAGGGAAGGTTTGAACTGAGTTCGTCCAGCTTCCCATTAGCTTGGGTTTTTATTGTTGTTTTTTACAAAAAGGCTCCTGATTTAGCTCGAGATGGCCTGGAATTCTACCCTCCTGCCTCAGCCTCCTGAGTGCTGGCCTTACAAGTGCGTGGCAGTGTGTGTTGGCTTAAGCCCCACTATGGAAGGCAGAAAGGCCGAAGTGCTTGACTCAGAACTAGCAAGTCTACAGAAATCTCTTCTCATATCAGAGCATCATCGTTTTGTTTGTTTGTTTGTTTGTTTGTTTTGTTTTGTTTTTCCAGACAGGGTTTCTCTGTGTAGCCCTGGCTGGACCAGGCTGGCCTCGAACTTAGAAATCTGCCTGTCTCTGCCTCCCAAGTTCTGGGATTAGAGGCCTGTGCCACCACTGGCCGGCAAGTGTCACCCTCGCTCTAGATCACAAACTCTCAGGCTCACCAAGAAACAGAATTGTCATCAAAACAGGGGATTCAGTGTAAAATGTTTCTTTCTTTCTTTTTAAAACTGTTCATTGGTGTTTTGCATGCATGTGTGTCTGAGGGTGTCAGAGCCCTGAAACTGGAGCTACAGACATGTGAGCTAGCATGTGATTGCTGGGTATTGAACCTGACCCTCTAGAAGAGCAGTCAGCGCTCTTAACTGCTGAGCCATTTCTCCAACCCAAGTGTAAAATTCTTACCCAAGGACAATGCGAGGTTTGTTTGTTTGTTTGTTTGTTTGTTTGTTTTTTCCGAGACAGGAAGTGTTCTTTATGTTCAGAGTAAATAGAATCTCCCTTACAAAATGTCACTCAGCACATGCAACCAATTGCCCAGTGATTGCTCAGTGGTTAGAGCACCAGCTGCTCTTGTAGAAATCTTAGGTTCAGTTCCCAGCACCCACACGGTGACTCATGTGATATGCACCAATACACAAAGGAAAACATTCACACACAAAAAATAAAATTAACTAAGTCCTTTAAAACCAGGGGGTATCCCGGACTTGCTCTCCTTGCATTTCGTTCACTGCCCTTCAGGGAAACCGTGATTTGAACCTGTATGTGGTGCTCTCTGTGGTAGGAAGGGCAGTGAGAGCTGGCCCAGAGGCCTGACCTCTGGGGTCGGTGCTTCTCACATTACATTATACTTCCCAAGCCTTTGAAGTTAGCATAGCCCTCTGTTAAGTACTTGGCAAACTGTAAAGCTTCCATCTGTGAAACCCTGGGCTCCCCCTTCCGCTCTCATTTACCTTTCACCTACTTTAAAAGAAACCACTCATTGTTTGAGAGGGAAAAATCCAATTTGTCCTCCCAAAAGTCATCTAGGAGGATTCATTGCAGTGCTGCCAGGGGGCTCGAAATGAGCTAAGGAATCTCGCCGGGGCAGCACCTTAAGCTTCACCGTGTAGGACTCTATCTATTCGGGCAGTGTTAGTACATTTTCTTGTGTATTTCCATTTGTTTCTGTATTAAAATAACGCCAGAAGATGTACAAAGATGTAGCAAGTTGCCCTGTAGCTTTTTTTTTTTTTTAACAGACTTAGCTTTCAGGCTTATTTGATATTTCCCAGATTTTCTCAATTGGAGAAGGCAAGAACTATTTTAAATATCCCTTAAGGGCTTGGGCTGTTGGTCAGTGGGACAGCACTTGCCTATCATACACAAGGCCCAGAGCTTGATTACCTCAGCACCACAAAAAAATAGATAATTAGCAAATTATTTAAAATATAAAACAAAAGACCTGTTTCATGTTTATCGTGGATGCCATGGGTGATATGAATAACAGAGAAATCATTTTGTTTTGTTTGAGAGTCTTCTCAGAGGTAGGCTGGCCCTAAATTTCCTGTCTTGATAATTCCCCTGCCTCCATCTCTGAAGGATGAGAATTACGGGCAGGCATCACCATGCCTGGATCTTTGTACAACATGAAGTAGACATTTCATACCTAGTGATGTGGCTGAGGGTCAAAGCATCCACCCACGTCCTGTCCATCATCTCCATGGGATGGTATATTTTGCGTGGCTCTGGATCCTTCTGGAGTCAGGGCCATGTGGAATGCAGTGGATCTCTGGGCTCCTGACTTTGATGTTTATAGCTTGGTCCTGCTTCCTGCTTGATCTTGATGTACCCAGATGTGAGCAAGTGGCCTTATCTCCTTGCTGCCACAGCTAAGAGGCCCTTCCAACACTGCCTTCCTGGCAGTGGCAGCCTGTGTGGTCAAACCATGAACCCAGACACAGCCTTCCTTAAGCTGCTCATTGGGCTTCTCTGCTGGACACACTGTCTGCAGCTGTATCACTCACACCTCACCCTGGAGCCTCTGCATTTTTAATGCTCCAGCCCCTGCCACTGAGGTTTTGCTTTCTACCTGCAATGCCTCTCTCCCTTAGAACATTCCACGAGGTTCCTGTTGTCTCTCATGAGTCAACTCAAATACCCCCTCCCCATTTATTACTTCCAGGTCTCCTACTTAAGTCAGCTTAGCTACTCTTTTGTCCTTGGGACCACAAACTCCTAAACATGCCTACAGAAGGGTCCCTCACAGTTCTCTGTAATTACCGATTTCTGTTTCTGTCTAGACTCTAGAGTGAGCTCCAGAGAATAGAGAGGGAACTGTGGTTGCTGTTGATAATATTTTAAGACAGGATTTCACATATCCAGGCTGGCTTTCAATTCACTATGTACCTGGGGATTATCCTGAACCTCTGTCCTTCCGGCTTCTACCTCCCAAATGCTAAGGTAACAGGCCTGGGTCACCAGACAGGACAGGGTTCGAGTTTCTCATAATGAAAATCCCATGGATTAGTCAGCACTCTCAGCTATGATGAAAGTGCTTAGGAAGCCGAGAGACAAGTACCCCCCACCCCACCCCCACCCCCGCTCTCTGGCAGTAGGAAGACTTCCAAAACAGTTCCCACTTAGCTTTAATCAGGAATCTCTCAGGAAATTCCACATAAAGAAAATACTACGTGGAAGTATTTGAGTCTGTATGAAAACAAACCAGGTCTTAAAGTGAGTTGTGGATCAGTGAGAGGTCTCAGAGGATGCTTGCAACTCAGCCTGAGAACCAGAGTTCAATCCTTGGAAGAAACCACATGGTGGGAAGAAAGAGTTGACTTCCTCAGGTTGTCCTCCACATGCATGCCAGGACACACCCACACACATACACACACACACACACACACACACACACACACACACACACACACACAAAAAGATGCAATGTAATAAAAATAAAACCTTTTAAAAGACAAAAACCAAAACCAAACAAAGCTTGGATCACAGCCAAGACTGAGCTCCTAGCCATGAGGGTAGCGGACAACTGAAAGATTATTGAAAGGATAGGGACACAACAGATTAAGATTATCACGCCAGTCTCAGGAAGAATACTTTCTCAAATTTGTGGTTCCTAGATCATATGTTGTCACATAAAATCACACATACATGTGTAGGTTAGGTTTGAGAACAGACATGATGTCATCAGCCGGGAGGTGTGGAACAAAGAGCTGATGGAGTTGGGGAAGGCATGTTCCATCTGTGTATCTCCTAGAAGAAAACAGATAGAAATGTTTAAAGAATAAAGAAAGATGTGGAGCTAAAACCAACATGTATTTACTACAGTGTTCTCTGGTAGAGTTTCAGGTAGTAAGCTATATGATGAGGATTCTGTTTTAGATGTCACTGGCCACTGTAGAGAGCAGATAAGATTACGGTACAGAAGGAGACAGAGGGGGGAGAAAGAGGGCATGCCAGATCATCCTACTGTCGGACAGATTTCAGTATGTCCACATGCTGGAGGCTGCTGGGGGTGAGGTCAGGTACGATTGACCCTCACTTATTGTTTCTGAGGAAACAGTGCCCAGGCCTCTAAGGTGATTTTCAATTGCATTTTTGGAGCATTACCCATCTGTGCTTTGGGACGGACTATTCTGGGAGCTAGAGCCCGAAGCCCCTCAAATGCCAGTTATAGTGAACGTTACTGTGAAGACAAGCATATATTTAGTAGTAGGAGTAGTAGTAGTAGTATGAATGTTTTGCCTGTATGCAGGCCTGGTGCTCAGGAAGGTCACTTCATGGCCCCTGGAATTGGAATTACAGATAGTTCTGAGCCACTATATAGGTGCTGATAATCAAATCTCTGGAAGAGCACATTATATATCTAAAGGAATCATCACTTTGCTGTAACAAATCAGCTGTGTACTGCTACCAATTTACTGCTCAGTAGGAATGGAGACCAATTCTTACACTTTCTTTGCCTGTCAACAAGTACAAAAGCTATCTCTTTTAGTAAATAACAAAAGCTGGGCTGGAGGCTGGGTGTGTGTTGGTAAAGGGCTTGCCCTGCATGCACAAATTGCTGTGCTTGAGCCCCAACACTGAATAAACTGGACATGGTGTCACACACCTGTAAGTTTAGTATTACAATGGGAGACAACCAGATGTCTAAGGTCATCCTTGCTTGGATAATTAAAGCTTCACTGAGGATATGACAGTTGATAGAGTATTTGTGTCCACAAAGCCCCAGTGAGGCAGCATAAACCAGGCTTGGCGGTTCATGCGTAAAAGTCTAGCACTAAGGAGGCTAAGGCAGGAGGATTAGATGTTTGATGATATACTGCTGTGGTGGTTTGACTAGGTATCCCCCCTCACCCCATAAACTTTGAATGCTTGGCCCACAGGTAATGGTACTCTTCAGAGGTGTGGCCTTGTTAGAGAAAGTGTGACACTGTAGGGGCAGGCTTTGAGGTCTCCTATGCTCAAGCTATGCCCAGTGTCATCCACAGCCTCCTTTCTGCTGCCTGTGGATCAAGATGTAGAACTCTCAGCTCCTTCTCCAGAATATTGTCTGCCCCCCTGCTGCCATGATTTCTGCAGTGATGATAATGGACTAAGCCTCTGAAAATATAAACCAGCTCCAATTAAATATTTTTCTTTATAAGAGTTGCCTTGGTCATGGTGTCTCTTTACAGCAAAATAAAAGTTAATAAAGACAACTGGGCTACATGAGACTCTGTATTATAAACACCAAGTAGACGATAAATCACAGTGTTCTTGTATCTTTGGCCATGAGCCTTGCCTTCTCTCAGAGAAGTCATCTCTCAGACCAATTACAGCATCCTTAAGTCTCAAACAACTGGAAGAGGATATGGAAAATGTCGATCAGGTATAAATAGGTAAAAGCCTGAAGGAAATGTATTTTACTGCCTTTGGGCTTAAAATAATTAGTTATCATTACACAAACTGTTTCAGAAGGAATATAATTATATCCAGTGCTTACAGTAAAAAGCTTCTATGTTCTCTGGAAGCAAGATTTTGGCTTACCCTTAAAGTAATTTACACTTAAGAGGCCTTATCTGCTGCCCTGTCCCAGGATCAGTCCCTACAGAAGCTTCTGACCCCAAGGCTAGTAATAACAGTCTTAAGTTACAATATAACCTAGATGGGATCACACTGACTGTGATAAGGAAATGAATGACTGCAAAGCTGTGGCCAGACCAGCTACTGGCAGGAGACAGCCTGTTTAGAATCAACTTGAGAAAACTGGAGCAGAAGACAGATATGAGAAGTTAGCTCATTAGCCCGGAGCAAAATAAAGGACTCAATAACTAGAAAACATAGCCAGGAGGTGTGGCAGACACCACTTGTGTGGTTTAAAGAAGTAAGGAAAAGTTAGGGAGTCGTGCTACACACTACATGAAATCAACTTTGTTGGAGAACACACTTATTTGTGTCTACCTCTTCATGCTCCAGTAGCGCCACAGCCTGGGGATTCAGCCTTCAACACATGGTCCATTGGGGATGTTCAAGAGCCAAAGCATGGCAGAGTGAAAGCAAGGCAGTGAGGTGAAGCAGAAGGCGGTAGTAGAAGTTTAGAAAAGTGGACTTTAATGAAGTTGCTAAAAAGAATATGCTGCCAAGGCTGACTGGGACGTCATGTACAGGAAGGCTGTTACCAATGGCACAGTATTTGCCAAAGTTATATAAGAAATGCACTAGTGATAGGGGACTAGCCTCATGCCTATGGTTTGAATATGTCTCCTTCCAAAGTCAGGTGTTACCAATGTGATAGCAAAAGAAGTGGGACCTTTAAGGTCATGAGACCATTACAGCTCTCTCCTTGTGTGTGAGACTACTAGAAAAGGTTTCTCACCATTTTCAACTAGCTTGCCTTTTTTTTAAAGATTTATTTATTATTATACATAAGTACACTGTAGCTATATTCAGATGCGCCAGAAGAGGGCATCAGATCTTATTACGGGTGGTTGCAAGCCACCATGTGGTTGCTGGGATTTGAACTTTAAGGAAGAGCAGTCAGTGCTCTTACCTGAAGAACCATCTCACCAGCCCAACTAGCTTCCCTTCATCTTCCCCCCAGGAGGATCACAACATTGAACTGGCCTGCACTGCCTTGAATTTCTTTTCCACAGCTGCAAGAATCAGCATCTGCAAACCCCTGTGACTATGAGTCAGCTATTTTGCTGTAGAAGCACTGACTGACAAGCTTCAGGGAGTTCAGTGATGGCTCTGCTGGACAGGACTGATGCAGAGACAAAGGATCTTTACAGAACAAAGGATCTTTCAGAACCCTGAGGAGGTTAGACCCTGAAGCAACAGGGTGGGGAGGCCTTCCTAGTAAGAAACAGAACTATGTTATTACTGTAATGACTGACAAGATCAGTAGGAATAGCCAAGGAAGCCCAAGCTGGGGAGTGACAGAAATGCTTAACAGAACAGTCTCCCCAGGGGCAAAATGCATGGATAGGCAACAAGGGTAAACCCTAGCCCTGCAGTTCAAAGAATCAATGTGAACAGAAAGGAAGCTGAAGCTGGTCATGGAGAAAGTCCCAACTCCTCTCTCTCTCTGTCTCTCTCTCTCTCTCTCTCTCTCTCTCTCTCTCTGTCTCTCTCTCTCTGTCTCTCTCTCTCTCTCTCTCTCTCTCTCTCTCGATTTATTTATTTATTTATTTTATGTATATGACTACTCTGTCATTGTCTTCAGACACACTAGAAGAGGGCAACTTATCCCATTACAGATGGTTGTGAGACACAATGTGGTTGCTAGGAATTGAACTCAGGACCTCTGGAAGAGCAGTCAGTGAACCATCTCCCAAACCCATTTTTCTTTCCTTTAATGGTGCTTTGTCTGCATGTAAATCTGTATACCTCATAAAGGCATCAGCCCCCCTCCCGCCCCCCTCCCGCCCCCCTCCTGCACCCCTCCTGCCCCCCTGCAAACTCTAGTTATGGATAGTTATGAGCCACTGCAAACTCTAGTTATGGATAGTTATGAGCCACCACAGACAGGGGTGCTGGGAATCAAACCTGGGTCTAGCATCCAGTGCTTTTAAACACTGAACCTGAAAGTAAGAAAACTAAATTCAAGACTTCAAAGCCCTAGCCAGAAAGTTTATTCAAGGTCCATGACTCATGCGGCTTACTAGTTAGGAGGGTTTTTTGGGCTCAGAGCAAAGAACAAAGGCTGCAAAGTCATTCCAGGAACCAACTAGCCATAAAGATAGGGAAGACATACAAGAATGTCCAGACTGGCCCGGCGCCTCCCTATCTCCTGCCCTTCTGACCTAAGTTAAATGTTAACCAGACGCTTTGCTGTTACCTCGATCTGCATGTACAGTCCGCTGATGTTTAAATGGACCAATCATGTGAAACCGCGCCAATTCCTCCCCCAGCCCCAGACCCTTTTCTATAAAAACCCCTAGCTTTCAAGCCTCAAGCCTCGTGGTCGAATCCACTGTCTCCTGCATGAGATACGTTTTGACCCGGAGCTGTGCCATTAAACTACCTCGTGTATTTACATCAAGATAGTCTGTTCGTGATTCTTGGGTGGACACTGAATCAGAAGTTGAGTGGGGGTTTCCCCACTAGGTTCTTTCAAACCATCTCTCTAGCCCCTGCATCAGTCTCAACTTAGAGAACCCTGACTGATAGAGAGAATGTGTCCTCAAGAGGCCTTGCCTGATGTACATTAATGGCAGAGTACTTGTCTTCATAGCAAGTTCTAGGCCTGGGCTACATGGAATTCTGTCTCAAAAGGGGGAAGGGGAAGGGAGTAGAAGAGATAACATGGGGGAGAGAGGGGATGTTGACAGTGGCTGAGAGTACAGAGTGCAAGCACACAGTGTTGGCCTTCAGAGTGTGAAGAATTCATGGTGAGACACCCCCACCATCCCGCCACCCCAGGAGCAAATGCAGGCATTAGGTGCTTTTGCTGTTAAGGGGTTGTGTATTTTCTCTTCTAGTGGCTTCTATTTATTAGTGAAAAAGGAATAAAAGTGACTGGCTAAGCACTGGTTTTATGCTCTGAGGGCTACCGCTCCACTGAAGCACTTGGAACAGAGCCATAACATACTCAGGCACAGCCCAGACACCAAGATTCAAGGTAGCGAGGGAGGTGAGAGAGAATGTGGGACTCGGGACCTTGCCAGGATACTTGATAAGACCAAGCTGGTCTGAGTTCCCAGTTTCTGGGCACTTGCCTGAGACTTAGGCAACTTCCTGCTCCCTGCCAGATACCTGGCCTGGAACATGTGCTGCACTCCCATGTTGGTCTTGTGTCCAGAACAGAGTTTTCATGTTAACGAGGTACCTAGAGGCCCGGAAGGGTTTAGCCAATCAGTTTCCCTCCCCAGGCACTCCTTCCTGCAAAAGGTATTTAATCTCTGGTCCACCCTGAGAAGATGGCATCCATTTTCCACAATGAACAGTCAATAAATGGTATTGATAAACATGGACTGTCTCTTTCATTGAGAACCCCAGTGGAGAGGATGGAGAAAGCCTTTGTCAACAGAGCCACAGCCTAAGTTTCCCATAGAAGGCCTCTCTGAGTGTCCAGTCAACTGCCACCAAGCTAAAGACAACTACCAGTAAGCTAAGCTGGAGCTCCCATTCTCTGTCCCCCACCCTCACCCCCACCCCAGCCCCTGCCATGAGCTAGATATTGTCCTCAGCTTGCAGTGTCAGACTCCCAATTCCTCAGGCAACTCAGTGATGCCTGGATGTCCAGGGGTTTAGGAACCCCCGGTCCTGGCTTCATGGCGGGCCCATAAGCACCCCCCCCCCACACACACACACTTCGTTCCTACCTTCTCTGTGCAGTTTTCTAGGGACTCCAGTCTCTGATGTCTATAGCATATACTTCTTAGATGAGAACTGAGCCTATCCCTAGATATGATAATGCCTAGCATGGTGAGGGTAATGTGTCCTAGGCACCTATGTTGATTCCGTAACCTATGGAGTTCTCCAGGAAGGAGAGAACTCTTCTTTTGCAAATGAAAAACAGACCCTAGAAGCCTGGGGATTAAATGGCAAGAGGTGATTTATCTCTGCAATAAGTCAAGCTGTTAACCTTGCTGCCTGTGAGCGACTTTAACTTATCTCCGAAAATTAACTAAATTTAAGTCATCTTTAAAATATTGTCTTCTGCTAAATAATTACCCTCAAATTGTAGCCTATCCTCAAGCCATCTTTCTTACCTCATATAGGGGTGGCCTAGCTGTTTGATTTTGCTGTTAAGTCTTTCCTGAAGTTACATTCGGATCCAGGTGGTATCTAGTCATAGAAAAGCTTGCCAGTGATGGAAGGATTTGCTTCCAAACCATCTCATGTTTATACCTGCCATGTTGGTGCTCCAAGCTAGCAAAAGACTCCAGTCCCCTGCCACCTAGAACTCAGCATGGAACAGCTTTAAGTATCCACATAGTACAGCAACTGATCTTCCCCAAAGTGAGCAACACAAGGAGGGAGGGGCAGAACTCACATTCTCTGCCTCCTAAGATCCAGTTCTGAAATATCCTATGGGTCACATAGGTCAGCCCCGTTTAGTGTGGGAGGAAACTACAGAAAGCGTGGACACTGGAGGTGAGACTCCCTTGGAGGCCAGTCTAGGAATCTGCAACCACCTCACTCTGAAACTACTCTGTCTCCCCCCCAAGTCTGTTTCAGAGCATTCCTTAAATCTACTCAGTTCTGAGGCTGTAGAGACGGCTGGGTCAGGAGCACTTGCTGCTCTTGTGGAGGACAGGACCTTTTCTGATTCAAATCCCCACACCATGGGTACAATGTCTGGATATGGAGTTCCAGAAGGTCAAGCTTGCACACAGTTGCATGTATGTATACAATCTTTTTTTTTGGGGGGGGGGCGTGTTTTTGAGACAGGGTTTCTCTGTATAACCCTGGTTGTCCTGGAACTCACTTTGTAGACCAGGCTGGCCTCGAACTCAGAAATCTGCCTGCCTCTGCCTCCGGAGTGCTGGGAATAAAGGCATGCACCACCACGCCCGGCTGTATGTATGCAATCTTTTTTTTTTTTTTTTTTTTTTTTTTGGTTTTTTCGAGACAGGCTTTCTCTGTGTAGTCTTGGCTGTCCTGGAACTCAGAAATCCGCCTGTCTCTGCTTCCCAAGTGCTGGGATTAAAGGCGTGCGCCACCACCGCCTGGCGTATGTATGCAATCTTAACAACAATTGTTTGTCTCCCCAATTTATGTGTTTTGTTGATTCTGAATGGCATTCTGAAGTTCATATGTGATACTCAATCTCCATATGTTGAAACTGTGGGAGACAATGCTATGGTTTGAATCTGAAATGTCCCCCAAGGGATCTCACATGCTGGAATCTTGGTGCGTGATCCTGCAGTGCTCAGGGAGGTGATTTGGTTATGAGGACTCTAACTTCATCAATGGATGAATTCACTGTTAAGCTGATTAATTTGTGTCCTAATTAGAAAATAATGGAGACTTTGGAAGGTCACTGGGGCACGTACACCTTCTCAAATAACATAACCATATCTTCACAGAAAGATTTATTTAAAAGGAAATTGTGAGGTATCCATGAGCAAAACAGAGGGCTGACCTTACCCAGGGGGTGAGGAAGTGTGAACTTGCTTAGTTTGTAGACTTTCATGGTGAGAATCTAGAGGGACCGCTGGCCTTTCCTGTCTATCAAGTCTCTATCAAGACTAGCCAAGTGATTTCCAAAAGTGTGAGACAGTAGCCAACTTCTTGGTTTTCAGATGTTTGGTTCTGATCTTGCCTTTGACAACTTGGCTAAAGTTAAATTTGATTTTTGGCAACTACCCCACTGTCTTAGTTAGGGTTTTACTGCTGTGAACAGACATCGTGACCAAGGCAAGTCTTATAAAAAACAACATTTAATTGGGGTTGGCTTACAGATTCAGAGGTTCAGTCCATTACCATCAAGGTGGGAGCTTGGCAGTAACCAGGTAGGCATGGCTCAGGCAGAGCTGAGAGTTCTACATCTTCATCCAAAGACTGCTAGTGGAAGACTGACTTCCAGGCACCTAGGGTGAGGATCTTATGCCCACACCCACAGTGACACACCTACTCCAACCAGGTCACACCTATTCCAACAAGGCCACACCTCCAAATGGTGCCACTCCCTGGCCCAAGAATATACAAACCACACCCACTCTCTCTTTGAAAAAAATTCATTTCAATGCCTGGGACATCGGCTCCATAGTCAGTTAGTGTAAATGAGCTAAAAAATTGTATCACTTGTGTGTAAATTAGAGAAATTATTTTTTCTCATTCACTCTACAACAAAAGGTGCTAAAAACCCAACAAAGAGAACCAAGAAGATGGCTTAACCAGGAAAACATCATAATAGCATGAGCACATGAGTAAACAGTCAGGTTTAATGGTGTGTATCTGAAACTTCAGTGCTGGGGAGTGGGGACAGAGGCAGATCCCAGAGCTCTTTGGCCAGCTGGCCTTGCCAAATCTGAGCTTCAGGTTCCATGTACACATCTGCACTCACTGACCAATGGATTTAAATGGGAACAAAAGTATTAATTATTAGCTAATCCTGAAAACGGCTGTTTCAAAAGCAGCATGTGAGGGTGTATGGTGCATCATTGAAGTAAGAGCATCTCAACTCACCTATCATCTAACAGAATGCCCAGGAGAGGCCTAACTATGCTAGCTTGCTTAGGGCTTCTAATCCAAGCCAGCCTGCTAGTCCAGGCCTGTGGCAGCTTCCTACTGCAAAGTCTGATAACACTTCCCATGGCCTCCTAGCTTTCTGAGCCTAGGAACACGACAAGCTGAAGAGAGTGGGGGAAAAAAAGTCTACAAATGGGGTAGTTCAAGGAAGAAAGTATAAAGATTTTTGTTTATGCTAAGAACTAAGGTTTACTTTTGGATTTAACATCTTAAGGTTATAGAGGAGCCATTAAAGCCAAACTCAGTCCTCAATATAGGGGAGAACTGACCATCTCATTAGTATCTGAGAATTTAGAATTATATAGTCTTACCTCAAATTTTTCCATTTGCTTTTTGAGATGCCAGAGGAAGTCATGTGACTCTTAGGTAGTATGCTAATGACTGTTTTATTTAGTACGGGGTGGGGGCTGTGGGGGTGGGGGGAGGATATCACATTACTTTAAAAATGCCAGATTCCGGGCTATGTTTTTGTGGTTTTATAAAGTAGGTAGTAGTCTTAGTAGCTGGATCAGGCCTTGCATATCCATATGACATCTAAGCAGGGAGATCTCAAAAACCTTCCTTAAAATCAGACCCTCTAAGACCCTCAGAGACCTCTTTCTGCTTCAGAATAACAATCCACAGTAAACGGTATTTACCATGCTTGTTTGCAAGGAGACCCAAACACACACACACACACACACACACACACACACACACACACACACACGCGCGCGCGCGCGCGCGCGCGCGCGATTCAGGCAAGTGGGTGGTTCCTGTTTGCATTCCCAGCATTTGAATTGGGATTGTCATGACTCTGATACAATGTGAATTGTCTTAATGAAATGAAACAAGATAAAGCTCTATGGCCCACATGCTATTATTTAGGTAGGTCTTTGTTCACAATCAGGCCTTTTCCAACTTCATTGTCTTCTTGATTCTTCATGGAAGGGCTTCTGTGTCAATTTGAGAACGGATTAGGCACAGGTTGGGGCGCGGCCAGAGTTCCCGCACCCTCCCATCAGTCCTGCCAGTTGCTTCCTCTAGGTGTACTTGTCTGACTCCTTACTGGACAGTAAGCCTGTGTAGTTTTCTGGCTGTTCGATCCGCAATTTTGGAAACAAGTGGATCCTTTGAGCCAATTGTTGATTCTGGAAGTATGTGGAAAAAAATAAACTAGCACTAATAAGTACCTGGCAGGGCTATGCATAAAGACAAACTAGATTATTTTTTCAGTCATCAAACAGCTGCACAAGGTAAGGATCAAATTAACCTCATTCTATGCGCAAGGGACACAAAAGCGGAATTACAGAAGTCTCAGGTCATTACTATGCCCTTCCCATAGCCAGGAGGAGCTCTACCGAGCTGGCCAGACGACTGGGCTGCTGAGGCCCTGCGCATGCGTAGTGCACAGGATTCCCCACCCCCCCTTCCCCCGGCACTTCAGGATGCCCCGCCCATACAGAACAGGGCCGCAGAGCAGAGCCTCCCGCAGGAAGGATTGACACAGAAGTCTTGCCCAGGCATACGGGAAATGCTATGAGAAACCAGGAAACTAGTCACAGTAGCCAGGAGGCATGGCAAAAAGTCACCCATAAATCTGAGCATGACTGTTTCCTCTCTATAGATGCCAAGCTGACAGACCTAGGTGCTGGAAGTGACTTCTCACTTATGGCAGAGGATGACTGTAAAACTCTAACCTTCCAGGGCAAGTTTTTTTTTTTTTTTTTTTTCCCTAGAATATTCACATGAGGTTTATTGAGAGAAAGAAGGGCAAGGTGGCAGTAGAAAGAGAGGAGGGGGGAGAGAGATCAAGGGAACATTTCTTTATAAATGGATGGTGAAATAGTCACAGGTAAAGGTGGGAGGTGAGGCAAGTGAATTCTGGGAATATGGTGGCTGTTGCCTTGACAACAGGTGTGTGGGTTGCGCCTATGCGATGTCACGGGTTTCGGAGGTCCTTAGAACAACATACCTCCTTTTTATTATTATAAAGAGAAGGCCGGGCAGGAAAAACCAAAAAGAAAAAAAAGATAAAGAGAAGAAAAGAAAGGGGGGGGGATGAGGGCGTCGCGTCTCTTAAGCTGCTTCCTGATGTCTAGGGGCGTCGTCAATTTTGGGGTGTAGCTGACTTTCACCATCGGGATCCACTTGGTAAACATTCACATCAGGTTCCTCTGTGGACAGAGTATCTTCTGTAGGCAGCAGCTGGTAATCCTGTAATAAGAGCTGATTAATAGTTTGATTAGAATTTTTTTGTATTTGTTGTTGGAGGAATGTAGAAACAAGATTAATGAGGCAGGGAGTGGATAAAAACACCAGGAGGATGACTAGAAAAGGCATTACAAAAGGAAGGATCCACTCCCATAGACGGTTTTTTAAAATCCCAGAACTGGAGGTCTCAGGTTGCCTTAAGTTTTTTGTTTTTGTTTTTTGATTTTTTTTTTTTTGAGATTTATTTATTTAGTTTATGTGAGTACACCGTAGCTGTTTTCAGACACACCACAAGAGGGCATCTGATCCCATTACAGATGGTTGTGAGCCACCATGTGGTTGCTGGGAATTGAACTCAGGACCTCTGGAAGAGCAGTCAGTGCTCTTAACTTCTGAGCCATCTCTCCAGCCCTCCCTGAAGTTCTTTATCTCTGTCTCCTGGATTTTCTCACTGTCTCGGATTGGTTGATATAGAAACAGCATTCTTCAAGGAGGAACAGGCAAAGTCCATCTTCTTTAGCTATCAGGACCTCTAGCCCCCATTGGTTCTGAAGCACCATGGCTGCTAAAGAATCCATCTGTTTCTGGATAGTGAGCACAGTTGCAGTCATTTCTTTAAGATTGTTTTCAAACTGGGAAGTGAATGTATTACATTGGGTCATCGAAGTCGTTATCCCTGCAGTTCCAGTACCAAAACCTATGGCTATTCCCATAGCGACCAAGAGTGGCACGACCTGAACTGCCCTCTTATGCTGGGCAGCTATCAGATCTACAGCTGGGATTGGCAGAGGTTCGTTTCCCTGGATTACTCCTAGTTCAGGGAAAAGGAGTACCAACGTGCAAACTCCTGACCAGCTGGAGGGTAGGCATTCTATGAGGGTGTGGTAAGGTATGGGGGAAGGGGACGTCTCAGTGGGCCCATGCTGAGGCATCCCTGCCCTGAGCGACCATGTACACGATGGTACAGTATAGAGTTTATTTAGGGCATGGGGAGGGGAGTTAGGAGAGTAGTAGAGGCAGAGAAAGGCAGAGAGAGGGAGTAGAGAAGTAGAGGCCAGCTATGACCACGTGGAAAGAGGGGAGAAGTGAATGGGGACAGAGGGGGACCAAGAGAGCAAGAGGCAAGAGAAACGCAAGAGTAAGAGAGAGACGAGGGGACAAGAAGCCCCTTTTATAGTGGGCCAGGCCTACCTGGCTCTTGCCAGGTTACTGTAGGGGTGGAGTCCAGACAGAATACCAACAGCAATTCCATGGGATTTGACCCCCGCAGGCACCTGGCATACATGTGGTATACTCTTATACACAGGTGAAACTTTTTGATTATGAATGAAAGCATTATATTAACATATATTAGCAATGGGCCTCTTGGGCTCTTGATTTTAGTTGAGCCTAACTGACCTTAAAATAGATTGTATCAGGAGAAATGCAACACTCCCTCACATAGAGCTCACTTATCTCTTGTCTACGCTAGACGGAGGCTTCTTGAACTTTCCTGCCTCCGACCCCACATGACTGTGAGATTGTACCAAACCCAGGCATATGGTATATAGACTAAGTATGCAAACCAAACATTTGCCATAATAAATCATAAAGATATTTACTTCCAGCAATGCTGTGGTGTACATAGACTTTTGCTGCTAATTAAAGATGAAACAAGTAAGCATCCTTATAATGTGTTCGCTTATTTTTTCATGAAGAATTGAATCCAAGCTGAGTATTTCCTACTCTACCTATAGAACACAATCAACATTTCTCTTAAGTTGACCCATATTTTAATTTTGTAGTTGTTAATCCTGAGAATGCTATTTTGCATCAATACATAGTACAAAATGATAACAGTAAGTTTGGGTCTATTTCAGAAATTGTTGGAAAATATGTCCTAGTCTCAAACAACAACTTATTGAATAGTTTTAAGAAACTCAAGTCAGCAGCTCAAAAAGAAGCTTTTAAGATCAAATATTCAAACACTACAAAAGCTAAAGACATATTAATAAGATGATTACATTCTGAGAAATGATGGTAGAAAAATATCCAAAGCCTTTACATTCTGTAAGAAACTATAATGCTTCTAATAAAGCAGATAACTTTGTATGCACAGTAGAAATACTGCAATTCAACTCATAGCCTGTGGTCATTGCCAGTCTCAGTCTTCGTGCTTCAAGCCAATCACTGGCATTGAGGGGTGTGACTGCCTTGCACAGTGCAAAGTGTGCAGCTTGCACACTTGTGCAAACACTACCACAGATGCTACACAGGTGAACTCTGTCAGAAACACCTTGGGTTCCTTATATGGCTCATCTTGAATCTTTGGACAAAGAGTGTTCAGACACCTTTCATTGCTGGAGACTTTTGGGTGCCCCTCACATTCAGTTACGCAGTGAGCCGGCGTGTTAAGGAGCTGCATTTCTTTGACGATCTGTTTCCTGGGTGGAGACAGTCACTTCCTGAGTCAGCCAGGTGTGTGAAGAAGCTTTGGGGTGCAGTAGCTGATAGCAAGGAAACCCTCTTCCCTTATGGGGGTCATCTCATCTTGTGGACCACAGAGAATAACTCTAGAATGCACCAGAGAAGTCTCAGCTTGAGAACAAGGAGGTTGCACTTTCTTTGTCTGGTTTCCAGCTAGAGCATCTTACTTCTACCATGCCTTCCCTCACTTCTTCCACATATATGTAAATATAACTGATTCAGAAAATAATCTGGTTTAAGTGTTTAGATTCAATACAGAGATCTGTATTAATCATATGTCTATAATCTTACTAGGGGGAGATTGAAGAGGGTATGAAACTGCACCTCAACCTGGGCTATCAAGCAGGGCCCTATGTCAACAAGAAACAAAAACAGGAGGAAGAGGGAGCTGAAGAAGAGGCTCAAGGTTAAGAGACCTTGGTGTTCCTGCAGAGCACCGTGGTTCAGTTCACAGCACTCAAACCATGGATCATAATTGTCTGGAACTCCAGTTTCAGAGGTTCCAACGGCCACTTCTGTCCTCCTTGGGAACCAGGCAGGGACTTGGTACACAGGTATATTATGCAGGCAACTCTCTCTGTCATTGTCGCTGTCTCTGTTTCTCTATCTTTCTCCCCAGAGACAGAAAGAGATTGATTGATTTTCTCTTTATCTTTGCGTGTTTTCTAAATCCTGAAAGTATAGGAACTGGGAACAGTTTTAACAGTCAAACTGCTGTATGATTCGTCCTTTAAAAGAAAAAAGGGGCTGGAGAGATGGCTCAGCAGTTAAGAGCACTGACTGCTCTTCTGAAGGTCCTGAGTTCAAATCTCAGCAACCACATGGTGGCTCACAACCATTCATAATGAGATCTGATGGCCTCTTCTGGTGTGTCTAAAGACAGCTACAGCAGGGTGTGGTGGCACATGCCTTTAATCCCAGCACTTGGGAGGCAGAGACAGGCAGATTTCTGAGTTCGAGGCCAGCCTGGTCTACAAAGTGAGTTCCAGGACAGCCAGAGCTATACAGAGAAACCCTGTCTCGAAGAAAAAAACAAAAAAACAAAACAAAACAAAAGACAGCTAAAATGTACTTAGAATAAAGAAATCTTTAGGCCTGGGAATGGAATGAGTGGGATCGACCAGAGCAAACAGAGGTCCAACCCAAAGTTATCAAAAAAGACAAGGAGGGACACTTCATACTCATCAAAGGTAATATCCCCCAAGAGGAACTCTCAATTCTGAATATCTATGCTCCAAATGCAAGGGCAGCCACATTCATTAAAGAAACTTTAGTAAAGCTCAAAGCACACATTGCACCTCACACAATAATAGTGGGAGACTTCAACACCCTACTTTCATCAATGGACAGATCGTGGAAACAGAAACTAAAAAGGGACACAGTGAAACTAACAGAATTTATGAAACAAGTGGATTTAACAGATATCTACAGAACATTTTATCCTAAAACAAAAGGATATATCTTCTTCTCAGCACCTCATGGTACCTTCTCCAAAGCTGACCATATAATTGGTCACAAAACAGGCCTCAGTACATACAAAAATACTGAAATTATCCCATGCATCCTATCAGATCACCATGGACTAAGGCTGATCTTCAATAACAACATAAATAATAGAAAGCCAACATTCACGTGGAAACTGAACAACACTCTTCTCAATGATACCTTGGTCAAGGAAGAAAGAAAGAAAGAAATTAAAGACTTTTTAGAGTTTAATGAAAATGAAGCCACAACATACCCAAACTTTATGGGACACAATGAAAGAATTTCTAAGAGGAAAACTCATAGTCCTGAGTGCCTCCAAAAAGAAGCTAGAGAGAGCACACACTAGCAGCTTGACAACATACTTAAAAGTTCTAGAACAAAAGGAAGCAAATTCACCCAAGAGGAGTAGAGGGCAGGAAATAATCAAACTCAGGGGCTAAATCGACCAAGTGGAAACAAGAAGAACTATTCAAAGAATCAACCAAACGAGGAGCTGGTTCTTTGAGAAAATCAACAAGATAGATAAACCCTTAGCCAGACTCACTAGAGGGCACAGGGACAGCATCCTAATTAACAAAATCAGAAATGAAAACGGAGACATAACAACAGATCCTGAAGAAATTCAAAACACCATCAGATCCTTCTACAAAAGTCTATACTCAACAAAACTGGAAAACCTGGACGAAATGGACAAATTTCTGGACAGATACCAGGTACCAAAGTTAAATCAGGATCAAGTTAATGATCTAAACAATCCCATATCCCCTAAAGAAATAGAAGCAGTCATTAATAGTCTCCCAACCAAAAAAAGCCCAGGACCAGATGGGTTTAGTGCAGAGTTCTATCAGACCTTCAAAGAAGATCTAATTCTAATTCTGCACAAACTATTCCACAAAATAAAGCAAAAGGTACTCTACCCAATTCATTCTATGAAGCCACAATTACTCTGATACCTAAACCACAGAAAGTCCCAACAAAGATAGAGAACTTCAGACTAATTTCCCTTATGAATATCGATGCAAAAATCCTCAATAAAATTCTCACTAAACGAATCCAAGAACACATCAAAACAATCATCCATCCTGACCAAGTAGGTTTCATTCCAGGGATGCAGGGATGGTTTAATAAAGGGAAATCCATCAACGCAATCCACTATATAAACAAACCCAAAGACAAAATCATCTCGTTAGATGCAGAAAAAGCATTTGACAAGATCCAACACCCATTCATGGTAAAAGTCTTGGAAAGATCAGGAATTCAAGGCCCATACCTAAACATGATAAAAGCAATCTTCAGCAAACCAGTAGCCAACACCAAAGTAAATGGTGAGAAGCTGGAAGCATTCACACTAAAATCAGGGACTAGACAAGGCTGCCCACTTTCTCCCTACCTATTCAACATTATATTTAAAGTCCTAGCCAGAGCAATTAGACAACAAAAGGAGATTAAGGGGACACAAATTGGAAAGGAAAAAGTAAAAATATCACTATTGGCAGATGATATGATAGTATATATAAGTGACCCTAGAAATTCCACCAGAGAACTCCTAAACCTGATAAACAGCTTCAGTGAAGTAGCTGGATATAAAATTAACTCAAACAAGTCAATGGCCTTTCTCTATACAAAGGATAAACAGGTTGAGAAAGAAATTAGGGAAACAACACCCTTCTCAATAGTCACAAATAATATAAAATACCTTGGCGTGATTCTAACTAAGGAAGTGAAAGATCTGTATGATAAGAACTTCAAGTCTCTGAAGAAAGAAATTAAAGAAGATCTCAGAAGATGAAAAGATCTCCCATGCTCATGGATTGGCAGGATCAATATAGTAAACATGGCTATCTTGCCAAAAGCAATCCACAGAGTCAATGCAATTCCCATCAAAATTCCAACTGAATTCTTCAATGAATTAGAAAGGGCAATCTGCAAATTCATCTAGAATAACAAAAAACCTAGGATAGCAAAAACTCTCCTCAAGGATAAAAGAACCTCTGGTGGAATTACCATGGTTGACCTAAAGCTGTACTACAGAGCAATTGTGATAAAAACTGCATGGTAATGGTATAGCGACAGACAAGTAGACCAATGGAATAGAATTGAAGACCAGAAATGAACCCACGCACCTATGGTCACTTAATCTTTGACAAGGGAGCTAAAACCATCCAGTGGAAAAAAGACAGCATTTTCAACAAATGGTGCTGACACAACTGGCGGTTATCATGTAGAAGAATGTGAATTGATCCATTCCTATCTCCTTGTACTAAGGTCAAATCTAAGTGGATCAAGGAACTCCACATAAAACCAGACACTGAAACTTATAGAGGAGAAAGTGGGGAAAAACCTTGAAGATATGGGCACAGGGGAAAAATTCCTGAATAGAACAGCAATGGCTTGTGCTGTAAGATCGAGAATCGATAAATGGGACCTCATAAAATTGCAAAGCTTCTATAAGGCAAAAAGACACCGTCAATAAGACAAAAAGGCTACCAACATATTGGGAAAGGATCTTTACCTATCCTAAATCAGATAGGGGACTAATATCCAATATATATAAAGAACTCAAGAAGGTGGACTCCAGAAAATCAAATAACCCCATTAAAAGTGGGGCTCAGATGTAAACAAAGAATTCTCACCTGAGGAATACCGAATGGCTGAAAAGCACCTGAAAAAATGTTCAGCATCCTTAATCATCAGGGAAATGGAAATCAAAACAACCCTGAGATTCCACCTCACACCAGTCAGAATGGCTAAGACCAAAAATTCAGGTGACAGCAGATGCTGGCGAGGATGTGGAGAAAGAGGAACACTCCTCCATTGTTGGTGGGATTGCAGGCTTGTACAACCACTCTGGAAATTAGTCTGGCAGTTCCTCTGAAAATTGGACATAGTACTACTGGAGGATCCAGCAATACCTCTCCTGGGCATATATCCAGAAGATGTCCCAACAGGTAATAAGGACAGATGCTCCACAATGTTCATAGCAGCCTTATTCATAATAGCCAGAATCTGGAAAGAACTCAGATGTCCCTCAACAGAGGAATGGATACAGAAAATGTGATACATTTACACAATGGAGTTCTACTCAGCTCTTAAAAAGAATGAATTTATGAAACTCCTAGGCAAATGGATGGACCTGGAGGGCATCATCCTGAGTGAGGTAACCCAATCAGAAAAGAACTCACATGATATGTACTCACTGATAAGTGGATATTAGCCCAGAAAGTTAGAATACCCAAGATATAAGATATAATTTGTGAAACACATGAACGAAGACCAAAGTGTGGACACTTTGCCCCTTCTTAGAATTGGAAACAAAACACCCATGGAAGGAGTTACAGAGATAAAGTTTGGAGCTGAGATGAAAGGATGGACCATCTAGAGACTGCCATATCTGGGGATCCATCCCATAATCAGCCTCCAAATGCTGACACCATTGCATACACTAGTGAGATTTTGCTGAAAGGACCCTGATATAGCTGTCTCTTGTGAGACTATGCCAGGGCCTAGCAAACACAGAAGTGGATGCTCACAGTCAGCTATTGGATGGAACACAGGGCCCACAATGGAGGAGTTTGAGAAAGTACCCAAGGAGCTAAAGGGATGTGCAACCCTATTGGTGGAACAACAATATGAACTAACCAGTACCCACCGGAGTTCATGTCTCTAGCTGCATATGTATCAGAAGTTGGCCTAGTTGGCCATCACTGGATAGAGAGGCCCATTGGTCGTGCAAACTATATGCCTCAGTAAAGGGGAACGCCAGGGCCAAGAAGTGGGAGTGGGTGGGTAGGGGAGTGGGGGGGGTGGAGTGTATGGGGGACTTTTGGGATAGCACTGGAAATGTAAATGAAGAAAATACCTAATTAAAAAAAAAAGAAACTAGTCCAATGAGCTTTCAGGTTAAGATTCATATAAACACTTGGGTCATACTCCCTGCGGTGCGTCGGCTCACTGGAAATATTTGGCTAAATGACAAACATGTGACTGAAAGTCAGATTCAGGATTTGGAATGAGCTAGGTCCCTTCATATGCTCAAACATCCATAGTACTTTAGCAGGTTCCCACAGCCAGAGACTTCAAAACTGGGGACCCTCAGAGAACATACATTTTCAAGGAGGTTTATCTTTGTTGAATTATAACCAGTCTAAAGCATATTAACCAAGCTGTTGGTAAGAGTTTTTAAAGATAAATCAGGAAAGTTTAAAAAATGTATTCTTCTCATTCTCACTGCAGAGCCAGCACCTTCTCCCAAGCGGACACTCATCCTCTCCTTCCTCGTTCTTCGAGACTCTGACTCATACCCTTAGCTGAACTGGAACTCACTATGTAGACCAGGCTGGCCTTAAACGCACAGAGATCCACCTGCCCTACCTTCTGAGTCCAGGATTAAAGAATTTCTTTCCTTTAAACAAAACAGAACAGAAGCTTTCTTTGAAAAGATTATTTTTTTAATGAAGTATTTCTTTAAAAATTTATTTATTATTATACATAAGTACACTGTAGCTGTCTTCAGACACCTGAAGAGGGCATCTGATCCCATTACAGATGGTTGTGAGCCATCATGTGGTTGTTGGGAATTGAACTCAGGACCTCCAGAAGAGCAGTCAGTGCTCTTACCCGCTGAGCCATCTCGCCAGCCCTAGATTAATTATTTTTATTTTATGTATATGAGTGATTTACTTGCATGTGTAGTGTACTATGTCCATGCGTGCCTGGTGCCTGGGAAGGCCAGAAGACAAAGTCAGATCCCTTGCAATTGGAGATGTATTTGAACCACTATATGGGTGCCAGGAGCCTGGGTTCTCTTTGAAAGTAGTCCACATTCTTTTTCTTTTTTGTTTTTTTTTCGAGACAGGGTTTCTCTGTATAGTCCTGGTTGTCCTGGAACTCACTTTGTAGACCAGGTTGTCCTTGAATTCAGAAATCCTCCTGCCTCTGTCTCCCAAGTGCTGGGATTAAAGGTGTGCACCACCACCTCCCGGCAGCAGTCCACCTTCTTAACTGCAGAGCCACTTCTCCAGCCCCACACTTTCCTTGTATAAAATACTACTTAAAAGTTAATTTAAGATACCCTCCCTGAATGTATCAATTGTCAACAGCTGACTGAATAACCTTGAAGAAAGCTAGTCACCATCTCCCTGTCCTTCTCCTAAACCTACTAACTCCAAACAAAGCGAACTAAGCTTCTATCACGTTTTAAAGCTTACCTCCATGCGATAATTCATGATTCCTTGTAGTTCTATTCCCGGGGGGTTCAGAGTCCTCTTTTGGCATCTGTGGGCATTGCACACACATGGTATGGAGACATATGTGCAGGCCAAACATTCATACACACAAAAATGAAATACAATTAAAGTGTTTATATATGTGTATTCTTTATTTTAAAGACTTATTTATTATTATTTTATCTAAGTACACTGTAGCTGTCTTCAGATGCACCAGAAAAGGGCGTCAGATCTCATTACAGATGGTTGTGAGTCACCATGTGGTTGCTGGGATTTGAACTCAGGACCTTCAGAAGAGCAGTCGGTGCTCTTAACCACTGAGCTGTCTCTCCAGCCCATGTGTGCATATTCATACATATATGTGTGTATGAAAGTGTGTGGTGTGTGTGTATGTATATCTAAACATATATATGTACACAAACATACACACACACCTCTCCAAAAATTGGCTCCTTGTGTAGGCTACATTGGAAGACTGCCATAGGCATCAAACTCTCATGAATTCTTTATTTTTTCATGATTTGTCTGCAATACCTAAGTGTTGGTTCTGAGGCCATTGGTTTTAGGTCAGAGTGGTGTTCTTCTAGGTTCAGTTCCCAGACCTACATCATGGGGCACAACTGTCTGTAACTTCAGGTGCAGGGGACACCGCTGTCTTCCGAGGGCACCAGCAGCAACGTGTAAACATCTCATACAGACACACACCTACACGTAATTTAAAAATAAATCTTTAAAAACATCAAAATAAAAGCAGAAAAGTACAGAGAGGAGGAGGAGGAGGAGGAAGAGGAGGAGGAGGAGGAGGAGGAGGATGAGGAGGACGAGGAGGAGGACGAGGAGGACGAGGAGGAGGAGGAGGGATTCCATGCTGGAAAGTAGATACACTCCTGAGGGATGCTGTGCTTTCTGCTTGACCTGAACTGATGCCAGGCGGGATCTGGGGGTGAGTGACTCTTGCCCACCTTTGTGTCCTTAAGTGAAAGAGGCCTTGTGAAGTCAGTTTGTCATTCTCACCTATGTGCAAAGGTGGGGCGGCCTTCTTGTCTGCAAACCCCCCCCCCCATGACCACTGCTAATTGAAGCTGAGATACCAGGAATTCCTTGGGGTAGTGCAAAAGAAATAACTCAAAGCTTGGGGTGGAGGGTAAGAAGGTTGGAGAGTGGGGGAGCTGTGGGGATGGGGCTAGGGCACCCTGCCACCCCTCTGGCCTTGGATCTGGAAAGACTCTAGGTCATTAGATTACTTCCCCAGCCCAGCACAGAGTGAAACTTATGTAAATAGAAATCTGTGTCATGCGTGGAAAACAAAGAACCTTGGAGTGAACTTTGAACTGACACCAAGATCTTGAGAGACACTGGGAAGAACAATCCAGCTTCTACCCCAGTTCCTTTCCAATGGGACAAAACCCATGATGCACCACTGGCAGAGGTCAGGCTGCAGGCAAGATGAGCAGCATTACAGATGCAGGTAGCAGGGGAAATGTGGTTCTCAGTGTGGTCTAACCCATGAGAACTGGCAGCCCTCTGTGGTCTACAGGCTCCCTACAAGCAAATTGTCCTGTGAAACAGCTCAGTGTGAGGGCACTGGAGAACTAAAGGCAGGAGGATTGGGAATTCAAAGCCTAGGCTACACAAAGATATATAAGACCACTATTCAAACTCAAACCAACCAACTATAGCCACCACAACAAAATACCCCAAACCACTCTAATTTTAAACCAAGGCCCATGCACAGCTTCAGCTGTTGCCCATCGGCCCCAGTGTCCCCAGGCCTCCATCAAGTTCCCATAGTAAAGAATTACATTAGCTAATTTTCTCGCTGCTGTAACAAAATACCTAACAAAGGCAGTTTGTGGGAGAGAAAGCTTGGTCTGACTCTGACTCTGACTCTGGGAGAGGAAAGGCCAACTCTCCTGTTTGTGGAGACAGTGTGTCTGCAATGGGAAACCTCATGGCAACAATGTAAGATCATGTGACAATCTTGCCATCCTTGGGCCAGAAGATGGGAGATGAATGCTGTTCAATTTGTTTTTTGCTCTCTTTGTGTAGTCAAGGTCCCTCGGTCCATAGGATGCACCCCACCCCCTCTTCCAAACACACATTCAGGGTGTCTCTTCTCTGCTCAGGTGAAGTTTTCTGGAAATGCCCTCAGAGATACACCTAAGGTGTATCTCCATGGAGATGCAAAATCTCATTATGCTGATAATTCCAATTCAACAGCTCAATTACGCTGCCAATGTGAAGAATAACAGGGCAAGTCTCACCTGCCACCCTTTCAGAGGGCTGCTGTCTGATGTTATTGCTAACAGTTATCAGAGAGAATGGGGAGAGATGTTACTCTGGACCTGCTCATCATGTCTTTTTGTTATCTCTCTTTTCCCACACCTGGTCCACCTTCAGGCTCTGAACCACTGGGATGGTGCTGGCCTCTATGCATCTGTTCTCTTTGGCATTTCTAATCCGAATTCATTGTCCTTCAGCAGGCAAGGCAATCCTTTTGCTGGGCTTGAGACAGGGTCTCACTCTGCAACTCTCGCTGGCCTGCAACTCCTATAGAGTAGCTTGCTCCCAGCCTCCCATGAATGCTATACAAGTGCTCTACCACATCCTCGCTCTCCCCAGAGATCTCTTTTGAACTATCTTGTAGGTATTCACCACACACTGGCTGAATAAAATACTAGCTTCTCCTATGGCTCTACCTCTTCTCAGCATAGGGGATGGTAACTCAGCACCATGACTCCCTGTCCCATCTTCAAGCTCTTCTAGAATGTCTGGCAGTGTTCTCAGCACCCCTTTATCAAGGCTCTTCTTTTCTTGAATAATACAATTTATTCTTTCAGAATTTTGTACAGGTACACTGTATTTTGATCGTACCATACCCCTCAGGCTTCCCACAGACTCTAGCCCTATTTGTCCCCTCCCAACTTTATGTCCTTTTCTCGTACAAGATGAATCAGTGTAGAGCCATCCATTGGAGCACAGCCACAGTGGTCACACTCTGAGAGAGAAGCGGCTCTTTCCCCCACACATCAGTTGCTAGTAGCTCACAGCAAGAGGTGAGGCCTCATAGTTGCTTTCTCATTTCATTTGCAGTTTTCCTGGCTTGATCTTGTTCTGCCGTGTATTCACAAGTGCAACAGCCACATCGCTTCCAAAGGACAGCATCTCATATCATTGCTTGCTGTCTACCTCACCTAGGTTCCTTCTGTCCCCACTTCCTGGTGCTCACTGAGCCTTGATGAGATTAATATAGATGTTTAGGACTCAGTGCCAGCCAGGGCTATCTCAGACTGTCTTAAAAATAAAATAATAAAAAGTTTTGAAAGAATATGGACAGCTTGTAAGTTAATATTTTTAAATCTCTTTTCTAAAATTACATGATGTTTGTATGTGGGTATGTGAAGTCCAGAAGAGGATGCTGGCCCCTTGGAGAAGAGTTATGGGTGACTGTGAACCACCTGATGTAGGTGCTGAGAACTTAACTTGTGTCCTCTGGAAGAACAGCATGCACCCTTAACCTCACAGCCACACCTCCAGCCTCTTGAAGCCTTTTGCTTTGGTCACAGTCAGTATCTGAGGTGCTGTTTTCTGCATATTTCCCCTTACCCCAGAGGGAAAGTCTGAGACCAGTTCCCAGTGGGTAGCACATAGTGGGACACCAACCTGACTGTACTAATTTATCATTTTCAGTAGCACAAAAATCAGAGCAATGAGAACTAGAAACCGGCAGGCCTGGGGATTCTGTTTCAGTAGCTTTGGAAAACTGATGAGTCAGTAATTTTTAGTTCAAATCAGTGTTAAAATTCTACCGCCATGCCCCCAAGACATGGCCAATAACTGGCCTCTCCACTCCAGGCCAAGATGTGGCCTCCCTCAGGAGCTTGTCCCGGTGAAGCTGGAATATAGGAGAACTGTGTTGCTCAATGGTTTGGATCACATCCTCTGCATATCCCAACCAGACTTTTATAGGCTGTGAGCAATTTACTGGAACTCAAGATTAGGAACATGTGACTTCAGGTTAGTCATCTGGCTACTCCTGAACATATCTTTACATCTCTTATAAACTCCAAGACAAGACTTAGTGAATGTTTAAGGCCTGCTCTTACAGAGGATGTGGGATTGGTACTTATAGCATCTCTATCAGGAAGCTCACCATAACTCTAGTTTTGGGGAATGCGTTGTTCTCTTCTGGCTTCCACAGGCACCTGCACTCAGGTACACATACACATAAAATTATTAATAATTTTAATTAAAAATAAGAAATTCCTAAGGCCTCCTGGGCAGTTGATAGCACAGGCCTTTAATCCTGGCAGAGGCAGAGAGGCAGTGGCAGAGCCAGGTGGATCTGAGTTCTCCAGGACAGCCTGTGCTACACACAGAAAACCTGTGTCTCAATAAACAAACAACAAAACCCCATAAACCCGAACATCTTGGCCAGAGACCAGCAGTTGCTGGTCAGGTCATGCAATGGCTCTTTGAGTAAAGGTGCTCGTTGCTAGGCCTGAGGACACTGAGTTAAGCCCCAGGATAGAAGAAAATGACTCAAAGTTGTCTTCCAGGGGCCACATGCATGCACACAAAGAATACACGTGTAAGTTGGTCACCTACACATCACTTAGGCCCTCCTGAGGCTCAACTTACTTTGGGTATCTGTTGAAACTCTGTCCCAGGAGCTCAACTTTGTATGTGTCTACCTATGTAAAGCAGAGAGGGTATCAGGTGTCCTGCTTTCCTTCCCTCCTTATTCTCCTAAGGTAGCTCTTGAGACAGTCTCTTACCGATCTTGGAGCTAAGCTAGTACCCAGAAAGCCGCAATCCTCCCATCTCTGTCCCCAAAGGCACTGGAGTTGTAGATGTGCATGTGGCTGCTGCAATTTTGAACTGAGGTCTGAGACAAGTGTCTATTACCTGCTGAGCCCCTCCCCTGTCCGAGTTTACATCAGTAGTGTACTTAAATGCAAGCTGCTGGGGGGGGGGGGATGATTTCCGTTAGGATCCCTCGGGACGGAATCATTGCCTTTGAACAGTTGGGCTCAGTAGCTTGTGCAGGCAGCAATGAAACCTCCCAGTGCTTATTCTAGGGGCTGGCATGCTTCCAAAGGGAAATTCTCTTTGCCACGTAGCAAGGCTACCACTGTAATTCTGTGTAGGGGAGATGGCTCAGTGGTTTGGAGTGCTTGCTTACGCAGGATTGAGGGCCAGCTTCAGATCCTCAGCACTCAAGTCAGACTTGAAGGTCAACAGATGTCTTTAGTGGAGGTAGAAGGCTGAGGCCTGTTGGGAGACAGTCTCAGTGTTGCCCAGAGTAGTGTCACAGTTGTGAACTCTGGCAATCCCCTGCCTCTGCCTCCTGTATAGCTGGGATTACAGGGCAGCACCCGGGTGCTCCACACTAATTTTCAACTCTGGAAGCAGCTAAGCTCTTAAATTGCAAAACAAACACTGACATACATTTAAAGTGCCAGGGGAGGCCCCAGAGGAGGACGCCCTCTTCTGGCTTCTTTAGGCAGCTGCACATACTTATCCAACAGATACATAAGTTACAAATAAACTGGGGTAGGACCACAGGGAGGACACTGCCAGAGCCGCATGAATCAGCATGAATGTGCCAACCCTGGAGTCAGAATAGCTTCCATATTTCCTCTCACAGAGCCCAGTTTAGGATGGTTGTTAGGGTCAGGGAGAGAGGTTGGCACGCCTTTAATCCCAGCACTTGGAGGGCAGAGGCAGGCAAATTTCTGAGTTCGAGGCCAGCCTGGTCTATAGAGTGAGTTCCAGGACAGCCAGGGCTACACAGAGAAACTGTGGCTCGAAAAACCACCCCCCCCCCAAAAAAAAAACCAAAAACATGGAGAAGCTGGTGGTGGTGCATACTTTTAACTATAGCCCTTGAGAGGTGGAGGCAGGTGGATCACTGTGAGTTGGAGATTAGCCTTGTCTACTGTTGGAAGAGTCAAAAAATGGTGGACAGTGAAGAGTGTGTGGCTCCAGGAAAACAGACAGAAGGCTTTTGACCTCAGAGGCATTTTGTTCCCTAGATTGTTTTTGGACGTGATTTCATGCCTTCTGGGACATTTACATTCAATTCCTAAGACGTTTAATTTTGTTGGCTGTCAGATCATAGCTAAAGAACCCAAACTGGTCAGCACACCCTGAACCTGCTCTGGCCTTCTGCCCTGCTTGCAAGCCTTCCCAGACATAACTTCCAGTCTGTGTCCCGGTTGTGTTTAAGTTGCTCAGTCCTAGAAAAGGGCTGCCACGCCGAGTGTTTACTGTGTATGTGCTTGCTGAGCTTTTACATGGCTTCCTAAACTCAACCACCCTCCTTGGAGCACTGCTTTGTTTCATCTGGGTATAAAACTCTACTGAAACCAAAGGAAAGCTGTCTACAGCATCAGGCTGTAGCTGTCGCCTGCCCATTCTTTAAGGTACTCAAATCCTAGGTCTTGAAGACATAGACCTGCATGGGTCAACAAAAGTTGATAGTCTACGGCATCGGCATGAGTTCCAGGACAACCAGAGCTACACAGAGAAACCAACCCGGGCTTGAAAATTCAAAACCAACCAAACCAAAAACCAACTTGGAGATTTTGGAAAGAATCGACAGCAATGATGAGATCCTTATAGCCATAATCCTTATAAACACCATGGCTGTCGACGGGCGTGCAATCCCAGCACTCGGGAGGCAGAGGCAGGCGGATTTCTGAGTTTGAGGCCAGCCTGGTCTACAGAGTGAGTTCCAGGATAGCCAGGGCTATACAGAGAAACCCTGTCTCGAAAAACAAAAACAAAAAACAAAACAAAAACCATGGTTGCCAAGATAAGATTCATCTTGTCCCTAAATGCACAAGCTCCAGAGCTGTCACAGATACTGCCTCAACTTTGAAGTTTCAAAACCAAATGGTACGGCTTCTCAAGTATTTAACTCATTAACGTTCTTTTTCAGTCTTCCACTGAAAAAGTGGAAGTGTTTTCTGTAAGGCACAATTTTTTTTTGCTTTTCTTTTCTTTTCTTTTTTTTTTGGTTTTTCAAGACAGAGTTTCTTTGTGTATCCCTGGCTGTCCTCGAACTCAGAAATCTGCCAGCCTCTGCCTCCCAAGTGCTAGGATTAAAGGCGTGCGCCACCACTGCCTGACTAAGGCATACTTTCATATTAACACTTATCACAGCAACATCGCACATTCCACAGCTGCTTCCTTGGGACCTTTTTTTCCTTCTCTTTAGAAGTTAAGTCTCTGCATTTAGGAAACAGTTATGAAACAGAACACTGCTTGCTCTGAAACCCCAACCAAACTCATCTTTTTTCCCCCAGAGAGACTCAGAAGTCCTAATTGAAAAGAACACAAATGTAAAAAAGTTGACACATTTTAAGATTATAAAAATTGGTTTATTGTAAAAGAAATTCAAGAATAACCAGTTAAGTTCTTACCTGTATGCTACCTACTACAGCCAGGAAGCATTAAACACTGCTGGACACAACAAGAAAGACTACGTTCAGGCCGTGATTCAAATTTAGTGAGAGTCAGGGTGCTTAAATCTCCCACAGTCAGCATGGAGGGTTTGATAAGGTCAGAGAGCACTGTCAGGCACCAGGGGCTGCTGGACATTGAGGTATAACAAGGCGCACCATGCTGAGGGAGGAGGAAGACGGCACATCCACCTTGTGGGGGAGGTTAAGCAGCTGCAAACTTAGGAACTTCTTTACTGAGAGCGAGATAAGTCTTTACTGAAGAGAAACAAGTTCATAAAAGCTTTTCTATATCATAGCCCGGTAACCTTTCAACAGCTCATGCCCACCTCCCCTCCCCCTCCCCACACTACAGCTAGTCTGCCCACAGAAGACGCCATCCTTTATTCTGCAGCTGCTGGCCAATCATAGGCGCTCGGCACGCCTATCATCTGCCCATTCCCCACGCACTGTTGTGGATCATCCATCTGCTCAATTGTCAACTAGAGTAGAATTTCATCTCTGTTCTACAGTCACTGCATCCTCCGGGAGGCCATTTCCCCAGACTTAATTCAAGGGTGAGTCTTCAACTAGTTTCTAATTAAAAGCCTTAGAGTCAATGGCCTCAAATGACTGACCTATGAATCACATATAATACACTGATTGTATTTTTTGAGCACTCAAAGTACTGAATAAAACTTTTCTACTTCATTCTTGTGCTATACTAAATCAAAGGGCCAAAAGATTTCTATCTTCCTAAGCTGAGGATTTTATAGTAGCAGCTTTAGCCAGGGGGGAAAATTGTTGTTCATTATGAACCCTTGAAAATAAGGGATTCTTCTAGAAGCACTCAAAGACCCTTAAATGACAGAGGTGCTAGCTGGTGCCACTATAATTCATAACCAACTATTACTTCATAGCTTATACACAGAGTTAATTCATGCCTATTTTGTTCCTTTAAAAAATACTCTTTGGAAACCATTATTACTCCTGGAGACACATACTCTAGTAATCTTGCAAAAATAAAGCCATAATCATGCTTCATTGTAGCTCTGCTCAGTCCAACTACCCCACACTTGCTAGTCTGATCACTTTACCTATGACCTCGCAGCATTCTGCACACTACCCCAGGGTCCACTCAGCAGACACGGGAGGAGGTTTCCTAAGCATGATCTTGTAGGTGACACTCAACCTGACCTCGTGGATTATCAGTCTCAGTATCTGAGTGTACACCCAAAGCTGAGGTGGAGGCAGAAGGCAGGCCTGCCTCTCTAAAGCTTACAGCTCAGACACTACATGGCATGAAATCAGGCTAAGGGAAGTAAGGCCACTCACTGTTGGCTTCTGTTGTCACCACAGTGCACAGAGGGCAAGAGGCGCCTCTTGGCTTTACCCACTAGAGCCCTTTCTATAACACTGCCCACCCTCCCTCAAACACCTGCAATTGCTCCAACCAGAATTTAAAGTATTTGTGAAACATAAACTACTGTGTCTAAATGTATATGTTCAAGGCTACCATTTAAAAAATAAACTGGAAAGGAAAGAAATGTTTATAAAGATATATTCTGCTATCACACTACCATAGACATAATAAGAGTGTGTATATATGTAGAGAGGAGATAACCAAGATTTAAGATTTAAATAGGATGTTAAAAAACCAAGAAATACAGATTTCCCACCAAAAGAATGGTATTGCCCACCCCAAGCTACAGCTATAAACGAATTCATTAATTTGCCTACGTTCCACCAAGACCAACCACAAAAAAGGGGGGGGGGGCAGAGAAAAACCAACCAAAACACCCACAGAAAATATTCATTCAAACCTAATCTAGAGTATGTGGTAATAATTAATATATTTCTATGGAAGCTGTCTCATGCCTCATAAGCGTCTAAGATAAGACCCAGGTCACTATGGCCTAACGGCATCGCTAACAGAAGAATGGAAAGTTCACCAGTCTTCAGCGTGGGTCCCCTCCGTCCTCCACGAGATCAGACGCAATGCCTCTGGCTTGTTGGACCCAAGGCAGCTGAAGAAACCACCTCTTGAACAATGTTCTAGAGCATTCAGTTCCCAGTCTGTGTGTTCAGTTAAAGTGATGGTGAAAGGACCACCGGACAAAAGGCAGAACATCCATTATCCAGCAGGCCATCCCCCAGCAATCCCAGAGAACGTAGTTATCATAGCAGAGTTAACAAAGGAATCTGTCTGCGGTTCGGGTTCTTTAGAGCCGGCCGTGAAGAGGTCAGCAACCAACGTAAGAGCAGCGACGGGCAGAGAAAAGCGGAACAACGATGGACACTGGTTCATCTGTTTTCTGTGTTAGCCAGAGAACCCCCACTGACTTATCTGAATTTCAGGCGTGCACATCTTAGGCTCTGTGGATCCCTCACAGACTCAGAGTGGCTCCCTGCAGCTCTATAACCACGTGAGAAAGCTTTCTTTATCTAGCTTGGTGGCAGCCAACACAGACTCCACGTCCAAGATTTCGGAACTCAGCGCTTCCTGCAGACTGGGCATCAGCTCCTCCCCTTCTATGTTCATTGCATCTCCTTCCAGTGTGCCAAGGTCCACATTTGTCCCAGGGAGGGCTTCCAGGTAGTCGGGGAAGCGGCTCTGCTGTGACGGCAGGGTGCTTTGGCTGATGGTGTCTCCTAGTTTTGAGGAGGGATGAACAAATGTTCTGTGAGAAGCGTCAGAGCTGCCTGTGTGAGCGTAGCTATACCCACACCAACTGAAGCACACAGTGTCAGAGCTGCCTGTGTGAGCGTAGCTATACCCATACCAACTGAAGCACACAGTGTCAGAGCTGCCTGTGTGAGCGTAGCTATACCCATACCAACTGAAGCACACAGTGTCAGAGCTGCCTGTGTGAGCGTAGCTATACCCATACCAACTGAAGCACACAGTGTCAGAGCTGCCTGTGTGAGCATAGCTATACCCATACCAACTGAAGCACACAGTGTCAGAGCTGCCTGTGTGAGCATAGCTATACCCATACCAACTGAAGCACACAGTGTCAGAGCTGCCTGTGTGAGCGTAGCTATACCCATACCAACTGAAGCACACAGTGTCAGAGCTGCCTGTGTGAGCGTAGCTATACCCACAGCAACTGAAGCACACAGCGTCAGAGCTGCCTGTGTGAGCGTAGCTATACCCATAGCAACTGAAGCACACAGTGTCAGAGCTGCCTGTGTGAGCGTAGCTATACCCACAGCAACTGAAGCACACAGTGTCTACCTTAGAACACCACACACAGAGATCACTTGGTAGCAATGCCAAGTCTCACGCGTCTCACCACTTCACAGACATGCAATATAAATATACAGCCTGGCTGCTTATCACAAAGTGTTAACTGACAGGCTATGAAACTTCCTTGGAATATGCAGCAGTGAAAAATGAAAACCACGCCTTCTTTCTTTCTCCTAGAAATGCACCACCATTTCTAGGTAGTCAGCATGTCAAGATGCAGCACCTTTTGTCTTAAGTTGTACTCCGGGACACTAACATTAAGCACTACAGACTCATACAGGCAACAGAAGAACAGCATTCCCAGGAGTCCTTGAAGACATGTGACCTCCCCAGACTTCTTTCTAAATTTCTTGCACTTACTGCCCAGAGCGCTTTTATCTATCCATGATATTAGCACTTCTTGGAGCTTTTGCCAGAACTTATATTCAGAAAAACAAACAGCCTTAAGTGCTACAAGGGGGCTGAAGAGGTGAGACATGACAGTTGGTGAGAGGGGCCAGGATGGGGCTAGGATGAGGTAGGCCCAAGTGGCTCCTAAACAGGATTTCTGATCTATGTAAACTCAGAGGAAGCAAGCGACAAGTTCTCAAAATCTCACCTTCATGTGTCAGATAAAAGCCGGCATGAAAGACTTCTGACACTGTGGAGAAAATGCATCCCTGTTCTGTGCTCTCCTCAGCCAAGGCAAGGAGGTCTTAGCTCCTCAATGCTTGTACAACTATTTCAACCATAAAGTCTAAGCCCCCTCCCCCAAATATGGTTTGCTAGCCCTGTAATACCTTAAACAACTCAGCTGAACCCAAAGTATTCAGAGAAAAGAAATAAATAGTGGATCACAAAAACGTATTAAAAATTAAGAACACAGATCTAAAACAAAAGAGTTCTAATAGGCCCAACTAACATGTTAAAAGAAAACAGGGTCAAACAATGGGCATGGTGGTGAGTGTCTGAAATCTCAGCATTCTGAAAGCAGAGCAGGAGGGTCACAAGGTCAGCATGGGCCACGGCAAAAACCTCATCTCAAAGGAAAACCCAGTGTGTCAGCTTGTGCCTGAATCCTAGAACTCAGGAGCCTCTAAGCTCCAGGCCAGCCTGTCCTAGCTACACTGTGACCCTGTCTAAGAAGGAAGGGAGGAGAAACACAACTAGTGATTATGTGCAGCCGAAAGGGAATCAATACTTGCCTGTATCCATTTCATCCACACTGTTGAGGAAGTCGTCTGGGGTCCGAGGGATGCTGTAGCTGCTCATGCTGAGGCCGCTGTCTGTGCTCTCATCTCGAGAGTGATAGGTGCCACTAGGAAAACAGTGAGAAGGCACGGAAAAGTTCAATCAACTCAGGGCAAAAATAAAGATGTGTTAAGCATGACCAAGATTGAGAGGAACAGCCAACAATCCTTGCCTTGCAGTGCCTCTGCAGAGCCCAACAGCCTCTGTACTGGAATCGGACAGATACACTGATCCTAACTAAAGTGGCAGCTGCTAAAGACAAAGCCATCTAAAGGTTCTGAGCTTGGAGAGAAAAGAAAGTGACAAGTCCCATTAACTATTTTGAAGCTTGGGGTCTCCAAGGTCTCAAGTCCCTCGGCCGAGGGGTCAAACCTGCATTAGGCTCATGCTCACTTTCCAGCTCCCAAGACGCCCAAGTTAAGCCATGGACAGCCCAAAGAAAGAGCCAGAATGTCTTTTTGACAAAATAGTCAACTCACTGGAGATAAAATTCCCACAACTAGATCTTCTTGCTTCTGTTGGGGGAGGGAACACCCCAACACCTCAGCACAGCTAAGAGGCCCAAGCTTCAGAAGAGAAGGGAGGTAAAGCAGAGAGAGGGCCTTCAGGAGAAACAGGAGGCAGCATGCATTGTTACTTAAGGCTGAATGCAAACTCTCAAGATTGATTCAAGAGCAGCAGAAAACAGCCTTGAAGCTTCCTGAAGAGGATACTTTCCTAAGTTATGACTGAAAATAGCTGCTATCAACTGGAAACCTAAATTCTACTAATACTAAAACCAACCAGCAAACCAGTAACCCCCACAACTCCAAGGGCAATCGCTACTCTTACCGGCTTCTGACCACAAATGTAGACTGGCTCTCTCACATGATGGACATTTAAAGTGTTTGTTAAAAAAAACAAAACCCTTACCAGATCCCAGCCCAGCAGTACAAATGTTTGATCCCAACCTTCTTCCTAATTAACTGTTCAATGCATTTGGTCCGTCCTCTCCTTCACTCTACATGATAAACACTGTTTTATGCCAACGACTCTGAAAAATTCAGCAGCCTCATATAAATCCAAGAAACATAAACTTGCCTGAGACTGTTGGTATATAACACAGCCATGTATATATTAGCCCAGGATGCCTGTTAGCTTCTACCGTGAATGGCAGGGACACTGTTCCCACATAGGGACACACAACAGACATTTGAGTCTGTTAAGCAGGTGACTTTAGACAAACCCCACCCCCAGTCCCAGAGAAGGCACAGAGGAGCCCACTGTGATGTACAGATAGTTCTTATTGTTTTCTTGGCAAAGATTGCTCTCCACTGAATCCCAACTAATTAATGCTGGCCCCTCACGCCCCTGAGCATCTAGGATAACCTGGCAGGCACCAGAGCAGCTCAGGGGACAAGGGGTTAAGATGTTTAAAAAATATAAACACATACACCATGGAACCACACCCCTGAGCTGTAGCAGCAGCAGCTGAGGGAGTGAAGAAGGGCCACTAACGTTATGTTTTAAAATTTTGGGTGGAGCATAGCATTCCCCCATCCTTCACTAACATCCTTGGGGGTAAGATGCTGTCTCTGCTTGCTTTTACAAAAAGGCATTCACTCTATCCTTCAAGACTAATTTTTACAGGCAGAAATAAGCATGTTGTGGCTTTGACCGAGATCCCTGCACAAGCCTGAACAGCTAGTCCCCTTTAATCCTTAGCTTTGACTGTGCTTGGCACCTGTGGAGAGATGGTTGACAGCTATGGGTTTTGGCCCACACGGATGTTCTACACAGCCATAAATCTCAAAGCAGAACAACAAAGCAAGGGTCTGTTCCAGATACTGGCCAGCATTCTCACTAACCTGTTAAGAAAGGGATCGGAACTATTGGTTGTCATTGTTCTCAATTCCTGAGACATCCCAGGAGAAGACACTGCATTCGGAGTCCCTCCATCCTGCTCCAGTGTAGGCAACTGGCTGCGCAGAGCTAATTCCTTAAACAAACAAACAAACAAAAGTAAAGAGAAAGTCTGCTGATTTACAAATTTATTGTTAGATTTAAAAGAGATACACAATACCACAAAAGGGGTAAATAGACACAAAAAAGGTAAAACATTAACATATATTTAAAATATTTTCTAATTAGAATAACCAATTTCTTCTATGCATTTTAAGTGCATAGAAGAAAGTAAGCTGGCCAGGCAGTGGTGGCGCATGCCTTTAATCCCAGCACTTGGGAGGCAGAGGCAGGCGGATTTCTGAATTCGAAGCCAGCCTGGTCAACAGAGTGAGTTCCAGGACAGCCAGGGCTACACAGAGAAACCCTGTCTCGAAAAAACAAACAAACAAACAAACAAACAAACAACCTGCAGACACTAACCCTCAAACACACATATAATTTATTCCATCTTACTATTCTTTACTTGCAAAGACCCCCAAATTTTCCCTTGGGACAGTTGGGCTTTAATGACAATTCTTAGATTTTGTTATTACTTACCGGCTCTGAAGGTTTGGGGCCAGCAGTGAAAACAGAATGGAAAGAACATGTGTGATTTGCTGTTAGACACCAGTCCCCCAACTCCCCACTGCTCACACCAAGTCTTACTGTCTTAGGGACTTCCTCCCAGAACTAAATAGAGCTGTGTTCTCTCCTCTGGGGACGGCGAGTCTGGGTTAACATTTCTTCAGGGATCAAACAGTGCTCAACAGAATCCTACCTGGAAATCTGCCTGCCACAGGCTGATGACAGGCCTCAGAGGTGCTTCATTCAGACATTGTGGACCAGGGTCTCTCACCAGTGCCCTCACCACCCTACCCTATAAATCGTGGGTTTGTTTCCTAAGCAGATGTCACCCCTGCTTGTTTGTGCACAGGCTTTTGCACTTGGTAACTGACTTGCAAGATGGAGTTTTCTATAAAGCATGCTTCCAGGTCTCTCTGCAGTTTCCCAGGCCCAAGGCTGCCTTTAAGGCACAGCTTCCTCCAGCCCCTCGAGCCACATCTTCACTCAGGGCCCAAGCCAGCAACACTTCTATTATACGTAAGTACACTGTAGCTGTCTTCAGACACTCCAGAGGGCGTCAGATCTTGTTACAGATGGTTGTGAGCCACCATGTGGTTGCTGGGATTTGAACTCCGGACCTTCGGAAGAGCAGTCGGGTGCTCTTACCCACTGAGCCATCTCACCAGCCCCCCAGCAACACTTCTTACTCTACACAGCACTGCTATGGTGTCTCCTCTCTTTTATTCAGGCTTATTTACATCCTCTGGCCTAACACCCTTCACACTGGGGCTTCTTACCTGGACGTGTACTGAGGACTCAGGTTTATGAACTTGTGTGGGGATGTTGGAGGGAAAGATCACCTTAAATTTTTGGTAAATTCAAACTCCAATTTAAGATTTTCTTCAATTATGAATGGACAATAACAATATTCGTTGTAGCTGATTTTTCACCAGTATTTCTGTAACTCATATTTCCGTAATACTCCTCAACCAGTAGGGAAAGGCAGGATCAAACTAGTCCACATTACTATCAAGAAAACCAACAACAAATGCTGTAAAGACAGAGAGGAGAGAAAGGAAGCCTGGTGTGCTGCTAGCGGACAAGTAAGTTAGTACAGAGCAAAGGCGCACTGGAAACGCAATGAGGACCATCAGACCAGAGAACCACTCCTGGGTAAACACCACAGGGAACCTAATTCCTTGAGACACTTGCACATCTATGTTTAATGTTGCTTTACTTACAACAGCCAAGGTTCTGAGGCAAAGTGGTCTAGAGGCCCAGCAACAGATGTGTAGATAAAGAAATGTGATATGAAATATGAACGAGAACTCATGGAAATGGGGGTGAACATAGTGTGCAAAGCAAGCCAAACTCAGACAAGTATCATATGGCTTCTCCTACTGAAAATCTCAATTAAAGTATATACACCAACAAAGGCATGAAAAGGAAAGGTGGCTTATTTGATGGGAGAGACTAACAAGGAGAGATCAAGAGGATGTGGTGAGGTATATATGAGGAAAGCACGCAATGACCAATATGTTTCATATATTAAACGTTTCATCCAGACCAGATTATCCTGAAACTCACCCTGTAGCTGAGGCTAGCCTTAAACTAAGAGATCTGCCTGCCTCTGACTCCCAAGTGCTGGGTTTAAAGGTGTGCGCCACCACTGCCTAGATAATGTGTAAGTATTGTGCGCCCCTACACTTTCTCATGAGTTTGTTTTCCATGTGTGGCTTCGGGAACCAGTTCTTGGATGACCTCACCTCCCACTTAACCCTTCACATTCCAGGCTCTTCCTGCTCTAGCCTTTCCTGGTTTCTTTTGTCCTCTCTCTACAAGTCCAAGACCTTTATCTTTCTAGGTGGGGTGTGTGTGTGTGTGTGTGTGTGTGTGCGTGCGTGCACACGCCGCCTGTCTTGCTCAGTTTCTGTCTGCATATTCTCTACAGGGTCAAGCCATTTCAACAAGAACACTGAGACTATCCGGCCCAGTCTTAGATCTTCTGGCTGTTTCTGCGGCCTCCTCTTGCTCTGCATAAAGGCCAACACTTTCTGTCGTGGTTGCAGTGATGCCCCATTTCTGTTTGACAGAATTCTCTCACTGATAACATTACCCTGAAAGGTAAGAAGTGACTCTATAATGGTGGCTTTCCTATGTGTGGCTTCTTGCTAAGACATCTTTTTTCTTTCTATTATTTAGGGTTCAAGAAAGGCAATGCTCTTTCCATGTTAACTCCTACAACAATCCCAGCTGCATTTTGAGATTGAATTTTGCAGGACATGTCTTTAAAACTCTGAACAGATAGCAGGCTCGTGGTGCTTAGCACGGCATATTAACCTATGCCCTGTAAGGACAGGGTGAAGAGACAGATGGAACACAGGGCCCCCAATGGAGGAGCTAGGGAAAGTACCCAAGAAGCTGAAGGGTCTGTAACCCTATAGGAGGAAAAACGATATGAACTAGCCAGTACCCCCAGGGCTGTGTCTCTAGCTGCATATGTAGCAGAAGATGGCCTAATCGGCCATCATTAGGAGGAGAGTCCCTTGGTCTTGCGAATTATATGCCCCAATACAGGGGAATGCCAGGGCCAGAAAAAGTGGGAATGAGTGGGTTGGGGAGCAGGGCAGGGAGAGGATATAAGGGACTTTCGGGATAGCATTTGAATTGTAAATGAAGAAAATATCTAATAAAAAATTGTTTAAATAAAAAATTAACAAAACCCAAAACAGTAGCAACACTGAGCCAGGGTTCTGTGACGTGCTAGGCAAGCAAGTACTGCCAATATCCATATCCCAGCACCTCAGAATGCATCTTATCAAAGACGCATATTTTTTGCCTGCCTTGTTTTGAATTCTGTTCAGTCAACAGCAGCATGGTCCATAGCTGACAAACAGTTAATAGAAATAACTGTAGTGTGCTGAATCTTCATATTTTAACAATATTTTATCTTGGCTCTTTTGAAGATTGTACTTTTCCAAGGTTACTGAATGGGTTAAAACTAGTAGCAGCCCTCTGTAGGTTGTAGTGAGCACTTGTACTTTTAATTCAGCACTCAGCAGAGGCAGAAGCAGAGGCAGGCCGGCTGAGGCAGGTCAGCCTGGTCTACAAGAATGAGTTCCAGAGAAATTGTCTCAAAGTATCTGTGTTTTTGCTGCTCTGAATTCTGATGCTCTTCTGCTTTTACTGGTCTACCTTTTTAATTTCTTTTTATCTCATGCACACTGGTGTTTTGCTTGTATGTTTAAGGGTGTAGGACCCTCTAGAACTAAAGTTATAGACAGCTATGCTCTACCATACATATATATATATATGTATATATATACATATATATATATATATATATATACATATATATATACATATATATATATATACATATATATATATATATATATACATATATATATATATATATATATATATATATATATATATATATATGGATGCTGGGAAATCCAGGTTCTAATTGCAACCAGTGCTCCTAACTGCTGAGCCCCCACTTCCGGACTCATTTAACAATTCAGTTTCTCCCACAGGCAGATGCCGCAGATCCAGCGGTCTAGAGTCACCAAGAAAGGCAACTTAGAGATATGAAGGCAGCTGTTCATTCCTAGTCACCCAAGGAGCCACCAGAAGGGTCCCTGAGCCATGATCAAAATCCAGCTACCCCGACCTTGATGGGATCAATAAGAGCAAGAGACAGTACTCTGGGCGACAGGGCTGGCAATGATTTGCAAGAAAGATCATAAGACATCCGTCCTGCGCGCACACAGATGATAGGCATTATACTCAAGGCAAGGTAAACTGGCTGAAATCTGAAACCTGGAAAACAGAACTGACTGAGCGGCACCTTAAATAGTTTTGAGAATTCACATTGAGACATCTGCTTCTTGTTCATTCCTTGCTTTGACTCAGGCAGGTCCACGCCTTCTTCTGTTTGTCAGCCCTTGCCCACCCCAACCCCGGCTGCCCTGGAACTCTCTGTAGACCAGGCTAGCCCAAAACTCACCTACCTCTGCCTCTTGAGTACTGGTATTAAAGGCATGTTCCAGCATCACCTGGCAGGTGATCGCACACACACGTCTGTTATTGTTCTAGCTATAGAACCAGCCTTGGTTTCTTCTGCTGCTGCCTTCTCTCCTGTCCTCAGAAAAGAAGGTTCTGGGCTTCCTGCCATTCTTTTTTTTTAATTTTTTTATTGTATTTTATTTAGGTATTTTCTTCATTTACATTTCCAATGCTATCTCAAAAGTCCCCCATACCCCCCCCCCCCGCCATTCTCTTAACACAATTTAGTTAAATCAAATTTTATATGAACAAACACACATGGTACTTACCCTTTTATTTAGTGTATACAATCACACACCCCTATGTAGACCTAAGCCAGGTGCCATGACGATGCACACCTGTAATTCTAGCACCCGGAAGGTTGAAGCAGAAGGATTTCAAGCCCTAAAGCCCAGGCTCTAACAGCCTTGTTTTAACAGTCAGATACAAACCCTAGAACTAGTCTAATCTCTGTCCTCTTCAATTTCTGACTGTTGCCACAGTGTTTATCTTTCATTTTTAAAAGATGACATCATATTTAATACGGAGCCACAGATCAATGGCTTTCCCTTCTTTCCAGGCTGTATTAAGGATCAAATCTAGTACTTCACACTTGCCAGCCATGCACTGTAAAAAATGACACTGAAGTCAGGGGCAGGAAACTCAACTTCATCCTGGAAAGCAGGCAGCGCCATCTTCCGTATCAGCCACCATGGAAAGCTCCCTCGCCATCAGGCTGGGACCACTGACTTTACTCACAGGGCAGGGCTCTAAACATGTCCCAGATTAGCTGAGATTCACAGGCTCACTGGGAAAAGCTACTGCATGTTTGAATTATTACAGAAGAAAATGCGCTAAAAATACTTACTTGATTTAGAAAAAGTCAAATACTCTAGTAGAAGAACTATTTGACCTCTGACACAGGGCAGAAGCCTGACCTGACTCTGGCCAAATTTCTTCTGACTTGCTTACTTCCCCATTTTTGAAAGACTTTCAAACTTTTCCAACTACCTTTGGGAAAAGAGAAGTTTAACAAGCTTGTATTTTTAGCTCAGTAGTCTAATTTTAGGCACTGTGTTCAAGATGAAATAATTCCACGTTCCTTGGAGACAGAGCAACTTGCAACATCTAATGCTTCGGGTGATATCACTCCTGTAGACCATCCAATTATGTCCCAGGCTTAAGTTGTAGCAGCTACCCACACTGACCCAGTTAAAGGACCATGGATGGATTTCTGTGCTGAGGACCAAACTGGAGAGAGGCAAACGCTGAACCAATGAAGCTACAGCCCAAGCAACAATCGTTATGATAGGACAGCTTACAGGTGATCTTTTGAAAAGTCAGCTCTAATTTCATGCTCACCCTCCTTCAGTAGCTGACTGATGGAGTAGGGTGCACCCCCACTCTTCCACTCATGTATTGAGAACTGCCCAAAGCCTTCTCAAAGGCTCTGACAACATGTAGAATGCTTTCTGTTCATTAAGTGTAACTGTCACATGCCGTAGCATAGTGTTGTTTGCTGAAAAAACATGCACACAGACTAAGAAACAGGAAACCCTGTAGCAACCTTGGCTCCAAGTGACATCTGACACAGGGTTCAGGGTGCACGTGAGTGTGCACAATGGTGCTCACATGCATGCAGGTTGATTTATATAGGAAGAGAAGCTGTTCTCAACGAATGCCCAAGACATGACTAAGAAAGAGGTGAGTAGGCAGGAAGCCAGGTGTGTGACTGTAATTATTAGTGGGGGGTAGAGGAAAAAGGACTACTTCTAGTGCAAGGCCAGGCTGGACCACAAAAAACAAAATATGACAAAAAAAAGAAAGAAAGAAAGAAAGAAAGAAAGAAAGAAAGAAAGAAAGAAAGGAAGGAAGGAAGGAAGGAAGGAAGGAAGGAAGGAAGGAAGAAAGGAAGAAAGCCAGCCAGCCAGCCAGCCAGCCAGCCAGCCAGCCAGGGAAACTGCATTATTTATGCAAAAATCCACTCCCCCATCATTTATGTGGAAAACACTCAACAACTGATCACTACTCTAGCTTTTGACAATTTCTTGAAGCCAGCAACAAACAGGTTTAACTTTACTGAATCCTATTTGCTGCATATGCAAATGCTAAGGGTAGCCAACGGTGGGTGCAGCCAAGTCAGTCGACTTCAGCAGTCCTGAGCTATGTGAAAAACATGTGCTTTAGGATACAGGCACGGGCAAGTTGACAATCATCTGTTTAAGGAGGGTCACCTTTGTGAAGGGAAAACTTAAACGTAGGAAATGAAAAATTAACTCCCCAAATACATATTCGTATAAACAGTCTGTCTTGGTGATAGCTGTCTGGACCACAATTCTGTTGTTGGTAGTTTTTTGGTTTTTTTCAGACAGGGTTTCTCTGTGTAGCCCTGGTTGTCCTTGAACTCAGAAATCTGCCTGTCTTTGCCTCCCAAGTGCTGGGATTAAAGGCATGGGCCACCACTGCCCGGCTAAACCAACAATTTATAAGCTGCAATTGTTCAAGGTCTTAGCCAGGTATGGTGGTGATCCAAGTTCAAGGTCAACCCTGATTCAAAAACTAAACCAAGACAGACCAGGGTCGTATTTGTCTCATTTCGCAACTCACCTTTAAGTCATAAAGTTCTTCATTATTTCTAAAATAAACATATTAAATTGGGCTGTTTCTGACAGATTTCTAGAGTTTGGTCTTTTTTGACTCAGAACTTAAAAAGCAAAAGCCAAACAAGAAAAAACCAGAAAGCTCTTTATGGCATCACTTCCTCAAGAGAATTTTAGTTAGTAAATCAAAGATGTAAACTATTAGCAGTGTACAGGGTGTAAGGGTAACTACTCTGCAATACCATTGTCTTACTATGTAGCCCTGAATGGCTTGGAATTCACCATGTAGACCAGGCTGGCCCTGAACTAATTAAATAAACCTAGGATTTATGAAAAATTAGGAATTCCAAGAGAAAAGAGATAATGTTGAAGAAAGTGTTAAAGAATTGTAAATTATGATTTCTGATGTCCGTTAACTTGGAAGACAGTTTTGAGTTGGGGGAAGTCAAATTCTTTGCTACTAAATTTTCAAGAAAGAAATGTCTTTGGCAATTATTTTTACATGGTTCTGAACAGTGATTTGATTTTGCGTAAATTGTTTGCTTAAAAATATAGAGCAGCACAGCCGGGCGTGGTGCCTCACGCCTTTAATCCCAGCACTCAGGAGGCAGAGGCAGGTGGATTTCTGAGTTTGAGGCCAGAGGTCTACAGAGTAAGTTCCAGGACAGCCAGGGCTACACAGAGAAACCCTGTCTCGAAAAACCTATATATATATATATATATATATATATATATATATATATATGGCAGCTGAACCTTTTTTCTATCAAGTGTTAATGTACATGTAGCTAGTCAAATCCTCCAATGCTACCACTCATTCACAGAGTCACTCCTGAGGCACCCTGAGCTGTGCCAGGAACAAGGACAATTGTCTCACCCAGCCACACAACACTGACACTGTCATTTCTATGAAGATTGACACTGACTTTTGATCTCCTAAGTCTGAGATAAGACATTTCTGTGATGTCTTGTTTCGGGCTCTTCAGCTTCTGATGAGGACACTCCTGGATGAGACCTGGCCTTAGAGAGAACACAAAGTCCTAGTTGGTAGGAGAGGGGACCAGCAAGGATCTCACCGATGAAAAGCAGCTTACCAAATATAGAGAAGTAATATGAAGTAATATAACCTGACCATGAAGCCTAAGGCTGCCAGCCTTTTAGGTGGGAGAGACCTCAGACACTCAGAACCCCATTTTCAACAGAGAAAGAGGGCAAAGTGTATCCAGAAAGATAATAACTTCTTCAATGTGTGTCTTCCAGACCTGTAACAAAGTTGGGAGTGTACAGGACTGCCTTGTGAGAGACCTAGATTTGCCACAGGTAGTGGGTACTCACACTCAGATATTTACACAGCTATGGTTTCTTTTGGGTTATAGAAATGAAAATTTAAGCTCTACATAAGAACAATTTCCTTCAATCCTATAAAGATACAATAATTTATGGTGAAAAGTTCCATATTTAGTTATGAAGATTTAAAAATACCTCAAAAGGTCTTTCTTCTGTCAATATGATTCATACCACATGCCTGCCTGAGGTTTTCATTAACCCATGAATGAGTACACACATGCTACAGGATTCCAGAATACAGACATGATTTGTTAGCCTCATTAAAAGTGCTAAAAACATTTTTTGACTGCAGTTATTTAAAAATGCTGACAGTGCTTGTACACATTTGTAATCCAGTAACTCAGGAGAGAGATCTTGAAACCTGCTAAGAGTCCAAGGCCAGCCTGGTCTAAGTAGTAAGTTCCAAAACAGCCAGAGCTACACAGCCACGGCCCTGTCTAAGTAAGTAAGTAAGTAAAACCAATGCACACTTGGGACTCTGGACCTGCTGACAATTGCATCCGCTGTGCTATGGCCGTAAATGAGACACATCTTTCTACTGCAGAAGTGAAAAAGCAACAACTATGGTGTCTACACAAAGTCTGCACGTCTTTAGCCCTTTCATGTCTGCCTAGACTGTTGAGCACTGTGTGGCTGACTTGACTCTCTCGTGCCTTGTAGGAAGCCCCCTCACCATCTTCCTGCCAGGGTGATGCTTTCATCTCAGCACTTGGGAGTCAGAGGCAAGTGGAGTTCTAGGACAATCAGGGCTACCCAGAGAAACCTGATGAACGAACACTCACTGCCCAGCACCGAACCAAAGCCTTCCTTGATACCGTGGCAGGCGTGGTGCTTAGGCAAGCTGACTGATCTGAAGAGGACAGAGGAAGCCCTTATAAGCCATGTCTCTTTTTGATCCTCTCCTGCCTGTCTTCCTCATGCACGCTCTCTTCCCTCAAAGGCAGTCCAGATTGAGAATTCCTTTTCTCCAAGTAGAGTCAGAGCAAATAAAATCATTCTCCTGCAGGGTTCATGAGGTCAGGCAACATTGCCTTTTCTCTTTCCTTGTCAAGGAAAGTCTCTAAGCCCCACTGCCCAGAGGGTGAGCGTATCGGCCCTGCTGAGTTGTGCTAGATGTGTGCCAACACTGCTTCTACTGCTCAGTCAACTGCACTGTCAATCTGCTTTTGCTGGGTCTCTGAGCTACCACTTTTGAAGGCTCTTGGGTAGTGAAAAACAGCTTAAATAAATTGGAAACCCTACTGTTGTGGTTTTTGTTATAGAAGCAATAGCTGTACCCTCTATGATATGAGAAACGTCACTTTTCTCTCCATATACAATGTCTTAAGGTCGTGGAGAATCTCTGTAGGATAAGAGAAAAAAAAACACCCTGAAGCTTCAATGTCAAGAGTTCACCACCACAGATCGACAGCTTCAAAACCATCAATCCAGATGCTGACAGCTAATTTTGTTTTAGAAAGGGTCTCATGTAAGCCCAGACCAGTCTTGAACTTGCTATGCAGCCAAGGTAGGCTCTGAAGTCTTCACTTGCCAGCACTCACTTCCCAAGTACAGGGACCACGGGTCTGTATAACCATACCCACAAAAACTGGTATTTTAAATCTTTAGCATGGGTAATGGCAGTTTCAAAATTTATCTCTCTCAAACATTTTTGATGTAAGACTATATAAATCTAAAGCATCTGCTCCAATTAAAACACCTTAAAAACTTTACTGTTGCGTTAGGAATTGAACCCAGAGCCTTGTACATACTGAGTGCATGGATGATCACTGACTTGGGCCCCTAGCTAAGCCAGGTGGCAAGACACACATCTGTAATCTGGACTTCGAGGCTGATGCAGAGGATCCATGAGAGTTCAAGGCCATCCTGGCCTATATATTTGGTGAAATCTTTTCTTTAAGACAAAACAATACATAAAGATTTTCTGTTCAAGAGTGAAATGAAGACCTGAAGGCATCTATATTTGCTAGATTTGGTTTCAGATATGAGCAAGAACGAATCTCTGCATTTATTTCTGACTTCTAGGACTTATGATATGAATGCAAATCTAAGGAGTTACCTTGTCTGTTGAGTGTCACGGACAGAAACCACTACTTTAGAGAAATAGAAGGAAAGACTGTCTTTGTGTGTAAGAGCCAGTGCTGTGCAGTTTTATAGCCAGCTGTGCATAGTGTCCCTTGCCTTCAGAATGACTGTGCTCTTTGCTCTAGTGTTTGCACTGCCTTCCTTGGTGCTCTGGTTAAATGAAGGCATCATGATAAAGAAAACAAGAGTTCAGGTCAGGCATCTTTAGTCCCAGGACGTGGAAGCAGAGGCAGGCAGATCTGCGGGTTCAAAAACCAGCCTAACCCAAAAATTGAAAAAAGAAAGAAAAAATACAGTTTATCTTCTTGATAAGGATGACATCTAACTTTATCACAAGTCCATTGGCATGTGCTCCCTCCACTTAGCCTAGAGGAGCTCCAAAGAGTGTGAGTTTGGCAGGACAGTGGTGGCGCACGCCTTTAACCCCAGCACTTGGGCGGCAGAGGCAGGTGGATTTCTGAGTTTGAGGCCAGCCTGGTCTACAGAGTGAGTTCCAGGACAGCCAGGGCTACACAGAGAAACCCTCTCTTGAGTCTGAGTTTGGCTGCTAATGTGGCAGCAATCTTATTAGCACTTGGGAGACTGAGGCAGGACAGCCATAGAAAAAACTGAAGCCAGCCTGGGTTATAATACAGTGATACCCCAAAAGAAAGAGAGGTCAAAGGGGTGGAGCAAGAGCTACTTCTGCTCATTTAAAAAAGGCACACGGGCTCTCTTCAACTCCAAATTTCTTTGAGTCTCTTAGAGCAGAAACATGTTGGATCCACACTGGTACCTAGACTGCCACTATTCACATAGCTCAGACAGGAGAGCAGCCACAGTAGTATCTGGTGCTTTTGTGACCAGTATGTCACCGAGGAGAATTGAAACACCAAGTGCTCAAGTGGAGGCAGCTTTGACATTTACAATGCCCTCCTTCAGAAGGGTTACTGAGAATAACATATTCATTAGGATTTCCAAAGATAGCCTGCAAGTATATAAACTAACTACTTTCTTTGCTATGGCTCAATTCACTGATTCTTTTAAAACGTTTTTAAAGAGAGTGAGAAATGAAAATCTATTTTAAGTTGCTTGAACAAAAATCATGCGCATTTGGAGGCTGGCAAAATGACCAGCGAGGCACACTGTGTATAATATAGGAAGTTCTGAGAGTCTCAAATGCCATACACCCTGGGAGAATCAGCACAGCCAGACAGTCGTCAGTCCCCTGGAAAAGTAATGCCACGTGTCTTGGGAGAAAGATGACTCAAACATATCCATTCTGGCTTATCTCCAATGAGAACAGGGCCAGGAACACGGTGTCTCTCTTTCCTAATTTAGTTATCTTTTTCCCCAATGCTAAAACATCATATAAGAGCCTACCTGACATTTTGGAGCATTTGCTGTGCTGGGATTGATATTCCGTATTGCCTAAGAGTAAAAAATAAGACGGATAAAAATTACTTTAAGCCACATGGTTTGGCTGTGTAGGCTGACTTATAAATTGTATCCAGACATCTCACCATAGCACAGAATTCCCAAGCTACCCAAGAAACAGCAGGCGAAGGAGGATAGGACCAGTTAAGTCACCACAGAACACACTGCCCCTCACAGTCCAGCAGCACTGAGGAGAGACAGCAAGACTTGATGCCAAGGCAAAGGCAAACTTAGTAACAGTCAGGTAGGCTTTGTTTCTGTGTTAGAGGGAGCTGGGAGAAATGATTTTCAATGTTTCAGTAATAAGACACAGCTGTGGATGGAAGACGTTCACAGGAAGCCAGAGATCTTAAGATGTACCCAATTTACAGATTGCTAAACAAACAGTTCTAAATTAAAATGCAGTCCATTAGCATCAGCACAGAGGAGTCTGACTTTTCAACAACGGGTGAGATGCCACAGTAGGCAGCAGAGAAAAAGCAGCAGAGGCCCCCTCTAAGGAAGGAAGGCCTCTCTGTTCAGAACCCCCCACCCAAGAACGGCCAGAAAAAGCAGCAGAGGCCACGTCTAAGGAAGGAAGGCCTCCCTGTTCAGAACCCAGCACCCAAGAACGGCCAGAAAAAGCAGCAGAGGCCACGTCTAAGGAAGGAAGGCCGCTCTGTTCAGAGCCCAGCACCCAAGAACGGCCAGAGAGCTTCTGTGGAAGGAAGCAGTTTACAAGGAGCAGAATCGGCCCAGGAAACCCTGGTTAGCTGACGTGACAGTGACAGAGGTGCATCTCCAGGTTAACAATGTGAGGACAGTAAGGGAGTTTCTTATTCTGTTAAGAACCTTGATTTTTGGCAGCCCACATGCATATGAAATTGCACTGTACACACACCAATCAGTCACATGGTCACAACAGAATAAAGACAACGAATCGGGCTTTCTTATTTTTATTCCTTGGAACTTGTGAATGCGCCTGTTCTTGGTGTTTTATATAACTGGGAAGTACCCTTCCCTCTGCAGAGTGAGAGATGGAGGGAGGAACACCTGTGTTAGTGTGCTTTCCCTGTGCAGCGATTGTAAGTGTCTTTCAAGACAATCGTCTGCTGGCACTAACCTTGTCAACACACCTGGATCACGGGGGCACATTATAAATGAGCACCAATAGCTTAAGTAGGAGGAGTCTGTCTGAGATTCCACGGCTTAAGTTAATCTTTCTTTAAGGTCAACATTCTAGGAACAGAAGTGTAATGTAAAACTAATTTTAAATATTCACAGTAGCTCTGATTTTAGAAAAGGCAATTTAGGAAGTACAGAAACTATTGTGTTGGTCAACATCTTAGGGGGTGAGGAAAGAAACTTTGTTATTTTACAACCAAAACAAAACTAGAGTCTCTGGGGGAAGGAGATTGTATTTCCTGGGTCCTCTCCTTTTGTACACTCTTGACCACTGTAATACGGTACCATTCATTCAAACAGTTTCTATACAAATTTGAAAAGATCTACTACTTAACCAAAGACCAACTTCCTACTATCATAACAATATCTTAAATACTTGAAGATAAATAAAATAATTGGGTGGGGCTAGGGATTTCCTGAACCCAGGACCCACACATGCTAGGAAAATCTCTCTTACTAGACTACAGCTCAGTCCCAAACCTTTCTTGAAATCATTTCTTCTTATTCAGCCTAATGACCAACATTGTTTTTTGAGGGAACTGGTCTCAAGTTCTTCACTGTCAGGTCCTCCTGCCCCTCAACGTGAAAAAACACACCAAACGAATCTAAGACACAGGATCTTATAAACTCGGGGATAATCTGTATAATGTTTTAAATGAAATTCTTTGACGTAGCAATACTGAAGCATTTGTCATTAAAAAAAAAAAAAAAACAACAATGTTTAACAGTATACTCTACAAATAATTAAATAATTCATTTAAGGTGGAAACTTTTTCTCCAAGGGATGGCCCAGGATTCCTCCATTGTGAAGCTCTCAGAACCAATGTCTGTAACCCACTCACACCTGGGAAGAAGCGTTCCTTCTTAACTGCAATGCCCAGTGCACAGGTGCTTTTCTCTTTTCTTTTTGAAATTGTCATGTAGCTCAGGCTAGCCCTCACATTACAATGTAGCTCAGGCTGGTCCTGAGCTCCTGATCTTTTTGCAATGGCCTCCCAAATTCTGGATGAGAGGGAGAGGTGTGCACCACCACTCTGGCTAATAGCTCTTTATGATGTAGGGCAATGAATTACAGAGCATGTGAGCCAAGGCTAGTCAAGGAACGGGACAAAGACAGGCAGACAGAGCCTACTTTCACAAACCAGACATTCCTTGGTAGCTGATTGAAGCTAAAATGAGAAACACAGACTTGTGGGACGGAAAGCCCAGAAGACAAAGGCTGCACTCTAACCTGTGGTCTCACCTGCCGAAATAATTCCTGTTGTTTCAACCGCAGTCTCTCCTTCTCCATCTGTAACTGCTGCAGCTGTATTTGCTGCTGCTGGTTGGAACTGCCTCCACCCAGGACGCCTCCCTGTGGGCTCTGGGGAGCCAAGGGTGGGGGCTGCTTCACTGGAGCACTCTGAGTGATCCTCTGGTTCATGGCTGAAATGAAACAAAGACTGTCCTCAGAGACTAGAAAAGGATCACTCGAGCATGCAAGGGGGATAGATGAGAAGGCACCATAAAAGTGATGGCTGTGACTCATGGCTGCCACAACTGTTACAGAAGCCTAAGGCAAATGGAACTTGTGTAGCATCAGAGAACAGGAATCAAAGCGGCAAGTTGTACAAATAGATTAAAGAGCCAGCAAGATACTCAGTGGATAAAGGTACTTGCCACCTAAGCCCTATAACATGAGTTTAATCAACAGAGGCCACAGATAAGCACAATTTGATGGCCCACATCTATTTTTTTTAAGTATGCATGTATGTATGTATGTATGTATGTATGTATGTATGTAGAGTACAGTGTAACTGTCTCACACCCCAGATGAGGGCATCAGATTCCATTACAGATGGTTGTGAGCCACCATGTGGTTGCTGGGATTTGAACTCAGAACCTCTGGAAGAGCAGCCAGTGCTCTTAACCACTGAGCCATCTCTCCAGCCCGGATGACCCACATGTACAATCCCAGCACTCCCGCTGTAAGGCAGAAGTAGGGGATCTCCCGGAAGCTGGTGGGTTACATAATCTAGGTTTCACAGAAAGAGAGAGACCTTCATATAGACCCTGCGGGGAGGAACGCCCTCACAACCAAACCACAGTCATTAAAACAAAGGATATGACTGAATCAACAGTTCAAAGACCACTTTCTGAGAACTTGACCAACAAGATAACCAACCCTGATTGTTAATGTATTTCCATAGTGAATGTGCTATGGGGACCTGGAGCGTGCACTTTCCAAGAGAACCTGCAAGCAGCTTTGCTATTGTTCAGTTTGCTGTAGTTTTCTTGGCCTGGTTGTATTTTGCTTGGTTGGAGACAGGGTTACATTCTCTAGAAGAGCTGGCCTGTCACTCACTACAACTCCAGCTTACCTTCTGTCTCTGGTGATCCTTCTGCCTCAGCTTCCCCAGTGCTGGGACTGCAGAAACAAAACACCATTCCCAGCCCAGTCTGTTGTCACCAAGTGTGCTTTATAGTAACGTAATCTATTATCACCAACAGTAATAAAAAAAAAAAGTGTAAAAAACTTGGTCATTTTCTATATTTTAATACATGAAATGCTTATGGGGTTTAGGTTCTGTTTTGATGCTTGTCATATTTCATAATCCCAGAACTTCTCAAAAATGAAAGGTCATTTTCTAGCACTATTCATCTATTTATTGAATAGTTTTTAGGTTCTAATAGTATTTTTTGTTTTGTCTGCATATATGTCAGTGTGCCACATGTGTCCTGTGCCTATGGAGGCCAGAAAAGGGGCAATGGCCCCCTGGAACTGGAAATACAGATGGTTGCGAAGCACGGTGTGGATGCTGGGAATCAAGCGTGGTCCTCTGGAGGAGTGGAAGGCGCTCATCCTGTGTCACCTGCCGAACCACTTGTTCTCTTTCAATTAATTATTAAATTAAGTATATCTGTGCACTACTTGTGTGTCTGGTGCCCTCAGAGGTCAGAAGTAGTTGTTGGATCCCCTGGAACTGGAGTTATAGATGGTTTCAGGTCACCTGTGGATGCTGTAAGAACAACCAGTGCTTTTTATAAGAGAAACAAGCTACATAAAACCTTGAGCTGTAAGTAGGAGTGACAAGAAGGAGAGCACTGCATTGACAGTGGCTATCCATGAGTTTAGCTGGGAATACCGTTTCCCAGGGACCTAATCACAGGTTTGACTGAAATCTGCAGGGACAAGGTGAGTTGAGTGGGAACACCCTTTCCTCAGGTCCCTGTCATTATAGCACTGGGACAAAACTCATAGAGGCTTCCACCAGCCAGAATGGTGCTTAAGTATCACCAGGCTACACACTGGGTACAATACACAGACTTACTGCCAGCCTGAAGATGATGTTGTGGAGCCAACTCGTCCTAAACAATATGTTCAAGTCGTGAATCAGACTAAAGAACTATCTTATTAAAACATTTAGATTTGAGTCTGATGCTTCCTGTGGACATTGTTCAGATTCTGTTTTGAACAAACTACATATTTTTATATCATGGCTGTGTGTGTGTGTACACCAAGAGACACTCTTATATACGAATGAATATATATAATCTTAAAAATTACTTTTAAAAGCTGACTGCTCTTCTGAAGGTCCTGAGTTCAAATCCCAGCAACCACATGGTGGCTTACAACCATCTGTAATGAGATCTGATCCCCTCTTCTGGTGCATGAAGACAGCTACAGTGTACTTACATATAATAATAAATAAATCTTAAAAAAAAAAAAGCTGAGGCCAAGAGCAAATGCCCACTGGAAAGAAAAGTGTCTTTAGTTGTAATTAATTGAAAGAGAACAAATGGTTCGGCAGGTGACACAGGATGAGCGCCTTCCACTCCTCCAGAGGACCACGCTTGATTCCCAGCATCCACACCGTGCTTCGCAACCATCTGTATTTCCAGTTCCAGGGGGCCATTGCCCCTTTTCTGGCCTCCATAGGCACAGGACACATGTGGCACACTGACATATATGCAGACAAAACAAAAAATACTATTAGAACCTAAAAACTATTCAATAAATAGATGAATAGTGCTAGAAAATGACCTTTCATTTTTGAGAAGTTCTGGGATTATGAAATATGACAAGCATCAAAACAGAACCTAAACCCCATAAGCATTTCATGTATTAAAATATAGAAAATGACCAAGTTTTTTACACTTTTTTTTTTTTATTACTGTTGGTGATAATAGATTACGTTACTATAAAGCACACTTGGTGACAACAGACTGGGCTGGGAATGGTGTTTTGTTTCTGCAGTCCCAGCACTGGGGAAGCTGAGGCAGAAGGATCACCAGAGACAGAAGGTAAGCTGGAGTTGTAGTGAGTGACAGGCCAGCTCTTCTAGAGAATGTAACCCTGTCTCCAACCAAGCAAAATACAACCAGGCCAAGAAAACTACAGCAAACTGAACAATAGCAAAGCTGCATTAAAAAAAAAAAGCTAAAAATAAATATACCCCTGTTTCTTACCACCAACTTCTAGAAGACCGCTCTAAACAGAATCAGTACCACAACAGTGACCCTCACTGCTGACTGCAGCACGCAACTAAAGCTGGATTGGTCAGCATGGATCTTCAGAACTAAGCTTAGCTGACTCTCGAAAGACACCAAAAGCAGAAAGACACCAAAAGCAGAAGAGACAGGACATCAAAAGCCCAGGCAGGACACAGCAAACTGAGATGGTCGTGTGACGGAGTGGGGGTGGGCGCCCTCTCATGCGCTCACCTCGCAGTGCTGTCTGGACACAGCTCACTCACCTCCTGGACATCTTGGACAACAAGACACAGGAGACACCAGTATACTCACACGGGGCGCAGCAGGGACCCCACAAGCAGCAAAGAAGACACAACACACTTTGTTTCCAGGGAGAGGGGGCGGAGCAGTGAGAGACAGACAGAGAAGCTCTTCAAATTTCTTCCCTGAAAAACAGCTCCTGAACCACCTACACCCACCTCCAGTTTTAATCAACTCAAAAATAGGCAAAGAGAAAATGTCAAAAACAAAAACGTGAACAAAAACACCACATACACACTCCCCGCTAAAATCCTGTCTGAGCTACTTGCACGGCAAAGGGTAACTGCCCCTAACTGCATTTCAATCTGTCTGACAGCAAACCAAACTACCCACGACTGTCGATAAAGGGCCAGGGCTCTCCACAAGTCTCCTTAGGCTATGAGTTTTCAGACTTAAGGTCACTTTTAAGGGGCAAGTGGGGAGCCAGGCGACCTGAAGTCAATCCTGGAGGACCACATGGTGGAAGGAAAGAACTGACTTCCGAAGTTGTCCTCTGATCAAGCATGCACTGGATAAAAATGTGATACAAATTTAACTTTTAGGTTTATAAAATCAGGTTTATAAACTCTCAAAACCATAGACTACTACTATAAATTACAGTGCTGGGCAGTGGTGGCGCATGCCTTTAATCCCAGCACTTGGGCAGCAGACACAGGCGAATTTCTGAGTTTGAAGCCAGCCTGGTCTACAGAGTGAGTTCCAAGACAGCCAGGGCTACACAGAGAAACCCTGTCTCAAAAAAAACAAAAATAAAAAAGAATTACAGAGGCGCTCGTCTTAGCTGCAGGATCATTAATTTCTAGTAACTTTAGTAAGTATAAAATTTAAAGCGTGAATTTTTTGTAACAAAAACATTAATCTACATTAATTCTTTTGAGGAAAAAAAAGGCATTTATGCTTGTTGAAGGAATGACCTTCTAAAACTACAGAAGAAAGAAATTTTTTTGTTGATTTTAAAGTACAAAACGCTCAGGGCTGGCTGTTAACATGATATAAGGGGCTGAATCAGCTACAAAAAAATTGCAGTAAGTTGGCACAGTAATTAATCTGCCCATCTGGCATTTTATAATACTGGTATTTCTCACTATGGAAATCTGTGGCATAGAAGGGATCAGGATCCACAGCAGGTGGTGGTACATGTCTGAAAATAGAGGCCAGTCTGGGCTACACAGTGAGATCCTGCCTCAAAGAGCTGGAGGGCGGGAAGGTAGGTGAATCATGCCCTTAACTAAGGTTATTATCAATGTATAGCTGGCTTGCCAACACTTAGTAAACCATACATCTAAGTCAGTAGTGATTTTCTTTTAACTAAGATAACTGAAGTAGCATCGAGACAGTGTTATTTTGAAAGGCCAGCTATACTGATGTGAACCAAGCTGGCAATCCACCTGCCTCCCAAGTGCTAGGGTTAAAGGCCCACTACACTCAGGCAAGTATTCCTATCCTTAACTGATTAGAATACGGACAACAATTAAGTAATTCAATCCATATCCCCTCCAACCTTCAAAAGGCTGACCTTTCCCCCCAGCAGCACGATTCGGATGGAACAAAAAGAAAAAGAAGCCAACAAAGCCGAATATCTCAGTGCACACCTGTGTGATCCAGTACACAGGAGACTGAGGCTAGGGTAGTGTCCTGAGAATAGGCCTCACAGACAGACAGACAGACATATTTGAAAGAAGAGCCCTCCCCTTAGCACCTCCTTCTGCACTCTGGAGAAGGAGATGGGAACTGGGATGAGATAGAGGGTGTGTTCTAACTGGTCTTCAGCTTTCTACCCACAGCTGCCACGTCACGTTTCTCCCTAACTATGGAAATGAGGTTGACAGTCTTATTTGGAAGAAAGGGTCAGACAGTGACAGACACTCAGTGGATTAGAGCACGTGTTAGACTCATAGCAGATTCCCCACCACATGGGCTTATCTCTGATTTCCACTTGATGCATTGCTATGGTGCCTTTCACCACAGCCAACCTCTGCCTGCCCGCCCCCCCCCCCCCCACACACACACCCTGGCCTGCGGCTCCTTTCCTTTTATTTTCCCCTGTCCTGTTTCTTCACCTTACTATTCCTTCACTGTGGGACACGGTAAATAACTAGTCCTGTCCTGAGCTGGTGACATGCTGCTGAGGGACAGACTAGAGTGTACGGGCTGACATTCTGAGGTGACCTGGGGTCAGGGTCACAAAGGAAAATGACAAGCAGTAAGACTAACGTTTGAGAGCACCCTAGTCGGACCCCCCAAATTTGCGACTTCTTTGAGTCTTTAAGCAGTAACTAGCCCATCTTCAGCACTGTTTAAAGTTGATGCAATCAGAATCTGAAACTCAACCTTTTTCTTTTTGAAACATTATTTACTGGGGGTGGGGGAATATAAGCAAACTGCCTGCCAACTTAAAAGGAGTCAGTTCTCTCCTTCTACCACGTGGGTCATAGGGATTGAACTCAGGTCACCAAGGCAGGTAAGCTCCTTTAACAATGAGCCATCTTGCTGGCCCCCAGAACTATTTGGATATTTAATAATCTTTTTTTTTAATTAATTAATTTATTATATGTAAGTACACTGTAGCTGTCTTCAGACACTCCAGAAGAGGGAGTCAGATCTCTTTACGGATGGTTTTGAGCCACCATGTGGATGCTGGGATTTGAACTCAGGACCTTTGGAAGAGCAGTCAGTGTTCTTACCCGCTGAGCCATCTCACCAGCCCCCTTGGATATTTAATAATCTTATGTATCAAAGTACTCATGTCAAGAAATGCTTAAGGTAAAGAAGGGCTGGGAGATTGACAGGACTTACTTATGGCAGTTGTTGTGTCATGGTGGTCTCATGTAAGTTCTAAATGTAGAAAAAGGCAGGTCTGTGACAAGTTCACCTTTAGGCAGTGGGGCCAACCCTGCTAAGGACACCAGTATAGTCTGCTCTGCTCCACCAGCAGCACCCCTCATCCTCACCAGCCATTTGCCAGGACTTTTCCTGGAGATAGGGCTTATCGCTAGATGAAAGATTAACATAACAGAGCCTGGCTCCTCTTCAAAGTAAGCCCCAGCTGTGCCCAAAAGGCCACAGTAGGCCTTATGTGGCTGGCCTCTGAAAACCAGAGCCCTCAGCATCCAGTTGTTAACTGCACGCAAGGGTCCAGATGCAGATGTTTCTTTCCTTTTTCCTATGCTTGATATCTCACACAGTGCACAGATATGCAGAAGGGCAAAACTGTCATATATGTGAAGTAAAAATAATCAATTCATTTAAAAAAAAGGGGGTGGGTGGGGGGGGGGGGGATACTTTTAACCCCAGCATTCAGGAGGCAAAAATCAGAGATCTCTTTGAGGCCAGCCTAGTCTACATAATGATTTCCAGGCCAGACAGGGGTGCACAGCAAGACCTATCTGACACAAAACAAAAACACAAGCACAGATTCCTCATGTTTGAACTAAAAGTGCTTTACTCACTGAGCCATCTATATCCCTAGCCTAAAATATGACATAATTTAATATCGGCACAAATACAACAAGACCCATATTCTTTAATGCAGTTAAAAAGCCACCAGCCTCTTGTAGCAACCAGCATTAACATTGACAGAGACTCATCTTTCACAAGCATATGCTAACCATGCATAAAAAACAAGATGTAAAAAACACACACACCACACACAAATCTAAATAAGTGGGAAGTTGCTATTTGAAGCGGGCAATACATTATAGCTTCTCCTCCATCCTAAAAGACTGAAAGACCTTTCTGCCTTTCTGTTTGGCTAGCTAAGACTTAGTCGTTGTCTTACTATGGATCTGGAGAACACAGAGAAGCAAACTCCACATGCATGGAAGCAATAGCTGACACCATGTGCTTGTATCTGCATGGCCCCAGGGTCAGAAACGAGAGGGGGCAGTTTATATTTCTTTGGCAGAGATAAAACACTACCCATTACAGCAAACTTTGGGTTTCAAGGCAAGAGTGAACTCCAGCAGCTAACAGCTTGCTTCTCTCTGCTGTTACTCTACATCAGAGAAGCCCACTAAGTTCTTCTCCCCGCCCCCTCAGTTACACTCCAGCTCTGACTGAAAAGGTCTGGAACAGATTACAAACCGGGCCACAAAATAAAAGGCTCTGGCATGCAGTCAAGCCTGTCTGGAATACACATACACAGTAGGCCCGAGAAGGGGAAGGGATGGCAGGGAGGAGGGGACCTTAGTCGGGATCTCTGTCACTTGCATGTGCTGGGGTGTGTGTGTGTGTGTGTGTGTGTGTGTGTGTGTGTGTGTGTGTGCGCGCGCGCGTATATTTTTTTTCCCACCCCAAAATACCCACTCTTTCCTTAAAAACCCAGCTGTAGGTATGATCAACAGATAAAACTAAGTCCACAGCCAAGATTCTCTTCACTGCTAATGCTTTTCCCACTTTCTTCTTTCTCTCTCTCTTAAAAACAACACACACACCACGGGCACACACATACACAGTTAAAAGTTACAGGGAGTGGTACAGCACAATTCTTCCAAGCTTTCCAAGGGCAGATGAACTGAATCATCAAATATGCTTTAAGGAAATGTGGCTCTTATCATTCCGTTTGACACTAGTGCAGCATTTAAGGATTTCCTACCTCAAAGTGTCCTGCTTGAACCACAAAGGTTTATTCAAGTATTAACAGAATTTGAAGTTGCAAACTGCTAACATGTATGTTGCTTTCTTAACACCACAATGGGTCTTGAAGCACAAACACTATCTGTCAAATATGATGGCCTAGGCTACAACCCCACCTTTGATTTTTCTGGAGGAAGGGGTGAAGGGCGCGAGGGGGAGGGGGGCACTTAACTAGCCAATAAAGCTGACATTTGAGGTAAATCCAAACACTGCTTTTTATTGTTGTGCTGTCTGTTTCCAAGTAAACAGATGGCACTGGAGGATTGTATCTGAGGCTCTAAGTCTCTCTCCGGGGAAGTTATTTTTACTCGGCCTCAGCGTTGTGTTTTAGTGGCATTCACAGAGTTAACTCTCCTTTCCAGTAAAGCCCGTGGCGTGGTCAGGTCAGCCCCCGGGAAGCTTCAAAGGCTCCACACGGTGTCTGACTGCTCAGGTCCGAGTCTGACCCGTTCACTGGTCCGCACATTGTTTCCATTAAGCAGCACCAGGCGGGGCCGAGACGAGTGCTCAAACCACATTATATGTTCCTTTTGAGCTCCATTTTCCATGCTTTGCAAGGAAAAGTTCAGAAAGCCAACAGATGAAACTACAAACAGGACAAAAAGGCCGCGAGTGGGAATGGAGACCCTTAGCTACCCGAGCACATTGGGAGGAGGCCTCTGCTTTGCTTCCCATTTCCTAAGTAAAGAGTGAAGGAAAAGACCTTAATGTAAAACTATGTTAAAAAGCCCCACCAATTGTAAACCGCTTTCCTTAGGCCTGTTCTCTTGCTCAGAGCCTTTCTCTACCTTCAGCCCTGATGGTGCAGCACACGGAGCACGCATGCACATCTCTGGGGAAAACAAACTCAGTTCCAGTTTGTAGAACACAGCGGGCATGTTTCCAACAAGATCACCACATGAATGAAGCAATGACTCCGGCCTGGAGCTTTACTGAATTCACCACCCAGGCTCAGGCTGGAATGCTAATTTGGACCTAGATTTCTTAGGTTTAAAAAAATGAAACACTTAAACAAAAAACAGCAAAAACCCAGCAAGGAAAGAAGTTGGGTATACAGCATTTGCTACTAAAGGTGTTGCAGATTCTGTTTTGTTTTTTTAAGTTTTCTTAAGTCTCCCTAGCCCCCACACTAACATCAAAATAACCACAAAGGTTCTGAGTAAACCTTTACCAAAACGAGGGTCCAGCCTTGGGTCCAGCCAGGATGTGGTCTTGTTCTTATGGTTTATGTAGTAAACTTCTCCATCCTGAGTCATGGCTTGCTCCCATCCATCAGGAAGAGGTCCTACAAAACAGAAATCAGACTAGTTGGTTTTGATCTGGTGCACCTCAAAAAGTTGAGAGGTGCTCCTTTAAAAAAGAACAGACACAATCAGATAAAAAGCAGTGCATTAAGACAGATTACAGCCTATGTAAGAGAAAATAAGGCAGGGCCACCTAACTGATTATCCACCAGGAAAATCAAATCATTGTGAAAATCAAATCAGTAGTGAAATTGGCATCCCCAAAGGCACAGGTGAGAACTTTAAGTGGTCAGACTAAAAGCACACTTTAGCTGACAGCCACGGTCCATTATTTACGGGACTACCTCACACCAAGAAACCCAGACTATAGATTCAACTCCAAGTACTGGACTACAAAGTCTGCTAGCACGAGAGGATTATAGCTGAAATTGTGAGTGTGCTGGCAGGACAGAGAGTTTTTGAAAGGTGACACCTACTGTGAGGTAAAAAGAATGTCCTATTTTCATAGAAGTAAGGAAGTGTCTGCGAAGTATCGAATGGAAAGAGCCCAGAATGAAAATGATGGGTGGAAGAAGCACCCACATCACCCACGAGACACACAGACCAACCAAACCTCTAACCAAGAAGGCGGCTCACTCCGGAGGTATTTTTGAAAATACCTTTTAAAAGGTCAGAGTCCTGAGACACTGAGTGACTGAGACACACGGTGATTTCTTAGTGCTTGCTCACCTGACCTCTGGCCACCATCCCGCCATCAGCCATCAGCCAGAAGAACCAGCAGCTCCATCCTGGCCTCTGTGCTCAGAGTCCACCCTAAAGACTGCACTAATGTTCTGTTTAGCTCGTCTGAGAACCCATCAGCCCAAGGGAAGCAACAGGCAGTGACCGTTCATTTCCACTTTTAAAACCACACAATGATTTCACCTTGTCCCCACACAGATGAACAATCAGGTGTGCCCAGGGTAGTCTGAATTCATGTTCCACTTCTGTTTCCATTTCTGCTTCCTGGCACTATAAATCTGCTAGCCCAAACTCTTGTCTGCATTCCTAGATTACAAGAAACTGTCAAGCTTTTGCTCATTGTTAATTTCACTAAGAATGGTAGCTTTACAAGAACTAAGTGCAAGTCAGGTATAGTCCCTACACACATGCAATCTCAATGATTCAGGAGACTGAGGCCACTTCACACAACCACAAATTCAAAGCCAGCACTAATTTAGTGAACCTTATCTTTAAAACAATTTTAGAGGGTAAGCAATATAAGCCAATGGGTGAGATCTTGCGCAGTACATGTTAGATCCTGGGTTTGATTTCTAGTTTTGAAAACAAACATGGGCTGGAGAGATGGCTCTGCGGTTAAGAGCACCGACTGCTCTTCTGAAGGTCCTCAGTTCAAATCCCAGAAACCACATGGTGGCTCACAACCATTCGTAACAAAATCTGACGCCCTCTTCTGGAGTGTCTGAAGACAGCTACAGTAATACTCACATATAATAAATGAATATTTAAGAAAAAAAAAAGGAAAAGAAAACAAACATTAGTTCAGAAAGTTTTCTACTAATATCAGTCTACCATTCAAAAGTTGAATGAAAACCTTGAAAGAGAGTTACAGATGTGAATGAGGGTGCAAGATAAGTTGGAATTGCATTTTCTCTCCCCTTATCAATTAATTACAAATGAAACCATGTATTTACCTTAAAGATAACAGCCTTATGTGCACTCCATATCAAAATGTAACTTTAAAGCAGAAAAAACTACCTATTTATCTCTGTCTCTCACATGTGCTGTGTAGAACTAGAACGTTGTGTGGACACAGGCTGAATTATAAACAGGTAGGTATGATGCTCGGCTACAGCCCTGAGGTCAGGTGCTCACCTAGCCAAAACATGTCCAAGAGTGTCAGTCAGCCAACGTGTTCACAGATGAAAATAAAGATCTGTAACTAAAAAAATTCAGGAAAACAATACAATCTGGACTTCAGTAGACGTGGTCCTGAAGGGGAGTTTGGTCCATTGGGTGTAGAAAAGATGATGTTGTTTTCAAAACTAGACGACCATGCCTGATTCCTCATACCAAAGTCATTTAGGTGAGACGATAAATATTGAAGGGAAAAGAAGATGGAGAACGAGACCAATATTTTAAATGAGATGAAAGAAGAGGGTTTAAAAAAAGGCAGAATTAGAATAAACAAGAAAAACGATTAAAAATAATTTAAAATTTAGATTTATCCTCAGGAAAATACAATTTTATACAGAATTTGCCAATATTATTTGATCTATAATTATCTTCTAGAACAAAATCTAACTTCTTGAAGTATTTTAAACAACTTAAGATAAAATAGACTGCAACACAGGAGACTCAACCTCCTGTTCCTGCCTGTGTGGTCTTGCCTTGGTAATAATTCAGGAAAACTATTTGCATTTCTACCCAACAGCAAAGTCTTCACCGACCCTGTGTTAGACCAGCCCCTCCTCACCTGCCTGAGTCAGAAATCGCAGAGGACAATGAGAGGCTGGCCGCACACATCCTGGGCATAGTAACTGCCTTAGAAAGTACTTCCAGGAGGAAGTGGCTCTAAAATCTAGGCCAATTTCAAATGAGTATATGCTGCTGTCACTACACAGCAGGCAGTTCTGCACTCTTTGCAAGCAACTATTAACTCAATTAAAAAGCTCACAACCTAGAAACAATTATCTACCACCTAAGTCAGAAAGTGGCAGACTTGGGACTCAAAGCCAGTCGAGTTCTCTAGAACACTGCAAACTTGACCAACAGCAGTCAAAGCTGCTCTGCTCATTTTTTAAATTTCTTTCTGAAACTTGAAAACATCTCAGACATTATGGGTTATATAGACCACTTCCCCTTTAAAGCATTGCACAAGTTAATACTAAGTCCCTCTCCCATATTCAGAATGTGGAGGGGGGAGGAGGGGGGGAAGAGAGGGAGGGAGAGAGCGAGCGAGCATAAAATCCTTTTGCCTCAATTTCTGTAGTATCATTTTTCTGCACAAGCTTAGATGTTTGAATCTAAAACAATCACAAACAAACTGATGAACCCAAGTGCCCAATGTATTATCAGAACCCCACCCTACCCCCATGACTCTCAAATGTCACTGAGGCCTTGCTTGGTGTGCCTCAGCACCCTTCTAGACTGCCAATGGCAGTGAGAGACAAGCACGTGGACCACATACTGAAAGCTCAAGGTGGAATCCTGCTGCTTTCCAGTGTCCTATATCTTGAGCTTACAACTTGGCCTATTCTTGGCTAAACATTTATTAACCTTCTAATCTTGGGCAAGCTCCTTAACAGTGATGGTTCCTTTTATCTTCAGAATGTAGATGAACACGCCTAAATAAGGAAGAAAGCTCCACACAGAATGCTTATTGTAGGTGCTCTAGAACAAAGTGGTCCTGCTTCTAGAAAAGCAACCACTCTGGTCCACTGAGTCATCTCTCCAGCCAAGAGTCGTGTTTGTTTGGTTTTAATGGAATTCTCAGAATGTTCAGAAGACTCCAAACTCCTCCCAGGTATTGTGACGTGTCTTCTGTCTGTTCCTGGACTCTGCTGTGTTTCAGGTCTCAGCAGGTGCTCTCACAACTAACCTACCTTTCCTTCCCTCTCACTAAACTGTTCACCAGGTCCAAAATCAAGCACTCCTTCTCCCATTCACTACTTACACCCTGCCATCCTCCATGACTCCAAATGGCCTCCTTGCTAACTTTGACTGGCTCCTCCAGTTGACGTCACTGTTTTCCCAGCATATGGCTCAATGGGAAAACCATACCCTGCTTGGATTCTTTCCCTTTCCTCCGCATAGATGGGGGGCTCCCCCTTGAGTCTACCTAGGCCCACGGCTACAGGAGCTACAGAAAAATCCACGAGAGGCTATCTCCCTCCAGCCCTTCATCACTTAAGGTTGTAACTAGTTATCCTCCCCTTTGCCGTTTTAACAACAGGAAAATATAATGTGTCTGTCTATAACCTGCTCTTGTGATTTAAGCAGTGGCTGGCATGCAGGAAGGGCTTGAATAATGGCCGAGGGTGGGAATGAAACTCTGCTCCCCTTGGTGAGCCCTTCGCGACAGCCATCATCTACTGCTTCCTGCGTTTGCTCTGCTGGCTCAGCAAGGGAATCACCTGTGTAACTCTGTTGTGATTTTGTTACAGAAAAGGCAACATTTGCTGGTATTTGTTGAATCAATGACTTTGGAAGGGCAGTGTCTAGTCTCAAGGGACAGCAGTGACAACTGTCAAATCTCACATATTAGTATCATGGAATACCAGAGCACCTGGGACATGCCACTCACGAAACTCAGGCTCAGATAAAAACACTGCTGTACTCATGGCATCCTGACCTTGTCCACACCAGCACTCCTCCCTTCACGAGCTAACTCGCCAAGGGGCTGGAAAGATGGCTTAGAGGTTTAGGGTACTGGCTGCTCTTCCAGAGGACCTGGGTTGGGTTTCCAGCATCCAGATGACGGCTCACAACCATCTCTAACCCAGTTCTGGGGGATTGATAGCCTCTTCTGGCTTCCAAGGTTACCATGTTACACAGACATACATGCAGGTAAAATACCATACTCATTTTAAAAAAGAAAAGTGACTTGAGTCCCAGTTGAGTGGGCATGGGTACAGGCTTGGAGAGGACAACCTCAGGGGCCACACCAATGAAGAAAAATGACTCCTTCCCCAGCAGCCAACTGCCAGTGCCCCTCCTCACACCCATGCTGGAATATGAACGGGCTTCATCTTCTGCAAGTTGCCACAGGCTGTTGTGTGAGCTTTTGCATTTAAGAGCCATGTCAGGTCCACAGCGCTCACAGCATAGCAGCATTTCACAACACTCCTCCCTATTCTTTTGGCTCTTATAGTTTTTCTACCCCATCTTAAATGATGTTCCACAAGACTTAAGAGGACATGGGTCTGTTATGTATGTCCCACTTAGGGTTATGCATTAAGTATCAGTTTTGAACTTAATTCAACAGCTCAGTGATTTGGTAAGATCAGTTTTCTCAAAGCGCTCATGTAGACTTCAAACTGGCAAAGTAAAACAATCTCTTTCGTTAACACCAAAGGAAAGTTTTACCCACTGATTATTCTTACATAAATGGTTTTTATGTAAAAAAATATGTAATATACTGCAGGATTTAATCCATTTCACTTACATTCCTGTCTATATATGGTAGTCTAGATGCCATTTTTGAAAAATTAACATCTTAAATCTTTCACAAATACTCCTTCCATGAGTCACAAAAGCTGTTGGAGCAATAGTGACCAGAAGGATTTAAAAATCGGTGGAAAAGACAAAAATAAAATCCTAGGACTAACCGAGGGAGGAAATAAAACAGGATTTCATTTGGTCCTCAAATGCAAATAATTTAATCTCTTTCCACAAAGTTTCCAAAACATCTACAAAAAATACTGGAGAATAAGTTTAACATGGACATTTCTATCTTCGAGTCTTAATATTTAACGACTTGTTTTCCTCAGGAGAATTGGCTAATGGCAATTAACACAGGGACAGCTTCCCCTGGCGTTCTCTGAGTTTGCTCCTGCTCTGCTCTTTCCCCTGGAGGGCCAGGTAACAAAAGTTTACATTTGTTGCTTTTACAAGATCAGAATTTACACCTAACAGTAACTATCAGAGTTCAAATAACTCCTAAATATATGGAAAGCATTGCTGATGCGTGCTCCCAGGACAGATCAAGGGTGCTCCCTTTGGTTGAACTCAAAGCTTGGAAATGTCTCACCTGCAATAGTTAGATCTCAAAGCAAACAAAAACCCTGCAGCAAGGTATCTAGCACCAGCCTATAACCCTTGATACTTGGGACACAGGGAGAAAGGTCCAAAGTCCAAGCCTAGTCTGGGTTATAAAATCCTATCAAGGCTGGCTAGATAGACCCTAAAAGCTCTGGCTGAGCTCAGCTCCCAGCACCCACTCCAGACCCAGGGATCCAGGGCCTCTTTGTATGCAAGTGATACAAATATATACACTCACACACACATAGTAAGTCAAGAAACAAAAATTTAAAACTGTTGATTAGAAAATAAAAAGATTAGCAGGATGGTTTAGTAAATAGGGTCCTGCTGTCAAAACTAAAACCTGAGTTTGGTCCCCAGGTCCCACATAGTAGGGGAAAATGATTCCCACAAGCTGTGCACCACACCCCCCCCCCTATTTTGGAAGGGGACGAGAGAGGGGGAGAAGGGGAAATAGGGAGAGGAAGAAGGGGTAGAAGAGAGGGAGAAAGCAGCATTATTAAAGACACTGAAAAACAATTAACCAGTGTCCACCCCAGCATTCAGAAGCCAGGTCAAGATATATTCCAAGTTTGAGGCCAGCTTGGTGCTGCAGTTGGATCTGCATCAAAAAACAAACAAAACACAAGAAAGTTACTTACAAATTCAACTCAATACAACTACTCTGGTATGTACAAAAGGAGAAAAGAAAACTTGAGTAGCAGCACTGGGCTATGTCAAAGGCCCTGATCCAGAGTGCATGAGCAGCTCTGAGCAGAGTAAAGTCAGCTTTGTGCTGGCTAGTGTCAGGATTAACAAGCTTCAGGATTCCTGGTACTGGAGACTAAGGCCATCTGCAAACTGACTGGCCATTTTATCTTTGGGTGATTGACAGTTTCTATTTCAGCAAGAAGTTTGAAAATCTTTGTGCTTCTTTCAAGCTGCTTATTTGCACTTATAGAATGGGGGTTGGGAGCAGGAACAGGATGAGCTGGGGGGGTCAGTGCTGGGAATAAAATCTTGAGCAAGGTTCTATAAGTACAATAAGTCCAATCCTTGACCCACATTATTATGTAAGAATAGTGGTTAGTTCTAAATTACTAACCAAGGTGCATGAATGGTTGGGTTTCCAGTTCAGCAATAAAGTCTAAGCCTGGCTCAAATGAAGTCTTGGGTTTGATCCACAGCACAAAAAATAAATTAATAAAAATAAAATAAAATAAAATAAAATAAAACAGGCTGTTAAAGCAAACCAAATCCCCCCCAAACACAAACACACCACCACCACCACCACCATCACCACCGCTGCCGCCTTTCGACATAGGTCTCATATAATCCAGGATGGCATCTGAACTATGTGGCTGAGCTAGTCTTAATGCCTGACCTTCCTGACACCATCTGCAGAGTAAAGGGTTGGTTATACAGGCTGAACACCACTTCTAAGGGTTACAGATGACCATGTTTATGCTAATGTAGCTCCCCAAGACCACGCTTCTTCCCTCCCTGTCTTCCTACCTCCTCTTTTGTAAACACCCCAAAACTTTTCCCATTTCAACTTGTCATTTCTCAGATTATCTGAATTGCCTTGTATGAAAAGAAAAACATAGCCATTTTACTTAAAAACTTTGTGAAGAGTTATTTGTGAGATGTCAGGAATAACTAACAAGACAAATAAATTGGTTCCTTATTGCACTGACTGTGGGCTTCACTCAAATATTATTCCTGCTTGAATTTTTACTAATACAGTCTTGTTAGCATAGTACTACACTCATTAATATAGTGTTACGATGTTGAGATTTTATCTTAAAATAACCAAAAGGAAAAAAGATATCTGAATATGCAACACTGTACTGTCTGATTAAAGTAGAAAATAAGCTCACTACTTAACTAAAAAGCTTAAGGCCTTGATCACAGAAAGCTTCAAAGAAACAGTTCATCTTTGTCATGGTTGACAGGTGTTTTAAATTACTTTAAATGAAGTAATAACCAGCTACCAGTAATTACAAATAGTTTATAAAATATTAATCTTTTTTATACCTTTTGTTTTTTGAGATAATCTAATTATATCATTACCCCTTTCCCTCCAAATCCCCATATACCCCAATCAGGGTTGCCTTTCAAAGACACATGCCTCTAGATTGAAATTTTAACAGACCATTATGCCCATCATTTTACGTGGGCACAAGGTTAGCTGAGATTAAAGCTTCCTGGGGGTTGCAGCTCAGGGTAAGGGCACGAGCAGGGATTTGTTTTGATCTCCTGGTCCAAGATTGTATAGCTCTTCTAATTTTCATTTCAAAACATTTATTTCACTCTGAAATGTCTACATGGAGAAGGACTAAAATATTCTTTAATTTATGTGAAGTAGCTGGGGATGGTAGCTCACATCTCAGCACCTGAGAGGAAGAAGATGAAGGAGTTCAGAGCCAGCTTTGGCTACTTAGTACAAGGCCAGGTAGGGATACACAAGACATGATCTCAAATGAGAGTATGTATGTATGTGCTGAAGCCCCAGTGTAAGTGGAGGAGGGGAAGACGGGGGCTGGGGGAGTGGACACGGGGACAATGTTCAGTGGAAGAGTCTTTCCCACATCTGGGTGAGGCCAGGAACTCAATTCTCTATTGGGAGAAAACAAAAAACCTCCAGATTTAGTCACACCACACACACCACCAGTGTCATCAGCACTGAATAGACCAAGTAGCATGGTCTCTGGCTAAAATTTGTTTTATTCTGGAGACTTCCACATATAATAGGCTCCCACGATCCCCAAGTTTTAGGTGCATTGATTAAACCATCAATGTATAAAAAAAAATTAAATAAAAAATTAAAACTGTATATTAAAATGTATAGATATTTTGTTACTTCACAGTAATCCAGTATAACCAACTACTTACATGGTTAGAGACCATTTACAGCACACACTAGTTTAAAGCTTGCCATTTAAAACACTCCTGTATTCTATAGGTGACCTGGACAGTTCTGACTTGGTATCCCTGGAGTCTTGAACACAATTGTGTGTGTGTGTGTGTGTGTGTGTGTGTGTGTGTGTGTGTGTAGGGAGCACTAGGTCTCACTGCAGCCATCCCCCTGCCTCTGCTCTTGCAGTGTTGGCTTCCTGGCATGTGTCATTACACAGCTTCCTTCTGAAGTAGTTGGTGATTATATTTTTAAGGCCTTTGTTTCAGCACAGCTGTAGACCTATCTCTTCCTAGCTCACTGTACCGTCTAACCACAAAGTCCTCCTTAAAGGACAGTGTAATTACTAGAAACAAATCTCTATGAGCAAACCATAGTTTCTGGTCTCCAATGTCACCCTGTCCTCTTTTGTCCCCTCTGCCACTTATCACATGGTTTAGAGACTAGGAGTGGGGTCTTAAGAGCTCCTAGCAAGTTCTAAATACAGACTTCTATCACCTGAAAACCAGCTGCTGTTACACCTCTGACTCTCAGTGGGAGGCTGCAGGGGAGAACATAGGGCTCAGCTGGTAAAGCCTCCCAAGCTTGATACTTGAGCTCAACTCTTAGACCTGAGGCAGAAGAGAATCCAACCCCAAACCTTATGCTCTGACACACTGAAGCCTCTCCCCCATACATAATAACAAACAATCAAAATATAATTTTTATTGACGGGCATGGTCACAGACACTTTTAATCCCAGCACTAGGGAGGCAGAGGCAGGTGGAACTTTGTGAGTTTGGATAGTCAGGGCTCCATGGAGAAACTCTTTCAAAAGAATCAAACCAAAAAATGGAAGGGTAAGGATAAACAAATGGATGAACCACTGTGATAAAACAGTGTTCTAAAAGGAGTCAACCAACTTCAGTGAACACAGGCTGCCCTCATCTTCCACAGTAAGGAAGTGTCTGCTACTGACTTTTATTTGAAATCTGGTAGTTAAAGAAAAAAAAAGTTACCAAAGTAAAACTACCAGTGAAAAATACCCACGTCATTTTCACCTTTTAAACTCTAGGATTTAAATCAAATAGATTCTGAGAGTGCCAAAGTCTATGCCAGCTGTGGGACCTTATTCTTCAGCAAGTCACCTTTATAATTAGCATTGCTCAACCCCACATTCTACCCTAACTTTCATTTTCAGCCATCACCTTTTAAAGCTTGTTTTCAACCAAAGCAGGCGTGAGGTTAGGGCAGGAGGAGGTCTCACATCTGCAAACCCTCCAGTCAAGTCTGCTACCAGATTCCTGCCCACTGTTAGAAGCTCCAGTTAGGCAGCTGTGTGTGGCCTTGGACCCATTCAACAAAGAGAAAGGCTCACTGCACCTGATTGGGGGCAAGGAAGAGGCTTTTGCTTACTACCTGTCATTTAAGCCAAAAGCTTTCTTTCTATGGGGCTGGAGAGATGACTCAGGGGTTAAAAGCCCCTACTGCTCTTGCAGAGGAACCAGGATGGGTTCCCAGCACCCATGCGGTGGCTTATAACCATCTCTAACTGCTGTTTCCAGATGTGCCCTCCATGGCCACCTATGTACATGGTATGTCATACATACATACAGGCAAAACCTATACATTTCAACTAAAAACATTATTTAAAAATCAAATAAAAAAATCTCATATACAGAAAAGAAACTTAAACACATAAGGGCTTTAAATGAATCGATAACTTCCTGTAGCATCCATCTCTCCTCTAGTGAGTAGGATTACTGCTCATTATGCAAACAAGGAAAAGCTGTAGTCACATAACTGTGTTTGCTTTTGTTTGGTTGAGACAGCGTGCACTATGGAGCCTTGGCTGTTCTGGAAATCACTCTGTAGACCAGGCTGGCCTCAAACTCACAGAGCTCTGCCTCCTGAGTACCGGGATTAAAGGGTCCCCTCACTGCACCCAGCAGTGAAGACGGTTTAGCAATGCATGCTGCTACATCTAGAAGTAAGAGGGGTAGGTGCTCAGTGGTTTATGGCACACAGTATCCTTATAGGTTCTGTCAAGGTAATACAAACATCTGCTTTAAAAAGAGTTTGAATCTAGCAAGATGGCACACAAACAGGCAGAGGCAGGCAAGTTTGAGGCTAGTTTCTGGCAGATCCCATCTCAAAACCAAACAAATAAAAAGGGAGTTTTGAATACCAAAGCTTGGACTCTAACACCCCTAAGGCAATCGTGCCATACAGCTGTGCTCTTCTCATCCTTAAAGCATTAAAATAAACTACGTGCTTTCTATTCATATTACAAATGCATGAGTCAAGGCCATCATAGATCCTGGACGGAAGACAGCAGCACTCAAACACAAACTCACAGGGTGGTAGAGGCAGGAGGAGCGGGGCTTCTGGGTCAGCCATCACTACATTAGACCATCTCAGGAATGCTTTGGGGAAGGGGGCGTTCAGGGGTAAAGGTGCTTTGCTGCCATGTCTACCGACCTGAGTGTGATCCTTGAGTGTCACGTGATGGTAGGAGAACAGACTCTCTAAAGCTGTTGTCATATGCCATTGTGTAAGTACACACACACACAACAAACAAATATGATGTCAAAAACCAAAAGTAAAAACACCAAACAACTTACAACCACATGACTACAGGAAGCCTGAGCTTTAGAAAACTCCTGTCCAATTATCAGTCTCCTCAATGGATTAAGACTAAATGCATGCTACTTTAACTTCAACTGGCTCTGGGTAGAAAGGAAGACAAGGATACAAACAGCATGCACGTGGCTCTCCCAACAGGGTGGTGCTCACCTGAGGCAGAATTCATCAGCGTCTGGGGCACCGCTGGGCTGGCAGGCGCAGGAACGTTCAGTTGCGAAAGCATGGCCTTCCGGGGGTCCTGCCATGTTGTTGTCTGATCGTTGTGACTGAGACAAAGCAGAGTAAAAGTCAAACCGTCACCCCTAAGAAGCCTCATACAGAGAATGGCTGAATCCTCAGCAGAATCAGAGCTCACTCTGCCTTCCCACCCTGGACAAGTCACTGAATTACCGGTAATTTCTATTTGTTGGTATGATGTCTGAGTGCTTTACCACTGAACAAGTGTGTGTCCTTTTAGAAGTCTCTATGTTAAAACCCAAGCTACAGGGGACAGGGGAGATGCCATACTAGCATAAAGATCTGACCTCCATACTTGAGGGAGGGAAACAGACGGACTCCCTAGAGCTCAGTGGCCAGCCAGTCCAGTCAAGACAAGATCAGGACTTAGTGAGAACCTGTCTCGAGACAGGAAGCAATGGAGGAAGACATCCAATGTCAACTCTGGCCTCCTCCATACATGCAAGAGTGCACATGTGAACACACATTCACAAGTATAGTGCACACACACAAAATTCAAAACCCCAAAGAGCCCTAACAAAGACTGTAATCTGGATTACGTGGGTATGTTTGGGCAACCTGCTTAATCTTCACAAAGGGGTAGTGGAGACTGTTTTATTTACTTCCCAGAGTTTTGAGAATCAACTTCATATTTAAAAGCCACTGGACCTGTGGCTCCTATAAAAGGCTGTGAGCCTGGCATAGTGGTGCACACTTTTAATTCCAGGACCCAGGAGGCTGAGACAGGAGGATCTCTGTGAGTTCAAGGCCAGCCTAGTTCACCTAGTAAGTACCAGTTTCCCAGTACCCATCTATCAAGCAGTCTGGGTCAGAAACGACTGTAACTACAGATCTTCAGAATTCTGTTGTTTTTCTGGCCTCTGTGGGCACATACATATACTCACACACAAATTTAAAAACAAATCTTTTATTAAAGGAAAAAGAATAATGTAGGTGTAAGAGAGATAGAAAGGTCTAGAGGTTTCAGATGGCTGTCACCTGGTAGGGGATAAAGTGATAACACAAAGATTCAGTAAAAATGTTTCTAGAGGCTAGAGAGAGATGGCTCAGAGGTTAGGAGCACTGGCTGTTCTACCAAAGGTCCTGAGATCAATCCCCAGCAACCACATGACGGCTTAGCACCATCTATAATGAGATCTGGTGGCCTCCTCTGGCATGCAGACCTACATGTAGGCAGAGTACGATATACATAATAAACAAACCTAAAAGAAAGTTTCTAGTCAATTAATTCAACCAACATCAAGCTTAGAATTAACTATGAGCTAGGAAACAAAACAAGCAAACACAGATACACTGTCTCCTCAGAAAGAATCCCAAAATAGTAACTGTAGGAAACCTCTGAACAGAGAGTTCTTCTTTTTTTTTTTTTTTCCTAAAAAAAGAATTGTTTATTTATTATCTATAAGTACACTGTAGCTATCTTCAGACACACCAGAAGAGGGCATCAGATCTCATTACAGATAGTTTTAAGCCACCATGTGGTTGCTGGGATTTGAACTCAGGACCTCTGGAAGAGCATCTCTAGAAGAGCATCTCTCCAGCCTGGACAAAGAGTTCTTGCTTACAACATAACATGGTCAATTTGCAAATCAAGGCAAAGAATAAGCAAGTACCAATCAAAAGATGTGCCCAGTAACTCTTAGTGCTTTTCAAAATCTTGATTTTGGAGTCAGTAAGCTGGCTCAGGGGGCTAAACATACACAGGCCTGACAACCCAAGTTCAATCCCACACATGTAAAGGTGGACCCTCAAAGGCTGGGCATAGTGGGAGTATTTAATATCAGTACTTGGGAGGCAGAGGCAAGAAGAGCTCGAGTTTGACACCAGCTTGATCTACATAGTGATGCACTACACAGATATGTACATAGTTCTGGCATCCTATGTGTACATCATTTTATCTTTATTGGGAAATATAAGTAGTTTTAACTGTTGAAAAGCACCCTACCATAGCCCGATAAAGAGATAGCTTAGTTCACAGAGATGCAGGCTGCCAGAGCAGGCTACCCCAAACACAGTGCAACTCCTTTCCTCTTTAATAGCAAGTCTTGAAAGTGACTTCCAGGTTAAATTAAACATGTAATATGTGTTTTAAATGTTTGTATTCATCAAGTTTATAGATTACACCATTACCCTGAATCTCACAATGGGGCCGGCTGTGGGTGAAATGGAAGACTAAAATGGGCAGAGAAGCAGATAACATGAGCAGGCACTCGCGCACACATACACATGCATGCACGTGCATGTACACACAAGTTTTTAATAGAAAAGTGTGAAAATCTGCACTTAAATATAAGACTAGTGAATTGTCTAATGAGAAGTCAAGTGACTGACTTGACTACAAAGTTGACTTAGGGTTGATGTGTTAGCGCACACCATTAATCCCAGGACCCGGAAAGATGTGAGTTCCAGGCCGGCGAGGAATCTGGTGAAGGATATATAGGGAGGGAGACCCTGACTTTAGAAAACGTGCAAGTCTGTTTTTGAAACTGGCTGTGAAGACTGCTTGTGTGTTGAGCGTCTACCTAGTGGTAGTGCTAGGGAGGTTCCCTGTACCTTATCAAACCTACACACTGTGAAAGAGTGGAATGTTAGTTACAGTCACGTGCTAGAGGACACTCTTGTCCAGGGAAACCTATGCGCTTTACTGATTCTAGAGCAAGGATATACAGTCCAGCCTAGTGCTCCTACAGCTCCAGTTCTGAGACCATAGCCAATCCTTTTATGAACTCACCACGTACTGTTTAGAACTCTCAAGGGCTCAGAGAGACACATAGCATAATTCTCTGATAAAGATGAGACAATTTATACACTTTTCTTCTATGGTAAGTTTTTCAGTATTGTCAGAAATCAAAATCTAAGACTGGAGTTCAAAGTCCTGGGTTGTCGGTAAAGTGCTCAAAAATGTGTGGGCAGAAACCCTAATCTTCAGTCACATGGTTCCCCTCCAAATCAACACGTTTTTCATAATGATATATCAATCGACACCACTTCTCCCAAGCTCACAATTTGATTTTTCCCCCTTTTATTATACAGAAAATGACAGAGTCAGCATAGCATGAGCTGAGAACAAAAGCCAGAATTCAAGATTCATGAGTCTCCAAATAAAGTCTCCAAAGACCTTCCCTAACTGTCATTGTGCCAGCCCCAAGAAGTCTAAAATCTCAGGAAGTCTATCCAAGTGGAGTCTCCCAATAACTTGCAGATTTACCAGGGTTGGTGAGCATGGCTTGGTTGTTAAGAGCAGGTCTGCCACTCAGCACTCCTTGAGACTCCAGGATCCACCCAAGTACACACACGCACGCATGCATGCATGCACTCGCGCGTGCGCACACACACAGACACACACACACACACACACACAGAGTTAGATGTGGCATCCTGTGAAGCTCCAGCACGCAGGAGGCTGAGGCTGGAAGACTGTGATGAACTGAAAACCAGCCTGGGCTACTTAGTGTTCCAGGCCAGCCTGGGCTCCAAAGTCAGACCTGTTTCAAAAACCAAAGGAAGGAAGCAAAAAGAAAGAAAAGAGGTTGACCCCTAACAATTTTAAATATTCTCTTAAATCTACTTCTAGACATGCTGTTTTAACAACAAAAAAGCCAGATTAGGACCTCTCTGCTTCACAGATGTATTGGAGTTAAATAAACTGATAGGCCCGAGTAAATGGTATTTAAATGCAACTACAGCATGCCAGAAAAAAGTAGCTTTGTTTTAGAGATGAAAGGCAACATTAACTTTTGATTTTATGTCTGTCAGTCCGGGAGGGGAGACTGAAGGTCAGAAGCAAGGACGTTCAATTCAGACCCAGGCCTCCCTCACCCTCCTTTGCTGTGACAGGAATCCACCCTGAGGCCCTAGAGCAGGGCCAGGAAGACAAGTTTAGGCAGCCCATCCAAGCTCTGACCAGCTCTTGGTGGCCGCCCACAGCAGACCAGCCCAGGGAACTAGGAACTAGCTCTGACCAGCTCTTGGTGGCCGCCCACAGCAGACCAGCCCAGGGAACTAGCTCACATCTACTGCAAATAAAGGCCTTTGGGCATGCCGGCTCCCAAACATACTTTAAGGGAAGTCATCTTACTAAAGACCTGGGATTACATCCACTGTATATTACGGCTACACTGACATTTTAACTGCTAACAATACAAGATTTTAGCCACCCAAACTGCTAAGACAGATGAGTCTATTAGGTTTTAAGCATTCCCCAAATGGTAGAAGAGACACTAAGTAGGAAAGTGGCAATTCATATGAACTTTGGCTAATAAACCAGCTCCCACTGAGCCTAACAAAATAATATTAAAATAGTATTTTTTTTCGGGGTGTGGAAGTGAATGACTTTAATCCTAGCACTCCAGGGGCAGGGGCAGATCAGATCTCTGTGAGTTCAAGGCTAGCTTGGTTTACAAAGTGAGTTCCAGGACAGCTAGGACTATTACATAGAGAAACCCTATCTTGAAAAACAAACAAAAACAAACAAAAAAAGTATTTCCTGGTTGAAAGGCTGATCACTGGGACAATGCTCACATGCGTTGTCATGATCACATTTGATGATTGCTGGATCATGTGCTGATTTTGTGTTCAGTTTTATCTTGAGGAGCTTTGAAACCTTCTACTTAGAGTGTTTTTCATTTCAGCAATGCACAAAGCTAGCGCTTGCTTAGGAGTGTGGGGGAGGGGTAAAGCTGAAACATGGGAACGGGAACAAGAGATGAGGAGTTACATACTATATGTACGTTTTGTTTGTTTTCTCTACCTAACTAGTGACTTCAGGTTATTTATTTTTATAGTTTTGTAATTTGTGTAGTATGTCTCTGTGTGACTGCATGGGGCATGTGCTGATGGTGTTAGAGGCCAGCAGAGGGCATCAGATCCCTTGGAGCTGGGGTTATAGAAGATTGGGTGTAGGAATTCAATTCTGGTCCTCTGCAAGGACAGCAAGAACTTGATGTAGGATTAAAAAAGAAAACTAATGGCTTGCTTATAGAGATTGAAAATCTGTTGTTAAGTCCTAGCATTCAGTTACCTCATAGATCATCTTTGTCTCCTGCAAAGCAGTGTTAGTATGTTTCAGAATGTAGTGCGATTTCTTAGTCACTGACTTGAAGGCTCAGAGAAGAAAGGTATAAATAATGTCAATTGTGGTAGGATTGTGTTGCAGTTGTGTTGTAAACTGGGTAGGGTCCTAGTATTTTACCTGAACAAATATCCTGATTCTAGGCAACTACAAAGTGACTTTTCCCTTTCTAATTTACTAAGTGTGTAAACTTACATCAGACAAAAGGAAGACATTAATCAGTATTTAAAATTTAGTGTTGAAAGTTCACTAATATTCTACATAACAGCCCTACATTCTTGGCTTGGATGAGAGTCTATCATTCACTTTCTTAAAAAGAAACAATGTGATTCCAGGCTTGTTACTCAGTAATGAGCCCAAACCGCACCGCTGACATCAGACACTTTTAAAGGAAGGAAAAGCACTTCGAGTAGGAGAGTGGGAGAGGGGTAAAGATGCTACTGGGAACTTCCTAAAAAGTCTGCATCGTTCTCAACTCCTCATGTGTCTGTCACGCAGAGGAAGATAAGAGCTCAAAACAGAATAGTGGTATAGGTCAGTAGCGGAGCAACAGCTTATAACATGTGATTCCCTGGGCTTCATCCCCAACACAAGAAAAGGAAAGAGACCTACCTGCGAGAGTTCTAACACCCTTTGCAATGCCTGCCATGAAGAAACTACATGTCTTCCAAGATCTGAAGCAAGCGCTAGCTTTGTGCACTGCTGAAATGAAAAACACTGCTAAGTAGAAGGTTTCAAAGCTCCTCAAGATAAAACTGAACACAAAATCAGCACATGATTCAGCAATCTATTTCTAGACCCACCGGAAAGACTCAGGCTCTTGTGCGCTCATGTTAAAGCAGTGTTATTCACAGTAGCTCATGGGGAGACAACTCAAACGTCCACTAGCAAACCAACAGCAAAATATGGTATACACAAACATTGGTAGGCAGCCAGGTAAAAGGAATACTGGCTAGTGAGACAGTTCTTAGGGCAACGGCACTCCTGCCAAGTTTAACAACTCAAGTTTGAGTCAACTGACCCACTTGGTAGGAGAGAACTGACTCCTAAAGTTGTTCTCTACATCGGGGCACATAAGCACACAAGCTTTAACTAGACCAGCTTTTTAACTCTCGGGGCATAGTCTCAGATTTAAGCCAGGCTAGCCTTGAAAGTGAAGAATCTCTCTGCCTCAGTGTACATGTGGGCACACACACAAACAAACATAAGCAAGTATGAAAACTAAGTTACAAACCACAACATAACATACACATTGAGGGAAACAATACCTACACTCCAGGGTGAGACTAAAAACAAGGTCACATTTGGATGTACTCTACTCATGAGCTGCTAGTGGGAGAGGAACAGTGACCTTTTACTGAAGAACTACTGGGTAATATCCAAAGTCTATAATTCAAACAGCCTGAAAATACACAGCCAAGTGATATCCATGAGCCATGCGATAAGGAATTATTTATTCTTTTCACCTCGCAGTGTTTTCCACTCCCCACCCCCACAGTAAACATCAGTTACTTGTACAATAAGACTATACAATAGGTAGAAAATAAGGACCTTAGACAATAGTGTGATGTTCAGAGAACATAAGACACTATTTAAAAAAACATTCTCAGAAGAGATGTCATGCAAAAACCAACATTTGGGAGGCTAAGGAGTCTATCAAGTTAAAGGCTAGCCTGGTTTAATTGGGAGGCTATTAAAAGAAGACAAAAAAGAAAGAAGGGAAAGCAAGAGGGAAAAGGGCTGGTCAAAAAAGCCACAATGGAAGGGATAACCCATTCCCCAAAGCAGACTGTCTTCTGACCTCCCAGAACATTCATGTGAACACCCAAAAAAAGTTGAAAACAGAGCCAATCAAGGAAAAACCCCTCCAGTCTACTGTGGGGTAGGGGCACATACACTTGGAGCATAGAGGATCAGGAGTTCACAACACTCCTGGCAAGATATAGACTCCACAACACACCCTAGAAGTTAGCCTGGGATAAGTTAGTCCCTGTTTCAAAAACTAAATTACAGTAAAAACAAAACCTACATCACATCTCAACATGATTCTAATGTTATATGGCTAACCCCAAATTTTAAACACTCATAGGATCCTTTATCTGCCACTGGGCGTCTTGCCCTTGACTTTGACTTGAGACGTATCTGCAGACTTTTGTCTCCTGTAGAAACAGCTGTAACAGATGCCCTCACCTCAGCTTTCCAGTCAGTACTCTGCTTGGCTCCCCAAAAGCCTATATTGGTGGCTGTTCATAAGCAAACCAGAGACTGCTTGCAGGTAGAGCAAGTTTAATCTGTTAAGTCAACCCAGAGCCAACACTTTTTTATAAGGCCAGCATACCGCTCACCATGTAGAACTTAAAATTCCATGGCACAGCCTTTAACGCCAGCACTAAGGAGGCCGAGGCCACAGCAGGTGGATCTCTGAGTTGGAGGGCAGAACTTGGTCTACAGTGATTCCAGGAATACCAGGACTGTACTGAGAAACCCTGTCTCAAACAAACAAACACCAAGCAAGTAAGCAAGCAAGCAAGCAAACTAACAAGAAGCCATAAAAAATTCTAAGTCAGAGTAAATCACTACTCTAAACAGTTAAGGATAACCATGAAGTTAATGAGACAAATGGTTTATACTAAATATTAAATATTTATAAATACATATATAAGATGATAGGGAGTTTGAGAAATGTTCACCCTGTGCACCAGCTGTCTTGAAACTCCCTGTGAGGGCTGGCGAGATGGCTCAGTGAGTAAGAGCACTGACTGTTCTTCCAGAGGTCCTGAGTTCAAATCCCAGCAACCACATAGTGGTTGTAATGAGATCTGTAATCAGATCTGTAATGAGATCTGACTCTTTCCTCTGGTGCATCTGAAGACAGCTACAGTGTACTATGTATAATAATAAATAAATCTTTGGACTGGAGCAAACGGGACCAACCAGAGTGAGCAGAGGTCCTAAAAGTTCAATTCTCAACAACCATATGAACAACCAGCACACTGTACAGCTACAGTGTACTCATATACATAAAGTAAAATAAATAAATCTTTGTAAGAAAAGAAACTCCTGGGGGGGGGGGGGGCGCGGCGGCTACTTTCTGGGCTGGAAAGATGGCTCAGTGGTTAAGAGCACTGAGTCCTCTTCCAGATGTCCTGAGTTCAATTCCCATCACCCACACGGTAGTTCAACCTTCTGTAATGGATCTGATACCCTCTTCTGGTGTGCCTCAAGACAGCTACAGGGTACTTCTATAAATAAAATAAATAAATTAAAAGAAAAGAAAAGAGAAACTCACTACGTAGCCCAAGCTGATCTCATACTCTCATGGCAGTATCTCAGCATCCGGCATGCCAAGATTACAGGCAGGAAGCACCAAGCTTGGCAAGAGTGAAGTCTGGAGTGAGAGCTCTTCAGTGTTAAGTTCCATAAAGAACCAACAGACAGACGCATGGGCATTTTAAAGACAATTCACTGGTATCATAAGAGCATAGAAAAATTTAAAAATGGTATCTACAAAATATAATAAATAGGAAAAAGAAAAAATGCTCTCACTAAAATTCTAAAGCTAACAGCAGAACAATCTGCTTGCTTGGAAGTCCATTTTGGGAAGCAAAGATGCACGGTCGAGAGATGAATCATGAAGTCCTTAATCCCTTAGCCATGCTCTCTCCACGTCCATCAGGGTCAATGCCAACTCCCTTGTGTAGAGAAGATGTCAGGTCACTTCCTGTAGAGTCTATATTGATTACAGCAAGTGAAATTTAATCACTTAGCGACACTGAAAGACCAACTAACTTATCAACCTTGTACAGGAAGTTACTTTGTGATTTCTTTATAGTATCAAGTGCTGGGATCTGGATGCAACCCTGACCAGGCCTGGCAGAGTGTCCTGTTCCATCTCTGAATCGCTGCGATGAGACTAAACAAGAAATTCAGCAAAAATCAAGAGCTAATGCTAATGAAATACAAATTACACATTAGTATATGCTATGACTCCAGGAAGGTACCTGGGTTCCAGATTGCTGTCTCAAAATCCTGCCAACATTGGCCAGCTTTCTGTGGTTCTGTTAGCCAGAGAGCAGAGAGATAAAAGTCCTCTCAGCTCACTAGAGATATTATCAGGTAGGCTTCTCTATTTTGTGTCCTCCTGACTTTGAAACAGGCCCTTCATGCCCAGCATTAAGAAAACCCTAAACTTCAGAGGTAAAATATCAAAGCTATACATATTAGAGCTGAAGAAATGCTATACGAACAAATACTCATGGCCAATGTGATGGCATGCCAGGTCAGAGGATGCACAACTCAGCCTTCACCTCTCATGTGCTGGGGTTGCAGGGTGTGCCAAGAGTTCAAGATCGTCTGACCCACATGCACAGTAACTTCCAGGCTAGCTTAGACTACATAGCAAGACCCTGTCCCCAAGAACTTACAAACGTCTTAGTCTGGGAGGAGGTGAGGACGAATATACTCAAAATCCATTGAATGAAATTCTCAAAGAATCAAAGCATTATGTATTAAAAATGCCTTGTAGACATCCTAAAGTTATGTGCCTCAAGCACTACTCCTTTTAGGCTCAATTTCCCTATCAGTTCATTGTTTATAAGGCTTAAGTTTCTTATTATGAGACTGAAATGACACATTTATTAGGTATTTCTTTTCTTCTCAGTTTCACCTACCAACAGAAGCCTCTTTCTACTTTCAGAACTCACGTTGGGGAGAGGGAGAGGGAGAGGTAGGTCACAAACATTAGTGCATTTTCAATGTGTCAGGGAACCTTTCTGAGCCTCTCTACCTCCTCTCACCCCCTCATATCCATTCAGAACCCAGCAAGAGCGAGCAACAAGTGTATCTGGGGTGCTGACCCACTGCTGGAGAAAGGCTATTCTTAGGAAACAGCAGGGGTTGGCTCAGAAGTAACACTGCACTAGAGGTCACCGTCTCAGATTTCAGATGTGAGCTCCAGTTCCCAATTCCTGTGCAGAACAGCTCAAGGGGCTTTAGGAAGCCTCCTCAATGTCAAGAGCCTGTAGGACTTCAAATCTAAATACAGGGATAGACTGGGTAAATAGGGTGTGCTGTTTCATGCCTGAAGCCACAGCTTTCAGGAGACTGAGGCAGGAGAATCACTGTGGGTTTGAAACCAGCCTGGGATACAGAGTAAAATCCTGCCAACAAAAAAAGAAAAAAAAAAAAAAAAAAAAAAAAAAAACCATGGACACACTAATCTTTCTTTTAAACAAAAGCCCATGCTTAGAAACAGTTAAAGAGAGGCTGTGTATATGTCCTAGCCAAAGGTAGGATAAATGAATTATATTTCATAACTATACTGTCACAGGTTTTTAAACACAGACCTATTCTAAAAAAGGTCCGCTTAATATCAGCCTTATTCAAAGTAAGCTGCTGATCTCTAAATGTTTCTATTAAATTATTTCACTTTCAGCCAGGGTGGTGAACTAAAAATACAGGCAACATTGTTGGAGATGAGAGAGCCTATCAAGTGATTTCACGTAGACAGACAAGCACACAACTCAGACAGGGAGGCACCAGGCGATTAGCAACCCTTTACAAAAATAGATAAATAATGCTGCAATGCACAAACTGCCATCCAGAATGCTAGGCTGTATTCCTGAAAGTACAAGTATAATCCGTACTTGAAGAGGCACCAGAATAAAATCAAGTAAGGCACTAGGAGACTGTTCAAAGTATTTTCAGAGACACAAGTATCAGAATGCAAGTTTCTTTCCTTAGAACTTTTTTCTCTATTTAAAATTGATTCCTTTACTAACACAATAACAGAAAAGACATTCCACATTAAGACCATGATGAAACTTGAGCTAATTCTATATACAAACTGAGAAAGGCTTGTAAAATTTTTATATGTGAAGCTAAAAATGTTTAAAATATCACTGCTTTTCAGACAAAGTAAAACTTCTCCTTTAAAAAACTAAGAGGACATTTATATGGCTCCTTAACGATTTCGTGGTACTCTCATGCACAATCATGTATCTGTATAAAATGATACAGAAAATGTTTATCTAGCAGGAGTAGTAGAAGCCTAGGACAGGGGAAGGAGATGGGAGTGAAGGGCTGCCTATCTGCTGAGGCTTCTAAAACTATGTCTACCTCTAGCTTGACCCTGTTTGATGACAGAAAAAAGTAGACAGATAACAAGGACTTACTGAATTTTGAGAATTTTCCATTCATTCCACCGCTCCTTGACAAATGAATGTACACATCTGAATTACTAGGGAGCCTTTGAACCAGCAGTTATTTTGAAGGACATAGTAGGTGTCTTGGCTTAATTAATTTAGCAAGTACTTATAATCACTTAACAAGATAAAATGAGACCCGTGGGAGATACGGAAAGTTCTGCCCTACTCTATAAAAAGCTCTTCTAAGACAAACCCAAAACAATATATATAGACTTTAACTGCTGAAAAGCAGCAGTCTAGATGGACAGAGGCTGCCCACGCTTTCCATCAAACAGACTCACAGGTAAAACATCTTTTTATATAACAGTACTGTGTAGTAACACTTGCAAGAACATTAATATGCACACGGGCAAATATCTAAGGCTGATCTGCCAAATCAGGCATAGTATACACAGCACATACACAGATCTGCAGATATAAAAAGTGATCACCCAACTTAAGTATCTTAGTAACTGTAAATGTATTAAATAATACCAGCAACTTTAGGAAAAACACAATAAAGTTCATTTATAGGCTTTCTATGAATTAAAATGAACAAACAGCCACCATTCATCTATACCATATCAGTTTCTTAAAAAAACATAAAATGCTTGTTTTCCCCTTAGGGAAACTACTCAATAATCAACTATGAGTACGAATATTTGGCTACTTATACTTAGTCAATTAATTAATTAATATATCTCCATATCTGTCCCCCATGCAGGGTCTCTCTTGTATAGCCCTGGCTAGCCTGAAACTCGCTTTGTAGACCAGGCCTTAAACTCATAAAAGATCTACCTGCCTCTGTCACCAAGTGCTGGGTGATATTCAGCATGTACTACAATCTCTGGCAGATTTGTTTTTAGGGTAGTCCTATGTTCTAGAGAAAATCTAAGCTGGTATAGCCTGAATGTGCACCTCATTAACTATGACCCAACACTACTTACACTACTTACAGCTTAAGAAACAAAAGCTTTAGTTAAATGGCCTTGCATTTTCTTCTAACTATATCTTTTGGCTGCTTGAGATTTTTTGTTTATATCAGCAGAAAGTTAAAATTGTAGATAGCTGTCCTGTCGGGCAGTGGTGGCGCACACCTTTAATCCCAGCACTTGGGAGGCAGAGACAGGGGGATTTCTGAGTTCGAGGCCAGCCTGGCCTACAGAGTGAGTTCCAGCCAAGGCTATACAAAGAAACCCTGTCTCGAAAAACAAAGCAAAACAAAGCAAAACAAAAAATTGTAGATAGTTAGGAAACTACAATATAGATGGCTTGTGCTGATTAGACAGTTCACATCACTGTTCACGTTATGGTAATGGATTTGCTGTTCAGAAGGCATCGCCTGGCCAGAGGGTAGATGGAGAGGTGTGCAGAAGGTGTGGGTGTGGTGACGCAGGCCTCTAGTCTTGACACTCAGGAGACAGAGGCAGGTGGGTGTCTGAGTTTGAGGCCACCCTGGTTTATAGAAAGTTCTAGAATATCCAGCACTATACAGAGAAAACCTGTTTCAAAAAACAATAATAATAATAGAAATTATTGTAATATATATATATATATATATATATATATGAAAGTGGTGTAATATACACACACACAAAGTAGAACCTAGTTATATACCTACTCCTTAAAGTAAAATGTTGAAATATAATGTATTATTTAGGATTATATAATTGTCTAGACTTCAAAACTGTGCTATGTATTAAGAAATTTGATTACTCTGAATATTTTCAAGCCTTTAAAAGAAATTTTGACTATGTGGGGGAAAAGAATACATGTGTATGCTAGGAATTCTACAGTCTCATTGTCGACTGAACTTGTTTTTACTGTGTATTCACACAGGGAAAGAGACAACAAAAGCAAAAATCCTTTCAAACACTACTTTTCATAAATACCTCTGCCTCAAAATTTAATTATGGAAATTTCAAGCATATAGTAAGATTGGAAGAATTCCAAATGAAAGGTCACAGACATATCAGGGCCCAAGTTCTCTGCCCGTATACATGTGGGTGAACCTGCTAAACTAACAAGCTCAACTCCTTTACTGCCAACAAATAACACTACAGGGTCATCAACTGAAAAAACGAACACTCCACAACTTTGTAGGATGGGACTTATAATAATAGATTAATAAATCAATCGAGATTAACTTGATTCTGTCAATGCTAAGCCTCTGGAGCCTGAAGCTGGGAACAATAAACACCAGAACTAAGTTCCAACCACGCTGGTTGACTCCAAATCTTTAATGTACTTTTGGCATCAAAACTAGAAAGCAAGAATGATGATGTTCATACGATTTCCACATACTGGAAGGCTCAGAGATACCAACTTTCAAAAAGGTGTGTGGCAACCTCATGCCTTCAGGAAGTCCTTAGCAGAGTTTGACGGGTTAATTCTCAAACCTGACGGCCACACATCACAACAGTACAGTGCAGGATGAGTAAGTGGGATCTTCACCACCAGCAAGTTCCTAACTCTGTAACCATGGAGACAAGGCAGGACAGAGCACCAGACGCCAGTGTGTACTGAGGATGGAAGCAGACCACCCCCCATCACTCAGAGGGGTGAGCATTGCAGATGACACTTTCAGGGAAATCTTTGGTTGGTTAGTTGGTTTTGTTTGTTTTTCAAGAGGGTTTCTCTGTGTAACCCTAACTGTATTGGAGCTCACTCTGTCGACGAAGCTGGCCTCTAACTCAGAGAGATCTGCCTGCCTCTGCCTCCCGAGTCCTGGAATTAAAGGCAAACACCACACCACTCCCCAGTAAGAACAACTAGGATCCTCTCACTCATCAAATTCATAAAAGGAAATCTAAGCTCAAAGATAGCTAAGTTAGTGAAGTTTGCCTTGTAGGAAATAGGACATGAGTCTGGTTCCTCAGAACTTACATTAAAAAGTGTGTGTGGTGGTGCATACCTATAACCCAAGCACTGATGAGGTGGAAGGCAGAGACAGGAGGGTCCTGATAGGTTTGGATACAGAATGTTAGTAAATAAGTACAAATAAAGATACATATGCTGTATGTCCCACTGCAATTGCATTCTGAGTGAGTCCAGACACTTGATTCCTATGCACATCCTTGTAGATCCTGCCTAGGCACATGAACACTGTGCAACACTATTACTTAACAACCTCATGTTTCTTCATAGTACAACAGTTAAGCCTGTAGTCTAGTCAAACAACAGATCCATACTGCTATAGAAATATCTGAACTTAGCCAGCCAGGCCTGGTGGTCCGAGTCGATAATCCCAGTCATGTGGGAGACTGAGACTAAGGTCAAGGCCAGCTTGGGAAACTTAAATCACGGCTCAGAATGAAAATACTGCTAAGGATAGAGTTGGGTTGACTGACAGACCCTCAGGAGTCCCCAGGTAAAATCTTGGGTGGAAAAGATTCACTGAATTCATGCAGTGATGCAAAGAGCTATGCTGATATTTGTAAGTCTCATAAAAGCGATCAAAGAAGTAAATAAGAACCCTGGCATGGTGACTCCACAGCATGGTGACACAGGTCTGTAATTAATTCCAGATGGACCTTCAGAGGTTGAGGGGACAGGAGAGGAAAGACTGACAGCTCAAGGTCAGCCTGGAACCATATAACAAGACTATTTTAAAAATAAACAGCCGGGCGTGGTGGCGCACACCTTTAATCCCAGCACTCAGGAGGCAGAGGCAGGCGGATTTCTGAGTTCGAGGCCAGCCTGGTCTACAAAGTGAGTTCCAGGACAGCCAGGGCTACACAGAGAAACCCTGTCTCGAAAAACCAAAAAAAAAAAAAAAAAAAAACACATAAAGCAGGTGTGGTGGTACACACCTGCAACCCCAATACTACAGAGTAGGAAGAGGCTGCTCCAATGCTCCCAATTCAAGACCAGTTTTGTCTACTTAGCAAGGTCATACCATCTCAAAACAAACGGGGGGGACGACTTGAAAGATGGTTCAGGTTAAGAGCATTTATTGTTCTTACAGAGAACTGGAGTTCTGTTCCCAGTACCCACACAGTGGCTTACCACCACCAGTTTCAGGGAATCTGAAGCCCTCTTATGATTTGTGTGGACGCCAAGGATACATGCTATCCATACATATGCATACAGGCTAAACACTGGTACAGATAAAATTTTAAAGTGAAAGAAAAACAACCTCGTTTCTGTGATTGGACTTGTGCTGGCTTATAGTGAACAACTGGCCTAACGGATAAAAAGGAATTTCCAAGATTAACAGGGCAAGATCACCCTCTATTCAACTGCCATTTAAGAAATAAACTGGCCCTGGGAACAGGGAACACGGAGATGGGAGGATCTTGGGTTTCAAAACAGCCTGGGCAATACAACGAAGCTCTGCCTCAAAACTGAAACAATTGGGTTGGGGTATAGTCAGTTAGTAGAATACTTGTTAACACACCTGGCTCCGGGTCAGAGCACTCAGGAGGAAGATCAGCAGGAAGATCGGGAGTTCAAGGTCATGCTCATGCTACGTAGGGAGTTCACAGCCAGGCTGTGATACAGAATAAGAATGGGAGAGGAAGATAAGAAATGACAAAATTATTTTTAGAAGCTAGCTGTAGTAATAACCCTTGCCTATAATCCTAGAACCTGGGAAACGGAGGCAGGAAGATAATCAGGAGTTCAAAAACTGTCTTTGGAAAAAAAATTACAGGAAGTAAAATATTCCAGTTACCTTGGTTGTTTGGATGTGAACTGCCCCCACAAGTTCACATATTTGAACACTGCTACCCAGCTAGCAGCTAAAGTTTAGGGAGGTTGTGGCACCTTTGAGCTTGGGACATTATCTGGGAGAGAGTTAAGGTCAGAGGGCTCTGGCTCTCTGCTTACTGGTTAGTTGACAGGTAAGTCAGGCACCTCGTGCTCCCACTGCCAGGAAAGCAGTCATGCCTTCCCCACTGTCCAACTGTGAACTGGATGAGTCCTCTTTCCCCTACAGGTACTGTCTCAGTGATGAGACAACCTACACAGTTGCTCCATAGTGCTTTCAGAAAGGTGTGTTAGCATCAAACCACACAACTTTGGAGAATAAGGACAACAATTACACCAGGACCATAGGTATCAACCAGGATGACCACTGATCAATAGCCCCAAACTAATGAGCAAATCTAGGAGGCATCTTTTGCCTTTAGAGAGCTTATAGCTAAGTAAGCCCACAGTGAGGAACACCAAACATGTTGACATACGGTAGAGGTTCCATGGCTCCAAGTTAGTGAGTGGCATCCAGCAAGCCCTTAACATTGCCTGTGACATAAAGACCACAAGCTTATGAAACAAGCAGACAATGGAGCACACATGAGTGCAAAGAAAAGCATTTAACGATTCAGGAAGAAAGCCTGAAATCTCCGCAGCTCGAGGCAGCAGTGGGACGACTGCTGTCAGCCTGGGCGCTATGTAGTGTGCAGATCAGTCTAAAATCAACCTGGTCTTAAAAAACCAAGAGATGAGCAGGAAGAAACTATTAACACATCAAAATGAGCAAACTAAGAAATGCCAGAGAGTGGGTTTTCTGTGGTAAAAAAACTGTGTGGTCTGAAGTAAAGCGGGTTCCCCTACTGAGAGCTATGCTCTTATGTGCCTATATGCAGATACATAGTGCTCTAAGTGGGACTTGGATATTCCTCTATCCCTGAACCACACACCCCACCTCCAAGCCCAGGTATATAGTCTTTTAAAACTGTATTAAACGTGTGTGCTGTGTCTCTCTGTGACACACACCTGTGGAAGTTACAGAACAACTTGTGAGAGTTGGCTCTCTTCTTCTACCATGTCTGGCAATTAGATGCCTTTCCCAGGTAAACTGAAGTATGTCAGTACTAACTCAAAAGTGCAGCACACACAGGCGTCCCCGAGCAAGCTTGTCCTCAGGCACAGTGGCTTTGTTTTCCACCCGAAAGAGATTTAGTAACTAGTCCAACAGGACAGTCCATGCCCTACTCCAGCAGATGAGTGGCATACAACACCCAGTTTCATCACCTGGAGCCCATCCAAGCTGCAGGATTTCAGAAACACAGCTGGTATCAGTCTAAGCATGTGTAGAAAAAAACAGAAACATATGCATTTCAACAGCTCCCCACCTCTTTTGTGGGGAATTTTCTTTTCATCTTATAAACAAACAAAGCGGTAGGTCATGTCTTATCATCTGAGGCAGAGGTGGACAGATCTCTGAGTTTGAAGCAAGTTCCAGAACAGCCAGGACTACATAGAGAAACCCTGTCAAAAACCTAAAACCAACCAACCACAAAGCCCCACAGAAGCACTTGGAGGTGTGCCTGTCACTGCTGCTCATCTTTCCAAGCATGTCCTGGAATGTCTCCTTCGAAGGAAGTGCAGACAACGGTGTTTCACTGACCCACACTCCCATAGTCACACCAGTCAATACTTTATTCTCACAGCTGGTCATCTCCCCCAGAGCATTTTCTGACAACAGCCATGATTCTGGGTGGCATTCATCCCCTGGATGGCATTCCCCCACTGAACAAAATGGAGATGAGACCGATTCAAGTGACATGGACACATTTAACTTGAGATTCCTGAACCTCTAAAGCGCTCTCCAAAAATGCCTCTATGGCCATGGGTGGGGCAGGACACTAGTCTGAGAAAGTGACAATGGTCCATAAGACTGAGCATAAGCGACTTCATTGAGTTGACCATTAAAAAGCACTCGGGGGGGGGGGGGGGGGCTGGTGAGATGGCTCAGTGGGTAAGAGCACCCAACTGCTCTTCCGAAGGTCCAGAGTTCAAATCCCAGCAACCACATGGTGGCTCACAACCATCTGTAACAAGATCTGACGCCCTCTTCTGGAGTGTCTGAAGACAGCTACAGTGTACTTACATATAATAAATAAATAAATCTTTCAAAAAAAAAAAAAAAGCACTCGGGGCGGGGGTTGGGAATAAGAATTTGGTTAATAAGAATAAGAGAGGGGTGTTTTGAGTTTGATCCCCAGACCCCAGAGGAGAAAAGGTAGGTACCCAAGGGTGACAAAGCTTAGACAGGTGAGTGGGTCCCTCAGGCTCCCTGGCCAGACAGTCTAGCCCACTCAGAACAAGAATGACTCCTCTGGTCTCTGCACACATATGTGGACCCAAAAAAGGAAGCATGTCCACCATAGAAAGTAGAACACAGGGTGCACAACTAGTTAAACACACAGCAGCGCCTTTCCTACCATCATCTGCTCCATGGAAGAACTCATACAAACACAAGAAACGAACCCAAAGAGGGTCCCCTGATATCCAGCTACCTAGCATTCATGTACTCATGTGTGTACATGAATACACACACGTACACATATGCATTTGTAGTAGTTCACAAAGAGAAGACACTTAGAGATACATTCATTCTTCACTCATTTTTTTGTAATGACCACCAACTATATACCAAGCATGGTCATGGGATTCAGAGGCAGAGAGGGCAACTGTGACCTCTGTGTCCTCACAGCTCTTACAAGCATGGAGTGGCAGGGTTATATTTCTAGCACTTGGAAGGCTGACACAGAAAGACTGCCCAGAGTTCAAGGCTAGACTGGACTACAGAGTGATCTTAGGCCAGGCCAACCTATGTGGGACCCTGTCTTAATAAGCAGGACACATGTCTTTAATACAAGCATTTGGGAGGCAGGCAGATAAATCTCTGAATTTGAAGACAGCCTGGTCTACACTCACAGTTCTGGGGCATGTCCTTTCTGAAAACAAAACCAAACGGAAACCAAGGCGCTCTGCCAAGTCCTGACAACCTGAGTTCCACCCCTGAAGCCAGGACGAGGAGAGGAGAGGAAAGAACCATGTCCTACAGGTTGCCATGTGACCTAAACACATGGACACTAAATAAATGTGACTTAGTAAACATAATAATAAAATCTCTACCAAGTCAAAGCTAAAGTTGAGATGTCCATTTGTGTTCCCCAGTGGGGCCAGAGGCTCTGTGTCCTTTCATTGAGTACAACCAAGAACAAGGATGAAGCCACTGATCACTTGCAGAACACTGGTACTCAACCCAGTGTCACACCAGTCACATCACTCAAGGCCACTAGAGAAAAGACTAATAGACTTTCATTTAGAGAAACAGGCTAGAAGCAGGAGTAACGACAATACCAAATTCCCAGTCTTGGCCAGCCTCAAAGTCTTGGTACCGTGAAGCCAAGAAGGCAAAGGAAACTGTAAAGAGGGCAATGAGACAGCCCAGAGGTGAAGGTGCATCACAGTAAACTCAGAAATGGGACCCCAAAATCAAGAAGAAGTGCACTCTCCTACTCTTGCATGCACGCTTCCCCGCCCTCACCCCTGTCTGTCTGTGTCTTCTGGAGGGTTCACTTGTAGTCAGGGCTGGCCTCAAACAACAATCCTCCTGCCTCAGCTTCCCAAGTGCTGGGATTACAACCATATACTACCATGCCTAGCAAAAATAAGTATCTTTTTTGTTTGTTTGTTTTTGTTGTTGTTTTGGAGACAGAGTTTCTCTGTGTAGCCCTGGCTGTCCTGGAACTCACTCTGTAGACCAGGCTGGCCTCAAACTCAGAAATTCGCCTGCCTCAGCCTCCCAAGTGCTGGGATTAAAGGTATAAGCCACCACAAGTGGGACAAAAACCAACTAAACCATTAAAAGCCAAAGTTGAAGAAGTTTTGGGATTGATAAGAAAATCAAAGATCAGGACTGGAGAGACAGATCGGCAGGTAAGAGCACTGAACATTTCCAGAGCAGCCGCACCATGGTTCAATTCCCAGCCTGCACCATGGTTCAATTCCCAGCCTGCACCATGGTTCAATTCCCAGCCTGCACCATGGTTCAATTCCCAGGGCCCATACTTATGGAGTAGCTCACAGTTCCAGGGTATCTGGCAAGTTCACACAGACACACATGTAGGCAAAACACTAATGCACATAAAAATCACTAAAAGGAAAGAAACCAACACAACCAAACGAATTAAATCAAAGATCCTGACAAAGCCCAGGAATATAGGAGGACTCTGGGAACCAGGAGACACTTTCCAGCCTGCAGGTCAAGAGCTGCACTTCAAAACCATGAGGGGCCTCCCTCACACTGACCTGGGCTCTTCCTGAGAGACCACAAAAACTAGAGTTCCTAAGGGCTGTGGAAAAGTAGCTTTAACTTATCAGTAAAACTAGAAACTAGCGAAAAATAGAATCTAGCCCTCAAAATTCTACAACCCAAACTGCTGATTAAAAAAGTTAAGCGTCTCAGTCACTGGCTGTGAGTCTCGGCACTTTTCTCTGCAGATTGCTGAACAGAGAGCTCGAGTGACCAAACCAAGGGAGGGAATTAGAGTCCAACTAAGCAAGCAGTGTCTGGCAGTGGCAGCCCACAGCCAGCCCCTAGGACTCTAAAGCCACAAACTCAAGTAATCCAGATTGGGGACACAAAGAACTCTTGGCAAGCGTCCAAGGAAGGGGAAAAAGCAACAGTTCTAAAGAAAATGGGGGAAGGGGGGGGGTATGGGAGACTTTTGGGATAGCATTCTAAATGTAATTGAGGAAAATACGTAATAATAAAAAATATTAAAAAAAAAAAAAAGAAAATTGGGGGGTGGGGGTTCCACAGTGAGCCGGGCGAGGTGGCCCATGCACGCCTTTAATCCCAGCACTCGGGAGGCAGAGGCAGGCGTATTTCTGAATTTGAGACCAGCCTAGTCTACAAAGTAAATTCCAGGACAGCCTGTCTCAAAAAAAAAAAAAAAAAAAAAAAAAAAAAAAATTCACAGTAGTTATTATACATATCTGCAATAGGAAAACCCCAAATAAATAATCCTAACAATATTAAAAAAAAACAATACATACATACATAAATATCTAGCAGTTACTCCAAGAGGGCAAAGGAAGGGGGTGAGAAAAACAAAACAGACGAACAGCACATTTTATGAAATTTATAAGGGCAGGCTAGCAATGGTCCTGTCAGTGAGGTGGCTACCACCCAACTCTCAATGCAGAAAGTCAGGTGTGGAGCTGCTTCTGCAGGAGGCTAGAGGAGTCCTGGGGCTCCAGGTCAGCAAGAAACAGAGCCTGCCTTGAGGATGCTGACGCACGAACACGCACAAACACACACACCCCACCAAACCAACCCTAGGTTTATAGAGGGGAAAAAAAAAAAAAAAACAACTAAAAGGCTCACAAGTGTTCACCTCTAGAGAACGCAAACCAAAGGAGGGCTGCTGCCCTTTCATCTGACAGAAAAGGACTGAGGCCCTTTGTTAATTGACCTCTAACTCCCTTCAAATTAAACCCCAAACTATTGGCTTATAAATAAAACTATAGCCGGGCGTGGTGGCGCACGCCTTTAATCCCAGCACTCGGGAGGCAGAGGCGGGTGGATTTCTGAGTTCAAGGCCAGCCTGGTCTACAAAGTGAGTTCCAGGACAGCCAGGGCTACACAGAGAAACCCTATCTCAAAAAACAAAACAAAACAAAAAAACCTATGGGAAACAAATATCTTCAAAGTACTCTCACCAGGAGGCCCAGAAGTGCTTGTTCTCAGCCATGCCTTTTGCTCAGCCCTCTGCCTCTTCCCAGGAGCGTTATCTCGGTTACTAAAAGCAATATACTTTGAATTTACCACAAGGTCCACCCATCTAGGTTCCCATGTGGTAAAGGAAGAGAACTAATTTACAAATGCTCTGATCTCCGTATACAATACACCATGACAAGAATATACATTTACATGCACGGACTCACGCCTGTCCGTTTCATGAAGGAGAAAGGGAAGTGAGGGCAGTGCCATGAATGCAAAAAAAATGACTACTATTTTTTTTTCTTTACAAAAAGCCCATCTTCTCTTGCCCCACCTCTTTGACAGCTGCCCATGCTCTCTTCAAAGGCAGCTCCATATTCCAGTCACAAGAGCCTACAGAAGTCGAGTCTGTCAAAACAACACTCTAAAAATGCACTCAACTAGACATGGTGACACCCACTGGTAACCAGTGACGGGAGGATTAACAGGAGTTCAAGGTCATCATGGGATGCTTGGACAGTAAAGGAGGTTACCCTGGGCACTCACAAGATCTTAACCTCAAACAAACATATAACTTAGAGTCTAACACAAAGAAAAACCAGAGCTAACCTCTACCCCAGAGCCTTAAGGCAGAAAACCACGTGAGTAGATCAGAACCATTAAGGGTCTAATTTACATTCTTTCTCTAACTGCAATTAAAAATATTCCTTTACATTACTAAAGAGCTGATTTCAGGGTTTCAGAAAGGTTTTGTTTTACATTGTTTTAAAGTGTCAACTACTGCTAGTGTGGGTGGTCCATACCTTTAATCTCAGTAACTGGAAAAGGCAGAGGTATTGGCCTGAGTTTGAAGCCAGCCTGGTCTACAGAGTGAATTCTAGGAGAGCCAGAGCCACATAATTAGACTCTGGCTTAAACATCCCCTAACACACACACACACACACACACACACAGACTCTGGCTTAAACATCCCCTAACACACACACACACACACACACACACACACACTGACTCTGGCTTAAACATCCCCTAACACACACACACACACACACACATACACACGCACGCACGCACGCACGAATTAAGAAAAAGTGTCAACTACTAAAACACTACTCATTAGGCAGGGATGGTTTGTGTTGGTACGCAGCTAAGCTAAATGCTGAGCAACTCGCAAAAAATCTGAGAAAATAACCCTTTGAAATGATGGAATGAGATACTCTAGTTAATAACTTGTACATACTTTTAAAAAAGCCATTCAAAACCTTAATCCATTTAATTTATCCTTTCTATCTTACCTATTTTTTTTTGAGCAGAGTGAATTTTTTTTTTTTTAAGACAGGGTCTCTTCATGCAGCCTGGCCCCAAACTCAGACATCCACCTGTTTCCCTGTTTCTACTGGGTACGCTACGGTAGCTGGTTCCTAGCTTTTTTTTCCAAAATTGACCATTACTCTGTATTGGTGAGAGATGAGAGACAGTGAGAGACACTAAAAATGTGGCCCTGTGGAGATCAGTCAACTCTGGGGAGATGTTTCTCCTCCTACCTTGGATCTAGAAATTGAAGTCAGATCATTAGTTTGCTGAACATGGATTTTATCCGCCAAACCATCTCACTGCCTTTATCTGCACCTCCCACCACATTCTGCCCTAGGTGGCCTGGAAAGCTTGAGCAATCTCGGGCCTTATGCTTGCTGTAGCAGAACTATATATTCCCATCCTCTACAATACTGTACAACTTTCAACAAAACACAGCCCTAAGAACTTTGAATCTCAAAGACTATAAACACTAGAACTGGTTCTATTCAGAAAATCTCTCACACACACACACACACACACACACACACATCTTTTTAAAACTATTAGAGCCGGGCATGGTGGCACACGCCTTTAATCCCAGCACTCGGGAGGCAGAGGCAGGTGGATTTCTGAGTTCGAGGCCAGCCTGATCTACAAAGTTAAGTTCCAGGACAGCCAGGGCTATAGAGAAAAACCCTGTCTCAAAAAAAAAACCAAACCAAAACAAAACAAAACAAAAAAACCAAAAAAACAAAAAAAACAACAACAACAAAAAAAACAAAACAAAAAAACCTATTAGAACATTATTAAAACATTGTATATGTACAAATGTATTAAATTACTGGATCACATCTGGCACATCAAATTCCGACGCCTCCGTGGTACACAGTTTACAATATGTTCTTTATACTGGCAATGGTTACAAGGTACCAGATTCAATAAAATAGACTGAAAAGTAGAAGCACCCCTTGTAACCAAAGATATTATAGAATGCTAATTCAGGAAGTTATTCAGCAGCTTATAAAAGAAATAGGAAGTTGTTGACCAACTACTTGAAGAACTATTTCCTACAGGAAAACCTGCAGAAGTGCTGAGCTATAAAGGGAATTGATTCTTTTAAAATCAAAACTTAAGATGAAATTAGTTTCAAACAGTAAGTCATTAAGTTCAGTGGCCAAGATGTAATATCTACAAAGACTGAGCCTTTTCAGGCACAGCATCATGTCCAGAGTCTAGGTTCCTGTCCAGAATGAAGGTGCCTGAATGATAGATCCACCCCTATCATTTCCAATATAAAGTCCAAGTCTTTAGATCTCACTGACCTAGGGTGGGTTTTAACACCAATCACAGCAATTAGACAGATGGCCGTGAAACTGGAGGATGGGCCAAGTGACTTCCAAACTCATTCATCTATAGTCACAAGGCAACAATTAGCTGTTCCCTAGTCAACAATTCTCCCAGATCTCTCAAATGACATCATCTTGCCAGCTTGGACCATTTGGGGTTAGAATTCTTCCTGCCAAGTACAAATCTCAAGAAAGGCCATACTTTGTAACTTAAAAGTTAGTTCCAATAAGTACCTGAAAAGATAAAGGGAAGGGTCACTTAGTTTTCATGGCTGGAATGAGCTCAAGTTCAGAAGGTAGTCCAGCTCTTCATCCCACAGCTGGGCAGGAGTCTCCTTCTGAAATGTTATTACAGCTACTGCTTATGCATCTCTGGGTGCACATGCGTGTGAATATGGACACATCACAGCAGTCCCTTCCTTCCATCACATGGGACTTTATAAGAACCTCAAACAAAAGTAAAGTATTCTAAAAACGAAGATAGCTACTTGGCACCAAAAGCTGTTGTCTCCTACTCAGTCAGGAAGATGTTAACATGCATCCATTCGGTGCCTAACAGCTCCTTATGGCAACTACACTTAACACCAGTGAAAGCAGCTGAAAGAGAAAAAGTTCTGCTTCACATCGATTTTCCAAACCGCATACTGTTGACAAAGCAACTACCAAGACTACACTAGACATCTAATTCTCAGAGGTCTCCACGTGATCTTTATCAGATCCAGTGACTCAGTTCACCTGCTGTCAGGTCACCCCTCAGGCCAAAGCCTTCTACTTCAGAGCACAGTGTGAAAAGGCTCTGCAGAACCAAAGGCCCATTCATTTATCACAGACTTCCACTGGCAACCTCAGAAACAGTGTTTCCTCACTTCCTGCTGTGTTTGCTTCTTCTATAGAAGTCAGAGTTTAACCTACTTTACCTTCTTTCCAGCAGCCTTGAAAAAGAGTGAGGGTTGCAGAGTGGGGAGATGGAGCCAGTATGCAGTAACTACACAAATCCATCTACAAAGCAATTACTTTTTGTGGAAAGAATCATCCAAAGTTCTTAAAAGCAAGAATCTACAATGAGGCTTACTACAGCTCCAAAAAAATGACCGCTCACTCAAATAATGAAAATGTAGGGCTGGCGAGATGGCTCAATGGGTAAGAGCACTGACTGCTGGTCCTGAGTTCAAATCCCAGCAACCACATGGTGGCTCACAACCACCTGTAATGAGATCTGATGCCCTCTTCTGGTGTGTCGGAAGACAGCTACAGTGTACTTACATATAATAAATAATAAATCTTTTAAAAAAATGCAGATGTCAACAAACAAGCAATTTTAAGAAAACACAAACGAGTAAAACCAGCATAAACGCTCTTTAGCTAAACGCTCACAGCCGCAGCCACAACTGAAGGCCTGCAGGCTATTAAGCTGTTTAAAACCTCCCCAGGTCAGCATGGGACCCAGCAGGGAGGAGTTCAGCAAGCCTTTCTTTTTCTCCCTAACAACCTGGTTTGTTTCCCCTCCCTTCCCCTTCAGGACTATCTCTCACAGCCAGCCTCTCTTCCAAGTCATTTACTTCGGAGGCTGTTTAAAGCAGGACCGGTCTGGCTCCTGTGGGTCCCTGTGGATGAGTTTACCAGGCTCGTGTGTACTTCCCAGTCTCTGGCCCTTTATTGTTCTCCTTGAAACCTGATCCTTTGACATGGGTACCAGCACATCAGGAAAGGTTTTTAAAAAAGACAAAGTTACAGGGTGCAAAATAGCAACAACAACAAAACAAACAAACAAACAAACAAACAAACAAGGGTGGAGGTGGGGTCCCTTTCCAAAATCAAGATCAAATCTCTTCCAGTCCCCCTGATATCTATCCTGAGTCTGTATCCTTACATTATAAAGTAGTAATAAGCAAAGTGGGGCATCTTGTACAAGCCTTTAAGCTCAGCACTTGGGAGGCAGAGGCAGGACAATCTGAGTTTGAGACTAACCTGGTCTACAGAGCAAGTTCCAGAGAAACCCTGCCTGGAAAACCAAAATTAAACACAAAGTATCAGCAACTCACTCAAGATAATCAACTGAAAATAGAGATCCAGTCAGGGGTGGGAGAGGCTGGAGGGAGGGGTGTCACACACGAAACAAGGTTGTCACTGGGGTCCGATCCAATAACCGCTACATTTCCCATGGATAGTCAGACAAATCTGAATCAAATGAGCGCTGTTCGTCACTGCATTATCTCAACCCAGTTAACCAATTCTAATAACAATACAATAATCTTCAGTCTGTAACAACCAGTCAGGGATACTTTGTACACTCTTAATTTAAATAAGCTCTAGAAAATTAGTTTTACTTCCAATGTCAAAAGTAGAGGGGATAAAATTTAATTTTGTCCTTTTCAGATGAATGTAATTTTGCATTTTGTTGTGGAGTGGGAGTGGGCCTTAGTAACGAGGAAGTTTTGCTTACATTTTCCCAGAGCAGACACTGCTTTTGAAGGCAAAGTGTGTCACCTCATGATTGGAGGCCAAACCTGACAACTAATGTTTTCTTCACATTTTGAGGGGAAAATCTGTTAAATGACATCAAAAATATTGCTAAAGTATTTGTTGTTTCACAATTTAAGGACTGTAACGTCATCTCTTCCCTAAGTCCCTATATTCCCTTCTCTACCAATCATTTATGCTGAAAGAATGCACAAGGTCCTGGTTTAAAGCCCCCCCCCCACCACCACCACCACACACACACACACACACACACACACACAGAAACAGATGGACACAAACATGGGGGGCACACAAAAGAGATAATAGAACACATGTCTATGCCAGGTTTGGTGGTTTGTTTTGTTTTGTTTTGTGCCAGGCTAATTAGCAAATCTGGTACAAATTCAAAATGAAATTATCTCATTTTGCCACAAAAGTCTGCAAAAAGGCTCTGAACTAAGAATAAATCAGGCTTTCAAGATATGACCAACCCTAAAGAGAGAGAGTGAGAGAGACAGAGTGTGCATATGTGTGTGTGTGTATGTGTGTGTGTGTGTGTATAGAGAGAGACACACACAGAGCGAGTGAGCTGGGGTGCAGCTCAATGATAAAGTATGCTGGTTTACCATTTATAAGGCTGAGTTCCATGTTTAGCAACAGCAAAGTAATAAATAATTGAATACTGTTTTGAAAAAGACAATAAATGAATAAAGCCACTCCCACACTGCCTCTTCCCAGCGCTGTCTTCACTTACTTTAAGAAGTATCTTTGACCAGAAGATGTCTTGGCCATCTCCCAGCCTGCTGGCAGTGGTACATCATCAGGGATCTCAAAGGAGGACTGCCGGAGATGCTGAGCTGCAGGGGCAGCGGCAGGGCCAGAGACAACGCCACTGGCTGTGAGTGTCCCAGGAGAAACGGCACCCAGCTGCAGGGAGGCTGGAGAGGAGTGAGCTCGAACATGCTGTGGAGTCAGAGCTCCCGCAGTACCTGCATCAGTACTGGCCTATCAGGAATAGCAAAATGAAAATTAACAATAGAGACAACAGCACCTACCCCTAACTTCCAAACAGTATGTCACGGCAACCAAATATCTAAGTATCAAATGTAAACTTTAATGTTTAATTTCTTACACAACAGGAACACACCAGACCAAATAGACCATTACAAAAATTTAATAGGCATTATAAATGTTATTTTACTGATGAACAGTCCATCTGGATGAATGTCTACCTCCTAGACAGTGTGAAAACAACAAATACTAGGCATAATAACTTTATTTAGTGGTAAAGAATAATGCTCATCCTACATAACTCAAAATAATCAGTACTTTTCTAAGCAGTGTGGTTACTTTTCCAGGTTCTAGAACAAAACCTGGGGAACGACTGGGCACTTTTTTCTTTGTTGTAAATGTCTAATGTTCCCCCATCTTTCACTTTTTTGACTGTAAACAAATGTGATAAGTCAGCCATTATAAATTATACAACATTTAATAAATTCAAACTCTCAGAACTGCACCAATGCTAAAAGCTCCTCAATGAAGAGAATAATAGGCTAGCCCTTTTTGTGCCTAGAGAAAGACTTTTTCAATTCAATTATAATTTGTGGATTCACACACTTATAATAGCTGGGTGAGGGACAAAAGAAAAATCTGCAAAGACCCCAATGATTCAAATTTGGGTCCAATCAGACCAGTGTTAAGACAGGGGTCAGGAATAAACTTGTGTGTAAATGAGCTTTTCCAAGCGAGAGGATATAGGGCTAGAAGACTTCTCAGGCAGGGGCCTGTGGATGATTATTTACTAACTCTGATACATACCATTCACAGTCCAATCCTTTTATTGGAATTAGGGTTTCTCAAAACGTTTTTCTAGATTTATGTTGATAAGGAAACTGAAAAGACCCAGCAGTCATTTAAAGCCCCATAGGAAAACCCCGTTTTTGAGTTTCCAGATAGATTGAATTTTAGGAAACCATTAGCGCACAGAAAAGGTAAATTTATTGACGAACAGCTCTCTTAAAACGCTTAGAGAGAATGCAAATGTACCCACGAACGGCCCAGTGGAAGCCAGTATTACAAGTACACTTTCCCGGGTTCATTCCTTCTGACTTCTAAGTGCTACAAAATGGAGCGTTCAATCTGTGTATTCCTTCAAAGTTGCCCCAGCGGTTTCTCGATTGCATGTCACATACGTTTAGTTCAGCGAGTACAGAAACTCACTTGTGGGGGAGGGAGCAAATAGTATCTAGGTCTACTGTTGTTACAAATTAAGAGTTTATTTAGCCGAGCAGCTAGATAACTTTTCCTTCCTTCTTAAGAGGCTTTTTGTAGGGAGGTTAATCGAGATTTTCGAAGCTTCAAAAACCCCGTTCTACAACAAGCCTGCCTAGGAGGGGGGGCTGGAGTGGGGGCGGCAACTCTTCTTTCCACTCAAGTTACAGCCCGAGTGGGCTAACGACATGGCAGTGTTTGGAAAACCAATTAAGTTTTGGGCAAAGTTCCTGTGCTGCTTTAGCCTAAAGCAAGTTCTTTAAAAATTAAGTAATTAAAAGCGGGGGGAGCGACACTAAAGAAATCTACCAGGACCTATCGGAATGTTAATACTTTGAAACGGTTTCACTTCTGTGCTGGATCCAGTTGGGAAAATAACCAGGCGTCGTGGATACGGATAAGCAGCCATGTTCACATCCGCAGTCAGTTAAAGAGCAATGGCGAGCTTGGAATTAGTCATTGCTTCCCAAACATTACCTTTAATCACAGTTGAGCCGGGCAGAACTCGGCCTATGAGTCAACCTGCAACGCGCTATCAAAGGCCGGCGCAGAAACCTCTGCACCGTGAGCGCAGCCGAGCTCCTGCGCAACACACAGACGTGGCTCATTTAAAAGCTTTCGGGCCGAACAGTAAATAATAGGTTACGATTTAGGAAAAGGACACGTGAGCCCACCGAGTGTGAAAGGATCCCGCCCGCGCGAGTTCCAGGGCACGGCGGAGGCGAGTGGGGGGTCGAGGGAGCTTCGCTCGGGCTGGGGAGCCCGAACCCTGCATCCGGAGAGCGCCTGGGCCGCGAGAACAGAAAAGCTTTCGGGAGAGGGAGGGGGAGGGGACCGGGAGAAGGAACCAGAAACTCAATGGACCAGTTCAACCCCCACCCCTCACCGGCACGCGAAAACAAGAGGGCAGTTAACACAGCTCCACCGGAGACTGCAGTGGCGCGGGAAGGGGAGATCGGGTACCCCCGGCTGGGGTCCCGCACAAGACGCCGGCCCCCTCCCCCTCCTCCCCTCCCCCTCGTCAGAGCGAAGGTGCGGAGCGGAGGCGCGCGCATTGTGCACCCCCCCTGCGGCCAACTCCGCGAAAACAACCCCCAGCACCGCACCCCCACGCGGCCCCGCGCCCCCGGGATACCCTTACCTGTCGCGAGTGGGACTTGGGCTCAGGCGGCTTGAAGAAGGAGTCGGGCAGCTTGCGAAGCCGCATGGGCACGGTCTGAGGCACGTTGGCCGTCTTGGGGTTCATGACGGCATTGAAGAGCGCCTCCAAGTCGGTCTCCGAGTCCCCGCGGACGTGCACGACCTGGTGGCCGGCCGGGGGTGCGGGCGGGGCCGCGGGGGTCCCGGCCGGAGACACGGACGGCGGCGCGGGGCCTTGCGGGGCCGGCTGGGGCGGCGGCTGTTGCGCGGGCTCCATGGCTGCGGCCTCGTTCGACGCTCGGGGCACTGCGCTCAGGTTCGGGGGGCTGCGACGCGCGCCCGCATCGCCCTGCACTCCTTGCCCGAGGCCGCCTCCCCTCTCCTCCCCTCCCCTCCGCGAGCTCCTTCCTTCCTCCCTTTCTTTGCCCCCGGCCGCGGCGGCGTCCCAACTGAGACAGAAACTTTGGCTCCAGACGCCCAAACTAAAAAGTTGCGAGGAGCGCCCGCCCGCGCGCCTCGCGGGCTCCGCCTCCTCGACGCTCTTCCTTCCTCTGCGCGCCCGCCCGCACCGAATCCGCGGCCCGCGGCCCCCGGGGAAACTTTCCCTGCGCGTCGCTACATTCCTGCAGACTCCCGGCCGCACGTGACCCGGGGGCGACCGCGCTGCGTGCGCACCCACCGGCCGGCCCCGAGCCGCTCGGCTGCGGGCGCAGATCCTGCCGGACCCGCGCGCAACGCCAAGGCCGCGAGGAATCGGGACAACCGGCTTGGTAGGGTGGATGCAAAGGCCACACTGTTCACCCGCACTAAGGTTAATCCGGTCCGCGTTTTAACATTGATTCCATTTACCACCAAGTTTGAAGAAGAAACAACAAAACACTTGAGGGCGGGTGCAAATGATTTCAAAGTGAAGCTTGGAAACCAGGAGTTGCACTGGGAGTACCTTACAAAAGGAAACAGTATTACTTTTTAAATTTTGTTTTAAACAGGCTTTACTCTGTAGTCAAGGATATCCTCCAACTCTTTGTGCCACAGCTTCCACAGACAGCTAGGATTCCAAGCCAGGGCCTCTGCTAGCCCGGTTTTTGTAGGTTCATAGGTTCGTCCTTTTTCTTTTCTTTTTTCTTTTTTTTCTTTTCTTTCTTCCTTCCTTCCGCTCCCCCTTTCTCCCTCTCCTTCCTTTTTCTTCCTTTTTGTGTTTCTAATTATGTACAAGTGAGCACAGGTGAAGGTCAGAGGACCATTTGTGGGATCTGTTTTCTTCTTGGTTGTGGGTCCCAGAAATCGAGCTCAGGTACCCTGAACCATCCATCTCATGTTGACTACCCTATTTTGCTGTTTTGAGTCAGGTTCCTATGTAGCTAAGGCTTTCCTCCAATTCACTACATAACTGAGGCTAGCTTAAAATTTCTGCTCCCCCTACCTCAGCCTATAAAGGGCTCAAATAACAAATGTGGGGCACCTTGCTCAGCAAACTTTTTTTTTTTTTAAGTGAAAAGTCAATTTTTTAACACCAAAACTTGACATTTCTTTGGGAACTTCAACTCAAAACATAAGTCACTGTTTAACCTCATGGAGCATTGTGGGTTTTCCTCTTGTGTTTAGTACAAGGGTAAACAATGCAGGGTAGACTAAGAAATGAACCTCAATGGAGATTACCTTAGCCCCTGATTCTCTGTGTGTCAGTCTTTTATCTATCAGGAGCCTATCTGGAATCACTCCAAAAATGATAAAAATCTGTTCGTGTTTTTTAAGTTAATTATTTTGTATTGGGTGTTTTGCCTGAGTTTATGTCTTTGCCTTGGTTCCACAGAGGTCCAAAAGATGGTATTAGATTCCATGGAATTGGAGTACAACTGGTTGTGAACAGCCACGTGGGTACAGGGATTCGAACCTGAGCCTTCTTAGGAACCAGTACTTTTAGTGACCGGCCCTCTCCTCAGCCCCTTGTTGAAGTCATGAGCTACAAAACAAGAACTGGTTTTAATGAGGTATAACTGACATAACTATATAGTCTTCCACTTAAGCAGTTTGGTGCTTTTTGAGTGTATTCCCAGAGTTGTGCAACACTGACTTTAAACACACAAATTTCTTCTCCAGAAATCTGGTTTCTTGTTCTAATGATTTTGTCTGCAGTGTGAGTGAAACGGGTATAAATAGGATTAAGCAAAGAAAGGACCCTTGAGCAAAAAGATAATCTCTTCCTCTAGTTAAGACACGCCCGGAAGAATTCTGAGCAGCAGTCTATCGCTTTGTGTGGTAGAGTAGGGTGAGCTAGCTTCAGACAGGTAAGATTTGAATCAACTATTTAGGAGCCTCAGTTTCCTGTCCTAGAGAGGAAGAAGGGTAAATGTCTCCCTAAGACTGATTCCAGGATTGGTTCACACCAAGTGCCACAAGACCACACTCTTGTGGGCTCTGGAGTTTAGAGTTCAGGTCCCAGTTACCCACACAGGAGCTGTGTGATAGTGAGCAAGCTACTTCCTGCTCTTTCATTTTGTAATTACATCCACCTCATGTCTCTTATGTCGTTGAGACATTAAATGAGTCAATGGATATAAAGTACTTGGCCCAGTTTGTGGCACAAGGCGAGGTCTTAGTAGTTGTCAGCTATTATCAATGCCCTGTGTTTACAGATTACTTCACTGGTAGTGGCCTAGCCTGTTGGGCCACAACCGTTTTAGAACCTTGACAGCACTCCCTCCTTCTCAAACCCAGCGGTTAATCCACAAACAAAACATTTGGGCAAAATATCTGCAGTAGAAAGTTGAAATGGCAGGCAGTGCTGGTGCATGCCTTTAGTCCTTACACTCAGGAGACCAAGGCAGGCAGATCTCTGTGTGGACTTGGGGATGGGGTGAACTGAAGACAGATTTGGTGCTGCATTCCTTTAATCCAGAACTAGAGAGGTAGAGGCAGCTTCCAGGTCAGGCTGCTCTACATGGTGGATTTCAGGCCAGCTAGGGCTACACAGACTCTGTTAAAAAAAAAAAAAAAAAAGAACTAAAATTCTACCTACAGGTGGAAGGCAGGTAGGAGAATTGCCACAACTTCTAGGCTGGGGTGAGCTACATCGGATACTGTCTCAAGTGGGCATGGTGGGAACCAGCAGGTCAAAAGTTTAAGGCCAGTCTCATTTTAAATGCAAATGTGGCTATATGAGATCCTGTCTCGAAATAGCAAAACTTACACCTGAAAGGAAACAAAAGTGACTAACCACAGGTTGCAATGAAAGCTGTCCCCTAACTACAGCTCTACTAGATTGGGCACTGTCAATTAATGGGCTTGTGTGCTTTGGTCAATATTGTTTCACCAGCCTTTAAATTGAGAACACACTTGCTATGATAACTGGATCAAGACTCTCCCTTACCATTTGTCTTAGTCAGGGTTTCCATTGCTGTGGAGAGACACCATGACCAAAACAACTCTCTCTCTTTTTTTTTTTTTTTTTTTGGTTTTTTCCAGACAGGGTTCTCTGTGTAGTCCTGGCTGTCCTGGTCCTGGACCAAGGCTGGCCTTGAACTGAGAAATCCACCTCTGTCTCCCAAGTGCTGGGATTAGAGGCGTGTGCCACCACGCCCGGCTAGAGGAGGGTCTTAAAGCCTACTTCCACCGTGACACTCTTCCTCTAAGGCCACATCTACTCCAACAGGGTCACAGCTCCTAATAGTGCCTCTCCCTGGGCCAAGGATATACAAACCACCACACCATTGTTTCTCATATTTCAGTCAGAAGTTAGTAAGAGATGAGGACAAATGGACATTCAGTCTTTTGTCCCTTGCCTGATTCCCCCCCCCCCCTTTTTTGAGTTATTTTAAACCCCCTTGAGGCTGAAAGGTAGCTTTTCTTTGTATGTGATTTCCTAAGATAAGATCTCAAGCTCTAGTCCAGAATGGTCTTGAACTCACAATCTCCCTGCCTCAGCCTCCTGTTTGCTAAGTTTAAAAGCATGTACTACCATGCCCCACTTGGGAGGTATCTTCATACATAGACCCTCCATTGGGGGCTGGAGGCATGATGCAGGAGGGGTTAAATGCACTGGCTACTCTTCAGGGGCCTGGGGGTTGATTCCTAGCATCTATCTACATAGCAGCTCACAACTCCTGTAACCAAGCATTTGGTACTTGGTTATAGAGGCTAGATACTACCATCCCACAAGTAGGACTGCACTTTGCATGAAGTCATTCACTGTAGAACTTTAAATTCTGTCCCATCATCAGATGGCACTATCTATGGCTCATTATGAATTTGTCTTGTAAGAACATTCTCTAACTGCCTAGTGACTGGCACACTATTTCATGTATGGATTTATCATGCGTTAAAGGCATTAAACTGTAAATATTTAGGAGCCAAGCTCATGAGGGTAATCCCAGTATTTGGGAGGCTGAAGGAGGAGGATTTCAGCAAGTGCAAGGTCAGCCTGTGCTACCTAATTAATTCTAGGCTAGCCTGGCTACAGAATGAGACTCCATTTCAAACAAATAAACAATGATAAAATAAACAGCCAAGAATGGTAGTGCCTGTCTGTAATTCTCACATGGGAGATTGACTCAGAAGGATGGCCACAAGTTAGAGGCCAGCCTGAGAAATGAATTCCAGGAGATCTGGGTTACATAGGGATATTCTGGATTAAAAAAAAAAAAATCAAAAGTAGCCAGGCAGTGGTGGAGCACTTCTTAATCTCAGCAATAGGGAGGTAGGAAGAGGCAAGCTGATCTCTGAGTTCAAAGCCAGCTTGGTCTACAGAGTGAGTACCAGGACAGCCAGAGCTACACAGAGAAACCCTGCCTTGAATTAAAAAAAAAAAAAAAAGTAACTATTTGGTTTGGTAATGCTTTCTTAGTGTGATGGCATGCCTAAATACACCAAGAAGGAAGAGGAGGAAGAGGAGGAAGAGGAGGAAGAGGAGGAGGAGAAGAAGGAGAAGGAGAAGGAGAAGGAGAAGGAGAAGAAGAAGAAGAAGAAGAAGAAGAAGAAGAAGAAGAAGAAGAAGAAGGCTGATACCCCAGATTGTGGGGCAAATGAAAGGATACCCACAATTAGGTGGATTGGTGCCCCCACATCAATGATGTTTAACCATATATCCTGGTATCTGTAGGTAGCTACTTCTCACACCCTTCTTTATTTATTACACACTTATTCTTTACTTTTTTTCCCCTCTAAAAGTGGCTTCATGAGCATCTGCACTGAGACCCAAGGCTGCCCTTTGTCAGTCTCCCTTGAACCTGCAGAACCTCCTGCAGCCAGGGTTTGCCATGCCACAGCTGGTGCTGGGAAAGCTAGCCTAGAGGTGCTAGGTTTATGCTCCTCACCTTTGCTCGTTCCCCTGCCAGCTGAGCATTTTACTCCCAATCCCCCTAGAGCTCCAGCAGCACACCTTCCCACCCACATCCCTCTGGCTCACCATGTTAAGGCTAGCACAATTCATCCATTTGTTCAAGCAGAGAACTTAATCACCTCCATCAACAACCTTCAACACTTCCTAAAGTTTTTTTTTTTTTTTTGGTTTTTCGAGACAGGGTTTCTCTGTGTAGCCCTGGCTGTCCTGGAACTCACTTTGTAGACCAGGCTGGCCTCGAACTCAGAAATCTGCCTGCTTCTGCCTCCTGAGTGCTGGGATTAAAGGCGGGTTAACTTTCTGTTGAAGCTCTGAAAATCTGCCAGTCAACTCCAAATGCCCGTGTACTGGCTGGTTTTGTGTTAACTTAACACAAGCTGGAGTTATCACAGAGAAAGGAATCTCCCTTGAGGAAATGCCTCCATGAGATCCAGCTGTAAGGTATTTTCTCAATTATGGGGCCCTTGTAGGTGGTACCATCTCTGGGCTGGTAGTCTTGGGTTCTATAAGAAAGCAAGCTGAGCAAGCCAGGGGAAGCAAGCCATAAGAAACATCCCTCCATGGCCTCTGCATCAACTCCTGCTTCCTGACCTGCTTGAGTTCCAGTCCTGACTTCCTTGGTGATGAACAGCAACATGGAAGTGTAAGCTGAATAAACCCTTTCCTCAACAACTGCTTCTTGATCATGATGTTTGCTCAGGAATAGAAATCCTGACTAAGACAGCCCGTTTCTACTTTCTGCTCTACTCCTTGCTGTAGATGCTCAATAAATGTAAAAGTAGGAACAAGGGAGGGAGGGAGGGAGGGAGACAGAGAATATGAGAAAGAGAGAGAGAGAGAGAGAGAGAGAGAGAGAGAGAGAGAGAGAGAAGCAAGACAAACAGACAGAATATGAGGATCCCTGAGCCCATGGTAAAGTTTCAGGCTTGAATCTCAAATGTCTTGCTATCTACTGTATTCTTGAGACTGTTTGAAGCTTCCAGGCCTTATGCCTGCAACATATCATACTAAGTGTTGGAGAATTTTGCTCAAGTTTTTATTATTTTTTTCAGTGCTGGGATTCAAACACAGGCAGGCCAAGTGCTCTAATATTGATCTCCCTCCCTCCTAATCTTCAAATTTTTTGATGTAATAAAAGTAAAAGTAACAATTAATACTGTGATAGTTACTGCAGGTGTGGTGAGAAGAGGACCCTAGTCAGTGCTTCGAGGAGTATAAACTAGGGCAGCCATGATGGAGCAGTAGAGATTTCTCACAGCCCAGAAGAGAGAACTGCCACCTGACCCAGCCCTATGCCTCCTAGTCTTATGCTTTGAAGGACTGCATATCGTTGTGCAGAGATGCTTGGGCATCTGTTTTTATTGCAGCTACATTCACAGTAGCAAGAAACTAGAACTATCCTTGCTGTCCATCAACTGATGATGAAAATGTTTAAATCTACAAAGAGACCAGGCATGCTGCCTCGTGCTTACCGCTCAGCTACTTGAGGAGCGCAGGCAGGAGGACTGAGGGTCACGGATTTTCAGACAAGGTCCTGTAATATAGACTGCCCTCAAGCATAAGATCTTCCCTCAGCCTGCTCAGTGCTGAGGTTGCTGATGTGACCCCGTACCTATGGAAGAATCTAACTGGAAAAGAAGTTTTTAAATAAAAACAACAACAACAAAAAATTAGGTTGGAGATGCAGCTCAGTGGTAGCATGCTTGCCCACCATACATAAGGCCTTGGCTTTGACTCCTAGCATCACAGACAAAGCCAAAAACTGACCTGAAATGAATTGGAAGGTTATCAACTAAGTATTTTCAACAATCAACTATATATATTATTTATTTATTTTTGGGTTTTTGAGACAGGGTTTCTCTGTATAGCCCTCGCTGTCCTGGAACTCACTCTGTAGGCCAAGCTGGCCTCAAACTCAGAAATCTGCCTGCCTCTGCCTCCCGAGTGCTGGGATTAAAGGCTTGCGCCACCACACCTGGCAACTAACTATATATTATGTACTAGATATAAACATTTCTGAGATAAATGATGAGGTGATGCAGTTATACAGTTAAAGTATTTACTCTGCTGCATAAAATTTATACAAGTGATTTTTTTTTTAATTTTAAGAACAAAACAATGTAGAATATTTTATAGTGTATTGTTTTTCCGGTGTTAGCATATAAAGGAATTACCATAATAAAACCCAGTTTGCAGATGTGAATGGTGGTATATGCCTGCCAGGAATTGACGAAAGCCTGAGCTATGTAGACTGAGCTCAAGACCTGGATCACAAATCTGAACCCTGTCTCAATACAGAGCAAACAAGAATTCTAGTGGAAAATTATACTATAGCATATATAACTTTTTGCTATTGTTTTCTGAGAAAAGATCTCTCTCTCTCTAGCCCAAGCTGGCTTTGAGCTTGCTGCAAGCAATTCTTTTCCTGCCTCAGCTCCCATATATAACTATTTTACAGAGGCGGCCTGCATGCATCTATAGTTGTTATAATGCTAAACAACAGACAAGTTTGAAAGGAGTGGGCCTTTTTTTAACAGGCTGGACATCAACATACAGAAGAGCAAGACTACAGGTTAGCCAGTCACACAGATCTGTGTCAGCAAACCAAGTTAAGAGAGCAAAACCCAACCGGGCATGGTGGTGCACGCCTTTAATCCCAGCACTCAGGAGGCAGAGGCAGGCAGATTTCTGAGTTTGAGGCCAGCCTGGTCTACAAAGTGAGTTCCAGGACAGCCAGGGCTATACAGAGAAACCCTGTTCTGAAAAAAGAAACAAACAAAAAGAGAGCAAAACCCTTGGGTTAAAATAGATTTATTTATCTTTATGTGTATGAGTCTTGCCTGTATGTATGTCTCTCTACGTAGCCATAGTTCTCCTGAAACTCACTATATAGACCAGGTTGGCCTTAAACTCACAGATACAAGCCCATCTCTGCCTCCAAAGTGCTGGGACTAAAGATGTACGGCACTATTCCCAGCTATTTGCAGTTTTAATAGGTATAATATAGGTGTGGTTTGACATAGGCATGTCTTTAACATAACCTATGGTTCAGAAATGTCTTTAGAGCTATTTAATTAGGGCTGAAGAGATGGCTCAGCAGTTAAGAACACTTATTGTTCTTCCAGAGGCCCTAAGTTCCATTCCCAGCATCTACATGATGGTGTACCACCATCTGTAACTGCAGTTATACAGGGTATGGCACGCTCCCCTGGACTTTGCAAGTCCCAGACAAGCACTTGGTACACAGTACCTGTAGGTAAAACACCCAAGCACACAAAGTAAAGTTTATTTGTTTTTAACAAATAAAAAATTAATTAAAAACTGTATTTCAGGCAGGGCTGAGGAGATGGCTCCATAGTTTATTGTACTTGCTATGCTTGCAGAGGACCAGAGTCCAGACTCCAGCACTCATAGAGCTTCAGCTCCAGGTAATCTGTTTGCAGATTCATCTTCACAAAGATGCACAGGCATGTACACATAAAACACGCGCACATGCATACATGCATACACACTAAAATAAAAATTTGTTATTATAATTATTATTTTTTTATTATTATTACTTGAGACAGAGTTTCTCTGTGTAGCCTGTCTGTCCTAGCACTTGGTCTGTAAACCAGACTGGCTTCAAATTCTGAGATCTGCCTCCTCTGCCTCTGGAGTATTGCTATTAAAGGTGTGTGACACCACTGCCTGACTAAAAAATAAATCTTTTGGGGCTGGAGAGATGGCTCAGAGGTTAAAAGCACTGACTGCTCTTTCAGAGGTCCTGAGTTCAAATTCCAGCAACCACATGGTGGCTCACAACCATCCGTAATGAGATCTGATACCCTCGTATGTGGTGTGTGAAGACAGCTACAGTGTATTTACTTAAAATAAATAAATTAAAAAAAAATAAATCTTTTAAATCAAAAGCTAAACGTCTTTTGAAATTTTTAAAATGCCAAACTCTGGAAATGCCCTTGTAATGCCTCGGGTTCTGGTGGATCAATAACGAATGGCTGATGCTATTGAATCACCTCCCATGCTAGAACACCATGGTAAAAGCCATCTATCTTTTTCTCGTGTGCTAGCACACCATAGTAAAGTTCAGCTGTCTTTTTCTCTTAATAGCAGTTACATAACCCTGACTCCGGCCACTCCTCAACCCTTGTCATCCTGCTACAGTTCTGAGTCCTCTTCAGCTAATGGCACGGAGTACACACCATCATTTATACTGATTACTCCATGTCTGCTTCTCTATCTGCACAAACTCACATCACATTCTCCAGTAATCTGTTTTTGGGGGGACGTAAGAGCTTGCTTTCTTCTGTGAAGCCCATGCATTTGCTACGAGTTGGAATGGCAGTGCTTTGTAACTAAAAGGCAAGCAAGCTCGGAGGCAGAACCTTAAGTTCCAGGAAGTTGTTCAGTGCTGTTTGATAGGACAGCTGCTCAAGGCACTTGGAACTTCATCCATGTGGCTGCCACTGAGGCATTGTGTAGGGCTTATATGGGACAATTCCCTTCGTCACAGAGGCTTCTTGGATATACTGCTGTGTGTGATTTGCTCAGATCATAGAGCTCTTCAGTGATGAAGAAGAATTCCTGGTTCTAAGGTACTTCACTAGAAAGAAAAAAACAAAATCACTTCTCTAGCTGGGTGTGGTGGTACACGTCTGCAATCACAGCATCCAGGAAGCAGAGGCAGGAGGATTATCGTGAACTGGAGGTCAGATTACTTTTCTATTACACAAACATTCGTTCAGTTTCTATACAAAAGCGTCTCTGGCACCAATCCTGACCTAAATAGGCTGCTTTAAGAGGCAGAGAGATGGTTCAGGTAGGATTGCTGTCTACATAGAAAATGGTAGATGGGATGTGCCTATTGCTGTGTGTGCTGCTGAGGGTCCTGCTGATCTTCTCAGGGACATCAGCCCCTTCTCAACTCACACCTCAGTTTCCCCAGTCAGTTTCTGGCTGCTCTTCCAGCCTCCATCTCATCTTTCCTATTCCCATCAATCTTTCACCATCCCACCCCAGTTCTCTCAAAGGGTGCTCATCCTTGCTCGCCCACTGAAAACTGTGGTAGCTCCTACTGCATGCCTCCCAGTAACATCAGCTGTGAAGACGTTAACAGTGGGGACATCACGTGCACACTTGTACAGTTCCCAAGGCTCCCACACACATAGTATCCTGTCCCATTAACTCCAGTCCCACTTGATCTCAAAGCCTTTGTTCAGTGTTGTTGCCACACTAATTTCCGATTGGTCTAAATCAGCAGCACAGAAATCTCCTTGACATCCACCAGCAAATCACAGCGCTTCTGGGTTCAAGGGCGCATCTGACACACGTCCACTTTCCTCCATATGTTATTTTGGAAGGCTCTCACAGCAAACTATGCAGACTTGGGAAATTGAAGAACAAAAACTTTCCCCACAGTCCTAGAGGCCTGAAGCCCGAGGTCCAGGCCTTTATGAGACTGGTTTCTTGTGAGGTTTAATCCTTGTATTTTATTCCTGGTTTCTACACATTCTTCCCTTTTAGTCTATATTCTTTTTTAAAAAATACATTACTGGTGTGCATGGATGTGTGTGGTATGTCTGTGTGTCTCTGTATGTGTATATGTAACACACATTGTGACACATATTGTGAAAGCCATAGGATCTAACTTTATTTTATTTATTTATTTATTTATTTATTTATTTTTGATTTTTTTTTGAGACAGGGTTTCTCTGTATAGCCCTGGCTGTCCTGGAATTCACTTTGTAGACCAGGCTGGCCTCGAACTCAGAAATCTGCTTGCCTCTGCCTCCCGAGTGTTGGGATTAAAGGTGCTCACCACTACATTCGGTCTAACTTTATTTTAATAATCTCTTTACAAGCACTATCTCCAAATACCTTATAGGGCACTAGCTGTTAAAAACTGTAAGACAAAGTTGGGGAGAGGGTCCAGTTCTTTCTATCTCCATCTTCACTGAAGCTCATGACACTTTTCTTAGTTATTAGTTCAGATACTGTTTTCCCACTTTATGTGGTGTTGGGCTCCATTTTGGCCCTGGTTTGGGCTTTGAGACCTGTCTTGGTCACTTCTGTATGGGGTGACTCAGCAAGCCCTGTTTGGCCCTGCCTCTGTCCCACTGTTGCTGATGTAAAGCTTTGCCATTGGCCCTGTCAGTCACTCCATACCCTCTGTCACTCTTCTCCACCTCCTACATCATCTCACCCCACCAAAAGTTATATAAGCAAGAGGCTGATGCCATAAAGTTGAGTTTCTGCTTCGGCAAGACTCCCGGCTTGTTTTGAGCCATCCTACTCAGACCCAGAGATACCCCAGTGGGACCAGGACCTCTCTCCTCTCGCCTGGACCTGCCAGCAAGGAGCTGGCAGTGTGGCCTCTTGAACTCATTTACCACATAATGGTCACAGGGACTTTTCAAAGTGTGCAAAACTCCCTTAAAAGTGACATCAGAGCTGAAGAGAGAGCACGGGGATTAAGGATGTGTAAGCACTCGTGCAGAGGACAGATTCAATTCCCAGCACTCACACGGGGCTGCTTAAAACTACCTGAACTTCAGCTTCAGGGAATCTGACACCCTTTTGGCCTCCATGAACACTTGAATAACACACACACACAAAGATAAAATACACCTTTAAAATTTTATTAAATTTTAACCTATTTTTGTAGGGGATAGGCAGAACAAGAGGAAAGTATACTCTTTTTTTTTTTTTTTTTTTTTTTTCTCGAGAAAAGGTTTCTCTGTGTAGCCCTGGCTGTCCTGGAACTCACTCTATAGACCAGGCTGGCCTCGAATTCAGAAATCCGCCTGCCTCTGCCTCCCAAGTGCTGGGATTAAAGGCGTGCGCCACCACCGCCCGCCTGAGAGTATACTCTTTGGAAACCTTTTTTTAAAATGTATGTATAATTCGTGAATGTGTGCACATGCAGGCAGGTGCCTGGGTAGGTCAAAGAGGGTATGGATCCCCTGGAAGTAGGGTTACAGATGGCTGTGAGCATCCTGACATGGTTGCTGGGCACCCATTCAGGGCGTTCTTAAGAGCAGCAATTCCGATTAACCCTTAAGTCAGTTCTCCAGCCTCGTATTGTTTTTAGTCAAGGCACTGTTTTGCAGACTCTGGGGCCTCACTTGCAGTAACACCCCTTCTCCTGAGTGCCTTGACCTCTCTAATATGAGACTCTTGTGACTCACCGCTCTAAAATATTATTCATATATAATATGTGGACCATGGCTAGAACATAGTAGGCAATTATAATAAACATCCATGGGATGACTGCAAGGTTTTTGTTTTGTTTTTTTGTTTTTGTGGCAGGGTTTCTCTGTGTAGCCCTGGCTGTCTTGGAACTCACTCTTGTAGTCCAGGATTGCCTCAAACTACCAGAGATCTACCTACCTGCCTCTGCCTCCTGAGTACAAGATTTTGTTTATTTTGAGATAGAGGCTCACTCTATATCCCAGGCTGGCCTGGAACTCACACATCTCAAGTGTTAGGATTATAGGTTTGAGCCACCACACCCAGCTATATTAGTTTGTAACATTTAGTGGTGATTAATTGAGTAAGAGAATTTAGGATATCTTTTTCCTTAAGAAGCCTCCAACCAAGCCGGGCATGGTGGCGCATGTCTTAAATCCCAGCACTTGGGAGGCAGAGGCAGGTGGATTTCTGAGTTCGAGGCCAGCCTGGTCTACAGAGTGAGTTCCAGGACAGCTAGGGCTATACAGGAAAACCCTGTTTCAAAAAAAAAAAAAAAAAAAAAAAAAAAAAAAGAAGAAGAAGAAGCCTCCAACCAGCTTTTAGGATCTGCAAACCTGTTTTGAAAACAGGGATCATGCTGGTTGAGTATGTTTTCGAACAATGCCCACAGGCCTGTGAATCTGAGCATTGAGGCCTGAGAATAAAGAAAAAGGGAGGGACAGCTGAGGGATTCCCCGTCTAACCACAATTTCCTCCCACAAATACCACTTCCGGGTTCTTCAAGCCCTGTCACCTCAGAACTCATTCAGTTTGCTTACCCTTCCTCTTTTGGGCCACACTGGATTTTGTCTTACTGTTATTTTTTTTTTTTTTTTTTTTTTTTACAGTGCTGGGATTGAACCTAGGACCTTATACAACCCAGGCAAGTACTCTAGCATGGGGCTGTGCTCCCAGCCCTGATTTAAAGTTTTAAAATTACATTTGGAAGGTTGTTTCACCCCTCCCCCACACGACCCTCGGTCCTTCTCCCTGAGCCCGGTGGTTTCCCAGCCTCGGGCTTGGTCCACCCCACGGTCCACCCCAGCCTGAGACTAAGGAGCACTGCTAGGCTTCTTGTTTCGTGCTGCCAGCTTGTGGGAGGCTAAGCCACCGCGCCATCTCGCTGGCTGTCCCCACCCCTCACCCCCCACAAAATGGGACACCTCGATCCCCCCCCGCGCCCCCCCCCGCGCCCCCCCCCCCAGTGCGGAGGCTCGATCTGCCTGGCTCGCCACATGTCCCCAGGATCGCTTGTGATCCTCTATCAAAGAAATTGCCCAGTCCTCTCTGCTGACCCCTGAGCCGAGCGCCCCTCCCCACCTCCGCTGTCCCACAGGGGTCCCCTCTCTGCTCCACCAGACTCATCAGTTAATGGAATAAATGTACGAAAGATTAAAAAAAATACATTTATTTACCTATCTATCTATCTATCTATCTATCTATCTATCTATCTATCTATCTATCTATCTATCTATTTGGTGTTTCAAGACGGTTTCTCTGTGTAGCCCTGACTGTCCTGGAACTCACTCTGTAGACCAGGCTGGCCTTGAACTCAGAAATCTGCCTGCCTCTGCCTCCCAAGTGCTGGGATTAAAGGCCTGTGCCACCACCACCTGGCTAATTACATGTATTTATCGTGTGTTGTTTATAAGCATTAGCTGTGGTATGGGTGTGGAGGACAGAGGACACCTTGCAATTGTCTCCTTACATTGCTAGGTCAATCTTATCAGCAAGCATCTTTCAGCACAGGGTCATCATTTCCATGTTGTTGCTGGGTTTTGTTTTCTTTGTTGTTAGTTTTGTTTGGAGATAGGATTCCTGTCTTCCATGCTGGCCTCAAGATCAGTATAGAGCTGCAGATGACTTTGAGTTCGTGGTTCCTGCTTGCACATCTCTGGTTTCTGAGGGCTTTTTTGCCTGCTAAGAATCACTCTACCAAATGAGCTCCGTCCCCAGCCTGATTTGTTTTTCCTGAGTATTCATTCACTGTTTTTAACTCATGTTAGCCAGACAGCGGGTAGTTGGTATAAATTTAAAGTTGGCCAATCTGCTGCTTTGACAGCTCCAAGCATCTCTCTGGTCTCTGGACTTTGTTTAGTGAGAGTAATCTTTGTAAGGCACCACTTTATGATGTGACTATGACACTCTGTCATCTGATGGTGGCTACATACCGCCTAAGACAGCCAGAAATTTCTCAGCACCATGGCTCTGACTTCAGTGAGGAGGTCCCTAGGAAGCTGCCTTCCCATGTACACGGAGTCCTGAACAGGGCGCCACAGTGTCAGGCACCCTCTCAGGTGCCCATGAGCTTCCCAAGCCTCCTGTGCCTATGCCTGTATCTTCATTTGCTTTCATGGGAACTACAGTGTCCAGCATTTCCCAGATTTCCCTATGTCTCTATCTAATGTCCAAATTATAATTCTGAGACCTTCTTCCTTAAGTAGCATCTGGGATTTTTGAAGAATGTTTTGAAGTCCCAGAATACCATTCATATGACACTGGTCATGTTTGCTGTCACATCGCCAGCTGTCTGAACCTTGACAACCTTTCTCAGTTGACTCAGCTTGCATTTTTTTTTTAAATGGCTTCTATAGGCTGTTGCTATTTTCCAGGGACCGTGGGGCCTGAGGCATGTTCCCAGGCTCCATATCGTACCCTACACTGCACAATTAATACAGGTTCTGACAGTTCAAAAACTTCAGCAAGCCGAGCGGTGGTGGCGCATGCCTTTAATCCCAGCACTTGGGAGGCAGAGGCAGGCAGATTTCTGAGTTCGAGGCTAGCCTGGTCTACAGAGTGAGTTCCAGGACAGCCAGGGCCACACAGAGAAACCCTGTCTCGAAAAAACAAAAACAAAAAACAAACAAACAAACAAAAACCTTCAGCAAACACTTGGGGATGACTGGAGGGACTGGAGGGACTGAGCAGAGAGCTTAAGACGTACATGTAGGCATGGCTGGCTTGAGAGCTGGTAAGCCTGCAGAGGGGGTCTGTCTTTGTGACCCCTGCTCCTAAGGGACCTCTGCCTCACTGCACATGCTCAACAAGTTCACTCTAAGGAATAGCTTCTCTTCTCAAATGACCTGTCAGCCAGGGTATATAAAGCAGACAAGGCAGCTGCTGTGGCACCACACTCCTGCGTCCCTGTGCTCTGAAGGCAGCAGCAAGCTGTAGGCCAGCCTGGTCTATGTAGTGAGTTCCAACCTACTGTGAGAACCTTCTTTAAACAAACCCTCCACATATAAAACAAACAAACAAACAAACAAACAAACAAGCATAAAACACAACTAGACACGGGCCCTGTTTTATGAGAAGTAAATATTAAACAAATTAGTGAACTAAAATAATTTAGTCCAGGAACTGGAGAGATGGCTCAGTGGTTCAGAGCACTGACTGTTCTTCCAGAAGTTCTGAGTTCAATTCCCAGCAACCACAAGGTGGCTCACACTAGCTGTAATGGGATCTGATGCTCTCTTCTGGTGTGTGTCTGAAGACAGCTACAGTGTACTCATATATATTAAATAAGTAATATTTTAAAAATAGTTTAGTCCAAATGTACAAAAGGTGGCAGGGTCTAGAGAGAGGACTCAGCAGCTAAGAGCTCTTACTGCTCCTGCAGAGGTTCCAGATTCAGTTAAGCTGGCAGTGGCTCCACTTGTGGGTGTCCTGACCCCCTCTTCTGGCCTTCCGGGGCATAAACATTGTGTTCAGAAACAAATGCAGACTTATATACATTTTTTAAAAGATTTATTTATTTATTTATTTACTTTATGTATATGAGTACACTGTAGCTGTACAGATGGTTGTGAGCCTTCATGTGATTGTTGGGAATTGAATTTTAGGACCTCTGCTCGCTCTGCTCAACCCTACTCTTTCTAGTCAGCCCTGCATGCTCCGGTTAACTCCACTCACTCAGTCCCTACTTGCCCAAAGATTTATTTATTATTTACATAAGTACACTGTATCTGTCTTCAGACATGCCAGAAGAGGGCATCAGATCTCTTATGGGTGGTTGTGAGCCACCATGTGGTTGCTGGGATTTGAACTCAGGACCTCTGGAAGAGCAGTCAGTGCTCTTACCTGCTGAGCCATCTCACCAGCCTCACATTTTTTAAAATGACAATAACGGACTGTTTGGTATCCAAGTTCACTGGGGAGCTTACACTCTCTGGGCCCAGGGAGAGACGCAGCAAGATTCCCTCTGTTTACATGCTAGGCTAAGGAATCTGTACAGAAGCAATGCTGACCCCAAGAAAGCTAGCAGATAATCTGCTTCTCAGATTTTTGTTTTGTTTTGCTTTGTTTTATTTGAATTTCCCTAATTGAGCATGAGTATAGCCTTAAACTATACACGTGGTAGCATTGTATATTTGAGATATATTGTAGTCTTTATAATTTATGAAGGGATCTTACTATTTCTTCCATTTTACAGAAAAGGCAACTAAAGAAAGAAAGGTTACATTGTCCCCTCAGGGTCACAGAATAATTGTAGAATTAAAATTCAAGGACTAGATAGTTCTTGGTGGCCTATAAGTGTAACCCTGGCACTTAGGATATAGGGGCAGGAAGATCAAGAGTTCAAGGTCATCCTTGGTTGGAGGCCATACTGACCTTGTGCAGACATCACAGTGAGTAGAGCAATTGCCTAGCACTCATACAATGCTGGGTTTCAGTATTAGCAACACCTGCCATGTGCCAGATAGTATATGCATCACTACTTTGTATCAATTAGAAACTGGGTGACAGCCAGAGTTTTAACTTGCTATATAATAAGAATTTACAGTTATTTTTAAAAATGTATTTATTTTTATTTTATGTACATTGGTGTTTGGTCAGGTCCCCTGGAAGCAGAGTTACAGACAGTTGTGCATTGCCTTATGGGTACTGGGAACTGAACTGGAGTTGCCTGGAGGAGCAGTCAGTGCTCTTAACCACAGAGCCATTTCTGTAGCCCAAAGAGTTTACAACTATTTTTAACTGACGATTTTAAGTGGAAAAATAAAGCAAAAGAATTCTATGTTTATCCTATCTGTAGAGATATAAACCTTTTTTACTTTTCAAGACAGGGTTTCTCTGTGTAGCCCTGACTATCCTAGAACTTGCTCTGTAGACCAGGCTGGCCTTGAACTCATAGAGAACCGCTGCTATTCCCTCGAGTATCACGCCAACAAGACATAAACCTTTCTGCAATTATAAAAATGTAATTACATGAACTGAAGTCAAATAGTCATATTAATTCACATTAATGGCTGGTGGTGGAGATGTTTAATGTTTCTATTCTAATCCAGAGACAATTAGCTTCTCAAAGGCCAGGCCTGGTGGTCCATGTTTGTATTACAATGCTCAAAAGGTAGAGGCACGATGATCAGGAGTTCAAGACCAGCCTTACCTACAAAGTAAGTTCAAGGCTCACCTATCCTAGGGTAAATGAGACAGATCTTCAAAAAAACTAAAAACAACTTTTAAAAAAGGAAATTAGGAATGTGGCTGAATCTTAATAGAACAAACATGACCTTGTGACTTTCTACTTTGTACAGAATCTATCCGGGATTCCAGCACAAGTATGCTGGGAAAATTGAGAAAAGGGCACTTTGGTGTTTGTTCTCTTCAGCTCAATATGGGCTCTTTACAGTGGCCTTTGATTGGTCTGCAAAGAGCCCATAGATCTACCTGTTCGTGCTGACACAGAGACACAGTGAAGTAAAGAACAGTATAATAGATGGCTTAAACAATCCTAAGCCATGTGCCCTACACCATAGCAGTGGTACAGGACATTCACATGACGCTTGATGGGGTCCACAACAAAATACGAGAATGTCTGCTCATGCTCTTTAGGTGAAGGGTAGCACACACCAACAGAGTCCTGAAAAGAGAAGCTGTAATTAGTTAGTATTCAACCACATTAAAGTCTTTGACTATCATACATAATTCTGCCCAAGCATCATGAAACTTAGCCAGGTATAATAGCATACAACTTTAATCCCAGTCCTTTGGAGGCTGCGGCAGAAGGACTGAGTTTGAGGCAAGATGTCTGTCTCAATAAACAAAGACAAATAATTAAACATATATAAAAATTTTAGATAATAAATTGGCAATAAACCACCAATAGTATTATTAATAGTACAAATCTATTACACATGTGTATCATAACTGTACCTCTTGCTCTTAAGGAATGTATAAATCATAGTCTTTCCATGGAACTTTTGCTCTTTCGTTGTGCTTTATTTAACTGTATACCCCAGGCTGGCCTCAAACTCATGGCAATACTACCTTAGTGCTGGAATACAGATGTGAGCCACCATGTCTGGCTTGCTTTTTTCTTATTTAGGGGTATGTGTATATTGAGATAGGGTTTCATTAGGTAGTCCAGGCTACACTATAGCTTGATAGCCTTCTGCCTCAGTTCCCTGAGTGCTAGGATTCTAGCTTGTACCTTTTCCTCACCTGTCAGTCTAAGAGAAGCACGCTCTGGACTAATGAGACACTTGTGAGTCCACATGCCTGCCACATGTTGTCGTCAATTTGGTCCAAACCTAGACTAGCTTTGGGAAGAGAGGATCTCTCTTAAGGGATTACTTCCATCAGACTTGTGTGTGGGTATGTCTGTCTGGGGGGCGTTATCTCCATTAATAATGGATGACGGAGGAACCTAGCCCACCATGGGTAGTGCCAACACTGGACAAGTGGTCTGTATCATATGAGAGAGCAGGCTGAACAAGACAAGAGGCGAAGTAGTAAGTCACACTTTCCCATGGAATCCGCTTTAGCTCCTGCCTCGGCTTCCCTCAGTAGTGAACTGGGACTGTAAGGCAAAGAACCTTCTCCTCCCCTGAGATGGCTCAGGTCCGTGCTCCATCGCAACAGCGGCAAGCAAATGAGTAGAGAAGGTGGTGCCACAATAGTGGGTACTGCTGTGCCAGAGCTGAGCATGTTGTTTTGGGAAGGATTGGGGAAAGAGGTTGGAACTGTGGGAGAGCTGGGTATTCTCCCAGGTCTTGAAGACAGAACTGAGAGTGCAGCACTAAGTAGCATCCCTTCAGAGTCTGCTTCTCTCTTCCTGAGAGCAGGCTGCTGCCATGGCTCCCCATGAAGCTGTCACATTTGATTCTCATAAGTACTTAGCACCATCCTAACAAACACACACACAACAGTGGATAGCATAAGCCTCAAGGATAGCAACTGTATTTGTAATGAGCAATTAACAAGCTCAATACTCACGTAGGCTTTTACTTTAAAGACAGAAGAGGTAATTTGTATTTCCTTGGTTCGAGGATGTTTCCGAACACTAAGATGGGGAAAAAGGGCACATTTAAAATATGATAAGCCTGGGGCTGGAGAGAGCTCAGTGGTTCAGATAACCCAGTGTTCTGGCAGAGGATCTGGGTTCTGTCCCTGGAGTCTGTATCAGGAGGCTGTAACTCCCGTAACTCCAGCTCCAGGGGATACAGCATCTCTTCTGCCCTCACTGGACTTGTACATGCATACATAGACAAATAAATCATAAAAATAAGATGCCATCAGTTCGCTTGTTCTTTTTATGAATTGCTGTTACTCTTCAGATCTTTAAAAAATTTTAACACACAAAAATGTAAACGAGGGCAATACATCTAAAGTATATTACATACATTTATAATTAAGTCATCTTGATGAAACCCATTATTATGTCTAACTAAGAGATGCTAACAGAACCTTTTTAAAATATAAAGGAGGTTGCAAATTAGACTACAAGGTGTCTAAGAGACAGAGTATTTCTGTAGTGTTTAAGTTCCAGAGTTGTTTGTCTCAAATATCTCAGTGAACCCTTCTCCACTGCACATGGCAGTGAGACATTCCACAGGCTGGTGTGGCTAGTGTGGTTCAGTGGTAGTGTGTGCATGCATGGCGGGCTGCAGAGAGGAAGACGCCAGTCTCCTCGGTTTACACGAATGACAAGTGGGCAGAACACGCTCGACTATTTGGTGGTCATGCATGCTTTTCTTAAATGTTTTCTTTTTCCTTTCTTTCTTTCTCACAGCACCAGTGTGGCGGTCAGAGGTCAACATGATGGAATCTGTTCTCTCCTCCTTTCCATGGGTTTCCAGGGACGGAACTCAGTTTGTCTAGCTAGCGTAGCAAGAGCCTTTCCCTGTCAAGCCATCGTGCTGCCTTTGTTTCCCTGACCTGTCCTGGAATCAGAATTTAGACCATGTTAGCCTAGCACCTGCAGTGATCCCCATGCCTCTGCCTCTTCAGGGCTGGAATTATAGGCATGGCCCCAATTCATAATCTTGAAATTATGTTTTTTAAAAGATTGATTTATATTTTATATGTATAAATGTTTGCTTCTATGCATGTATGTATACTATATGTATGTAGTGCTCATAGAAACCAGAAGAAGGCACCATATGCCCTGGAACTGGAGTTACAGGTGGTTGTAAGCTCCCCTGTGGTTTCTGGGACAAGCTGGGAACCTTTTGGATAAGTAGCAGACTCTCTTATGTGCTGAGCCATCTCTTCAGGCTCAAGTTTATAGTCTGCTCTTGAACTGAGATTCAAAAAGTAAAGAAGGGTAGGATGGTGGGAAGGTGGGAGATAGGGAGGGTGTGCCTAGTAGAATACTAAAATTAACTACATGTCTTTGGCATTAACTTGGAAGGGTAAAGATTATGTCTAAATGAAAATTCTACTTATTTAGAATAAAGGTTTTACAACTCTCCCCTGCCTTTCTTCCCCGTACACACACACCCTTTGTGATCTCTCCTGTTCCTTCAGTATTTAAGGGAGGGTGGGTGGAGGAAGAGGGATGGGATGTGGCAGTTGCTATCACAGCAACTGGATGGGACAGAGCGAGTGCCAGGTTTGAATGAGAGAAGGACAAGAATGAAAAGACTGGGAACTAAGTCTGGGGATCTGGGCACCAGAGGATACCAGCACTTGGGCTGCTGATGCAGGGAGACTGCCTGGACTGCAGAGTGAGTTCTAAGGCAGCTTGAGTTGCAGTGTAAGACTGTCTCACAGGACAAGACAAACCAAACCACATAAGAACTGATAAGAACCCTAAAGCCAGGGCTGCTGCCTCAATGGTAGAATGCTTGCCTATGGATTCAATACCAGCACTGGGAAGAAAAAAATCATCCCCTGAACAAATAAACAAAAGCAAAAACAAGCCACAGTCATGAAATCCTTGCTTCCAAAAGCCAGAGGCAAACTACAAAAGGACCAATGCAGTTGCCAATATGAACATGAGCAACACTGGGTGGTTCCACCTGCTTACAATTAAATTTCACAGTGAGAACATTACCTCACCAGATCCTTATAGATCAGCTTAGCTGTCTCCAGATATGGCTTTAGCACATCTTCATACTGACAAAGGGACCCTCCGAGGCAGAGATGCTTAAAAAGACAGAACAGAAACTCTTCCCTTTCCACTGGGCTAAAGACTTCATATTTTTCAGAGTCTTCCATGAGCAAAACCTAAGATTAAAAAAATCATCTTAATACAATGTAATGTATTGAATTAATTTATGGTTATGATTTTAAGCTTTGGGAGTTTTAACATACACTTTAAATGATTATTTTAAACTTAGTACTTTTTGTGTACTGGGGATCACACAGTCATGTTTCTGACAGTGCATGCTCCACCTTTTAACTACACTTCCAGACCAACCTTATGCTTATTTGGAGAACCAATCATGGCCGTGGTGTAGTGGTGCATTCAGTAAACCCAGTATCATGGGGTAGGAACAGGATCAGAAGGTCAAGGCCACCCTAAACTACTAGTTTAATTGGCATATGCCACCCTGCCATGTTTATGCAGGACTAGGAAATCAAGCACAAGGTATTGTGCATACTTCAGTCCCAAGGAGTCTGATGCTGCCCTCTGACTAGATCGCGTACTCTCCCAACAGTGCTATGTCCCAAGCTCCATATTTAGTTTAGTTTTGTTGGTTTTGTTTTTGAGACAGGTCTCACTATGTAGCCCAGTATAGGCTATAACTACGTAGGCCCGGCTGGCCTTGAACTCCTGATCCCTTGCCTTGCCTCTACCTTTTAAGTGCTAAGATTACAGGCATGTGGCACTATAACTAATCTTACATAAATATTCTTCATATTCATTTGATTTAAAGACTCCTACAGAAGACAATAGCTACTCCTTGAATAGGTCAGAATTTCTCTACCTGTGAATTGTAGACTGAGCCAGATGAGTGTTGAGAGGGGCTGTCTTATGAATGTCTAGTGGTAGCCAAGTTTTTACTCTCACAGGTCAGTAACATCTGACTGGCAGATACAAACTGCTAAGTACACACACTAAGAACAAACAGCATTGGTCATATCGACTAGCTAGAGGTAGCGTAAGAGTTTTACTCAGGCTCTGGGTTTTGATATTTTATATTTCCTTCAATAAAGTTCCACTGTGAAATTTTAAAGTTCTTTACTTACTTTTCTCAGTTCGTCTGAAATGAGAAACGGATCACAGAAAGAATCTAGGCATTTGACAATGTGTCCACTTTCTCGTACAATATTTTCATCGTATAAGCGTTGGAAAAATGACATTGAAAGTTGTGTGCATGGAACATTTATAGCTTCAATTTTTTTCACTTCAGATCCTGAAAAAAGATATTTTGTAAAGAACAAAGATGCAAAAGTGAATTTAGTGATTTCAGGTATTTCCTTTTTTTTTTTTTTTTTTTTTTTTTTTTTTTTTTTTGGTTTTTCGAGAGACAGGGTTTCTCTGTGTAGCCCTGGCTATCCTAGAAGTCACTTTGTAGACCAGGCTGGCCTGGAACTCAGAAATCAGCCTGCCTCTGCCTCCCAAGTGCTACGATTAAAGGCGTGCACCACCACTGCCCGGCAATTTCAGTTATTTCTAAGCCTTTTAAAAAGGATGTATTTTCCCATGAAAGGAGTTACAGAGACAAAGTTTGGAGCTAAGATGAAAGGATGGACTATCCAGAGACTACCCCACCTGGGGACCCATCCCATAACCAGCCACCAAACCCAGACACTATTGCATATGCCAGAAAGATTTTGCTGAAAGGACCCTGATATAGCTGTCTCGTATGAGGCTATGCCAATGCCTGGCAAACAGAGAAGTGGATGCTCACAGTCAGCTATTGGATGGATCACAGGTCCCCCAATGGGGGAGCTAGAGAAAGCACTCAAGGAGCTGAAGGGGTCTGCAACCCTATAGGTGGAACAACAATATGAACTAACCAGTACCCACAGAGCTCGTATCTCTAGCTGCATATGTATCAAAAGATGGCCTAGTTGGCCATCACTGGGAAGAAAGGCCCCTTGGTATTGCAAACTTTATATGCCCCAGTACAGGGGAACACCAGGGCCAAGAAGCTGGAGTGGGTGGGTAGGGGAGCAGGGTGGGGGGAGGGTATAGGGAACTTTTGGGATAGCATTTGAAATGTATATAAAGAAAACATCTAATAAAAAATCAGAAAAAAGGATGTATTTTTATGTATGTGTATATGTGGTATCTGTGTATCTGGTATGTGTGTACTGGTGCCCATGGAGGTCAGAATGCAGCATCAGATCCCCTGGAGCTGGAGCAACAAGCAGTTATGAACATATGACTTGGATTCAAATTCCATTCCTCTCGGTTTTTTTTTTTTTTCTTTGTTTTGTTTTGTTTTTTGAGTCAAAGTCTTGGTATGTAGCCTTGGTTGTCCTAGAACTCACTATGTAGACTTGGCTGGCCTCAAACTCACAGACAGTTGCCTTTCATTGAGAGCTGAGATTAAAGATGTGTGCTACTATGACTGGCTGGGGCCCCCATTTTTTAGTTATTTCTAAAATCAACCATTATGTACAGATTCTAAGAAGTAACCAAATGTAACTCATCTCTCCCTGGCTCAGTGGTGGAAAGTGCTGCACAGGGTCATGAGTTTAGTCCCTGACTACCACGAAAAGACAAAACCCACCTCCAAGGTACTTTCTGTGACACATGCACACAGATATATAGACACACTATTACTACTACCAATACATTTTAAATTGAAATAAAGTTTAGGGATCAGTGGTTAAGAATAGTTGCTGCTCTTCCAGAGGACCATTGTTTAGATCCAACAACCCACGTCAGGTGGCTCACCTATAACTAACTCCAAGGAGATTTTAGTAGGTAACCCACACCAACACGTAGATATAAAATAAAAGAAGAAATCTATCTATCTATCTATCTATCTATCTATCTTTCTTTCTTTCTTTCTTTCTTTCTTTTTCTTTCCTTCTTCTTCTTCTTCTCCTCCTCCTCCTCCTCTTCCTTTTTTATTTTTTATTTTTGAGACAGGGTTTCTCTGTGTAATCCTGTTTGTTCTAGAACTCCCTCTACATCTAAAGACTAGGCTGGCCTTGAACTCTGAAATCTGACTGCCTCTGCTTTCCTTGTAGTGGGATTAAAGGCATGTGTTCTACAAGGAGATGGAGAATAAATCTTAACACACACACACACATACACACTTTAGAGCCAATCTCAGCATTCAGAAGGGTAACACAAGAGAATTGCCACAAGTCTGAAGATGGGCTGGGTTGCATAGTATGTTCTAAACCAGTATAGGCTTTAGGGTGATACTCAAGTTTTAAAAAGCTAAAACTAAAAAAACAATTTATAATAAATTCTTATTTCAAAACTAGGTGACCATAAACTAGAGAATACCTTACAGCAAAATACTTTGTGTGCTTATCAAGAGATTATAGACAGCTCTGTGTGTGTTGTGTGTGTGTGCCTTTGTGTGCTTATCAAGAGATTTATAGACAGCTCTGTGTGTGTTGTGTGTGTGTGTGTGTGTGCCTTTGTGTGCTTATCAAGAGACTTATAGACAGCTCTGTGTGTGTTGTGTGTGTGTGCCTTTGTGTGCTTATCAAGAGACTTATAGACAGCTCTGTGTGTGTTGTGTGTGTGTGCCTTTGTGTGCTTATCAAGAGACTTATAGACAGCTCTGTGTGTGTTGTGTGTGTGTGCCTTTGTGTGCTTATCAAGAGACTTATAGACAGCTCTGTGTGTGTTGTGTGTGTGTGCCTTTGTGTGCTTATCAAGAGACTTATAGACAGCTCTGTGTGTGTTGTGTGTGTGTGTGTGTGTGTGTGTGTGTGTGCCTTTGTGTGCTTATCAAGAGATTTATAGACAGCTCTGTGTGTGTGTGCCTTTGTGTGCTTATCAAGAGACTTATAGACAGCTCTGTGTGTGTTGTGTGTGTGTGTGTGTGTGCCTTTGTGTGCTTATCAAGAGATTTATAGACAGCTCTGTGTGTGTTGTGTGTGTGTGTGTGTGTGTGTGTTGTGTGTGTGTGCCTTTGTGTGCTTATCAAGAGACTTATAGACAGCTCTGTGTGTGTTGTGTGTGCCTTTGTGTGCTTATCAAGAGATTTATAGACAGCTCTGTGTGTGTTGTGTGTGTGTGTGTGTGTGTGCCTTTGTGTGCTTATCAAGAGACTTATAGACAGCTCTGTGTGTGTTGTGTGTGTGTGCCTTTGTGTGCTTATCAAGAGACTTATAGACAGCTCTGTGTGTGTTGTGTGTGTGTGCCTTTGTGTGCTTATCAAGAGACTTATAGACAGCTCTGTGTGTGTTGTGTGTGTGTGCCTTTGTGTGCTTATCAAGAGACTTATAGACAGCTCTGTGTGTGTTGTGTGTGTGTGCCTTTGTGTGCTTATCAAGAGACTTATAGACAGCTCTGTGTGTGTTGTGTGTGTGTGTGTGTGTGTGTGTGTGTGCCTTTGTGTGCTTATCAAGAGATTTATAGACAGCTCTGTGTGTGTGTGCCTTTGTGTGCTTATCAAGAGACTTATAGACAGCTCTGTGTGTGTTGTGTGTGTGTGTGTGTGTGCCTTTGTGTGCTTATCAAGAGATTTATAGACAGCTCTGTGTGTGTTGTGTGTGTGTGTGTGTGTGTGTGTGTGTTGTGTGTGTGTGCCTTTGTGTGCTTATCAAGAGACTTATAGACAGCTCTGTGTGTGTTGTGTGTGCCTTTGTGTGCTTATCAAGAGATTTATAGACAGCTCTGTGTGTGTTGTGTGTGTGTGTGTGTGTGTGCCTTTGTGTGCGCCTGTTGGTACAGGGACAAAGGTTCATGTAATACATGTTAACCATGACATTACCATGTAGCAGAGGATGACCTTGACCCTCTGACCTTCTGCTTCTGCCTCTGTGGTAGGATTACAGGTATGCACAACCATGCCCAGCATTATTTGGTGCCAGGGACAGAATCCAGGGGTGCTGCATGCCAGCATGGGCTCTACTGAAACTCCAATGTCAGAACCGCCTATAAAACTTTGCCTTTTGGCAAAGATCATGTGTAGAATTGCCCATGAAAGCATAAGACTCCTTCACATATTTTGGATTTTCATAATTCTAAATGCTCTATAATTTATATTACACAAATTTAGAGCTAGATATCATAGCACATACCTATAGCCTAGCTTTCTTGGACAGGCTAGCCTGAGCTTCAAAATGAAACCATGTCTCAAAACAGGTGGGTGTGGGTGAGATAGGGCTCGTCTGAAGAGATAGATGTCTCTGTGGTTTAGAATATGTACTGCTCTTATAGAGGACATGAGTTCAGTTCCCAGCACCCATAGTAGATGGCTCACAAGACCCGTTAACTCCAGCTTCCAGGAGACCTGACACCTCTGACCTCCATAGACAGGTATATTCAAACCCACACACCCACACAGACTTGAGTATAATTGGAAGGCAGAGGCAGGCAGATTTCTGAGTTTGATGCCAGCCTGGGCTAAACAGAGAAATGATGTCTCGGAAAAAAAAAAAAAAAAGCCCCCCCCTCCCCGCCAACACACACACACACTGTCTTAGTCAGGGTTTCTATTCCTGCACAAACATCATGACCAAGAAGTAAGTTGGGGAGGAAAGGGTTTATTCAGCTTACACTTCCATGTTGCTGTTCATCACCAAAGGAAGTCAGGACTGGAACTCAAGAAGGTCAGAAAGCAGGAGCTGATGCAGAAGCCATGGAGGGATGTTCTATACTGGCTTGCTTCCCCTGGCTTGCTCAGCCTGCTCTCTTATAGAACCAAGACTACGAGCCCAGAGATGGTCCCACCCACAAGGGGCCTTTCCCCCTTGATCACTAATTGAGAAAATGCCTTACAGTTGGATCTCATGGAGGCATTTCCTCAACTGAAGCTCCTTTCTCTGTGATAACTCCAGCTGTGTCAAGTTGACAGAAAACTAGCCAGTACACACACACACACACACACACACACGCACACACACACACACACACACACACACACATACACACACACACACACACACATCAAACCAAAGCACCAAGGGTTGGCACAATGGGGTCAGTGGATAAAGGTGTTTGCTACCAATTCTGATGACCTAAATTCAATCTATTGGACCCACAGGAAAAAAAAAACTGAACCAACTCTTGAAAATTATCCTAGGGCATGTGTGCACACATAAATGCTAACAAAAAGCTGAGCATTGTGGTGGCTTCTATCTACAGTTTTATCACTTGAAGCAAAGGCAGGAGGATAGATCAATGTAGCAAATTCCAACTAGGGCTGCAGTGAGACCTTGTTTCAGAAAACAAAACATGAAAACCAAAACAATAATTTAATTAATTATCATCTGTGAAGTCTTTGAGGATGCCTTGAAATGTTTTCTCTTCATTACAAAGTCTCCTTTAGGTCTCACTGACAGCATGTATGACACAAAGTTTTCCAGGCCAAGGTAAAACTTAGAGCAGCTCTGACCAAGTCTCCGCATGTCCAAAGGGAAGTGTGGATTAATTAACTGCATTGGGCTCTGCTTCCGGTATGGCCATGGCTCCTCCCTCTTTGCCTCCCAGTCCCCAGGCTACACTTATTCCTTGAATATTTCTTCTAGAAATAGAATTTTCACCAGCATGGTGGTGATACAAGTCTTTAATCCTAGCAGAATGGAAGCAGAGGCAGGTGGATCTCTACCTGCTAGCCTGGTTTATAGAAGGCAGCCAGGGCTACACAGAGAAACCCTGTCTCAAAACAAAAACAAAAACAAAAAAACAAAAAAACAAAAAAACAAAAAAAAACCCCACAAAGATCTTTCTGTTAGTACAAATTAAGTTATACAGCTATAAAGGTGAAGACAAATATTTTTATTATTATCATTTCAATCAATGTCTCCCCTTGCCCCCTTTTACCCTACATACATGGTCTTATATAAGATGATCTTCCTTTGTCTTCTGACCACCCTGCTGTTTTTAAGGTCTTGGGACCTGAACCCAGGGCCCCCTACATGCTACTGCTGAGGCCCACCTTACGGGCCCACTGCTGTATCACCAGCCTGAGAAATGCCAGGACTTCAAAGTAACCCTGGCAACCGTCGGCACTTTGTGTTTTGGCTACCCACCAGCTCATGTTGGAACCTGTCACTGCAGGTTACAATCCTAGACATGGGGCCTAGAAAGATGCCTGAAGCTAGGAACTGTGTGTGCTTCAGTGACTTCAAAAGCTGTGCTGCAGAGGGAAGGGCCTGCTGTTTCTGAGGCCCAACCCTCTTGGGAGCAGATAAAGTAAAAAGCCTACAGACTACGATGGAATAACTCTGGGCGCTTCAGAAAGACCCAAGGGCCTTGAGGAAAGCCTGGCAGATCCATGGCACTGGCTGGTAGACACTGCATGGGAGAAGCAGTGACATGTGCAGTGTGCATGCGGAGATAGTTTTTGTAAACCAGGCTGGCCCTGAACTGGCAACAACCTGCATCTGCCACCCCTACTCCTCATCATGAAGGGTCTACTGGTGCATACCCCAACCTGGCGAGCATGTCATTTTAGTAAGTCTGACTTACTAAATTAAATTCAGATTTGAAGGTGTGAAAGAGTATCTGCCATGGACTGGTGCATTCTATCAGTTCACAGGATGATGGCCTAACTGCATTCTGAGCAAGGGATGCTGGGAAGTAACTGAGAACAGATGAAGTCAGGGCAATGCAATTTAGGATTGTATATTATACAAAATAGGATTTTGTCCCTTGTTCCTAAATTCAGTTTCCTCACATGAAAAATACTACTTATCCTTCCTCAAAAGATTCCAGATTTTACCTCATTAAGGCTCAACGTTTTGTCTAAATTGGAGACAAGTAAGACAGAGGTAGAGTTTACTCTGAGACAATACTCCTAAAATACACTTGTGGTACAAACCTTTAATCCCAGCACTCAGAAGGCAGGGGCAGGTGGATCTCTGATTTCCAGGCCAGCCTGGTCTACAGAGTGAGAAATCCAAGATAAGATAAAATAAAATAAAATAAAATAAATAAAATACAGCAATGGGATGAACATGGGACAGCCATTTCTACTTCATACCAGGAAGACAATGTCTAGGGACTGGAATGACAGCTTCCCAGCAAGCCTGGGAGAAGACAGATTCCGTGCACTCTTAGGCTCAAGGATAATTCATTTTAGTTTTTATCTTATGCCTTCAGGGCTTACTGGGAGTGTTCCCACAGCTCTCAGTGGTTGCAGGAGAGTGCTTCAGGCACCAGGTGAACCAATTCCTAAGGTTTCTAGGGGTTAACTTGGCCCCCAGAGCTCTGTATGGGATGGCCCTGTCTTTGATGATAAGATTACAGGCTATCTGTTCTAGGAAAATGACCTCTGATTCACAAAGATTATTTTTTAAGATTATGTGAGGTGTGTCCGTGTGTGTGCAGGTGCCTTCAGAAGCCAGAGGTGGTGGAGCCCCTGAATGTGAATAGCCTAATAGGTTGCTGGGAACTGGACTTAGGTCCTCTGGAAGAGCAGTACAAGGTCTTAGTTGCTGAGCCCTCAAAGTTAAATTTGAGTTCATTCTCCTGCTCTGAATGAACCACCTTCTGGGTCTTTCCTTTTTTTAGCAAACAGTTCATGTTGAAAGCTGAGGAATTCTATGGCTCAGCCCCTAGGCTAAGACATCCAGGAGCTCTGAGCTCAAGTGAGCAGCATTTTTACTGATACTATCCTATTTCTATTTCTGGTTTCTGCTGAAATGACTAATTAAATCCATAGTCACACCCAGATCCCTTCATCAGATGGTTTCCTACCATATCCTTGGTGTTCTCTTCAGAATAAAGTTTCTAGTCTTTCCACAGTTTAGCAAGGCTAAAACCTTCAAACCTTCCTCTTGCAGTCCCTTCTTGCGTAGCAATGCCTCCTTCTGGGGCTGGAGACAGCTTTGCTTGCTTGGTAAGGTACTCCTAGCATACATGAAGCCCTTGGTTCAATTCCCAGCACTGCATAAAATGGATGTGGTGGTGCAGGCCTGCACTCCCAGCACTCCAGATGCTGAGGACTGCTCTGAGTTCAAAGTTAAATCTGGATTGCACACAGTTTCAAACAGCCTGGTCTATGGAGTAAGACTCTGTCTCAGAGAAACCTAAAGAGCTGATTTTTGTTGTTGTTGTTTTTGTTGTTTATGAAGACTCCAGATGAAAACTGAAGGGAAGATGCCAATCTATCAGAAATATAATAGCAACAGAAAATGAGAGGAGAGAAAGGAAGACAGGCTGCTGGAGAGCACTGGGAACATATAAGAAATCCCTCTTCAAAATAAAAGTGCTGGGCTGGAGAGTCTGTGCCACGCTTAAGAACACTCCTTGCTCTTCCAGATCTCAGCACCCAGCCAGGTAGCTCGGTGCTTGTAACCCTAGCTCCTGGGACTCAACACCCTTTTCTGGTCTCTCTAGGCATGCATGTGCACATCCACACACACACACACACACAAATAGGAAACTTGTAATTATTACCCGTGAGGCAAACATGCTACTTCAGAAGCTCTCTTTGTACAGGGTTTCATTCCCAGCTTAGAATAAGGTCTGGTAAAACCGCCTAACAGAGGAAATAGACCTAATGAGGTCAGCACAGAGTTAAATTCCAGGGACCTGCACGGTGGACCAAGAACCAACTCCTGCAAACTTCCCTGACCACACACACCATGAATACATGTAATTTTGCAATTCAATAGCAAAGGCTAAGGGAACACCTTGGTAGAGGAGGCGGAAAGAGGGTTAAGAGTTGGAGGAAGAGGCAGAGAGCTGAGCCAGAACAGGCCTGTCGCACTTACTAACCCACAACAGCTGTGTTTACCTAAAATTCCAATGAGATGGGAGGAGCTAACAAGGACCCATCCCTAACTGAGGAGATACCGGCAGCTGGCAGCCTGCGGAAGTGGCGTGGGGGTGGGGCTGGGGAATCATTCTTTTCGGGTGTGGGCTCTGGTAATTCACCCATGTTCCGGGGAATGCCCCACAACTATCTATGTACAAATGGACAGCTCTACTGGGCTTGGAGAGTTGGCTGGGAAAAAAAAAAAAGTGGAGGTGGGAAGTGTTTGCGGGAGGTTATCCACAGAGTTAGAGGGGACTGTAAGGGAGGAGTTATGGTCAAAATTCATTGTATACATGTATGAAATTCTCATAAAATACTTTTTTTTTTTTGGTTTTTCGAGACAGGGTTTCTCTGTGTAGCCCTGGCCATCCTGGAACTCACTCTGTAGACCAGGCTGACCTCGAACTCAGAAATCTGCCTGCCTCTGCCTCCCAAGTGCTGGGATTTCTAAGCAATTTGCATTTTTTTTAAGTGGAGTGGTGTAACCTGTGGCATGACATGTGGCATGACTTCAACCTTGAATTTAAAATGTGATATTCATGTTTGTTTTCAAAACAGTCTTCTAGGAGACTCAATTGGTAAAAGTTTTGCCCAGGCAAGTATCATAGCTTCAGTTTGGAAGAGCTGATTTCTCAAAGTGCTCCTCTGACCTCTTCATCTCCATATGACTTGCTTGCGTGTGCAGACGCGCGCGCGCGCACACACACACACACACACACACACACACACACACACTTTTTAAAAATAAAACTTCTCAGGACTGTTTTAGTGTATTAGTGTCATCTAGAGAAAGGTCCCCCTTTAAGAAGTCATCTCTCTATGATTTGTTATTATTCTAAAACATTCCAGGGCAGCCAATTAATGTCAGAATCCCATGAGAGCTGTGGCTATGCTCTGCCCAGGTCTTCCCATCAGTGGATAGTGTCCCCAGCCTTCCCCTCTGGATTGACCTGACCATCTATCCCTCTCACCATGTTCTAACTTCTATGGAAAAACCTGGAACACAGTATTAGTTTTTCTTTCCCTATCTCTTTCAAGAGGTTTAATTGCATGAGTGTGTGTATGTCCATGTGGGTGTGTGGACGTGCACATGGGTACCATAGAGGCCCCTGGAGATGGAGTCATAGGCAATAGTGTTATGCTAGATATGGGTATTAGGAAGTGAACTCAGGTCCTCTGGAAGGGCACTGTGTCTCTTCACTGGTGAACCATTTTTCTTTCATTCCACCCTTCTCCTTACATTGGCCATGTATCAGAGGTTGGCCTTGAACTTCTGCTGCTGCTGCTCTCTATGTCCGTCCCCAGTGTTGGGATTACAGGTGTTTCAGGTGTGTACAACTACACCAGACTATGTGATGCTGGGGATCTCAAATGTCCCCACTTAGTGCACCAATGAACTCCAGAACTGCATGTTTCCTCTTCCTCATATCAACTCGACTTGCCTTTAGCAGGATATTCCAATATAAAATATACAATGCATATTTTTCTAAACTACTGAGAGAAAAGTCTTCTGATGTGCTATGCCAGGATGACAGCAAGAGACTCCCAGGACAGAGATGCAGGGAAGGCCTGACACAGCTGGTCATACATATCACGATGTCACAATTTGTACTTTACTGATACAAATCACTAGGGATAATTCCTGAGGCAAAATTTTATTAAAATAGTAACTTGGAAATTAAAGTAAAAAAATCTTTACCTAATGTGGTCCACTGTCCAGAAGAATCTGAGAGTAACTGCAAATTTGGAATAACATTTGGGTCTTTGAAAAAAGCCTAAAATACAAATTGCAAGGGAGAATGTTAGAACAAAACTAATAAAACATCATTTGATACAAAGAAGAAAAGTTTTGCTCAACATACTTTTTTTTTAAGGTATTAGACATCAAACCCAGAACTTTGTCTACATTGACCATGCTCCACCACTGAGCTACAACCTCAGTCCAGAGCCTTGTCTACATTAAACATGCTCCACTCTGAGCTACAACCTCAGTCCAGACCTTGTCTACATTGACCATGCTCCATCACTGAGCTACAGCCTCAGTCCAGAACCTTGTCTACATTGACCATGCTCCATCACTGAGCTACAGCCTCAGTCCAGAACCTTGTCTACATTGACCATGCTCCATCACTGAGCTACAGCCTCAGTCCAGAACCTTGTCTACATTGACCATGCTCCACTCTGAGCTACAACCTCAGTCCTTGTCTTTTTGACAGGCTCTCCTTCTGTAGCTCAGGCTGGTTTTCATTTGCTATGTACGAAAGTTTCCTTCAAACTCTATTCCTTTGGTCTCAGCACTGCGAGGAGCGCACAGACGAATGAGCCGCTGTGTCCAGCTTGAAGGATTTGTTTTTTTCTGACAGTGTGTCTCATGTATCCAAGCTAAACTTTTTTAAAAAATTTATTTATTTATTATATGTGAGTACACTGTTGCTATCTTCAGACATACCAGAAAAGGGCACTAATCTCATTACAGATGGTTGTGAGCCACCATGTGGTTGCTGGGATTTGAACTCAGGATCTCCAGAAGAGCAGTCAGTGCTCTTAACCACTGAGCCATCTCGCCAGCCCCGGAATGACAGTTCAGACGGCTGTGAGCCTTCGAGCAGTTGCTGGAATTTGAATCGGGGTCCTCTGGAACTGCAATCAGTGTTCTTAACTGCTGAGCAACCGCTCCAGCACTCAAGCCAGGCATACTTGTAACTTGCTATACATCCAAGGATAACCTTGCACTCTGGAGGCCCCTACTTTTTTATCTTTAAGTGTTGGGTTAAAGACATGTAGCATCACACTGGCTAGACTTTTAAATCAAGAAAAAGGTTATTGTATTTGATTCTTTTTTTCTTTTCTTTTTTTTGATCCTCCTGCCTCTGCTGAAGGACAGCAAATCCTACTGGTGTGCGCCACCATAACTGGCTATTTGATTCTTTAAGAAAAGAAATGAAACCAAGGGACAGAAGATAAAACAAGCAAGTCTTAGGACCTGAGTCCAATCGAGGCTCTATGTATTTGAAGAAAAGAACTGACTTTCAAAGTTGCCTTTCAGCTTCCACATGTGTACTATGGCACAAACTCACCCATGCACTTAAACACACACACACACACACAGAGAGAGAGAGAGAGAGAGAGAGAGAGAGAGAGGGAGAGAGAGAGAGAGAGACAGACAGACAGACAGAGACAGAGAAACTAGATAGGAGGACATATGCTTACAGTCTTCAGCAGGAGTATTGAGAGGATGAGGACAGCCTGTCTTAAACACTGGGTGTTCCTTTAATTCTGTTTAGATGTCATAAACAGAATTAGACCAACTGACTTGCAGCAACTGACTGCCAATTGAAATGTGTGGTTTTTTTAAATAGATTTTATAAAAAGATTATTTTTATTTGTTTAGTGGTTTCGGTCAGCATTCATAACTGTGCCTCAGAAGCGAGCACAGAAGGGGTCTGTGTATGTGTAACTGGTTTTGTTGGTTTGTTACAGAATTGACATCAAGGTATCTGCAGGGGTTCCTAAATGTCAACTTTAGTAAAATGATGTACTCTCTAAAAATATCAAAATAGTTTGCATTAAGAAAGGTACTGATGCAAAGATTAAATAAATGTGTTTGGTAACATGAAAAAGGTGTCTTGTCATTCCCCTCCCTGTAACGGGAGTTGGACCCCAGGGCCTGCCTACTAGATGGGTGGGTGCACGGGCTGAGTTACAAGTCCAGCCCATAGTCTTGAGTGCAGTGTCGGTCTCACTGCTGCCTTATACAGTCCCTATCAGCCCTCTTTTCCTTAAGGAATTTTGAGCCGGTGGTATTTCCTCATCCAAATCTGCTAGGGTTAATGGGATGTAGCCACTAGCCTAATTTCTGCTCCTGAAGTGGACACAGGAGGCTATGCAGGCCTCTAGGCAAAGTTCTGCAAAATAAAAGGTTTGTCACCGTTTACATGGAAAACTCATTATCTGGCACACCAGGGTGAGGCTCTGAGCCCTATGTGTTGATCTGATAGTGCTCTCTTGAGACCCTAAAGTAACATTACAGTCAATGAGCTAGAAGACAGCCACCTGCACGCACCTTGTAGCTGAACATGCCTAACAATAAATTTAATTTGCATCATTTACTCTCGAGTCTTTTATGTGTTTAGTAAAGTCAGCTACTCTAGTCGACTGTCAGAACCCTAGGATTCACTTTTCTCCCCCGCCTTTTAGCATCTCATCATCCTTAAGCCTCCTCCTAAGCAGTTCTGAGCCATGTTCAAGGTTAGTGGAAAATGAGGACCTCAGCAAGCACCCATTTTAGAGTAACCCTAAGAATAGCTCAAAGAACTGGAGTCACCATGCGTGGATCCCCAGTAGTTTAAATATGAGTCTTGCTTTATTTGGTTTTGAGCTAGCCTGGGCTGTGTCACCATGCATGGATCCCCAGTAGTTTAAATATGAGTCTTGCTTTATTTGGTTTTGAGCTAGCCTGGGCTGTGTCACCCACCATGCGTGGATCCCCAGTAGTTTAAATATGAGTCTTGCTTTATTTGGTTTTGAGCTAGCCTGGGCTGTGTCACCATGCGTGGATCCCCAGTAGTTTCAATATGAGTCTTGCTTTATTTGGTTTTGAGCTAGCCTGGGCCAAAAATGATTTTGAACAGATCCACTTACCTCCATCCTTCCCAGAGTTGAGATTATAGGTATATGTCACTGTGTCTGGTATGTAGTGCTGAGATGGACCCCACGACCTTATGCATTCTAAACTCATACTGTACCAATTCAGCTGCATCTTTAGCCCAGGAAGAACTTAAAATTAGAAAGAAGTGAATGCTTGGAGTTACAGAAAGAAATCTGGTGAGTTTTATGGATGAATACTGAGTCCACCGAAGAACTCTACTGAGCAACCAAAACGAAGAAGGGAAAGAAAAAGTATACCTTCTGTCACGTTGTATCAGCTGACAGTTCCCTCTGTGCCCAGGACATTTTCTACAGGATCTACACTACTTCGGTATGTGGTGGAGACTGATTTGTTGAAACTGTGTGTGCCTCATAAACTAGGATGAGAGCTCATTTTAACAACTTCCAAGTGGGATATAGAAAGCATTTAACAAGCATTTACTGAATAAACAGGTATATTAAATGTTATATATGGAAACAACAAAAAGTATCAAAGAAAAAAACTGGTTGTGGTGGCAGACACCTTTAGTCCCGGCACTTGGACAGGCAGATCTCTGTGAGTTTGAGGCCACCAGGGCCACACAGTGAAACTGTGTCTCAAAAATAAAAAGAAAAAGAAAATAATGTAGCATTTCAAAATTTTGATCTTAAAAATCAGTGGAGGGTCAGTACTGGTAGATTATCAAAATCTAACCATGCCTAAGACATGCCATTAGTAATAATATGGCATTAAAACCCTACCACAGGTAACAGGAAATGGACTATGAGACCAATTTGCCCTCTGTTATGGCAAACAGATTAGAAAACGTAGCTCAGAATTCATGTCCTTTCTTCAGCATCAAAGTGTGCTCAGAAAGATGGTCATTGTAGATGTTAATGTTATTCTCTTGTAGGTCAGACCTCTGATTCAGTTTGATAGGTGTCTTTAGAAGAGACAGGGTCATGACAAGGGACTAAGGGAAGCTGGCCAGGCTTCACCTGTCCAGGGTCCATGGAAGTGAACCACTCCTATCCAGAGGCAGGGACAATCGATGGATTGTTTTCCTGCTCTCCTTACTCATGGCAGTGGGTAAGAAGACTAATGTTATTTGCTGGCATTTTGGAGAGGGCCCAAGACATTCTTCCAAGGTCTCTATCTCTGGCTATTGAGGAAGCTATATTCCTAGCACACAGTGGGCCTTTAGAAAGTGACAGAGTGAATAGATTACATGTCAGCTATAAAGTCAATGCTCAGAGGAATGGCAAGGAATGACGGTCACTTCACAAAACTGAACACTTTACCTACTGTTGGGTAGGAGGCAACATTTCAAAATGGGGCTCGGTTTTAAGATGCACATAAAAATCTCACACCTTTGAATGAACTTTGCCTTCTTTAAAGAATTCCCTTCTAGCTAAAGGTTTTTTTCAAACAGGCCATTGCTCAAAACCTTTGGGAGGAAATCCTGTTTGGGTACTACTGTTACAGCTTGATGCCCACTTCTCAGGGTGAATTTGATTTTCAGAAACCAAAAGTATTTGGAGTTAAGACTAATAAAGTCCACGTAGTAGTATTTAAAAACAAGATGTGATTGTTAAAAAAAAAAAAGTCCCATTGAATTTTCAGTCAACATCGGTAACACATGCCTGTATTTCTGAACTGGGATTCGGAAGCAGGATGACTGACTGATACGAGTTGAGGCCATCGTGAATTACACAGTGACACTGTCTAAAATAACTACAGACTTGTAAAGTTATCTAAGGCAGAATTCCGAAGGTAGGTAAAAGACATTGGCAAGGTGGTTATGGTGGCACTTGGGTGGCAGGGGCAAGAGGATCCCAGTGAATGCCAGGCTAGTCTGGTCTACAGAATGAGTCGCTCTGTCAAAAAGCCCCCTAAGAAACAAAACAAAAGAAAACCCAACCTGCACTTTTTATTACTCCCAAAGTCTAAGAACATGTCATGGAGTGTTCCCAAGAACATCCAAAAGAGCGCCCCCCCCTCCCCCTTTCCCCAATACCAACCATGACAAAATCATCCTTTTGGTAGGGCTGGAACGTCTGGTCGAAGCTGAACGCCTGCGCCTGGATTCTGCCCAGCATGGACCTAGCAGAGGGGGAAGAGTCAGCGGGCCCTGGCCGGAGTTGAGGGAGCGCAGAGCCGAGTCCCGGAGCACGGACACGAACACGAACAGGGAGAGAACCCCAGGACACGAGCGCGGTGCCACGGCCCCAGCCCACCGACCTGAGCCCGCCGCATGGCCACTTCCGCCCCTCGGCCCTCACCACTGGCGGAGGCGGCTGGTGATCTCCCGGGCGCTCAGCGACGAGAAGGTTCTATGAGGCAGGAATCTGAAGTAGTAGCCGCCTCCATCCCGTGGCTCCCCAGCCGCCATCCTGCTTATGACCAGGGTAAGAAAGCAGTAGTCGTTTCCATAGTGACACAGCGGTAGGACCTGCCACCACGTTCAGGGGGAGGGGCGCCGCTCAGAGGGCGGGGCCTGGGAGAGAAGTGGGCCCCTTGGCTCAGTACGCATGCGCCATGGCATTTTGGGTCCCTGCCTTTACACTGAGGACTCTTAGCCTGGCTGTTAGGAAATGGAAGGAGGTTGCCAGTCTTTGTGTTGACAGGAACTCTTAGTTCTAGACACTGGCCAGTGACCTAATATCAAAACCTACAGTTTCAAACTGACAATTTCCTTTTGCACTAAGCAAAAGTCTAATTAAGTTGGTTTCGTTTGAAAGACAAAGGGACTGCTTAGGAACATAATCTCGTCTGTGGCTCTTTTCCTTTTGAAGTTTACATCTCAGGCAGGTTCCTGCGAGCACTACACCACAACACGCTGCTAATCAGTGTGGGATGTATGCTTACCTGCTGAAAATCTCATTCAGGAGCCAACTTGTTTTTGTTTAGGAGCTGTTTTAGGATTTAGGTGGACGAATTTTTTTACCTCTACTAACTTCATTTCCTTCTGCTTGAACCTTAAGAACCAAAAGGTCAAATAAAAGGGAGCAGGGACAGGGGGAGAAGGGGGAAGCTTCGGAAGAGGGGGACAGAGGGAGAGAGGCTTGTTATCACTGTTACTTTGTGTGCCACGAATATTATTCCACAGTTTATCCTTTTGGGTTATTACAATTTGAAGCTATTAGGAATGCAGTGGTGAACATTCTTATATAGGTTTTTTTTCCCAGTCCTCCCATTCATAAGTTTATGAATTCTTTGTTTATTTTTTGTGTATATGAGTGTTAACCTGTATGCATGTCTATGTACCACAAGGGAGCCTGGTGCTCTCAGAGGCCAGAGGAGAGCATCAGATCCCTAAGGACAGTTGTGAGCTGTCCTGTGGATACTGAGAACCCCTGTCCACTGCAAGAACAGAGAGAGCTCTTAACCGCTGAGCCATGTCTCTAAGCCTCTCATAAGTGTTTTTGTAAAGGAAACAAAATTTTATTGTAAGATTCTTAGGATTTCTATTGCCTCAATGAAGCACTATAGCCAAAAGGTATGTTGGGTAGGAAAGGGCTTATTTGACTTACATTTTCATATCATTGCTCATTGTCAAAGAAGTCAGGAAAGGAACTCACACAGGGTAGGCTGATGGAATCGATGGCTATGGAAGGGGCTGCTTACTGGCTTACTCATCCTGCTTTCTTATAATGCTCAGGACCATCAGCCCAGATGGCGCCACCCACAGTGGACTGGGTCCTCCCCCATCAATCACTAAATAAGAAACTTCCCTGTTATCAGATCTTATGGTGGCATTTTCTTAACTGAGATTTCCTCATCTCAGATGATTTTAGCTTGTGCTAAGTTGACATAAAACTATCCAGCTCCTTGTCACAACCGACTCCTTGTCACAACCGACTCCTTGTCACAATCGACTCCTTGTCACAACTGACTCCTTGTCACAATCGACTCCTTGTCACAACTGACTCCTTGTCACAACTGACTCCTTGTCACAATCGACTCCTTGTCACAATTGACTCCTTGTCACAATCGACTCCTTGTCACAACTGACTCCTTGTCACAACCGACTCCTTGTCACAACTGACTCCTTGTCACAATCGACTCCTTGTCAGCTTGACATGCAAGCACACTACTATTAAGTCACACCCTTTTCTTTCTCATTCACCCTCAAAAAACATCACATTAAAAACATAAAAAAATTTAAGCCGGGCATGGTGGCACACGCCTTTAATCCCAGCACTTGGGAGGCAGAGGCAGGCGGATTTCTGAGTTCAAGGACAGCCTGGTCTACAAAGTGAGTTCCAGGACAGCCAGGGCTACACAGAGAAACCCTGTCTTGAAAAACAAACAAACAAACAAACAAACAACAAAACCAACCAAATAGATATATAATTTTAAATTCAACAATCCTTACAAATGTAAACACATTAAAATTAATTATCTTTAAAGTAGCCATTGTCTTTTAAAATTCAAAGTCCTTAAAAATTCTAACTCAACTATGGGCTCCTGTAAAATCAAAAATAAATACTTTCTTACTTCAAGAGGGAAGAATCAGGGAACAGTCAGAATGAAATCAAAGCAAAACCATAGTCCAAAGGTGTAAATATCTCAGTATGCAATGTCTGGGATTCACTGCAATCTTCTGGGTTTCTCCAAGGGACTTGGGTCATTTTTCCACCATCTCCATCACACACAGCTTTTCTTCTGACTTTATTCCACTGTTGCTGCTACTTTTGGTCATCATCCCATTGAACCAGTTTTTCCAAATTCTGGAGTCTGCTGCAACCGGGCTGCACTTTCACCTATAGCCTCTCATAGGCTCTCTTCTTGGTGCCAAGGCTCAGATTCTTTGCATGACTCCTTCAATCCAGGGTCTTCAACGACTGAGATTGCACCTTCACCAATGGCCTCTCTTGGTCTCTCATACTGCCAAGCCTCAGCTGATCTCCATGACTGCTTCATCCCTTCAAAATACATGCTACCTGGATCACTCTTGTCAGCTGCCAGCATGAGGGACAACCTTGTTTGCCTCTGGTACATAATTACTGTGTGCTGACTGTCAGGAAACACTACAGATTTCACCTTAGCACCATTGGTCTCGTCTTAATTGGTGCTAATTTTTAGTTCTAGCTGACCAGCATCCAGTATCCCAGCAAAGCAAAAGTGGTTTTGGTATCTTGTTAACCATAGCTGATTCTTTCAGTCCCAGCTATCCAGAACCACAGGGTAATAATAATAATAATAATAATAATAATAATAATAATAATAAAGGACCTGATAGAGTCTTTAAACTTCCCTCTGAAACTTCACAAGTTAGGCCTGTTAGTATGCAGGCCACTCTAGTTTGTTCTCTCTCTCTCTCTCTCTCTCTCTCTCTCTCTGTCCCCCCCCCTCCTCTCTCTCTGCACATGCTATCTCTCTGTCCCCCAGGTCCCCACTCCTCTCCCCTCCCCCAATACATCTCTGATACCAGATCTGTTGTGTAGCCTAATTTCTCAGGGATATACAGGCACAGCATGAGCCTGCCAAACGTACCCCCCACCACATTTTTTATCATAATTAGGCCTCCATCTTCTGTCTTGCCCTCAATATTCTTATCTTCCAGGCCTTCACAGAAGAACTCACTAAGCACTGAACATTCAAATCCTTTTCTTGCATAAAGTTCCAAAACCCTTCTACAACTTTCCCCCAAGCAACATGGTCAGGTTTGTCACAGCAAAACCCCACTTATGGTCTAACTTGTCTTAGTTAGGGTTTCTCTAAATGTAATAAAACATCATGACCAAAAAGCAAGTTGGTGAGGAAAGGGCTTATTTGACTTACATCTTCATATCACTATTTCTTTTTTTTTTAAGAGTTCATTTATTTATATGAGTACACTGTAGCTGTCTTCAGACACACCAGAAGAGTACATCAAATCCCATTAAAAATGGTTGTGAGCTATCATGTGGTTGGTGGGAATTGAACTCAGGACCTCTGGAAGAGAAGTCAGTACTCTTAACCGCTGAGCCATCTCTCCAGCCCCAAAATTTCATTTATTTTATGTATATGAGTACACTGTAGCTGTCTTCAGACATACCAGAAGAGGGCATTGGATCACATTACAGATGGCTGTGAGCCACCATGTGGTTGCTGGGATTTGAACTCAGGAACTCTGGAAGAGCAGTCAGTGCTCTTAACTGCTGAGCCACCTCTCCAGCCCTCCATATCACTATTCTTTATTAAAGGAAATCAGGACAAGAACTCAAACAGAGCAGAAACCTGGAGGCAGGAACTGATGCAAAAGCTGTGGAAGGGTGCTGCTTACTAGCTTTTTCGGTCTGTTTTCTTATAGAATTGAGGACCACCATCCAGGGCTGGGCCCTCCCCCATCAATCCCTAATTAAGTAAATGCCATGCAGGTCTTACAGAGGCATTTTTCTCAGTTGAGGTTTCCTCCTCCCAGACACTCAAGTTGATATAAAACTCACCAGCCTACAAACTATAGAGGAATGGAGAGGAGCGATGTCTCTCTCTGGCTTAGGAGGCCTTTTAAAAAGCGACTGTAATGGAAAGAGGGCTGCTCATGGCTTGGGAGGGAACGGTAAGGACTTTCAGAAATGGGTTGGCATTTACCCCGTCTCTGGTTTTCTGGTTTGGAAGGGAGAGGGTGTTTTGAAACAGGGTCTTGCTGGTCTTGCTATACCTAACGTGTACCACCATGCCCAAGCTGATCTTGAATTTACAATGTAGCTCAGTCTAGCATCAGACTTGGAGCAATTCTCTTGCTTTAGCCTCTTTTGTCTTCACCTCTCAGATTCCTGGGATTCTGAACCACAATGCCTGCCTCCTTTTCCACCTTTATATGGGCTTTTGGGTGTGTCATGGTGTCAGATAGTATTTTGCAAAGAGAATTATCTTTTAGAAGGGCAGGTGATGCTGTCCTGAAATCCCAGGACTTGGGAGGTAAAGACAAGGGAATCAGAAGTTTGAGGTTATCCTTGGGTACTCAGAGAACTGGATGCCAGCTCTGGGTCACATGATACCTTACCTTAGGAAAAAAGTGAAAATAAAATAAAATAAGTTGATCTTTGATTTTCAAGGAATACCTTTAAATAAATAGCAGTCTATATATGTTTAACTTACAAAATACATTTAATTTTAAAAATTGTAGTTTTTATGTTTTATTTTATTTTATGTATGTATGTATGTATGTATTGAGACTTGTTGTATAGATCTGGCTGGCCTGGAGCTTGCTCTGTAGACCAGCCTGACCGCAAACTCACAGAGATCTACCTGCCTTTCTCTCTGGAGTGCTGGGGTTAACAGCATGCACCACCATGCTCAGCTAAATTGTATATATATATATATTTTTTTTTTAAGATTTATTTATTTATTATATATAAGTACACTGTAGCTGTCTTCTGACACACCAGAAGAGGGCATCAGATATCATTACAGATGGTTGTGAGCTACCATGCGGCTGCTGGGATTTGAACTCAGGACCTTCAGGATAGCAGTCAGTGCTCCTAACTGCTGAGCCATCTCTCCAGCCCTAAATTGTATATTCTTATAGTTAAAAAAACATACCATAGTGTTTGGGTGACGTGTGTATATGTATGCCATGGCACACATATGGAAGTCGGAGAAGAACTTTGTGGAGTCAGCTCTCTCCTTGCACGTTTACAGTTCAGGGATTAAACTCAGATGTTCAGGCCTTTGCCCTCTGAGCCATCTCCTGGCCCTGACTTTAAAAAATTTCACGTTAACTCTGTAGGTAATGCGTTAAGTATGAATTCACTTTATAGGCTGCATAGTTAAATTTCTGATTTTAAGGTTCAGCCGACCTGCCTGCCTTTCTACCTAACTGATTACAGAGATTGTGACTGTAGTGGCTATTCCTGGTTGTCAACTTGACAATATGAAATGAACTACAATCCAGAATTGGAAGGCTCACCAGTGACCCTTATCTGGAGGCTTGGAGATCCTTATCTGGATCTTGGTTTGAAGATATTGAGCCATAGTGGCTATGGATTCCAGAAGATTGAATCTCCGAGTTTAAGGAACACACCCTTAATCTGGGCTACGCCTTTCATCTGGGATTAAAGGTGTGGTGGAACACACCTTTAATCTGGGCTACACCTTCTGCTGGAGACAATATAAGGACATTGGAAGAAGGGAGTCTAGCTCTTGCTCTTGCTCCTGCTCCTTCGCCTGCTTGCTGCGTGAGACTGAGTAACTGCTAGATCCTTGGACTTCCATTCACAGCTGTGACTGAACGATTGTTGGGAATTGAGCTGCCGACTGTAAGTCATCAATAAATTCCTTTATTATCTAGAGACTATCCATAAGTTCTGTGACTCTAGAGAACCCTGACTAATACAGAAGTTGGTACCAGGAGTGGTTCTAGAGTAACAGAAGTACAAGGATGAATCTTTTAAAATTCTGGAATTGGCTTGTTGATCCACCAGCACTTTCAACTATTGAAACCTCTCCAGATTCTCTCCCTCCTGGGAGCTCAGAGAATTTTGAAGACCCATGGTTGAAACTATATTCCGAACTTAAAGAAGCTAATGCCCTTGATTTTCTTAATGAATTAGGTGATTCAGTGCACAAAGCTTTCTACAAGATGGGGAAAAAATCGAAAAATGATTTTACAGGCTGGCTGCTCTTAGTATCTGTGGAAAAAATGATGAATGAAAGGAAGGAGTTGTGTGATAAAATCGAAAGGCTCCAGACACAAGTAAACGATCTAAAAGTTGCTAAGTGTGTCCTTGAGGAGAATCTTCTCTCTTGTAGCAATAGAGCTCAAGTTGCAGAAAATCAAACAGAAACTCTCATTGTAAGGTTGGCTGAACTACAGCGAAAATTCAAGTCTCAGCCTCAGAGTGTGTCGACAGTTAAAGTAAGGGCTCTAATTGGCAAAGAATGGGATCCTACAACATGGGATGGGGATGTGTGGGAAGACCATGTTGAAGCTGAGAATTTTGAATCCTCAGATTCTCAAGGGTTTGCCCCACCTGAGGAAGTAGTACCCTCAGCCCCACCTCTTGAAATAATGCCTTCCCCACATGAGGAAATTAATTTTGCAGAGTCTGCTCACGGCCCACCAATAGTTTCTTCTAGACCTGTAACCAGACTCAAAGCAAAACAGGCTCCTAGAGGGGAGGTAGAAAGTGTAGTCCATGAGGAAATTCGCTACACTACTAAGGAGCTTAATGAGTTTGCTAATTCATTCAAGCAGAAACCTGGTGAATATGTGTGGGAATGGATTTTAAGGGTGTGGGATAAGGGTGGAAGGAACATAAAACTAGAGCAGGCTGAGTTTATTGACATGGGTCCTCTGAGTAGAGATTCTAGGTTTAATACGGAAGCTCGCATAGTTAAAAAAGGTGTCAAAAGTTTGTTTGAATGGTTGGCTGAGGTGTTTATCAAAAGATGGCCTACTGGAAATGACTTGGAGATGCCTGATATTCCGTGGCTTAGTGTTGATGAAGGGATTTTAAGACTTAGGGAAATTGCAATGCTAGAGTGGATATATTGTGTAAAGCATAATTGTCCACAATGGGAAGGTCCAGAAGATATGCCTTTCACCAGCTCTATAAGACGCAAATTGGTGAGAGGGGCACCAGCACATTTGAAGGGTTTTGTTCTTTCCCTTTTCCTTGTGCCAGATCTTAGCATTGGAGATGCTTCTGCTCAATTAGATGAATTAAATTCACTGGGTTTAGTTGGATTCCGAGGTAACAAGGGCCAGGTGGCAGCATTGAATCGCCCGAGACAAGGTGATTCTAGTTATTATAATGGACAGCGTAGACAAAAGAATGTTTATAATAACATACCCAGTAATGGTCAGCACAGGAGAGGTGAAATTTATAATGGCATGACTCGGTTGGACCTTTGGTACTGGCTAACCAATCATGGTGTTTCCAGGAATGAAATACATAGGAAGCCTACTGCATATTTGTTTGATCTGTATAAGCAGAAAAATTCTCAAACAAATGAAAGAAAGGCTACATTAGATCGTGGTAAACAGCCAAATGAAAGAAAGGCTACATTAGATCGTGGTAAACAGCAATCTCGGCCAGTGAGTCAATTTCCAGACTTGAGACAGTTTACAGATCCAGAACCCCTTGAATGAAGGGGTGGCCAGGTTCCGCTGAGGAAGGATCTTGATAAGACACCCAAAGGTTTTGCTGTTACCCTTTCTCCAATTCTTCCCCAGAGGGACCTACGGCCTTTTACAAGGGTAACTGTACACTGGGGAAAAGGAAATAATCAGACTTTTCGGGGTCTGCTGGATACTGGTTCTGAGTTGACACTGATCCCAGGGGATCCCAAGAAACATTGTGGCCCTCCAGTTAAAGTAGGGGCTTATGGAGGGCAGGTGATTAATGGAGTTTTGACTGATGTCCGACTCACAGTAGGTCCAGTAGGTCCCCGGACACATCCTGTGGTGATTTCCCCAGTTCCAGAATGTATAATTGGGATAGATATACTCAGAAATTGGCAGAATTCTCATATTGGTTCCCTGAACTGTAGAGTGAGGGCTATTATGGTTGGAAAGGCCAAATGGAAGCCTTTAGAGTTGCCTCTGCCAAAGAAAATAGTGAATCAAAAACAGTATTGTATTCCTGGAGGCATTGCAGAAATTACTGCCACTATCAAGGACTTGAAAGATGCAGGGGTGGTGGTTCCCACCACATCTCCGTTTAACTCTCCTATTTGGCCAGTGCAGAAAACAGATGGATCATGGAGAATGACAGTTGATTATCGAAAACTAAATCAGGTAGTAACTCCAATTGCAGCTGCTGTACCAGACGTAGTTTCGTTACTTGAGCAAATTAACACATCTCCTGGCACCTGGTATGCGGCTATTGATCTGGCAAATGCCTTCTTCTCAGTACCTGTCCATAAGGACCACCAGAAGCAATTTGCTTTCAGTTGGCAAGGCCAACAGTATACCTTCACAGTTTTGCCTCAAGGATATATTAACTCTCCTGCCCTGTGTCATAATTTAGTTAGAAGGGAACTTGATCGTTTGGATCTTCCACAAAATATCACATTGGTGCACTATATTGATGACATTATGCTGATTGGACCAAGTGAGCAGGAAGTAGCAACTACTTTGGACTCATTGGTAACACATATGCGTATCAGAGGATGGGAAATAAATCCAACCAAAATTCAAGGACCATCTACCTCAGTGAAATTCTTAGGAGTCCAGTGGTGTGGAGCATGCAGAGATATTCCTTCTAAGGTGAAAGATAAGTTATTGCACCTGGCCCCTCCTACAACCAAGAAAGAAGCACAACGTTTAGTGGGCCTATTTGGATTCTGGAGACAACACATCCCTCACTTGGGTGTGTTACTTAGGCCTATTTACCAAGTGACTCGGAAAGCTGCTAGCTTTGTGTGGGGCCTGGAACAGGAGAAGGCCCTTCAACAGGTCCAGGCTGCTGTGCAGGCTGCTCTACCACTTGGACCATATGACCCAGCAGACCCGATGGTACTTGAGGTGTCTGTGGCTGATAGAGATGCTGTTTGGAGCCTCTGGCAGGCCCCTGTAGGTGAATCACAGAAAAGACCTTTGGGATTTTGGAGCAAAGCTCTACCATCATCTGCAGACAACTATTCTCCCTTTGAAAAACAGCTCTTGGCCTGCTATTGGGCCTTAGTGGAAACTGAACGTTTGACAATAGGACACCAAGTTACTATGCGACCTGAACTACCCATCATGAGCTGGGTACTATCAGACCCTGCAAGTCATAAAGTGGGACGCGCACAGCAGCAGTCTATTATCAAATGGAAGTGGTATATACGTGATCGGGCCAGAGCAGGTCCTGAAGGCACAAGCAAGTTACATGAAGAAGTTGCTCAAATGCCTATGGTTTCTACTCCTGTTACAATGCCATCTGCTGCCAAGCATGCGCCTATAGCCTCATGGGGTGTTCCCTATGATCAACTGACCGAAGAGGAGAAGACTAGAGCCTGGTTTACTGATGGCTCTGCACGTTATGCAGGCACCACCCAGAAGTGGACAGCTGCAGCATTACAACCCCTTTCTGGGACAACCTTGAAAGACACAGGTGAAGGGAAATCTTCACAGTGGGCAGAACTTCGGGCAGTACACATGGTATTACAGTTTGTTTCCAAGAAGAAATGGCCAGATGTACGATTATTCACTGACTCATGGGCTGTAGCCAATGGATTGGCTGGATGGTCAGGGACTTGGAAAGATCACAATTGGAAAATTGGTGAGAAAGACATCTGGGGAAGAAGTATGTGGATAGATCTCTCCAAATGGGCAAAGGATGTGAAGATATTTGTGTCCCATGTAAATGCTCACCAAAAGGTGACTTCAGCCGAGGAGGAGTTCAATAATCAAGTGGATAAGATGACCCGTTCTGTGGACAGTCAGCCTCTCTCCCCAGCCATCCCTGTCATTGCTCAATGGGCACATGAGCAAAGTGGCCATGGTGGTCGAGATGGAGGTTATGCTTGGGCTCAGCAACACGGGCTTCCACTCACCAAGGCTGACCTGGCTACAGCTGCTGCTGATTGCCAGATCTGCCAACAGCAGAAACCAACACTGAGTCCCAGATATGGCACCATTCCTCGAGGTGACCAGCCAGCAACCTGGTGGCAGGTTGACTACATTGGACCACTTCCTTCGTGGAAAGGACAGCGTTTTGTTCTTACTGGAGTAGATACTTATTCTGGTTATGGATTTGCCTTTCCTGCACGTAATGCCTCTGCTAAAACCACCATTCACGGACTGACAGAATGCCTTATCTATCGTCATGGTATTCCACACAGTATTGCTTCTGACCAAGGAACTCATTTCACAGCCAGAGAAGTACGACAGTGGGCCCACGATCATGGAATTCACTGGTCTTACCACGTTCCCCATCATCCTGAAGCAGCTGGTCTGATAGAAAGATGGAATGGCCTTTTGAAGATGCAGTTACAGCGCCAATTAGGTGGTAACAGCTTGGAAGGCTGGGGCAGAGTTCTTCAGAAGGCAGTATATGCTTTGAATCAGCGCTCGATATATGGTACAGTTTCACCCATAGCCAGGATTCATGGGTCCAGGAATCAAGGGGTGGAAAACGGAATAGTTCCACTTACTATCACTCCTAGTGACCCTCTAGGAAAATGTTTGCTTCCTGTCCCCATAACTCTAGGTTCTGCTGGCCTAGAAGTTTTGGCTCCAGAGAAGGGAGTGCTCCTACCAGGAGCTACAACAAACATTCCATTGAACTGGAAGCTCAGACTTCCCCCTGGTCATTTTGGGCTTCTAATGCCCTTAAACCAACAGGCTAAAAAAGGAATAACAGTGTTAGGAGGGGTGATAGATCCAGATTACCATGGGGAAATTGGATTACCTCTTCACAATGGTGGTAAGCAAGATTATGTCTGGAGTGTAGGAGATCCCTTAGGGCGTCTCTTAGTACTACCATGTCCTGTGATTAAAGTCAATGGGAAACTACAACAGCCTAATCCAAGCAGGATGACAAAGGACGAAGACCCATCAGGAATGAAGGTATGGGTCAATCCTCCAGGAAAAGAGCCAAGACCTGCTGAGGTGCTGGCTGAAGGAGAAGGAAATACAGAATGGGTAGTAGAGGAAGGTAGTTATAAATACCAATTAAGGCCACGTAACCAGTTGCAGAAACGAGGATTATAAAGTAATATGAATGCCCATTGTAAATTTACTAATGCGTTAGCGATTGTACGAGGGATAGTTATATCATGTTAGGCATATTTACAACCTTGTTATTGTTTCATGTGAACATGAGATATTATTTGTGTCAAGTTGACAAGGGGTGGATTGTAGTGGCTATTCCTGGTTGTCAACTTGACAATATGAAATGAACTACAATCCAGAATTGGAAGGCTCACCAGTGACCCTTATCTGGAGGCTTGGAGATCCTTATCTGGATCTTGGTTTGAAGATATTGAGCCATAGTGGCTATGGATTCCAGAAGATTGAATCTCCGAGTTTAAGGAACACACCCTTAATCTGGGCTACGCCTTTCATCTGGGATTAAAGGTGTGGTGGAACACACCTTTAATCTGGGCTACACCTTCTGCTGGAGACAATATAAGGACATTGGAAGAAGGGAGTCTAGCTCTTGCTCTTGCTCCTGCTCCTTCGCCTGCTTGCTGCGTGAGACTGAGTAACTGCTAGATCCTTGGACTTCCATTCACAGCTGTGACTGAACGATTGTTGGGAATTGAGCTGCCGACTGTAAGTCATCAATAAATTCCTTTATTATCTAGAGACTATCCATAAGTTCTGTGACTCTAGAGAACCCTGACTAATACAGTGACCCAACAGGTTCTAAGTCAGTTTCCCCGAGAGAGAGTTTGTGTGTGTGGTATGTGTGTGTGGTGTACATATGTCATGTGTGTATGTGTGGTGTGTGGTATATATATGTCATCTGTGTATGTGTGTGTAAACACATATGCATGATTTCTGACAGAGCTTGGTGTCTAGTGCAGCATGAGTTGAGCATTGACATTATTATTACCCATTAGATTTGGTTAGTGAAGCCCCAGCCTGTTCATGGTGGAATGTATTTGTGGATAAAAGTTGAGGTTAAACCTGACTGCTTTCAGTTTCGGGAAGACAAATTTCCTGGGAGGAGTTAGGGCCCCAGGAAGATGTAAACAAGTAGAGGCTGGCTGGAACCTGTCTCTTCCTTGACAGGAATGCTGGCTGGCTTTCCTATCAGTTTCAAGCTCTGCAGGGCTGTGAAACAGAGTGGCTCTTTCAACTTCCTAATGGTTGGATATAACAGCTTACAGTGGCCTTTGTTTGGGTTCTATAAAAATTAGATTTAATTGCAGAATCCCAGCTTTTGGTTTACATTTGTTTAAACAGAGTTTACAAAATGATATAAAGCAAGGTGCCCAATATCCTGCTTATGTAAATTTCCAGCACTTTGGAGGGGGGCCTGACTAAGCAGGGCAAGGGACTATTGTTCCAGATGCAGGTGAGGGTTAAAAACACACACCAGGAGTTCTAGTCCTAGTGAAATTGGTGGGGAGATGGAGATATTGAGCACAGGCATGAGTGAACACCAGAAGATAACATTGGGAATCAGTCCTTGACTTTTCTCCTGTATCAGGCAGTAAGTGCCATTACCTGCTGAGCCATCTTGCCAGTCCAGGTGACTTTCCTCTTTCCTTTGTAGCAAGATCTCTTGCTCCACAAGCTAGCCTCAGGTACTCAGGTACGGCGCTGAGGATGTTTGAATTTCTGATTGTCTACCTGCATCCTGAGTCCTTCAGTCAAGGGCATGAGCCTGTTTGCTAGGTTTCACATGGTCCTAGGGATTGACCATATGACTTTGTACGTGCTAACTACACCACATGCCATCTCCAGCACATGATTTGTTTAGACTTTTTTTTGGTTGGGGGGGGGGAGGGCTCTCATGTCTCTCAGGTTGGCCTTGAACTCAAAATGAGTTGAGGCAGTCATTAAACTCCTGATCTTCCTGCTCTGCCTCTCAAGTGTTAGCGTCACAGATGTGGGTCATCATGCCCAGTGAAAAGGTGACTCTTGATTGTTAGCTTTTCAATATGGATAAACTTAGAATATGTAGTTAACTCAGGAACTCTTTGTTAGTACTCAGAAGAAAAGAAACCAGCTTGCTTCTTCTATCAGCTAATACTCAAATGTCAGTGCCTTGCTCAACCGTCACTAGAGAAGCTTCCTCCTTCAGACCTTGGAACACTCAGCAATAAATGAGATGTGGCCATTAAATCCCTTCCCTCAGTGCTCAGGGAACCCTGTGGAAGAAGAGACTTTAAGAGTGTTAGAGCCAGAAGGGATGGAGGACACCAGGAAAACAAGGCGCTCTGAATCAACAGGATCAATACACATATGAGCTCCCAGAGACGGAGACAGCATGCACAGGGCCTGCACAGGGTTACATCAGATGGAGTCCGTGAGCTGAAAGAAGTAGACACATGCTCCCATCTCCAACCCAGTCGCTATCTCCAATTGATAACCACTTGCAAATGGAAATTTAGTTTCCTCCAATGGAGTCCTTTTTTTTTTTTTAAGATTTATATTTTATTTTTTATTTTACATGAGTACACGGTAGCTGTCTTCAGACACACCAGAAGAGGGCATCAGATGCCATCACAGATAGTTGTGAACCACCATGTGGCTTCTGGGAATTGAACTCAGGACCTTGGGAAGAGCAGTCAGTGCTCTTAATCGCTGAACCATCTTTCTAGCACCTCCAATGGAGTCTCACAGGGGAAACAAAATACTTGTTAAGGGTAGACTGAATGTCCAGCAGTGGTTGTAAACAGACAATGAACTCAGTGGCATCTTGAGAGACTCCTTCTCTCACAATGTCACGTCTGAATTCTTCCTTTTCTAGAAATTAAAAAATCTGTCTATCTATCTATCTATCTATCTATCTATCGTCTCTCTTCCCTCTTTTTAAAGAATATATATCCTTTTACACTACAGGAGATATATATAATATATATATATATATATCAGTTTAGTGTGGTTATGGGATTCCTGAGTGTATAAATAAGTGAGGCTCTTTTTCTGTGCCTCCTCTTGGACTTTTCCCTTTTGTTTGTTTAGTCTAATTGTAATGTATTAGTTTTGTCTTATCATATCATATCATATATCATATCGAATTTCCATGGAGGCCTGTTTGTTTTCTTTCTTTTTTTCTTTTTTTTTTTCCTTTTTGAGACAGGGTTTCTCTGTGTAGCCCTGGCTATCCTGGAACTCACTCTGTAGACCAGGCTGGCCTTGAACTCAGAAATTTGCCTGCCTCTGGTGGGGAGAAGCTGGGAGATGTAAAGGAAGGGGAAATCGTGATCAGAATGTATTATGTGAGGTGAAAAAAAAATCTATCTTTTCAATAAAAGGAAAAAAGGGGGCTGGCGAGATGGCTCAGTGGTTAAGAGCGCTGACTGCTCTTCCGAAGGTCCCGAGTTCAAATCCCAGCAACCACATGGTGGCTCACAACCATCCGTAACGAGATCTGATGCCCTCTTCTGGAGTGTCTGAAGACAGCTACAATATACTTACACATGATAAGTAAATAAATCTTTAAAAAAATAAAATAAAATAAAAAAATAAAAGGAAAAAAATACCTCTGCTAACTGACAAAAAGAAAAGGGTGATTTGGGCTCAAATTTTTATGCAAATTTAGAGCAAACAGCTCCATGGCTTTGCACTGTATATGAGGTCAGTGGCAGAGCGAGCTATTCACCACCCCAACGAGGAAGCAAAAAGCAAGAGACCTAGGCTCCATAACTCACTCTAAGGGTAGGCATCCCGTGGCCTATGTACTTCCTATTGAGCCTCACTTCCAGAAGGTTCTCAACTGTGTGTCAACCCTGGGACTGAGCCTTTAAACATGTAGAGGGCAAGCATCAAAGCTAGACCAATAAGGATGAATTGGCTCACAATGTTTGGTTTAGTGGGATTTTTTGCTTATTTTGCTTTTTTGTTTTTGTTTTGTTTTGTTTTGTTTTTGTTTTTGGACAAGGTCTCATGTAACACAGGCTGGCCTTGAATTTGTTGTATAACTGAGGATGACCTTAAATTCCTGATCTTCCTTCCTTCATCTTCTGAGTACTGGGATTACAAATTCATACCATCAAATAGTCCACCAACTAGGCTACTTTGCCAGCTACTTTGCTAGGCTACTTTGACCTGTAGGGCAAAAAGATATATATTTTTAAAAAGGAGGGAAGAGAGATGATAGACAGATAGATATAGATTTTTTTTTTTTTAATTTCTAGAAAAGGAAGAGTTCAGACGTTACATTGTGCGACAAGGAGTGTCCCAAGATGCCATTGAGTTCATTTTCTGTTTAAAGCTGAGTTTGGTTAAAGTCCCATCTTGTTAATAGTGACAAGCTGCCTAAACACACGCCTCTTGATCCCCATCCTTTCAAACACCAGGTGGTGTTTTCTCAATTGGAGCTGTGACCATCTCGCTAAAGCTCAGGTGGTGACTGTTCCCCAGGGCCTCCTGTATGTGTGATGTTTATCTAGTTTCCTAGTCAAGAAGGTGCAGCTGCTTTCAGGCCACAGCAGAACAGGTTGAGAGAAGCCAACCAGACAAGTCTCTTACAGATCCCAGATAACAAATTCTTGACAATTTAAAAAAAAAAAAATATATATATATATATATATTTTTTTTTTTTCCCAGAAAGGGAAGGGCTTTTGCTGGTATGTTTGAGAGATTGTTGTGTTGTGAAATAAAACGTTGTTTAGAAAGCTTGTTTTGTCAAATAAGCTCATGTAGGGTCCTAGAGATGAGTGTTTGCTCATCTTTTTGGCTATAGAATCAATAGAGTATTCAGGGCTATGTATTTCTAAGCCTGTAGCTCACTGTCAATGTTACTTTAAATCCTTGTGTGGCAAAGATGATAAGGCATAGGAAGTTGTATTTGGTATTATTTCTTTCCTCATCTGTTGCTTCCTCCCTGTACCCTTCTATCCACAAGGGTTTCTTTCTTTCTTTCTTTCTTTCTTTCTTTCTTTCTTTCTTTCTTTCTTTCTTTCTTCCTTCCTTCCTTCCTTCCTTCCTTCCTTCCTTTCTTATTTTTTTTTAAGTGTAGAATAGAGTTTATTTACAGCATGGAAAGGGGAGTTGAGAAGGGAGTAGAGACAGAGAATGGGAGGGGGCAGGAAAAAGTGGAGAGAGAGGGGGAGAGGGAAGGGGAAAGAGGGAGAAAGGAGTCAGGGAGAGAAGAGAGTCATGGAGAGAGAAGGGACAGAGCCAAAGATATAAGATGCTTGGGTAAATCCAGGCTCCTGTGATCTAAGTTTCTATAACATTCTAAACCTGCTCCCTTCTCCTGTCTTCTCCCACTCTGATCTAGGACAAACCTCAGCCAGCTAGTTGAGATGGTATGTTTTGAGGATTCATGAGTTGATAATACATGGAGGGTACTTAGACCAGTCTCAGCACATAGTAGGCACTCAAGTGCTAGCCATTATTGTTTACTGAGCCGTATTATTTGTAAAGAAAACACGTGCTGGACTGTTATTATGTGCAGAGTAGTCTTCTAAGAACTGATACGATAGAAAGGAGATGGTCCACACACCACAGTGGGAGTTACCACTTACGTAATAATCTTCAGGTTTGGGTGTGGCTCACTGTTTTAGTGTGTGTTTAGCAGGCACGAGACCCTGGGTTAAGTTCTGAGAACATTCTCTTGCCTTCAGAACAAGCAGCAACAGCAGTGTTGTTGTTATTTGTTGGTTTGTGTTTTGAGATAGGATCTTGTTATGTAGCCCAGACTGGCTTTGAACTTGTGGCAATTCCCTGCCTCAGTATCCTGAGTGATGGTATTATAGGAACCAGGTTTCACACCCAGCTGGGTGTGTTAGAATTTTGAAATTATGCCAGGAAATTAGCACTTTGGCTTCTGCCCGCCTCTTCATCCCGACCAGTGCCACACTGTCTTTCTTGTTCTGACTCTGACAACAGTGGCTTCTTTCATTTCCCAGACTGCAAGCTCTGGGGAAAGGACACTTCCTTCTGTTTTTGCTCAGTGATGGAGCCTGGCCCCTTAAGGTGTCTGGCCTAGAGGCTGGAAGCAAAGCACAGACTTGAAGGACAAATTCAGACTTGGTTTTTGCTCTCTGACTTGAGTCACACATGCCTGCTTTGGCTGCTGCGACATCTGTTTCTCTCTCTGGCCTGACCATGCCTCTTTTGTAGAGAAGCATTCCCTGATAGCTTCCTCTGAACTAACTGTCCCTTACATACTCCTCTACTACCAAGAACTAGAAAACTAGAACCTGAGGTGAGAAATTTAGGTTTCAGAAGCCCATACCATTACCACTCAGATCTCTCTCTCTTGTACCTGTGGATCAGGATCTACGGTTTTAGCCAGTGCCCCAGCATGCCTGCCTGCTTGCTGCCATGCTCCCCATCCTAATGGTCATAGACTGTAACTTCTAGAACTGTGAGCCCCCCCCATCTCTTTTGTAAATTGTCTTGATCATGGTGTGTCTTCACACCTACAGAAAAGTAACCAAGACACCATCAATAGGCTAATTTTAAATCTGGGACTTCTATCTCTCATCTACAATTACCTTCTTACTATCTGGCATGGGTGTCTAGTCAGCATCTCCATTTACATGGTCAACATGAGATACCTTCCCCTTCTGCTTCTCCATCATTTCTCCAGTCCATCACTTTACAGTTTGTATCCAAAATGTAGGAAAGGGGGGCATGGCCTGTGTTGCAAGACCATGTCTCAAAACCAAACCAAACACCCAAAACGCTAGGCATACTGGCTTACACTTAATCCCAGTACTCAGAAGTCAGGAGCAAGAGGCACTGCAGAATGGAGGAGACATGTCTCAAAAAACAGTACTACAACAATAAAAAGCTGGGCATGGTGTTCCAAAGCTGTGATTACAGCATTTGGGAAGCAGAAGCAGGGGGAATCACCAAAAGTTTTAGGCTAGTCTGATGTACATAGGGAGTGTTAGGCCAAGCAGAGCTACGCAGCACATCTGTATGTGCAGCACATCTGTATGCGCAGCACATCTGTATGTGCGGGGCTGGCAGGTGGCTGGGCAGGACTCCTGATGCTCTGATCACGAGCCATGACTTGAGTGCTCATACATGTCCACACTCATACATGTCCACACTCATACATGTCCACACTCATACACAAAACACAAATGGAACTTAAAGAAAGGAGCAATGATAAGCACATAAAATAAACTGTTTCTATAACATTCTAAACCTGCTCCTTTCTCCTGTCTTCTCCCACTCTGATCTAGGACAAACCTCAGGTATTTCCCGCATGAAGGACAATCTGACTGACCTCTCAATCTACATTTATTTCATAGCCATCTCTCTGCTCAGAGCAGCCTCACATACCCACTAAAAGATCTTGTCGCTCTTCTTAAAATTTCCTAAAGGATCATAGAATTAAACTATTTGAAAAAAGAAGCACGAACTGGAGAGATGGCTCAGTGGTTAGAGCATAGGCTGCTCTTCCAAAGGACCAGAGTTCAATTCCCAGCAACTCCATGGCAGCTCTCAACTGTCTGTAACTCCAGTTCCAGGGTATCTGACATCTTTTCACAGACAAAACACTAATGTACATGGTATAGATGTGTGATTAGAACAGATGCATCCGTGAAGATATAAAATGGTTGGAAAATAATCATATTAACAAGATCACTATCATTAGATATTAAGCCCCAAACCACCATGGGATCCTGTTGCTCCATTGTTTTATATTGTCCAGTGAATATTTGATCCAAGTGTCAAGAAGAAAGGTGAGGAGCAGTGGCTTGGTAGTTTGAAAAGACACTCAGCCCAGAGGCTACATGGAAGGAAAACAGCATATAAATAGAGTTGACACTTTTAGTCACCAGGGAAATGCCAATTAAAACAAATTTCATCATCACTTTGCTTACCGTTGGTCCAACTTTCCATCATTTCTGACCCGGACTATAAATCTACATTATCTCTCTTGGTTTTGTTCTCGTTTATTTCCATTAATTAACTTATTTATTTTACATCCCAATCGCTGCCCCACCCCTGTCACACAGTCATCCCCACATCCCCTCTCCTTAGAGGGCATGGAAGCCACTCTTCTATCCCCTCCAGGCACATCAAGTCTCTGAAGGCCTAGAAGTATCCTCTCCCACTAAGGCCAGACAAGGCCACTAAGTTAAGGGAACAGGATCCACAGACAGGCACCAGTTTTAGGGACAGCCTCCACTCTAGTTGTTGGGGGACCCACATGAAGATGGAGCTGCACATCTGCAATATATTCTTTGGTTGGTGGCTCAGTCTCTGAGAGCCCCCCAGGGATCCAGGTTAGTTGACTCTGTTGGTCTTCCTGTGGAGTTCCTATCTCCTCTGGGGCCCTTGATCCTTCCCCCAACTCTTCTATAAGGCTTTCCAAGCTCCATCCAATGTTTGGCAGTGGGCCTCTGTATCTGTTTTAATTACTGGATGGAGCCTCTCAGAGGACAGTTATGCTAGGTCCTGTCTGCAAGCATAACAGACTATCATTAATAGTATCAGGGATTGCTGTTTGCCTTTGGGATGGGTCTCTAATTGGGCTAGTTATTGGTTGGCTATTCTCTTAGTCTGAACTCAATCTTTGTCCCTGCATTTCTTATAGATAGAACATATTTTGGGTTAAAAGTTTTGTGGGGTTGGTGTCCTTATCCTTCCACTGGGGTTCCTGCCTGGGTACAGGAGGTGGCCACTTCAGGTTCCATATCCCTACTGCTAGGAGTTTCTGCTAAAGCCACCCCATAGACTCCTGGTAGCCTCTCCCATCCCAGGTCTCTGCCAATTCCTAGAGATGCCCCCACCCCCACCAGCTGCTGAGTATTACTTTTGTTTTCTTTTAGAAAATATTTTATTATCTATAGTGTGTGTGTGTGTGTGTGTGTGTGTGATGTACTCAAATGTGGAGTTAGAGAACAACTTGTGGGAATTGATTTTTATTTTACTGACTGGGTTCTAGGGATTGAACTCAACTCAGGTTTGGTGGCAAGGGCCTTCATCAGCTGAGCAATGCTCCTCCCACCACCACCATTGTAGCCCAGGCTCACCTTGAATTCTCAGCTATCCCTCTGCCTCAGCCTCCTAAGTGTGAGGTTTTTCTTCTATTTTTGTGTTTATTATAACAGAGTTTCCTTATCACAGATACATGACCCTGTTAAAAGACCTTGTCACATCTCTGGTTGAAGTGTCTTACCAGACCATAGGCTTAAATATAAGTGCTAGGCAGTTCAGTGAAAAAAAGATGTCTTTTCAAACGAATGGATTGATTAATGTGAATAAATAATAACCTTGAATCATATTGTGTCATATACAAAATAAACTCAAAATATACTAGACTTAGATATAAAATCTAAAATTATGAAACTTCTGTAAAAAATATGGGAGAAAAATCTTTGAGTTAGCAAAAGTTTCTTAGATTAGGCCCCAAACCATAAACCATATAAAAAGAAAGGTTGTTCAAATGGACTTAATGAAAAGCTAACACTATCTCTTTAGAAGACACTATCCAGTGATTTAAATTGAATATTCTTGGTTGACAGTTTCCTTCCCAAGTGCTCCAAAATGGAAGCAATATCCAGTGTATGTTTGTATGTTTGTGCACATGTATAGTATTCAGGTAGAGGCCAGAGGTTGATCTTGAGTGTCTTTTTCAACTGTGCTTTATTGTATATATTTAGAGGCAGAATCTCTCATCTGAACCTACAGCTTGCCAATTCTGCTAGTATAGGCATTCAGCTTGCTCTGAAGATCCCATATTTACCTCTTCAGTTCCTGGATTAGAGGTAGGTCATGACAGTCACTTGATCTACGTTGTCTTAGTCAGTGTTCTATTTGTGCACAAACATCATGACCAAAAAGTAAGTTGGGGAGGAAAGGGCTTATTTAGCTTACACTTCCACATTGCTGTTAATCACCAAAGGAAGTCAGGACTGGAACTCAGGCAGGTCAGGAAGCAGGAATTGATGCAGGGGGGGGGGGGGATGTTTCTTACTGGCTTGATTCTCCTGGCTTGCTCAGCTTGCTCTCTTATAGAACCCAAGACTACCAGCTCAAGGATGGCTCCACCCACAATAAGCCCTCCCGCCTTGATCACTAATTGAGAAAATGCCTTACAGCTGGATCTCATGGAGGCATTTCCTCAAGGGAGGTTCCTTTCTCTGTGACTCCAGCTTGCGTCAAGTTGACACACAACACCAGCCAATCTGTAAGTGGATCTGAACTCCAATTCTCATGCCTGCAGAACAGTTTGCTCCCTGAGACATCTCCTTAGCCCTCCACCTGGCTTACATACTGGCTAGACTGGCTTGCCAGGGATCGTACAGGCATCACCACAATGTTCAGTCTTCTGTGTTGGACCTGGAGGTTCAAAGTCAGGTTCTCCTGTGGGGAATTGCAGGCTGGTCTCCAGTTGAGCTGAGGTCTGAACCGTGAAGGGTGATAATTCACCTACATGACATGGTAGTCGTTCCCTCATGCTCCTGGAACTCTGGCTCCTGCCTAAGTCACTGCCCTCCACAGCCCTCACAAGAGAGGCATGGCTAGAAGTCATGTAGGCTTTGGCCCAAGATTCTGGCCTTCAGACTAAACTCCTCCCCAGTTACCTAGCAACAGTGAAGACCATAAAAAGGGCTGTTCAGCCCCACCTCACTCTCTTTTGCTCTTACTTCTCACTCTCTTACTTGTCTCCCTCTTACCCCCAACTCTCACCCTCTCTCTCCTCTGTCTTCTCTCCTCTTTTCCTCTTACTCTTTCTCTTTAGCGCTCTCTCTCTCTCTCTCTCTCTCTCTCCCTCTCCTACCTTCTCTCTTTCCCCCTGCCTTTCTTTAATAAAGCTCTAAAACCATAGAGAGTCTCTGCTCATCAAGATCCACTGCACTCACTCAGGTCAGTGTTGGGAACCTCTTCCCTCATCCCTCTCTCCTATAACCCTGGTGGCTTTAGCAAAGTAGCTCCAAGGTTTCCAGGTAGGGCTGCCCCTTGGCCACCCCCTGAAGAGTGGGCCAGAGGCTTGAATGCCCACCCAGGGATGAGTGGAAAGTATATGGCAGCTCTCCCATGCCTGACAGACCAGAGAATAGGTGAAACTCTCACGGTGTGTGGGTCTTTCCTCGCCTCACTTCCCCAGGGCCCCCCTTTTAGTTCCCAACTTGTGAAGCAATCTACTAATTGAATGTATCTGATAGTTTATGCCAAGTTGACATAAGCGAGTCATCAGAGAGGAGGGAGCCTCAATAGAGAAAATACCTACATAAGATCAAGGTGTACCGGGGCCTAGCAAATACAGAAGTGGATGATCACAGTCAGCTATTGGATGGGTCACACAGCCCCCAATGCAGGAGCTAGAGATATTACCCAAGGAGCTAAAGGGAACTGCAACCCTATAGGTGGAACAACAATATGAACTAACCAGTACCCCGGAGCTCTTGTCTCTAGCTGCATATGCATCAAAAGATGGCCTAGTCGGCCATCACTGCAAAGAGAGGCCCATTGGACTTGCCAACTTTAGATGCCCCAGTACAGGGGAACGCCAGGGCCAAAAAGGGAGAGTGGGTGGGTAGGGGATTGGGGGGGTGGATATGGGGGACCTTTGGGATAGCATTGAAAATGTAAACGAGGAAAATACCTAATTAAAAAAATTAAAAACAAAAAACAAAAAACCAGAAACACTGAAAATTATAGAGGAGAAAGTGGGGAAAAGCCTTGAAGATATGGGCACAGGGGGAAAATTCCTGAATAGAACAGCAATGGCTTGTGCTGTAAGATCCAGAATTGACAAATGGGACCTCATAAAATTGCAAAGCTTCTGTAAGGCAAAAGACACTGTCAATAAGACAAAAAGGCCACCAACAGATTGGGAAAAGATCTTTACCTACCCTAAATCAGATAGGGGACTAATATCCAAAATATATAAAGAACTCAAGAAGGTGGACTCCAGAAAATCAAATAACCCCATTAAAAAATGGGGCTCAGAGCTAAACAAAGAATTCTCACCTGAGGAATACCGAATGGCTGAGAAGCACCTGAAAAAATGCTCAGCATCCTTAATCATCAGAGAAATGCAAATAAAAACAACCCTGAGATTCCATCTCACACCAGTCAGAATGGCTAAGATCAAAAATTCAGGTGACAGCAGATGCTGGCAAGGATGTGGAGAAAGAGGAACACTCCTCCATTGTTGGTGGGATTGCAGGCTTGTACAACCACTCTGGAAATCAGTCTGGCGGTTCCTCAGAAAATTGAACATAGTACTAGCGGAGGATCCCGCAATACCTCTCCTGGGCATATATCCAGAAGATGTCCCAACAGGTAAGAAGGACACATGCTTCACTATGTTCATAGCAGCCTTATTTATAATAGCCAGAAGATGGAAAGAACCCAGATGCCCCTCACCAGAGGAATGGATATAAAAAATGTGGTACATTTACACAATGGAGTACTACTCAGCTATTAAAAAGAATGAATTTATGAAATTCCTAGGCAAATGGATGGACCTGGAGGGCATCATCCTGAGTGAGGTAACACAATCACAAAAGAACTCAAATGATATGTACTCACTGATAAGTGGATATTAGCCCAGAAACTTAGTATACCCGAGATATAAGATACAATTTGCAAAACACATGAAACTGAAGAAGAACGAAGACAAAAGTGTGGACACTTTGCCCCTTCTTAGAATTGGAAACAATCACCCATGGAAGGAGTTACAGAGACAAAGTTTGGAGCTGAGACAAAAGGATGGACCACCTAGAGACTGCCATATCCAGGGATCCATCCCATAATTAGCCTCCAAACGATGACACCATTGCATACACTAGCAAGCGTTGGCTGAAAGGACCCTGATATAGCTGTCTCTTGTGAGACTATGCCGGGGCCTAGCAAACACAGAAGTGGATGCTCACAGTCAGCTATTGGATGGATCACAGGGCCCCCAATGGAGGAGCTAGAGAAAGTATCCAAGAGCTAAAGAGATCTGCAACCCTGTAGGTGCAACAACATTATGAACTAACCAGTACCCCGTAGCTCTTGACTCTAGCTGCATATGTATCAAAAGATGGCCTAGTCGGCCATCACTGGAAAGAGAGGCCCATTGACTTGCAAACTTTATATGCCCCAGTACAGGGGAATGCCAGGGCCAAAAAAATGGGAATGGGTGGGTAGGGAAGTTGGGGGGAGGGTATGGGGGACTTTTGGGATAGCATTCTAAATGTAATTGAGGAAAATACGTAATAATAAAAAATATTAAAAAAAAAAGATCAAGGTGTAGACAAGCTTGTGGGGGTATTTCCTTAGTGATTCATTAGGGGGTGCCCAGACCATTTTGGATGGGATCATTTCTGGGCTGATAGTCCTCAGTTTTATATATATAAACAAAACAGGCTGAGCAAGCCATGAACAGCAAGCCAGTAAGCAGCACCCTTCCATGGCTTCTATATCAGGTCCTGCCTCAGGTCCCTGCTCTGTTTGGATTCCTGTCTTGACTTCATTTGCTGATGAACAACTATATGGAAGTATAAGCCAAATAAACCCTTTCCTCCCTGAGTTGTTTGATCGTGGTGTTTCATCATAGTGATAGTAACCCTAATAAGACACTGAGCCATCTCCCCTGCTCTCCCAGAGGACTTGTTATTTAAGCTCTATCCCATTCAACATTTTCATCAATGACTTGTATGAAGTTGAAGAAGGTATACTTATGGAACCAAATAGAAAGCAGTTTGCTCTTGTTTGGATATAGAATGTTCCTCAGGGGTCTATATGCTAAAGGTTTATTCACTAGGCTGGTTGCTAACAGTACATGGTGGGAGTCCTTCCAATTACTGAGGGCATATTCTCAAAGGAAACAGTGGGATCCCAGCTCCCCTCTTCCTCCCCTTCACACTCTGGCCATCAGGTGTACTGCTTTGTTGTATAATGTTCCTGCTGTGCTCTGCTGTGCTGCTAACCTGCCACCAGAGGCCTAATACAATGTGTGTCTGCAGTCATGGCCTGACACCTCAAAACTGTGAGCCATGATAAGCTTCAAACTAACACATACCTTAGTATCCTCAAATACAAGGAAATGGTGAACCCCAAGAAGTTCAGGAATAAGTACTTTGAAAAATTATTTTTAGAAAGGATCTCATGTTGCATAAGTTGGCTTCAAACTCATTATGTAGCTAAAGGTGATCTTGAACTTATGATCCTCCTGCCTCCTCCTCAGTCCTGGGATTCTAGGCACGTGCCATCATATCCAATTTTGTTTGGTGCTGGGGATTGAGCATAAGACCTTGTGCTTACTAGGCAAGCATTTCACTAACCAAGACCCAGGCCAGGAATATACAACTTTGAATGATGAATGAGGTGGCTGGAGAGCGGTTTCTGTGATTGTCTACTTGCTGCTCTTGCAGAGGACCCAGATTCAGTTCCCGGCAGCCACATGGTGGCTCACAATTAACTGCTTGCCACTCCAGTTCTAGTGGACCCAACACCCTTTTGGGGGGGATTTTGGGGGTAGTAGGTTATTGTTAGAATTTCCAAACCCAATAAGCCCATATAAAATATATAATCCAGTTATTATAAACTATAAGCCTAGATTGGGCAGATATAACACTATACCAACTTATTCCCCAGCTATAAGAACCCCTGCTGCTTGCAGTTTCTCCTGGCCATGTGGTTTTGGTCCATCATGGTTTCCTCTTCCTCTATCCTCTCTCCTTCCCCTCTTGTCCTCTTCTCTTTCTCTACCTGCTCCCACTCTCAAACCTCCAGTTCCACCTTTCCCCTCCACTGCCTAATCATGGGCTCTAGCCTTTACTGACCAATTAAAATGGAGAGAAGGTTCACATGAGATCATTCTGAATTCACAATGGACTGCTTGGCAGAGCCAACCCCTCTTGAGGAAACAAAATTAACATCAAAATACAAACAATGTCAAAACAACCCACAACAGTAGGCATCCATGTGATATATATGTATGTATACACACACACACACACACACACACACACACACACACACACACACATACACACACACATATACATTGCCCTCAGGCAAAACACTCATACATGTTTAAAAAATTTGTATATTGATTGTTTTCCACAGTAATTCATTCTGGTGAGTCCTAGAGTGCCTAAGTAGACTCTTGAAGGAGTCAACACATTGAAGATTTCATTTTCCTTATAACTCAACAGAAAAATTAAATAAAAGTGCTTCAATTTAAACATCTAACCTCCCAAGCTAACTCACCTCTCTCCTTGTGGTTTGCTCCTCAGGCACCAGCTCCCTGCCCACCACCTCCAGTTACTGAAGGGTCGGTTTTCTAATCAGACCACAGGAACACCAAAGTCAAAAGAGCAGGACCTGATTTTCAGGAAGCCAGTGTGAACGCCAAATGAAAGGGTCCAGAAACAGATATTATCATTATCACTAGAAAGTGCAACTAGTGCAAAAAACCAGAAACTTTTCTGCTTTCCAAGCCTCCCTTCCCTTTCCAGGTCTTTTGCTCTGTGTTCCTGCTGTATGCACATGGTTTCTTACCTCTAACACCTTTCTTCAACTGATGACTCTGCTGATTTTTTCTGAGGATGGTATCAATGTGGGATGTCACTTCAGGATTTCTTCTGAGGATCACTGACTCACCATGACTCTGCTTCACTCACATGACAAGCTCCAGAGATATAGAGACCATTGGCAAATGGCTGTTTTATGCTCTGGATCATTGCTATCAGTTGTCTTATTGTCTTTAAATAGACCCTTCTCTGAGGTATTGTGTGTACTGCCTCTCCATCATTTTCAAGTAGTTAAGACCTAAGAGGAGCTAGGGTGAGCTCTGAGAGGGGGTATGAGAGGCTAGACTCCCTGGAAGACAAACATAAGTGGCCATAGTTAGTTAATAAAGATGAAGAATTTTCAAACAAATAACAAAAAACCAAAACCCAGAGAGACAAAGGAAATGATCTCTGATGACAAAGACCTGTTGGAATCTGGATTTATCTTATATTTTGCTTGAATAAAATGCCTGATCACTGGTTAAGAGCACTGGCTGTTCTTCCAGAGAGCCAGAGTTCAATTCCCAGTAACCACACAACCTTCTATAATGGAGATGGAGTCTGATGTCCTCTTCTGTCATCTAGACATATAGGAAGACAGAATATTCATACACATAAATAAATAAATAAACCTTTAAAAAGTACATAGTTGAACAGACACTATTCTTTCTAGAGACAAGAAAAATCAGTCTTTTCCTGGTTTATCCAATGGGAAATTATAAGTTCCAGGCAGTTCTTTTTTTTTTTTTTTTGGTTTTTCAAGACAGGGTTTCTCTGTGTAGCCCTGGCTGTCCTGGAACTCACTTTGTAGACCAGGCTAGCCTCGAACTCAGAAATCCAACTGTCTCTGCCTCCCAAGTGCTGGGATTAAAGGCGTGTGCCACCAGCACCCAGCCAGGCAGTTCTTGAAGGGATTGGATACACATGATTGCTTTCAAGTCCAGGTACCTTTCCAAATTCATTAAGTACTTGAACTGATGTTGGTATCCCAGAGAAGCTAGTGTTTCTCTGCTTGGCATTCCATTATTCATCTGAGATAAACAAAGCTAGACATGAATGTGGGGTTTAAGGTATATTTTCAGCTCCCCAAAATGAACTAAAGAGAACAGCATGGGTGAGACAGAGCAGTTTATAGTGGGAACATCCTAGAGCAAGGGATTTCCACAGAGGCAACCCTCTTGACCCAAAGAGATGGCTCAGCAGGTGAAATGTTTGCACACACACACACACACACACACACACACACACACACACACACACACACGAGAGAGAGAGAGAGAGAGAGAGAGAGAGGGGGGGGGGAGGGGGAGACAGAGAAAAGCTCAGTATCTGGTTGATACTTCCTTTGCAGCTGTTGTATTTTTCATGTAGGATGCAAGATGAATGCTGTCTCCCAGAACAGTACCTTAGGCTTTGTATCTACAAAAGTATTTTTTAGAGAATTGAATGAAAAAGCTCGAGAAATGTTTAGAGTACTAAACTAGTTTATGCTTAAAAACGCGAACTATTATTATACTGCCATCATTGTCATTAGTGTTGCCTGGCTCCATCATTCCGTCATTCTTTGTGTGCAAGCAGTACCTCTTCCATGGCAGGTCCAGGCCAGCGACTGGGGTGGAGGCATGGTGACAGCATGGCCTGTGTAACGGGAGTGTTTCTGTCCAGGTCCGGGATAAAAACAATGCTAGCTCTACAGAGGACATGAACATCCTCTTTAGTTTTTTAAATCAAAGATTAAAAAAACATCATTTATGTGAATCTGTGTGTATAAATGCTTGGGTGTATATCTGTGGAGGTCAGGAGAGGGCACAGATCTCCTGGAGCTGGAGGTACAGGCAGTTGTGAGCTACGCTGCATGGGGTTGAGACCTAGCCAGAAACTCAACTGTGCTCCATCCCTGGAGCATGCACTATGGACGGAGAGAACTGACTCCCGTGAGTTGTTCTCTGTCAGCGTATGTGCTGTGGAAAGCTCTGTCTTTTTCTCCCTCCTTCCTTCCTGCCCCCTACCATAAAAGTGAAAATATGTAATAAGTTTCATTTCAAACTACCTCATGTTTCATCTTCTAATTGCCCTTTCTAGACAAATAAATTAAATTAAATAAGATTAAGAAAGAGTTAACATGCTTCCCTTAGGCCTGTACTTCAAGAGGCCTTTCTGTTGGATCACAATATATACGAGCAAATAATGACCTCGGGTGTTCATTTAACTCCTGTGCCAGTAATAGTGCACAAAGAGAACCGTCGAGTGTCTGAGAAAATCTCTACAAGCCTAGAACTATATAAGGATGAAGAAATTGGCTTATGAATATGGATAGAGACCTTGGGCTTCAGCTCTGTTTCCAAATGACCAATTTGCAGCACCTCTTTCCTCTCCTAGAAAGACTAAGAAAGCAATGCATGTTAAACAAGTTTGTCTAGGATTCAAGGCCAAAGTTCTATCTGCAGGGAATGTAGATAATGCTGTTAGCAGAATTCAGTGGTAGAAGGGTCATTGAGAAGGCTCTATGGGTAAAGCACCTGAAAGCAAAGGCCTGACAACCTGAGTTTAATTCCTGCATGCAGGTGTGAATCCAGATGCAGTAGGTGTGTGCATCTGTGATCTCAGACTTCCTATAGGGAGTTTCTTAGTTAGAGTTTCCATTGCAGGGAAAGAGATACCATGACCAAGGACAACATTTAATTGGAACTGGCTTACAGGTTCAGAGGTTCAGGCATCAAGGCAGGAAGCATGGCGGTGTCTAGGGAGTCATGATGTGAGAGGAGCCAAGAGTTCTACATTTTGATTGGAAGGCAGCCAGGAGAAGAAGGGCTCCCATGTGGCTAGGAGGAGGGTTTCTAAGTCCACCCCCACAGTGACACACTTCCTCTAAGGTCACACCTACTCCAACAAGGCCATACCTCCTAATAGTACCACTCCCTGGGCTCAAACCATCACAGGGAGACAGATGGGACAACCAGTGGAAGCCTGTGTGCAAGTTAGTCTGTTGGGAAGTAGGAGAGGCAACAGGACAGATTCTGTCTCAATAGGCAGGAGGTGAAGACCAGCTCTTGAACTGATCCTTTGACTTTGATGTGAACATCATCAGCTTTGCATAATTGCATTCTCTCTCTCCCTTCCACTCTCATCTCTGCCTCTCACACAGAGAAATAAGAATTTTAAAAATCTACTGGGAAAAAAAGAATTTCTTAGTAAAAAGAAATATAGGGTACAGGAGCAAGTAGTCAGGGGAATACACGAACTTCCTCCCTTTCTTCCCTCTCTCCCTCTTTCTTTTTATTGATTCTCTGTGAATTTCACATCATGAAGCCCAATCCTATGCATCTCCCATTTCCTCATATCTGCCCTCTGCCCCAAAATAACAAAAACAACAAAAGCCATCTCGTCATGGAAGCTGCAGTGTGCCACAAGTGCGTCCCACAGTACACACTTTGCCCAAACAGCTTTACTGACAAATGTTCGTTGCAATGAGTCTTTGGTTTGAAGCCTCTGGGTTCTGCTACACTATCAATACTTCATTCTCACTGAGCTCTTTTGTCTCTATCCGAGTCCATAAGTCAATTTCTTCATCCCATTTTTCCCGTGTCATGGGGATCCTGCAGCTTTGGATTTGCAGGACCAGCCCCTTCACCTGCTTCAGTAGTTCATAGTTGGGGTGGTACACCTCAGAGCCCTGGATCTGGGCCTGGGTGGAAGCTGAGTTGGTCTGCTTGCCAAGTCTCTCACTTTGCCCAGGCAAGGGCAAAGTGGGTGTGTGCATCTCAGGAGAGGCCAGCTGTCCTGAGTATGGTGGCCATCAATGGGCAGGGCCACCTCAGCACAGGGCTCAGGCAGCATCCCAGACCAGGGACATCCACATGGCCTCTGGTGGTAACATGGGTCTTGGATATCACCACAGACCCTGTTTGTGATAGAGCTATGGACATGGCCCTCAGTGGCAGCCCAGGCCAGGATGTTATCATGGCTTCAGGAGGCAGTACAGGCTACCCAGACCAGTCTGTGTTATCGTGTGTCCCCACTCCATCCCTGTAGAGTCAGCATGGCCTCCAGGGAGCAACCTGGTCTCTGGCAGCAGCCCAGACCACTGATATCCAGATGGCCTTTGATGGCAACCTGGGCCACAGACATCAGCACAGACCCCAGCTGTAGTATGGCCATGGACCCAGACATGGCCCTTCGTGGCTGCCCAGCCTGGACATCTCCACAGCCTCAGGTGGTTGCGTTCCATTAGCCACATCACCATGAGACAGCTAATAGGAAAATCAAAATGTCAGATCTGTTTTTGCTTTTTTAATCCCTACCTTCTGGCTCTCACATACTCCATCTCAGGACTTCAACCATTCACACAGCTAACCTGACCACAGACACCCATGGATCATCCTTCATTTCTTCTCTCCATCCTATATCTTATGACCAATTGATTAGAAAAGAATTAAAAAATATCTTCATTACTGCTGGCTTATTACCACTGTTTTTATTAATTACATTCTAACCCTGGACTCACTGATTCTAGAGAGCTTTTATTGGGCCCTGCTTAGACTCATACTCCTTTCTCTCTTCTGTAACACATGGGGGGGGGGGCAGCTCTGAAAGGCCCCAGCTTGCTCCTGTGTCTGGTCCTTCCATGTCACCTCCTCTATTCTCTCACCACCACTAAGCTGGCTGGCTATCTTTCATTCAGATCTCTGTTCAATCTGTATGTCTACCCCTCTAGACTAAAAAAAAAAAGAATGTTCTGTGTTTTTATTTGACCCAAATCTATAACTTTTACTAGGTCTCAAAGGCATTAGTCTACTATGTTGTCTTAGAGACACCTGTTAATTACTTTTTCTAAAATATAGATTTCAGTACAATGGGACTACTACTGTACATTCTTCTGAAAACTTAAATTCACATAAGCTTCAGGGAATCAAAAAGTTGTAGGATTTGGATCCACCTGCCACAAATCAAATGGATTCCAGGTAAATATATCTGCCTGTTCTTAAAAATGGGATTTTTTTCCCCCCCTTGGTCTTGGGATGCCTTACTTTCCTCAATTGCTAGACAATTTTAACTTCTGTTCCTAGTCTATATTTGACTTAGCAGATTTTCACCTGGCTGACAGACTCCATCTAGGGATCACCTTTGGAACTGCTGAAATGCTCCATTGCCCAGCATTTTCAGCCTGTCTGGTCCCCTATGACAATATCCTAATACTGTCTGCCTAACAGGCTGAAATGCTAAGTCAAAAAGGAAACCTAGACCCATGCTGAAAAGGAATCTATTTTGTGATCTTGACAACCCCAATGGCTATGAAAGTAGATGGGATCCAATCCTGGATTCATCACTCTCATCTGAAGCACCCCCACAAGCCCCAAACATCAGGATCTGGACCATCAACGGGTCATCACACAACATCTGCAGGACCAGAGGCTGGAGACTAGTTTTCTCTTTTGTGTTGCCCCAGGCTGCTGAGGAACATGCTCCAGTACAACACATATGAACTTTGATTAGAACTACAGATGGGAGCCTAATTATCAGTGTTTCTGCCTATGGTCCCCCCACTCTCACCTTTGGCTTATGTAAATTGTTTGGGCCAATATGGAATAGGCACCCAAAGACTGTAAACATGTATGTTCCCTCATTCTCTAGGTCTTTTGAATATGGGATCCAGAGTATGGAAAACAGTTTGGTTGCCCTTCAGGTATATGCTTGTCACTCAGATGAAGACTGAGTATGGAAAACAGTGTGGCAACCCTTCCTTGTCCCTCAGATGAAGACCCCAACTGTAGGGGACAAGATGTGCACTTTTGTGCTTCACAGGGCTGTGAAACTTTAGCTCCCTGGGCCACTGATAAGGATAATCATATTCAGTTACAGAGGATGGAGAGTCAGTCTAAAAAAAAAAAAACCCTAAATAACCCAACCCCATTCAAACTAAGATAAAAAATGGTGTAACTAATGTACATGAAAGACTTGGAGACTCTGTCTTTGTGCATCTGGTAGTGTGATCCTGGGATGATGGTCCAGGCCACCAATAACAGAGCCTTAGACATCACTGGTTCCAACAAAGTGTGAAACCATCTCTCTGACTCAGGAAAGACAGCCCCTAGGCAAGAGCAAACCACCCGGCAATCTTTCTGCTATTGCCTGGCCAATAGGCCTCTCTCCAACCTTGGCCACTTTTCCCTCTACCCCATGAGTTCTCCCTTTCCCCTTAGGAACAGAGGAAACTGGGGTACCTAGACTCTTTAGGTCATTATTGTACTTGTACATCTCTCTAAGTATGCTATTATTACGGTGAGGGTGGCTGGGAACACCTAGGACTTCTACACTGATACCACATGACCAGGGCAGCTCCAGTACTAGTTTCTTCCCTAATACACACGGGCACAGCAGGGTCTTCCAATATGGGAGCAGCAGCATTTATTAAGGAAGATCAAATTTTTAAATACTTAAGTTTACAAATTGATCAAGACTCCTGGACCCTGACAGACAAGGTCTTACTATGTAGCTTTCATTGCCTAGAACTTCCTATGTAGACCAGGCTAGCCTCAAATTCACAAAGACACACACCTGCCTCTGCCTCCAAAGTGCTGGATTAAAGCACCTGGTCCTGTCATACATAATTTTATAAACCCTTCTGAAAGAATATGTAAGTTTTGCCTTTGCTTCAACTATCTATCTATCTATCTATCTATCTATCTATCTATCTATCTATCCATCCATCTATCTATCTAACTATCTATGGGTTATCTATGAGTTTTTTCTTTTTTTTGGTTTTTCGAGGCAGGGTTTCTCTGTGTAGCCCTGGCTGTCCTGGAACTCACTTTGTAGACCAGGCTGGCCTCGAACTCAGAGATCCACCTGCCTCTGCCTCCCAAATGCTGGGATTAAAGGTGTGTGTCACCACGCCCAGCTTCAGCAAGAACTCTTAAATGTCAAAAGGCATCTCTCTAGCCCTTACTTTGAATTTTTATGTCAGTTTTTTTGGGAGACTAATAACCCTTGAATAAAATGAATATGCAATCTAGTAAGATTATGGTAACATAAAAAGCAGAGATCCTGTAAAATCTTAAACAAATAGCTTTATTATTTATGGGGATGTTATTAATAATAAGTTTCTTATATACTTGTACAAAATTTATTGGAACTTCAGAAAACAAAGATTCACTATCATCCCTAATACATAATTTGAATAATAAAATAGTCTCTTATTTTTAAATAGAGAAAATTTATATCCAGTAGCATGCTTATTGAAAACAATGAAATATTTCATTCATTAAAAATGTATCAAGAAAATACATAATAAAGTATAATTTGTAGCATAAATATAAGCTAGTAAATTCATTTTCATTAAGTACATTATGATTTACTTTTATAAACATAAAAGTCTAGTATTTTAAATCATTAATAAATGCAGAATTACAGAACTTATTTACAGGAATTCTCAAAAATAATGATTCCACTAAGTAGTGACTATCACAGCTCATCAGTATTTTCTTTGCACTGTGGATCCAACATCAGGAGACAGACTTGCCCTTGGCTGGCTGCTCTGTAAGAGAGTTCAGAGGGTTCTCTTAACTGTCACATCTGCAGATGTTCACAGGTCATTCTCTTTTCAGATCATGACTTTTAAGAAGACTAAAACTCAAATCAAAATAGTACATGCATCAATTTCAACGATGCTGTATCCTGCTCTTTGTAGGGCATCCTATGGACAGTAATAATTCACACTTTTCATATTTTACTATTGGTAATATGTGCTTTGGAGGAATTTCCTTTGACTGTGTGAGTGCTGTGGTTCTGAGTGGGCAGATGTGCTCGTCTGCATGTGCACGTGCAGGCTCCAACTTAATTATTATTCTTCTTTTGAGACAGGGTCTTTTCACTGAAACCGAAGATCACCATTTTGGCTGACTGGCCAGTGGAGCCCTGAGGTCTGACTGTTTCTGAGCCTAAGGGATGATCCAGAGACCTTTTTTATGTGGGTGCGAGGGATCTGAACTCAGGTCCTCATGCTGCACAGCAGGACTTCACCACTGAGCCACCTCTCCAGATCCTTAGGAGTAGCTTTCTGAAGCCAGGTGTGCTGTGCACCCTATAATCTCAGCTCTTGCGAAGTGAGAGGCAGGAGGACCAAGTGTTCATGACTAGCGATATGATGTCCTGTCTCAAAAAACACAATACAATGCAGAGGAATGCTTTTGTCATCTGTTCTTTCCTTCCTTGTTTGTTTATTTACAGAAACACTCGAAAGTCATATAAGATTCTGGGGTTGTTTAACATATATTTTAGGCCGAAGAAATAACTTGCTTCTTAAAAATTCATTAAATTAATTTTATTTTAAAACTAAATAAGATACTCTAAAATGAAAATTCTAAGATTTGTAGGGTTGTTTTACTTTGATAATTTACACCTGCGCAACTGTAGGGCCTTGGTGGTCTCCTGGCGACTCCGTTATATTGCACGGTTCACCTGCTGCCTCAGGAGCTCCCTTCTTTTTCTAGCTCTGCCCTATCAGAGTGCCAGATGCACAGACGAGCCAGAGTTGGGAAGACTGTAGAGGGGCCAACATGGAGAAAGCTTGGGCTGAAATAGCCCTCCCAGATGGAAGCTTGCAGTCATGTCCTGAAGAATAACCTGGAAAAAGGCAGGTAAGGTGGCAAGAGCAATGGAGACCCCAAAGAGTGCCAGGTTAGAGGACAAGTTCCCAGGGAGCAACAGGGTGAAGCTGCAGGGACCAGAATGCCTCTTTCCAGCGTTAAAGCAAAGTTACAACTTTGCCTGCTCTTGGGATGCTTCCTCTTATTAGGCTGCCTTGCCCAGCACTGGTGTGAGGGCCTTTGCCTTGTCCTACTGTATCTTCTGTCCTGTTTGGTTGTTGTCTCTTGGAAGCCTCATCTTTTCTGAAGGGAGACGGTTGGGGAATGGATCTGAGGGAGAGAGGAGGTGGGAGGGGAGGAGCTGGGAGAAGTGGAGGGAGGGAAACTGTGGTCAGGATGTATGGTAGGAGAAAATCATCTATTCTAAATAAAAAACTATCACATTAGTCACGTGGTGGTTGCTCATGCCTTTAGTCCCAGCATTTTTGATTCAGAGGCAGGTAGATCTCTGAGTTCGAGGCCACCCTGGTCTACAGATCAAGTTTTAGGACAACCAGGGCTACACAGTGTAACCCTGTCTTGAAAAACAAAACAAAAAGACACTAAAACAACATTTGGACCTAATGTAGCCAGAGGGTTACCCATTGTTAGTGGATTGGACCCATCTTGATAGGACTATTGTTCACAGATCACTGCAGTTAAGCATGGGTAAATGCTAAAAACGTAAGCATTTGTGTTACAGATTTGATCATTAGGTCATTAACAGACATTTCTCTATGGAGCCAGATCCTTTGAGAAAAAAAAATGTATTTAAAATGTGACATATACAAAGTCTCATAATGAAGGAGCCAAAGTAAAGATACTTAGAATTTTAAAATTTTGGATCCATTAAATTTTTATTAGGAAGGAAAAAATATCACTGGAAATATCAAATTAGGCAATTAAAAAAACTTAGGGAAAACACAAGCAAGTAGGGAACAATCGAATGTCAACAAGGCTGTTCCAGAGCTGTGCCTAGGTGGTGGTGGTGGTGGGGCAGCGGCAGCTTCCTCTCCTCACTGCTGCTCACTGTAGGCCTGGCTCAGAACGAGCACAGGCGCATTTTACACAAGAGGCAGTATTGAGAAATGTAGACTTTGTACAACTTTATTCCTTTCTATCAAGATTTCAGAACCGAGGGCACTCAATGTTATCTTTCAATGGTTCTTACATGTGAAAAAGATTTATTTTTTGTATTCTATGTGACTGAGTGTTTTGCCTGCACACATGTATGTGCACTCATGTTCCTGTGAGGTCAGAAGAGGGCATCTGATCCCCAGGAACTAGAGTTACTGATGATTGTGAACCATCATGTAGGTGCTAGGAGTCAAACTTTGGTCCTTTGCAAAAAGAAGTGTCCCTGACTGCTGAGCTATGTTTCCAGCCTGACTCTGAAGGTTCTTATTTCTATTAATATTCACATAAACCAACCAAAGAAAGAATTTAGGAAATACTTACCAGAAGTGGTATTAATTGTAAAGTATTTTTGATGGAAGGGTTTTTGCGAATTGCTTCTTGTACATCTGAAAAAATCATACCATGACACAAAAAACAATTATGCACAGAGAATCACTGATGAATTAGTAATGAAATTCTGATGAGTCAAAATATTGAAAATTGAATATAGGACTCTTTCCCTATTGAACCCAGAAATAGTCCTTTACGTATACTAGGTCCAAAATTAAGAGCAATTTGATTGGGAACAATTATATAAAACTGAAGGTGAGTTCAATTCCCAGAAACCACATGGTGGATATCACAACCATGTAATGAGATCTGGAGCCCTCTTTTTGTATATCTGAAGACAGCAACACTGTACGCATATACATAAAATAAATAATTCTTAAAAAACCACAAATAATTTGTTCATATATTTCTTTTTCTTTCTCCCCCACCTCTCTCTCCTCTCTCTCCCTCTCTCTTTCTCTCTCTCTCTTTCTCTCTCTCCTCCCCCTAGAGATAGGGTTTCTTGGTGTACCCCTGGTTGTCCTGGAACTAACTCTGTTACCCTTGAATTCAGAGATCCACACCTGTCTCTGCTTCCTGGAATTAAAGGCTTCTACCACCATGTCTGGGTTATATTCATATACTTCTCAAATACAGTAAAGTACAGAAATTGGTATCATAAATGATATGGTGATCTTGTATCTCCAGTCTCTCAGAGACCAGTCCACACAGGAGAGTGCACTGGCCATAGAAGCAACAGAGCCTCTTGGACAGGGTCCCTTCCAGCTTTCATCTTCAGCCAGGAGGCAGAGCTGAGACCCAGTCCTCTGTGCACCTTCCCCGCCAGAGGAGAAACAGCCTCCAAAGAGAGCTCTGACCCCGGGAATCAGGCAAGATTGCCATCTTGTATCCTGGGTCTGTCAGAGACTAGTCCATGCAGGAGAGCATGCGGGCTGCAGAAGCAACAGAGCTTCTTGTACAGGGTCCCTTCGGGCCTTTATCTTCAGCCAGGAGTCAGATCTGAGCTCCAGACATCTGCCCACCTTTCCCGCCAGAAGAGAGCTTGCCTGAAAGCACTGGGACACTAGTGACCACTGGGACACTAGAGAGAGTTGGACTCCCAGGAGTGCTGACAGAGGGTAACAGAATCACAGGAGGAAAAAGCTCCAGTCAGAGACAGCTAGAACATCTAACACCAGAGATTACCAGATGGGGAAAGGCATCTGTTTCTGTTAGTAAGAATCTTACCAAGAGAAACCAAGACTACTCGGCATCATCAGAACCCAGCACTCCCACCACAGCGAGTCCTGGATACCCCAACACACCCAAAAAGCAAGATTTAGATTTAAAATATCTCATGATGCTGGTAGAGGATTTTAAGAAGGGCATTAATAACTCACTTAGAGAAATATAGGAGAACACTGCTAAACAGGTAGAAGCCCTTAATGAGGAAGCACAAAAATCCCTTAAAGAATTACAGGAAAATACTGCTAAACAGGTAGAAATCCTTAAAGAGGAACACAAAAATCCCTTAAAGAATTACAGGAAAACACTGCTAAATAGGTAGAAGTCCTTAAAGAGGAACACAAAGAATTACAGAATTAAAGAATTACAGGAAAACATAACCAAACAGGTGATAGAATTGAATAAAATCATCCAAGACCTAAAAATAGGAAGTGGAAACAATAAAGAAAACCCAAGGGAGACAACCCTGGAGATAGAAACCCTAGGAAAGAAATCAGGAACCATAGATGCGAGCATCAGCAACAGAATACAAGAGATGGAAGAGAGAATTCTTTTTTTTTTCTATCTTTTATTAGGTATTTAGCTCATTTACATTTCCAATGCTATACCAAAAGTCCCCATACCCCCCCCCCCACTCCCCTACCCACCCACTCCCCCTTTTTGACCCTGGCATTCCCCTGTACTGGGGCATATAAAGTTTGCAAGTCCAATGGGCCTCTCTTTGCAGTGATGGCTGACTAGGCCATCTTTTGATACATATGCAGCTAGAGACAAGAGCTCCGGGGTACTGCTTAGTTCATATTGTTGTTCCACCTATAGGGTTGCAGTTCCCTTTAGTTCCTTGGGTGCTTTCTCTAGTTCCTCCATTGGGAGCCCTGTGATCCATTCAATAGCTGACTGTGAGCATCCACTTCTGTGTTTGCTAGGCCCTGGCATAGTCTCACAAGAGACAGCTATATCTGGGTCCTTTCAGCAAAATCTTGCTAGTGTATGCAATGGTGTCAGCGTTTGGGAGCTGATCATGGGATGGATCTCTGGATATGGCAATCACTAGATGGTCCATCCTTTCGTCACACTTCCAAATTTTGTCTCTGTAACTCGGAAGAGAGAATTCTAAGTTGCAGAAGATTCCATAGAGAACATGGACACAACATTAAAAAAAATGCAAAATGGAAAGATCCTAACTCAAAACATCCAGGAAATCCAGGAAATCCAGGACACAATGAGAAGGCCAAACCTAAGGATACCTAATAGGTATAGATGAGAATGAAGATTTTCAAATTAAAGGGCCAGTAAATATCTTCAACAAAATCATAGAAGAAAACTTGCCTAACCTAAAGAAAGAAATGCTCAAGAAGCCTACAGAACTCCAAATAGACTGGACTAGAAAAGAAATTCCTCCCGACACATAATAATCAGAACAACAAATGCACTAAATAAAGATAGAATATTAAAAGCAGTAAGGGAAAGAGGCCAAGTAACATGAATCCAGCCCTTCAAATCATAATAAAGGGAAAACTCTATCACAGGCAGGGAAATGACACCATAGAAAAAGCAAGAAGGTAATTCTTCAACAAACCTAAAAGAAGATAGCCGCAAGAACAGAATCGCAACTCTAACAACAAAAATAACAGGAAGCAACAATTACTTTTCCTTAATATCTCTTAATATCAATGGGCTCAATTCCCCAATAAAAAGACATAGACTAACAGACTGGCTACATAAATAGGACCCAACATTTTGCTGTATACAGATAACCCACCTCAGGGACAAAGACAGACACTACCTCAGAGTGAAAGGCTGGAAAAAAATTTTCCAAGCAAATGGTCTGAAGAAACAAGCTGGAGTAGCCATTCTAATATGGAATAAAATTGACTTTAAACCCAAAGTTATCAAAACAGACAAGAAGGGGCAGTTCATACCCATCAAAGGTAAAAATTTCCAAGATGAACTCTCAATTCTGAATATCTATGCTACAAATGCCAGGGCATCCACATTCATTAAAGAAACTATAGTAAAGCTCAAAGCATACACTGTACCTCACATAATAATAGTGGGAGACTTCAACATCTCACTCTCATTAATGGACAGATCCTGGAAACAGAAACTAAACAGAGACACAGTGAAACTAACAGAAGTTATGAAACAAATGGATTTAACAGATATCTACAGATATCTCTTTATCCTAAAACAAAAGGATATACTTTCTTCTCAGCACCTCATGGTACTTTCTCCAAAATTGACCAAATATTTGGTCACAAAACAGGCCTCTACAGGTACAAATATATTGAAATTATCCCATGCATCCTATCAGATCACCATGGACTAAGGCTGATCTTCAATAACAACATAAATAATAGAAAGCCAAGCCGGGTGTGGTGGCGCACGCTTTTAATCCCAGAGGCAGGTAGATTTCTGAGTTGGAGGCTAGCCTGGTCTACAAAGTGAATTCCAGGACAGCCAGGGCTATATAGAGAAACCCTGTCTGAAAAAACAAAAAAACAAAAAACAAAAACCAAAAAACAACAACAAAAAAAGAAAGCCAATATTCACATGGAAGCTGAATAACACTCAATGATAACTTGGTCAAGGAAGAAATAAAGAAATTAAAGACTTTTTAGAGTTTAGTGAAAATGAAGCCACAACATACCCAAACTTATGGGACACAATGAAAGCAATCCTAAGAGGAAAACTCATAGGCCTGAGTGCCTCCAAAAGAACCTGGAGAGAGCATACACTAGCAGTTTGACAGCACACATAAAAGCTCTAGAACAAAAGGAAGCAAATTCACCTAAGAGGAGTGGATAGCAGGAAGTAATCAAACTCAGGGCTGAAATCAACCAAGTGGAAACAAAAAGAACTATACAAAGAATCAACCAAACCAGGAGCTGGTTCTTTGAGAAAATCAACAGGATAGATAAACCCTTAGCCAGACTAACTAGAGGGCACAGGGACAGTATCCTAATTAACAAAATAAGAAATGAAAAAGGAAACAACAACAGAACCTGAGGAAATCCAAAACATCATGAGATACTACTACAAAAGGCTATAGTTAACAAAACTGGAAAACCTTGATGAAATGGACAATTTTCTAGACAGATACCAGGTACAAAAGTTAAATCAGGATCAGATTAATGATCTAAACAGTCCCATAACTCCTAAAGAGATAGAAGCAGTCATTAATAGTCTCCCAACCAAAAAAAGCCCAGTACCAGATAGGTTTAGTCCAGAGTTCTATCAGACCTTCAAAGAAGACCTAATTCCAATTCTCCTCAAACTATTCCACAAAACAGAAACAGAAGGTACTCTACCCAATTCATTCTATGAAGCCACAATTACTCTGATACCTAAACCTCATAAAGACCCAACAAAGAAAGAGAATGTCAGACCAATTTCCCTTATGAATATCGATGCAAAAATACTCAACATTCTTGCAAACCGAATCCAAGAACATATTAAAAAAAAATCACCCATCATGATCAAGTAGGCTTCATCCCAGGGATGCAGGGATGGTTTAGTATACAGAAATCCATCAACATAATCTACTACATAAACAAACTCAAAGACAAAAACCACATGATCATGTCATTAGATGATGAGAAAGCATTTGACAAAATCCAACACCCATTCATGATAAAAGTCTTGGAAAGATCAGGAATTCAAAGCCCATCCTTAAACATAATAAAACCAATATACAGCAAACCAGTATCCAACATCAAACTAAATGGAGAGAAACTTGAAGTAATCCACTAAAATCAGGGACTAGACAAGGCTGCCCACTTTCTCCCTACCTCTTCAATATAGTACTTGAAGTCCTAGCCAGAGCAATTAGACAACAAAAGGGGATACAAATTGGAAAGGAAGAAGTCAAAATATCACTACTATTTGCAGATGATATGATAGTATATATATGTGATCCTAAAAATTCCACCAGAGAACTCCTAAACCTGATAAACAGCTTCAGTGAAGTAGCTGGATATAAAATTAACTCAAACAAATCAGAGGCCTTTGTCTACACAAAGGATAAATAGGCTGAGAAAGAAATTAGGGAAACAACACCCTTCACAATAGTCACAAATAATATAAAATACCTTGGTGTGACTCTAACTAAGGAAGTGAAAGAGCTGTATGACAAGAACTCCAAGTCTCTGAAGAAAGAAATTGAAGAAGACTTCTGAAGATGGAAAGATCTGCTATGCTCATGGATTAGCAGGATTAATATAGTAAAAATGGCTATCTTGCCGAAAGCAATCTACAGATTCAATGTAATAACCATCAACACTCTAACTCAATTCTTCACAGAGTTAGAAAGGGCAATTTGCAAATTCATCTGGAATAAAAAATGCAGAATACCAAAACTATTCTCAACAATAAAAGAACCTTTGGTGGAATCACCAATGCCTGGTCTCAAGCTGTACTACAGATAATTGTGATAGAGACTGCATGGTGCTGGTACAGTGACAGACAGGTAGATCAATAGAATTGAAGACCAGAAATGAACCCACACACCTATGATCATTTGATCTTTGACAAAGGAGCTAAAGCCATCCAGTGAGAAAAAGACAGCATTTTCAACAAATGGTGCTGGTTCAACTGGCGGTTATAATGTAGAAGAATGTGAACTGATCCATTCTTATGTCCTTGTACAAAGCTGAAGTCTAAGTGGATCAAGGAAGTACAAATAAAACCAGAGACACTGAAACTTATAAAGGAGAAAGTGGGAAAAAGACTCGAAGATAAGGGTACAGGGGAAAAATTCTGAATAGAATAGCAATGGCTTGTGCTGTTAGATCGAGAATCTTCAAATGGGACCTCATAAAATTGCAAAGATTTTGTAAGGCAAAAGACAGTGTCAATAAGACAAAAAAGGCCACCAACAGATTAGGAAAGGATCTTACTAATCCTAAATCTGATAGGGGGATAATATCCAATATATACAAAGAACTCAAGAAGCTGGAGTCCAGAAAATCAAATAATCCTATTAAAAAATGGGGTACAGAGATAAACAAAGAATTCTCAACTGAGGAATACCAAAGGGCTGAGAAGCACCTGAAAAAATATTCAACATCCTTAATCATCAGGGAAATGGAAATCAAAACAACCCTATAACACCTCACACCAGTTAGAATGGCTAAGATCAAAAATTCAGGCTACAGTAGATGCTGGCGAGGATGTTGAGAAAGAGGAACACTCCTCTAGTGCTGGTGGAATTGCAATCTGATACAACCAATCTGGAAATCAGTCTGGCGGCTCCTTAGAAAATTGGGACATAGTACTATCACAAGATCCAGCAATTCCTCTCTTGGGCATTTACCCAGAAGATGCTCCAACTTGTAACAAGGACTCATGCTCCACTATGTTCACAGCAACCTTATTTATAATAGCCAGAAGCTGGAAAGAACCCAGATGTCCCTCAACAGAGGAATGGATACAGAAAATGTGGTACATTTACACAATGGAGTACTACTCAGCAATTAAATACAATGAATTTATGAAATTCTTAGGCAATGTATGGATGTGGAGGATATCAAGGCTATCATCCTGAGTGAAGTAACCCAATCACAAAAGCACACACATGATATGCACTCAATGATAAGTGGATATTAGCCCAGAAACTGAGAATACCCCAGATACAATTTGCAAAACACATGAAACTCAAGAAGAAGGAAGACCAAAGTGTGGATACTTCTTTCCTTAGAATGGGGAAGAAAAATACTCATGGAAGGAGTTGCAGAGACAAAGTTTAGAGATGAGACAGAAGGAAGGACCATCCAGAGACTGCCCCACCTGGGGATTGATTCCATAAACAACCACCAAACCCAGACACCATTGCATATACCAGCAAGATTTTACTGACAGGACCCTGATATAGTTGTCTCTTGTGAGGCTATGCCAGTGCCTGGCAAACACAGAAGTGGATGCTCACAGTCAGCTATTGGATGGAACACAGGGTCCCCAATGAAGGAGTAGAGAAAGTACCCAAGGAGCTGAAGGGGTCTGCAACCCTATAAGAGGAACAACAATATGATCTAACCAGTACCCCCCAGAGCTCGTGTCTCTAGTTGCATATGTAACAGAGGATGTCCTAGTCAGCCATCAATGGGAGGACAGGCCCTTGTTCTTGGGAAGATTATATGCCCCAGTACAGGGGAATGCAAGGGCCTGGAAGTAGGAGTAGGTGAGTTGGGGAGCAGGGCGGGCTGAGGATATAGGGTACTTTCAGAGAGGAAACTAGGAAAGGGGATAGCATTTGAAATGTAAATGAAGAAAATATCTAATAAAAAAATAAATGATATGGTGTATCTGCAATCATCTGAAATATTAGCAATACTCTCACTTTTAGATGATTTATTAAGGTGGTAATTTAGATACATTTGTATTTTTACTTCAAGGTTTTAAAGACTTAATAGTAAAATATTATAAATAGAAATATAATAATAATAGATATATGCTAAGAATGAAGTACTATTTTCTTATAGGAGCTGCCCTTCTACACTTACAGTATAGCCTTTCATCGAGGTGATGGAGTGACTTCAGGATCTTCTGCTCTTCAGCTGACAGGGCACAGACATTGGTTGGTTGGGACAGATTTGGTTTCTGTAGATGCTTGCTGTTTATGGCAGTCAGAATTTCATCTTCAGGCACTGAAGAATTCATGAGGTTTTCTGCCACCAAAAACTCAGAAGTACTATCTGAAACTATAGAAAGCAGTGGTTATTCTTCGACTGCTGTTTATCTTTGGGACCAGTCCTAATACTGACTTACTGGAATTACATCTATATGTATAATGCCACAAACAGAAGCCAGCAAATATTCTGTTACTGCTATTTAAGTATTTATTACCTTTTTTCTAGGATTTATACTTATTTTACTTTTTTAAATTACTTTTTTCTTTTCTTTCTTTTTTTGTTAAGATTTATTTTATGTATATGAGTACACTGAAGCTGTCTTCAGACACACCAGAAGAGGGCATAAGATATCTCATTACAGATGGTTGTGAGCCACCATGTGTTTGCTGGAAATTGAACTGAGGTCCTCTGGAAGAGCAGTCAGTGCTCTTAGCCACTGAGCAATCTCTCCAGCCCTTATTTTACTTTTAAATTAAAATAAAATTATATCATTTTCCTCCTTCACTTTCTTTCCTCCAATCCCTCCCATGTAGTGCCCCTATTTATGGCCTCTCTCTCTCTCTCTCTCTCTCTCTCTCTCTCTCTCTCTCACACACACACACACACACACACACACACATTAATATAACCCTGTGAATCCACTTAAGTGTTGCTTTTCAGGGCTGACCACTTGGTATTGTAAAATCAATTATGGACTCATGTTGAGGAAGACAAAACTTTCCCTCTCAGCATTTATTTGCTCCTTCTTTGTTTAGGGGTAGGGTGCTGTGAGATTTTCAGCCTTCCATGTTATCCTGTGTTTATTGGTGGTGCCCCTGTCCAAGTCTTAGGCAGCCATACTGTTGGCATAATATTTATTTTTTATGTATGTGATGGTTTGTATATTCTCGGACCAGGGAGTGGCACCATCTGGGGGTGTGGCCTGGTTGGAATAGGTGTGTCACTGTGGGCGTGGGCTTAAGACTCTCATCCTAAGGTGCTTGGAAGTCAGTTTTCTACTAGCAGCTTTTGGATGAAGATGTAGAAATCTCCTCAGCTTTGCCTGCACCAATCCTGCCTGGATACTGCCATGCTTCCACCTTGACGATAATGGACTGAACCTCTGAACCTGTAAGCCAGCCCCAATTAAATGTTGTTTTTATAAGACTTTCCTTGGTCATGGTGTCTATTCACAGCAGTAAAACCCTAACTAAGACAATGTGTATGAGCATTTTGCCTGTATGTATATCTGTATACCACATTCATGCAGTGCTTGATGAGGCCAGAAGAGGGTGTTACATCCGACAGTGAGTGTCCATTTAGGTGAGAGAATTGAACCTGGATCCTCTGAAAGGGCAGCCAGAATTTCTAATCACTGAGCCATTTCTCTGGCCCAGTGCACATTTTAATTTTCAGGATTCTCTATATTTGGAATTTTCCACTCCAAGTGAAGAAAATATTGGCACATACTTTCAATTCCAGCACTTGGGAGGCAGAGGTAGGCAGATCTCTATGAGTTTGAGGCCTTCTTGGTCTACATTTTAAGTTCCAGATGTCACTGCCACTGCTGCCACCACCACCACACCACCACTACCAAAATAACAGGAGTCAACAAACACTGCTATCTCTCAACATTAATGGTCTCAATTCTCCAATAAAAAGACACAGACTAACAAAGTGGGTCCAAAAGCAGGATCCATCCATAGCATCCAAGAAACACACCTTAACATCAAAGACAAACATCAACTCAGGATAATGGATTGGAAAAAGATATAACAAGCAAATGGGCCTAAGAAACAAGCTGTGTAGCCATTTTAACATCTAACAAAATAAGACTTCAAACCAAAACTAATCAGAAGAGATACAGAAAGATAGAACATACTTATCAATGGAAAACTCCAAGAGGACACTGAAACTCTTAACATTTATGCCCCAAATAAAAGGGTACCCAAGTTCATAAAAGAAAGACCATTATAGCTTATAGCACATATTGACCCCCATACACTGATAGTGGAAGACTTCAATACCCAACTATTGCCAATGGACAGGTCATCCAGACAAAAACCAAATAGAGAAATGATAGCGCTAACAGATGTTATAAGCCAAGTATGCCTAATATATTTATAGAACATTTCACTCAAAGACAAGAGAATATACCTTCTTAGTAGTAGAATACCATAGAACTTTTTCTAAAGTTGACCATATACTTGGACACAAAGCAAGTCTCAACAAATACATGAAAACTGAAATAACATCCTATGTTCTACGTGACCACCATGGATTAAAACGGAATATCAAGAACAGAAACAATAGAAAGCTTATAATTCATGGCAACTGAACAACTCACTATTAAATGATCCATGGCAGAAATCAAGAAAAAAAAAAGAAAAACTCTTTAGAGTTAACATCAAAGACAAACATCAACTCAGGATAAAGGGTTGGAAAAAGATATTATAAGCAAATGGGTCTAAGAAACAAGCTGTGTTTCTTAGTCAAACTTATGAGACATAAAAAAGGTGGTTCTAAGAGGCAAGTACACAGCACTAAGTGCCGACATAAAAATTTATGCAAATCTCACATTGGTAAGTTAATAGCACACCTGAAAGCTGTAGTACAAAAAGGAGACATCATACCCAAAGGGAGTAGATTGCAAAAAGTAGTCAAACTCATGGCTGAAATCAATAAAATAGAAAAAGAAAACAAACAATGCAAAGTATCAATGGGATGAGGTAGTTCTTTGAGAAAAATCATTAAGACTGACAAACCCTTATCCAATTAACTAAAAGGTGGAGAAAGAATATTCAAGTGAACAAAACTAGAAGTGGAAAGGGGGGCTTAACAACAGAAAAAGGAGAAATGCAGAGAATCCAAAGGACAGACTTTAAAAACCTGTATTACACCAAATTGGAAAATCTAAAAGAAAGGGATGACTTGTCTTAATACTTACCACTTAGCAATGCTAAGTCACGATCAGAGAAGCAATTTTAATTGTCCTATATCATCTAACAAAATTAGAGTCAGTAATTAGCAAAAAAAGCCTAGGACCATGGTTTTTGTGCAGCATTTTGTCAGACTTTCTTTTCTTCTTTTTTTTTTCTTAAGATTTATTTATTTTATGTATATGAGTACATTGTCACTGTCTTCAGACACACCAGAAGAGGGCACCAGATCCCATTACAGATGGTTGTGAGCCTCCAAGTGGTGGCTGGGAATTGAACTCAGGACCTTTGGAAGAACAGTCAGTGTTCTTAATCTCTGAGCCACCTCTCCAGCCCCTGTCAGACTTTCAAAAGAGAGTTAATGCCAATAGTTCTCAAATTATTCTACAATATAGAAACAGAAAGAACATTGCACAATTTGTTTAACAAGGCCAGAATTACTCTGATAGCCAGCATAAAGACCCAACAAAGGAAATTACAGACTAATTTCCTTATGAACATAGATGCTAAAATTCTCAGTAAAATACATGGGAACAGAATCCAAGATCACATCAAAAAGGATCAATTCACCATGGTCAGGTAAGCCTCATCCCAGAGATGGTTCAACATATGAAAATCAGTAAATGTGATCCATTGAATAAACAGAGTGAAAGATAGAAATTACATGATCACATTAGGTGTGGGTAAGGCTTCAGATACGTCTGACCCTTTATGATACAAGTCCTGGAGAGATTCAGGATACAAAGTGCACACCGCAGGATCATGAAGACAGTTTAGAGCAAGCCCACAGCCAACACACATAAAATATCTTGCAGTAACTCTAGCTAAGTAAGTGAGAGTTGTGTGATAAAAATTTTATGATATTGAAGAAAAAAATTAAAGAAGACATCAGAAGATGGATTGGTAAGATTAAAATAGCCATTCTGTATGTATGTATGTATGTATGTATGTATGTATGTATGTATGTATGTATGTATGTGTCTTAGTCAGGGTTTCTATTCCTGCACAAAATATCATGACCAAGAAGCAAGTTGGGGAGAAAAAGGTTTATTCAGCTTACACTTCCACATTGCTGTTTTTCACCAAAGGAAGTCAGGACTGGAACTTCAAGCAGGTCAGGAAGCAGGAGCTGATGCAGAGGCCATGGAGGGATGTTCTTTACTGGCTTGCTTTCCCTGGCTTGCTCAGCTTGCTTTCTTATAGAACCCAAGACTACCAGCTCAGGGATGGCTCCACCCACAATAGGCCCTCCCACCCTTGATCCCTAATTGAGAAAATGCCTTACAGCTGGATCTCACGGAGGCATTTCCTCAAAGGAAGTTCCTTTCTCTGTGATAACTCCAGCTGTGTCAAGTTGACACAAAACCAGCCAGTACAGTATGTATGTATGTATGTATGTATGTATGTATGTATGTATGTATCCACCCACCCACCCACCCACCCACCCATCTAGACCAGGCTGGCCTTGAACTCATAGATCTGCCTGCCATTGTCTCCCAAGTGCTGGGATTAATGTCGCCACCTCCTGGCAGACTTTTCCTTTTTCAAAAAATTTATCATATTGCTTATATTTTATTTATATATTTTGTTTTCTTTTTAACCTATAGGTCATTGAGTATATATTTTGGTTTCTAGTGTTTTTTTGATTCTTGAGTTTATACATGAGAGGGTCTCTGTTCCTTGCACCTTTTCTTAGGCTTTTCTTTGTTTGTTTTGTCCTATTCCAATGTGTTAGTTTTTGTTTTATCTTATTATTTTGTATTTTGTTACATTGTATTTTATTATTATCCCTTTGAAGTCTGTTTGTTTCCTAATGTGACACAGAAAGGGGGTAGGTTCAGATGGGAGAGTAAGTTGAGAGGAACTGGGTGAAGTAGAGAGAGGGGACTGTAATCAGAAAATATTATGCGAGACAAAAATCTATAATAAAAGGTGTGGGGGGGAAGGAAATACATACAGTAAAACATACCTTCTTCAGTCTTGACACCTCTTGGAGCTTGTATTTGTTCAGTTGTACTTGGTGGGACATTTTGTCCAAAATGCTATAAAAATAGTTTAAATAAAAATATAATTCCACATTTAAAATTCATTATATGTTCATGGTCTTTAAAGACTTTTAATTGTTGGTATTTTTAGTTATCACTGTTCATATAAGTTGGAACAGAAATCAAGACCTACTGGGTTATAGCCTTTTCATGGTGAGTAAATATTTTCAAATGTCTTATGTCAATATAAGATTTCAGCTTGTACTGCTCTCTTGGATAGCAATAAGAGTAAAGCGCGCTGGGTAGCAATCAAGTGTCTGAAATAACGAACTGTTAAGAATCACACTGTATTGTACAGCTGAGCCAGTGCTGTAAGTGCCAACCTTTCTGAGTGTGGCTGATGCTGACGACAGTAGAGTCTCTATAGCCTGGAAGCAGAAGCAGTAGCTTTTAATGCTGCAGAGAATCTGAGCCTACCATCAAAAAGTACACCATCCCACACAACCTGAAAAGAACCTACCTGCCTCCTGAAAGCAGTCTGCTGAAAGCAGTCTGTATTGGAGTCTACCTGTGACTGTGACTTACACTTAGCTTTTGTCTGAAGACTACGTGACACAGATGCCTGCAACAGGCTCTCTGCCTGAGCTCCATTTTAAGCTTGAGTCAACTAGGACTGAAAAACCTACAGTAAATGGCAACTGTGATGTTTCAGTTTCATCTTTTTTTACATTCTTTGCACACAGAGTTAGGCAAAGATTGGATGCTAAAACACATTTCCGAAGACATGGTGACAAGGACCACTGCTATAGCAATTGGATATTTCATCAGTCTCTAGAGTAAAGAACAAAACCAAACAAAATAATAACAATTTTCAATTTTAAACCAATTTTGATCCAGAACACTCATGTAGTGGAAGGGTGGCTAGACCATGTGAGGCATCTAAGGCAAGGTGTAGTGACAGGCATGTGAAAGGGGAAATGACGCTTTGTGGATGGAGGAGAAAATAAACTTGCAAGACAGTAAGGTAGGATGTAAAAGGAAAGAAGGAATATAATAGCACCCAGAACAGTAAAAAATAATCCAGAGGGCACTAACTTTAGGCATTTAAAATTTGTTCATTGCTTTGTAATTTTAACAACTATACATTATTTTTAAATTTGAGATTTTTTTTTCCTTTTGAGACAGCATCTCACTATGTAGCTCTAGCTGGACTGGAACTCACAGAAATCCACCTCCCTCTGCCTCCCGTGTACTAGGATTATAGGTGCGTGATACACCTAGCAAATCTGATATAGCTTAATAACAATTTAAAAAAGGATAATGTATTACCTTTATATATTTTGATATGATTAGTGGAAATAATATGGAAGTTCAAAGAGAAAAGATTTACTAGTTGTTACATTTGTAATCTAGAAGGTATATTCATATTTATTACTAAGCAATAAGAATATATTGATAAGGACCATAATTTACATAATGTAAACTAAATGGCTTGCTTTGCTGGTAAGACTAGATCATAGTTATTATCTATATTAATCACCTTATGCTTATGAAAATTAATACCTCTTAGGTTGTGGGTGTGGCTGTGTTTGCCTTGCATGTCAGAAGCTCTGAGCTTGATCCCCAGCATTGGGAAGAAGTGTGTAAAATACTCCCTAAATGAATGGTAAGACCAGCAACTTCTGCCTCAAAATGTACATTCTTCAACAGGGCACCTATTTCAGTTCTATAAAATGGTCAAGAAGCCTGGCAGTAGTTTACAGCTTTTTAAATTTTAGCACTAAGGAGGCAGAGGGAATCTCTGAGTTTAAGGACAGCCTGGTCTACAGAGTGAGTTCCTAAACAGCCAAGGCCACATAGAGAAGCCCTATCTCAAGAAAAACAACAAAAAACCCAACCCCCCCAGAAAGAAGTGATATAGTAGAAGCTCCAAGTAAAATGCTTTTTACTTACTTGTTTCACATTTCTCAATATTCTAAAATCAATCCTTAATAAACCCCTAAAGTGTCATTTTAGACTATACTTATTCAACCCTAATTTAATTTCCATATCATATTCAAATTTTTATTATGCCTTTGGCTTTTACTTAAGATCTCTGTTCCAAAAGCCGTATTAGGTTTTGTTGAACTGTTCTTTGAGACAAAACATATGTAATTAAACATCTCTTATAAAAGATACCTAGATGAAAAATGTCTTTTTAAAAAATATTATATTACACATAATATTACCATCCTATTTAATGCATATTTAAATAACTTTAAGGAATTTTGTTTCAAATGGCCTTTCTATAGAATTAAGTTAAACGATACTTTTTCTTATTTAGAAAAAAACCTGTATATTTTGTTTATCTGTGTGTGTATGTATGTATGTATGGGTATTTTGCCCAAATGTACATCTGTGTACCACTTGTGTGCCTGGTGCCCCAATAGGCCAGAAGAGGGCTTTGGATCTTCCGAGACTGGAGTTAAAGATGGTTGTAAGCCACCATGTGGGTGCTGGGAATTGAACCTGGGTCCTCTGGAAGAACAGAAAGTGCTGTTAATAGCTCTCTTGCTCCAGCAATAACCACTTAAAGATGGTTAAAAGCCTTCGTGGTAATTGATCATATGAACTCATTCAAATATAGCAAATGAGTATAACACACTTCCAAGACTGTATCATGAATGGCTTTGGCTATATTCACATTTATGTTGGGTTACAGTTTACATTAAGAACATCTATCTTTTTTTTTTTAAAGCTTTTATTTATTATTATACATAGGCACACTGTAACTGACTTCAGATCTCATTACGGGTGGTTGTGAGCCACCATGTGGTTGCTGGGATTTGAACTCAGGACCTTTGGAAGAGCAGTCAGTGCTCTTACCTGCTGAGCCATCTCTATGAGCCCAAGAACATCTATCTTTTAAGTAGTTTTCCACTACTAAAAGAGAATTTTGCTAAGACCATACTTACAGTTATTTGCTCGGTGTACTTCATTCCTATAGATCCAGAGGTTTTCCTTTTCTGTTCTAACAGCCTTTTCCATTTATTTTCAACAATTTGCTTTCTTCTTGTAACAGTAGAATCTTAAACAAAAGTTAATATAAGAAATTATGAAAACTGAGTAGGTATTATGTATCTACTCAAAATTTCAAGTTACTGTCAAACAATGCAGAAAGTTCTGTATATATATATCCTCTATGTGATCAGCTGAGTTTATTAAGCTTCTTTAAGTTCTATACATGAGACATTTGCAAGGATGCATTTAACACAGTTCCTGCTAAGGAGCAGAATATGAGGAATTCCATGAAGATACACAAGACATGTTATTGGTATATAGGAAGAGCATTGTAGGATTCCAATTTACATTTTCAAAAAATCAGAAACGAAACTTTATTCATGGCACATTATTTGTCAGCAAGGCAGAGGTACACCGTATAGTAAATTCAATTACCCTGAAAGAAGTCCCCAGGGCAAGAGGGTGTCAATGGCCCTGACCTTCATCTGTGCTCTTCCTGTTTTAGCAGTGCACTAGTGTGCCCAGGGAAGTGGATATGTGCACCTCAAGTAGTACCTGATCAGGTTTTCATTTGTTATGTCTTAGCATTTGGTGAGATATGGGTACATGGGTGCTCCACACATCGTATTTATGGTGAGGTGTTGGGGACATGGGACATCGTTTTCCTGTGCTTTTGTACGACTACTTAACCAAGACCTCATTCTTACAATGCCAATCCCCAAAGATGATGCAAATAATTTAAGGGCAGGAGAGTAAGAGTCATGCTACGTTGACACACCCCTCATTCTTGTACAGTTCCCTCACCAGTCTTGACAGTGTAATGTCATTGTGTCTACTTCAGATTTTGTGTCATAAACTTAGAAATTATAAAAAAGTAGAAGAGTGAATCTACCTTAAAGTATACCTTGCTATGAGATATGAGGTGATGATATTTTACTAACATTCTCATAAATGGTAAGACAATGGAAAACTGTGCATTGAAACATGATTAATGAGAACAAAAGCATGTTATAGTTCAAAATAAAATAATATTTACAATTATCTAAAATATATTGTGACGTAACTTATATATACACATACACAATTTGTTGGTCTAGAATTGTTGGATCATAGGATCTACATATGCCCAATTTTTGTAGATATGAGAATTTTTAGTTCATATAAAACTGTACCAGCCATTGGTAATGTGCCTAATTTTAGCTACTCAGATGTATGCATCGTTATCTTAAAGTCTAAGTGTACATTTGCATGTTTATTGTCCACTTGATGGCTTTTATTTATGAAAAGTTAATTCTAGTGTTTTGCTTTGTGCTTTTGTGTGCATGTGTGTGTAGGTCAGAGGACAACTTCATAAGGGAAAGCACATTATATCATACTTCTTGCATTAAACTTTTTAGAATTAGGTATGTTCATTTTATTTTCTGGTGTTTTGCCTACATGTAAGTACCACCTGTGTACTTGGTGTCCATGGAGGTCAGAAAAGGATACTGGATCCTCAGGAACTTGAGGTTCAGGTGTTTGTGAACCACCATGTGGGTGCTGGGAATTAAACCCAGGTCCAATGCATTTCTAAAAATTTTTTTTTAGATTTATTTATTTATTTTATGTACACTGTAGCTGTCTTCAGATACACCAGAAGAGGGAACCAAATCCAAATACAGATGGTTGTGAGCCACCATGTGGTTGCTGAGAATTGAACTCAGGACCTCTGGAAGAGCAGTCAGTGCTCTTAACCACTGAACCATCTCTCCAGCCCATACAACCAGTGCTTTTGATTGACAAGCCATCTCTCCAACCTTAATTTTTTATTAACATGGGTTCTAGGAAATGAAGTCAGGTCCTCAGGTTTGCAAGTCAAGTTCCTTACTGTATTCGTTATCTTCCTAGTCCAGTGATGATCTTTTTGATGAGCTATCTGTAGTCTGCACTTGTTTAAGTAAAGACCACTATCAATATTGCTGTGACAGTATTTTGTACATGAAGTTTCTTTAAGGCAGACAATCTAGATAATTATGGTGGGCTTTGATTCACTGTGGATACTGGTCCTAGCTGCTGTGCAGTCATTTAGTTTGTTCTTATAACTTGTCCTACAAATGTTAGATTTGCCTAGCTGAGCTCCATATTAATTTAAATCAATGCTTTGAAACAGACATCTTCATACCTTTTTCCTTGGTAAAGATTCTCTAGCTTAGACCTGGATGATATTTTACATTTATTTTATATATTTTGCCTATGAGTCTTGATTAGTTCAGTGCATCACAAATATCTTTTCCTATTTGGTGTTGTGTCATTTCCACCTGCTGATTTTTTTTTGAAGAAAATCTCCAATTTTAATGTACAAGTTTCATTCTTAATAGTTTATAGTTTTTGCACAGAGTAAAAAAAAAACCCCTCAAATTATTCTAAAATATCATGTCAGCCGGGCGTGGTGGCGCACGCCTTTAATCCCAGCACTCGGGAGGCAGAGGCAGGCGGATTTCTGAGTTCGAGGCCAGCCTGGTCTACATAGTGAGTTCCAGGACAGCCAGGGCTACACGGAAAAACCCTGTCTCGAAAAAACCAAAAAAAAAAAAAAAAAAAAACCAAAAAAACTAAAATATCATGTCTAGAGCTTTTTTATTTTTCAAATTTAAGCCTACAATTTACATAGAATTTATTTTTTATATGAATGAATGGTCACTTTTACTGACTGTATATAGTAACCCAACTGAATGACAAAATGAACCCCCTTTCCCTGGTATGCATTGCCAACTTTGTTAAAAATGAAGCAATTAATTCTGTGAGCCCGTATTCTATTAATGATACTAACATCCTCTGCAGTAGCCACACTGTGCTAATTATTGTAGTTTTAGGTACAGAATCTAGTAATCAAAGTTTTAAACTTTGTTCTTGAGATTGTCTCAGCTATTTTTGGCATGTGCATTTAATAATGTAAATATTAGAGTATGGCAATTTTCACAGAGCCTGTTGGAACTACATGGCCTCAATATGTATGCATTTTCTTCTCCACTCAGATCTTTTTTCATTTTTCTTTATGGTATTTTTAGTCTTCTCTATAGGAGTCATTAAAGTCTTTACAGTCAATTATTCTCATAGGCTTATATTTTAAATGTTACTTAAGAGATACCATTATTAAAATCTCTAGGTCTACCCTCTGAAATCCTAAAACATTTTGATTATTATTCTAATTTTGTTTAAATTGCTATTTCCACCCAGCTTTGTATTTAGTATGGGACCCTGTCCTGTCTGTGGAATAAAGCATGTTTATTTATCAGTAGCAGGCAACACTGTGTTCTCTGCCACTGTCTCTTCCCATTACGTTTCTTTTGGTTGACATCCTTTGCCCCTGAGGTTTAATTTTACCTTTATCTAAGTAGGCTTATTCATTATAAATTTTTGTTCATGTTCAGATGAGGATAGATATAATTATTTCACTGTAAGGAATTAGTCTGCGCTTTGGAATATGATCCCATGTAATGTATCTCAGTATATGTTGCTCTTCTTGGCTTTATAACTTCCACAATCATTTTATTAATCTTTATTAGTGCTTTTCATTTCTCAGTCTCTTTTCATTATTCACAGCCTTCAGTCTTGCTTCCATACTCATTCTCCTAACAGTCAATTGACAAAACAGAAGCCATGGCAGCCCTCCCAATTCCTTCCTAACCCACTTCCAAATCAATCTCTCTCTTTCCTCCCCCTCCTCTCAAAAGAAAGAAGTGTGAACAACGTGCTGTTCACACTATCCATTTAGGCCCATGTGCAGAGGACATAAATGATCTCAGCAGAATATAAGCAAATGAATAAATTCCCATAGAACAAAGATAGTCCCTTTAATGTATAAGCCATTTGAACAACTCTTACTTTTCTTGATTACTGTAGAGTCTGATTTATCATGTTTTCTTAACAACCGTTTACCATAGGGTTTTAGTTAAAAAAAGAAATACAGGATTTAGAGCTACTGAGATCTGAATTAAAATATCAATGATGGTTAAAGAGAATGTGAAAAAGAAATCCATCATTATTTATTTTATATTATCTAATTTGATACATTCAGTTTTTAGAGATATTGCAAAATTAATGTTAAACCAGAGAAACTTTCAGTGAAAGAAATTTAAAACCTAGATTTTTTTTTAGAGAAGTACTTAAGAGATTTAGGTCACATTCTTTCATTTGATTTTCTATCTACTGATATAGTTTGTATCCATCTAGTTAATGAAAAGCCTTGGGGCTAGAGAGATGGTTCATTAGTGTGGAGCCCTTGTCTTTGTTATAGAAGACTGGAGTTTGCTGGCATTTGCGGTAGGTGGCTAACAAGAATCTGTAACTCAAGGTGCATGGGGATCTGACCCTCGCTTCTGTTCCAGGACAGCCAGAGATACACAGAGAAACCCTGTTTCAGAACTGCCTCCCCTGCCAAAAAAAAAAAAAAAAAAAAAAAAAAAGGTATAGATTTAGAATTTTATCCTTACCAGTGGTTCTCTCATTTTGGTGTCCATTGATTCTTCTTCTCCATGGGAGAATGGATTCTTCTTCAGTATTCCTATGAGTGAAAGACTGGTAGCTTTCTTCACAAACAGGACTTCGATGGGTACAATATACTGCTCCGTCTTTCAGGAAAGCTGTGCCATTTGAATTGGCTTTTGCTAAGGTTTGGCACTCAGAAGAGTAAGGAGTTGGTAGAGCTGGACTCACAGCAGGGAGGTTAGAACAGGTGTCTGAGAACGGGAGACTACTTTCTTGAGTCCCCTGGTTCAAATGGTACTCTGTTGGAAGCACAGATGCTGGACTTAAACAGCTCTGTGTCATGACATTTTGAGAATGTTCAGGTATGGCTGATTGACCTGGAGACACTTGCATATTTTTACCACTTTTAATGTTTGTTGGCGGTTTAGGTGGAGGATGAGTTATAATTAGTTTACCCTGAGTTTGGGCCACTGTGTTGGCTTTGCTTGAAGTTTGTGGCTGGCTGACAGTGGGTTTTCTGTTCTGCACAAGTCCTTTCTGGACCTTTGAAGACCCTGTTCTTCTAGTGAATTTTACTCCTCTCTGAGGCTTAGTCTTTTGAGTCTTAGAGTCACTAGCATGTACAGGGGCTTTGCTCTCTCCTCTTCTGCAGGCCGACCAGGCTTGTTTGGCAAAGCTAAAGCCTAAAGATACAGAAGAGTTCAAAGGCACACTGTCTATTTCATATCTTCCTAAATCAGTAGCATTTTCTGGGACAGAATCAGCCTTGGCTTTCTTTCCAGCAGCAGAATGTACAGGACACTCAGGAATACTTGTCAGGTTGTAGGTGCCACTGTTGGTGTGACAGCGCTGTAACCACCGTGGAGCCATTCCTGCTCTGTTCCTCACTGGGTGGCAATCATCTACAGCATTTTCTAAGTTAGCACTTTCATCAAACCACCGCAGTTTTTTACTAGTCTTTGATATTTCTGCACCTTTCCCTTTCTGTTTTGTTAATTCAATACTATCTCTAACAGTTTCTGCCTTTTGGTGTCTAAACTTAAAACCTTGTTTCATAACTAATGCTCTCAAATAATTATGTTCATATCTGGATTCTTTCTTTAATATACTCTTAAGCAGCCGCACCCCATTTTGTTCATGGACACTGTGTTTTATGCTGTGCTGCTCTGGCAAGTCACAGTCAGGAGGGTTGTTACACAGTGCTGCTGATGGGCCACTCTCTTTTTGTTTTCTATCATTTGAATTAGAATTTTGAAGTGCACAGGTGGTCTGAAAATTGGGTGAAAATAAATATTTTTCTTTATTACAGTTAAGATGGTTTATCCTTTCATGTTCCATATTTTTCAATTCATCTAACTTATCAGAGCACTGCACAGGGTCAATTTCTTTTATCTGTGTGTTGTTCTCTGCTAAAGGCCCACCTGCCTGTAAATTAGGTGATAAAACCGTTACAGATGAAGCAGGAATCGAAGCAGTTCTGCTTTCCCAAGTTAACTCAGAAGGCCTCTCTTGGACGGAAAATGAAGCTGTTTCCTGGGTTAGAGATTCTGCAGTAGTCCAGGCTCGACTGACTTTAAACGTTGGGCTCTCCATTTGTGCCGGCCTCTCCCTTTGGACTGCTCCTTCAGTGGGATCACTTGCTCTCACAACATTGCTTTCAGCAGTGTTTTCTCCTTTTTTATCTAGTGCAACTACGGATGGACTGCACACAAAGACCATTGAGTCACTAGTAGTTCTTGTGGTTCTTCCCACAGTTCTGCTCAAAGCAGGTGGATTTTGTTCTTTACTATTTAAACATTCCCACGAGGGCAGAACATTAGATTTAATTAAAATATCTGAAAAAGATGCAACAGGCTGACTATTTTGAGCATCTAAGTTTGTAAGCCAATTGTTTATATGCTGAGTTTTAGAGAATGACAGTTTATCTTCATCAAAGCAGTCTAAATGAGCTGCTTGTAGATTTGCTGACTGAAGGGGAACAGAGTTCTGCTGGGTTGACGTGGAAGGCTTCATACTAAGTGTGATGTATATTTCTTCACGCTCTCCAGCCTCAAGACTGTCTATACTTGAGAGAGTTTCAGAATTGGTTATCTGATTGACTTCATCACAAAATTTCTGAGGGGGAAAAAAAAACCAACACTGTTTTGTGTTGTAGACTCACACCATTATTACTGAGTTTAATCCTCCTTGACACAGCAAATAATGTGAGTAAATAGTATAGGTATAATATAAGCTTCACCTTTGTAGCACACCCCATGGCAGAAAGTAAGAAAGTAACAAGTAACACCGCCTTTCATTTCAGCTCCCAAACTAACTGCTCAACTGTTCTGGCCACCAAGATAGCTTAGAAATAACTGTTATTCCATTTAGGGTATGAAGTTTCTTCATACTAAATTAATTCTGAAAAATACTTGTTTATAAATTATATATTCTTCCTGAAACCTTCATTAGACTTAAAGAGACTCTTAAAAGTTCTTTGACACAGCAGCCATTAATTACCAGCAGCTCTTAGGCTAGAATGTGTCTTCATGAATCCTTCCCTCTTCCATGCTGAGATTGTGGAGAGACTACCCATAGTCCAGCTGGTCATTCTACACAGATGCCCACATAGGTCTCACTAAGTGCAATCAGTGGGTTTAAACATCAAAGCACGCCAGGTTGGGAGAGAAAAGTGGTGGTTGTTAGGAATAGGGGAGGAATTACAAGGTCAGGATTATGAACACTTATTAAAGTCTCAAACAACAAAGAAGAATTAAAAAAAGAAAGAAAGAAAGAAAGGAGAGAAAGAAAGAAAGAAAGAAAGAAGGAAAGAAAGAAAGAAAAGAAAGGAAGAAAGAAAGGAAAGAAAGGAAGAAAGGAAGAAAATGAACTTCTGTGACCCTACTGTGAACTTTCTGTTGGGAGGAAATATATACTGTTTATAAAGGTTTGGAGTAAAGTTTTCAACTCTGCTTTATGTAGTAGACAAAGATCTTCATAAAAATAAATATGCTAGGGAAGTTCAGAAGTTTAAGGATAGACTTGGTTAAATAGTGAGTTTGAGGCCAGTCTGGGCTAAACTACATCCCGTGTCAAAAGAAAATACGGACAAAATCTATGCCAGGGCCTTGATGGTTCAATTCCCAAATGAGGTCCATGGAGTGGTCTTAAACTTATTTTACATATTCTTATCGACGTATGTGAATTTATGCTAAAAAAACTTTGATTTTAGGGGCTGGAGAGATGGCTTAGTAGTAAAGAGCACTTGCTGCTCTTTTAATTAATAATCTAATATCTATATGTGTTATAATTTTAGGTCAATTTTGTAATATAATCTCAAATAATAATACTTATATTACACTATACCTTCAAACACTTCTTATGTTTGTCAGAAAATAACATCCACAAAGCATATATATAATTTAAATGCATGGAAAAAGAAGCAGCAGAAAGAAAAATGGGAAAAGGACAGGAAAAATAACCCGTCTTCTTTTGGCATCTGTGATGAAGTTGTGCTGACTCATCTGCAGTATTTTTTTTTGCCTCCTTTTGGCGAGCACTGAGAAGTAGGGCAGAATGATTACTCCAGATTAAAAGAGTTATAGTTCATACTTGCAAATCACTTAAATGTTGATCCTCTAGGAGTTTCTGTGTCTCCTCCAGTTTAAGCTGGAACACATTTTTGTTAGTAGCTAGGTTTGCTATGTTGTTTTCCTTCATTTCTTTATTACGGTTAATTCTGCGTACGAGATGTTTTTGATGCTTGTGATCATTTTTTGACAATGTTGAAGGCAAGGCAGAATCTATAGCTCTGTGAACAAGATATGAAAAGGTTTAGTACATTTAATTGAAATTAACTTATTTCTTTAAGGATATAAATGATACAATTGTGTACTATGTACATGTGTCCAGATAATTACATATAAGGATATTGGAGAAATATATAGATATATTATAATGGGACTTAAAGGCAATGAGACCAGAGAGCTAGTAAAGAACCACCTCCCATAAGGACACTCATTCATTCATGACTTTGATTACTATATTCCATTTGTTTTTTATCACTTGGGCTGGGGTAGAAATCCTGAGAATTTGTAGCCAGTTTTCCTTTCTCTAGATATATATTTAAATATTACTAGCTTTTGTTCTTGGTGTCGTGGCCAGTGGGCATTACTATATCCCTGAAAGTGTTGGCTGAGATTCAAGTACACAGAAACTATGAACGCTGCTTTGTCAGGGTAGGTATGAATGTTCTCCCTATATGGGAGTGTGGCACTTCCTCAACCATGAACATAAACCACTGTTTTCAGTTTGTTTCAGGAATATAATCAGAAATATAAATATATTTTTTATGTTATAGAAGGAGTGTCTTCAATGACATTTACTTTTAGTGTGTCCAATCAGGACTCTACCTTCTTAAACAATGTTATACTGCCTAGAAACTCAGGGCACCTCTCCTATTAGGTTCCTTTGTGCTTCCTGGAAACTCAGTTTGTTATATTTTAGTATTTACATCAAGTGAAAAATCTAAGTCTTCCAAGGATAAGATGGTGACGAATGATAGAGAGAGTGACTCCTGTACTAGGGGCAGTTGTATGAATCCCAAGGACATTTATTACCAACTCAGTTATTTCCAAATAAATCAGGATAAACATTTTGAAGGTGGATATTGCCACATGTGATGTATAACTATCTCCAATACCATATATATCTTTATTTAGACAGAGCAGAATTGTTGAGGTCAATGACTACTACATTCCTGGTTACTCCTTTGTTATCAGCAGCAGCTCAGGGCTATGAGAAGGTATTTAGTACACATTCTTGAAGAGTGATGGCATGTTTGACTTTTTTTTTTTTTAATCTTTTTCTACTTTTACATCATCTTTCCCCTTTAGTCACCCTTCCCAAACAAAATAACGAAAGGTCTAATAAACTGAATTTATTTACCTTTAAAGTTGTCGTCTCTCAACTTTTTCTTCTCTATTCCTTTCTTCTCTACTCCACTTTCTTCTCTCCTCTTCTCTACTTTCTTCCCCCAGTGAGGAGGATTGAAGGGATGGATAGGAATCAAAGGAGATGGGGAAGTAGAGATCGAGATAGAGTGAAGCATGGGAGGAAAGGAAGAAGAAATCATAAAAGAGGAGGAAGAAGGCACTGGAGAGGGAAAAGCCAGATAAGCTGGAGGCAAACAGGGAGAGGGATATGAATGCAAGGGAGAGGGCAAAAGAGGGATAGATGAAACAGGTAAGGGAGGGGAGGTGGAAGGAGAAGGTGAAGAAGAAGAAGAAGGTATGGATGAAGAGGAAGAGACTGCTCCCAAGGATGGAGAGGATGTGAAAGTAGAAGGTGACGACGGCAAAGAAGAGGATGGAGAATGACAGGGAGGTGGGTGGGAGAGAATCAAGGCAGGCAGGTGGTCTACAAAGGCCTGGCACTGATTTGACAATGTGGCTTGTGGAACAGATTTCTGAACTGACTGACAAGCATCAAACCTGGAAGAATGTTCAGGCAAAGGAGTGATACAAGAGAGGGGTGGGGCTGGTTGACTTGGATGCCTGGATAAACTGGAAGGTTTCAAAACAGGGAGAGTTTCCAAAGGGGTTGGGGAAACAACCAGTCGAGCTGGAAGGGAACGGCGTATAAGTGCGGGCATTAGAGTTGTTTGGGTAGAATGCTGTGCTGCAAGCAACTGTTTGGGTCTGAAAGTTTTATAAAATAACCTGTTCTGTGAGTCAGGATCAGGAATGTTGGAAGAACTTTGGGATGGAGGACGTCGAAGGACAGGTGGCCCAGAAGGAATAGGGTCTGGTAGATTAGGGAAATTGCTAGAAAAGCTAGAAGTAACTGGGGTTGGAGGGTGAGGGAGATATCTGATAGGATAAGATAGTAATGGGGCTTGTAAAAAGGTCTTTGGAAGAGTAGAGGGGACAGATGGAAGGACACAGGTCTTGGGGGTGGGAAAAACAACTGGGTAGCTAGGAAGACTTTGGGGATGATGGGATAGCAATGGGGCCCGTGAGGCAGACCGCTGGCCAGAGAAGTAGGAATCAGGATTGGAGATAGCTGGACAAGCAGGAATGGATCTGCATAGGTGGGAAAGTATTTGGACAGGCAAGTAGAAAGAACCTCATTAAGATTTTAAGAACTATTACTGGGCTGCCTGTAGGGTTTTGATTGATTTTATCCTTTGGGGTTCATGCTTGACCTTCCACTGGTCAGTCACATTCCTCACACTGACTAACTGAAACATGTATACAGATGATTCAAGTTCACCCGTCCTCTCCTTTTCAAGTCTTGATGCACAGATATGAGCTGAAACATCTAGTTTAACCCACTAGTGTGAGGAGCAAAGGCAGACTTCTCAGATGTACTGGTGGTTCAGAAAGACTATCTTATCACAAATACATGGATATTGGAGATAGATATCTAACAAAATTGTTTTGTTAGTTTATCCACCAGAAATGCCAAACAGATTAGCTTTGTGATAAGAAATTGATTGTGATGGAAGGTTGATTATTTCTGATATTTTAAGTTAGTACCTTGTAAATATTTTTATATCTCATTATTACCTGAAGTAGTTCCTACAACTGAGTCTCATATTTAAATTGAGGATTAAGCATTAGTCTCCACTTTTCCAAACAAATTTCTGTTTTAGATGACAACATTATCATCTTAAAATATTTTAATTTGCAACTAGCATTTTCTATACTAGAACCACCTCTTGGGCTGAGACTATGACTAAGTGGCAGAGCTTGTGCAAAGGCCTACTCAGTACCCAGTACCATGACCACTGCTCTGCTACACTTCTATCACTTTATTTCTGAACCCATTTTAGGTTTATATTCCATTGAAATGTATTTCTAACATGAAAATAGCTTAAAAATCTTTGTATAAACATTTGCAATAAATTTATTTACAAAAAGCCAACTAGTAATCATTAATAGTCTAAAATTTCATACTTATACATGGCATTTATAGTTTTTAAAATACTTAATATATTTAATACTGGCAGTTATTTGGGGAGGACAATCCAACTTTTTATTAGTTAACCATAGTATTTTCTCTCATAGATTATATATTTATTTGCTTTTCAAATGAAGACATGCTATATATATATATACACATACACACAGGTAATCATAAAGTCACAGTCAAAGTATATTATAAAAACGCGAAAACTAGCTATTTTGATACAAAATAAAGATTATTTCTCAGAAAGATAACACTTATTTATACTTATTTAGTACGTAACTATTTAGGACATAATAGTTATTTTAGTAAAGATTTGCTAAAATAATAACATAATGCTTCAGAAAAATTGAAATTATTTTGACAGTTTAACCCTTCTAAGATTGTAAACAACTGCACATTGCTGAGCAAAAAAACCAACCATGCTTTCATTCATGGTACAGAAGAGGTGTTTTTAAGATGGAAAATACCTGATCAGCACAGAATACTAATTGAACACAGAGACAAACAAGCAAACAAACTGGAAAGTGAAGTGTCTCTGTATATAAATACTAGAAGTATTTAGAAGTCAAATTCCCTGTGAACCCAACTACCTTGGCTGATAGATGTCATCTTTTGTCCAGACAAACTTTCCCATAATATTCTAAAGTCATACTGCCTTTATGTTTCCAACTTTGGTTCTTAACATATTTCTAGCTTGCTTCACTTCAATGTGTTGCTTTGCTTACAATGAGCAACTTAGCCCAATTACTGTAAAAGAGAAATGTGACCATTTTATTTAATGACTTTTATTTTCTAGCTATCATCTTTTTATAGTTCTCTGGTTGTCCCTTTTCAGGCTCACTCTTTTTTTTTTTATTAGATATTTTCTTTACATTTCAAATGTTATCCCCTTTCCTGGTTTCCTCTCTGAAAACCCCCTATCCCTTCTCTCCTTCCCCTGCTCACCAACCCACCCATCCCACTTTCAGGTTCACTCTTGTGGCCAGCCTTTTTGAAGTTTTGAATTTGGAGACCTTCTTCCTACCCTACCAGAACTCCTCTTGGAATCTTGTGTAAACTGATTGTGATAGTCTCTCTATTTGTATATGCCTGCAAAGGGTTAACATTATCCTTTTATCCTTCTTAATGGGCTAAATCAGTAGTGGGAGTACCTTTCTAAGTTGTTTCTTTGGGAAATGGTTCACCCACTGTAACTGCATTGCTCTACAGTGATGCTGTCATTTGTAGGAGGTATAGACTTAGCAAAGACTAGCTTTCAAATGCTTTGTAGCCTTCCCAAAGGATGTTCCTATCCAAGGACTCTGTCATGTTACCACATGGCATTCTGATTGATTGCTTAACTCAAGATCACCACTGATAAGATACTGACTAGTTTTATTTTTATCTGTGATGACTGTCACATCTGTATTCATGACCTAGACTTCCTGAATACCCCACATTTAAAACTTATAGCATACCCTCCTGTGGTGGTTTGAATATTTTTGGTCCAGGGAGTAGCACTATTTGAAGGTGTGGACTTGTTGGAGAAGGAAGTGTGTCACTGTGGGCATGTACTTTAAGAGCCTGCCATGTTCTTGCCTTGATGATAATGAACTGAACCTCTGAACTTGTAAGCCAAACCCGTGTACATGTTGTCCTTAAAAGAGTTGCCTTGGTCATGGTGTCTGTGCACAGCAGTGAAACCCTAAGTAAGACACCTATCTTCCTTTCAACTACTCTCTACCTAAACCTGTTGATTCTTCCTTCACAGCTACACTCTTCTTTTTGTGACAAAATGCTTTACTTGAGATCTACTACCTTATCTTCATCCCTAAGTTTTAATAAATGGTTTTATCATCTCACTCTATTCACTGATGAAACCCTGTCTCTGGAACCATCCTTGAGTCTTCTCCATCTTCTATTTCCTTCCTTGGCAGCTCTGAAGAAGTAATTTTGATTAACTAGATTATCTGATTTTCCACTATTAGTCTGCCCCTATTAATTTGGCAAAACTTCTAAACATATTGGAACCTTGCTCCAATTCTTTCACTACTTATTTCTAGAACATATTACTTATCAAAGCCTTTCCTGGTTTAACACTTGGCTTCCTTTCCTACCGATGTACCTCACTGTATGTATGTATATACCTCACTGTACATACATATACAACAAATTAATTATACTGTAAGAACTGCTTGTTTTTGATGACTATCTTACTCATTTGTATAGCTTCAGGCCAAGTTCTGCCCTCAGAGAGTTTACTTTTATCTCTGATATTTCCCCCTTATTTCTGGGATTCTTCTAATATGTACAGCACTATAGTTCAATATACTGAACAAAACGATAATCTGGTTTGGGGAATAAAACTACTCGAAAAAGTTAAGTAACAATAAAATCACAACCTTCAGGTTATCTCTTCCTAGTCCTCTTTGTCTCAATTTTGGTTAAAAAAATTAACATTTATAATTGGACTCCTATCTTCTGATTAAAAAAGGTTTAAGTAAAAAAATTTAAAATATTAACATATTCTCCTTTTCAGTGAAGTTCTTTGTAAAAACCTTGCAAATAAACATTACACGTCAAAATTAATCAAACAAAGTCTATACAACTTAATGAACTTATATCCAGTTAGAATTGCTATTTGAAATAGAAATTGTGAAGCTTCACATTAAAATTTATATTTTTAGTGTTGAATATTTTACACACATATCCACCACAAAGCCAGAACTTTAATGATGAAATTAGCACTAGAAAACAATTAGTTTTATGATATCCTTTCCATAACTCACATCCATCCCTGCATTTACTCCTTTCTAATCACCGTATTATATTTAGCTGTTTTCTTTTCTTGTTATACTGTACCCACGGTATATTTGTTTACATATATGTATTATTGGCTAGAGAGACATATGAGAGAGGACATGTGGTTTATTTCTTTTTTTTCCCTTTTTTTTAATTAGGTATTTTCTTCATTTATATTTCCAATGCTATCCCAAAAGTCCCCCACACGCTCTCCTACCCACCCACTCCCACTTCTTGGCCCTGGCATTCCCCTGTACTGAGGCACATAAAGTTTGCACGACCAATGGGCCTTTCTTTCCGACTAGGCCATCTTCTAATACATATGCAGCTAGAGACACAAGCTCTGGGGGATACTGGTTAGTTCATATTGTTGTGGTTTATTTCTTTCTGAGAATGTGTGACCTCACTTGATAATGTACATGTCCATCCATTTTCCTGTACATTTTTAACTTCACTTTTCTTTAGAATTGAGTATTCGTGTATGTGTGTGTATGTGTGTGTGTGTATTTTCCCGACTCATTTGTTGGACAACCACTTTGATTCAATTCTTTGCTTTAATGAATAAAGGAGCAATAAACAAGGGCTACACATATCTCTATGGTGGCATACGGTGTTGTCTGGGTATATACCAAGGAGTGCAATAGCTGGTTTACATGGTAGTTCATTTTGTACTTTTTTTTGAGAAGTCTCCAAACTTCTACTCAGCATATTCTCACCTTTACCTTGGCTATTTTTATTTTCTTTATGCTATCACACCAAACTTATAATGTATTTTTTCATGAAATATTGTTTTCTTTCCTCCTTTCCTTCCTCTCTCCTTTATCCATTCTCTCCTTATTATGCACAATAATCTATAATGATTATAAAAGTATGTTTAAAATGATTTTGTTTATTTGCTTAAAATTCTCTTAAAACTTCAGGAATAAGTGCATATTTTATTCCTTTTAAAATCACAAATATTTTTTTGTGTGTGTATACACACATACTAGAGAATGCATGTGGAAATCAGATTACACTTTACCCTGAATATATATATCATTGCTGTTACATGTGATCACCATTCTGTCTACAAGTGCCATTCACCATTTGTCCTGATTAACTCATATTTTCTTCAAAGCTTGGCTGAAGCATTCCTTTTTAAATGAGATTCTTTAAAATAAAGAGTAGTTCTTTTCTAATAGATACTGAAAGGATTAAATTATGTTTTTGCTCTAATCAAGAGAATTTCTGACCAGAGAAATTCTAAAAATGAAATAATATTTTGTATAGGTAAAATATTAACAAAATTTACAGCCTGAAATATTAACAACTTCCTAAGTATTCTGATTATTACTACTATTTTGATATAAATCTATGTATTTTGTGTGGTGCTGGTGATCCATCCTGCCTTACACAGGTGAGGCAAATGCTCTCTACTGAGCTATACCCACAGGCTCAGAGCTTTCTACAATGCCATTTTACTTCTTTTTACGGTTATATACTATGGATTATATACGTATTTTAATTAAAAATGAGGTCTTTTTTAAAAATTTCATATGCATTGGTGTTTTGCCTGCATATATATCTGTAAGAGGGCATCAGATCCCCTGGAACTGAAGTTACAGAGAGTTGTGAGCTCATATAGTGCTGGGAATTGAACCTAGGTTCTCTGAAAGAATAGCTAGTGCTATTAACCATGAAGACATCTCTCTGGCTCCAAGGAATTGCATGTTTTACAGTGTATTCCATACTGCTTTTCAATGCTTTATCTAGTTCTCTGCATATAACATAAAAAATATTTGGAAAAAATGAAAAATACATTTATTGGAGGAAGCCTAGTGATTGGCTAGTCCGTGTTGTTCCTTTTATAGTCTTTGCTTAGGAAATGCTGGAGAGAACCAGAAATAAAAAGTGTAGTTTTTATTGAGACAATAACAACAAAATTCTAAGTGAAGAAAAAAGTACCACTACAACTGCAAAATCTTTTTTAAACTAAATTTGTATCAAAATAATCTAAACAATTGTATCTCATTAGTATAGACAATAAACATCAACATATTAAAACAGTGTTGATATTTTTCATAGAAAATGATTCATTATTGGCAGTATTTATACTACTAGAGTATTACACCAAATTACAATTCTGATTTAATACTTAATTTGTGAAACAAAACAAAACAAATTCTAAGACAAAGATAAGATGCAACCAATGAAAAAGATGACAAATTCATCAAGTATAAAGCCATATGGTTAAAAGAGCTAACAGCCTAACCACTTTTTTTTTTGTTTCTAACTTTTTTATTGAACATATTCTTTTTCATACAATATATTTTGATCACAGTTTCCCCTCTTGCATCTCGTCCCAAACCCTCCTCACCATTCCAATCCTATGTCTTCTTTCTCTCTCTCCCTCTCCCCCCCCCTCTCTCACAAAATAAACAATAATGAAACAAACAAGAACAATTAAGAGCAAAAGACATTCATACCCATGCAGAGACACACATATACAACAAAACCCAAAAAGCCCACAAAATTGTAAAATGTAATACACAAGCAAAAGAATACTAAGGTTAAAGAAAAAAATGTCATGTCTGGTAGTGGTCAGCCTAACCACTTTAACATAGTTATAATAAGTTACTCACCGCCAATTTGTTGCTGGCCTGTGGAAAAGAGGAATGTTTACTTCTGACTTTAAGTTGGACTCTTGAATTTGTTTTAGGGCCTCTTCTAATGGAGGAACTGGATTTTGAAAAACTAACAGAATAGTAAAAAACAAAGAAAAAAACCAATTAAGAATCATTCTATCAACAATGGTTTCTTGCTATATAATTTTATTGGCCAATAAAATATTTCAAGGCTCTTGTATAATATACTTACAATAGGATAAATATTTTAAATTTGACATGTTAAGTTGTAAAAAAGAATCTGTTACTTGAGATTTTCATCATCAATTCTATAACAATATTTATTTAAAAATATGAAACTTTGAAAAATCTGTAGGTACACATACATATATAAAAACTCGGTATTTGCTTTCATGGTCTCAAAATTTTATGACAAATGCTAAAAAATTTTAAAAATCAAGTAATATTTGAGCAGTTATAGAGCTTATTTTAAGGATGTTTTCAGTATTCTCATCCTGCCTAACACAGGTGCTGTTTTAAATTTTACAGTTGAGAAGCTAACGTAGGAAGAAGGCAAGTGATGCCCTCTGAATCATCTGCTATATAGACACTACCCCACACTGCTTTGTATACCTTTCAACTATCTTGTTTTCTGTATAAATCCACTTTCAAAGCCTTCAAGTATGCACTTTGGTACTCAACATATTCTCTTTTCCTTACTTTTAATGTTCCCTTCACTGTCTCTAAAGAATGCTGCCTCTCTTGAGTCCTTTGCCTATGGTGACATTATGTTGCACTTATCAAATGCTATACATAGTTCTTCAAGCCTACAGGTAGAACAGATGATTTTCTAGCTCTAACTCTTCATGGAAACCTAACACTTAAAAAAAAAAAAAACTTTTTACTTTAAAACATTCATGTTAACTACTTCCTCACTATTCTATTGTCTGTAATTTTTTCCAAAATGATTAAACAGAGCCAGTATGCTATTACACAGGAGTTAATTCAAACTTGAACTCTAGACACAAAAGAAGGTAATGGGGTGAATATGATAATATATTATATACATGTCTGTAAATATCAAAATAAATTATTGATATATAATGAAAATATGCTAGTATACTACTCCATATCTAGCAGTATATTGCTATTTATTAATGCATATTATGTGTGATGCTCTCTGTCAAGTTTCCAAGGCACTGTTTTCCTTGTATCTTTTCTTCTCCTACATTTAATAATTCTATCAATTGTGATATCTGAATAGATTACCTCTTATGTCTATATACAGTTACTGCTCAACTGAGAAATTTAACACCTTTTCCCAACATTAAGTCTCCTCCTAGCCTTTTAGCTTCAGTATGTTTCTGCTTCCACCCACATTCCATGTTGTCACTATAGTTACCCTTCTTATAAGCATATCTCAATGTGAGAGGCCCCTCTATTTTATATATCTGTTAGGAGTAGAAACATACCCAACACTGAGAAAGTTCTAACTTTCCTTACAAATAGAGTCAAACAGATAAAAACACATGAATGAGGCCTCTATTAAGGGGGATTCATTGGCATAACTTTATATTTTCCTCTTTTTTTCTGTCTAGAATATCAATCTTGTGATTGTGATTGTGTACTAGCAGCTACCATTTCCACAAGAGTAAAGATAGAAACCATGTAGAAATTGGTAGCTGAACGAAAGTAGACTCTTTGTTCTGAAACTTTACAACCGTGGAACCAGCTCTTGACCCTGACTTTAGGACTCATTCTAGAAGAGAAAAAAGTCCCTAGCATGTTTTGGTTTCTTTTGATTATGTCAGTGTTCTTTGCAGTTCCTGTTTATACTAGGATTCCTTACTGACACAGAAATGACTTACTTTCCAGTTAGAAAATGGCATTTTGTCTAGAGATGAGCTTTTTAGTATGGCATACAGATTTCTTCAGGAGTTGGCTCCAACTTACTTTTTTTAGTTTCAAGTTAATATTTTTCTCTTCTTACCACCCATCTGAAACAACTTCAACTTATGTTTCAGATACACTGAAAGACATTTCATTTGTATGAGCTGTTCCTTCTGTCTGGACTACTCTTTATTGTTCTCTTTGCCTGGTAAGATAGTGATTCAAGAATCATGTATGTTATTTTTCTAGAAACAATGACTTTGCATCTTGACATAGGTTTAGCACTCTTTCCTATGTTTCACAGTAGTTATACATTCTGTTATTGTACCAATAATACTGTTTAAGTTCTTATCCAAAATAGGTCGTGGTTTTAAGTGTTAAGAGTACAATTACATATTTCTGTAGTTCAGTATAGCTGGAGACAGATTATAACACAGTACAGCATATGATAGTTGGGTATACAATGGTACTGTCAGCTCTCTTTGTTTAGTGAGCTTTGATATATTGTTAGTTCTGCCTTGCTATTTAAGGTCTAAAAACGTGGATGTGATATAAATAATAAATATTTAATATTAATAAGTGAAACATTAAGTTTAATATGCATGTAATGAAAGAAAGAAATTGAATTTAAGGCCCATGATTCATACGGCTCATGATGACTAGTCAGAAGGTTGTACAGGCCTAAGACAGAGACCAGACAGGCTGGCACAAAGGCTGTTAAGTCATTCCAGGGACTGACTGGCCATAAAAGATAAGAGAGGCATGCAAGGGCAATCTTTGGACAAGCCCAGCTTGAGTTTAACCAGATGCTCTGCCCACAAAGATAAGCACCCTCCCTCTAGAGTTGCTGTGGTCCCGACCCACACATACCGCTTGCTGATGTTTAAACTGTTCAATTGTGTGTAACCGCGCCAATTTCCCCATCCCCTGACTTTTTTCCTATATAGACCCCTAACTTTTGAGCCTCAGGGTTGACTCCTCTGTCTCCTGCGTGAGATACGTGTTGGCCTGGAGCTCCGTCATTAAACTGCCTCGTGTGTTTTCATCAAGCCGGTCTCTCGTGATTCCTTGGTTACGTGCACTGTCTCGGGACTTGAGTGGGGGTCTTCCCACTGGGGTCTTTCATTTGGAGGTTCTACCAAGATCTGCATGACATCCAGGAACCCTGAAGACCCCTTGGAGGTACGTCTGTGTGAGTCTTATATGTCGCCTGAGTGTCTGAGTGTGGCGCCTCTGAGTTTGTGTTTGGTTTCAGTTTTCTGGCAGCTGCTGCTGTGGGCCATATAAGGACCCAGTGGCCGCGGTAGGAGATGCCCTAGGGCCGCAGGCTGCAACCCTAGAAGACGTTCCGAGGGTAGAAGGGAGTGGATGTAAAATCCCACCCTGTCAGGAAGGGAGTGAATGTGGAATCCCACCCCGTCAGGAAAGTCAGGAGAGCCTGGCTGTTATCTTTCGGAATGAAGGAGATGGAGTGCTCCTTCTACTGGTAAGGGAGTGGAAGCAAAATCCCACCCTGTCAGAGGTTGTGTTTGGCTGGCTGTTTAAGTCCAGACGCGGGCGAGTGTGTTTGGATGTGCTAGTGTCTTTTGTTTTTGTTTTGTTCTTGTTTTTTCTGATTTTTGTCATGGGACAGACCGTGTCAACCCCTTTGTCTTTGACTGAGGACCACTGGATGGATGTTACGGCAAGAGGACGGAATTTATCAGTGACAGTAAAAAAGAATCCTTGGCAGACTTTCTGTACCTCAGAATGGCCTGCCTTTGGGGTAGGCTGGCCACTGGAGGGACTTTCCATTTACCCACCATCAGGGCCATGAGGGCCATTGTTTTTCAGGAAGGACCAGGAGCACACCCAGACCAACAGCTATACATCACGGTGTGGGAGGATTTGGCAATGATCCCCACCCCAATGGGTCTGACCATGCCTCCCACCCACCCCGTTGTCCCAGCTCCAGGATCCCAGCTGTTCAAGAGAGTGATGTGAACGAGAAGCCGAAGCCGCAGCCGCAGCCTCAGCCTAAAGAAGATGGCAAGTGCAGCGCTCCACTGGCGCCTGCCCCTAAGATCTACCCCGAAATAGAAGAACCTGCTGAGTGGCCTACTCCCATGTCTCCACCCTACCCCTGAGCTCCCCAACCGGTACCTCAACCCTCGGCTCCTCCGGCCTCTCTTCCAGGGGAGGAGGTCCCTCTACAGGGCCAAAGAGCCAGTAGGGAGCTGCCCCTGAAGGACCGGCTAACTCCACTGTAGCGCTTCCTCTTAGGGCTGTTGGGCCATTCTCAGCCGATCAGAATGACTTACAACATTTACAGTATTGGCCCTTTTCTTCCTCTGATCTTTATAACTGGAAGATTAATCACCCTCCCTTTTCAGAAAACCCTGCAGGGCTTACAGGCTTGATAGAGTTCCTGATGTACTCTCATCAGCCTACTTGGGATGACTGTCAACAGCTTTTACAGACCTTGTTCACCACTGAGGAGAGAGAGAGAATTCTCCTCAAAGCTTGAAAGAATGTCCGGGATGATGCCGGACACCCTGTCCAGTCCCCGGCTGAGATAGATGAAGGATCCCCCTTGACCCGCCCTCAATGGGATTATAACACAGCACGAGGTAGGGAACGTCTGTCCAATTATTGGCGGGCTCTAGTGACAGGTCTCAGAGGTACCACACGAAGGCCCACAAATTTGGCTAAGGTAAGAGAGATTATGCAGGGGACGACTGAGCCCCCCTCAGTCTTTTTAGAGAGACTGATGGAGGCTTACAGGAGGTACACCCCTTTTGATCCTATGTCTGAAAGGCAGCGAGCCTCTGTGATTATGGCTTTTATCAGACAGTCAGCCCCCAACATCAGGAAGAAATTGCAACGGATCGAGGGATTACAAGATTATACTATAAGGGATGTGGTTAAAGAGGCTGAGAAAGTGTATCATAAGAGAGATGGAGGATGAGAAACAAGAAAGACAAAAGAGAGAGAAAAGAGAAGATGAGGACAGGAGAGACAGGAAACAGGAACAAACTCTGACTCGAATACTGGCCACAGTGGTAGGAAGAGATAGAAGAGGTAGGACTAGGCAGTCAGGGGACCTAAGAGATGAGAAATGGCAGGGGCCAAGGAGACCCAGAAGAGATAGACCGCCCCTGGAAAAGGATCAATGTGCATACTGCAAAGATAAAGGTCACTGGGCCCGGGAGTGCCCCAAAAAGAAGCAGGAAGCAAAAGTGCTGTCCCTTGATGATGATGAAGTCTAGGGGAGACAGGGCTCAGCCCCCTCCCCGAGCCTAGGGTAACCTTAAGAGTGGAGGGGACCCTTATAAGTTTTTTGGTGGATACTGGTGCAGAATAGTCAGCGCTTAAAACACCTATGGGTGAGATTAAAAACAGGAAGATGCTAGAGATTGGGGCCACAGGGCAGAAACCATATCCATGGACCACTTCCCGGACAGTGGACCTAGGGAAGAGTCAAGTAACTCATTCATTTTTAGTCATTCCAGAATGCCCTATGCCCTTACTGGGAAGAGACTTATTAACCAAATTAAAGGCATAAATAACATTTGCCCCCTCTGCACCAGAATTGTCCTGGGGGACTGAGACACCTCAGACCTTAGTGTTGTCTTTACAATTAAGAGAAGAGTATCAGATTTATCAAAATAGAATGAAACCCCCTGAGGGACTATAGGACTGGCTTACTCAATTTCCTCAGGCATGGGCCAAAACAGGGAGAATGGAAATGGTGAGACTAGTTCCCCTGGTGGTGATTGAGCTTAAGTCTGGGGCCATTCCCATTGGGGTCCGACAGTATCCCATGGGCAGAGAAGCACAGGAGGGCATACACCGCCGTATCACCAGACTGCTCCAACAGGGGATCCTAGTCCCATGTACGTCTCCTTAGAATACCCCCCTACTCCTGGTAAAGAAACTGGGGACAAATGACTATCGCCCCATACAGGACCTTAAGAGAGGTCAATAAGAGTTCAAGATATCCACCCCACAGTGCCCAATCCTTACAACCTGCTCAGCACGCTGCCACCCGGACAAACCTGGTATATGGTCTTAGATCTTAAAGATGCTTTCTTTTGCCTGAGACTACACCCTAACAGCCAGCCCTTGTTTGCCTTTGAATGGCGAGACCCAGAGAACAGAAGAACCAGGCAGCTCACGTGGACGAGACTGCCTCAGGGATTTAAGAATTCACCCACCTTGTTTGATGGAGCTCTACATTGAGATCTTGCCTCCTTTCAGGCCAACAATCCCCAGGTGACTCTTTCGCAATATGTAAATGACCTTTTGCTGGCCACAAGAACACGCGAAGAGTGTGAACTGGAGACTCAGAAAAGCTGGCCAAGTTAGGTGAGTTGGGGTACCGGGCTTTGGCTAAGAAGGCACAGTTATGTCGGACTGAGGTGACCTACCTGGGATATACCCTGAAAAAATGGACAACCATGGCTCACTGAAGCTAGGAATCAGATAGTGACACAGATCCCGACCCCAACCACCCCTCACCAGGTAAGAAAATTCCTGGGGACTGCGGGATTCTGTAGACTCTGGATCCCAGGGTTTGCTACTTTGGCAGCCCCATTATACCCCCTAAGAAAAGAAAAAGGAAAGTTCATTTAGACAGCGTGGCTTTTGAGACTCTCAAAAAAGCACTGCTACAGGCCCTTGTTCTAGCACTGCTTGATTTAAACAAGCCTTTCACCCTATACATCGATGAGAGAAATGGAGTAGCCAGAGGGGTCCTCACTCAGACCCTAGGAACCTAGAAGCGCCCAGTAGCCTATCTGTCAAAGAAACTGGACTCCGTGGCTAGCGGATGGATGGTGCTCCTGTCTGCAGGCAATAGCAGCCATGGTCTTGTTGGTAAAAGATGCTGATAAATTGACTATAGGCCAAAATGTGACAGTGGTAGCCCCACATGCCCTTGAGAGCATTATTCACAGCCACCAGACCGCTACATGACTAATGCCCGTATGACCCACTACCAGAGCGTGTTAACTGAACGGGTAACTTTCACTTCACTTGCCATTCTCAACCCCACCACCTTACTGCCTGAAGCTAACGAAAACCCGGTACACCAATGTGACGAGATACTGGCAGAAGAAACTGGGACTCGGCCAGACTTAACTGACCAACCATGGCCTGGGGCGGTGACCTGGTTCACCGATGGAAGCAGCTTCATGGTAGAAGGTAAGCGCAGAGCCAGGGCAGCGGTAGTGGATGAAAAGTCTGTTATCTGGGCCAGCAGTCTGCCTGAAGGAACATCAGCCCAAAGAGTGGAGCTTATTGCCCTAACTCAGGCTTTAAGGCTAGCAGACGGAAAGGCTATCAATATCTATACTGACAGCCAATATGCCTTTGCAACGGCTCATGTTCATGGGCAATCTACAGACAGCGTGGACTGTTGACATCTGCTGGAAAAGACATCAAAAGTAAGAAAGAAATTCTTAGCTTGTTAGAAGCTGTTCACTTGCCCCGTAAAGTGGCGATCATCCATTGCCTAGGACATCAAAAGGGAACCGTACCAATAAAAAAAAGAAATCGGATGGCAGACCAGGTAGCTAAAGAGGCAGCACAGGGGCCGATGGCTTTGATAATTAAGACCACACCCCAGCTGGTTGAGGAGATCACAGAAAAAGGGATCCTCACAGAAGAAGAGGGGCTAAAATATTTGGCTAATGTACACCGTCTCACTCACCTGGGACCCAAAAAGATAACAGAACTAGTCAATAGATCCCCTTACCATATCCCTAGATTACAAAAGGCAGTAGAAGACCTAGTGAAGAACTGTTGAGCATGTGCCCTCACCAATGCCGGGTCTAGTAGGTGCCATGGCAGAAGACGCTTACGAGGAGATAGACCTGGGACTTACTTCCTTGGGTGCGTGCGCCTTCTCGGGACTTGAGTGGGGGTCTCTCCACTGGGGTCTTTCATGTATATGCATGCTCACGTGTGTAGATATAGGTGTGCGTGGGTGCAAGTGTGTAGGTACAGGTGTGTGTGTGTGCTAGAGTGTCGGTGTAGAGGCTGGAGGTTGATGGTGAGTGTCCACGTTGTTTATTCAGGAAGGGTCTTTGAATTGAATCCAGAGCTACCCAAGACTAGCTAGTAGCTTGCTCTGGGGAACCTATAGGCTGCTCCCACGGCTGCCTGACTTTGACTTTTAAGTGGTTCTAGGTATGCAGACTCATGCCTCACAAATGCTTTCTTTATCTAGTCAGCCATCTCCTCGGTCCAATTATATTTAAATTCTTAATTGGTTGTGGATCTTAGACTATTGAATTGTATTACTTTGTAGACGTTTTGTTTGCCAATCTTTCAAATAAAAATTTGAAGCAGACTATGAGTAAAATGCCAGAATGACTATGCCACTCAATTCCTGAACCCAATTGCTAAATTTTCTGTTAAGTACTTACAAAGTCGATTTTAAAAAGACAAAACATTTTGAACTAGTGTGAAGTTGAAAGAAACTTGTGAGTGAATAGAGAACTTACCAATGGAGCCAACACAATATTTGCCAAATTCAATTTAAATCAAATTCCTGTTTTTCATTTGGTTAAAATGCTTGTTACTGAAACAGCACACCAGGCTGTTCCTACTTTTTAAAAAAAATTGTAAAATGTCATTGTTTACTTGATCTAAATATGATTACAACTTCCATTTTTATTCTTAGAATTATTCCAGAAATGAAGGTACCTGCTCTCCTTCTCTGAGAAACAGGAACGTGGGCACGCTGGAATTTTTCAGTAACTTCTTCAAACTTTTGCTTCCTCTGCTGCAGGATCCGTTCTCTAATTTGATATTCTCTTTCTTCTTGTTTTTGGCGTTTCTCTTCGAAAGCTCTAGATTTAACATATAAAGGACATGGAAGTGATAGACAGGCAGCTGAACAAAGCAGAACGGATGTCTGAAAACGCCACCACTAATGGAGTATCAACATTTTCATTTGACTTAGACACAGCCAATTTCAGACTTTTTAACAGGCCATTGGCTGAATTTCCATGTACTTATAAAATGGAGTTTCAGACCATCATTCAGACTTCTTGTAACTAAGAGAAGGCCTTGTAGGGTGGCCTCTTTCTGACTTCAGTCAGGCCTGCCAATGTCCCCACCTGCTGTGGTAAAAAGGCTTTCCTAAGAGCCACACTGTTTCTGGTATTCACTAGTGAGAGAAGCAGCCTTGCAAATTATGGGGAAGGCAAGGAAATGACTTCTTCCCACTTTACATCAAAGTTTAAAATTGGCTGTCATGTAAGTCTTACCTGTGCTAAAAATACAGTTTTTATTAAAAAGTTGGGTTTGGCTTCTTTTTTTAAATATGTAACCCAGAACTTTTCAGCAGACAAAGTTACAAACATCTGTGCTATAAATATCCAGTTTTAAAAATTATTATTATTGTGTGTGTATGTAGGGGTGTGGAGGTCAGAGGCCATCTTTGTGGCACTGGGTTTTTCATTCATTCCACTGGGTTCTAGGAGGTCAAACTCAGGTTTTAGAGTTGTGAGACAAGCATCTTTCTACTGAGCTAGCCTGTCTGCCTCAGGCCCTCACTTTTCTTAACTTTCCCCTTTATTTATAGTTTCTTCTAGGCTCTTTATTATATTTTCTCTATTTTAGTTGTATTACTTTAAACAGTTAAATTTTGTTCTTGAAAAATGTGTTTGCATTATTCACTAAGTATTTGATAAGAAGCAGGACTGCAATGCCAGCCTGGCACAGGTAGGAAAGTGTTCAAAGGCACTACTTTGTTGTGTAGGAACTTGGGGGACAGCTGGTTGAACTCTTTTAATGTTCTTTCTGTTCCAGGTTACCACTGGCCACTGTTAAAGGTCTATCTTGTCTATGCAACTGGTTATCTAGAGAACTACAGGATTGGGGGATAGCGCCTTAGGTTTCCAAGGGATGGTTTACAACTATTTACAATGGGATCTGATATCCTCTTCTGTCATGCAGGCATACATGCAAATAAAGCACTTATATAAATAAATAAATAAATAAATAAATAAATAAATAAATAAAATCTTTAAAAATAGGTAAGCATCTTTAAAAAAATACATTTCTATGCACATCATTATATAGTGAACAGCCCCCCCAAAAAATCACACACACACACACACACACACACACACACACACACACACACACACACACACATATTTTAAGGATAAACTCAACCAAAGAGGCAAAAATGACTTATATATCAAGAACTACAAAATACAGATGAAAAAATTCCAAAGGAAGCTAATCTACATTCATGGATTAGAAGATCTTATATCACTGAGATGTCAGTACTGCTATTTACAGATTCATAGCTGACAGACTGCTATGAGAGTGATTCTGTGTGACTTCTCAGGCTATATTTGAAATTTTATAGCATTTAACCTGCTGCTTGAGAACACTCACTTTAGGAAATACCAGGATGTAAACATTATTTTTGATGATCTTAAGATCACCATGTTGAGATGCAGCCCAGGCTAGCTAAAGAGAGACATAGCTAAAGGCAGAGAACTGCCTGATTAGCTTCCAGCAATATTGGCTAATCAAGCCCTAGTACAAAAGTCTGAAGAAGCATGATGAATTTCAAGTTCAACAGAACCTTTAGATCACCACAGATAAACTTCAGAATCACAGATAAAATCTGAGTGCAACAGCATTCTCAAAGGGACAATCAACAGCTACATAGTCAACACAGATCATCAGAATACACTGTTTATGTTAGCAAGTTTTAGAGGGAGTTATACAGCAGCAAATGAGCCATGGAGTAAGTCCAAGCTGATCGTTTTAAAGCCATTTAGCTGATATTTATTTGATCAGGGGATAAAGATTATAATGTAAATTACTTACTACTTTTGTTTCATTTGTTTTTGCTTTTGGAGAGATCTCACTATGTATCTGGCTGGACTGGAACTTGCTATGTGACCTGTCTGGATTAGAACTCAGAGGGATCTACTTACTGTACTTGGTCCTATTTACTTCTTTGTACATTGAAAAATGAAAACTCACACTCATTAGTTCTATATGGCATTCTGATTAAAACAAACAACACTAATTAGAAAGTCATATTTCATTTCTCCCTGGAGACATGACATTTAAGCTAGACAGGAGACAGCCATGAAAATTATGGAGGAAGGAAGCAATCTAGCAAAAGTAACAACAGGCAAATGCTCAGCTAGGAAGAGACAAAAACAGACGTCCTGCACGAGAAAGCTGAGAAAACACAGCCAACTTAGTAGTGAGGAACGGTAGGTTCTTAAGGTAAGAGGTGGTATGCTCCTTGCTGAAATATAAAGTTATTCTAATAGCAAAGATACCATTTCTACTATTTTATATCATTCCACAGTGGTCCTGTTCTCTGTATTAAAATGTGCCCAGAAGAGAATTTCACATCCAAGACTATAGAATATATAGTCTGAACTAAATGTGTTAAATGAAAGCACTGACAGAATATATCTGACCAGTAAGCCAATGCTTCAGCTCTTGACCTCTGTGGTAGGCGGATGACAAAGTCTCAATAAGTAAGTGCAGCAATGCTTACACTACAGTTCTCTCCTTATTCCATCAGGAGTTGCAGAGTTTCATTTACGTGGTGATGTGTCAGGAACTCAGGTAAATGCAGTGGGAATGAAGGAACAGATGGTGAGAGCACGAAAGAAGACTTCGCTAGCTCTGTAGGACTCAGACTGAGAAGATTGTGTCGTCATTACCCACTGTCTCTGGCTGAGCGTTCTCAGAAGACACAGAGTCTGCCTTGGAGTCTTGCGTAGTGTCTGCTCAGCATGTGCAGCTCTGTCTCATGGAGTGTGTACAGCATCTTAGCTCAAAGTGAGCTACCTCACTACAGCCAGATGCCAAGCTGTTTGTTTTGCTTTCCCACGAGTCTTCCACTGTGCAGGATCATTTACTCCTGCTGGAAGTATTCCTAGGAACAAATAACGTGCCATGGTAACAGTTTTCTGTAGCAACATAATAAGCAGTAGCAGTAAAAGTACCTGAGGCCCCAAGAGATAGTATGTGGAACTGGAGAGGTTGCCTTGTAATACTTTTCTTTTTCAGACGGGGATAATTATACCATTTAAACATGATACTTTAAAACTCTGCCATATTTTGAGGAGTTAGAAATGAAAAACTAGGGGTGAAAATGAAATTGGAAAAAGTAATTTTTCTAGGATAAAATATATCAAATGCTGGTATTAACAGCCGGTGAGGAAGAAAGTCAAGAAGCTATCCTGAGTTTCCCACGTGTGGAGAGGCATATGCTTCATATTACTAGTCCTGTTCTTGGTAAGATTGAAAATTATTTGAATTCCCAAATCTGTACTGAAATTCCTATTTTTTCAATGGGTCTTCGTCCACTTGGCTAAAAATACAAACAAAAAAAGATATTGGTGGAGAAAACATTCAAATATAGAACACTCATATTCTGATTTATCAGAAAGAATAATGCATACAATACAAAGAAAATGATTACTGCATTTTTCTAAAAGTTGTGATGTCAGCCAAAAATAAGAGTGTAACTATCAGTTAACTAAATAAAGCTCATAGCTATTAACCCTAAGATTAAGATCCTTAAGTCCTAGTTACATTTATTCTTAGGCTCAATTCTAGCAAATATTTCCTGTGCATTACACCGTAGTGTATTAAAAAAGGGCAATGGCACTTCCATAGGAGACATACTAACATTAGAGAGATGCTACTCTGGGCAGATAAGGCTTAGTTAAGCACTGATGTGAAGACACCCAATGAAACACTTCTGAGAACATGCTTCTATTGTTGAGTGGTGCTCTACCTACCTTCCTTCCTACCTACCCACCCACCTACCCACCTATCCATCCATCCATCTATCCATCCACCCATCCATTTATCCATCCATCCATCCATCCATCCATCCATCCATCCATCCATCCATCCATCCATCCATGTATTTATTTTACAAGAAGAGTCTGAAAGATGAAGAAGAGGAAGTTGATTGGCTAGAACTTTGAGACCTGAAGAACAACATGGTGATATGTTCTAGAATATATAAAGAGCTTAAAAACTTATCAAAGCCCAAGTAACTCAGTAAAAAACTTCAGAGAATGATCTGACTATACACTTCACAAAATGTGGAGATAAATATCCAATAAATACATGAGAAAATGCTCAATATTACTAGCCATCAGGGGAATAGAGGTCAAAGCTTCAAAGAAATGCCATCTTACCCCAGTAGAAGAATAAATTATAACATGAACTGGTAATAAGACCAGGGTCTGTGATGTGAATGAGGGGAGATGATGGAGGATCAGGGGAAGAGTAGAACTGTGACTGGTGTAGAAGATGGGGTACAAAGGGGGATGGGCATGACCATTGCAAGCTGCATATGTGTGTGTGAAGAAACAAAACCCAATGTGACTAAATCAATGTGCAAATAGATAATGGTTAAAAGAATTAGAGAAAAAACCATGAAAAGAACAGACACATGCAAACAAGTACCCAAAGTATACTCTACACCACTAGCCAGCCACTAGGCAGCTATCAACTTAAACCATGCTATACAGAATGCTAACACAGAAACAGCAAGAGCAGCAAACACGGCTACATACAAAGTCTGGAAGCCACACTGCTGTGGGCGCAGTGAACCACTTGGGAAAAAGGCTATAAGTATGAGGAGGCCATACAGACGAGTCAGTGATGTACTCCTTGCCATATATTCCAGAGAAATAAAAGATTTTGTTTATATGAAAATTATACATGAATTTACAGTTTATCTACACCACCCCTAACCAGAAATGACTCAGATGTCTATCAATGTGGAAACAGTTTTAAAAACCCTAGTTGTAGGGCTGGGAATGTGGCTCAGTGGAAGACTCAGTAGTAGAAGTTTTGTAATAAACAAACAAAACTATCACACACACACACACAAACTAAAACAACCAACCATCATCACTACCACCACCACCAGTAATAACAACCTCTTAACAATCTGAACCCATCATGTTTCTGGTATGAAATGTTACCCAGCAATACCAGTGAATAGCACAGAACTGTTCTGAGAGGGAAAAATATAACTTCCCAAGGTTGCGGATTACAATTTTATTTGTTTAACAGTGTAAAAAATGAACAAAACTAAAGAAAACTGCAAATGAAGACCAATAGATAAGGAGGTAGGAAGGGTTGTAGCTATGAAAGGGACACATGAATGGCCTTTGTGAATTGGCCATGTGAATGTCACTTTTCTGTTTTTGCTATCATACTATAATTTTGTAAAATGCTGTCATTGGAGGAAACTGGGTTAAAGACATATGGAAAACCCACAATTGCTAAAAAATCTGCAACTACTTCATAAGAAAGTATTGAGTACAAATTTAAGTATCTTACATAGTTGTTATTGGCAAAGACAGATTGCATTTGGTATTTTAATTTTCCATTTCAGCATTTTTAATTACTGAAGCTAAAATTGTATTATTTCAGTTTAAAAAAAAGAGTTGAATTTCTAAAAAGTTATTATAGTGAACAGTGGAGAAATTAGAAAATCTTCAATAGAAGAATTCGCCAATGTGACCTGTCAGAGGCCACTTATTGTACACTGCTTATGTGAATGAGAAAAAAAAGGAATACATCAGTGTTGAAAAGTTGATAATTAAAAGAGGACAGTGAAGCAGAATAGCTCAAGTACAATCAATACAGTAATATAGCAGCATAGGAGATGTCAAGCTATACCAGTGAGTCTAAGGTACAAGATCAAACTCTCTTTATTGATGTGTACAATGTGTATAAAAGCTTAAAGTGTGACATTATTCTAGAAAGATTTACATTAAAATATTAAAGAGTTTTCCTAATCTGTAAGAACTCTGACCACTCTCTTTGTAAGTGTCCCTGAATTCCGCCCCTCTCTGCTCAGCTCCAAGCCCTCATCCATGCTCATATGCCCACTCACTTGCCTAGAAAGTCTAATAGTTTTTCACCTTTTTTTTTGGTCTGTTTTGTTTTCATCTGCTGTTTCTATGGTATAATGAACTAAGATATAAATTTGATCATTGAGCATCTCTAATTTTGCTTTGTTGTTACAACCTAAAGATAATGTCTTTATAATCTAGCATGGGCAAATTTTCTTTACTTTCTTTAGATTGTTATACATACTATCTCCTAGTTTATGAAATAAACTATCTCCTATCATCTGATACTCATCCACATTTTCCTACATAACACCTACATACATCTTCTGTCACACTTTTTAATATTAGACTTTCCTTCTATTCTGCTTACATAAAGCACGGTTCCTCACCAGTCAGAATGACTAGGATCAAAAATTCATGTGACAGCAGATGCTGGCGAGGATGAGGAGAAAGAGGAACACTCCTCCATTGCTGGTGGAATTGCAAGCTTGTACAGCCACTCTGGAAGTCAGTCTGGCGGTTCCTCAGAAAACTGGACATGGTACTACTGGTAGATCCAGCAATACCTCTCCTGGGCATATACCCAGATGATGTTCCAACTGGTAATAAGGCCACATGCTCCACTATGTTCATAGCAGCCTTATTTATAAGAGCCAGAAGCTGGAAAGAACCCAGATGTCCCTCAACAGAGGAATGGATACAGAAAATGTGGTACATTTACACAATGGAGTACTACTCAGCTAAAAAACAATGAATTTATAAAATTCTTGGGCAAATGGATGTATCTGGAGGATATCATCCTGAGTGAGGTAACCCAATCACAAAAGAACATACATGATATGTACTCACTGATAAGTGGATTTCATCCCAGAAACTTAGAATACCCAAGATACAACTTCCAAAACACAAGAAAATCAAGAAGGAAGACCAACGTGTGGATACTTCATTCCTCCCTAGAATAGGGAATAAAATACCCCTGGAAGGAGTTGCAGAGACAGGGTTTGGAGCTAAGATGAAAGGATGGACCATCCAAAGACTGCCCCACCTGGGGGTCCATCCCATAATCAGCCACCAAACACAGACACTACTGCATATGCCAGCAAGATTTTGCTGAAAGGACCCTGATATAGCTGTCTCTTGTGAGGCTATGTCAGTGCCTGGCAAATTCAGAAGTGGATGCTCATAGTCATCTATAGGATGGAACACAGGGCCTCTAGTGGAGGAGCTAGAGAAAGTATCCAAGAAGCTAAAGAGATCTGCAACCCTGTAGGTGCAACAACATTATGAACTAACCAGTACCCCCCCCCCCCCCCCCCCCCCGGCTCGTGTCTCTAGCTGCATATGTAGCAGAAGATGGCCTAGCCGGCCATCATTGGGAAGAAAGGCCCCTTGTTCTAGCAAACTTTATATGCCCCAGTACAGGGGAAAGCCAGGGCCAAGAAGTGGGAGTGAGTGGGTAGGGGAGCAGGGCGGGGGGAGGGTATAGGCGACACTTTTGGGATAGCATTTGAGATGTAAATGAAGAAAATATCTAAGTTGAAAAAAAAAAAAAAAGCACGGTTCCTTTCATGTTCCTTGGCTAACATGTGGCTAACTATTCTTCCAAGAACCCTTTCTTGTCCGATAGTCCATGAGATGTGCTTCTGTCTACTTCATAGGAGATTCAACCCAGTATCACTGCTATCTTTAATTATTATATTATTAATGACTTGATAGTAAGAATCTTGCTTTTTCTTTCTTTCTCTCTTTCTTTTTAAAAAATTACTTGGCTATTTTATTTATTTACATTTCAAATGTTGTCCCTCTTCCTGGTCTCCCCTCTTCAAACTCCCTATCCCATCTCCCCTCCCCTTTGTCTCTAAGAGGGTGCTCTCCCACCCACCCACCCATTCCCGTATCACCCTTCTAGCATCCCCCTATATGTCTTTTATTATTAATCTTCTAGAACAAGAGTTTTTAGAGATTCCCTAATCTATGACATGTTAAACAGTTAAAGATAACTTCCCAGTTTGATGCCCCAGTGTAGGGGAATGCCAGGACAGGGAAGAGGGAGTGGGTGGGTTAGGGGGTTTTTCAGAGGGGAAATGAGGAAAGGGGATAAAATTTGCAATGTAAATAAAGAAAACATCTAATTAAAAAAAAAAGAAAATCTATGTGGAAATGTATAGCCATTTGGAAATTTAAAGAAATTGTTAGCAATAATATTAAATAAGTTTTTTTTTTTAAAGATAACTTCCCAAGATAACTGAAAAAAATGGTGGGTACTTAGCCTCTGTCCAAAGGAAAAAATGCTAACTACTAAAATCCTTTGATATCACCTTGAGCAGAACTAGATAAAAATCTATAATCATCTTTACTAACTCTTGTCATGTGCCTTATAATGTCTTCAGGAGTCAGAAAGTAACAGAAAAACAGAAATATATGAACGAAACCAAAATAAACTTCATTAAATAATTTTAACATTGTTAGAGAAAGAAAGGATTAAGCTCAAGAGAAATACAATGTAAGAAAAAAAAATTACAGGTAAACAATTTTGTATTCCCCAAACGGGACTTGCAGCATATGCCCAATGATGAAGTTAGTAAACTCCAGGGATCTTCTACTATCATAGATTACAAGAATATGGATAAGGCTATAATAAAAAAATTAAATAATGGGTAGCCACTGTGACTAAAAAAGTTGAATAACAAAATGTTATTAGATGCTAGATATGGCACAGTGGTCAAGACTAGGAGGCTAGGAACTGAGGCTAGGAGCCAGTGTGGCTCACAACAGTGTGGTAACTGCAGTTTCAGGGACTCTGACAGCTCCTGGACTTTGTGAGTGCATGCATGCATGTAGTGCTCTTACATACATTCAGGCAAGCACTCATACCCACTAAATACAAAGGACAACAAAACCACTATCTTTAAAATTTTAATAACTAAAGTCCTAAAAATGATTAAGAAGTGGTTGGATAGTTTTCATTTTACTTCATTTTAGTTTATAGTTTCTACAGACAGCCTTTTTTTGATAATGATTTATAAAATTTGATTTATATCAGTACTCATCTCTCCCCTCTTTTTATAATTGAATGGAGGAGGGTAGCAGATAAAAATTACATAAGTTGAATAGTAAATTAAAGCCAAGTTATAGTCTATTTGTAGTTAAATTTCTTGTTCTGTATCAAGAAAAAACTGTGATGATCACAATCCATAAACTAGAATATAGACTTGGTCCTTTAGGCAGAAAAATAAAATTTACAAAATTATGAGACTTCATCTATCATTTGTTTTATAAATAAATCGTGGTCATGACTCAAGTACCTCAAACTAGAGAAACTATTATGTTAGGATGAATTTGCATTTTTATACTTCTGAACAAAATACAACTACTTACTTTCTTCTCCGGTTTGACTCCATGAAATATTTACGTGCTCGATTCCGACATAGTTTTTGTTGCTGTAGTAGCATCTGGCGTTCTTCTTCTAAATTTTTCTCAAGATGGATTTTCATATCTCTAGTGATGCCATTTAGTTAAGAACAACAGTTTACATATTTAGTGCATGTCAAGACTGTCTGATATAACTAGAGCCTCATGGTAATAACATCATAAGGCTCTTGTGGGACAGCTAATCCGTGTACATGTTAGTGTTAGTATATGTCCAGAAAATGTGAGATTAATCTCTTTATATACAAACACATACACACACACAACTTGGCATATGAATTTTAAGGTATCCTTCACTTTCCATGAGGGGAAAATAAACTAATTTTAGAAATCACAAACTTATATAATAAAGATCCATATTTTTGTTCATTATACAGATATTTGGATAGTTACTAGTAAAGTATCTTCCTTAGGTTTATATGTAAGGAAATGAAAGATTTTAGTAACATGGAGTAGATGAATTAAATGCTTCAATAAATCCTTTAGTCTACAGTGTGAAATTTATATGCAAATATCAACAATAATGTTGTGAATTATCTCCAAAGATTCCTGTTGATGGCTTATGGAAAGACACAAGGAAAGATATGTGTCATTATGTGCTTATAAAGCTTTTCTGGAGGAAACTGTGTATTTTGGTGATCCTAGTAATTTGAAGTTTACATATAACTAGCCATTCCTTAAATTGCACTGACTAGATTGGCTTTCCCAATTTATTTGGGTTTTGTTATCAAATTTATCACAATATTTTTGTATTTTTCATGACTTTGAAATTTAATAAATGACCAATTTAATGGTTCTTAACTTTCATAGTGCTGCAACTCTTTAATATAGTTCCTTATGTGGTGGTGACCCCGATGATAAAATTATTTTTGTTCTACTCCATAACTGTAATTTTGTTAGTTATGAATTGTAATGTAAATATCTGATTTGCAGGATATCTGATTTGCAACCTCTGTGAAAGGGTCATCTGACCTCCAAAGGGAGCATGACTCTCAGGCTGAAAACCACTGACTTAACTGTCTAGCACCCCACATAAGACCTAGAAATGAGTGAGATTACAGCAAAGTTCCAGATTGTAGAGCATGAATACTTGCCTATTTTATAGAAAACAGCTGGTTAAAGTTTCCCCAAAGGCTGAGGGCCAAAGTTGGTTTGTAAATGTAGACTTACAAGAAATACATACAATAATGTCAGGGTATATATGATTTGTTAATTCAAAATGTGTTAATTTCAATAGTATTTTTCATCAATATTATAAAGAAACTATTATCTATTTCAGAATAATCAAATGTATATGAACTCCTGTCTGAGACTTTACCAATAATCAAATGTATATAAACTCCTGTCTGAGACTTTACCAATAATCAAATGTATATGAACTCCTGTCTGAGACTTTACCAACCTGTCTGAGTTTGTTTGTAACAGTTTTGTCATTTGTAAACATTTTGCCTTCATTTCAACTAAAATCTGGTACCACATCAATACAAACTCAAAGACACACATGTAATATTTTTAAAGGTGCCTTCTGAAGGTTTTATAAACATGATATAAAAGGGAAGGAAATATGGGTTTTAACTTTATTAGGATCAGACTTCAAGAAGATGATTAGCTTTTAAAAGTCACAAGCCATCAGTAGAGGTAAATACAACTTTCTCCTTTCAAGAAAACATTGTAGGAAGGACAAGCTTAACTTACTTTGTGTCAGTTGACAAGGGCAGGGGAGACTGCATCAGATGGGAACTATTTTCTTCAATATGTTTAAAATCTTATCCCAAGAACATACAGAAAAATTACAAGTGTAATAATGTCCTGACACCAATATATTTCCAAATTTATCCAGATAATCCTACTACATATAAAATCTAGTTCCTATATTAGCATATATACTATATGGCATATATAGTAGAACAGTATGATCTTGCTTACTACACTATAATGTTTCTGTCTTTCTATCATCTAAAAAAATGGTATAGAAGTTTTTAGATAGATGCTTAATTTTTTTTTGCATTATCAAAACAATTTACCCTAACATCTACTCCAAAGAATGTAGTTTTTATATAGTTAATATTACAAAATAAAGAATATTATGGGCATCCACTTCCTCATTTAGTCTTTCTCCAATTAGGTTATCAACCCAAGTAGCTATCATACAATGCATTCTCCTTGTCAGATCTAGTCAAACATCTTCCTACTGCCTCCACTTAAAACTCTTTCACCGTCTCTTAGAACTTTGACTACAGCCATTCTTTTAAATTTTGTCTCCTTACTCCTACTTGCTCTGCTTAATGTTCTTATCACATAAATTAAAAAAATGGTATGTCATTAACGAAAATAACAGGGGAGAGGGATGCTTTGTCACGAGCCATTTCCTTACATCCTGATTTAGAGACAAATTAGAATAATGTAGTAAGAGTTCAGTGTATAAAAAGTTACAATGCCAGACAAGTGGAGCCTTTAATCCCAGCACTCTGGAGGTAGAGTTCAAGGCCAGCCTGGTCTACAGATCGAGTTCTGAGACAGCCAGGGCCACCAGCGTCAACCCCCCCCACCCAAAAAAAAAAAAAACACAATGTCAAAGGTGAAGAGCTGAATTCATAAGGCAGAGTACTTCAGAGTACACTTTAAGAAGACAGTTTGTGGGGCTGGTGAGATGGCTCAGTGGGTAAGAGCACCCGACTGCTCTTCTGAAGGTCCGGAGTTCAAATCCCAGCAACCACATGGTGGCTCACAACCATCTGTAACAAGATCTGACTCCCTCTTCTGGAGTGTCTGAAGACAGCTACAGTGTACTTACATATAATAAATAAATAAATCTTTAAAAAAAAAAAAAAAAGAAGACAGTTTGTGGAAGCAGCAAGAGGAATGACAAGAAGACAAAAGCTAGCAGCTGCTACTGCCTAGGCTACTGTTCAGAACTCAGAATGACCCAGGGATGGAAGACAAGTTCCTGAGGAGAGAGTATTTGGGCATTAACGGAGCCCTAACGTACCTGCATTCTTAGAGCCCAGAGGAGGGTCAGCCGAAGAGGAGACCCTTGATGAAAACTCATGATTTGCTGTTAAAACTGTTAAGAGCATATCCTAGCAGAAGGTGGGACCTAGGGCTGAGGAAGTGGAGGGAGGCTGGTAGTGGTGGAAGGGACTCCATTTCCTGAGAAAAACATGAGCAAACATCATCACCACCAGCCAGTCTTCTGAGACTATGAAGGGTAAATTCTAATTATCATAATGTTCTCTGGAAGAATAAACCCGCTTTATGTACTTAAAAAACAAAGCGTATTGACATTTCCACAATGTTTATGTTACCAATAGTAACATCAAATTGAAATTCAACGATTTCTCATGGAAAATCAGAAATAATCCAGATTGTCAAGATTCGTGCCCCCTGCTTTTCCTTTCGTCTGTGTGACAACAGAGTGGACAGAGATGGGATACAAAATGATCAGAACGAACTAGGGTTCTCCAGCTCTGGGAAGGGTGTGCGGCTAACAAGTAAAACGGAACAGCCCACGATTTTAGCCTCGGGCAATTTCTCTTTCTAAGGAGCAGGACTAAGACGTCTCTGTAAGTAAAGGGTGTAACGCTGTAATTCAAAAAGGCGAATCTTCGCCCGTCCAATACAGGACCGATGCATTTAAAAATCCACAAAAATCTGACAGCCAAGTCGAAGTGCGGGGGTGGGAAGGAGGGGGAAGAGGTCACAAAGTAGGAGACAAAAGTGTAACTTCAGGTCGGGGTGGGGTGGGGTGGGGTGGGGTGAGAACTGCTAAAGCAAATATCCGCACTGAAAATGACTTGCCAGTTTCCATGCCCTTGCCTGCGTGCTCCAGGGGGAGGGCGTGGAAAGGATACAGGTAAGCGCCGGGTCGCGGCCGACCGCCGCCGTCACGGGCGCCCGGCGCGTCTGGGGGTCCGGCGCCCACGCCTGCGCCTGCGCTCTGGGCTCCGGGCCTGCCCGCCAGCATCCTTCACCTCAGCGCCGTCCGCATGGCCGCTCGGCCTCCCTCGTCCTCTCCTCGGCGCTCCGGGCAGTGCGTCTCCCAGGTCTCGCGTCACGGGCGTCGCAGGCTCGGCTGCGGCAATCCTGGCTTCGCAGCGGCCCCGGCGACAGTGGCGACGGCAGCGGCGAGGGCGGCGACCTCGCAGGGCGACGGCGGAGGTGGCGGCCGCGACCCCGCCGCAGCCATCTTGACAACCAACCGACGCCGCGTCCTTCGCGACGGAAACTAGGCGGAACGCGGGGCGGGGCTGCGAGGGGGAAGCGGCCAATGAGGGGCCGGCTCGCTCAAAGGGGCGGCCGAGGCGAGCTGAGGTAAACTGCGGCGAGCCGAGGTTAAACCAAGTTAAATGGAAGCAAGCTAAGGAAAGCAAGCTAAGTACACTGAAGCACACCGAGGTGAGACAAAGTAAGCCAAGGTAAACTGAGGTAAACAGAAGTTGAAATAAACGGAGGCAAGCGGAATTAAACGGGTATGCTGAGATGAGATGAGGTAAACTGAGGCAAGCTGCGCTTAAACTTAATTAAGCAGAGGGAAGCTGAGGTAAACTGAGGTACACCGCGGTGTGATGAGATAACTTGAGGTGAGCTGAGGTTTAACTGAATTACTCAATCAAGCTTAAGCAAACTGAGATTACACCTAATTAAGCAGAGAGAAATTGACACAAGTGGAGGTACACTGAGGTAAGATGATGCAAGCTGAGGTTAAAGCGAGTTACCATTTACGAAGGTAAAATGAGGTAAGCTGAGTTATACTGACTTAACTAAAGTAAACTGAGGTGAATTGAGGTTAAACTGAGATGAAGTAAACTGAGGCAAGTTAGGGCAAGTTGAGTTGGGCAGATGACTCGCAGTTGTGAGAGAGCATAGCTGAACTGTACTTTAGAGCTTGATTCGGCTCTTCCCTTTTCTGAGTGTTTTCTTGAGAGTATTAACAGATGAAAGACAGTGAATGGAAAATTCCTAGATACGGGCAAATATTACAGACAGCCTGGAAATGATTATTTGGGGCATAATTTGTTAGGTATGGAATCCTGTGGTGAACTTTTAGATGGTGAGACCTTTCCCATTATCACTCTTTTCAAAACTACTTTCCCTTGTAGAGGTGAAAGGAAGAGGAGGAGGAAGAGGAAGAGGAGGGAGAAGAGGAGAAAAAGAAAGATAAAAAAGCTTTGCAAAGTGGAAATTTTCTTTCCTCACTTGCTCTCATCCATTTCTTGATACTTAGGTCATTTTCTCTCTGCTGTCCCACTTCAAAAGATCGTTATGGTCCTTGATTGGCTGCCAGAATCTGCAAATGGACCATCACAGCAAAAATGGCCTGAAAAGAAGTCCAGATTTAGCTTAATAATCTCCTGGGAAGGTATGCCAAAAGAGATCTGTGTATTGAAATGGCTTCTGTATAGAAAATTAAACAGTTTTGAGCCACTAGGTTAATGGCTATATAAATGAAAATCTGGACCAAAACTGGGCCTTTTTGTTGGAGCCCAGTGTAAAATCACAAAATTTGACTGGATGTTAGATTTACATTTTATTTTTGTGTATAAAAATTTCCAAATTGCTAGCAGAATGTACAAACCAAATAAAGATCACTCACCCACCATTCAACTTTGTGAACTTAAAGCAATTCAAATAATAAACTTTCCAATTGAAACTGTTTAAAACTGGCTATTTTAATAATGGAGATATAATAATTCAAGTTGGAATGTGTTCAGGGGACTGAACTTTTTATTGTGCTACAAGTCCAGTTTTGATTTTAAATGTAAAGTGCTTATCTTATTCAATATCATGCCACAAGGACAAAACAAAGCATAATCCTAATGAAGAAAGGAAATTATGCTTGGACAACTAGCTATGTTGGCATCGTTTTGAATGCCCTAGCCATAAGCATTGACCTTGATTCTATTCCCAATGCTATCATTAGAACTCGGTCTCACCAGGAGTAGTTTGAACCTTAGCAAAGTAGGGCACTGCAAAAGGCAAAGAAAACTGAGAAGGTTGTGGTTGTTATGTGCATTTTAGCTTTCCTCAAAGTTTTGCTTAGATTGTATTATTTAGTAAATGGAAAACACAAGCCACATAACTGTATTTTTGCATGATATATTAATTACTATTAAAAGCCATGGTTTCATATCAAGATGGTGTCCTTGTAATCCCAGCACTTGGGAGATAGGGACAGGAGGATCAGTAAAATTCAAGATCATCTTCATCTACATAGTGTATTTGACACTGGTCTAATACCTGGAAACCTGTCTAAAAAAACCCACAAAGAAAAAAAGAAGCATGATTTATTAATCATTTACAAATGCTTGTTCATAGAATTATTTTTCATTTAAGTTTTGCTTTACAAAGCTAACTAAAAATAAAAGAAAAAAATTAACTTAAGGTTACTATCTATTTTTAAGTTACAGGTTTGTTGACTTCTAATTCTTTATCTTCAAAATATTAAGCAGGTTTCTATATCCTATTTAACAGATTTAATCCTAGATTCTAAAAACCATGGAGTTGGGAAGCAATATCTTAAAGATGAAATACTTGGATAATTTATAATTATAGGATTTTTATATTATATTTAGGATGTTTATATTTATTTTGCCAGGAAAGGTGATTATGATTTAAGTAATAAAGAATAAAATGACCCAGTAGAGGGTTTAGATAGGAAAATGCTTGTAAACCGAGGAGTTGTACTCAGATCCTCAGCGCCCACAGAAAAAGCCAGGTGTGATATGCTATAAGTCCTGGCACTGGGGAAGTGCTGGTGTTGGGAGAGTGGTGACAGGTAGGTGCTTGGGGCTTGCTCACTAGCCAATCTAGCTGAATTTGCAAGCACTGGGTTCAATTAGAAACCCTTGTTTCAAAAACTAAGGTGGGGAGTGCTGGGAGATACCTGACATTAGCCTCTGGCTTCTGTAGACATTTCTGTGCACCTGCACTTGTGTATAAACACATACCAAACCCATACATGAAGAATAAAACTAAAACACCAGTATTTTGTCATAAAAGACATGCATTAAATATAACACTTAATTCTTTTATATTTCCTAGCACTACAAGTTACTTATTAAGGATGTGTATGTACCTATGTGTCTATCTAAGTATCTGTTTCTCACATCTCATCTTCTATATACCAAGTACTTTATAGTTAGTGGGGACTTAGCAGTGAATAAAATTTCAAAACAGGCTTTGAGAAATGTCTCAGTATGTGGAGACCACATACTGCTCTTGAAGAGGACCAGAATTTGATTCCCAGCATCCACACCTGGTGGTTTATAGCACCCTGTAACTCCAGTTCTTATTCTGTGTGGGCACCTGCACAAAATCCACATAATTAAAAAAGTAAAAAACAAACAAACAAAAAACAAAATAAAACTTGAAAATGCTATGGATCTAAAGTTTTTATTGAATTTTCACCCAAAACTACTTTGAAAAAAATGTAGTTGAGGAGATAGAGATGGAAAGATAGATAGATAGATAGATAGATAGATAGATAGATAGATAGATAGATAGATATCAACGTAAGTCAGGCTGCACAAGAATGGCCTCTAAAAGACGGGAAATTAGGTTTGAAATAAGGAAGGAGATACTCAGATATCTGGATGATGAGCATAAAGAAATATATAACCTGAATTTGGTGGGTCTAAAATAGAGCCAACTTTTATGGCAGGAAGGCCATTTGGGAGTTTTGAGTTAATATCGGCTACCTTTTTTTTTCTTTTTCTTTCAGAAAGGATTCCCGTGGTTGCTATAGTTCAGAAGACAGGACTAGAAACAAACAGGAATAGCCTGAACACAGGCTGTCTTGTGGAAGTTGACAAGGGACTTGGGTTATGATTGCAGTCATAGATGACAAGAAGGGTTTGAAAATTTGAAGTTTCTAGCAAGATTTCGCTGAAAGGACCCAGTTATAGCTCTCTCTTGTGAGACTATGCCGGGGCCTAGCAAACACAGAAGTGGATGATCACAGTCAGCTATTGGATGGGTCACACGGCCCCTAATGGAGGAGCTAGAGAAATTACCCAAGGAGCTATAGGGAACTGCAACCCTATAGGTGGAACAACAATATGAACTAACCAGTATCCGGGAGCTCTTGTCTTTAGCTGCATATGTATCAAAAGATGGCCTAGTCAGCCATCACTGGAAAGAGAGGCCCATTGGACACGCAAACTTTATATGCCCCAGTACAGGGGAACGCCAGGGCCAAAAAGGGGGAGTGGGTGGGTAGGGGATTGGGGGGGTGGGTATGGGGGACCTTTGGGATAGCATTGAAAATGTAAATGAGGAAAATACCTAATTAAAAAAAATACTTTGATAAAAAAAAAGAAAATTTGAAGTTTCAGCCAATAAGTTTTGTTGATAGATAGATGGTTATAGCAAGTGTGAGAAAAAAGTCACATATGACCTTCAGGGCATGAATGATGTCTTAGCAGGTAGTCCTTTGCTGCCACTTCCCATAACCTGAATGGAATCCACATGGTGGCAGCACAGAACCAAGTCCTCAGAGCTGTCTTTTGGCCTCCACAGAAATGCATGGCCTCCACCATGCATGTTGCATGGGTGTACACACACAGAGAGACACACACACATACAGACACACAGACACACACACACAGATAATAAAATTAAAATATGATCTTCAGATTTGGAATAATAAGCATTGTGGCTTACTATAATGGGGAAGAACTGTAGGGGTAGGGTGGGGCCTTATCAGCCCCATCTATGCTGGAATGTTGAGCCAATCAATCCTGTGTGAGCTGTCCCAGTGCTTTGAAGCGAAACTAGGGTTAAAGAAATTAAGAGGAAGCTTCAACTTCATTAACACTACCTCATAACTGTTAATAATGTTCTACTTACAAAAGGATCCAAACAGTGGAATACTGTTCTAATTAATAGGAAAACTTTAGAAAAATTAAACTTAATAGGGTTTATTGAGCAAAGAGTAACTTTTGAATCAGGCAGCCCTCAGAATCAGGAGCAGTTCAGAGAGCTTCAGGCAGCAATGTAGCCACAGGCTTTTATACACATCACACAGAAACAAAATAGAGATATCTGACTGGCACATCTAGGCATTTAAAAAACAAGTTAAAAATGAAAGATTTATTTTTGCTTGCATGTATGTGCACCATGTGTTTAGTAGTACCTTTGGAGGCCAGAAAAGAGCATTGGATCACAGTATTATGGATGGTTGTGAACCAACAGTTGGGGTTCTGGGAACCAAGCCTGGGTCCTCTATAAGAGCAACAAGTGCTTTTAACTGCTGAGTTAAAACTCCAGTACTAGCTAGGCATTTGCTATATTGCTCATGGTTTAATCTGTTGGATATCTGCTATTGGCTGAAGCTGAGTTGAGCTCAAACTAACAGAGGATAAGTTATGGTATTGTAAATAGAGGAGTTCTCAACATATGAATCAGCCTTACCAGTGACTCCTGCTTATTCTATCAGCTGTTGCCAAGTTGTAAGTCATGCCAACTTGCCTACGATGGGCAAGGTTTTGTGCTTTCACTTTGATCTTGCCTGAAAATATTTTTTCCCTGTTTTCTGCAGAAGAATTTTTTTTTCCCCACAAAGGAGAATTTCCTGAGGTTATCTCTGGGAAAGCTAGGGAAGAACAAAATATTTAAGTTCCATTTGATTTAGAGTACTAAAGATCATCTCTTCTTCATTCACTTTCATAGTAATTTAACTAGAGGCTTAAAATTAAAGGTATATACTGATATACCAATGCTGAGTCTAGTCATACTGTCAATAGTGTTGGAACTGTGTGTAGAGAGAGTAAGAATAAAAAAGTGGCACTGCCACATATTTGATTGCTTGTTGCTTCTAGCATAGAGTGGTAAGCGCAGAGATATATTTACCTAACTTAATCCACTCAATGATTCCAGTTCTACAAAAGACAAAATTGAGCTATTACAATATTGGGGAAATTCCTAACGGCTCAAGAGTAAGGGAACAGTGAAATCAAGATAACAAACCAGGCAGTCCACACTTCTAACCATCTTCGTTCCTTTGGTAGGAAACCCCTGAGAAAGTAATTCCAGTAATTAATAGATAAGAGTGTTTGGGTTTACACAGTTGGTAGTGAGGAAGTAAAACCAGAAAAGAGGTCACTAGTTTAAGATATTTCTTTGTTAAGTAAATATTTGTGTACCTATTGTACCACCACTGTCAAAGAGAGCTGCTTTGATTCTAAAAGGAGGGGGAGAAGCTAACATCTCAGATGAGAAGCCCAGGCCCACTGGAAGTTTACTTTGCCTTTTATTTGTAAAATTAGTGAAGTCTTAAGCATGTTTCAAGAATGAAAAGAAGAAGCCACTGTAAAGGGAAAAGTTAAGATGTAGACTTTTTTTAAATTTAAAAATATTTTAAATTCACCCTTTTTAAAAGAGATTTATTTTATTCATAAGTGCTTTGCCTATACATATATGTGTATACCACATGCATGCCTGGTTCTTGAGGAAGTAGTGAGCCTATAATTGGGTGCTGGGAATTGAACCCAGGTCCTTCACAAAGTATAATTGCTCTTAGTCACTGAGCCAACTGTCCAAGATCTCTTAAATTCGTTCTCTGACAATTCACATATTTATACAATATATTTTGATCAGATCAACTCCCTCTATGTTCCCCCAACATGTGGGAACCTTCACATTACCAAAAAAAACCCTTAGTTCAATTATTGCTGTCTGTATGAACATAGATTAAACTACCAGCAGCCGAATCTCTGAAGAAAAATCACTTCCCTTCCCTAGGAATCATTAATAGCCAGTAGCTGATTTTTTAGCTATTGGTGGAGTCTAATAGATTCCTTCCCTATCCCTGCTGGAATTTTGACTGGCTTGATCCTGTGTGTATAACCACAGCTGTTGTGAATTCATGACTATAATGCCATGCTTTGTCTATAAGACAATGTTTGACAGGATTCTTCCCTATCCTCTGACTCTTACCATACTTTCTGCTTCCTTTTCTGTGACATTCTTTCAGCCTTGAGAGGATTGACATAGATGTACCATTTGGCCAGTTGTGGGTCTCTCCATTGACTGCTACTGCAAAAAGAAGCTTCTCTGACCAAGTTGAGATACCAGCACTAATATATGGCTATACAAATAAATATTTTTGAACGCAGTTTGGCATGTCCACTTAGCAAAACAAAAGGAGGAGATCCCCTACCCCAGAGACTCCTCCAGATATGGAGTTTTGACCAGGTTTGACCAAGTATGAATTTTCTGTGGAGCTAGCCTCAAATCCAAAGCAGTTGGGTACCTTTGTAATGTCATGTCACTATTGTACCTGTGGATACATCTTGCCTGGCAGGTCAAGGTTGTAGCATGCAGAATACGCACACTGGGTAGGTCCACTGAAGACTTTTCTGCCCTAGAGGAGCACATAGCACCTTCTAGTACTATGAAATCTAGCCACCAAGAGAGACATTTCCAGGTCAGTACCAACTTGATTTTTCTATGCCTTGAAATCAAATGTTTTCAGCAATATGGTTTGATCATCTAGTTTTGGTAGGAAGCTAAGAACAATAGCAATAATCTATGTTGTTTTGTTAACTGGGAGTACCATGATCAATAACTCATAGGAAGTTATCCCATGCCTGGCATTGAGATTTTCATTTATTAACCTATGTCTTATGGGTGAAACTTTACCCACCCACTGATGATAGCTTTGTTCAAACTCCCATTTTTGAATGTATTTTTAAAAAATTGGCCTACAGAATAGTGGGTTTTCAAAACGTTTTAATATTTCCATAATTTTGGTTAATGCACTACTATCACCCTTCCCCTAATTCTGCCACCCCCACCCCAACTTAAGCCTTCAACTACCCTTCTCTAATTTCCCAGAAGGCTCAAGGACACTACAAGAAAACCTATAGAATCAACTAACCTGGATCCAGAGTGGCTCACAGAAACTGAACCACCAACCAAAGAACATGCATGGGACAGACATAGGATATATATATGGTTGATCTTCATGGGAGGTCTCTTCTTCTCTGAGGAGGAAGGAAGGGTGGTATTGGAGAGGGGACTTGAGAAGGAGGGACTGGGAGGAGAGGAAGGAGGGGAATCTTCGATCAAGATGTAAATAAATAAAAGATAAATAAATAAAAGAATTAGATGGCCTTATAGGATTCATGGGTTTGTGCTGTAGGTATGAAGCAATGGGAATGGTTTGTGTCAGTTAATATGTGAGCTGTCTTCTTTTTTTTACTGAGCAGTGTTGTTTTAGAGTGAGGGCTTGGAAACTAGTAAGTACTGGCATGTATTTGTGCTGTACAACTTCCAGAAATTTTTAACTGATGACTTTCCACAGAGAGCTGATATTTGAGGAAGTGTTTTTATTAATCCAAGAAAAATATGATGTATACATCCCATGCATCACTCTTGTTCTTAAATGTATGTATTTTCATTTGTGGAGAAGGTGTACAAGACAGCTGTGTTCATCATTCTATGGAAAGAATTTTAGCAATATTATTTTAGCTTAGAAAGCCATTTTAGCTTTCAAGATATAATAGAACAAATACAAATTATAAAACAAATATAATTTATGGAACAATTAAAATTTAATTTCAAAAGCTAAGGCTTCTTAAATGTTACATTTTTTCAAGATAAAAAACTAAGTTTAAGAACAACTTTTAAAGAAAGTTCTCAAAGATTGTTTAAAGACATTTTAATTAATTGCTTCCCTATTATGTTTGATAATGAAACATCAGACAGGTAATAAAAATCACTCTTTATAGAGAAAGGTAATATGTAAACTTTGACATTTCAAATGAAGCCTTGTGGGTAGTTAAACAGGATGTAAGGATAGCTTATCTAAAACCAAATCAGAGTGACAGCTTATATAGAGTATGTAATGTAAGGAATAGCAGAGGATTTGAATACCTGTAGATTTAAGTGTTGGTTTACATTTTTTAATGTCAAAAGTGTATTTACCTTCCCTTCCTTCCATCCCTCTTGCCCCTTCTGGCTGGTCCTTGCTTCTGGGGCAGACCCCTAGTTGGTCTGCTCTTGTGAAGATTCCATATCCCAATCCATCCTAGAGGACCTGCTGCACTCAAAGCAATTGAGGACCCTCTGCACTCAGAGTAGTTAGACCCACCGTACTCAGAGCAGTTGAGAAGTTGAGGACCCTCTGCACTAAGAGCAGTTGTGGATCCACTGCTCTCAGAGAAGTTGAGGATTGGCTGTAATCAGGTCAGTTGGACAACATCTTGACTGCTCCATGGAAGACCCAACAGTCTGAAGGCCTCCCAGGAGATCTACTGTAACCAGGGCAACAGATCAACAGCTTCTCTACTCCTGTGAGAGCCCCCAGTTGGAAGGTCCCATAGGTGGTCTGATACAGCCAGGGCTGTAAGCCTACCAGGAGACCTGAAGCAACTCAGAGACAAAAGAGGCAGACTTGATACAGTCACCCAGATCAACAAACACCAGGGATATCCAGATGGCAAAAGGCAAGTGTAGGACCATAAACAACAGAAGCCACAATACATGAGCATCATCAGAACCCAGTTCTCCCAATACAGCAAGCCATGAATACACTAAAAACACCTGAAAATCAGGAATCTGTCCTAAAATCTTATCTCATGAAGATAATAGTGTCCTTTAAGGAGGATATAAATAACTCACTGAAAGAAATACAGGAAAACACAGGTAAACAGGTGAAGGAATTGAATAAATCAATCCAAGATCTAAAAGTGGAAGTAGAAACAATAAAGAAAAGACAAATGGAGGCAAACCTGGAGATCGAAAACCTAGAAAAGAGGTCAAGAATTACAGATGTAAGTATTACCAACAGAATACAAGAGATAGAAGAGAGAATTTCAGGTGTAGAAGATACTGTAGAAGAGATTGACACAGCTGTCAAAGAAAATTCAAAACATAAAAAAAAAAAAAATCCTAATCCAAAGCATCCAGGAATTTCAGGACACAATGAACAGACCAAATCTAAGAATAGTCAGAATAGAGCAGGATGAAGATTCCCAAGTCAAAGGACCTGAAAATGTCTTCAACAAAATCATAGAAGAAAACTTCCCCAACCAAAGGAAAGAGATGGGCATAAAGGTATAAGAAGCTTATAGAACACCAAATAAATGGGACCAGAAAAGAAAATCTCTTGTCACATATTTATCAAAACACTAAATGCACAGAGCAAAGAAAGACTTAAAAGCTGCAAGGAAAAAAAGGCCAAGTCCCATACAAATGTAGACCTACCAGAATTACACCAGACTTCTCAACAGAGACTATGAAAGCCAGAAGAGCCTGGTCAAAGGTCATGCAGACTCTTAAGAGAACATAAATGCCAGCTCAGGCTACTATACCCAGTAAACTCTCAATCAACATAGATGGAGAAAACAAAATATTCCAGGACAAAACCAAATTCAAACAGTATCTATCTACCAACCCAGCCCTACAGAAGATCCTGGAAGGAAAACTCCAACACAAGGACGATACCTGCACCAAAGAAAGAACAAGATATTAAGTGTCTCACAACAAAGTAAAAAGCAGAGAGCCACAAGCACATAAAACCACCTGCAAAAACAAACATCAGGTACTAACAGTCATCTCTCTTTAATATCTCTCAATATTAATGGACAACTCACCTATAAAAATATATAAGCTAACAGATTGGATATGCAAACAAGATCCATCATATAAGAAACACACCTCAACAACAAAGACAGGAACTATCTCAGAGTTAAAGGATGGAAAAGGGTCTTCCAAGCAAATGGTCCCAGGTAACAAACAGGAGTTGCCATCCTAATATCCAATAAAATAGACTTTCAACCAAAAGTTATCAAGTGTGATAAAGAAGGACACTTCATATCCACCAAGGGGAAAATCCACCAAGAGAAAGTCTCAATTCTGAACATTTATGCCCCAAATGCAAGAGCTCCCAAATTCATAAAAGAAACTTTGCTAAAACTCAAAACACACATTGAACCCCACACAATAATATTTGGAAGATTTCAACACCTCACTTTCACCAAAATACAGGTCACTGAAACAGAAATTAAACAGAGACACAGTGAAACTAAGAGAGGTTATGAACCAAATGGATTTAACAGATATCTACAGAACATTTCACCCTAAACCAAAAGAATACACCTTCTTCTCAGCAGCTCATGGTACCTTTTCCAAAACTGACCATATAATTGATCACAAAACAACCCTCAGCAGATACAAGAAGATTGAAATAATACCATGCATCCTGTCAGATCAACATAGCCTAAAAACTACAGAAAGCCCACATACATGTGGAAACTGAACAACTCTTTACTCAGTAATAACTTGTTCAAGGAAGAAATAAAGAAATTAAAGACTTCCTGGAATTTAATGAAAATGTTGACACATCATGCCCAAACTTATGGGACACAATAAGAAGCAGTGCTAAGAGGAAAATTCATAGCACTAAGTACCCTGGTAAAGAAACTGGAGAGATCTTACACTAACAACTTAATAGCACACCTGAGAGCTCTAGAACAAAAAGAAGCAAACTCACCCAAGACGAGTAGAAGGTAGGAAATGCTCAAACTCAGGGTGGAAATCAACAAATAGAAACAAAGAAAACAAAACAAATAATCAGCCAAACCAAAAGCTGGTTCTTTGAAAGAATCAACAAGGTAGATAAACCCCTAGCTAAGCTATCTAAAGGGCCAAGAGGCAGAATCCAAATTAATAAAATCAGTAATGAAAAGGGAGACATAACAACAAAAACGGAGGAAATTAAAAAAATATCAGATCCTACTATAAAAGCCTATACTCAACAAAACTGGAAAATCTAGATGAAATGGATGGTCTTCTAGACAGATGCCACATACCAAAGTTAAATAAAGAGCAAGTAAATTATCTAAACAGGCCCATATCACACAAGAAAATAGAAGTCATTAAAAACCTCCCAACCAAAAAAAGCCCAGGGCCAGATGGATTTAGTGCAGAATTCTATCAGACCTTCAAAGAAGACCTGATACCAATTTTCCTCAAAGTATTCCATAAAATAGAAACAGAAGGAACATTACCTAACTCATTCTCTGAAGCCACAATTACTCTGATACCTAAACCACATAAAGAACAACCAAAAAAGAATTTAAGACCAATCTCAGTTATGAGTATTGATGCAAAAATACTCAATAAAATTCTTGCAAACCGAATTCAAGAACACATCAAAACCATCATTTATCACAATCAAGTAGGCTTCATCCCAGCCATGTAAGGTTGGTTTAAAATATGAAAATTCATTAACATAATCCACTATACAAACAAACTCAAAGAAAAAAATCACATGATCATCTCCTTAGACCCAGAAAAAGCATTTGAGAAAATACAACACCCCTTCATGTTAAAAGTATTGGAGAAATCAGGAATTCAAGGCTCGTACCTAAACATAATAAAATCAATTAACTGCAAACCAACAGCCAATATCAAATTAAACGGATACATACTTGAAGCAATCCCACTGAAATCGGGGACAAGACAAGGATGCCCCCATCTCCATATCTATTCAATATAGTACTCGAAGTGTTAGCTAGAACAATAAGATGACAAAAAGAGATCAAGGGGATACAAATTGGTAAAGAAGAAATAAAGGTATCACTATTTGCAGGTGATATGATAGTATACAAAAGTGACCCCCAAATTTCTACCAGAACTTCTCCAGCTGATAAACACTTCAGCAAGTGGCCAGATATTAACTCAAATAAATCAGTAGCCTTCCTTTATACAAAGGATATACAGGCTGAGAAAAAAAATTAAGGAAACAATTCCCTTCACAATAGCCACAAATAGTATTAAATATCTTGGGGTAACTCTAACCAAACAAGTGAAAGACCTATATGGCAGTAACTTCAAGTCTCTCAAGAGAGAAATCGAAGAAGACCTCAGAAAATGGAGAAATCTTCCGTGCTCATGGATTGGCAGAATTAACATAGTAAAAATGTTCTGCCTACCAAAGTCAATCTATAGATCAATGCAATCCCCATCAAAATCCCAACACAATTCTTCAAAGACATGGAAAGAGCAATTCTCAAATTCACCTGGAAAGACAAAAAACGGAGAATAGCGAAAACAATTCTTAACAATAAAAGAACAGCTGGGGCAAATCACCATCCCTGACCTCAAGCTTTACTACAGAGCAATAGTGATTAAAAAAACAAAACAAAACTGCATGGTATTCGTACAGAGACAGACATATTGATCAATGGAATAGAATTTAAGACCCAGAAATAAAACCATACTCTTAGTGTCACTTGATTTTTGAAAGATGCCAAAAATATACAATGGAAAAAAGAAAGCATCTTCAATAAATGGTGCTGGTCTAACTGGCTGTCTGTATGTAGAAGAATGAAAATAGACCCATATTTGTCACCTTGTATAAAGCTCAAGTCTAAGTGGATCAAGGACCTCAACATAAAGCCAGATACACTGAATCTAATAGAAGAGAAAGTGGGAAAGAGCCTTGCACTTATTGGGACTGGGGGAAATTTCCTAAGCACAACTCCAGCGGCCCATGCTCTAAGATCAAGAATTGATAAATGGGACCTCATGAAACCAGAAATTTTCTGTAAGGCAAAGGACAGTAAGACAAATCAGCAACCTACAGATTGAAAAAAAAAAAAAACTTCACTAACTCCACATCCAATAGAGGAGTAATATCCAAAATATATAAAGAACTCAAGAAGTTAATCACCAAAAAACCAAACAACCCAATCAAAAAAATGGGGTATAGAACTAAACAGAATTCACAACTGAGGAATCTCGAATGGCTGAGAAGCTCCTAAAGAAATGTTCAAATGTTAGTGATCAGAGAAATGCAAATCAAATTGACCCTGAGATTCCACCTTACACTAATCAGAATGGCTAAGATCACAACCTCAGTTGATAACACATGTTGGAGAAGATGTGGAGAAAAAGGAACACTCCTCCATTTCTGGTGATATTGCAAACTGGTACAACCACTCTGGAAATCAATCTGGAGGTTCCTCAGAAAACTGGAGATAGATCTACCTGAAGACCCAGCTATACCACTCTTGGGAATATACCCAAAAGATGCTCCACCATGCCAAAGGGGCACCTTTTCCACTGCGTTCATAGTGGCCTTATTTGTGATAGCCAGAAGCTGGAAACAACCTAGATGTCCCACGACAGAAGAATGGATAAAGAAAATATGGTTCATTTACACAATGGGATACTACTCAGCTATTAAGAACAAGGACATCCTAAGTTTTGCAGACAAATGGATGGAACTAGAACATATCATCCTGAGTGAGGTAACTCAGACCCAAAAGGACATGCATGGTATATACTCACTAATAAGTGGATATTAGCCAAAAAAAAAAATAATACAGAATACACAAGATACAGTCCACAGAATTCAAAAAGTTCAACAAGCTGAAGTGTCTAAGTGAGGATGTCTAAGTCCCACTTGGGAGAGAGAAAAAAGCTATCGCAAGTGGGGCGGGAGGGAGGGACCTAGAAGGGAAAGTGGATGGGGAGTGGGGGGGGGGAGTTGGGGGGGGAGAGGGAAATCTGATCTAGTATTAGGTGAGGGAAAAGGACTGAAGCCCTGAGGGCCAGCAGAAAGAATGTAAATAGGCAACCTCAGGAAATAGAAGGTTGGGGGGCCCTCCAGAATGCACCAGAGACCTGCGAGGCAAGAGACTCCCAGGACTCAAAGGGAGGGACCATAGATGAAGTGCCCAATAGTAGGGAGAGGGAACTTCTAGAGCCCACCTCCAGTAGGAAGACAGGACATCAAGTGAGGAATGGGGTTCCATGCTACCATCACACCTCTGACTCATAATTGTTCCTGTCTGAAAGAATTACAGGGATGGAAATGGAGAGTAGCCCGAGGAAAAGAAGATCCAGTGACAGGCCCAAAGTGGGATCCAGCTCAAGGGGAGGTCCCAAGGCCTGACACTATTACTGAGGCTATAGAGTGCTCACAAAAAGGGATCTATCGGTCAGTGTTCCACTAGCAGCCTTTAGATGAAGACGTAGAACTCTCAGCTCAGCTCTGCCTGCACCATGCTTGCCTGGTTACTGCCATACTCCCACCTTGATGATAATGGACTGAACCTCTCTGAACCTATAAGCCAGCCCCAATTAAATGTTGTTGTTGTTGTTGTTGTTTTTTTTTTTTAAATAAGACTTGCCTTGGTCATGGTGTCTGTTCACAGCAGTAAAACCCTAACTAAGACAGAAATTGGTACTGGGAGTGGGATATTCATGTGATAGACATGACCATGCTTTTATTTGAAAGAATGTGGATTTTGGGACTTTGGATTTGGAAGGCAGTGGAATGCTTTAAATGGGGCTTAGTGGGTCAGCCTAGTAGGAATATGGAAGACTTTGTTGATAGGAGTGATTTGAACTGTGTTGATCTGTTCCAAGAGATTTCAAAGGAGAAGAATTTCAGAATGTGGCATAAAGACTGATTTTGTGATATTTTGATGAAGAATGTGGTTACTTTTTGCCCTTGTCTGAAAAGTCTGCCCGAGGCTAAGGTGAAGAGACTCAGATTAATTGCATTGACAAAGGAAGTTTCAAAAAAGTCCAGCAGAGACTTTGTTCTCTGGTTAAGTCTTATGAAGACAAGTTTGAACAAGCCTAGCAAGCTTAGAAAGGAAAAATATAAAACATATGGTTCGAGTATTGAAGGGGTACCAGGAAGTGAAATGGAGCAAAATCCTGTGTTGTAGAAGATAACAGAATAAGGGTGTGGGACCTTGGGGCAAAATCCTACCCAACTAAATTTAGATCCAGGCATGGTGGTATATATCTTTAATTCCAGGAGACAGGCATGCTGATCTCTGTGTTCAAGGTCAATCTACAGAGCAAGATCCAGAACAGTCAATCTTAGGTAGTGAAGGAGTTGGAGAACAGAAGGTTGTCGATAATGTAATAGAACAAGGGGGATATGTTCCAGCTCCTGCAAGCAGCAGAACTCTGCACTTTCAGCCATGTGGCTCTGGCTTTAAAGTGACTAATAGAAAGGGCTACTTGGACAATCAATGCTGGCTAGCTGGAGCTAAGAAATTGGCGGTGATTAAGAAGAGACCAGCGTCACTGAGGTGAAATCTTCTGGGAATTGTTTTCTGCAAGCACATAGAAGCTGTGTTCCAGAGATAGCCAAGGTTGTACCTTGTGCTGCAGCTGGACTTGGTAATGTGTAAGAGACACCCAAGTGGTACTGGTTTTTAAGGCATAAAGGTGTCATGAAGAACAGCTGAAGCTTGGCACTGTGAGAGGTCATGGAAGGCCATTGGAGAAGGCATAGCCTCAGCTGTAGTTGATGGATCAGGACTGAAGGGGTCATGCAAAGGATTTGAGGCTTGGCACCAAGAAGAGAGCCTATGAGAGGCTATTGCTGAAGCCTAGTTGGAATGGAACACCCCAGTGTATTGAAGATGTCAGTACCATGGGATGATCACCAAGAACAGCAGCCGTAGTGGAGTGGATCAACCTGAGCTTAGAGTGCTACAGAGCACAGAGCTGGAGAAGTGATGCCAGCCCTTAGGAGGAGTTCAAAAGATCAAGTGGATTCCCAGACACTGAAACAAGAAGCTGTAACATTTAAATTGCTTTGGAACCACAAAGAGGTTAAAGATGCTAGAGCCATGGGATACATGCTGAGGAAAGCTGCTAACAGGGAGTGGAACCAGCCCAGGAGAAAGCAGTTTGTTGCAGTCAACAAAGATGAAAAAGGAGTGGAGATCTGAAGACTGCTTTGACATCAGCCATGGAGATGCAGAGTTACTGGTTACTGCCTGGTTACTGCCATGCTCCCACCTTGACGATAATGGACTGAACCTCGGAACCTGTAAGCCATCCCCAATTAAATGTTGTTTTTTATATATATAAAAAAAAAGGGGGGGGGGAATCTATCATGACTGTTCTCCAAAAGACACAACAAGCAACTGAAAGAGTCAGATGCAAATGTTTGCACCCAACCAATGGACAAAGCAGCTGACCCCTGTTGTTGAATTAGGGAAAGCTAAAAGAAGCTAAGGAGAAGGGCAACCCTGTAGGAGGGCCAGCAGTCTTAATTAATCTGGACCCCTGAAATCTTTCAAACACTGCACCATCAAACAGACAGCATACACCATCTCATATTAGGCTCCCAACACACATACAGTAGAGGACTTCTGGGTCTGTGTTCATTCAGTGATGATGCATCTAACCCTCAAGAGACTGAAGGGCCCAGGGGTTTTAGAGGTCAGGTGGGGTGGGGGTTGGGGGTGTCCACCTGGAGACGGGGTAGGGTGGGCTGGGGAGGAGTTGTGGAACATAGAGCAGTTGGAGGGTGGATGCGGGGGACTGGGAATGGAATATGGAGTGTAAAAAATAAATTAAAAATAAAACAAAGTAAAAAAATTAAAACAATTAGCTCAGCTTATATTTTAAGTGATCATCTTCATTGTATATTCCAAATTTTAATATTTTTTCTACAGTCTTCATACTGTGTAGAAGGTCTGACGGCATAGTTTATGCCATTATTCATGCATTTTTCTTGTTTCTGTTTTATAACCTGAAGGATTCTCTAGTAGGTAACAATGTGGAAGATAAAACTAAACTCAAAGAGAAAAGTCAATGATACTGTGTACAAGGAAGATTGTAGAGAGTCATGTGATGCTAAGACCAAAACAACTCAAGAAGAAAAACATTTTATGTGAAGTAAGTATTAAAAATTAACTCAGGTATAAAGAGATCAAACTTTGACAGAGAAAAATATGCTTTAGTTTTTTTTTTTTGTTTGTTTTTTGTTTTTTTTAGGTTACAAATGCTTCCTTTATTATATAAGGCCAGCATTGCTACTAAGTTCAACTGAGTGTGCATCTCTACAGTGTTCAGTGCCATGCCTGTGATATTATCATTTCCAAGAGTTGTTGGGCAGTCCTGTATCATCCATGGTACCTGCTTTAGTTTCACACACAGCTGATAAACTGCTCTAGGGATTTGCATCCTACTAGGCCCCAGAGGAAACATAATCAACACCTTCCACAGTCTACTGTACCAGATGCAGCAGTTTTGAAGAAGAAATTACAGATTAAAAGCATCTTGGCTTATTAGTACACTGCTTTGTCATTTTTCATTAATAAAGTAGATTACAATGAAGCCCTAATAATTTGCAATATAATTAGTTGTTACAAGACACTCAACATTCTCCTGAGGATATACCATGATTTCTAAGACAAAAAGTCACACTAAGCCATGTCCCAGCCCAGGGAGCCTCTTGCTGCAGGTACAGGATGCTTCCTGCATTCCAGCACCATGCTCTGGTGCTTTGCAAGATCATCGTGAATTTTAAGCAGACAGGAGTCTGAAACAGTCTCATGACACATCTGGTAGAAATTTTTTAAGACTGCCTGGCTTAGTCTTACTGCTGCTAGTATATATTAGGTGTTGTATACATTATAAAGAAAATTATATCATTATTTTGTTTAAGTAAAGGAAAAATAGAGAATTTGGGTCAAAATTATATACAGATTACAAACACTTTTCTAAACAAAAGAGACAAAGTAATTGCTGAGGTTAGCAAAGATTAGTAGTTCTCGTCACATTGCCTTGTACTGTTTTGTGAACTGTGTTATTAAAAATCCTGAGCTTAACAAAATCGTTACAAGTCACCTCATGAAAATAGGCATTTGGCACCCATGCAAGGAGTTACAGAGACAAAGTTCAGAGCTGAGAAGGAAGAAAGGACCATCCAGAGACTGCCCCACCTGGAGATCCATCCCAGAAACAACCACTAAACCCAGACACTATTGCATATGCCAGCAAGATTTTCCTGACAGGACCCTGATATAGCTGTCTCCTGTGAGGCTATGCCAGTGCCTGGCAAATTCAGAAGTGGATGCTCACAGTCATCTATTGGATGGAACACAGGACCCCCAATGAAGGAGCTAAAGAAAGTACCCAAGGAGCTGAAGGGGTCTGCAACCCTGTAGGAGGAATAACAATATGAACTAATCAGTACCCCCAGAGCTTATGTCTCTAGTTGCATATATAGCAGAGAATGGACTAGTAGGCCATCAATGGGAGGAGAGGCCCTTGGTCTTGTAAAGATTATATGCCCCAGTACAGGGGAATGCTAGGGCCACGAAGTGAGAGTACGTGGGTTGGGGAACAGGGGGTGGGGTGGGGAGGGCATAGGGGATTTTTTTTCAGAGAGGAAACTAGGAAAGGGGATAGCACTTGAAATGTAAATGAAGAAAATATCTAATAAAAAAAAAGAAAGAAAATAGGCATTTGGCCAATAAGAATTTAATTCCACACCAATGAAACTTTAGAGGCTAGATTTATGTAGGGTAGTGTTTGCAGACACTATATAATTTTTAGTTTAGTCTAAAAGATGACAAATTCCTCAGTGGAATCCTGGCCTAATATATTTGCTTTACTTATACAGTGAAAGGATAGTGTTAACTGTGGAAGCTTTCAATTCGTGGCACTGACTCATGATCTACACAGGAGATCCTTCAAAAGCTACAATTAAGGAGCCATACTTTTCAGCAATACTAGTCTGAGGGCTTCTGGCCCATTTGCTTGATACTCATGCTTTATACCTGGAAATTTCTTTTCGATGGCATTCTTCAAGCTTGCATAGATCATTTTACTTTTTAGAGGTGTTAGTTCTGGTGCCCACAAGAAGAGAACATCAGCTCTTCTTTCTTGGACTCCTTGGTTTCAAAGCTGGCGTCATACAAAGCGTAGCGACAATCTTTTTCAGGAAGCATTCCAACAAAATGCTAGAAAGGATCAGTTATGGTGACACTAACATCTCCCACCAAGATCTCTTTACCTTCTTCAATGACTGTGCACTTTTTGTCTGCACTGAGACAGAAAATGACAGCCTTCTTTCTTGATTTCTTCTGGTGTGGAGCACTTCCGAACTTTCACGTTGTAGAAAATGCAACATACTTTGTCTGCAACTTGATCTCCTGAGGCCATGTTCTCAGGGGTGGACTTTGGGAGGAGAGCTAGGAGCCTGACGGCAAAGTCTGTGCACCTTCCTCCTCTGGGTAGCAAAAGCAGGAAAGCAAGTGCCATGCCTTAGTTTTATAAGGGTTATTTTATATTCTTGTCACCTAAGGCCAGATGCTTTATGTAATAATTACATACTTAATAAATATTTGGTAAGTCAGTGGAATCTTCCTTCCAGGGAGTCTACAGTATCTATACAGTGCAGAAAGAAGGGCAAACCAGAGGGCTCTGATAAGAGGGATATATTAATTTACTAGGGGCTGTTTTACTTCCTACATCTGATCCCTGGAAATTTCACTTTAGTTTTTTTTTTTCTAATTTATCCACCCCACTGAGGCTGTTTCTAAAAACAAACATATTATTACTGAAAACTACAATAACTAATGCAATAAACATAGTATAAATGTAGTCATTTGAAGTAGAAAAGTGTCACAATTAGGGTTTTAGTCAATGTAATTGTGCTGTAGTCACGGTGCAGGAATTCCTATCATTTGTTACATACATGGGGTACAGGGAGGAAAGACAACTGGTGTAGGGGAGCTGATGGTTGATGCAGTTCCTATAGACAGTTAAATGCAAGTCAGGGAGTGCAAAAGCTGACCAAATGGGTTAGTTTCTGTGTAACATAAGTGTCCCAAGCTCTAACCATGAATTCACTTTGTTCCCATAAGACAGATGTGGAAATTCAGGGGAGAACTAAGAGAAAGCAAGAGACTAGAAATATGAATGAGAGATGCAGCTGGATGAAATAGACTCAACACTGTTAGAAATTATTAATGCCATTCTAGTGCTAGGCTAAATAAGCATAGAAATACTTACCTTTTCAAAAGAAATCTGTGAAATATGGGCCCTTTTGGTAAAGAGGACACCATTACTGTTGTTGTCACAGATGAGAATCTCTCAGTCTGGGAAACAGTCATAGTTGATGTTTATTTCCTGGGTCATCGTAGTTTTATTGTTGTTGATATTTAAAATATTTTATTTTTATGTGTGTGTGTTTTGTCTACATGAGTGTATGTATGTGTACCACATACATGAAGTGCCTGAGGAGGCCAGAAGCTGTTAGATCCCTTGGAATCTGAGTTAAAGCTGGCTACAAACCACTGAGTCCTCTAGAAAAGAAGTCAGTGCTTTTAACTACTGAGTCATCTCTCAGGGATGTTTTTTGGTGTTAAAAATATTAGACACCTATAGGGTTGCAGATCCCTTTAGCTCCTTGGGTACTTTCTCTAGCTCCTCCATTGGGGGCCCTGTGTTCCATCCAATAGCTGACTGTGAGCATCCACTTCTGTGTTTGCTAGGCCCAAGAATAGCCTCACAAGAGACAGCTATATCAGGGTCCTTTCAGCAAAATCTTGCTAGTGTATGCAATGGTGAGAGGCCCATTGGTCTTGCAAACTTTATATGCCTAAGTACAGGGGAACTCCAGGGCCAAGAAGTGGGAGTTGGGGGGGGGGAGGAGAGTGGGGAGGAGGGCATGGGGGATTTTTGGGATAGCATTGGAAATGTAAATGAAGAAAATACGTAATTAAAAAAAGGATAAATTAAAAAATATTAGACACAATGACAGGATGGCAACATGATCTCAGATGCCTGAAGAGAAAGTATTTGTAGTGTTTGTGCAGCCTTTTTAAAAATAAGGAATAATGAATATTTTCAATCAAAGGAATCAGTCAATCAGAGGGAAATGTATTATGCAAGTTCAGACAGAAACTAACCAGAATCTTGTTTTTACATTTATTTACTTATTACTTTATATTTAGTGTGTGTGTGCACCCACATACTGGGACACACATGTGGGGGTCAGAGTACAATTTTCAGGTGCCAGTTTTTCCCTTCTACCATGTGGGTCCTAGGAATTGAATTCAGGGTTTCAAATTTGTGCCAGGCACTTCACCCACTGAGCTATATTTCTGGTCTCTTAACCAAATATATATTAACTAAAATATATAGTTATACATTTAGATAAATTGAGATACTATTCTCTATTTATCCCAAATCAATGAAATTCATTATTTTCCCTGTAACATTTTATATAACATTATAAAACATTATATTACATTCTTCTATATAACAATGTAAAAGTCATTTTTTCTCATAAAGAAAATCTGCAGAATTCTATTGTTTTTTATTCAAGAAGTACTAAAAACCTATTAAATGTAATGGGTGAGCAACAAACATCTTTGGATTAATTATCTCCCCAGGTATGGAATTCTCTTGGCATTTCATTGCATCGTGTGTACACACTGACATAGCTGGCTGGAAGTACAGTCATTTTATTTTATGCATTAATGTTCAGCAGCTATGAGCTGAGAAGCAGTGTAACATATTGCAATGAAGCAGCGGCCTTCATTCAAGGGGTGGTGAGAAAACAAATATGGAAAAGTAGAGATAATCTGAATTCTGTCAGAATGATATGGGAAGCCTCTCACAAGAGAGAGCCTGTGAGCTCAGTAGTGAGAGATGAATAAATGAATAAAGGTTGGGTAAGGAGGGGACAGCATTCCTTTCACAGGGTACTGATGAGTTGGTACAGGGGTGGAAGGGCTACTGAGGTTGGGAATGTGTAAAGAATTCTGACTGAAAGAATAAGGAACTAAATCTTACTACACCATGGGACATTGAGTGTAAGAGCAAGGAAACATCATTCCATTAACAGCTGGTGTAGAGGATGAGTCCGGAAGACAAAAAGGAGGCAGTAAGAAACCCAGCAATTTTTCAGGCACAGTAAGAACAGAGCAACAGGGGCAGGAACACTACTGAGTGAACAATTGCTATTTATGTTTTTGTGGTGTTAAAACACTAAGAATCCAATTTAGAAGAAGGCATCCCTTTGCAGGCTTAGAAACAACATTTATATAATTTAGTTAAGTATAACCTTGCTTTGTGTGTCTGTGTTTAGATTAATGAGCTCATGAATCAAGTTCTCTTTTTGACTACAGAAATTTTTAGAAAACAGCTGGATCCTTTTCCTCCTGGGGCTGTTCAGTCACATGGTAAAAGTACTCATATTTCAGCTTTCACATTTCTGTTTTAATACTCAACAATTTTTGGACAGCTTGGTGCATTGAAAAGCTTTTGAACACACCGCTGACACTGTTTCTTAACAGCCTGGAGGACTGGTATCTGCCGTTAACCCAGTTATACCATGTGGCCTTGCCTAGGCTGAGAGACTTTTCCACTGTCTGAAGCCATAGCTATAGAGTAAGATTCTGCATCTGTTGACGTTCGAGTAACTGTAGATGCTTTGTCCTGAGTGCTCCACCCTGGCCTTTTATTAATAAGTACTTTTCACTCAGAAGAGAAGTTTCAGAGCTCCTCACCCCTGTGAAAAATGTTTTGTTTTGTTTTTTTTTTTCCTCACATATTTCAAACTGGGATATAAGAACTAAAAGGAAAGAGACATTTAATACAGAAATAAATATAAAGTTAACTTTAAAATGGAACTTATACAAGTCCCTGTTGGTCGGTGCCAGACCCAGGTCACCTTGGGCATGAACTTGGCGGATGGTCTCACAGTGCCCCGAAGACTCTCCATATGATCTTAGGATCACTGGTTAGTGAACCACAACATCTGTTCCAAACTAGTTGTGATGGGCCTGTGACAGCAGGAGCAAGGACACGGGAGCCCTGCCTGACCAGAGGCTCGGGTTCCTTCTGATCAGTACTGGTGTACCTTGGTTTTGAACACACCAGACAGCTCCATGGTCCTCAGAGGATACACCACTTCCAGGCACTGTAACATGCCCAGGATCTTAGGATTCCAGGATCCCAGGATAACATAACAGGAGCTTGGTCACACCATCAGGGTCTCAGAGGAAGCTTGACTGTCAAGAATTCTGACACACCCAGAATCTCAGGTTCACAGGAGCCTGGAATCACAGGATTACAGAGAAAGCTGGACTCTGAGAAGTCCTGAATCAACCGGGATTATAGGAAGGACTGGCTCCAATCAGATATATTGAGGGCAGCAAGCACTTGAGATAATCAGATGGCAGGAGGCAAGTGTAAGAAGAGAAGCAACAGAAACCAAGGTTATTTGGCATAATCAGAACCAAACTCTCCCACCATAGCAAGTCCTGGATACACCGTGAAACCAGAATACCAAGACATGGATCTAAAGTCACTTCTCATGATGATGATGGAGGATATAAAGAAGGAAATACAGGAAAACACAGGCAAACAGCTAGAAGCCCTTAAAAGAGGAAACACAAAAGTCCCTTAAAGAGTTACAGGAAAACACTACCAAACAGGTGATGGAATTGAACAAACCCATCCACGATCTAAAAATGGAAGTAGAAACAATGAAGAAATCACAAAGGGAGACAACTCCGGAGATAGAAATCCTAGGAAAGAAATCAGGAACCATAGATGCAGGCATCAGCAACAGAACACAAGAGATGGAAGAGAGAATCTCAGGTACAGAAGATACCATGGAAAACATGGACACAACAATCAAAGAAAATGAAAAATGCAAAAAGATCCTAACTCAAAACATCCAGGAAATCCAGGACACAATGATATATTGAGGGCAGCAAGAATTTGAGATACTCAGGTGGCAGGAGGAAAGCATAAGAAGAGAAGCAACAGAAACCAAGTTTAAATGGCATCATCAGAACCAAACTTTCTCACCATAGCAAGTCCTAGATACACCATCACACCAGAAAAGCAAGATATGGATCTAAAGTCACTTATCATGATGATGGTGGAGGACTTTAAGAAGGAAAGAAATAACTACCTTAATGAAATACAGGAGCATACATTTTGCTGCTTACAGGAAACCCACCTCAGAGACAAAGACAGACACTACCTCACAGTGAAAGGCTGTAAAACAATTTTCCAAGCAAATGGTCCAAAGAAAAAAGCTGGAGGAGCCATTCTAATATCGAATAAAATTGACTTCCAATGCAAAGTTATCAAAAAAGACAAGGAGGGGCACGTCATACTCATCAAAGGTAAAATCTTCCAAGATGAACTTTCAATTCTGAATATCTATGCTCCAAATGCAAGGGCAGCCACATTCATTAAGGAAACTTTAGTAAAGCTCAAAGCAAACATTGCACCTCACACAATAATAGTGGGAGACTTCAACACACCACTTTCATCAATTGTCATATCCTGGAAACAGAAACTAAACAGAGACACAGTGAAACTAACAGAAGTTATGAAACAAATGGATTTAACAGATATCTACAGGACATTTTATCCTAAAACAAAAAGATATGCCTTCTTCTCAGCACCTCATGGTACCTTCTCCAAATTGACCATATAATAGCTCACAAAACAGGTCTCAACAGATACAAAAATATTGAAATTATCTCATGCAACCTATCAGATCACCACGGACTAAGGCTAATCTACAATAAACAACATAAATAATAGGAAGCCAACATTCACTTGGAAGCTGAACAACACTCTAGTCAATGATTCCTTGGTCAAGGATGAAATAAAGAAAGAAATTAAAGACATTTTAGAGTTTATTGAAAATGAAGCCACAACATACCCAAACTTATGGGACACAATGAAAGCATTCCTAAAAGGAAAAATCATAGCTCTGACTGCCTCTAAAAAGAAATTAGAGAGAGCATACACTAGCAGGTTGACAGCACACCTAAAAGCTCTAGAACAAAAGGAAGCAAATTCATTCAAGAGGAGTAGAGGGTAGGAAATAATCAAACACAGGGCTGAAATCAACCAAGTGGAAACAAAAAACTATTCAAAGATTCAACCAAACCAGGAGCTGTATTTTTTTGAGAAAATCATCAAGATAGGTAAACCCTTAGCCAGACTAAATACAGGGCACAGGGACAGTATCCTCATTAACAAAATTAGAAAGGAAAAGGGAGACATAACAACAGAACATGAGGAAATCCAAAACACCATCAGATCCTACTAGAAAGGGCTATACTCAACAAAACTGGAAAACCTGGATGAAATGGACAAATTCCTAGACACATACCAGGTACCAAAATTAAATCAGGATCAGATTAATGATCTAAACAGTCCCATATCCCCTAAAGAAATAGAAGTAGTCATTAATAGTCTCCCAACCAAAAATAAAGCCCAGGACCAGATGAGTTTAGTGAAGAGTTCTATCAGACCTTCAAAGAAGATCTAATTCCAATTCTCCTCAAACTATTCCACAAAATAGAAACAGAAGATACTTTACCCAATTCATTGAATGAAGGCACATTTACTCTGATACCTAAACCACACAAAGATCAAACAAAGAAAAAGTACTTCAGTCCAATTTCCCTTATGAATATCAATGCAAAAATACTCAATAAAATTATCACATACGGAATCCAAGAACACATCAAAATGATCATGATTATTCATCATGATCAAGTAGGCTTAATCCCAGGGATGCAGGGATGGTTTAATATATGGAAATCCATCAACCTAATCCATTATATAAACAAACTCAAAGACAAAAACCACATGATCATCTCCTTAGATGCTGAGAAAGCATTTGACAAAATCTTGATAAAATTCATGATAAAAGTCTTGGAAAGATCAGAAATTCAAGGCCCATCCCTAAACATAATACAAGCAATATACTGCAAACCAGTTGCCAACATCAAAGTAAATGGAGAGAAACTTGAAGCAATCCCACTAAAATCATGCACTAGACAATGCTGCCCACTTTCTCCCTACCTATTCAATATAGTACTTGAAGTCCTAGCCAGAGCAATTCGACAACAAAAGGAGATCAAGGGGATACAAATTGGAAAGGAAGAAGTCAAAATATCACTATTTGCAGATGATATGATAGTATATGTAAGTGATCCTAAAAATTCCACCAGGGAACTCCTAAACCTGATAAACAACTTCAGTGAAGTAGCAGGATATAAAATTAACTCAAACAAATCAGTGGCCTTTCTTTACACAAAGGATAAACATGATAAGAAAGAAATTAGGGAAACAACACCCTTCACAATAGTCACAAATAATATAAAATACCTTGGTGTGACTCTAAGTAAGGAAGTGAAAGATCTGTATGATAAGAACTTCAAGTCTCTGAAGAAAGCAATTGAAGAAGATCTCAGAAGATGGAAAGATCTTCCATGGTCATGGAGTGGCAGGATTAATATAGTCAAAATGGCTCTCTTGCTGAATGCACTGAATGGATTCAATGCAATCCCCTTCAAAATTCCAACTCAATTCTTCACTGAGTGAGAAAGGGCAATTTGCAAATTTATCCTGAAAAACAAACAAACAAAAAACCTAGGATAGCAAAAACAATTCTCAACAATAAAAGAACCTCTGGGAGAATCACCAAGCCTGACCTCAAGCTGTACTACAGAGCAATTGTGATTAAAAACTGTGTCGTAGTGGTATAGCGACATACAGGTAGATCAATGGAATAGAATTGAAGATCCAAAAATGAACCCACTTACGTATGGTAACTTGATTTTTGACAAAGGATCTAAAACAATTCAGTGGAAAAAAGGCAGCATCTTCAAGGACCATCCAGAGACTGCCCCACCCGGGGATCCATCCCATATAACCACCAAACCCAGACACTATTGTATATGCCAGAAAGATTTTGCTGACAGGACCCTGATATAGCTGTCTCTTGTGATGCTATGCCAGTGCCTGGCAAATACAGAAGTGGATGCCCACAGTCATCTATTGGATGGAACACAGGGCCCCTAAATAAGGAGCTAGAGAAAGTACCCAAGGAGCTAAAGGTGTGGGCAACCCTATCGGAGGATTAACAGTATGAACTAACCAGTACCCCCACAGAACTGTGTCTCTAGTTGCATATGTAGTAGAGGATGGCTTAGTCGCCCATCAATGGAGAAAGAGGCCCTTGGTCTTGTGAAGATCATATGCCCCAGTACAGGGGAATGCCAGGGCCAGGAAGTGGGAGTGCGTGGGTTGGGGTGCAGGACAGCTGGGTGGGGGGTATAGGGGGCTTTGGGGATAGCATTTGAAATGTAAATGAAGAATATATCCAAGAAAAAATGCAAAAATAATGTAACTTATTTATTTCTACATGCTTTGCTTCTAAAATGTTTGGTGAGTCTTACAATGATGAATTCATATAAAAATTCCAAGCAAATAACTGTTTCTGAGCCTCATCTATGTGTTCCTAGGTTTTTTTATTAGAAGGGCGAGGGAACAGGCAGGGATTGAGCCTCTCCTTGCTCTTGTTATGAGCAAAAGCACTGTTACATGTTTCTTTACAATGACTTACTCTACCACCTCTTCTCAGTGGTTGCAAAGTGTAGCAGAGCATGAACTCCCATGTCAGACTGGCCCTGAGTCTACATGATGCTATGTCATTGCTATTAGTTTCCTCATCAGTAAGTTGAAAGTCCTTGTCTTCCTCATTGCAGTCAGCAATACCAGACAGAAAGCAACTCAAAGAAGAGAAGGTTTATAATAGGGCTCACAGTTGGAAATCCACTATACAGTGGTGAGGAGCCTTGGCAGCTGGAGTGTTAGGCAGCTGACCACACTGCATCTGCATTCAGGAAGCAGAGAGGAGTGCAGGGGCTCAGCTTGCCTCCTCCTTTTTTGTCAGTCTGGGATTCCAATTCATGAACATGGTGTCACCCAAGTGCAAGTTGCATCTTTCTTCTTCATAACCTTCTGGAGACTACCTCATGTACACATCCCTAAGTTTTGAATTAAGGTACCTCTAAAGCCAGACAAGTTACCATGAATGCTAGTTAACTTTTGCAGTTTTACAGAGTGGCTGTGAGGGGTGAATGAGTAAGTCACAAAAAGTTCAGAAAATTTGTGTGATGCACAGCAAGAACAACATAGAGACTTGACTCATACCATCAGCATCAGGTGGAGAACATGACATACAAACACACAATCCCAAGTAGGCTGGTCACACTTATGGAGTGATGAGAAAGCACATGCTTTGCTGTAGGTCCATCACTCACTGTAGGCTTCTCCCACCCCTCTGAGCATTTATAAGAATGTCTCTTCACAGTTCATAATGCAAGCAACAAAACCAGGTCTCCCAGAAACAAAGGGAAGGGGAACAACATTTTATACCTAGATTTTTGTTGAGATGTTTTCTACAGGTTAATGTGTGGTAAGCTGCTTTTTAAACCTCCAGAAAATGCTATGAAGCAGTTAGCACTGTTATTCCTATATTAGGTAAATATTCTAAGGTTTCCAGTGGTTAGCCAGTGGTTCCTGGCTAGGAAGTAGTTGACCTCAAACTCAAAGCAGTCACCCAAATAAGTGATGCTCCGAAAATGGTTTTGTGAGGAGGTGGTACTTATGACTGAACCCAGAGTTCTATGTGTGGTAGGCAAGTGACATATCAGTTAAGTTATTCCCCAGCCCTCTTTTTACTTATTGTTTTGAGACAGGGTCTTATTAGATTGCTCAACGGCTTTGAACTATGTAATCAAGGAAAACCTTCCTCCCTCAGTTTCCCAAGTATTTGAGGTCAAGGAGTTGGAGTTATAAAATATACGCTAGGATATCTTCAAATAGCAAGCAATACTCCTCAGCACATTGGTATCACATACATATATTTATAATCCTTTGTTGAAATGAATGCTTTGGGCATAGGGGGGCACTACAGCTTTAATTTTTTTATTAGATATTTTCTTCATTTACATTTCAAATACTATCACCTTTCCTAGTTTCCTGTCCAAAAATCCCCTTTATGCCCCCCACCCACCCCCCAGCTCTCCAACCCTCTCACTCCTGCTTCCTGGCCCTGGCACTATATACTGGGGTATATAATCTTCCCAAGACCAAGGGCTTTTCCTCCCATTGATGGCCGAATAGGCCATCCTCTGCCACATATGCAGCTAGAGACAAGAGCCCTGGGGGTACTTGTTAGTTCATATTGTTGTTCCTCCTATAGGGCTGCAGACTCCTTCAGCTCATTGGGTACTTTCTCTAGCTCCTTCATTGGGGGCCCTGTGTTCCATCCAATAGATGACTGTGAGCATCCACTTCTGAATTTGCCAGGCACTGTCATAACCTCACAGGAGACAGCTATATCAAGGTCCTGTCAGCAAAATCTTTCTGGCATATGCAATAGTGTCTGGGTTTGGTGGCTGATTATGGGATGGATCCCTGGGTGGGGCAGTCTCTGGATGGTCCTTCCTTCCTTCTCAGCTCTGAACTTTGGCTCTGTAACTCCTTCCATGGGTATTTTGTTCCCCATTCTAAGAAGGAATGAAGTATCCACACTGTGTTCTTCCTTCTTCTTAAGTTTCATGTGTTTTGCAAATTGTATCTTGGATCATCTAAGTTTTTGGGCTAATATCCGCTTATCAATGAGTGCATACCATGTGTGTTCTTATGTGATTGGGTTACCTCACTCATGTGATTGTGTTACCTCACTCATTGTTGAATAACTACTTTCTTGTTTTTTCTAGGGCATAGTTTCCCTCCTTGTGTTGGAGTTTTCCCTTTATTATCCTTTTAAGGGCTGGATTTGTGGAAAGATATTGTATGAGTTTGGTTTTGTTGTGGAATACCTTGGTTTTTCCATCTATGGTAATTGACAGTTTTGTTGGGTATAGTAGCCTGGGCTGGCATTTGTGTTTTCTTAGGGTCTGTATAACATCTGTCCTGGCTTTCATAGTCTCTGGGGAGAAGTCAGGTGTGTTTCTGATAGGTCTGCCTTTATATGTTACTTGACCTTTTTCCCTTACTGCTTTTAATATTCTATCTTTATTTAGTGCATTTGTTTTTCTGATTATTATGTGTCGGGAGGAATTTCTTTTCTGGTCCAGACTATTTGGTGTTCTGTAGGCTTCTTGTATGTTCATGGGCATCTCTTTCTTTAGGTTTGGGAAGTTTTCTTTTATAATTTTGTGGAAGATATTTACTGGCCCTTTAAGTTAAAAATCTTCATTCTCATCCATACCTATTATCCTTAGGTTTGGTCTTCTCTTTGTGTCCTGGATGTCCTGCATGTTTTTTGTTAAAATGTTTTTTTTTTTTTAATTTTTTATTTTGCATTTTCCTTGTTTGTTGTGTCCATGTTTTCCATGATATCTTCTGCACCTGAGATTCTCTCTTCCATTTCTTGCAGTCTGTTGGTGATGCTCGTATCTATAGTTCCTGATTTCTATCTCCAGAGTTGTCTTTCTTTGGGTTTTCTTTATTGTTTCTACTTTCATTTTTAGATCCTGGATGGTTTTGTTCAATGCCTTCACCTGTTTGGTAGTGTTTTCCTGTAATTTTTAAAGGGATTTTTGTGTTTCCTCTTTAAGGAATTTTACCTGTTTGGCTTTGTTCTTCTGTATTTCTTTTTTTAAAATTAGATATTTTCTTCATTTACATTTCAAATGCTATCCCAAAAGTCCCCCCATACCCTCCCCCCCCACTTCCCTCCCCTTCACGCCCACTTCTTGGCCCTGGCGTTCCCCTGTACTGAGGCATATAAAGTTTTCAAGACCAAGGGATCTCTCTTCCCAATGATGGCCAACTAGGCCATCTTCTGCTACATATGCAGCTAGAGACACGAGCTCTGGGGGTACTGGTTAGTTCATAATGTTGTTCCACCTATAGGGTTGCAGACCGCTTTAGCTCCTTGGGTACTTTCTCTTGCTCCTCCATTGGGGGTCCCGTGTTCCATCCAATAGCTGACTGTGAGCATCCACTTCTGTGTTTGCCAGGCACCGGCATAGCCTCACAAGAGACAGCTATATCAGGGTGCTGTAAGATCGAGAACCAACAAATGGGACCTCATAAAGTCTTCTGTATTTCTTTAAGGGAGTTAATAATGTCCTCCTTAAAATCTTCTACCAGCATCATGAGATCTGATTTTAAATCCGAATCTTGCTTTTCCGGTGTGCTGAGTTATCCAGAACTCGCTGTGGTGGGAGTACTCGGCTCTGATGATGATGAGTGGTCTTGGTTTCTGTTAGTAATATTCTTATGTTTGACATCTGGTAATCTCTGGTGTTAGATGTTCTAGATGTCTCTGGCTGGAGCTTGTTCCTCCTGTGAGTCTGTTAGTCTCTGTCAGCACTCATGGGAGACTAGCTGTCTCCTGAGTCCTGGGGGTCAGAGCACTCCTTGGAGGCCAACTCTTCCCTTGCAGGAAAGGTGCACAGAGGACCGAGGAGCAGCTCAGCCTCCTGGCTGAGGATGAAGGTCGATGGGACCCTGACCAAGAAGCTCTGTTGCTTCTGTGGCCCATGTGCTCTCCTGCGCTGACCTACCTCAGACTGACCCTGGTTAGAAAATGGTGATCACACCTGAGTCCTGGGGATCTGAGTGCTCCCTGTAAGCACACTCTTTTCTCCAACTTTAACTTTTGTAGACAGAGTATACACTGGACTTGCTTTATTTCTCTTTTGGTGAAGAAACTGACTTCTTCCATCTTTTTGTTGTTGATATTGGTGGTCAAGGATGTATTAATTATAGTTAACCTCAAAGTTTCCCCTCCTTACTCATCCTTAATATATTAAAGATAAACTTGAGCTAACTTAGATTTATTGGAAAAGAGAACACATAATTATACAATAAGTAAGTGTTGATCTCAAATGAGACTTTTAAAGATTTTATTTTTATTTATATGTATATGTGTGTGCCAGTGTGAGTTTTGTATATCACATGTGTGTAGGGAACCAGAATGTTGGCTCCTCTGGCACTGAAGTTACAGACAGTTGCGAGCCACCATTTGGGGGCTAGGAACATATCCTAGATCTCTGTAAGAGCACTTGGAGCGCTTAACTGTTAAGCTCTTTCTCCACCCCCAGAATATGAGACTTTTAAACACTAATCACTAAAAGTGATGCGATTTGTGAGAATTTTTGTAGCCTAAATTCTTTAATTCCTGTTTTTTCATATATTTTTTCTCTTGAATTCTAAAACTGTGGTCATTTTTCATGACATCACTCACAGTAGAAGTTGTAGTGAAAGAACCTAGTGGGGAAACCCCCACTCAATTCCCGAATCGGCACGCACCCAAGGAATCATGAGAGACCATCTTTAATGACGGAGCTCCGAGTCAACACATATCTCACACAGGAGACAGAGGTTGTTGACCACGAGGCTGGAAAGCTAGGGGTTTTTATAGAAAAGGGTCTGGGGCTGGGGGAGGAATTGGCGCGGTTTCACACTATTGGTTCATTTAAACATCAGCGGAATGATTACACACCAGAAAAAGAGTATGTGCAGGTCAGGGCGTCAGGAATTCCGAGGGACGGGTGCTTATCTAAGTCAGCAGAGCATTTGGTTAATATTTAACCAACCCAGGTCAGAAGGGTGGGAGATAGGGAGGTGCTGGGCCAGTCTGGACATTCTTGTATGTCTTCTCTGTCTTTATGGCTAGTTGGTTCCTGGGATGATTTTACAGCCTTTGTTCTTTGCTCTAGGCCCAAAAAGCCCTCCTAACTAGCAAGCTGCGTGAGTCATGGACCTTGAATTTTAATTTTCTTTTAGTAGCAACAATTTCAGCAAGCATTGTCAATTTTCTGCTATTAAATGATTCTCGGGTAAAATTGAATGTGTACTACCTTTTATTTTTTATTTTATTTTATTTTTCTTTACCTGCATTTCTTTTTTTTTTAAATTTTTATTGGGTATTTTCCTCATTTACATTTCCAATGCTATCCCAAAAGTCCCCCATACCCTCCCCACCCCCGACTCCCCTACCCACCCACTCCCACTTCTTGGCCCTGGCGTTCCCCTGAACTGAGGCATATAAAGTTTGCACGACCAATGGGCCTCTCTTTCCACTGATGGCCGGCTAGGTTATGATACATATGCAGCTAGAGATATGAGCTCCAGGGGGTACTGGTTAGTTCATATGGGTTGCAGATCCCTTTAGCTCCTTGGATACTTTCTCTAGCTCCATCATTGGGGGCCCTGTGATCCATCCAATAGCTGACTGTGAGCATCTACTTCTGTGTTTGCTAGGCCCTGGCGTAGTCTCACAAGAGACAGCTATATCAGGGTCCTTTCAGCAAAATCTTGCTAGTGTATGCAATGGTGTCTGCGTTTGGCTGCTGATTATGGGATGGATCCCTGGATATGGTAGTCTCTAGATGGTCTGTCCTTTTGTCTCAGCTCCAAACTTTGTCTCTGTAACTCCTTCCATGGGTGTTTTATTCCCAATTCTAAGAAGGAGCAAAGTGTCCACACTTTGGTCTTCATTCTTCTTGAGTTTCATGTGCTTTGTATCTTGTATCTTGGGTATTCTAACTTTCTGGGCTAATATCCATTTATCAGTGAGTACATATAATGTGAGTTGTTTTGTGATTGGGTTACCTCAATCAGGATGATGCCCTCCAGGTCCATCCATTTGCCTAAAAATTTCATAAATTCATTCTTTTTAATAGCTGAGTAGTACTCCATTGTGTAAATGTACCACATTTTCTGTATCCATTCCCCTGTTGAGGGGCATCTGGGTTCTTTCCAGCTTCTGGCTATTATAAATAAGGATGCTATGAACATAGTGGAGCATGTGTCTTTCTTACCATTTGGAACATCTTCTGGATATATGCCCAGGAGAGGTATTGCGGGATCCTCCTGTAGTACTATGTCCAATTTTCTGAGGAGCCACCAGACTGATTTCCAGAGTGGTTGTCCAAGCTTACAATCCCACCAGAAATGGAGGAGTGTTCCTCTTTCTACACATCCTTGCCAGCATCTGCTATCACCTGAATTTTTGATCTTAGCCATACTGACTGGTGTGAGATGGAATCCCCGGGCTGTTTTGATTTGCATTTCCCTGATGATTAAGGATGTTGAACATTTTTTTCAGGTGCTTCTCAGCCATTCGGTATTCCTCAGGTGAGAATTCTTTATTTAGCTCTGAGCCCCATTTTTTAATGGGGTTATCTGATTTTCTGGAGTCCACCTTCTTCAGTTTTTTATAGATATTAGATATTAGTTCCCTATCTGATTTAGGATAGGTAAAGATCCTTTCCAGTCTGTTGGTGACCTTTTTGTCTTAGTGATGGTGTCCTTTGCCTTACAGAAGCTTTGCAATTTTATGAGGTCCCATTTGTGGATTCTCGATCTTACAGCACAAGCCATTGCTGTTCTATTCAGGAATTTTTCCCCTGTGCCCATATCTTCGAGGCTTTCCCCCACTTTCTCCTCTATAAGTTTCAGTGTCTCTGGTTTTATGTGAAGTTCCTTGATCCACTTAGATTTGAGCTTAGTACAAGGAGATAAGAGTGGATCAATTCGCATTCTTCTACATGATAACTGCCAGTTGTGCCAGCACCATTTGTTGAAAATGCTGTCTTTGTTCTACTGGATGCTTTTAGTTTCCTTGTCAAAGATCAAGTGAGCATAGGTGTGTGGGTTTATTTCTGGGTCTTCAATTCTATTCCACTGGTCTACTTGTCTGTTGCTATACCAGTACCATGCAGTTTTTTATCATTGCTCTGTAGTACAGCTTGAGGTCAGGCATGGTGATTCCACCAGAGGTTCTTTTATCCTTGAGAATTGTTTTTGCTATCCTAGGTTTTTTGTTATTCCAGATGAATTTGCAGATTGCTCTTTCTAATTCGTTGAAGAATTGAGTTAGAATTTTGATGGGGATTGCATTGAATCTGTATGTGGGAAGCCACATGTGCAGTTGCAGAGTGGCACTGACTACTGCTGGCCACCACGCATAAATTTGGACAAACAACCAATGGGTACATATGCAGTAAAGTTTTTTGCAAAGACACTGCCTGGCCCGGGCATGATAATGAGGCTTTGGGAGTATAACCAATCAGATGTGAGACATGCAAATGAGGTATGATAATGAGGCTCTGTGAGGTACAGAGAGAGAGAGAGTAGCCAATCAGATGAGGAACATGCAAATGAGGCGTAGTGCATAACCAATCCGGGTGTGAGACATGCCTCTCCTAGGCCTATATAAGCAGCATCAGTTCTGGGCTCGGGGTCTCTTCGCCTCTGCAATCAAGCTCTCCCAATAAATGTGTGCAGAAGGATCCTGTTGCAGCGTCATTACTGCTGGCCAGTCCGGCACACGCAAGAAGTGGTGCCGAAAACCCGGTACAAGAAACATCTTCAGGCACAAGCGAAGACCCCCTGCTACAGGGAGGATTCAGAACTGCATCACGGGGAAGGAGCAGTTAATAAAGGTTCCCGTAAAACAGACTGCTGAGAAGGATCTGGCATGGATTCAGAACTCTTCAGCTGGGGAACGGTGATAATGAAGTGTTCTTGCAAAACAGACTGCTGAGAAGGATCCGACTGCATGGATTCAGAACTCTTCAGCTGAGGAACGGTGGTACTGGTAAGTCTCCCAAATTGATCCCCAAGTTAAAGGGGGATATGTTTGTTAAGAAAAAGAAAAGGGAGGAAAAATAAAAGGAATCAGTGATAAAGAAAAGGAAATAGTGAAGGAAAGGAAAAGGGAAAGAAAAAAAAAAGGAAAGAGAAAAGGGAAAGAGAGAAGAGAAGGAAAGAAAGGATTGAGATGATAAGGTTCCCGGCTTTGGGACAAGTTAAGGTTCATGAGTTATGCTTTTTTTCTCCCATTGACCCTTTGTGGGTAGGTCTGATAGTTTTGGTCTTGTTTGTTCTGATATATGGACTTTGTTACTGTTTGAAACTGTGTGTAGAGGCAGTCAAGACAGGTCAGAAAATCCTTACAGAGCAACAAGAAAGTATGTTGGAAGAGGAGAAGGGCTTAAAAAGAAAAAGGAAAAAGAAAGGAGACACAGTGTTATCAGGTGGACCAGAAGAAGAAAGTATACAGCAAGCTTATGGCTTGCTTAATGAAACTTTAAAAAATAATGGCTTGATTATTGCACCAGAAAAAGTACAGCAGTCTAATGTTAGTCATTTTTTAGGAGCCACTATTACTTTACGATGTGTCACCCCACAAAAGATTAGTATAAGAAAAGATCATCTAAAGACATTAAATGATTTTTAAAATTATTAGGAGATATAAATTGGATTAGACCTTATTTAAGGATCCCTACTTCAGAATTAAAACCTTTATTTCAAATTTTAGAAGGAGGATCACATATTACCTCATTGAGACAATTAACACCTGAGGCTTCTGAAGTTCTTAGGAAGGTAGAAAAAGCGATCCAAGCAGCATAGTTAAATCATATAAATGAGCAAGAACCTTTGTGCCTATGCATATTATGCACCATCAATTTGCCAACTGCTGTGTTATGGCAAGATGGTCCTTTAGTATGGATACATCCACATATATCCCCTAATAAGACTATAGAGCATTATCCCACCATAGTAGCAAACATGGCACACAAAGGGATAAAAACCTCAATTACTCACTTTGGAAAAATGCCTGATAGCATAATTGTCCCTTATACTGTCGCACAAATGCAAATATTGTGTGCTACTATAGATGAATGGGCCATTCTTAGATGCAGTTATTCTGGTTTAATTGATAATCATTATCCTAAACATCCGTTATTACATTTTATGTTATTACATCCAGTAATATTTCCAAAGGTAACGGCTAATACCCCTATAAAGGGAGCCACTGATATTTATACAGATGGATCAAAAACAGGAATTGGAAGTTATGTAATCAATGAAAAGGCTGTAAGGTTGCAATTTACACCAGGAGCCCCTCAATTGGTAGAATGTTTGGTGGTTTTAGAAGTTTTTAAAAGATTTCCTATGCCAATAAATATTATCTCTGATTCTTTTTATGTAGTTAATGTGGTGCTAGCATTAGAGACTGCCGGAAATTTTAAGCAGTCTAGTCCAGTATCTGAAATTTTGATGAAAATACAAGATTATATTTTGATGTGTGAGCATCCCTTTTATATTCAGCATATTAGAGCACATACATCATTACCTGGACCTATGGTTAAGGGAAATGCAATTGCTAATTCAGCCACCAGAGACATGGTTTTCCTATCACAAAGTTCTATAGAAAGTGCTAAGAATTTTCATCAGCTTTATCATGTCCCTGCTTCTACATTACGACAAAAGTTTAAGCTCACACGAATAGAAGCCCGAAATATTGTCCTACAGTGTGGTAAATGTGTAGAATTTATTAATGCACCTTCCGTGGGTGTTAATCCTCGTGGATTGCGACCTCTAATGTTTGGCAAATGGACGTCACACATATCCCATCTTTTGGGAAATTACAATATGTACATGTATCCATCGATACCAGTTCTGGTGTCCTACATGCCTCTCCCTTGACAGGGGAAAAAGCAGTTCATGTCATATCTCACTGCTTAGAGGCTTGGGCTGCATGGGGCAAGCCCCTAGTGTTAAAGACAGATAATGGTCCTGCATATACTTCTTCTAAATTTAGCCAATTTTGCAAACAAAAGCAAGTGAAACATATTACTGGATTGCCCTATAATCCACAGGTCCAAGGCATCATTGAGAGAGCCCACCGCACTCTGAAACAATATCTGCAAAAACAGAAAGGAGGAATAGAGGCTATGACGCCAAAGATGGCTCTATCCCTTACAATATTTACTCTTAATTTTTTAAAATTGGATGATGCTGGAAAATCACCAGCTGAAAGGCATGGACAATGGCCTCAATCGCCCAATGAAATGGTCAAATGGAAAAATGTCCTCGATAATAAATGGTATGGCCCGGATCCTATCTTAATCAGATCCCGGGGAGCTATTTGTGTTTTTCCACAGGGTGAAGAAAATCCACTTTGGGTCCCGACGCGACTGACAAGGACCGTGAAAGAGCAAGATGAACCCCAAGATGTTCCTCCTGCTCCTGATAATTGAGACCGGGATAAGTATACCTTTGTGGGCCATAGTAAGATCATGGCCAGTACCTTTACCGGTACATTCCAATTCTTCTACCTAGCCTTTGTTTTTTGCAAAGGAATGTTTTTTGGATGTGCCTTATGCACGACAAACTCCTCAAGAGCCATGGGTGTATAAGAATACTAGTTTTCATTTAAATTATACATAATGCTTTGTGCATAATGTAGATGAACCTTTTACACCCTGTATATTTTTTAAGAAAAAGATTATCTCTAATTGGGCAGATCAAATTAATACTGCTGACACTATAAGTCAGATAGCAGAAAAAACGTCTGAGGCATTGCTTACCCTGCAAAGGGTGGATTCTCATATCACCTCAGGGTTGATGTTAGTGAATCAGAGTGGATATTTTACAACATGACATGGAACAGATGATGGATGTCATACAAATGAGTTGTGTGACATCCACTTTGCATGTGTGCATCACTCCCAATAGGTACATTAATAATTCTTTTATTAAAAGTACAGACCTATCGAATTACCTGAAGGGGAACTGGTCTCAGGAGCTGGAAAGGTTGCAGATGAGGCTGCAGATACAGATCCTGAACCTTAATGGGACCAGAGTGGAACCAGTGACCCTCGGAGACTTTACTTCTTGGCTTACCTCTGCTTTTTCTTACGTTAAGGAATGGGTGGGAGTGATTTTGTTTGGTGCTGCCATATGCTGTGGACTGGTGTTCATGCTCTGGTTGGTATGCAAATTCAGAACCCAACAAAAACGTGACAAGGTGATTATAACTCAGGCACGTTTAGCTATTGAAAACGGCTCCTCCCCTGAAATTTGGTTATCTATGCTCAAGAATTAGTCAGCATCTGAGTTCTCTGCTCTTGCACTCCACAGCACTGAGATGAGAGAGACTCAACGATCATTGATCAGCCCTTGCACATCACTGAGGTTTCCTCATTGCAAGCAATAGGGTGATCATGATTTCCCCACTAACTCATTTTTTGGCTGGCCTCTTTTGCAGAGTTTGCCCTAGGTCATTTAGCAGTTACTGTCACACAGCACTGCGGTATCCAGAGACGGGCAACTTTCCTCGTGCACAGTCCAACCTAAGACACAGGGCCCAGTGGCGATAGGGTTACCCTATGACGGGTAAGGATGTGACATTAGAGGAACGACCTAAAACAGGAGCCATGGCGGATGGACATAATTGCACAGGCCTAGTCCAGCCTCATTTTATTAAAACAAAAAGGGGGATATGTGGGAAGCCACATGTGCAGTTGCAGAGTGGCACTGACTACTGCTGGCCACCACGCATAAATTTGGACAAACAACCAATGTGTACATATGCAGTAAAGTTTTTTGCAAAGACACTGCCTTGCCCGGGCATGATAATGAGGCTTTGGGAGTATAACCAATCAGATGTGAGACATGCAAATGAGGTATGATAATGAGGCTCTGTGAGGTACAGAGAGAGAGTAGTCAATCAGATGAGGAACATGCAAATGAGGCGTAGTGCATAACCAATCCGGGTGTGAGACACGCCTCTCCTAGGCCTATATAAGCAGCACCAGTTCTGGGCTCGGGGTCTCTTCGCCTCTGCAATCAAGCTCTCCCAATAAACGTGTGCAGAAGGATCCTGTTGCAGCGTCGTTACTGCTGGCCAGTCCAGCGCGCGCAAGAGGTGGGGATTGCATTGAATCTGTAGATTGCTTTTGGCAAGATAGTCATTTTTACAATGTTGATTCTGCCAATCCATGAGCATGGGAGATCTTTCCATCTTCTGAGTTCTTCTTTAATTTCTTTCTTCAGAGACTTGAAGTTCTTATCATACAGTACTTTCATTTCCTTATTTAGAATCACGCCAAGGTATTTTATATTATTTGTGACTATTGAGAAGGGTGTTGTTTCTCTAATTTCTTTCTCAGCCTGTTTATTCTTTGTGTAGAGAAAGGCCATTGACTTGTTTGAGTTAATTTTATATCCAGCCACTTCACCGAAGCTGTTTATCAGGTTTAGGAGTTCTCTGGTGGAATTTTTAGGGTCACTTATATATACTATCATATCATCTGCAAAACGTAATATTTTGACTTCTTCCTTTCCAATTTGTATCCCCTTGATCTCCTTTTGTTGTCTAATTGCTCTGGCTAGGACTTCAAGTACAATGTTGAATAGGTAGGGAGAAAGTGGGCAGCCTTGTCTAGTACCTGATTTTAGTGGGATTGCTTCCAGCTTCTCACCAATTACTTTGATGTTGGCTACTGGTTTGCTGTAGATTGCTTTTATCATGTTTAGGTATGGGCCTTGAATTCCTAATCTTTCCAAGACTTATATTATGAATGGGTGTTGGATTTTGTCAAATGCTTTTTATGCATCTAAGGAGATGATTATGTGGTTTTTGTCTTGGAGTTTGTTTATATAATGGAGTAAATTGATGGGTTTCTGTATATTAAACAATCCCTGCATCCCTGGAATAAAACCTACTTATTCAGGATGGATGATAGTTTTAATGTGTTCTTGGATTTGGTTAGTGAGAATTTTGTTCTCATCTAAACCTATTAGATATCCTTAGGTTTGGTTTTCTCATTGTGTTCTGGATTTCCTGGATTTTTTGAATTAGGATCTTTTTGCATTTTGCATTTTTTTGATTGTTGTGCCCATGTTCTCTATGGAATCTTCTGCACCTGAGATTCTCTCTTCCATCTCTTGTATTTTGTTGCTGATGCTTGCGTCTATGGTTCCAGATTTCTTTTCTAGGGTTTCTATCTCTAGCGTTTCCTCATTTTGGGTTTTCTTTATTGTTTCTACTTTGCTTTTTAGGTCTAGTATGGTTTTGTTCATTTCCATCACCTGTTTGGATGTCCTTTCCTGTTTTCCTTTAATGACTTCTACCTGTTTTGTTGTGTTTTTGTGTTTTTTTACGGACTTGTAACTCTTTAGCAGTGTTCTCCTGTATTTCTTTAAGTGAGTTATTAAAGTCCTTCTTGATGTCCTCTACCATCATCATGAGATATGCTTTTAAATCCAGGTCTAGCTTTCAGGTGTGTTGGCGTACTCAGGACTGGGGTGAGGTGGGAGTGCTGCGTTCTGATGATGGTGAGTGGTCTTTGCTTCTGTTAGTAAGATTCTTACGTTTGCCTCTCACCATCTGGTAATCTCTGGAGTCAGTTTTTATAGTTGTCTCTGGTTAGAGCTTGTTCCTCTTGTGAGTCTGTTACCCTCTATCAGCAGACCTGGGAGACTAGCTCTCTCCTGAGTTTCAGTGGTCAGAGAACTCTCTGCAGGCAAGCTCTCCTCTTGCAGGGAAGGTTCCCAGATATCTGGCATTCGAACCTGCCTCCTGGCAGAAGTTGTGTTCCACTCACCAGAGGTCCTAAGATCCCGTGGGTGAGTGCTCTGGGGACCTTGGGGCTGTCTGCAGACTCCGCACCCAAGGTGACCCGGTGTTGGGGCTGACTGGAAGGGACTTGTCCCTTTAATTTTTTTATGTTTGGATTGCACTGATATTAAAAATTCAATTGGCTGTCCTTAAAACCCCCAGTGGTTTATATACAATCTTTCCAGAAGGATCTAGCTACCTATTTGACTTAAAGTGTTCCCTTATTATACAGAATAAAGTAAATATCAATATAACCTAATTAATATTAAATTTATAATTATCTTAATATTTATTATTTATTTGTCTTGAAATTTTAAGTAAGCTAGTAATATTTACAGTTTCAAAGTTTGGTTTCCTTTACATTTTCTGCACAGACCATGAACTTCAGTTTCCTATCTAAGTTTCCATAATTACACTATTTATAGTAAATGTATTTGTTGCAAGGTTTTATGTTACCCTTATGGAGGCAGAACTCTATAGTATAAATTCTTGCTTTAATTTACTATGGAGACTAGACAATAAAGATGTGCTGTGATTTGGGGCTTTCTGAAATACTTTTACTTTTCTTTCTACTGGTGGCTATATTTTCTTTTGACGATACATAATTTAAGAAAAATATTTTACTGGAGCATAAGGAATGTTGACAAACTGATCCATGCTTAATTTGGATAATATGAATTATATTTTGTTCATTTTTAGTACTTGTTTGCTTGTATTCTAGTAGAAACCTATTGCACAAGGATGGAAGAGATATATGTGTGTGTATACATCATTTTTTCTGGGTACTTTCTCAGTGTATAAAAGAATATGATCCTTGGAGTTTGTCAATAGTCTATATTGTACAACAACAACCTTTTTTTTTCTAAATAGATATACCAATTTCTTTTCTCTTGAAAATTCTATTAACAAGATATCAGAAAAATTGGGAATTAAGTGGGAAGTCTTTTTAAAATCCTCTAAGTCACTCTGCCTACACGCCCATGGCTGTATGTGAACAGTGGGAGGAGGATTGCTTCTCAGTCTGCGGCAGCTGTGCAATCACCTCTCCTAGGAATATGTTAGTGCCAGCCTCCCTCACGGTGCTTTCTTTTTTCTGCCTCTGAGTGGGAAGTTTCTGATAGAGGGAATTAGGTTGATTTCTCCCCCTGTCATTCCTAAGTAACCTAGCAGGTACATTTTCACACAGTTTTAACTGAGGCACCTATGAGCACCTGCTGACTGGGCTCAGATCAGGCCTTTCTGTCTTGAAATGTCAATCTGAACACCAGACTGAGAAACACTAGAGTGTTCTGAAATGAGAAACAAGAGGCAAGCAGGCAACCATATTTAACATGTTAAAAGTCAGCACTATAGCCGAAAGAACAACGTCTTTTGCAAAGTGAGCCATCTCTCTGCCATATCACAGCAGCGCTATTATTCCTGAATGTATTGAGGAATAAATAAATACTACAAATAGTTACTATGAGCAGTTATATCTTTTTTTTTTAATTTTTAATATTTTTTTATTACGTATTTTCCTCAATTACATCTCCAATGCTATCCCAAAAGCCTCCCCCCCCCCACTTCCCTACCCACCCATTCCCATTTTTTTGGCCCTGGCGTTCTTCTGTACTGGAGCATATAAAGTTTGTGTGTCCAATGGGCCTCTTTCCAGTGATGGCCAACTAGGCTATCTTTTGATACATATGCAGCTAGATTCAAGAGCTCCGGGGTACTGGTTAGTTCATAATGTTGTTCCACCTATAGGGTTGCAGATCCCTTTAGCTCCTTGGGTACTTTCTCTAGCTCCTCCATTGGGAGTCCTGTGATCCATCCACTTCTGTGTTTGCTAGGCCCCGGCATAGTCTCACATGAGACAGCTATATCTGGGTCCTTTCAGCAAAATCTTGCTAGTGTATGCAATGGTGTTAGCATTTGGAGACTGATTATGGGATGGATCCCTGGATATGACAGTCTCTAGATGGTCCATCCTTTCATCACAGCTCCAAACTTTGTCTCTGTAACTCCTTCCATGGGTGTTTTGTTCCCAGTTCTAAGAAGGGGCACAGTGTCCACACTTTGGTCTTCATTCTTCTTGAGTTTCATGCGTTTAGCAAATTGTATCTTATATCTTGGGTATCCTAAGTTTTGGGCTAATATCCACTTATTAGTGAGTACATATTGTGTGAGTTCCTTTGTGATTGTGTTACCTCACTCAGGATGATGCCCTCCAGGTCCATCCATTTGCCTAGGAATTTCAGGTATCTTAACAGGGCTGCAGTTATGTTTATTATGAGTTTAAGTAGTAATATCTTTAGAGAATTAAAAATATGAATGCATGGTATTGAAAACTTTTTTGTGCTTGTCTGTCTGTAGGTTATGAATGAGTTATATAATGTTAGATAATGAGAAAAATAGTGTGTTTTCCTGGCCCATAGTAGGTAACTTGAGACATGGATTTCAGAGGAGGAGGATGAACAGTGCTTCAGAGAAGGCTTGATGGGACACCCGACTTCCAAAGGCTGTGCTGTGATTACCTGGATGGATTTGGAGACCTTTTAGGTAAAATTTTATGTATTTCTGTTTTACCTTTTCTCCTCTTTTCTTGTGTTTTATGTTTAAATTGTACCAGCATTGGTAAATCTATATGAACATAAGAGTGGTAAATCTTTGTGAACATAAAATATGATTTAAATTCTATTTTTCTTATGTTAAGTTATTAAAAAAATTTCAGTTACAGCCTAGAAGTCTGGGCTGGAGACATGGCATAGCAATTATGAGTACTGGCTGTTCTTCCAGCACTCACAACTGTATGTTACTCCTGTTCCAGGGAATCTAAAATTCTGTTGTAGCTTTCAAGAGCATCAGGCACAGCCAGGCGTGGTGGTGCACACCTTCAATTCTAGCACTTGGGAGGCAGAAGCAGGCACACATTCATGCAAAAGACTTATAAACATACATTTTAAAAAGATATAATTTTCTTAAGAGATAAATTGAAATGTTATTTGAGTGAAAATTCTCAGTTGGATATTTGTTGTATGTACCCAGTAGTTCTGGCAGGTGCATCCCAATTGTTCATAGAATGAAAAATTTAAAAAAGGGCAGTCATAGACTTAAAATACAATAAAATAAGTAGAATCAAATCATATGACCTTGGTTTAGTAATAGTTTTATAAAATTACATTCAGTTCAAAGCAAACAAAGCATTTAAACTAAGTGTAATTTCATAAAACTATTGCTATAAAAAGTAATAGTTCCTTACTGCTCTGGGTGAATTATAAAATCATATATTGGCAGTGTGGCAACATCACTTCTGATAGCAAACAGGAATGCCAATATTTCTGAACCTGTAAGATTTTGCGTTAGTTGAAATATCTAAAGTTGTTTTTGATATTCTTTATGCTATTATAACTATAGTTTTTATTGTAATTTTAAATATCTAATGTCCCATAATGCCATCCAAAGATTTGGTAAGTTGTGGTTTTAGGCATACCAGTGATTTCAGAAGACATTTGGTCAATTGCGACATAACCACGAAGCTACAGGCAGTTAGTATTTGGTTTTTGTCAGAGTGACCTCTGGTTTTCCTTTGAGTACATCCTCTGTACTCAAAGACCATTACACATGTCACCTTACCTCTTGATTATTTCTATGGTGAGATGGTAAGAGTTTTGATTAAGAAAATCTACAGGCAGACATTTTTTTCAAACTGAGACTGTTAAATACTTAGCACAATTAAACTATATAGGGGAGTTAATAAAATGTGCTGTTAATGCTTAAACATGAGATTGGAGTGGAGATGAAAGAATCTTAAAACATATAAAGACCATGCACCTAAAATGCCCCCTGGGACCCCAGCTTACAGTGTGGCCGCTTTTCTTGTACTTACTCGTTTCAGTTCTAGTAGGGTGGAAAAGAAGTTCATATCTTAGTCATAGTGTCCTGAGCTTCAATATTGTCTGTCTCATTATGTCCTAACCCTCTGAAATTTTATATCCTGCAATTTCATAATTTAAGTAGGCTGTATTTTCCACATTTGCTATACTCCACAGTGGATATGGGGAGATAGAAAGCTAGTGGCTATAATGTACATGCAAGAAACACAATATGAATTAGGGAATTCTGTTAATATAATCCACCTTAGAGCTATAGTTGTCTTAGAAATATTGACTTAAATCTGGGGAGGTCTCAGTGAGGCCACATTTTGTTTCTACTCATAGGTAGATAGATGGCAAGCTGCTTTTGAACAAAGAAATATTTATTCATAAGTATTCTCCAAGGTAGGAAAAGCAACTTTAGCTTGATGTTTTGGGGGGGATGTTTCTTTGGAAGAAGCTGATTTGGGGTTTAAAACTCCTACATTTATAGGGTCACATCATTTGTTAGTTGTTATACGATTTCAACAACTTTTCTGCTGACATGTCCTGATGGTAAAACTTGATTTTTTTCTTTAGTCTTTAAATACACCTTTAAGTTGAATTTGGGAGATAAAAATGAATCAATCTGGTTCTGTTCAGTCTAGTGAACTGACTAGCAATAATTAGCAAAATAATTACGTTAAATACCAGCTGAGATGGGCCAATGCCTATGCCAATGTTACTGGTGAGTCTCCTCAGTTATGGAAACACTGAAGATCATTCATATGCACTAATAAGAGATTGTTCTCATCTGAGCTAAATGTATTAAAACAAAGTATTTCTTTTACAGGAGAATTTTGGTTAGGATTGAAAATTATTTTTTACATAGTAAACCAGGAAGATTCTGGTTTTATGCTTCATGTGGCCCTGGAATCTAAAGATGGCACACTTGGTTATGCTTCACAGGATAATTTTTAGCTAGAGGATGAAACAAAAATTTTAAAAATACACTTATGATGATATTCAGGAAATGTTGATAAGTTTTAATCATTTTAATTAAAAATGATAGAAAAGACCAGTATTACATAAAGATAGAAGTAGTGTAAGAAATACATGGATTACATACAGTTGATGACAATAGATTACAGAATAATATATGAGTCAGAAAGTCTGTTGTGGACACTGTTTGCTTAGTGACCTTGAAGAGTTTTATGTCCTTTGAAGAGGTTGACTGGTACTCTTGTGGCCCTGTGGATGGAGACCCTGGGGGCAGGGTGGGTAAGTAGCATTTCTAGTTCATGTTCAGGGGGTCCGAGTTCACTATCAAACTTTCCAACTTTGACAGTGAAATGTCTGGCCTGTGACCTCCAGTAGATCACACCTCTTCTACTCAACCCTAGTCCACAGCAACACTGACATGAGTTCTTTTCACTCCCTCTTGATGCATTCATGCATGTCCACAGTTTTAACTCACTAGAATGTCAGAATACTTGGTGATACAATTGTGTTTTGCTGCTGAACTTTTAAAGACACTTGGGTTCATCTTCCTGTTGCTCCTTGTTGTATACTTGTTGGTTATCTACATTAGTGCTAGAAATTCACAATGAATGCTATATATCCCTTCACTATCAACTGGTTATGGTACAGAGGAAAACATAAATGACATTGAAAACACAGAAGACTGATGGATCTTTAGATTTAAAGAGAATGCAAGAGTGATTGCAACCAGGAGATTTGATTGCAATAGGAGGAAGGGCAGGTTTCAAAATGAGGCTAACGGTAAAGCTTGAAAATGGACATTTCTTCAGAATCTCAGCCAGTTACTTCAGACCAGAAGGACAGTCTGGCATCCTGAGAACTGCAGACTTGGTATAGGAAGAAAGAATGGGCTTTTGGCAAGTGAATATTGGCAAATGGGGCAGCTTGTGTCACAGCATAGAAGAGGAGATGACAGGCAGGGGGCTGCGTGGTATGGCTGGAGTCCATGACATATTAGGGAGCTTGGCCTTGAAACATTAGGAAAAAATTAAAATTCAAGTATTGATAAATATGCAAAAGCTTAAAGGGTTAAATATAAGTTTTTGTGTGTGTTTTACCTCCAAAACCACAAAGAATTGCCTCAACATGGAGCATGCCATATCAGAAAGCTTCTGTGGAGTTTTCCAAAAGATGACTATGCTTTTGTTAGAGGATGCTTTATCTTTATTATCATGCTCTTACATTTCCCATAGTCATTAATTAGCTTTCAATTGTTGATCACATGATACAGTTAAATTAAGGATAGGAAAAGGTACAGTGTAAGGTAGATATAGGATAAAATGTGACCAGACACAAATTTGGCATTGAGCTTGGGGAAAATATAAATATGAATTTGAACATTTGAGCAAGACCATTATTTCATAAGAAGTTGGAAAGGGCTAGGGAGATTATTCGGTCATCAAGTATCCACTACACAAGAACCTAAGTTCAAATTCCTAGAGCTTATGGGGAAAATTGGGTATCACAGCACAAACCTGTAAGCCCAGCCTTGGAACATGGGGCACAGGCATGGAGACAGATAGATTCTTGTTCCAGCTGGCCTAGCCTATTGAGTCAAAAGTAAAAGTGGACAGTGATCAAGAAAAGAGACCTTAGGTACATGCATGTGTGTGTATGTGCGTGTGTGCACGTGCATGAGTGTGTGTGTACACACACAGTACAAATATTCCTGATAGTAAAGCTTGACAGAAATTTCTGTGGCTTTGTCATTGGGGTGACTAGAATTTTTAACAGCAACAACTTACAAAAGCAAAGAATTATTTTGGCTGACAGCTTCAGAGCTATGAGTCCCTCAAGGCAGGGAGGTTGTGATAGAGGAGAGCAGTTTACATCATTTTGATGGCTAAATAAAGAAGGGGAATACAAGGAGGGGCAGAGGCAAGACAGCTCCAAAGTCATGTGCCAGTGACCTACTTCCACCTGTACCTCCTCATTATCATTTCACTGTCTCTCAGTAATGTCTCTGTATGATGGCTCCACCAAAGGAACCACCCACTCATGAGGTCAGAGCCCTCAGGATGTGACTCTCCAGAAGTGCTACCCCAGGCCCACCTAGAAGTGTGCTTCATTAATCATCTACCTAAATATAATGAAGGTCAGTTGTCAGTCACAGTGTTAAGTTCTGAGAGCCACACTCATAGTAAATATGCTGGGTAAGTTCTAATGACTTTTTCCAGGAACAATGTGTGTGTGTGTGTGTGTGTGTGTGTGTATTTAAAAAGAGTGATTAAGTATAATACATTGAGAAGTCATCTGGTGTAGACTCTCCTGACGTTGATGTTGGCAATGGAGACTATTCATGGTCATAGAATTTAGCATTGCTCCCTAGTTGAATTACAGATTTAAAAAAATGCATTGTTTTACTTATTTTGTGCATGTGTATGTGTACAGACATATACTTCCCACAGTGCATGCATTTAGCTCAGAGGACAACTTGGGGACTCGTTTTTCTCCTTTCTTTATGTTTGTTCTGGAGATTGAATTCAGGTTAAAAGGCTTGGTAGCAAGTGTCTTTCTCTGTTGAGCCATTTCTCCAGCTGCTTGGGTGAACTTCCGGAAGGTATTGCACAGCATGGATGCTGAAAATTATATTGCCTTTGCAGATATGCATATTTCAGTGTGTGTTTTGTGTGCCATAATGTGCAGAGTCAGAGACTTCACTAACCAGTCGAGCTGTGTTTCAGATAGATCACACTAATGGAACTCTTTAGGCTCCCCAAAGTAATTATGTAAAGAGATCTCAAACATTCAGAAGTACATGACAAAATGCAGGACTTAGCTTCCTAGATACTTTACATAACTTCTCTTTTAGCTGATTTTTCAAGATATTAGTAAAAAATCCTCATGCAGGTAGAATATAGGTATGAGTCCACTAAGGCTCTTTTTTGAGTAAAATACAACTCCTGAGCCTGTAGTTTAGTTATTAGCTGGAATGTCTTTGCCAGGAAACTTAATCCTTGAAGGGATCTGGTGAACATCAGGCATGCTATTCATACAGTTGTCCAGTGTAAGCTCTTTGAAAATGAATAGTTGACACAGTATGTGAAGAACAACGATGAAAAGCACATAAGACAGGAACACTCTACCCCCTAAAGCAAAGTGTACCATGTTGCAAATACAGATGTAGTATTCTTAGGGGTACATGGTTTATTTTCAGCTATAATTGTCTTTCTAAATTGAAAGCCTGCTGTGGGGGGAGAACAGAAGGCTCAGTGGTTAAGAGTATTTACCACTGTTCCAGGAGACTAGGTTCAATGCTCAGAACTCACATGGGGTTTCTCAAATGTCTATTATTCTAGTTTCAGGGAATCTATCATACACTGTACCCTCTATGAGCACTCCATGTATTTGGTACACAGACAAACATGCAGGCCAAGCAACTACATACATAAAAAAAGTAAAAACATTAAAAACCTACTGTGTAACAAAAAGAAAACATATGGTGTGTAAGTTGTTTTCTTTTTTAAAAAATTATCAGTTAACATGCAGATCACTTTCAAGTATGACAGGCATATGTACCATAATCTGATTTTGTGTGTATAGCCAAACTTCCATATTGGTTGGTCTGTTTATTTAAAGATACTGAAAGATAAAGAAGTCTCAAGGTTTCAGCACATTGTGTGAGATTGAAATCTGTTTCTAGATATAGTATTTCTATATAACTATATAGTAATTGTTGCTTAAAATCATAAAAAGTTTTCTGAATTCATTATTTGAAAATAATTCATTTTATGTAGGTGATGAATTCTGGGGCTTCAGAGAAGATGATAATCAGAATTCAATGCCTTTCAGCACCTCAGATGTTGATAACAATGTGTGCCACCTTGCTTGCCTGGTCGATCGTCAGTCAGTGAAGAGCTGTAGTCACTTGCATAAAGATACTGGCTGGTGGTTCAACCAACGTGGTCTCACAAACAGAAATGGCATTCATTGCAGTCCTGGCAAACTTGGTGCAACTGGAATTCAGTGGGGCACATGGATCAAAAACAGCTCAGTTGTCCAGATTAAATCTCAATGAAAATCAGAGGAACTTACAACCCAAATTTTAAATAATTTTATTTTAAATTGTAGTGCAATTTCTGTAGTTATTTTTGAAAACATGTAAAAATTTTTACATAATTCTTTTTTAAGCTAGCGTTTAATATTTTAGCCAGAAGATGGGTATAGATGGCATGTTAGTGTTATGGTTTAATTAATAAACTTCAGTTTTGTAGCATTTTATAAAAGCAATCATGGCATATCATGGTATATTTCCTATTTGATTATACTAACATCACGTAATTGTTTGCAAGGTGCATAAGTGTTTTAAAAGGAACTTGCCTTCTCTTTTGAGCATATAAATTATAGTAAGTTGTTAGGAAAACTGAGAAGAGAATCTTAAATACTTCTATATCCCTATGCTTGTTTGTGTAATTTACAGTTAACTTCTGCTGAAGACAGTTACAAGGAGAAACTTATTAACACCACAAGGTTAAAATTTTTACCAAGTGCGGGCTCTCTGCCAGCAGGTCTAGGCTGAGAGGAGAGAACCCAGTCTCTCTGGGGCTGAAGTGGGATGGTGAGTGTTGCAACTCAGATCTCCTGCCATCCAGAGAATAACCACCCAGAGCAAAGCCCAGAGTCTGTACAAGCAGGAACTCTGTTTAATTGTATCAATCCTTTTGTTTATAAAGAGCTGAGAGAGGAGGTGTTTTGTTTTTGTTTGTTTGTTTGTTTTTCTGAGTTGAGGTGACATAGGGGGAGGGGAAGGGTATTGGGTGACTGACCCAACAAAGTTATTCTACATCAGCAGTAACTAGGCAAAGGCAGGCTCAAGCAGGTCCTGCTGAGTCACTCCAGTACTGAGACAGTTTTGGGTTTGTCCTCAAAGCCCAGACCAGGGCCAAAATGGGGTCCAACAACCAAGTGATACCACAATATTTTAAAACTAGTAAGAATTTGCTGCTAAAATAACTTATTATTCATATTTTATCATGAACAATAATTTTGCTTTTATTTGTAGTATATTTTATATACATATATCCTGATCAGTTACATTCTAAAACACTTGTATTTTAAATCCTTTTAATATAATTTTATTTTTTTAATGAATGCTTTCTGTCATTTTTAATTTTTTTAAAAAAAATTACTTAGTAGATCATCCATGCCTAGAACTACTATATGGCCCATGGTGTCTTAGAACTAACTCACCATACAGCTCAGGCTGGCCTGGAACTTGTGGGCAATCTTGCTTCAACTTCTTGAGTGCTAGGATTATAGGTATGAACGATCACATTTGGATCTTGGCTCTTTTTAAACTAAGTACATGAACTGTAAGTGAGGTACCCAGAGAACATGATGAGGTAGTGGTCTAGACATTCTTGGGGGAAGTCTCATTTCTTCATGTATTCTAAGTTAAGAGGATTTGATGGTAAAGATACTGTGAAGAAGACAGCAGGGAATATTCTGGACCAGGCATCAGTTAGTGATGAGTGAGGTATAGGAAAAGTAGAAAAGGGCAAACTATTCTTCTCATTTGATATAACACAGTTCAAGAACTTCCTTATAAAATAGGCACATGTCAAGAGTAGCAGCTAACCTAATACATCTAATCAGTAAACAGAATTGGGTCATTTGTTATTGCAAAATTTACACCTGTTTTACCTAATATTTGCACAGAAGCTGAGAAATGAGATCATCCATACTTTGTAATATATATTGATGCAACCTTGCTAAAGGAGTAGTCAGAGGAAATAGCTTATCTTGATTTTATGTATCACATCTATATAAATGGTTATGAATATCTAATCAGAGATGACATTTAGTGTGTGCTAGGTATCCAACATGACATATTCATGCAAGATTTCAGTTCTTAGAAAAGTACTATGAAATTAGGGTGATCAAGGCAGTTGAACTATGTATAGACACTGCAATATCATTTATGTTAGTGATCTGGAATTCAAGCACAGATTTCACCTCCTTGTCCTTTCCACTGAAACTCTTGTGAGGTGGGCGATGCAAATGCTCACATATGTCAAGTACTGTTCTAATCTGCTTCCCACTATGCTGAGTTATCATTCATTGAATGTTCTGTGTAAAGAATAAATTGATCCTTAAGTCCATTATGAAACAACTTTTTATAAAAACATGTTAATTTTTTTGTTAGATATTTTCTTCATTTACATTTCAAATGCTATTCCTTTTCCTAGTGTCCTCTCCAAAAGTCCCCTTATACCCTCCTCCCACCCTGCTCCCCAACCCACCCACTCCTGCTTCCCGGCCCTGGCATTTCCCTGTACTGGAACAACTTTTAAATGATGTTGTGAAGGAAGAGTTTAGAAAGGCATGTGATTGCTGCAGACAGACCTCACTTGGGTCCTTGATCCACAGGCGAAACATGGGTTCCGGTGGTTATAGGTGAGCAAAGAGTTGGCGCGGAGGGGAGTGACAAACAGATACGGACACAAGGGAGTGTGTATATCTCAATGCCATTTGTCTCAAAGCAAGCGCCAGTCTTATAAGTGACTTTTACACAAAACAGAGGAATGCACACAAAAAGCTAACAGGAACCAACTGGGATAAAAATCAATGTTAACAACTGGGATCAAAAGCAGCCCCACCTAAGGTCAGCTTAATCTTAGAAGCCATTGGCAAGGGCTTTACACCCTTGCCATAGTTCTAATTAGTCTACCTTCCCCCTAGGCCATTGTAAATTCCTGTGTATGGGAGTGGCTCAGCTATCTATAGTCTATCTAAGCATTTACTTCTTAGACCACAACCTTCCTTCTTCCTAGATCATGGTAAATTCTTGCATATGGGAGTAACTTGGCTATTCTTTTAAGTATCTGTAGGGACTCTCCATTTGTTAGAAGAACTCACCAACTTTCTTCTAATATGCAATGTAGTCTGCCATACCTGACTGTAATGAAGATTCTAAGTATACTTTGCTAAGCTTGCCCTGAGATTTCTAATTCTATGTAGTAGATAGTAATACCTGATTTCTTTCACTATCTCTCTTACTAGAGGCAATTCTGAATGTCACTGAATAGGCAGCATTCTTACTGAATTCCAAGCCCAGGGTCAGCTCAAGGATTACCCAGGGCATTGGTGAAGGCCAAGAAGCAAAGTTCAATTTTGCTTAGGTATTTGGCAAGTCATTGCTTGGAGACACCTGTAATAAAACAATACTGAGGTAAAGCACACAGATTCATTCACAAGGACATTATTGAAGAATTCATTATACAGGATGCCATGGTTCCAGGAGACTAAATTTCTGTGAACTTTTCGCCTTGGGACTATGTCCAGGTTTCTAAACCTGTCACGTGAGTCACTACTGGAGTAGATGTAGCATTTCCCCCTTTTTTATTTTTTAGACGAAGTTCCAGAATGTCCCGCCTTGTCATAGCTACAGATCTCAGGAGAACTCTAAAAATGAGTGGAAACACAACAATTACTAATAAAATAATGCCAATAATAATAGCAAGCAAGATTATATATTGAATCCAATCCAAGGGATTCAATGCAGTTAGGTTATTCTTTAAATCTCTGGCCAATTCATCAATGTTCCAAGTATCCAAATGCCTTCTGCTAATATCTGAGATTTCTGCCTTTAACTGCTCCATGTTATGAGAAATATCAGTATCTCTCCATTCTCCCTGAAAATGAGCTTTAGTTGTTTCCCAATCAATGGTTGTATTATAAGGTAATGGCGTGACACAAATATATTGAAATGAAGCATGACATTTAGTAGCTAACTTAACCTTAATATTTGCTATATCCTATCCCATTGTTAAAACTACTTCTAAATCATTAACCTTTGCCTCTAATTTCTTATTTATAATATGTAGCTCTGACAAAGCTATGGGAATATTCCTATGCATCTCATTAACAAAATAAGCAGTTTGTAGCAGCTGAACTAATGCTGTGGTAGATAATGCAAAAGAATATAAAATTGCAATTAAAGCACTAATCCCTAAAATCAGAGCTGCACCAAATCTCTTAGGTCAAATAAGCTCATTTAACTTTTCAAAGTTTGCATTCCCGAATTCTCAAACCAAGGATCATTTCCTAAGTCTACAGGCAGTAAAACATAAGCAGGTCTCTTTAACAAAATCATTAACAACAGATCCCTTATCTAAATTAGGATCTACACAATTAGTTAATTGACAAGAATTACAATGAGTGTGAAAATACTTGTAAGATTGGTGATCTTAACTCTTATCAAAATTACCCAATAGCACAGCATATGGGTAAGGAACACAAGCTTTCACCGCTATAGGGGAGTCGGCCTGAGCTTTGGGTTTCTTGGGTGCACGCCTTTAATCCCAGCATTTGGGAGGCAGAGGCAGGCAGATTTCTGAGTTCGAGACCAGCCTGGTCTACAGAGTGAGTTCCAGTACATCCAGGGCTACACAGAGAAACCCTGTCTCCAAAAAACCAACCAACCAAAACCAAAACCAAAACTAAAACCAAAACCAAAACCACCAAAACCAAAACGAAAACCAAAACGAAAACGAAAACGAAAACCAACACCAACACCAACACCAAAACACCAAAACCAAAACCAAAAAACAACCCAAAAATCAAATTAGCAGCAGCAGCAGCAGCAAAGTCTAAACAAATCTGGTTGAAGAACAGTAGTATTCTTGTTTGTTCTCTGTGTCAGTCCCTCTGCCTCATGAGTCAGCTTCTTTAGTTGTTTCTAAGTTGGCATCAGAGCATCTCTCATTATTGTAGTCTGTGGCAGAGATAGGGAGAGTCTCTTCATTATGCTTCCAAATGTCTGCTCTCCCTGTTTTTTCTTTTTGTGTGTGTGTCCAATATAGCTTGCCTGTACCATTGTCAGGGAACTCAGCAACTCACAGGTCAGCCTGTCACAGGAATCATTCTGGAAGCTAGCATGCTCCTGCAGCATGCTGTGGAAGAAACACAAACATGTCCTCTTCCCCATATTAAGTATCTGAATAGGTACCATGCCATGTGCCAGTATGTAGATCCTTTCACTTTACCTAAGCATAAGCATGCCTGGTTGTAGAATACCAAAAGGCACTCACTCAGCAAGGAGGTTTTTGGCATCTAAATTTTAGCGTCATAATAGGATATTAAAACTTTACTTGGAGATGAAGAAATATGATTCTATATTAATGTTCTCTTTGCCAAAGAATTGTTGTGTGCACATTGAGTAACAATAACTAGAATATGCAGCTAATATTTGATTACCACTGATTATAATTGATAACAATTTATCACAGAAGTTTCATCGACTTTCTGTAAAGTCTTTTGTTTCTCACCAGTGAATTTGAATTTCACTTGATAGCATCTAACACAGGCTTAAGTCCTCCTGTGGTGAGTTTAATATGAGGTCTTAGCCAATTAACATCTCCTGTAAGGTTTTGAAAATAATTTGTAATAAGCAAATCATTTTTTCTTTCTTAAATTTTCTTGTACCAAAATTTTTTAGGATAATTAAGACACGGAATATTAAAAAGATATTGTATCTGAATCTTTTTTGGAGCAACAGGTACTTCCCAGAACTTTAAAGTTCATTATGTGATTGCAAAGATTTGAAGTAAACTTCCCCTTAGAAGCATTAGCCAATAAAATACTTTTCATTTAAGAAACAATGTACACTGAAAGATTCAAACTCTTAGCTTCTTGTATTGAAGCAGAGACAATAAAATTTTTTCTTACATAATGTAAGGCTATATTAGCCATACCTAGAGGCAAAATTTTCCAGTGATTACATTTATCATGTACGGATGTTGTATTTTGTCAAATGCTTTTTCAGGACCTAAGAGGATGATCATGTGGTTTTGTCTTTGAGTTTGTTTATATAGTGGATTACGTTGATGGATTTCCTTATATTAAACCACCCCTGCATCCCTGGGGTTAAGTCTACTTGATCATGATGGGTGATTGTATTGATGTGTCCCTTGATTTGGTTTGCGATAATTTTATTGAGTATTTTTACATCAATATTAATAAGGGAAATTGGTCTGAAGTTCTCTTTCTTTGTTGGGTCTTTGTGTGATTTATGTATCAGGGTAATTGTGGCTAAGTAGAATGAATTGGGTAGAGTACCTTCTGTTTCTATTTTGTGGAATAGTTTGAGGAGTATTGGAATAAGGTTCTCTTTGAAGGTCTGATAGAATTCTGTACTAAACCCATCAGATCTTGGGCTTTTTTTTTTTTTTTTGGATGGGAGACTATTAATGACTGTTTCTATTTCTTTAGAAGATATGGGGCTGTTTAGATTGTTAATCTGATCCTGATTTAACTTTATATATATAATATATATATAATATATATTTATATATTATATATTTATTATTATATATTTTCTTTATATACATTTCAAATGCTATCCCGAAAGTTCCCTACACCCTCCCTCCGCCCTGCTCCCCTATCCACCCACTCCAGCTTCTTGGCTCTGGTGTTCCCCTGTACTGGGGCATATAAAGTTTGCAATACCAAGGGGCCTCTCTTCCCAGTGATGGCCAACTAGGTCATCTTCTGCTACAAATGCAGCTAGAGATATGAGCTCTAGGGGTACTGGTTAGCTCATATTGTTGTTCCAGCTATAAGGCTGAGACACCTTCAGCTCCTTGGGTACTTTCTCCAGCTTCTCCATTGGGGGCCCTGTGTTCCATCTTATAGATGACTGTGAGCATCCACTTCTGTATTTGCCAGGCACTGACATAACCTCATATGAGACAACTATAACAGGGTCCCTTCAGCAAAATCTTTCTGGCATATGCAATAGTGTCTGGGTTTGGTGGCTAATTATGGGATGGATCCCTGGGTGGGGTAGTCTCTGGATAGTCAATCCTTTCATCTTAGCTCCAACTTTGTCTCTGTAACTCCTTCCATGGGTATTTTGTTCTCTATTCTAAGGAGGAATGAAGTAGCCACCCATTGGTCTTCCCTCTTCTTGATTTTCTTGTGTTTTGCAAATTGTATCTTGGGTGTTCTATGTTTCTGGGCTAATATTCACTTATCAATGAGTGCATATCTAATGACTTCTTTTGTGATTGGGTTACCTCACTGTGATGGTTTGTATATCCTTGGGCCAGGGAGTGGCGCCATTTGGAGGTATGGCCTTGTAGGAATAGGTGTGTCACTGTGGGTGTGGGCTTAAGATCCTCACCCTAGTTGCCTGGAAGTCAGTCTTCCACTAGCAGCCTTTGGATGAAGATGTAGAACTCTCAGCTCTGCCTGTGCCATGCCTGAATGGATACTACCATGCTCCCACCTTGATGATAATGGACTTAACCTCTGAACCTGTAAACCAGCCCAAATTAAATGTTGTTTTTATAAGACTTGCCTTGGTCATGGTGTCTGTTCACAGCAGTAAAACCCTAACTAAGATAGAAGTTGGTACCAGGAGTGGTGATAGGCCTGACCATGCTTTTATTTGAAAGAATGTGGATCTTGGGACTTTGGATTTGGAAAGCAGTGGAATGCTTTAAATGGGACTTAATGGGTCATCCTAGTAGGAATATGGAAGACTTTGTTGATGGGAGTGATTTGAACTGTGTTGATCTATTCCAAGAGATTTCAAAGGAGAAGAATTTCAGAATGTGGCATACAAACTGTTTTTGTGGTATTTTGGTGACGAGTGTGGCTACTTTTTGCCCTTGTCTGGAAAGTCTGCCTGAGGCTAAGGGAAGAGGCTCAGATTAATTGCATTGTCAAAGGAAGTTTCAAAAAAGCCCAACAGAGACTTTGTTCTTGGGTTAAGTCTTATGAAGAGAAGTTTGAACAAGCCTAGCAAGCTTAGAAAGGAAAAATATGAAATACATGGTTTGAGTATTAAAGGAGTACCAGGAAGTGAAATGGAGGAAAATCCTGTGTTCTAGGAGATAACATATTAAGGGAGTCGGGCTTTGGGGCAAGATCCTACCCAGCTAAATTTAGATCCAGGCATGGTGGTACACACTTTTAATCCCAAATGATAGGCATGCTGATCTCTGCGTTCAAGGTCAATATCCAGAGCAAGAACCAGGATAGCCAAGCTTAGGCAATGAAGGATTTTGAAAACATAAAGCCAGTGATAATGTAATAGTAAAAGGGGTCATGTTCTAGTTCTTGCAAGCAGCAGAACTCGGCAGCTTCAGCCATGTGGCTCTGGCTCTAGAGTTAAGAATGGAAGGAACTACTGGGACAATTGGATGCTGGTTAGCTGGAGCTAAGAAATTAGCGGTGATTATGAAGAGACTAGCATATTCTAAGTTTCTGGGCTAATATCCACTTATCAATGAGTACATTTCATGTGAGTTCTTTTGTGATTGGGTTACCTCACTCAGGATGATACCCACCAGATCCATCCATTTGCCTAGGAATTTCATAAATTCATTCTTTTTAATAGCTGAGTTGTGTAAATGTACCACATTTTCTGTATCCATTCCTCTGTTGAGGGACATCTGGGTTCTTTCCAGCTTCTGGCTATTAGAAATAAGGATGCTATGAACATAGTGGAGCATGTGTCCTTATTACCAGTTGGAACATCTTCTGGATATATGCCCAGGAGAGGTATTGCGGGATCCTCCTGTAGTACTATGTCCAATTTTCTGAGGAGCGCCAGACTAATTTCCAGAGTGGTTGTACCAGCTTGCAATCCCACCAACAATGGAGGAGTGTTCCTCTTTCTACACATCCTTGCCAGCATCTGCTGTCACCTGAATTTTTGATCCTAGCCATTCTGACTGGTGTGAGATGGAATCTCAGGGTTGTTTTGATTTGCATTTCCCTGATGATTAAGGATGCTGAACATTTTTTCAGGTGCTTCTCAGCCATTCGGTATTCCTCAGGTAAGAATGAAGATCAAAGTGTGGTCACTTTGCCCCTTCTTAGAATTGGGAACAAAACACCCATGGAAGGAGTGACAGAGACAAAGTTTGGAGCTGAGATGAAAGGATGGAACATCTAGAGACTGCCGCACCCAGGGGTCCATCCCATAATCAGCCTCCAAACACTGACACCATCACATATACCAGCAATATTTTGCTGAAAGGACCCTGATATAGCTGTCTATTGTGAGGCTATGCCGGTGCTTGGCAAACACAGAAGTGGATGCTCACAGTCAAGTATTGGATGAAACACAGGGCCCCCAATGGAGGAGCTAGAAAAAGTACCCAAGGAGTTAAAGGGGTCTGCAACCCTATAGGTGGAACAGCAATATGAACTAATCAGCACCCCCAGAGCTCCTGTCTCTAGCTGCATATGTAGCAGAAGATGGCCTAGTCAGCCATCACTGGGAAGAGAGGCCTCTTGGTCTTGCAAACTTTATATGCCTCAGTAAGAGGGGAACACCAGGTCCAAGAAGTGGGAGTGGGTGGGTAGGGGAGTGTGTGTGGAGGAAGGTATGGGGGACTTTTGGGATAGCACTTGAAATGTAAATGAAAAAAATACCTAATAAAAAATATTTAAAAAAAAAGAAGAGACCAGCGTCACTGAGATGAAATCTTCTGGGAAGTGTTTTCTGCAAGCACATAGAAGCTGTGTTCCAGAGATAGCCAAGGTTGGACCTCCAACTGCAGCTGTATTTGGTATTGGGAAAGAGTCACCCAGGTGGTACTGGTTTTGAAAGCATGAGGGGTTATGAAGAGCAGCTGAGGCTTGACAATGTGAGAGGCTGTGGAAGGTCATTGGTGAAGGTGTAGCCTCAGTTGTAGTTGATGGCCCAGGACTGAGGGGGTCATTGCAAAGAATTTGAGGCTTGGCACTGTGAAGAGAGCCTATGAGAGGCTATTGGTGAAGTCTAGTTGGAGGGGAACACCCCAGTGTATTGGAGATGTCAATACCATGGAATGATCACCAAGAACAGCAGCCGTAGTGGAGTGGATCAACCTGAGCTTAGAGTGCTACAGAGCACAGAGCTGGAGAAGTGATGCCAGCCCTTAGGAGGAGTCCAAAAGATCAAGTGGATTCCCAGACACTGAAACAAGAAGCTGTAACATTTAAATTGCTTTGGAACCACAAAGAGGTTAAAGATGCTAGAGCCATGGGATACATGCTGAGGAAAGCTGCTAATAGGGAGTGGAACCAGCCCAGGAGAAAGCAGTTTGTTGCAGTCAACAAAGATGAAAAAGGAGTGGAGATCTGAAGACTGCTTTGACATCAGCCATGGAGATACAGAATTTGGGGTTTGCCCAGCTGGTTTCCTGTCTTGCTTTGGGGATTCCAGTTAAGTGATTGGATGAATCTCAGAAGAGATCTTGAACTTTGGATTTTTAACATTGTTGAGGCTGGTATAGACTATGAGGACTTTAAAAGTTAGACTAAATAAATTTTGCACTATGCTATGTTTAAGTATGGTCCCCCATAGACTCGTGTTTGAACAAGTCTATGGGGGCCAGGGCGTGGAATGTAAAGGTTTGTATATTCTTGGGCCTGGGAGTGGCACCATTTGGAGGTGTGGCCTTGTTGGAATAGGTGGTCACTGTGGGCGTGGGCCTAAGATCCTCACCCTAGTTGCCTGGAAGTCAGTCTTCCACTAGCAGCCTTTGGATGAAGATGTAGAACTCTCAGCTCTGCCTGCGCCATGCCTGAATGAATACTGCCATGCTCCCACCTTGATGATAATGGACTTAACCTCAGAACCTGTAAGCCAACCCCAATTAAATGTTGTTTTTATAAGACTTGCCTTGGTCATGGTGTCTGTTCACAGCAGTAAAACCCTAACTAAGACACTCACTAAGGATGATATCCTCCAGATACATCCATTTGTCCAAGAATTTAATAAATCCGCTGTTTTTAATAGCTGAGTATATATATCCTCCATTGTATAAATATACCACATTTTCTGTATCCATTCTTCTGTTGAGGGACATCTGGATTCTTTCCAGCTTCTGGCTATTATAAATAAGGCTGCTATGAACATAGTGGAACATGTGTTCTTATTACCAGTTGGAACTTCTTCTGGGTATATGCCCAGGAGAGGTATTGCTGGATCTACTGGTAGTACTATGTTCAGTTTTCTGAGGAAACACCAGACTGATTTCCAGAGTCGTTGTACAATCTAGCAATCTCACCAGCAATGGAGGAGTGTTCCTCTTTCTTCACATCCTTGCCAGCATCTGCTATCATCTGAATTTTTGATCCTAGCCATTCTGTCTGGTGTGAGGTGGAATCTCAGGGTTGTTTTGATTTGCATTTCCCTGATGATTAAGGATGTTGAACATTTTTTTCAGGTGCTTCTCAGCCCTTCTGTATTCCTCAGTTGAGAATTCTTTGTTTAGCTCTGTACCCCATTTTTTAATGGGGATATTTGAATTTCTGTAGTCCAGCTTCTCAAGCTCTTTGTATATGTTGGATATTAGTCCCCTATCAGATTTAGGATTGGTAAAAATCCTTTTCCAATCTGTTGGTGGCCTTTTTGTCTTATTTACAGTGTCTTTTGCCTTACAGAAGCTTTGCAATTTTACGAGGTCCCATTTGTCGATTCTTGATATTACATGACAAGCTATTGCTGTTCTGTTTAGGAATTTTTCCTGTGCCCATATCGTCGAGGCATTCCCCCACTTTCTCCTCTGTTAATTTCAGTGTCTCTGTTTTTATGCGTAGGTCTTTGATCCACTTAGACTTGTACAAGGAGGTGAGAATGGATCAATTCGTATTCTTCTACTTGACAACTGCCAGTTGTGTTAGCACCATTTGTTGAAAATGCTGTCTTTTTTCCACTGGATGGATTTAGCTCCCTTGTCAAAGATCAAGTGACTATAGGTGTGTAGGTTCATTTCTGGGTCTTCAATTCTATTTCATTGGTCTACCTGTCTGTCACTGGACCAGTAGCATGCAGTTTTTATCACAATTGCTCTGTAGTGCAGCTTAAGGTCAGGCATGTGATTCCACCAGAGGCTCTTTTATTGTTGAGAATAGTTTTTGCTATCCTATGTTTTTTGTTATTCGAGATGAATTTGCAAATTGCCCTTTTTATCTCAGTGAATGTTTGAGTTGGAATTTTGATGCCGATTGCACTGAATCTGTAGATTGCTTTAGTCAGTATAGCCATTTTTACTATATTAATCCTGCCAATCCATGAGCATGGGAAATCTTTCCATCTTCTAAGATCTTCTTTGATTTCTTTCTTCAGAGACTTGAAGTTCTTTTCATACAGATCTTTCACTTCCTTAGTGTCACACCAAGGTATTTTATATTATTTGTGACTATTGAGAAGGGTGTTGTTTCCCTAATTTCTTTCTCAGTCGATATATCCTTTGTGTAGAGAAAGGCCATTGATTTGTTTGAGTTAATTTTATATCCAGCTACTGCACTGAAGCTGTTTATCAGGTTTAGGAGTTCTCTGGTGGAATTTTTAGGGTTACTTATATATACTATCATATCATCTGCCAATAGTGATATTTTGCCTTCTTCCTTTCCAATTTGTATCCCCTTGATATCCTTTTGTTGTGGAATTGCTCTGGCTAGGACTTCAAGTACTATATTGAATAGGTAGGGAGAAAGTGGGAAGCCTTGTCTAGTACCTGATTTTAGTGGGATTGCTTGAAGTATCTCTCCATTTAGTTTTATGTTGGCTACTGGTTTGCTCTATATTGCTTTTATTATGTTTAGGTATGGGCCTTGAATTCCTGATCTTTCCAAGACTTTTATCATGAAGGGGTGATGGATTTTGTCAAATGTTTTCACAGCATCTAAGGGGATGATCATGTGGGTTTTTGCTATGCACACTCCAGTGAAGTCTGCTTGGCAGGCCAAGAGACCTGGAAGCACTCATGAGGCAAAGAGTTTAAAGGAAACTCAACCTCCTGGAACCTTGGTATTCTCATAATCTGAATACTCATACTCTATCCCTGTGTTAGTCTGGTGTATGGATCCATGTGCTCTCTTTTAGTATTATTTTATAAATACCTTTACACAATTGAATTTTGATATAGCTAACCCTTTGCCAGTGGTCCAACTTGGAATTCAGTAAGAATGTTACCTATTCAGTAACATTCGAATTTACTTCTAGTAGAGAAACTAATTAGGCATTACAAAGAACAGAGCCATAGGTCAGGGCTGGTCTGCAGAGTGTTTACTTGAGACAAGAGCCAGTCTTACCCAGACAAGGGAATTCACTATGGCCTAGTGAATAGGTGGGTTTACCATGAAAGAGTTAGGGAATCCCCCTGCGACAGGTTTCTTCACTAGGCCAAAGAAACAGTATAAATCAGGCATTTACTAAGAACCCCTGGTGGTGGGCTTAACAATAGACTAGCATTACACCTGGCTCCCTTCTTAGTGGCAGAGGCCTGGTCCCCGATTTCTTTTGATGCATACATTCCTTTTGTATTGTGTCACTGTAACTCGGTGGATGTATCTCGCCTGGTTTCTTGTCGCTCTTCTGTATATAAAGTATGATGCTCGACTTGAAAAATTACACTCAGATTCTGCACAATCCCGTGCGTTGATTCTCTCTGTCATTCATTCTATGACCACCTGCAACCAGAGACCTGTTCTATGCAGACAGGGACCAAGAGGGTCTGTGGCAGTTTTTGTCTTTGAGTTTGTTTATATAGTGGATTTTGTTGATGTATTTCTGTATATTAAACCATCCCTGCATTCCTGGGATGAAGCCTACTTGGTCATGATGGATGATTTTTTGGTGTGTTTTTGGATTCGGTTTGAGAGGATTTTATTGAGTATTTTTGCATTGATATTCATAAGGGAAATTGGTCCAAAGTCTACTTTCTTTGTTGGTTCTTTGTGTGGTTTTGGGATCAGAGTAATTGTGGCTTCATAGAATTAATTGGGTAGAGTAGCGTCTGTTTCTATTTTGTGAAATATTTTGAGGAGAATTGGAATTAGGTCTTCTTTGAAGGTCTGATAGAAGTCTGCACTAAACCCATCTGGTCCTGGGCTTTTTTTTGGACGGGAGACTATTAATGACTGCTTCCATTTCTTTAGGGGATATAGGACTGTTTAGATCATTAATCTGATCCTGATTTAACTTTTGTACCTGGTATCTGTCTAGAAAATTGTCCATTTCATCCAGGTTTTACAGCTTTGTTGACTATAACCTTTTGTAGTAGGATCTGATGATGCTTTAGATTTCCTCATATTCTGTTGTTATGTCTCCCTTTTCATTTCTGATTTTGTTAATTAGGATACTGTCCATGTGTCCTCTAGTTAGTGTGGAAAGGGTTTATCTATCTTGTTGATTTTCTCAAAAAAAAAAAAAAAGAAAGAAAAAGAAAAAGATTAAGAAAGAAAGAAACAAACAAAACCAACAGCCCCTGGTTTGGTTGCTTCTTTGAATAGTTCTTTTTGTTTCTACTTGGTTGATTTCAACCCTGAGTTTGATTATTTCCTGCCATCTACTCTTCTTGGGTGAATTTGCTTCCTTTTGTTCTAGGATTTTTAGTTTTGCTGTCTAGCTGCTAGTGTGTGCTCTCTCTACTTTCTTTTTGGAGGCACTCAGAGCTATGAATTTTTCTCTTAGGAATGCTTTCATTGTATCCCTTAAGTTTGGGTATGTTGTGGCTTCATTTTCATTAAACTCTAAAAAGTCTTTAACTTCTTTATGTCTTCTTTGACCAAAATTATCATTGAGTAGAGTGTTCTTCAGCTTCCATGTGAATGTTGGCTTTCTATTATTTATGTTGTTATTCAAGATCAGCTTTATTCCCTGGTGATCTGATAGGATGCATGTGATAATTTCAATATTTTTGTATGTGTTGAGGCCTGTTTTTTGACTGATTATTTGGTCAATTTTGGAGAACATACCATGAGGTGCTGAGAAGGTATATTCTTTGTTTTACGGTAAAATGTTCTGTAGATATCTGTTAAGTCCATTTGTTTCATAACTTTTGTTAGTTTCACTGTGTCTCTGTTTAGTTTCTGATTCCAGGATCCGTCCATTGATGAGAGTGGGGTGTTGAAGTCCCTCACTATTCTTTTGTGTGGTACAATGTGTGCTTTGAGCTGTAGAATAGTTTCTTTAATGAATGTGGATTCCCTTGCATTAGGAGAGTTCATTTTGGAAGATTTTACCTTTGATGAGTATGAAGTGCCCCTCCTTTTTTTTTTTTTTCATAACTTTGGGTTGGAAGTCCATTTTATTTGATATTAGAATGGCTACTCCAGTTTTTTTCTTTGGACCATTTACTTGGAAATTTGTTTTCCAGCATTTTACTCTGAGGTAGTGTCTGTCTTTGTCTCTGAAGTGGTTTTCCTGTATGCAGCAATATGTTGGGTCCTTTTTTGTAGTCAGTTTGTTAGTCCATGCCTTTTTATTGGGCATTGAATCCATTGATATTAAAAGATATTAAGGAAAGATAATTGGTGCCTCCTTTTATTTTTGTTGTTAGAGCTGAGATTTTGCACTTGTGGCTATTTTCTTTTAGGTTTGTTGAAGGATTACTTTCTTGTTTTTCCTCAGGACTAATTTTCTTCCTTGTGTTGAAGTTTCCCCTTTATTATCCTTTGAAGGGATGGATTCATGGAAAGATATTGTGTGAATTTGGTTTTCTTTTTGTTTTTGTTTTTTTAAATCATGGAATGCTTTGGTTTCTCCATCTATGGGAATTGAGAGTTTTGCTGGGTATAGTTGCCTGGGCTGGCATTTGTGTTCTTTTTTTTTTCTTTTTCCCTTCCTTCCTTCCTTCCTTCCTTCCTTCCTTCCTTCCTTCCTTCCTTCCTTCCTTCCTTCCTTCCTTTTCTTTGTTTTTTCGAGACAGGGTTTCTCTGTATAGCCCTGGCAGTCTTGGAACTCACTTTGTAGACCAGGTTGTCCTCGAACTCAGAAATCCACCTGCCTCTGCCTCCCAAGTGCTGGGATTAAAGGTGTGTGCCACCACCTCCTGGCATACATTTGTGTTCTTTTAGGGTCTGTATATCATCTGCCCAGGATCTTCTGGATTTCATAGTCTCTGGTGAGAAATCTGGTGTAATTCAGGTATGTCTGACTTTATATGTTACTTGACCTTTTTCCCTTACTGCTTTTAATATTCTATCCTTATTTAGTGCATTTGTTGTTCTGATTATGTGTCGGGAGGAATTTCTTTTCTGGTCCATTCTATTTGTAGCTCTGTAGGCTTCTTGTATGTTCATGGGTATCTCTTTCTTTAAGTTAGGGAAGTTTTCTTCTATAATTTTGTGGAAGATATTTACTGGCCCTTTAAGTTGAATATCTTTATTCTCATCTACTTCTATTATACATAAGTTTGGTCTTCTCATTGTGTCCTGGATTTTCTGGATGTTTTGAGTTAGGATCTTTTTGCATTTTGCATTTTCTTTGATTGATGTGTTCTTATTTTCTATGGAATCTTGTGCACCTGAGATTCTCTCTTCCATCTCTTGCATTCTGTTGTTCATGCTTGCATCTATGGTTCCTGATTTCTTTCCTATGATTTCTATCTCCAGAGTTGTCTCCTTTTGGGTTTTCTTTAGTGTTTCTACTTCCATTTTTATATCCTGGATGGTTTTTTTCAATTCTTTCACCTGTTTAGTAGCGTTTTCCTGTAACTCTTTAAGAGATTTATGGGTTTCCTCTTTAAGGACTTCTAGCTATTTACCTGTGTTTTCCTGTATTTCATTAAGGTAGTTATTTCTTTCCTTCTTAACGTCCTCCACCATCATCATGATAAGTGACTTTAGATCCATATCTTGCTTTTCTGGTGTGATGGTGTATCTAGGACTTGCTATGGTAAGAGAGTTTGGTTCTGATGATGCCATTTAACCTTGGTTTCTGTTGCTTCTGTTCTTATGCTTTCCTTCTGCTACCTGAGTATCTCAAATTCTTGCTGCCCTCAATATATCTGATTGGAGCCTGTCCTTCCTATAATCCCGGTTGATTCTGGACTTCTCAGAGTCCAGCTTTCTCTGTGATCCGGTGATTCCAGGCTCCTGTGAACCTGAGATTTTGGGTGTGTCAGAGTTCTTGGTTATCAAATTTCCTCTGAGACCCTGAGATCCTGGTGTGACCAAGTTCCTGTTATCCTGGGATCCTGGAATCCTAAGATCCTGTGCATGTTACAGCCCCTGGAAATAGTGTCTCCTTTGGGGACCATGGGGCTGTCTGGTGTGTTTGAAACCAAGGTATACCAGCACTGATCAGAAGGAACCCGAGCCTCTGGTCAGGTGTGTCCTTGCTCCTGCTGTCACAGGCCCGTCACAATTGGTTTGGAACAGACGTTGTATTCCACTCACTAGTGGTCCTAAGTTCATGTGGAGAGTCATCTGGCAACTGTGGGATTGTCCACCAATTCTTGCCTAAGGTGACCCGGAGGTGGTGCCGACTGGAAATGGCCTGTATTAGATTTCTATATTACCCCTGAAATTGTCCTTAATTTAATCTGTCTTTCAAAGTATTTTCTCCATTTTCTTTGTCTTTCTTTTTCCTCCCAACTTGATACTCCTTTGCAGTTCCCTCATTTATACATATCTATTTATTCTCTTTCTCTTTCCTATGGAGATCAATCTGTCTAGACCCCCACCTTCAGTTCCCAACTATTCCCTTACTCCCTATGTAATGTTTGTGGTTTATGAACTATACCATGATATCATTGACTTAAAATCCCGTATTCAAATATAAGTAAATATATACCTTATATGTATTCTTGGGTCTGGTTTCCTCACCCAGGATGATTTTTTCCTAGTTCTAGCCAATTAATTGCAAAATTTATTTTAATGGAATTACATAAAGTTCCTCTGTGTAATTCGTCACATTTTCTTCATCTATATATCTGATGAGGACCATCTAGGTTGTTTACATTTTCTGGGCATTGTGAACAGAGAGTAATGAACATGGTTGAAAAAGTGTCTCTTTGGATGAAGTGTCCCAGGACTGGTATAGTTGGATCTAGAGATAGATTGATTCCCATATTCCCGAGGAACCATCACACCCTTTTCCATAGTGGCTGCACACCCATCAGCAATGTATGAGTGTTCGCCTTACTTCACATCTTCACCAGCATGAGCTGCCATCTGTTTTATTGATCTTAGTAATTTTGACAGGCTTAAGATGAAACTGAGTGTAGTTTTTATTTGCACTTCCCTGATGACTAAATATGTAGGACAATTCTTTAAGTGTTTCTCATTTTCCTCTTTTGAATGTTGTCTGTTTACATATGTACTCTGTTTTTCATTGAGTTATTTATTTTCTTGATATGTAGTTTTGAGTTCTTTATATATTTTGGATATTAGTGCTCAATCATATGTGGAGTTGGTGAAATCTTTTCCATTCTGTAGGCTCCCACTTTGTCCAAATCATCATTTTTTCCACGTAGAAGTTACTCAGTTTCATGAGGCCTCACTTATTAATTGTTCATCATAGTACCTGTGCTAATAGTATCCTGTTCAGAAAGTTTTTTCCTATGCTGACACATTCAAGGTTGCTCCTCACTTTCACTTCTACCAGGTTCAGTATGTCTGCTTTTTTTCTTCTTTTAAAAACTTTACACTAATTCTTTGTGTTTCACGTCATGCACACCAGTCCAGCTGATCTACCTGTTGTCTCATACCTTCACTTTGCCCTTGCCAATTCATCCCAAATAAAAAAGTACACAAACAAAACAAACCATAGAAAAGCATCTCATTGTGGAAGCTGTACTGTGTCACAGTGTGTTCCACAGTGTATCCCTCTGTCCACACATCTTCACTTGCAAAAGTTCATTGCAATGAGTCATTGGTCTGGTTTGAGATCTTGCTTCTGTGACACCATCATTATTAGATCCTCATTGGGCCTCATCTTGATTGCTCTGTTTTTGCCCTGTGTCATAGAGATTTTGCAGCTTTGGATCAGCAGGACTGGCCCTTTCACACATCTCCACGGTTTGCAGATAATATAGATTTTGGGGTAGACCATCTCAGAGTCCTGGATCTGGGCCTGCTTGGTAGCTAAGCTGGTCATAGCATGGGCTCTCTCTTATCTGCACCACCAGGGTGGGTTCTCCAGGACTACTCAGTGCCAACATAGGCAGGACACAGGGTTTCCTCTCCTTTTCTCATGTCTGTAAGGTCAAACCCATGCCTCCAGAGGCAGCTCCACTGTGCTGCCCAGTCAAGGCAGGGTGCCTACTCTCCCAAGTGCTGCAGCCTGAGAGGGGCTGGCCCAGCTCTCACATTCTCACATCCTCGGGACTGGCTCACTCTTGCCTTTGTCATCAGGGCCAGCTTCACTGTGTTACCCAGGTGAGGAGCAGGGTTCACTCCTATAGCCAGTGAAGGGTAGGCTAGCTCTTGTGCACTCATGCTCCAGGTCTCCTGACTACCACCGGTGATGAGGGACAAGTGGGGAGGGCATCATTCCTTTATTCATGCCACCTCATGGCAGACTAGTGCTGGTGATCCATTGGAGTCAAGTTTTGTGCAGGGTGATAAGTATTAAACTCTTTGAATTCTTCTGCATGTAGATATCCAGTTTAATCAGCACCAGTTGTTGAAGATTCCCCCTCCCCAGGTGAATATTGTTTCTTTATAAAAAAAATCAGGTGTTAATAGACTTATGGATATATATCTGGGTCTTCAGTTGATTCAACATATGTGTTTTTGTTCCAACATAAAATTGTTTTTATTATAGCTCTGTAGTACAATATGGGGTCAGAGATGATGATACTTTCAGTTTTTTTTTTTTATTATTCAGGATTGTTTTAATTATCCTGGATGGATCTGTAAAGAATTGTATTGGAGTTTTGATGTGCACTGCTTTGAATTTGTAGACTGCTTTTGGTAGGATAGCCATTTTTACTATATTAATCCCACCAATCCATGATTATAGGAAACCTTTTCATGTTCTGATACCTTCTTCAATTTCTTTCTTAAATTACTTGGAATTTTTAAAAAAGTCATGTATGATTAAACTTTTAAATTTTTCATATGCTTGATTAGAGTTATATCCAGATATTTTATATCATTTGAGTCAATTTTGAAAAGAGCCCCACCCATCACCATGAAACCCAGCATAGGAAGAGGAAGATGACAGGCAGAACTGCGGATTGCTATGCAATCCACAGACCTGCCCTCTGGTACACAGTATAGGCAGGCAATAGACACTTGCTTGCCTTCATGTCAAATGGTATGGCTAGAAGATGTCACCCAGGTCCCTCCAGACAAGTGCCCAGCCTGTAACAGGAACCATCACAATATGTGAGAGTTTGTGGATAGATGGGACAGAAAGAGGGATAGAACAGCTTAAACATTATGAAGAGAGATGGAACAGGAGACTTGAGGGAAGAGAAAAGTAGCCTGCTGTGAGTGGCCAGCTCTATTCCTTGAAGCCTTGGTGTGGTCCCAACCTGAGCTGCAACCTGAGCCATGTCTGTGTTTTAAATAGGTAGTGGTAACGGTTAGTGTCAGAGTTTGTGACTCATATTACCACTAGCAAACATGGGGATATCCCTGGTCCTATGGATGTTCAGGGTCTGTGTAGAACTGGCCCTGCCCCTCATTGGCTGTGACTCACAGGCACCAGTACTAGGGAATGCCGACCTGTACCTCCCTCAGCAGCATATTGGAACTGGCCCTACTAGTAGGGAGTGGAGTAAGCCAGCCCTGATGGTGTGAATGAGGGAGAGCTGTCCCTAACACTCCTCTGCCCTGAGGTGGAGGGGGGATTGGCCCCTCCTCTCTCACCTCTTGCCTTCTGCAGCAGTCAGAAGAACTTGTCCCAGGGTCATCATAAGAGCAGGTGAACTGTCCCTGTCTTTCATAGCTGCAGCATTCTTGAGAGCAGGCCCTGCATCTTGCCTAAGCAACAGTGGAGCTGACCCTGAAGGCTAAGTCAAAATGAGCCAACCTTGAGGGTGCGTGAGAGAAAGCGAGCTGTACCAGCCCCTCTCAGGCTGCAGCACTTGGGAGAATGGGCATCATGCCTTGATTGGACAACACAATGGAGCTGGCTCTGGAGGTATGGGTGAAGGTGAGCTGGCCCCAAGTGCATGAGAACAAGAGAGCTGACATTGCCTTCTGATAATGGCTGTATTGAGTAGTCTAGGTGGAGCAGTCAGTCCTGGAGAACTTGACCTGGTGGTGCAAATAAGGGAGAGCCCATGCCATGACCAACCCAGTTACCAGTTAGGCCCACGCAAAAAATCTATGTTATCTGCAAACAGTGGAGATATGCTGATCCAAAGCTGCAAAATCTCCATGACACAGAGCAAAAATAGGACAATCAAGATGAGGTCCAATGAGGATCACAGAAGCCAGAGATCTCAAACCAGACCAATGACCCATTGCAATGAATGTTTGCAAGTGAAGATGTGTGGACAGAGGGGTAGGGTAGACTGCAGGACACACTGTGACACACTACAGCTTCCAGGTTGAGATTTTCTTCTATGGTTGTTTGTTTGTTTTGCTTGTTTATTTTGGGGGGAATATGAAGGGAGGATACGAGGGGACAGAGAAATTAATGGGACTGAGGTGCATGATGTGAAATTCACAAAGAATCAATAAAAGTTTTAAAAAATTGCATATATATTCATAATTGGTCTGTGATTTTCTTCTTTGTCTCATTTTTATGTGTTTTGGGTATCAGGGTAACTGTAGTCTCAAAAACAAATTTTGGAATGTTCCTTCTGTTTCTATTTTGTGGAATAATTTGAGGAGTATTGGCATTAACTTTTTGAATGAATTGCTTGATGTTTGCTGAACTGCTGTGCTAAAGCCATCTGGCCCATTTCAACCCCAAGTCTGATTCTTACCTATAGTCTACTCCTTTTGGGTATTTGATTTCTTCTTTTTGTTCTAAAACTTTCAGGTATGCTTTTAAGTTACTAGCATGAAATCTGTCAATTTTAAAAAAGTAGGCACTTAGTGTTGTGAATTTGCTTCTTAGAAGCACCTTTGTTGTATTCCATCAGTTTGGGTATGTTGTATATTTATTTTTATTCACTTCTAGAAAGTTTTTAGTTTGTATCATGACCCATTTTTCATTTAGTAGAGAGTTGTTCCATTTCCATAGGTTTGTAAGCTTTTTGTTGGTTTTGTTGTTGATATTCAGTTTAAATTCATAGTAGTCAAATAGGACACAGGGTATTAAATCAATTTTCTTGTATTTCTTGAGACTTTCTTTGTATTTGAGTATGTGGTCAACTTTGGAGAAAGTTCCATGAAGTGCTGAGAAGAAGGTATATTCTTTTGTGTTTGGGTAAATGCCTGTTTATAATACCACTTATCTCCAGCATTTCTGTTTAGTTTTTGTCTGAATGCCCATCTATGGGTAAGAGTAGGATTTTGAAGTCTCCTACTATCAGTGTGTGAGGGTTAATATGTGATTTAAGCAGTAGTATTTTTTTTTTTTATGATATTGGGTATCTTTGTGTTTGAGGCATAGGTGTTAAGAATTGCAAGGTTCTCTTGGTAGATTTTCCTTTGATGTGTATGTAGTGCTTTATTAGTTTTGGTTTGAAGTATTATTTTGTCAGGTATTAAAATAGCTACACAGCTTGCTTCTTAAGTCCATTTGCTTGGGATATCTTCTTCCCTCATTTTATCCTGAAGTGATGTCTGTCCTTAATTTTAAGGTATATTTCTCAGATGCAGCAGAAGGATGGATCCTGTTTTTGCATCCATTTTGTTAGTCTGTGTCATTTAATTGGGAGAATTGAGACCACTGATATTGAGAGCACTGAGTAGTGTTTATTGATTCCTATTTTTTTTTTTTTTTTTTTGCTGCTACTGTTGTTACTATTGGTGTGTGTACGTGTGTACGTGTCTGTTTCCCTCTTTTGATTTGGTGGTCTGGGACTTTTTCCTCTCTTCCTCCTCTTTAGGTTTGAGTTTTCTTTAGTGCCTTCTAATGACTAGATTAGTAGATAGGTGTTGCTTAAATTTTGTTTTTATCATGGAATGTCCTATTTTCTCCATCAATTTTTATTGAAAGTTTTGCTAGGTATAGTAATCTGGGCTAGCATCTGTGGCCTTTTTGAGTCTGCAGCACATCTGTCGTGGCCCCTCTGACTAAAAGTCTCCACTGAGAAGGGTCTATTCTAATAGGCCTATCTTTATATATTACTTTGTCTTTCTCTTGCAGCTTTTAATATTCTTTGTTCTATAAATTTAGTGTTTTGATTATTATGTAGTGAAAGGACTTTTTTTGTTTTGGTCCAGTCTATTTGATGTTCTGTGTGGTTCTTGTACCTTGATAGGCATCTCCTTCTTTAGATTAGGGAGATTTTCTTTTCTTTTAAAAGATTTATTTATTTATTTAATGTATGTAAGTACACTATAGCTGTACAGATGGTTGTGAACTTTCATGTGGTTGTTGGGAATTGAATTTGTAGGACTTCTGCTCACTTTGGTCAACCCCTCTGCTCCAGTTGGCCCCACTGGCTCCAGCCCAAAGATTTATTATTATATATAAGTACACTGTAACTGTCTTCAGAGGCATCAGAAGAGGGTGTCAGATCTCATTACAATGGTTGTGAGCCACCATGTGGTTGCTGGGATTTGAACTCAGGACCTTTGGAAGAGCAGTCAGTGCTCTTACCCGCTGAGCCATCTCACCAGCCCCAGGAGACTTTCTTTTATGATTTTGTTAATAATACTTTCTGAGCCTTTGACCTGGGTTTCATCTACTTCCTTTATTTCTATTATTCTCAGATTTGGTCTTTTCAGTGTTCTAGATTCCTAGAACGTTTTGTATTGGGAGTGTTTTAGATTTAACATTTTCTTTGATGGAGGTATCTATTTCTTCTATCAGGTTTTTAGTGTCCAAGAGCTTTTTTCCACGTCTTGTATTCTGTTTGTGAGGCATGCCTCTGAGATTCTTGTTTCAATTCTTAAATTTTTAATTTTCAGATTTCCTTCAGATTGTGTTTTCTTTACTTTATTTCAAGTTTCAGGTCTTTTAACAGTTTTTATTCATTTTCTTCACCTGCTTGCTCCTGTTTTCATAGGTTTCTTTTCAGGAGTCATGCATATCTTTTAAAAGGATCCCTATCATTTCATGAAGGCTATTTAAAGTCTTTGTCATGTGCTTCATCTATGTTGTAATACTCAGGGCCTACTGTGGTGTGCTGCTGGCCTCTAGTGGAGACATATTGTCTTGGGTGTATTTTTACACCAGTGTCTAGATATCTGGGTTGGGAAGATCTTAATTCTAGGTGCTGATACTTGGTCTTATCTTTGCTGAGTGTTCTGTTACTTGGTTTCTGTTGCCCTCTCTGGTTGTTAGGAAAGCATGGTGGCTCTGTGTTTCCTGGTAGGGAATTCTGGGATATTACTGGGTGTGCTTGTTGAGAATTCTGGGTAAATTGTCCTTCTAGATATTAGGAGCTGACACTCAGGAATGGGTTTAGGCTAGGAGGGTTGAAGTCTGAGAGAGTGCTTTGTAGGTAGGAAACTAGGGTATTCCACCATGATATTCCTAGTCCTGTGTGGGGAATAGGTGCAAAAGTTTTCTGCTGCACAGTTGGGCATGATAATGGGAGAATGGATTCTGAGGGTTTGAAGATCTACAGTTAGCTTATCTGCTTCTTTGGCCAGGATTCTGGTACCTGTGTAATGCATGCTATGGTTGGGACTAGGATAAAGTGAGGAGAGCAGAGAAAAAAGGTTGGAGGAGAATATCTCTGTGGTCCACTGAAAATAGGGTAAGGATGAGGGGAGGCTGCAGATTGTGGTCTACTATAGAGCAGGAGAGTGGGGCAAAGCTTGGGGTTTGGATTTGTAAAAGAGGAGGGGGAGGTGAATGTTTACAGTTAGCCCACCTGCTTTCCTGGCTGGTGTTACAATTGATGTCTTTTACCTAGTAGAATGTTTTGAAAGGATGTTCATGTTCCAGTATAAAGTATCATCACCCCTTTAAAATGAGTTAAAACTAGCCTTACTGAGAAGTAAACCACTCACCATACAATGTGCTCATGGAGACATGACAAGCAATGGTTATTTAGTATAACCAGCATGATAAAACATCATTACAATTATTAAGACTTCCTTTTAGTATTCAAAAAAATTTATTTATGTATTTTTATCCCAAATGCTGGCCTCCTCTTGGTATCTCCTCACAGAGTTCCTCCCCCATTCCCCTTCCCCTTTGCCTCTGAGGGTACCTTCCCTAGGTCTTCCCCCCACCCCTTACTTTGTATCAAGTCTGCAGGATTAGGTGAATACTCTCCCACTGAGGCCAGACAAGACAGTCCTTTGCTGCATATATGCCATGGGGCCTCATACCAGCATGTGCATTCTCTTTGGATGGTAGTTCAGTCTCTGGGAGCTCTCAGGGATCCAGATTAGTTGACACTGTTGGTCTTCCTGTGGGGTTGCCATCACCTCAGGGCCCTCAATCTTTCCACTAACCCTTGTATAGAAATCCCAACCTCAGTCCAATAGTTGGCCAGAATATCTGCATCTATCTCAGTCAGCTTCTGGTAGAGCCTCTCAGAGGACAGCTATGCTAGGCTCCTGTCTGCAAGCACAACATGACATCAGTAATAGTATCAAGGATTGGTGTCTGCACATGGAATGGGTCTCAAGTTGGGCTGGTCTTTGGTTGTCCATTACTTCAATCTCAGCTTCATTATTGTCCTTGCATTTCTTTTAGACAGGACCAATTTTGGATTGAAAGTTTTGTAAGTGGGTTGGTGTCCCCATCCCTCCATTGGGGGTCCTGTCTGGTTACTGGAGGTGGTCTCCTCAGGTTCTATCTTTCCTCTGTTGGTCGTTTCAGTTAAGATTACCCTCACTGACTCCTGAGAGCCTCACCTATCCCAGGTCTCTGGGACTTCTTAGAGATTCTCCCCACACCCAAACCCTGGCACCTGTATATTTTCATTCATTCTCCTGGCCCACTGGCCCTCTCAACTGTCTCTCCCCATAATTGATCCTGCCTCCATGTTCCTCTCCTCCTTCCCTCTCCCACACAGGTTCCTTCTTCCCTCTGCCTCCCATGACTATTTTGTTCCCCCTTCCAAGTAGGATTTGAGTATCCTCACATTGGCCTTCCTTCTTTGTTACCTTTTTTGGGTCTGTTGGGTGTATCATGACTATTCTGTACTTTTTGGCTAATATCCATTTATCAGGGAGTACATACTATACATGTCCTTTTGGGTCTGGGTTATCTTACCCAGGAAGATATTTTATAATTTCATCTACTTGCCTGCAAAATTCATGGTGTCCTTATTTTTAATAACTGAATAATATTCCATTGTGTAAATGAACTGTATCTTCTGTATTCATTCTTTGACTGAGGGATGTCTGGGTTGCTTCCAGTTTCTGGCTATTACACATAAAGCTGCTATGAACACAGTAGAGCACATGTTCTTGTGGTATGGTGGAGAATCTTTTGAGTTTATGCTCAGGAGCAGTATAGCTGGGTCTTTAGGTAGACCTATTTCCAGTTTTGTGAGAAACTGCCAGATTGTTTTCTAGAGTGATTGTACAAGTTTGCAATCACAACAACAATGGAGGGGTGTTCCTTTTTCACTACATCCTTGCCTGCATGTGCTGTCATTGAGTTTATTTGTTTATGTATGTATGTATGTATGTATGTATGTATTTATTTATTTATATTAGGTATTTTCTTCATTTACACTTCCAGTGCTATCCCAAAAGCCCCCCATACCCCTGCCCCACTCTCCTACCCACCCACTCCCACTTCTTGGCCCTGGCATTCCCCTGTACTGAGGCATATAACGTTTGCAAGACCAATGGGCCTCTCTTTCCAATGATGGCCGACTTGGCCATCTTCTGATATATATGCAGCAGGAGACACGAGATCTGGGGAAGGGGGGGGTACTGGTTAGTTCATACTGTTGTTCCACCTATAGGGTTGCAGACCCCTTTAGCTCCTTGGGTACTTTATCTAGCTTTTCCATTGGGGGCTCTGTGATCCATCCAATAACTGACTGTGAGCATCCACTTCTGTGTTTGCTAGGCCCCAGCATAGCCTCACAAGAGACAGCTTTATCAGGGTCCTTTCAGCAAAATCTTGCTAGTGTATGCAATGGTGTCAGCTTTTGGAGGCTGATTATGGGATGGATCCCCAGGTATGGTAGTCTCTAGATGGTCCATCCTTTCGTCTCAGCTCCAAACTTTGTCTCTTTAACTCCTTCCATGGGTGTTTTGTTCCCAATTCTAAGAAGGGGCAAAGTGTCCATACTTTGTCTTCACTCTTCTTGAGTTTCATGTGTTTTGCAAATTGTATCTTGTATCTTGGGTATTCCAAGTTTCTGGACTAATAGCCACTTATCAGTGAGTACATATCATGTGAGTTCTTTTGTGATTGGGTTTCCTCACTCAGGATGATGCCCTCCAGGTCCATCCATTTGCCTAGGAATTTCATAAATTCATTCTTTTTAATAGCTGAGTAGTACTCCATTGTGTAAATGTACCACATTTTCTGTATCCATTCCTCTGTTGAGGGACATCTGGGTTCTTTCCAGCTTCTGGCTATTATAAATAAGGCTGCTATAAATATAGTGGAGCATGTGTCCTTATTACCAGTTGGAACATCTTCTGGATATATGCCCAGGAGAGGTATTGCGGGATCCTCCGGTAGTACTATGTCCAATTTTATGAGGAACCGCCAGACTGATTTCCAGAGTGGTTGTACCAGCTTGCAATCCCACCAACAATGGAAGAGTGTTCCTCTTTCACCACATCCTCACCAGCATCTGCTGTTACCTGAATTTTTGATCTTAGCCATTCTGACTGGTGTGAGGTAGAATCTCAGGGTTGCTTTGATTTGCATTTCCCTGATGATTAAGGGTGCTGAACATTTTTTCAGGTGCTTCTCAGCCATTCGGTATTCCTCAAATGAGAATTCACAATTCATCTGTAATACAGCTTTAGGTTGGGCATGGTGATTCCACCAGAGGTTCTTTTATCATTGAGAAGAGTTTTTGCTATTCTAGGTTTTTTGTTATTCCAGATGATTTTGTAGATTACCCTTTCTAATTCCTTGAAGAATTGAGTTGGAATTTTGATGGGAATTGCATTGAATCTGTAGATTGATTTTGGCAAAAAAGCCATTTTTACTATATTGATCCTGCCAATCCATGAGCATGGGAGAGCTTTCCATCTTCTGAGATCTTCTTTAATTTCTTTCTTCAGAGACTTGAAGTTCTTCTCATACAGATCTTTCACTTCCTTACTTAGAGTCACACCAATTTGTGACTATTGTGAAGGGTGTTATTTCCCTAATTTCTTTCTCAACCTGTTTATCCTTTGTGTAGAGAAAGGCCAATGACTTGTTTGAGTTAATTTTATATCCAACTACTTCACTGAAGCTGTTTACTAGGTTTAGGAGTTCTCTGGTGGAATTTTTAGGGTTACTTATATATACTATCATATCATCTGCAAAAAGTGATATTTTGACTTTTTCCTTTCCAATTTGTATCCCCTTGATCTCCTTTTGTTGTCGAATTGCTCTGGCTAGGACTTCAAATACTATGTTGAATAGGTATGGAGAAAGTGGGCAGCCTTGTCTAGTCCCTGATTTTAGTTGGATTGCTTCCAACTTCTCACCATTTACTTTGATGTTGGCTACTGGTTTGCTGTAGATTGCTTTTATTATGTTTAGGTATGGGCCTCGAATTCCTGATGTTTCCAAGATTTTTATCATGAATGGGTGTTGGATTTTGTCAAATGCTTTCTCAGCATCTAATGAGATGATTATGTGGTTTTTGTCTTTGAGTTTGTTTATGTAGTGGATTATGTTGATGGATTTCCATATATTAAACCTTCCCTGCATCCCTGGAATGAAACCTACTTGCTCAGGATGGACGATTGTTTTGATGTGTTCTTGGATTCGGTTAGTGAGAATTTTATTGAGTATTTTTGCATCGATATTCATAAGGGAAATTGGTCTGAAGTTATCTATCTTTTTTGGGTCTTTCTGTGGTTTAGGTAACAGAGTAATTGTGGCTTTATTGAATGAATTGGGTAGAGTACCTTCTGCTTCTATTTTGTGGAATAGTTTGTGCAGAACTGGGATTAGATCTACTTTGAAGGTCTGATAGAACTCTGCACTAAACCAATCTGGTCCTGGGCTTTTTTTGGTTGGGAGACTATTAATGACTGCTTCTATTTCTTCAGGGGATATAGGACTGTTTATATCATTAACCTGATCCTGATTCAACTCTGGTACCTGGTATCTGTCTAGAAATTTGTCCATTTCATCCAGGTTTTCCAGTTTTGTTGAGTATAGCCTTTTGTAGAAGGATCTGATAGTGTTTTGGATTTCCTCAGGTTCTGTTGTTATGTCTCCGTCTTCATTTCTGATTTTGTTAACTAGGATGCTGTTCCTGTGCCCTCTAGTGAGTCTGGCTAAGGATTTATCTATGTTGTTGATTTTCTCAAAGAACCAGCTCCTCGTTTGTTTGATTCTTTGAGTAGTTCTTCTTGTTTCCACTTGGTTGATTTTGCCCCTGAGTTTGATTATTTCCTGCTATCTACTCCTCTTGGGTGAATTTGCTTCCTTTTGTTCTAGAGCTTTTAGGTGTGTCATCAAGCTGCTAGTGTGTGTCTTTCTAGTTTCTTTTTGGAGGCACTCAGAGCAATGAGTTTTCCTCTTAGAAATGCTTTCTTCTGGGTCCTTTTCAGCAAAATCTTGCAGTTCAGGGGAATACCACGGCCAAGAAGCAGGAGTCGGGGGAGAGAAGGGAAAGGGTGGGGGGAGGGTATGGGAGAACTTTTGGGATATCATTGGAAATGTAAATGAAGAAAATACATAATAAAAAAAAACTTAACAAGAACAACAACAAAAAAAGAAATGCTTTCATTGTGTCTCATAAGTTTGGGTATGTTGTGGCTTCATTTTCATTAAACTCTACAAAGTCTTCAATTTCTTTCTTTTTTTTTTTTTTTTGATTTTTTGAGACAGGGTTTTTCTGTATAGTCCTGGCTGATCCTGGAACTCACTCTGTAGACCAGGCTGGCCTTGAACTCAGTAATCCACCTGCCTCTGCCTCCCAAGTGCTGGGATTAAAGGTGTGCACCACCATGCCCAGCTTTAATTTCTTTCTTTATTCCTTCCTTGACCAAGGTATCATTGAGAAGAGTGTTCAGTTTTCACATGAATGTTGGCTTTCTATTATTTATGTTGTTATTGAAATCAGCCTTAGTCCATGGTGATCTGATAGGATGGATGGGACAATTTCAATATTTTTGTATCTGTTGAGACCTGTTTTGTGACTAATTATATGGTCAATTTTGGATTAGGTACCATGAGGTGCTGAGAAGAAGGTATATCCTTTTTTTTTTAGGATAAAATATTCTGTAGATATCTGTTAAATCCATTTGTTTCATAACTTCTGTTAGTTTCACTGTGTCCCTGTTTAGTTTCTGTTTCCACGATCTGTCCATTGATGAAAGTGGTGTGTTGAAGTCTCCCACTATTATTGTGTGAGGTGCAATGTTTGCTTTGAGCTTTATTAAAGTTTCTTTAATGAATGTGACTGCCCTTGCATTTGGAGCATACATATTCAGAATTGAGAGTTCCTCTTGGAAGATTTTACCTTTGATGTGTATGCAGTGCCCCTCCTTGTATTGATAACTTTGTGTTGGAAGTTGATTTTATTTGATATTAGAATGGCTACTCCAGCTTGTTTCTTCAGACCATTTGCTTGGAAAATTGTTTTCCAGCCTTTCACTGTGAGGTAGTGTCTGTCTTTTTCCCTGAGATGGGTTTCCTGTAAGCAGCAAAATGTTGGGTCCTGATTTTTTAGCCAGTCTGTTAGTCTATGTCTTTTTACTGGGGAATTGAGTCCATTGATATTAAGAGATATTAAGGAAAAGTAAATGTTGCTTCCTATTATTTTTGTTGTTAGAGTTGGCATTTTGTTCTTGTGGCTCTCTTCTGTTTGGTTTGTTGAAGGATTACTTTCTTGCTTTTTCTAGGAGGTGGTTTCCGTCCTTGTATTTTCTTTTCTTTCTTTCTTTTTTCTTTCTGTTATTATCCTTTGAAGGGCTGGATTCGTGGAAAGATAATATGTGAATTGGTTTTGTCGTGGAATACTTTGGTTCCTCCATCTATGGTAATTGGAAGTTTGGCTGGATATAGTAGCTTGGGCTGGCATTTGTGTTCTCTTAGTGTCTGTATAACATCTGTCCAGGATCTTCTGGCTTTCATAGTCTCGGGTGAAAAGTCTGGTGTAATTCTGATAGGCCTGCCTTTATATGTTACTTGACCCTTTTCCCTTACTGCTTTTAATATATATCTTTATTTAGTGCATTTGTTGTTCTGATTATTATGTGTCGGGAGGAATTTTTTTTCTGGTCCAGTCTATTTGGAGTTCTGTAGGCTTCTTGTATGTTAATGGAAATCTCTTTCTTTAGGTTTGGGAACTTTTCTTCTATAATTTTGCTGAAGATATTTGCTGACCCTTTAAGTTGAAAATCTTCATTTTCATCTACTCCTATTATCCTTAGGTTTGGTCTTCTCAATGTGTCCTGTATTTCCTGGATCTTTTGAGTTAGAATCTTTTTGTATTTTTCATTTTCCTTGATGTGTCTTTTTTTTCTATGGAATCTTGTGCATCTGAGATTCTTTCTTCCATCTCTTGTATTCTGTTGCTGATGCTCGCATCTATGGTTCCAGATTTCTTTCCTAGGGTTTCTATCTCCAGCGTTGCCTCACTTTGGGTTTTCTTTATTGTGTTTATGTCTTTTTTTAGGGTTAGTATGGTTTTGTTCATTTCCATCACCTGTTTGGATGTGTTTTCCTGTTTTTCTTTAAGGACTTCTACCTCTTTGGTTGTGTTTTCCTGTCTTTCTTTAAGGACTTGTAACTCTTTAGCAGTGTTCTCTTGTATTTCTTTAAGTGAGTTATTAAAGCCTTTCTTGATGTCCTCTACCAACATCATGAGATATGCTTTTAAATCTGGGTCTAGCTTTTCAGGTGTGTTGGGGTACCCAGGACTAGGTGAGAAGGGAGTGCTGCGTTCTGATGATGGTGAGTGGTCCTGGTTTCTGTTAGTAGGATCTTGCTCAGGTTTCAGAAGAGAGCATCTGGGCGGAGCTTGCTGCCCTATCATTCTGCCACTCCCACTACCTCTGCCTGCCGTCTTGCTGTTCCGTGGTCAAACACGTGGTCACCTGCAACTTTACTCCAGAATGATTTGGCGGGAATGGGCCCCTTCCCTCTCCTTCATAACTTGGTGCACGAAATAGTAAAATTGAGCTTTGATCAGAATCTTGTCATAGCTCCGTCTCTCTCTCTCTCTCTCTCTCTCTCTCTCTCTCGCATCGCCTAGCTCCCTCTTCTCTTCCAGGTTCCAAGATGCCTCTCAGACTAGAACCCAGACATGTGAGCCACTGGCCGGCCACAACACCTACGTTTGCCTTTCGCCATCTGGTAATCTCTGGAGTTAGTTGTTATAGTTGTCTCTGGTTAGAGCTTGTTCCTCTCATGATTCTGTTAGCCTCTATCAGCAGACCTGGGAGACTAGCTCTCTCCTGAGTTTCAGTGGTCAGAGCACTCTCTACAGGCAAGCTCTCCTTTTACAGGGAAGGTGCACAGATATCTGGCGTTTGGACCTGCCTCCTGACAGAAGATGAAGGCCTGAAATAGGGCCTGTCCCAGAAGCTGTGTTGGTTCAGCCTGTCCCAGAAGCTATTAGCTTCTGTAGTCCACACTCTCACCTGTGCAGACTAGTCTCGAAGGGATCTGGGAACCAAGATGGCTCCCCAGGTGCTCCGGCAAAGTCTCCCGGGCAGGGCGGACACCTCTCCTCTGGCAGGGAAGGTGCCCGGTTGTCTGGAGCCCGAAACGGGGTCTGCCTCAAAAGCTGTCCTCCAGGGACCTTGGGGGTGTCCTCCGACTCTGTGTCCAAAGTGACCCAGTGCTGGCGCTGACTAGAAGGGACTTGTGACCATGGTCAGGCCGGGTTTTCTGCTTCCCTAATGCGGTCTCAGGTCCTGTGCAATTGGATTGGAACAGAAGTTGTGTTCCCCTCACCAGAGGTCCTAAGATCACGTGGAGAGTCTTCTAGGGACCGTGGGGCTGTCCACCAACTCTGCGCCCAAGGTGACCCAGTGCTGGCACCCACCGGAAGGGCATCACTTGAGTTTTTTGATCTTTGCCATTCTTATTGGTGTTAGGGTGGTATGTCAGGGTCATTTTGATTTGCATTTCCCTGATGACTAAGGATATTGAGCATTTCTTTTAGACCATTGGATATTCTTCTATTGAGAATTCTATTTAGCTCTATATGCCATTTTTTAAATGGGATTGTTTGGTTTTTTGGAGTCTAACTTCTTGAGTTCTTTATATATTTTGGATATTAGCCCTTTGTCAGATGTAGGGTTTATGAAAATCTTTTCCCAATCTGTAGGCTGCTGTTTTGTCTTTTGACAGTATCCTTTGCCTTACAGAAGCTTTTCAGTTCCATGATGTTCCATTTTTTAACTGTTTATCTTAGAGCCTGAGATGTTGGTGTTCTGTTCAGGAAATTTTCCCCTGTACCAATGCATTCAAGACTATTTCCCACTTTTCTCTTCCATTAGATAATAGTGTATTTGGTTTTATGTTGAGATCCTTGATCCACTTGGACTTGAGTTTTGTACAGGGTGATAAATTTGGATCTATTTGCCTTCTTTTACATGCAGACAGTCAGACTAGCACCATTTGTTGAAGATACTTTTTTTCCCCAATGAATGATGTTACCGTCTTTGTTAAAAGTCAAGTGTTCATAGGTGTGCAGGTTTATTTCTGAGTCCTTGATTATATTTCATTGATCAACTTGTCTGTTTCTGCACTAATATCATGCATTTCTTTTAAAATCACTATTGCTTTAACCACCAGTACAGCTCGAAGTCAGGGGTGGCAATTCCTCCAGAGGTTCTTCTATTGTTCAGGGTTGTTTTGGCTCTTCTGGGTTTTTGTTTTTCCATGTGAACTTGAGAATTGATCTTTCAAGGTTTATAAAACAATTGTGTGGAATTTTGATGGGACTTGCATTGAATCTGTAGATTGCTTTTGGTAGGATGGGCATTTTCACTATGGTAATCTTACTGATCCATGAGCACGGGAGGTATTTATATCTTCTGAGGTGTTCTTCAATTTCTTTCTTCAGGGACCTGAAGTTTTTCTCATCCAGATCTTTCACTTGCTTGATTAGAGTTACACCAAGACACGTTATATTAGTTGTGGCTATTTTGAAAGGTGTTACTTCCCTAATTTCTTTCTCAACCTGTAAAAATGAGGGCTATTGATTTATTTGAGTTAACTTTATATCCAGCCACTTTGCTAAAGTTGTTTATCAGCAGTAGGCGTTCTCTGGTAGACTTTGGGATTCACTTATATATACACTATCTTATCTGTGAATAGAGATACCTTGACTTCTTCCTTTCCTATTTGATCTTATTCCTTTCCCTTTGCTCTCCTTTTGATGTCTTACTGCTCTAGCTAGAACTCCAAGTACTATATTGAATAGATAGGGAAAGAGTAGGCAGCCTTGTCCCTGAGTTTCGTGGGATTACTTCAAGCTTCTCTCCATTTAATTTAATGTTGGCTACTGGCTTGCTGTATAGTGTTTTTATTATGTTTAGGTATGTGCTTTGAGTCTCTGATCTCTCAAATACTTTTAACATGAAGGGGAAGTGGATTTTATCAAAGTTTTTTTTTCCCAGCACTTAAGAGATAATCATGTGTTTTCTAATTTGAGTTTGCTTATATAGTGGGTCATATTGATGGATTTCTTTATATTGAACTATCCTTGCATCCCTAGGATGAAGCCTACTTGATCATGGTGAATGATGGTTTTGATGTTCAAGAATTTTACTGAGTATTTTTATGTTGATCTTTATAAGTGAATTTGGTCTGAAATTTTCTTTCTTTGTTGTATCCTTGTGTGATTTAAGTATCAGGGTAACTGTGGCCTCATAGAATGAATTAGATAGTGTTCCTTCTCTTTCTGTTTTGTGGAATAGTTTGAGGAGTATTGGTATTATCTCTTCTTTGACAGTCTGGTAGAATTCTTAACTAAAATTATCTGGCCCTGTTTATTTTGTTTTGTTTTGTTTTGTTTTTTGTTTGTTTGTTTTTTTTTTGGTTGAGACTCTTAATGACTGTTTAGATGGTTTATTTGATCTTTTTTTTTGAGGTTCTGTCTTTTATTTATTTATTTTTTTGTTGGATATTTTTTTCATTTACATTTCAAATGTTAACCCCTTTCCTGCCCCCCTGAAACCTCCTATCCCATCCTCCCTCCCACTGCTTCTATGAGGGTGTTCATCCACCCACCCACCCACTCTCACCTCCCCACCCTCTATTACCCTACACTGGGGCATCTATCGAGCCTTCATAGGACCAAGAATCTCTCCTCCCATTGATGCCTGACAAAGCCCATCCTCTGCTACATATGCAGCTGGAGCCATGTGTACTCCTTGGTTGATGGCTTAGTCCCTGGGAGCTCTGGGGGTTCTGGTTGGTTGATATTGTTGTTCTTCCTATGGGGTTACAAACCCCTTCAACTCCTTCAGTCCTTTCTTTAACTCCTCTATTGGGGACCCCACATTCATTCCAATGGTTGGCTGCAAGCATCCACTTCTGTATTTGTAAGGCTCTGGCAGGGCCTCTCAGGAGACAGCCATATCAGGCTCTTTTCAGCATGTACTTCTTGGTATCTACAATATTCTCTGGGTTTGGTAACAGTATATGGGATGAATCCCCAGGTGGAGCAGTCTCTGGATGGCCTTTCCTTCAGTCTCTGCTCTATACTTTATCTCCATATTTACTCCTGTAAATATTCTGTTCTCCTTCTAAGAAACACTGAAGTACCCACACTTTGGTCTTGTTCTTCTTGAGCTTCATGTGGTCTGTGAATTATACCTTGGTTATTTGGAGCATTTGGGCTAATATCCACTTATCTGTGAGTGCATACCATTTGTGTTCTTTTGTGATTTGGTTACCTCACTCAGGATGATATTTTCTAGTTCTATCCATTTGTCTAAGAATTTCATGAATTCATCATTTTTAATAGCTAAGTAGTACTCCATTGTGTAAATGTACCACATTTTCTGCACCTAATTCTCTGTTGAGGGACATTTGGGTTCTTTCCAGCTTCTGGGTATTATAAATAAGGCTGCTATGAACATAGTGGAGCATGTGTCCTTATTGCATGTTGGAGCATATTCTGGGTATATGCCCAGGAGTGGTATAGCTGGGTCCTCAGGTAGTACCATGTTCAATTTTCTGAGGGACCGCCAAACAAATCAGTAGCCTTCCTCTACTCAAAGAATAAACATGCTGAGAAAGAAATTAGGGAAATGACACCCTTCACAACAGTCACAAATTTTACTACATACCTTGGTGTGACTCTAATCAAGCAAGTGAAAGATCAGGATAACAAGAAACTCAAGTCTCTGAAGAAGATCTCAGAAGATGGAAAGATCTCCCATACTCATGGATTGGCAGGATTAATATAGTAAAAATGGCTATCTTGTGGAAAGCAACCTACAGATTCAATGCAATCCTCATCAAAATTACAACTCAATTCATAGAGTTAGAGCAATTTGCCAATTCATTTGGAATAACAAAAAACCCAGAATAGTGAAAACCATTTTCAACAATAAAAGAACTTCTAGGGGAATCACCATCCCTGACTTCAAGCTGTATACTACAGAGCAATAGTGATTAAAAACTGTATGATCAACAGGCTTGGTGGGGTGCCACTTTGGCATGTGGCTGATGCCATGTTGAAGTCTGGCAGAGGCAGTGGAGGCCGAGCAGTGGGAGTGAGACTGAGGGTTGGGTGGCCAGGCAGCTGGGGTGAGGGGCGGGGTGTGGGACAGTATTAGGGACAGCCCTGTTCAGGCATAGCTGGAACCTGGGTACGGAGGAGCCGGCTTCACGCCGGCAGTTCCTCCTGGGCTTCCTCGGCGTCACTGCGCATGCCTGGGACGGTTTGGCAGTGGCTGCTTTGTCTTCCTTCTTCCTTTCCGAAGGAGCACTTGCTAGTTTCTCAAATTCCTGAGACCTCTACACCTAGGAGTATGAGTGACTGGATGCCCATTGCCAAGGAATATGATCCGCTTAAAGCTGGCAGCATCGATGGTACAGACGAAGACCCACATGACCGAGCTGTGTGGAGGGCCATGCTGGCCTGCTATGTCCCCAACAAAGGAGTCACTGGAGACCTCCTCCATACCCTGTTTGTGGCACAACTGGACTTGCAGACCAAAGAGAAGTTCTCCCGGTATGGTGACATTCAGGGGCTGCAGCTGGTTTGAGACCTGGGGACAGGCTTCTCCAAGGGCTACGCCTTCATTGAGTACAAGGAGGAGAGGGCCCTGATGAAGGCCTACAGAGATGCTGATGTCCTGGTCATCGACCAGCATGAGATATTCATGGACTATGAGCTAGATAGGACTCTCCGTGGCTGGATCCCTCGGCGGTTGGTTGGTGGATTGGATGGGAAAAAGGAATCTGGGCAACTGAGGTTCGGTGGGCGAGATTGGCTTTTCCGAAAACCCATTAACTTGCCAGTTGTCAAGAATGAGCCACATAGAGAAGGGAAAAGGGAAAGGGAGGGAGCAATCTTGATCTAGGGACAGATACTGGGACCCCAGGCCCAGGGAATGGGACCATGATAGGGGTCAAGAGAAGCACTGGCAAAAGAGGGCCAGGGTGTGGCCTGAGAATGATTGGGAAAGAGAGAGGAAGTTCAGGGAGGAGAGGGCCAAAACCAGGGACATGAGGGACAGAAGTAAGTAGAGGCAGCAGCAGGCAGCCTCCGTCAGGCTGGGGCAGTTCCTTTTGCGGTACTGGGGATTGAACTAGAGAGTGCGGCATGTCAGGCGAGCGCTCCGACCACAGCCACATAGGATGAGAGGGAGAAACAAGTGTCTAAGAAGTCATGGCTCATGTGGAAACAGAAAAATTTTCACATGCTGTCAACCCAGCACTTGGGAGTTGGAGGCAGGAGAATGTTAAGCTCCGAAAGACATCAAGACCACCTGTCTTGCCTTCCATCCCAGAAAATGAGGCTTCACTCTGGCAGCCAAACTAGACTTCGCTGGACGAGACACTGGATTAGTTGTGGCCTTTTCATCTTTCCCCTGCTGTTCATTTCCATCAAGGGTAGTCCTTATGTCTGGAGATTCGAAGTTCGAGAAACGCCCACAGATAACAAGCAGGGTTTCCAAATAGGATCAGGAAACTGTTCCATAGCCAGGTGCCAGGAACCGATCCAGATTGCCATCATTCCTGTATCTGTTACCCCATCTTTTGTATTATGACCTCTATACCTGTTTTCTCTTTGACCAGACAAAAAAATTATTGCAGAAGATGGCCAGACGAATATGGTGGCTGACCATACTCGTCTTGTGAGATACACATGCTAGGGACATGGATTAATCATTTCTTCTATCAATTCCTCAAGACACTCTTTTTCTACATATGAGACCCATGGGATCCCAGGTAGAAAATAGGAATTGTTGGTAAGCTCTACCGCAAAACTCAGCCCAGTTCTCCAGTAAGTACTATCCACATCCAGAGAAAATATCCACCTGGCTGTCTCAATCGCCCCACCTCTAAATATAGGGAAGGTAGGAGATAATAAAACACTCCTCCAAGGTTCTTACCTTTTTGACAGTCCCCTCATGAATAATACTAACTTGTCATTCCACCTTTTGCTTCAGACCATGACCTTGGCCTACCAGCTCCTTAATATTACCAGACCTGGGCGCTTTAAAGATTGTTGGCTATGCGAACCTCCTGTCCTGGAACTAGCTCGCAAATGTCGGTTAAGGCTTCTCCAGTGATGCTACCAAGTAACCATACTTCATCCTTCGCTAACTGCCCTAAATCCAAACCAGCGGGCACTAGACCTCCTGGCAGCTAAAGAAGGTGATCTTTGCCCATTCCTACAAGAAGAATTCTACGTCAACCAATCTGGGATAGTAAAAAATAAAATCCAGGAACTACAGACAGACATAAAAAATTTCAGTAACCGTAAGACTTCTGGTTCTGGTATTTTTGAAAATCCCATATGGAAGTGAATCCTCCCACTCATAACACCTTTCTTGGTCATTTTCCTGGCATTATTATTCGCTCCTTGTCTTAGTAATCTTGTCTCTACATTCCTTCAGCAACAAGTACAAAAAATTTCTAACCAAACTATTAATCAGCTCCTGTTACAGGATTACCAGCCACTGCCCACAAAGGAACCACTGTCCATAGAAGAGCCTGATTCAGATGATTACCAAACGGATTCCAATGGCAAAAGCCAGACATACCCTGAAATTGATGATGCCCCTAAACTGCAGGAAGTAGTTTGAGAGACATGACACCCTTATTCCCTCTTCACCATTGGTTTTCCCTCTCTTTTCTCCCCTTCTTTTTATAATAACAAGAAGGGAGGAATGTTAGTCCCAGGACACTCCTAGCCCCAGCCTAACTATGTGACCTGCCTTGCCAGGCCAAAGACCCTCAATCCCACAATCCACTTGGCTCACTTCCCACCCTCACTGGTGTGACGTCATTTTCTGTATAAATTAGGAGATCACCCCCTCCTCTTTCTGTTTTTCTTCTCTTTCTTCTCTCTTCCCTCTTTCTCTTTTTCTCTTCTCTGTCCTTCTACCCGCTTCGCCACCCCCTTACTTCTGCACAACAAACCTCTCTCACATGGAACCACCTTAGCCTGGTCTGCTGTTTGGTTTACCTGCTCAAAATATATATTACTATTGCTTGATATTAATTAATTCATTAAAAACCCCATTAAAAATGGGGTACAGAGCTAAATAAATAATTTTCAACTTAGGAATATCGAATGGTTGAGAAGAACCTAAAGAAATGTTCAACATCCTTAATCATCAGGGAAATGCAAATCAAAACAATCCTGAGATTCTACCTCACACCAGTCAGAATGGCTAAAATAAAAAACTTAGTTGACAGCAGATGCTGGCGAGGATGTGGAGAAAGAGGAACACTCTTCCATTGCTGGTGGGATTGCAAGCTCGTACAACCTACCCTTCCTTTGTTGGATGAATATTCACTTTTTTTTTTTTGAGACAAGGTTTCTCTGTATAGCCCTGGCTGTCCTGGAACTCACTTTATAGACCAGGCTGGCCTCGAACTCAGAAATTCGCCTGCTTCTGCCTCCCGAGTGCTAGGATTAAAGGCGTGCGCCACCATGCCCGGCGAATGTTCACTTTTTAAACCTAAGTTCAGACATTCCTCTTCTGCCATCATGTGGTAGATCTGTAATTTTGTCAGATTTACTTATTTTAGTTATTAATTAATTAATTTTCTGTGTGACTCTGTAGTCCCAAAACTTATGGTGATATGAGAGGTGAAGACAGAATTTCCGCGAAGCGTACGGTACAGCTACAGCCCAGCAGGTATAAGAAGAGAATCCTTGCCTCAAAACAAGGTAGGAGAAAAGAATTGATTCCTGAAAGTTGCCCTGCAACCTCTACATGCACCCTGTGACAAGTGCACATGTGCGCATATGCACACACACATCACACACACACACACACACACACACACACACACACACACACACACACACACACACACATTAAAATAATAAAAACATCAAAAAAGAAAAATACAGCCCATGAAGTAACACTTCTTAGCACATTGCCTATTGATGTTTTGTCTTTATTAAATTTATGCTAATTAGCTGTAACATTTCTATTAACCAGCATTTATAAATTTGTCTTTTGAACATATATCTAAACACTGGCAATAGTCACAAACCCATTTCCATGCTTCAGGTCTGAGGTTAGTAAACCCTTTCCAGCCTTGCACTGGAGCTACAGCAGGTGATGCAGTCTAGTGTAAGTGTGGCTGCACTGATACCCATGCTAGAAACATCTGCAAGAACTTCCACGTGGTTTGGAAGTCAGGACATGTGTTGAGTTCTGTAGATTCTGTTTATTTGTTTCTGAGGAATGAGATCTGAACCACACCAAAAAGGGTAGAGTGCTCTGTTTTTACTAATGTAAGCAACTTCCAAACATTTCTTCTATGTACATATGTATATAATTGTACATTAATATACATACATATATTAAAATGATTTTTGTGTCTACCTCTTTTTTCTAGGTAAAACAGTTGTTTTTATGTCACTGCTGTAAGTTTAAGGTTCTCAAAAAAGCTGAGTTTGCTTGTCTTTGTCTTCAAGGACTTCATGAAAGAATAATCTTCCTTACAGAGTCCTAGGACAGGCATTTCCATAAAGCCTATTTGTCACAGGCTTTAACACTGTTCTAGAATTATGTAATGGTTAGGTATTTTTGTTTTATGAGTTTAAAAATTTTAAATTGAAATATGATTAACTGGGAATACAGTTCAGCAGTAGAGTGCTTGTCTAGTAAGTAGGGAGGCCTTTGTCTCAATCCCCAGTACAGTAAAATTCAGTCAACCAGTCAATTGATTGATCAGTCTGTTTCTGGTTTCTCTGATGGAGTAATCCTCTAACATCAACACTGGGGTGGTTCAGGCAGGAGAATCAGGAATTCAACGTCATCTTCATCTATGGCTGCCTAGGCCATGTGAGGCTCTGTTTTAAAATAAACTAAACAATAAAAAAAAGTGAAATGTGCATCATTGAAATTAGTAGCAAAAAGTTTAATTTAAAAGAAAATAAACATGACACTATATGAGGTTCCTAAAAGCTTTACCAGCAGATGGCACCATAGTCTTAATGTTGCTGGGAATGGGACATAATTCACACCAGCTGGAAATCCTTAACACCATAGGTTAAATTCAGTTTTGTTCACATGACTTTCCAGTAGTATAATGAAAATTGTAACTTAAAAACACTCATATTTCTAACATACAACTGATTAAAATTGAACTAAACTGCATATGCACATTCTACATTTGTGACAATTTAGATATAGTCTATAAGTATTACTAATTTATTTATAAGCTTCAAAATACTCTTTTAATTGTCAGGATGGTATTTCTATGCTTTGTCAAGGCAGTTAAAGCATTCTCAGGGACTTTGGTAAGCAGCTGCTAGCTTTTAGAACTGGACACTTGTGGTCAGGGACAGGGTCAGTTCTCCTGCTCTCATGACCCAAATGGGGCCAACTCTCTTGCTTACCATCACTGGTGAGAGCAAAAGAGAGGGGAGGTTATCCCTCCTTTGCTGATGCCGCTGCATAGTAGACAGGAGGCAGGGTCCACTCTCCCATGCTTATTTTCTCTGGGCTAGCTCTCCTGAAATTCCCATGTCCAGGGCCAGCTCTACTGTGCTGCCCAAGAGAGGGTTAGGGCCACTTTTTCTGCTCTCAGGACCCCAGTACCAGGTCTCTCTCCCACTGCAGGTATAGATTGGCAGGAGCGGGACAGGGCATCTCTTGTCTATGCCACATATGGGAGATGAGTGGCAATGCTCACATCCTTAGGTTGGCTTATCTGCAACTCTCATAATGAATGTGTGGAAACTGCTCTCCTGTGTACTGTGGCTAGCTCGGGATAGGGTCAGCTCTCCTGCTATCATGCCTTCAGGAACAACTGCCCCAAGATGCTCTGGTGTACTGGCTGGTTTTGTGTGTTAATTTGATACAAGCTGGAGTTATCCCAGAGAATGGAGCTTCAGGTGAGGAAATGCCTCCATGAGATCTGGCTGTTAGACATTTTTTTTTCAATTAGTGATCAATGGGGGGAGCGTTCCTTATGGGTGGTACCATCTCTGGGCTGATAGTTTTGGGTTCTATAAGAAAGCAAGCTGAGCAAGCCAGGGGAAGCAAACCAGTAAGAAACATCCCTCCATGGCCTCTGCATCAGGTCCTGCTTGAGTTCTAGTACTGACTTCCTTTGGTGCTTAACAGCAACATGGAAAGTGTAAGCTGAATAAACCCTTTCCTCCCCAATTTGCTTCTTGCTCATGATGTTTGTGCAGGAATAGAAACCCTGACTAAGACACCCTGGTGAGAGGTGGGACCAGTTCTGCACATTCCTCAAATGTCAATATGTCTCTGGGTATCAGCTTAGGCCAGGGACATCTGGCTGGCCTTTGGTGGGAACAGGCAGGTGCTTCAGGGCCATGAGCCCATATGTGGTCCCAGGTGGCATTACTGGCTACTCACATTAGACTGTTCCTTACTACCCTCAGGTTTCCAGTTCTGCCTCTCTTTATTATGTTTTTCTCTACCACTACTTGCTCCTCTTAGTGGTGCCCAGGTGTCTGGGGTCATCTCAGGAGTGGTCTCAGGAGTGTTATGTCCCACTCATGCCTTATCTGCCCACCCATGTTTGCACAGAACTGAAGTGCTGGTCATCTCAGAGTAGCTCCCTGTCTGGACCCCATGGTACCAGTCTGGTGGTTGTCTTGGGCTCCCTCCTTACCTGGCCAACTTGAGTGGGTCCTACAGTCCCAAGCAGGGTTCTTCTAGTCTCCAGCTTACTCCCCATCCTGGAAGCCTGTTTGGACCTGCCTGGTGCAGGACTGGTGGTCATCTCAGACTGCTCAGATGTTGACAGGTCAGAGTACTGAGTGTAGACATTGCTTTTCCCTTTCTGCTACCTACTGATATGTAGCACAGCAGTTATACCTGCAATACTACTTATTAATTTACATATGTTTAACAATTCCTGCATCTCTAGGCAAGTGTTTTTGGTACCAGAGGGTGTTCTGCAGGCTACCAAAGGAGAACAAACCTTTGACAAAGGTGTCCTGACTGCAAGATATGCTAATGCAATGGTGGCACATAGCTTGTGGGAGTAACGAACCAAAAATCTGATTTGATTTAAGGACCACTCCATGAGATGGAACCCATGCTTGACACTGATTGGGTGACTAAGAACCTGAGACTAGATAGCTCAGAGACCCAAGGTAAACTCAAATATTACTGTTAAATAAAATAAACCAAAACCAAAACTAGCAATAAAATGATTTTCTGCTATACTCATAGATCAGTGTCTTGCTCAGCCATCATCAGGGAAGTTTCCTTCTGTAGTAGATGGGAAGAGATTCAGAGAAACCCACAACCAGACAATATACAGAGTGAAAGACCTTGGAACGCTCAGCTCTAAATGAAATGTATCCATCAAATCTCACCCCTTAGAGCTTAGGCAACCCCGTGGAAGAGGAGGAGGAAAGGGTATAAAAGCCAGAGGGGATGGAGGGCACCAAGAAAACAAAGCCATCTAAATACAACAGGGTCAAAGCTCAAATGAAATCACAGAATCTGAAGTAGCTAGCATGTATAGGTCCTGCACAAGTCTACAGCAGATGGGGTCCTAGAGTTGAAAGGAGAAGTGGACACATGCCTCCATCTACAACTCTGAAGCTATCTTCAAGTAATAACCACATGCAAATGAAAATTTAGTTTTCTTTAAAAGACTCTCCCCTGGGAAACAAAATACTCTTTCGTTTTTTTTTTTTTTTTTTTAATACAGGGTTTACCTGTGTAGCCCTGGCTGTCCTAGAACTCATAGAGATCCAACAGCCCCTGCCTTTCTAGTGCTGGGATTAAAGGTGTGACCCACCACCATTGGGTAACAAACTACTCTTAAGAGTAGGTTGCCATTCTGACTGGTTTGAGGTGAATCTCAGGGTTGTTTTGATTTTCATTTCCCTGATGATTAAGGATATTGAACATTTTTTTAGGTGCTTCTCAGCCATTCGGTATTATTCCTCAGTTGAGAATTCTTTGTTTAGCTCTGTAACCCAATTTTTAGTAGCGTTATTTGGTTTTCTGGAGTCTAACTTTTTGAGTTTTTTATATATATTGGATATTAGTCCCCAGTTGGATTTAGGATTGGTAAAGATCCTTTCCCAATCTGTTAGTGGCCTTTTAAAAAAATTACTAATTTATTAGACATTTTTTTTCATTTACATTTCAAATGCTATCCCGAAAGTCCCCTATACCTTCTCCCTGCCCTGCTCCCCAGCCCACACACTACCACTTCCTAGCCCTGGCATTCCCCTGTACTGGGGCATAATGTTCACAAGACCAAGGGCCTCTCCTCCCATTGAGGTCAACTAGGCCATCCTCTGCTATATGTGCAACTAGAGACACTAGCTCTAGGGGGTACTGATTAGTTCATATTGTTGTTCTTCCTATAGGGTTGTAGACACCTTTAGCTCCTTGGGTACTTTCTCTAGGTCCTTCACTGGAGGCTCTGTGTCCCATCCAATAAATGACTGTGAGCATCCACTTCTGTATTTGCCAGGAATTGGCAAAGCCTTACAAGAGACAGCTATATCAGGGTCCTGTCAGCAAAATTTTGCTGGAATCTGCCATAGAGTCTGAGTTTGGTGGTAGTTTATGGGATGGATCCCCAGGTGGGGCAGTCTCTGGATGGTCCTTAATTCTGTCTCAGATCTAAACTTTGTCTCTGTAACTCCTTCCACGGGTATTTTGTTCCCCATTCTAAGAAGAAACAAAGTTACCGTACTTTGCTCTTTCTTCTTCCTGAGTTTCCTGTGTTTTGCAAATTCTATCTTGGCTATTCTAAGTTTCTGGGCTAATATCTACTTATCAGTGAGTGAATATCATGTGTATTCTTTTGTGATTGGGGTACCTCATTCAGGATATCATCCAGATCCATCCATTTGCCTAAGAATTTCATATATTCACTATTTTTAATTCCTAAGTAGTACTCCATTGTGTAAATATACCATATTTTCTGTATCCATTCTTCTGTTGAGGGACATCTGGGTTCTTTCCAGCTTCTGGCTATTCTAAATAAGGCTGCTATGAACATAGTGGAGCATGTGTTCTTATTACCAGTTGGAACATCTTCTGGGTATGTGCCCAGGAGAGGTATTGCTGGATCTTCTGGGAGAACTATGTCCAATTTTCTGAGGAACCGCCAAACTGATTTCCAGAGTGGTAGTACCAGCTTGCAATCCTACAGCAATGGAGGAGTGTTTCTATACATCCTAGTCAGCATCTGCTGTCACCTGAATTTTTGATCTTAGCCATTTTGACTGGTGTGAGGTGGAATCTCAGGGTTGTTATGATTTGTATTTTCCTGATTATTAAGGATTTTGAAGATTTCTTTAGGTGCTTCTCAGCCATTAGGTATTCCCCGGTTGAGAATTTTTGTTTAGCTCTATACACCATTCATTAATGGGGTTATTTGGTTTTCTGAAGTCCATCTTCTTGAGTTCTTTTTATGTATTGGATTTTAGTCCCCTATCAGATTTATAAAGTCCTTTCAAGTCTTTGGTTGCCTTTTTGTCTAATTAAGAATGTCTTTTGTTTTACAGAAGCTTTGCAATTTTATGAGGTCCCATTTGTCGATTCCCGAACTTACAGCACAAGCCAACCCTGTACTGTTCAGGAATTTTTTCCTCAAATTTTTTCCCTCAATTTTCCCTTGTGCCCATATCTTTGAGACTTTCTCCCACTTTCTCCTCTATAAATTCTAGTGTCTGGTCTTTTTTTTTCTTTTTTTTTTCCATTTTTTATTAGGTATTTAGCTCATTTACATTTCCAATGCTATACCAAAAGTCCCCCATATCCACCCACCCCCACTCCCCTGCCCACCCACTCCCCCTTTTTGGCCCTGGTGTTCCCCTGTACTGGGGCATATAAAGTTTGCAAGTCCAATGGGCCTCTCTTTCCAGTGATGGCCGACTAGGCCATCTTTTGATATATATGCAGCTAGAGTCAAGAGCTCCGGGGTACTGGTTAGTTCATAATGTTGTTCCACCTATAGGGTTGCAGATCCCTTTAGCTCCTTGGCTACTTTCTCTAGCTCCTCCATTGGGAGCCCTATGATCCATCCATTAGCTGACTGTGAGCATCCACTTCTGTGTTTGCTAGGCCCCGGCATAGTCTCACAAGAGACAGCTACATCTGGGTCCTTTCGATAAAATCTTGCTAGTGTATGCAATGGTGTCAGCGTTTGGATGCTGATTATGGGGTGGATCCCTGGATATGGCAGTCTCTACATGGTCCATCCTTTCATCTCAGCTCCAAACTTTGTCTCTGTAACTCCTTCCATGGGTGTTTTGTTCCCAAATCTAAGGAGGGGCATAGTGTCCACACTTCAGTCTTCATTCTTCTTGAGTTTCATGTGTTTAGCAAATTATATCTTGGGTATCCTAGGTTTGGGGCTAATATCCACTTATCAGTGAGTACATATTGTGTGAGTTTCTTTGTGAATGTGTTACCTCACTCAGGATGATGCCCTCCAGGTCCATCCATTTGGCTAGGAATTTCATAAATTCATTCTTTTTAATAGCTGAGTAGTACTCCATTGTGTAGATGTACCACATTTTCTGTATCCATTCCTCTGTTGAGGGGCATCTAGGTTCTTTCCAGCTTCTGGCTATTATAAATAAGGCTGCTATGAACATAGTGGAGCATGTGTCCTTCTTACCAGTTGGGGCATCTTCTGGATATATGCCCAGGAGAGGTATTGCTGGATCCTCCGGTAGTACTATGTCCAATTTTCTGAGGAACCGCCAGACTGATTTCCAGAGTGGTTGTACAAGCCTGCACTCCCACCAACAATGGAGGAGTGTTCCTCTTTCTCCACATCCACGCCAGCATCTGCTGTCACCTGAATTTTTGATCTTAGCCATTCTGACTGGTGTGAGGTGGAATCTCAGGGTTGTTTTGATTTGCATTTCCCTGATGATTAAGGATGTTGAACATTTTTTCAGGTGCTTCTCTGCCATTCGGTATTCCTCAGGTGAGAATTCTTTGTTCAGTTCTGAGCCCCATTTTTTAATGGGTTTATTTGATTTTCTGAAGTCCACCTTCTTGAGTTCTTTATATATGTTGGAAGTTAGTCCCCTATGATTTAGGAAAGGTAAAGATCCTTTCCCAATCTGTTGGTGGTCTTTTTGTCTTATTGACGGTGTCTTTTGCCTTGCAGAAACTTTGGAGTTTCATTAGGTCCCATTTGTCAATTCTCAATCTTACAGCACAAGCCATTGCTGTTCTGTTCAGGAATTTTTCCCCTGTGCCCATATCTTCAAGGCTTTTCCCCACTTTCTCCTCTATAAGTTTCAGTGTCTCTGGTTTTATGTGAAGTTCCTTGATCCACTTAGATTTGACCTTAGTACAAGGAGATAAGTATGGATCGATTCGCATTCTTCTACACGATAACAACCAGTTGTGCCAGCACCAATTGTTGAAAATGCTGTCTTTCTTCCACTGGATGGTTTTAGCTCCCTTGTTGAAGATCAAGTGACCATAGGTGTGTGGGTTCATTTCTGGGTCTTCAATTCTATTCCATTGGTCTACTTGTCTGTCTCTATACCAGTACCATGCAGTTTTTATCACAATTGCTCTGTAGTAAAGCTTTAGGTCTGGCATGGTGATTCCGTCAGAAGTTCTTTTATCCTTGAGAAGACTTTTTGCTATCCTAGGTTTTTTGTTATTCCAGACAAATTTGCAAATTGCTCCTTCCAATTCGTTGAAGAATTGAGTTGGAATTTTGATGGGGATTGCATTGAATCTGTAGATTGCTTTTGGCAAGATAGCCATTTTTACAATGTTGATCCTGCCAATCCATGAGCATGGGAGATCTTTCCATCTTCTGAGATCTTCCTTAATTTCTTTCTTCAGAGATTTGAAGTTTTTATCATACAGATCTTTCACTTCCTTAGTTAGAGTCACGCCAAGATATTTTATATTATTTGTGACTATTGAGAAGGGTGTTGTTTCCCTAATTTCTTTCTCAGCCTGTTTATTCTTTGTATAGAGAAAGGCCATTGACTTGTTTGAGTTTATTTTATATCCAGCTACTTCAACGAAGGTGTTTGTCAGGTTTAGGAGTTCTCTGGTAGAATTTTTAGGGTCACTTATATATACTATCATATCATCTGCAAAAAGTGATATTTTGACTTCCTCTTTTCCAATTTGTATCCCCTTGATCTCCTTTTGTGGTCGAATTGCTCTGGCTAATACTTCAAGTACTATGTTGAAAAGGTAGGGAGAAAGTGGGCAGCCTTGTCTAGTCCCTGATTTTAGTGGGATTGCTTCCAGCTTCTCTCCATTTACTCTGATGTTGGCTACTGGTTTGCTGTAGATTGCTTTTATCATGTTTAGGTATGGGCCTTGAATTCCTGATCTTTCCAACACTTTTATCATGAATGGGTGTTGGATCTTGTCAAATGCTTTTTCTGCATCTAACGAGATGATCATGTGGTTTTTGTCTTTGAGTTTGTTTATATAATGGATTACATTGATGGATTTTCGTATATTAAACCATCCCTGCATCCCTGGAATAAAACCTACTTGGTCAGGATGGATGATTGCTTTAATGTGTTCTTGGATTCGGTTAGCGAGAATTATATTGAGGATTTTTGCATCGATATTCATAAGAGAAATTGGTCTGAAGTTCTCTATCTTTGTTGGGTCTTTCTGTGGTTTAGGTATCAGAGTAATAGTGGCTTCATAAAATGAGTTGGGTAGAGTACCTTCTACTTCTATTTTGTGAAATAGTTTGTGCAGAACTGGGATTAGATCTTCTTTGAAGGTCTGATAGAACTCTGCACTAAACCCATCTGGTCCTGGGCTTTTTTTGGTTGGGAGACTATTAATAACTGCTTCTATTTCTTTAGGTGATATGGGACTGTTTAGATGGTCAACTTGATCCTGATTCAACTTTGGTACCTGGTATCTGTCCAGAAATTTGTCCATTTCGTCCAGGTTTTCCAGTTTTGTTGAGTATAGCCTTTTGTAGAAGGATCTGATGGTGTTTTCTATTTCTTCAGGATCTGTTGTTATGTCTCCCTTTTCATTTCTGATATTGTTAATTAGGATTTTGTCCCTGTGTCCTTTAGTGAGTCTAGCTAACGGTTTATCTATCTTGTTGATTTTCTCAAAGAACCAACTCCTCGTTCGGTTAATTCTTTGAATAGTTCTTCTTGTTTCCACTTGGTTGATTTCACCTCTGAGTTTGATTATTTCCTGCCGTCTACTCCTCTTGGGTGAATTTGCTTCCTTTTTTTCTACGGCTTTTAGATGTGTTGTCAAGCTGCTAGTATGTGCTGTCTCCCGTTTCTTCTTGGAGGCACTCAGAGCTATGAGTTTCCCTCTTAGAAATGCTTTCATTGTGTCCCATAGGTTTGGGTACGTTGTGGCTTCATTTTCATTAAACTCTAAAAAGTCTTTAATTTCTTTCTTTATTCCTTCCTTGACCAAGGTATCATTGAGAAGAGTGTTATTCAGTTTCCACGTGAATGTTGGCTTTCCATTATTTATGTTGTTATTGAAGATCAGTCTTAGGCCATGGTGGTCTGATAGGATACATGGGACAATTTCAATATTTTTGTATCTATTGAGGCCTGTTTTGTGACCAATTATATGGTCAATTTTGGAGAAGGTCCCGTGAGGTGCTGAGAAGAAGGTATATCCTTTTGTTTTAGGATAAAATGTTCTGTAGATATCTGTCAGGTCCATTTGTTTCATAACTTCTGTTAGTTTCACTGTGTCCCTGTTTAGTTTCTGTTTCCACGATCTGTCCTTTGAAGAAAGTGGTGTGTTGAAGTCTCCCACTATTATTGTGTGAGGTGCAATGTATGCTTTGAGCTTTACTAAAGTGTCTCTAATGAATGTGGCTGCCCTTGCATTTGGTGCGTAGATATTCAGAATTGAGAGTTCCTCTTGGAGGATTTTACCTTTGATGAGTATGAAGTGTCCCTCCTTGTCTTTTTTGATAACTTTGGGTTGGAAGTCGATTTTATCCGATATTAAAATGGCTACTCCAGCTTGTTTCTTCAGTCCATTTGCTTGGAAAATTGTTTTCCAGCCTTTCACTCTGAGGTAGTGTCTGTCTTTTTCCCTGAGATGGGTTTCCTGTAAGCAGCAGAATGTTGGGTCCTGTTTGTGTAGCCAGTCTGTTAGTCTATGTCTTTTTATTGGGGAATTGAGTCCATTGATATTAAGAGATATTAAGGAAAAGTAATTGTTGCTTCCTTTTATTTTTGTTGTTAGAGTTGGCATTCTGTTCTTGTGGCTGTCTTCTTTTTGGTTTGTTGAATGATTACTTTCTTGGTTGTTCTAGGGCGTGATTTCCGTCCTTGTATTGCTTCTTTTCTGTTATTATCCTTTGAAGGGCTGGATTCGTGGAAAGATATTGTGTGAATTTGTTTTGTCGTGGAATACTTTGGTTTCTCCATCTATGGTAATTGAGAGTTTGGCCGGGTATAGTAGCCTGGGCTGGCATTTGTGTTCTCTTAGTGTCTGTATAACATCTGTCCAGGCTCTTCTGGCTTTCATAGTCTCTGGTGAAAAGTCTGGTGTAATTCTGATAGGCCTTCCTTTATATGTTACTTGACCTTTCTCCCTTACTGCTTTTAATATCCTATCTTTATTTAGTGCATTTGTTGTTCTGATTATTGTGTGTTGGGAGGAATTTCTTTTCTGGTCCAGTCTATTTGGAGTTCTGTAGGCTTCTTGTATGATCATGGGCATCTCTTTTTTTATGTTTGGGAAGTTTTCTTCTATTATTTTGTTGAAGATATTAGCTGGCCCTTTAAGTTGAAAATCTTCATTCTCATCAATTCCTATTATCCGTAGGTTTGGTCTTCTCAATGTGTCCTGGATTACCTGGATGTTTTGAGTTAGGATCCTTTTGCATTTTGTATTTTCTTTGACTGTTGTGTCGATGTTCTCTATGGAATCTTCTGCACCTGAGATTCTCTCTTCCATTTCTTGTATTCTGTTGCTGATGCTCGCATCTATGGTTCCAGATCTCTTTCCTAGGGTTTCTATCTCCAGCGTTGCCTCGCTTTGGGTTTTCTTTATTGTGTCTACTTCCCCTTTTAGTTCTAGTATGGTTTTGTTCATTTCCATCACCTGTTTGGATGTGTTTTCCTGTTTTTCTTTAATGATTTCTACCTGTTTGGCTGTGTTTTCCTGCTTTTCTTTAAGGGCCTGTAACTCTTTAGCAGTGCTCTCCTGTAATTCTTTAAGTGACTTATGAAAGTCCTTCTTGATGTCCTCTATCATCATCATGAGAAAGGTTTTTAAATCTGGGTCTAGATTTTCGGTTGTGTTGGGGTGCCCAGGACTAGGTGGGGTGGGAGTGCTGCGTTCTGATGATGGTGAGTGGTCTTGATTTCTGTTAGTAGGATTCTTACGTTTGCCTTTCGCCATCTGGTAATCTCTGAAGCTAGCTGTTTTAGTTGTCACTGTTAAGAGCTTGTTCTTCAGGTGACTCTGTTAGCCTCTAAAAGCAGACCTGGAGGGTAGCATTCTCCTTAGTTTCAGTGGGCAGAGTATTCTCTGCAGGCAAGCTCTCTTCTTGCAGGGAAGGTACCCAGATATCTGGTGTTCGAACCAGACTCCTGGCAGAAGTTGTGTTCCACTCACTAGAGGTCTTAGGATCCCGTGTGGAATCCTGTGTGGGCCCTTGCGGGTGTCAGGCGACTCAGCTGGCAAGGTAGCCCGGGGCTCGAGTGGAGCGGAAGGGGTTTGTGCCCCAGATCAAGCCCAGGTAGCCTGCTTCCCTATGTACCGCAGTCTCAGGTTCCGCTCGATTGGATTGGGGCAGGCGCTGTGTTCCACTCACCAGAGGTCTTAGGATCCCGTGGGGAGTCCCGTGTGGGCCCTTGCGGGTGTTGGGCAAGACTCTGCTGGCAAGGTATCCCGGGGCTCGAGTCCTCTAGTGTCTTGTCTTATGTGGAGGTTTTTGATCCACTTAGACTTGAGCTTTGTACAAGGAGATAAGAATGGATCAATTCGCATTCTTCTACATGATAACCACCAGTTGTGCCAGCACTATTTGTTGAAAATGCTGTCCTTTTTCCTCTGGATGGTTTTAGCTCCCTTGTCAAATATCAAATGACCATAGGTGTGTGGGATCATTTCTGGGTATTCAATTCTATTCCGTTGATCTACCTGTCTGTCGAGGTACAAGTACCATGCAGTTTTTATCACAATTGCTCTGTAGTACAGCTTGAGGTCAGGCATGGTGATTCCACCAGAGGTTTCTTTATTTTTAAGAATAGGTTTTGCTATCCTAGGGTTTTTGTTATTCGAAATGAATTTGCAAATTGCCCTTTCTAACTGGTTGAAGAATTGAGTTGGAATTTTGATGGGGATTGCAATGAACCTGTAGGTTGCTTTCCGCAAGATAGCCATTTTTACTATAGTAATCCTGGAAATCTATGAGCATGGGAGATCTTTCCATCTTCTGAGATCTTTTTTGACTTCTTTCTTCAGAGACTTGAAGTTCTTATCATACAGATTTTTCACTTCCTTAGTTAGAGTCACACCAAGGTATTATATAGTATTTGTGACTATTGTGAAGGGTGTTGTTTCCCTAATTTCTTTCTCAGCCTCTTTATCCTTTGTATAGAGAAAGGCCACTTGATTTGTTTCAGTTAATTTTATATCCAGCTACTGCACTGAAGCTGTTTATCAGGTTTAGGAGTTCTCTGGTGGAATTTTTAGGGTCACACACATATATATACTATCATATCATCTGCAAATAGTGATATTTTGACTTCTTTCTTTCCAATTTGTATCCCATTGATCTTTTGTTGTCAATTGCTCTGGCTAGGACATCAAGTACTATATTGAATAGGTAGAGAAACAGTGGGCAGCCATGTCTAGTCCCTGATTTTAGTGGGATTGCTTCGAGTTTCTCTTCATTTAGTTTGATGTTGGCTACTGGTTTGCTCTATATTGCTTTTATTATATTTAGGGATGGGCCTTGATTTCCTGATCTTTCCAAGACTTTTATCATGAATGGGTGTTGGATTTTTTTCGAACGCTTTCTCAGCATCTAAGGAGATGATCATGTGGTTTTTGTCTTTGAGTTTGTTTATAAACTGGATTATGTTACTGGATTTCCATATATTAAACCATCCCTGCAACCCTGGGATGAAGACTACTTGGTCATGATGGATGATCGTTTTGATGTGTTCTTGGATTTTGTTTGCATGAATGTTACTGAGTATTTTGGCATTGATATTCATAAGGGAAATTGGTCTGAAGTTCCTTTCTTTGTTGGGTCTTTGTGTGGTTTAGTTATCAGAGTAATTGTGGCTTCATTAAATGAATTGGGTAGAGTATGTTCTGTTTCTATTTTATATAATAATTTGAGAAGAACTGGAATTAAGTCTTCTTTGAAAGTCTGAAAGAACACTGCACTAAACTCATCTGGCCCTAGACTTTTTCTGGTTGGGAAACTATTAATGACTGTTTCTATTTCTTTAGGGAATATGGGACTGTTTAGATCGTTAATCTTGTCCTGTGCCCTCTAGTTAGTCTGGCTCAGGGTTTGTCTATCTCGTTGATTTTCTCAAAGAACCAGCTCCTCGTTTGGTTGATTATTTGAATAGTACTTTTTGTTTCCAGTTAGTTGATTTTAGCCCTGAGTTTGATTATTTCCTGCCATCTACTCCTCTTGGGTGAATTTGCTTCCTTTAGTTCTAGAGCTTCTTGGTGTGCTGTCAGTCTGCTACAGTGTGTTAACTCTCTAGTTTCTTTTTGCAGGCACTCAGAGGTATGAGTTTCCCTCTTAGAAATGCCTTCATAGTGTCCCATTATTTTGGGTATGTTGTGGCTTCATTTTCATTAAACTCTAAAAAGTCTTTAATTTCTTTCTTTATTTCATCCTTGACCAAGGAATCATTGAGTAGAATGTTGTTCAGTTTCCACGTGGATGTTCGCTTTCTATTATTTATGTTGTTATTGAAGATCAGCCTTAGTCCGTGGTGATCAGATAGGATTCATGGAATAATTTCAATATTTTTGTATCTGTTGAGTCCTGTTTTGCGACCAATGATATGGTCAATTTTGGAGGAGGTAGCATGTGGCACTGAGAAGAAGATATATCCTTTTGTTTTAGGATAAAATGTTCTGTAGATATCAATTAAATCCATTTGTTTCATAACTTCTGTTAGTGTCCATGTGTCTCTGTTTAGTTTCTCTTTCCAGGATCTGTCCATTGGTGAGAGTGGGGTGTTGAAGTCTCCCACTATTATTGTGTGAGATGCAATGTGTGCTTTGAGCGTTACTAAAGTTCTTTAATAAATGTAGCTGCCCTTGCATTTGGAGCATAGATATTCAGAATTGAGAGTTCATCTTGGTAGACTTTACCTTTGATGAGTATGAAGTGCCCCTCCTTGTCTTTTTTGATAACTTTGGGTTAGAAATCAATTTTATTTTATATAAGAATGGCTACTCCAGCTTGTTTCTTTGGACCATTTGCTTGGAAAATTGTTTTCCAGCCTTTCACTCTGAGGTAGTGTCTGTCCTTTTCCCTGAGGTGGTTTTCCTATAAGCAAAAAAAGGTTGGGTCCTGTTTGTGTAGCCAGTCTATCAGTCTGTCTTTTGTGGAATTGAGTCTATTGATATTAAGAGAAATTAAAGAAAAGTAATTGTTGCTTCCTGTTATTTTTGTTGTTAAAGTTGGGATTCTGTTCTTGCGGCTGTCTTCTTTTAGGTTTGTTGAAGGATTACTTTCTTGCTTTTTCTAGGGTGTAGTTTCTGTCCTTGTGTTGGTGTTTTGCCTTTATTATCCTTTGAAGGGTTGGATTCGTAAAAAGATATTTTGTGAATTTGTTTTTATCATGGAATACTTTGGTTTCTCCATCTTTGGTAATTCAGAGTTTTGCTGGGTATAGTAGCCTGGGCTGGCATCTGTGTTCTCTTAGGTTCTGCATAACGTCTGTCCCCGATCTTTCATAGTCTCTGGTGAGAAGTCTGGTGTAATTTTAATAGGCCTGCCTTTATATGTTAGTTGAACTTTTCCCCTTACTGCTTTTAATATTCTATCTTTATTTAATGCATTTGTTGTTCTGATTATTATGTGTTGGGAGGAATTTCTTTTCTGGTCCAGTCTATTTGGAGTTCTGTAGGCTTTTTGTATGTTCATGGGCATCTCTTTCTTTAGGTATGGGAAGTTTTCTTCTATAATTTTGTTGAAGATATTTGCTGGCCCTTTAAATTGAGAATCTTCCTTCTCACCTACTCCTATTATCCGTAGGTTTGGTCTTCTCATTGTGTCCTGGATGTTTTGAGTTAGGATTTTTTCTCATTTTGCATTTTCTTTGATTGTTGTATCCATATTCTCTATGGAATCTTCTGCACCTGAGATTCTCTCTTCCATCTGTTGTATTCTGTTGCTGATGCTTGCGTGTATGGTTCTAGATTTCTTTTCTAGGGTCTCTATCTCCGGTGTTGTCTTTCTTTGTGTTTTCTTTATTGTGTCTACTTCCCTTTTTAGGTCCTGTACAGTTTTTTTCAATTCCATTACCTGTTTGGTTGTGTTTTTGGGTATTTCTTTAAGGACTTCTACCTCTTTAGTAGTGTTTTCTTGTATTTATTTAAGTGAATTATTAAAGTCTGTCTTGATGTCCTCTACCAGCATCAAGAGATATGATTTTAAATCGAAGTCTTTCATTTCAGGTGTGTTGGAGTATCTAGGACTGGCTGAGGTGGGAGTGCTGAGTTCTGATCATGGTGAGTGGTCTTGGTTTCTGTTAGTAAGATTCTTACGTTTGCCTTTCGCCATCTGGTATTATCTGGAGTTAGTTGTTATAGTTGTCTCTGGTTAGAGCTTGTTCCTCCTGTGATTCTGTTAGCCTCTGTCAGCAGACCTGGGAGTGTAGCTCTCTCCGGAGTTTCAGTGATCAGAGTACTCTCTGCAGGCAAGCTCTCCTCTTGGAGGAAAGGTGCACAGATATGTATCATTCAGACCTGCCTACTGATTGAAGATGATAGCCTGAAAGTGGGCCTGTCCCAGAAGCTGTGTAGCTTCCTTAGTCAGCATTCTCACCTGTGCAGACTAGTCTCTGAGGGATCCAGGACCCAATATGGCTCCCCCAGGTGCTCCGCAGTAGAGCCCTCCAGGGCAGACATCTCTCCTCTGGCAGGGAAGGTGCTGGGATGTCTCGAGCCTGAAACCAGGTCTGTCCCAGAAGCTGTGTTGCTTCTGCCTGTTCCTAGAAGCTGTGTAGCTTCTGTAGTCTGCACTCTCACCTTCGAAGACTAGTTACTGAGGGATCCAAGACCCAACAGTTTTTTTCTTTTAAAATCAAATTAATTGTATAAATTAATTTGAGCACTCAAAAGCAAGGATGAAATTTAATCACATTCAAACATAAAAATTAAATGGCACTCATAGTTACATAGCAAATGAATCATTAAACTTTAAAAGTAAATAAAAAGTTGTTACTTCTGTTTGTAGGATCTTCTATGGCAATCTACTTAGTTTTTTATTTCTCAGTAGGAAACTGTCTTTCATTGCTTTGTTTTAAGAACAGAAGATCATGTCTCCATTAGAGTCTCTTCAAATAGCTCTGTAATTGTTTCCAGTTTACATTCTTTAAAAGGTACTCTAGAATAATGAGAATCATTTTTGTAATTTTTAAAGATGATTTTCGTGATTATGCTAAGTGAAAAATATTTAATGAGCAAGAAAGTCCTGGAATAAAGCAACAGTGGCAGAAATAACATTTTTACAATTTAGAGATCCTTGTCAAACATTGACTCTGTCTAGCCGACCTGAGGATCTATGATTGCTTAGTAATTAAGTCTGACAGTATGGATGGTTTGCAACTAGATCCAGGTAGTGTGGTAGTTTTGAGGAGGTATGTTCAAGGCAACGGGACTCCAGTGGTGTTTTAAGGACTGAGCTCTCTCATTTATATTTTATAGACTAAAAAAGTCTTGATTTTATAGCTGCTCAAAGATTTTATTGCAAAACATACATCAGCTTATTGTAGCATATCTAGATGACTAATATATTTAACAACTATGAAGCTCTGATAATGAGATTATAGTTTAGTATTTAGTTTATAACTGTGGTCTCATATTTGTTCACATACATATTTTCCAAAATGATAATCTATTTTTTGTTTTTTTTCCACTTTTTAAAAATCTATTTGAAACATTAAACATGATAGAAGTAGGAAAAAAATTTCTTATGAAGTCCTCTATGAAAAGAAACTGTGAAAAGTTCCTGATTAGACAGAAACCATTCCATGTCCAAGGAGAATACTCAGCATAACTGTGGCTTTATAGAATGAACTGGGTAGTGTTCCTTCTGTTTCTATTTTGTGGAATAGTTTGAAAAGTATTGGTATTCTTCAGAAAAGGTCATATAGAACCACTGCACTAAAACCATCTGGTCCTGGGCTTTTTTTTGGTTGGGAGACATTTAATGACTGACTGCTTCTATTTCTTTAGGGGTTATGGGACTGTTTAGATGGTTTATCTTATCCTGATTTAACTTTGGTATTTGGTATCTGTCTAGAAAATTGTTCATATCATCCAGATTTCCCAGTTTTATTGAATATAGGCTTTTGTAGTAGGGCCTGGTGATTTTTGAATTTATTTAATTTCTATTGTTATGTCTCCCTTTTCATTTCTGATTTTATTAATTTGGATACTGTCTCTGTGCCCTCTGGTTAGTCTGGATAAGGGTTTATCTATCTTGTTGACTTTCTCAAAGAACCAGCTCCTGGTTTGGTTGATTCTTTGTATAGTTCTTTTTGTTTCTACTTGGTTGATTTCAGCCCTGAGTTTGATTATTTCCTGGCTTCTACTCCTCTTGGATGTATTTGCTTCTTTTGTTTTAGAGCTTTCAGGTGTGTTGTTAAGCTGCTAGTGTATGCTCTCTCCAGTTTCTTTTTTGAGGCACTCAGAGCTATAAGTTTTCCTCTTAGGAATGCTTTCATTGTGTCTCATAATTTTGGGTATGTTGTACCTTCATTTTCATTAAATCTTCAAAAGTCTTTAATTTCTCTCTTTCTTTGTTGTTCAGCTTCCACATGTATGTGGACTTTCTGTTGTTTTTGTTGCTATTGAAGGTCAGCCTTATTCCATAATGATCTGATAGAATGGGTGGGACTATTTCAATCTTCTTATATCTGTTGAGGGATGTTTTGTGACTGATTATATGGTCAGTTTTGGAGAAGGTACCAAGAAGTGCTGAGAAGAATGCATATTCTTTTGATTTAAGATGAAATGTTCTATAAATAGCTGTTAAATCCATTTGGTCCATTACTTCTGTTAGTTTCACTGTGTCTCTGTTTAGTTTCTGTTTCCCTGATCTGTCCATTGATGAGAGTGGGTTGTTGAAGTTCCCACAATTACTGCATGAGGTGCAATGTGTGCTTTTAGCTTCAGTAATGTTAATTTTATGAATGTGGGTGCCCTTGCATTTGGAGCATAGATGTTCAGAATTGAGAGTTCTTCTTGGTAGATTTTTCCTTTGATGACTATGAAGTGTCCTTTCTTATCTTTTTTGATGACTTTTGGTTGGAAGTTGATTTTATCCAATATTATAATGGCCAATACAGCTTGTTTTTTGGGACCATTTGCTTGGAAAATTGTTTTCCAGCCATTTACTCTGAGGTAGTGTTTGTCTTTGACACTGAGTTGTGTTTCCCGTATGTAGCAAAATGCTGGGTCCTGTTTGTGTATCCAGTCTGTTAGTCTACATTTTTTTTATTGGGGACTTGAGTCCACTGATGTTAAGAGATATCAAGGGAAAGTGATTGTTACTTCCTGTTATTTTTGTTGTTAGAGGTGGAATTATGTTTGTGTGGCTATCTTCTTTTGGGTTTGTTGAAAGAACATTACTTTCTTGATTTTTCTAGGCTGTAGTTTTTCTCCTTGTGTTGGAATTTTCCATCTATTATCCTTTGTAGGGCTGGATTTGTGGAAATACATTGTGTAAATTTGGTTTTGTCATGTAATATCTTGGTTTCTCCATCTCTGTTAATTGAGAGTTTTTTCTGGGTATAGTAGCCTGGGCTGGTGTTTGTGTTTTCTTAGGGTCTTTATGACATCTGCTCAGGATCTTCTAGCTTTCATAGTCTCTGTTGAGAAGTCTGGTGTAATTCTGATAGGTCTGCCTTTATATGTTACTTGACCTTTTTTCCTTACTGCTTTTAATATTCTTTCTTTGTTTTGTGCATTTGGTGTTTTGACTATTATATGACAAGAGTAATTTCTTTTCTGGTCCAATTTATTTGAAGTTTTATAGGTCTCTTGTATGTTTATAGACATCTCTTTCTTTAGGTTAGAGAAGTTTTCTTCTATAATTTTGTTGAAGATATTTACTGGCCCTTTATGTTGGTAATCTTCACTTTCTTCTATACCTATTATCCTTAGGTTTGGTCTTCTCATTGTATCCTGGACTTCCTGGATGCTTTGGGTTAGGATCATTTTGCATTTTGCATTGTCTTTGACTGTTGTGTCAATGTTTTCTATGGTATCTTCTGCACCTGAGATTCTCTCTTCTATCTCTTATATTCTCTTGGTGATGCTTGCATCTATGACTCCTGATCTCTTTCTTAGGTTTTCTATCTCTAGGGTTGTCTCCCTTTGTGATTTCTTTATTGTTTCTATTTCCATTTTTTGATCCTGGATGGTTCAATTCCTTCACCGGTTTGTTTGTGTTTTCCTGCAATTGTTTAAGGGATTTTTGTGTTTCCTCTTTAAGGGTTTCATGCTGTTTACCTGTGTTCTTTTGTATTTCTTTAAGGGAGTTATTTATGTCCTTATTAAAGTCTACTATCATCATCATGAGATGTGATTTGAAATCAGAGTCTTGCTTTTCTGGTGTTTTGGGGTATCCAGTGCTCACTGTGGTGGGAGAACTGTGTTCTGATGATGCCAAGTAGCCTTGGTTTCTGTTGCTTTTTTTTTTTTTTTTTTTTTTTTTTTGCCCTTGCCTCTTGCCATCTGGTTATTTCTGGTGTTAGATGGTCTTTCTGTCTCTGACTCTGGCTTGTCCCTCCTGAAAGCCTTTGTGTCAGTACTCCTGGGAGACTAGCTCTCTTTTGGTGGGACTTGTGTACAGAGGGATATGGAAAAGCCAGGCATATGGCAAGCAGAAGGATCCTGTCCCACCTGCTCTACTGTTCCTGTGCCCTGTGCACTTCTGGCTGGTCCCACTTTGGACAGTTATTGGAGAGAAAATTGAAATCTCACCTCTGAGCCCAGGAATGAGAGCACTCCTAGGAGTCTAGCTCCCTCCAGGCAGGACCTGTAAACAGAGGGCTGTGGAACTGCCTTAGCTCCTGGGTGCAGATCCATAACCAGTTTTTTTTTTCCTGAGACAGGGTTTCTCTGTATAGCCCTGGTTGTCCTCGAACTCACTTTGTAGACCAGGCTGGCCGTGAACTCAGAAATCTCTCTGCCTCTGCCTCCCAAGTGCTGGGATTAAAGGCGTGCGCCACCAGGTTTTTTAAGAAACCAAAATTCTCGCTACCAAACATCATGACCAAAGCAATGTATGGAAGAAAACATTTTGGCTTATAGTTCCATATGAGTGAGGGCTCATCATAGATGGGAATTATAGCAATGGATGACTGGCATGGTGACAGGGAGCAGGAAGCTGAGAGGTCACATCTCCTATCATGAACATGAAGCAGAAACAGTGAAGTAAGGCAAGGCTCTAAAATGTCAAAGCCCACCCACAGTGACAGACTTCTCCCAGCAAGGCTGGACCTCACATAACACCCACAAACACAACTGCAGTGGAGACCAAGTGTTTAAAACCTGAGATGATTGTTAGAGGACCTTTCTTATTTAAAGCACCAGATATCCACAACTAAAAATGTCTGAGAGGTCCTGCCTAGCCCGGGAAAGGCCAAGGTTTCCTGAAAACAAGACATTGGGAATATGTGACTAAACCAGGGAAAAAATTCCATTTAGTGATCTTTGCAGAACAGCCTCTATTTTGGTAAATTTTAAGCTTAAAAGAAAACCATGACCCATGTAAAGTTCATGACATTAGTCTTTCATCAAAAGATGAAACACACAGGCATAAATCCTAATGCCATCAAGCTGTAGATACACAATGTACACCCACCTGGCACCCAATTCACTTTCCAGTGGAGAAAGCTTAGAGTCTAAGTTGATGTCTAATTATCAGCTTCCCACTTAGCAGACTGGAAACTTGTCAGGGATAAATCTTAGTCAGCGATGGCCGAATCTGCTTCCTCCTGGTTAGAATGAATGTGCTAAGTGGATTTCAGATTCTGCTCATTCCGTTGATTACACATAATTCAAAGAATGGTGTTTATGCACCATCCCACTCTGAATTGACTACAAGCCTGGCCTTGGTGCCAGTGTAATTGCAATTGGCTTAAACATCTAGGTGGAAACTCATCAGCCAGTCTTTTCCTCTTGTAGCTGATGTGTTCACCAAAAATGTCCTTGCATCAACAACTGAACAGCCATATATTTCATATCAATTTTTCCTCTAATTTTAAAGAATTACTCCAAGAAGAAAATTAGGGGAAGTGGTTTTGTTTTAAAGAACAGGATTTGGAGCTAATAGCTATATTTTATTATTTTTTTTCATAACATGTCTGTAAAAACAGTATTTGGATTTTTTTCTTTAAGTGTAGAATTTAAAAGAAAAGATTATTGTTTTTTAGATTTTTTTGAGACACAAAGTAATGAAAGCTTTATAGTAGAGAAGTGGGGACAGTAACAGTATGAAAAAAACAGATCATATTAAATGAGTACAGGAAGTTAGTTGCAACCATGTTTACATGAATGCCACCATACCCAAACTCATTTCATTTCAAGAACCAACATCTGAAAAGCTGAAGGGATCCATGCCAATATAGGTGGCTGTGTTCATGAACTGCTTCATAATTCTTCTTTCTACATATTTTCCCACTATAACTCAAATTGTTGTTTATATATGTTTTTATATTAGTGGTGAATATTGTCCTTTTTCAGTTATCTCAACAAGGTCCTATGACAAGGTGGTAAAGGAATCCGGATATGAACCAGGGGCCTTGGGTCCCCAGACCTGTCCTTTCTAACCACCTATGATTCCTGCAAATGGTTTCAAAAACTTGATGGTGAGATGTACCTAGATCTTCTACAAGAGTACACAGGACAGGGAGAATGAGCACAAAAGGAGAAAACAAGAGATGGTAGCTGCTGCCAGAGCACATCAGTGAGCTCTGAGGTGTCTGGAGACCCACGGAGGCTCTGAAGAGTGATGTGATGGCAGAAAAAAGCTTCTATGGAGTTCACAGTCACTCCAGAACAACCAAGAAGAAGGGCTGTCTTATGCTAAGATGCTTTTTTTTTAAAGTGGAATTATAAAATTGGAAGAAACAGCAAAACACAGCAACACACAGAGCAGAATGATGAATCTATACACTTCACTGCCATTAGGCTGTAAGGGCAAAGGTTGTGTCATATGAACTGTGGGTCAGCCAGCACCAATGACAGGAAGATGTGTGGCTGCCTAGAACTACTGCAGAAATGGATCATTACTGAATAGAATCAGCCAAACCTGCAGCTCGTGCTGCTTGCTCTGTTGGGAGATGGAGAATCCAATGCAGCTTGTACCTGCAGTTTCAAGCAAAAAGGTCTACAAGCCTCAGGAAGGCAGACATTGAGGGCAGGGATGTGTGTAGCAGCCAGGAGCTGGCATAGAACCTGCACCAAGTTGCTCTGACTAACCACAACATCACTTTGACTCTGGACAACAGAAATGGTCCAGTAGGCTGTTGAGTGGTTGCATTAGAAGCTGTGTGGGGGAAAAAAAAGGTGTTCAGGGTGGTGTTGTTGCTGCTGCTGTTGTTATTGTTGTTGCTGTTGTTGAGACAGGGTCTTAATACATAGCATTGACTAATCTGAAACACAATGTATAGACCAGGCTTCTCTCAAAATCTTAGAATTCCACATGCATCCACTTCCCAAGTGTTCAGAAGAAAGGCATGTACCACCACATCTGGATATAATATTTTTTATTCCCCTTTAAAAGAAGAATTAAAGCTACTTAGTACAAACAACAAAGAACTGTTTTAAGGCTGGGAAACCCTGGAATCCTAGAATAACAAAGAGAAAATAAGAGTTAGTCTGGAAAATATTTTAGTAGAACCACACTGACTAGCAAAAAAAAATATTTTATTAATGGGTAGCACTAATTGAGTACTTATAATTTACCAGGCTCTAAGTTAAGTACTTTACATACATTATATGTTAGATACTAAAATTGGTATGAAACAGATGCTGTTATGGACTCATTTCAGATGCAGAAATGAGGTTGAGGAACTGCCAAAGATCACTCATAGAAAATCTGAATTCAGAACATTCAGAATTCAGAGAATAAATATGACCCACCACTCTGGCTCTCCACATTACAACCTATTGAAAATCTACAGTGCCATGCCATTGAGAACATTATATCTGAGAACTGGCATGATCCTCACTTTGTACTATTCTGTGTAGAAAAAGACATATATTAAATAAAATGTGGAAAATCAAAAGTCCTGAGAAGGAACCTCTTATTAAGTAGAAATAATAGTATGAAAATTGAACCTCAGAGCACATAAACACAAATGCCCCCCCCTGATTGACTTGCTCCTTCACTACTTGACAAGTTTCAATTCAGAAAAGTCACTTTGAGAAGAGGATAAAAAACCAAGGTGCAGAGTGTTGGTTAATGAACAGGAGGCAAAGCACGGTGGTGAAGTGTAGAGAAAGGACAGTCACCAACAGGGTCAAGAGATTATGTCCAACAGTAGAGTAAGAGGCACAGCTAGCAATGAGGAGGGAAAAGAGCCTTTCTCTAGAGATAGATTTTAGAAACAGGAGGAGATTAAGTAACCAGTGAAGCTACATCTCTGAAAGAATTCATAGCACTGGTACATCTGCCCTAGTACGAGGGTGGGCCAGCCATTCCCAAACATCTGTTGTAAAGGAGAAAACATGTAAAATGCAAAGATATGGGGATTTTTTTTTAATATGTGAAGAGGAGAGATGAATGGGGAGAGCCATCGGAGCATGCGGGGTCATGGGAAAACTTGGGAGTTCAAAGGATGAGAAGGTCTCCATTAACAAAGTACGGATCAAAGGCTTAACTTCCTGGCCCTTCCAGCAGACACATGGGATTAGTAACAGCTTGTCACTGAGGAAGTACCACTCATGCTCTGGGGAGATAATTGTTCTAATCTTCATCATGCTATTTTAGGACAAGCACAATCATTGTGAGTCACTGACTATGTGAGTCTGTTCCCACATGGTAGTTCAATAATTTTTCCCAAATTAGGTTTTCCTCAGATGTGTCTCTCCTGCCTCTGTCCCCATACTTCCTGCCAGTTTACCACCCAGAAGCCCAGCACTCAGAGGGCAGGTCCCCATGATTCTCAGTTGGATTCATGATCTCCTTTGCCTCTCTTAACTTTAATGATGGTCTTCAGGCAAGCAATGAAGGCAACCTGGGAGCACACTAGGAATCATGTGCACAAACAATGCACCTGCCCTCCTGTCGGGATGCTATGGCCAGTTCTGTACCCATTATAGTGTTCACCACAACCAGTCCTATGTTTAGTTAAGAACCAAAAGGAGAGGGATCATTTATCATTCAAATTTCCCCATTAGACATTTGCCTCTGGGTTGGTTTCTGATTTCAGCATAGAAAGTTCAGTTTGCTTGTAGTGTCCTCTTCTGTTACAGCTCTCTCAACCCAACCTATCTGTCTCACCCACCCATAGTCATGCATCAACTTGACACAAACTAGAGTCATTTTAAATGAGGGACCCTCAACTGAAGAAAATGGTCTCACTAGGTTGGCCTGTAGACAAGCCTGTGGTGTAGTGATTGAGGATTGCTTGGAAGAGGATCCAGCTCACTCTGGTGCCACCCCAGGGATGGTGGTCCTGGGTGCTATAAGAAACCAGATTGATCAAGCATCAGGAACAATCCAGTAAGCAACACTCCTCCATGTTTTCTGCATCCATTCCTGCCTCTAGCTTCCTGCCCAGACATCCTTGGATAATAGAGTACAAACAGTAAAAAGATATAAACCCTTTCCTCCCCGAGTTGTTTAAGATCATGATGTTTTATCACAGCAATAGAAACCCAAACTACAATAATTTGGTTTATGTATTTAGTGAATATTTTATATTTCTTTATATATGTGTACAATTTCAAAAATATATTTGGCTTCTATGTGCTTGTGTATATGTATCTTTTGCATGTGAGGATTAGCCCAGGTTTCCCAGGAAAAAAATATGAAGAGCAAAACATGAGAGAATATTAAAACTGAGATTTTGAGAGAATGTTTTATTTCCACAGTTACTGAAGTGACTAATATAACCACATGAATCCCCAGGGGCTTAAGGGATTTGTTTTTGGCCAAAGCTACATTCTAAATAGTTACCCAAATGCCCAATCCTCTAGGTTGCCAGAACTATATTTACAATTGTCTTACTTTTCTGTGGTGGCTTTAAGCTCCTCCAGCTCCTATCTGAACTACTTATAAAGCAAACTCTAGTTTTTGTCCTTTATCAGGGCCAAACAAGAGGTAGAGTATATAAAATATACAATTTTAGAGGCATACAACCGTCCCCTGAACTAGGAGAAACAAAAGAAAATCATTTCTGAACTCTGCTTTGCAGACCAAGCATCATCCTGGACCTTTACATAGTTTCTCACTTGTATCTTAAGGACACTGCCAAGCAGAATCACTTCGCTCCCAAGACTTTATTCCAATGGAAGCTAAATATCCCAGTTTCTCCAGTCTACCCACTGCATGTCTTGGGGCTTCTCAGCTTCTGTTGGTCTATCCCATATAATACATTTCTCTCTCCTCACCTAGATGGGAGAGGTAGGAAAGAGATATGTGATCATTTCATTTCTCTGGAGAATGCTAACATACTTAAATTCCCAACTTATCATCTGCTCAGATAAAGGCAAAGTTGGTACAAACTCTCTGGAAACACTGACATGCTCCATATGTCCTTTGATACTTCCACTATGTGTGTTTAGCATATGCATCAAGAAGTAAAAGTTGAGGCCTATTTCTGTCATAATCCAAAGAGAATGAATATGGTGACAGGATGACCTATGAGGTGGGTGTTTAGACCACAATTTATCAGTGCTTCCTTAAGGACCTTAGCTGTATTTCTGAATCAGTTCTTTTTTTCCAGAAAACAAAAATTTTTTTTTCCATTTTTTATTAGGTATTTAACTCATTTACATTTCCAATGCTATACCAAAAGTCCCCCATATCCACCCACCCCCACTCCCCTGCCCACCCACTCCCCCTTTTTGGCCCTGGTATTCCCCTGTACTGGGGCATATAAAGTTTGCAAGTCCAATGGGCCTCTCTTTCCAGTGATGGCCGACTAGGCCATCTTTTGATATATATGCAGCTAGAGTCAAGAGCTCCGGGGTACTGGTTAGCTCATAATGTTGTTCCACCTATAGGGTTGCAGATCCCTTTAGCTCCTTGGCTACTTTCTCTAGCTCCTCCATTGGGAGCCCTATGATACATCCATTAGCTGACTGTGAGCATCCACTTCTGTGTTTGCTGGGCCCCGGCATAGTCTCACAAGAGACAGCTACATCTGCTTCCTTTCAATAAAATCTTGCTAGTGTATGCAATGGTGTCAGCGTTTGGATGCTGATTATGGGGTGGATCCCTGACTATGGCAGTCTCTACATGGTCCATCCTTTCATCTCAGCTCCAAACTCCGTCTCTGTAACTCCTTCCATGGGTGTTTTGTTCCCAAATCTAAGGAGGGGCATAGTGTCCACACTTCAGTCTTCATTCTCCTTGAGTTTCATGTGTTTAGCAAATTATATCTTATATCTTGGGTATCCTAGGTTTGGGGCTAATATCCACTTATCAGTGAATACATATTGTGTGAGTTTCTTTGTGAATGTGTTACCTCACTCAGGATGATGCCCTCCAGGTCCATCCATTTGGCTAGGAATTTCATAAATTCATTCTTTTTAATAGCTGAGTAGTACTCCATTGTGTAGATGTACCACATTTTCTGTATCCATTCCTCTGTTGAGGGGCATCTAGGTTCTTTCCAGCTTCTGGCTATTATAAATAAGGCTGCTATGAACATAGTGGAGCATGTGTCCTTCTTACCTGTTGGGGCATCTTCTGGATATATGCCCAGGAGAGGTATTGCTGGATCCTCCGGTAGTACTATGTCCAGTTTTCTGAGGAACCGCCAGACTGATTTCCAGAGTGGTTGTACAAGCCTGCACTCCCACCAACAATGGAGGAGTGTTCCTCTTTCTCCACATCCTCGCCAGCATCTGCTGTCACCTGAACTTTTGATCTTAGCCATTCTGACTGGTGTGAGGTGGAATCTCAGGGTTGTTTTGATTTGCATTTCCCTGATGATTAAGGATGTTGAACATTTTTTCAAGTGCTTCTCTGCCATTCGGTATTCCTCAGGTGAGAATTCTTTGTTCAGTTCTGAGCCCCATTTTTTAATGGGGTTATTTGATTTTCTGAAGTCCACCTTCTTGAGTTCTTTATATATGTTGGATATTAGTCCCCTATCTGATTTAGGATAGGTAAAGATCCTTTCCCAATCTGTTGGTGGTCTTTTTGTCTTATTGACGGTGTCTTTTGCCTTGCAGAAACTTTGGAGTTTCATTAGGTCCCATTTGTCGATTCTCGATCTTACAGCACAAGCCATTGCTGTTCTGTTCAGGAATTTTTCCCCTGTGCCCATATCTTCAAGGCTTTTCCCCACTTTCTCCTCTATAAGTTTCAGTGTCTCTGGTTTTATGTGAAGTTCCTTGATCCACTTAGATTTGACCTTAGTACAAGGAGATAAGTATGGATCGATTCGCATTCTTCTACACGATAACAACCAGTTGTGCCAGCACCAATTGTTGAAAATGCTGTCTTTCTTCCACTGGATGGTTTTAGCTCCCTTGTCGAAGATCAAGTGACCATAGGTGTGTGGGTTCATTTCTGGATCTTCAATTCTATTCCATTGGTCTACTTGTCTGTCTCTATACCAGTACCATGCAGTTTTTATCGCAATTGCTCTGTAGTAAAGCTTTAGGTCTGGCATGGTGATTCCGCCAGAAGTTCTTTTATCCTTGAGAAGACTTTTTGCTATCCTAGGTTTTTTGTTATTCCAGACAAATTTGCAAATTGCTCCTTCCAATTCGTTGAAGAATTGAGTTGGAATTTTGATGGGGATTGCATTGAATCTGTAGATTGCTTTTGGCAAGATAGCCATTTTTACAATGTTGATCCTGCCAATCCATGAGCATGGGAGATCTTTCCATCTTCTGAGATCTTTAATTTCTTTCTTCAGAGATTTGAAGTTTTTATCATACAGATCTCAGAAAACAAAAATTTACTAGTCCCAATATTCCAATTCCTCTGCAATAAGAAGTGCACTGTTTCAAATCTGCAATTATATCATTTAGAAATTTACTTGTTACAGATGATAGATAGATAGATAGATAGATAGATAGATAGATAGATAGATGATACATAGGTAGATAGTTTGATTTTTACAACAACCCTGCAATCAGTATTATCTTGACTTGCTCCAAGTAAGATGAGTAAATCTATTATTACTTATTTCCTGACTGATTTAGTCAACTTAACAAGATATCTCTTAAGCACCATACCTTTATCCTTAACTTGAGGCTGTTTTTTTCTCATTCCACAGGGCTGTTCTAATAATTAAGAGATGACTTGATAGCAAAGCTTTCATTTTTGTGTGTATTAATGTAGTCCAGGCTAGCCTCAAGCTTGCAACCATATTACATCAGTCTGCTGAGTGATCATATTGTGTCACTATGCCTGGTTATGGATACACATTTTTTATATAGTTTTATTCTTAACCCATTTTAGACAAAAATTTGCTTTCTTGTATTTGTGCATAGAGTGTAAGTGATTTTGTCTCATATGATGCATGATTCTAAAGAGCAAAAATACTCATGAGAAAAAGTCAAATGATAAGATGATGAACTGGGTAGAATTGTTTTATGGATTTCTAAATTCCATGAACCTTTAGTTGGCAAGCATACTCATAAACAAAACAAGACATGGGGACCTTTAAGCAATAAATCACACTTTCTGCATCTCTCAGCTTTTCCTCCCAAATTCCCACTAAGTCCTCTTGTAAAATCACATTCCCTATGCCTCTGTTCACAACTTCAAGGGAAGTGGCTCTGAACACACATGGGAGAACTGAAAAGCACAAAAGCAATTTCCAAACAATCCCAGCCCTGCAGAAGTTAAAGCACCAAAGAGACCCCTCGCCTGCCTCACTCAATGGCCGTCCATCTGTCAGTCTGCCTCACTCAATGGCCTGTCACCCTGCATCACTTAATGACTGTCTGTCTGTCAGCCTGCCTCACTGAACCTGCTGTCTGTCTGTAGTGTATCTGCTTGGGGCCTGGACCTCAGCATAGTCTTGGAAAGTTGAGTGACCATTGTTCTCATCGGGCAGTTGGTTTGCTGGGACCTTCTATCTAGTTCAGGAGTAATGTTTGGTGACCACACCCATTTTATGACTCACATCATTTTTATAAAATCAAATCTACATCAAATTCATAAATAGTGAATTTCACTTCAGTTTTGCTAGTGTTAGCTAACTCAAGCAAGAGTCTCTCACAAATCAAAGCGTAATCTCACTGTCTCAGCTAGATAATACTTGTGAAAAAAACACTAATTTGGATACTTGTTCTTGTGAGCCTCTGTTTTTGCAAGAGAAAGTGGAATAAATAAAGTCACTGAAACTTTGACTCCTTATCACAAACATAAAGGGAAGAGTAAGCCTAACCCCCGGGTTAGGTAAATCACAGGAAATCCACCTTCAACTGAACACAGCCAGATGACTGCTACAACAGACTTCTGACAGACAACTTGACAATCTCAGTGATTTTAGAAGTACTTACAATCCTGAGCTGAGAGATAGCTCTGCCTATAATACTTGACGTGTATGCATAAGAACTCAAGCTTAACCCCCAGAAATCACGGTGGTAAGCACTTGTAACCCAGAAGTGGGAAGGCAGAGACAGGCAGATCTCTGAGGTCTGCTGGCAGCTGGCCTAACCTACCTGGGGAATTCCAGGCCACTGAGAGGTTTTCTCAGAAAATAGTACACAGAACCTGAGGAGTGACAGCAGGGGTTATCCTCTGACCAACACATGTATATGCACACACCTGCACATTCATCTACAGAGAGAGAAAGAGAGGTTTTATAAAACCTGCTAAGGTTTTGTTCCAAATGTCAAGAGTAGATGGGCTTTATCCTAAAAATAACATTGCCAATCTTTACTGTGCTGTTTGTCTTTTTCCTTCTTTCCTGTAAAATCTTCGTGATGTTTGCCACTAAACAAGACCCCATAAACACTACATAAAAGAAATACATCTCATATGGTATTACTTAGGAAGAATGTAGGTGATAATATTTCTGGAGAACAATTTGGCTGTGTAAATCTAAAGCATCTAAAAACTACAATCTCTCTGACTCCAACAGTCCATTTCTTGGAATTTATCCTCAGAGAAACAAGCATGACTATGTCTTCAAGCACAATGGCAACATTAATATTCATCAAAGTAAGATTTATTTTAAAGCATTATAAATCATGTGTAATAAAATAATGTTTTTCAATCTGTGACACATTAAAACTGATCACAAATATAGAATATTTTAATTAGCATAAAAGATCTCTAGAATATAATACTGTATTTTGGAAAGCAAGTTTAAAGCAGGACATTTAAAATGATCATTTCTGGGCCTTCCAGTTTTCACCTGTGACCAGAGCTGATCCTGTGCCACAGCACTCCATACTCAAATACTGACCAGAGAGAGCTAGTCTCCCAGGAGTGCTGATTCACCTGTGAGCACAGGTAAGACCACCACTTCTGCTGAAATTTCTGGCCAAAGAGAGACCTGCTCTGTGTCAACAGGACACAGGAAACAAGGAACAAAATCCTTCCGGTTTCCATTTGTGCCCCAGAAGTAAACCTGTGCCACAGCTCTCAACATGCAAATTCTTCCCAGAGAACTGGTCTCCCAGGAGTGCGGACACAAAGGTTTTCAGGAGGGACAAGCCAGAGTCAGAGACAGAAAGACCATCTAACGCCAGAAATAACCAGATGGCAAGAGGCAAGGGCAAAAAAAAAAAAAAAAAAAAAAAAAAAAAAAAAGCAACAGAAACCAAGGCTACTTGGCATCATCAGAACACAGTTCTCCCACCACAGTGAGCACTGGATACCCCAAAACACCAGAAAAGCAAGACTCTGATTTCAAATCACATCTCATGATGATGATAGTAGACTTTAATAAGGACATAAATAACTCCCTTAAAGAAATACAAGAGAACACAGGTAAACAGCATGAAGCCCTTAAAGAGGAAACACAAAAATCCCTTAAACAATTGCAGGAAAACACAAACAAACCGGTGAAGGAATTGAACCATCCAGGATCAAAAAATGGAAATAGAAACAATAAAGAAATCACAAAGGGAGACAACCCTAGAGATAGAAAACCTAAGAAAGAGATCAGGAGTCATAGATGCAAGCATCACCAAGAGAATATAAGAGATAGAAGAGAGAATCTCAGGTGCAGAAGATACCATAGAAAACATTGACACAACAGTCAAAGACAATGCAAAATGCAAAATGATCCTAACCCAAAGCATCCAGGAAGTCCAGGATACAATGAGAAGACCAAACCTAAGGATAATAGGTATAGAAGAAAGTGAAGATTACCAACATAAAGGGCCAGTAAATATCTTCAACAAAATTATAGAAGAAAACTTCTCTAACCTAAAGAAAGAGATGTCTATAAACATACAAGAGGCCTATAAAACTTCAAATAGATTGGACCAGAAAAGAAATTACTCTTGTCATATAATAGTCAAAACACCAAATGCACAAAACAAAGAAAGAATATTAAAAGCAGTAAGGAAAAAAGGTCAAGTAACATATAAAGGCAGACCTATCAGAATTACACCAGACTTCTCAACAGAGACTATGAAAGCTAGAAGATCCTGAGCAGATGTCATAAAGACCCTAAGAAAACACAAACACCAGCCCAGGCTACTATACCCAGAAAAAACTCTCAATTAACAGAGATGGAGAAACCAAGATATTACATGACAAAACCAAATTTACACAATGTATTTCCACAAATCCAGCCCTACAAAGGATAATAGATGGAAAACTCCAACACAAGGAGAAAAACTACAGCCTAGAAAAATCAAGAAAATAATGTTCTTTCAACAAACCCAAAAGAAGATAGCCACACAAACATAATTCCACCTCTAACAACAAAAATAACAGGAAGTAACAATCACTTTCCCTTGATATCTCTTAACATCAGTGGACTCAATTCCCCAATAAAAAAATGTAGACTAACAGACTGGATACACAAACAGGACCCAGCATTTTGCTACATACAGGAAACACAACTCAGTGTCAAAGACAAACACTACCTCAGAGTAAATGGCTGGAAAACAATTTTTCCAAGCAAATGGTCCCAAGAAACAAGCTGGAATAGCCATTCTAATATTGAACAAAATTGGCTTTGAACTAAAATAACCTACACAACTAAGATTTACATGAGAAGAATCTTTGATTTAGCCAGAGATGCATGGTTATAACAAATAAATATGTTGAAGAAGTCAAGAAGGATGGGATCCACATGAACACATTACCAGTAACATAGGCAACGTGAACTAATGAAAACAGAACCAAATACTCCACAGTATTCACCTCAATATGTCAAATTATCCTTCCACCAAATGGTGTTCAAGTGGGAACGACATGATATCAACATGCATTTTGGTGCAGCAGATTCTAGTCAAAACATTCCAGGTCTCAAGTAATTTTGGAAACCTGAGTATATAATGTCCTCCAAGACTCTTGCAGTCTTGGAATGGAATGAGGGCAGTCTTCAATTTACCCATGCTTCCCAAACTAATTTGGAATATCTATGGTATCTACCCTGGAATTGACTGAAGTAAGCACATTGGAGCTTTTTTGTCAGATGCTAAAAATCTAGAGAAGAAAACTAAATAGCAACATTATATTACAATTTATAGTTATTAAATTACACCAGATTTTCAAAGCACTCTTATAAAGAATGCACTTGTTTCTCCTCCAACTCCTTTACCATTTCTGACAATCATATACAACACATTCTAAGGATGAATACATTAAGACTCAAAGAATTTAAGAGTGAGTTCTGAGATTCCTAACTGTGGAAGAAGAGGAATGGAGGATTGAAAGTATAACTGACTAAAAAAAAAAATCAGTGATACAATAGAAATAGATGTATAAAAGTAGGGGTCTTAGACAGATTCACTTAGCATTTAAAGTGAGCAGAATACATAGAAACCGACACTTATGTAGGACTAATTGGCTATTCTGGGTCTTTTGTTGTTCTGTATCAATTTGAGATTTTTTTTTTCCATTTGTGTGAAGAATGAGATGAGGATTGTGATTTCATTGAATCAGTAAGTTGTTTTGGTAGGAAGTCTTTTTTCACAATGTTTATTCTACCAAGCTATACACTTGGGAGGACTTCAAATTCTAGTATGTTTCTCAATCTCTTTCTTCACATAGTTAAAGTTTTCATTGTATAGCTTTTCCCCTTACCTCTTTTGTTATCTACATTTCAAATATTTTATTTTATTTTTTGAGAAACTGGGAAGAGGAGGGTGTCCATGATCTCTTTCTCAGCATACTTGTTACTCATATGGATTAAGACTGGTAAAATTTGTAAGTTAATTATGTGTCATAACACTTTGCTGAAATCATTGATAATTTCTACATTTTTTTCTAGTCAAATTTTGGGAACATTGGTTATAAGACAATATAATCTTCAATGGAAAATAATTTGACTTAATATTTCCCAATTTGCATCCCTTCTCTTGCTTTATTTCTCCAGCTAATGCTTCAATCATGTTATGGATCTTCTCTCATTCCTGATTTTAATGGGGCTTATTACTGGTTTTATTCATTTAGGATGATACTGGCCATGGGCTTGTCATACATAACTTTTATTATGTTGGGATATGTTTCCTACAGTCCTTTCTGTTTTAGAACTTTTATTATGAAGGCATGTTGAATCTTATCAAAGATTTTCTTTGGCTTCTATTGAGATGATCATATGATTCTTATATATATATTGTCCATGTATTTGGTTTATTACATTTATTTCTTATATATATTAAAAATAAGACTAAAACAACGATCATTTAAAAAAGAAAGAAAAATAAATAAATAAATAAATAAATGTCACAGAGAAAAACCATTTCTTTGTATGTTACTAAAAAAATTAACAGGAAATTCCAGACAGATAAAAAAAAATTATACAGTTCCAGGACTGATATGGAGAGGTGGGGAGAATTTACAGATTAAGGAAAATGCAAATGTTAGCTTGGTCTCTTCCCCCAGCCCCAGACACTAGCAGCATGTCACACTTTTCAGGATCTTGTTAATAAAGGCACCACTGAGGAGGCACCAGTGTCACTAAGAGCTTTTTAAAAATTGGGATCATGTAGCTCTTTGAATGACAGGTTCATGGAATAGATGGGTCCAGTTAGCAATATTGATCAGCAAAGGCAAGATGAGACAGCACTGTGGACACATGGAGCCTTCTTCTCAGGGCTGGGTAACTACCCATTTCCTGTAAATCTGGCTGCTACCAGCCTCAAGAAACTGCCCCATACAGTTCCTTCTTAGGGACCAGAATTGTGCCAATGTGCTCTCTCTCTCTCTCTCTGTGTGTTTGTATGTGTGCACACACACAGATGTAAATGTATGTGTATAGGTGCATGTGCATGTACATGTGTGTATGTCTGTAGATCTTGTCTGAATTGGGGATGAGTCTGTTTATAGCTTTCAAATGGTCTGTAGGATAAGCTAAAGAAACCTTGTTTATGACTTCATTGACAGTGCACTTTTCAACCCTAATCAAGTGGGACACCTGACACAGTTCCTGCCACAGCAGATGAAAATCACTTTGCTTGCGTAGCATGCTCTTGGGCTTTAGTAAGCACATTCTTCACTTACTTATAAAGAGAGAGGATGAGAAACAGCTGCTACTTATAAAGTAGGATAAACAACTCAAAATCTTAATGGAAGACTATTAATTTTATAACAATCTAATTCAGGGGTCCTAGACCATCTACTCACATAGGCCACTTCTCCTCTATCTTTGTATCATCTTTGAGGAAGAACTCTGAATGCCTTGATAGAACATTTGTGCTTTTATTGGTGGGAGGAAAACCCTATAACAATTTGGGAAAATTCCCTAGCCATGAGGTGTTTAGGTATCACACAGACAGTTGTGTGCCTTTGTACACACTTTTCAGGATACAGGATGGTTATTGGATCTAGCACATTCTACTCATAAAAAAAGAAGCTCAAAGATGTTTGGGTTTGTGATCAGCACATTCTAGGCTTAGGATCACTTGATGGCCACCTATTTAGTAAGATAAAGGCATCTGACTTTGAAAGGGGCTCAGGACAAAATCAAGAGGAGATAAATAGGTCTAGTTTGAGTATAAGCCATAGTACTAGACAAAGAGTAATGCTGCTGCTTGGAGCTCCTGGAGAAGTCAATGAGGAGGGGCAGCATAGACTCATGAAGCCCTGGAGACCACTGTGCAGCTTTCAATGAGTTTATACCCACAAAGAGTTCTTGGCATGCCCTTGGTTAGTATATATCCACAAAGAGCTCTTGCCGTGCCCTTGACTTCAGGAGAAACTAGGCATATTAGTGATGTTTCTCATTGCCTTGACTAAATACCTGGTAAAAGCAGTTCAAGGAAGCAGAGATTTGGTTTACCTTAAATTGTGCATCTCCTGGTGGGGCATCTGGTCATGTGTCTGCATCAGGAAGCAGAGAGAGAGGTGAACACTTGTGTTCATCTGGCTTTCTTGCTCCTTCTCACCCCTCATGATTCAGACTGTTCATCCAGTCCCCATTTATGTTGGGTCTTCCTACCTTAGTAAATCTGTTCTGTAATACCCTTGCAGAATGTATGTTAGGTGATTCTAAAATCCAGTCAACTTGACGATGAGTAACTATCATACTGGGTATCCACCAGTTGCCAATAAAGATTAGATTTCTTGGGTTCTCTTCACTGTGCAGGCTTACCCCAAGGGACTTCACACTGTTTTTTTATCTGCTGTACCTGATAGTTACTTCAATATTAAACTGTTGAGGAAGAAAACTGTTATTTTTTGCCTCTGGGTCAAACAGACTCCACAGTACAGTCAAGTTCCAATTCTTTCTGTAAAATCAGATGGAGGCTAGTATTCACTTGAATATATATCCTTGACCAAACTCTCTCTCTGGGCTTTCCTACATAACCCATGCTGTTGTTATGGGGTCTGCTTGGATCCAAAGCAACTCAAACACCAAGTCAATCTGGAAAAGAAAATTTCATTGTACTCAAGCCACTACTGACCCATCAGGGATACAGAATAGACTCGAGCTGAACTGTGACCCCAAGTCAGAATGCTATAGAGCTTTTAAGCACACACACAAAATAAATCACAAAAGCCACAAGCATCTTTACTAAGTTACAGTTATATTTTTCCCCAATAAGAATTCAGGGATAGGCGAATTTCCCACACTCATCCTGTTCTCATTGGTGGGCTTGCTCAACTTTGGCAGGACAACCTGCCCAGCATTCATATCTCAACTTGCCAACTAGGATGTCACTCATCCAGGAAGGGCTTGGGAACTTAAAATTTGTTTGACCCCTACTCAAAATAGAAGTTTTATATAAAATGGATTCAGTTTGGTTCCTTCTTACAATGCTATAGGTCTCACCAGTCTTTGGTTTCTTAGAAAGTAGAAATTCAGTTTCAGGTAATGTAGTCAACTTGCCCAGACTAGAGTAAGGTAACTATCTGTAGTGTTTTGAATGAGAAATGTCTCCCATAGGCTTGAATGTTTGAGTACTTGGCCCCCACCTGGGGTGCAGTTTGGGGAGGTTTAGTAGGTGTGGTCTTGCTGGAGAAAGTCTATCACTGAAGGCAGGGTGTTTGAGTAGATTGCCTTACCGAATTTCCAGGTCTCTCTTTCTGTTTTTCATTTGGAGATGTAAGCTGTCAGCTTCCTCTTCCTACTGCTGTGCCTTCCTACTATGATTATACTCTTATGCTTCAAGAATCATAAGTCAAAAAACCTTTATATTTAAATTGCCTTGGTAATGGTATTTTATCACAACAACAGAAGAATAACTAAGACAATATCAAAACTGTTTCTAGGATTTAGAAAGAAGAGTAGAACTCACAATCTTTGGATAGAAGTCCCAACTAGTGTGGAGAGAAGAATATAGGCAAAGAGGGTTGCACAAGCTTTTGCATTCAGACAAGACACTGGACCTTGCTATGAAACCAACAAAGCTATGACTGACAGATTTGAGGATACCATCAAAGTGTGTGTGTGTGTGTGTAAGCATCTGCTTGTGTTTATGCTTCATTGATGTTCTTCAGGATCCTGTATGTATAGAGGAGACAACAAAGAAATAGGATAAATGGATAATCCAGCAAAGGATGTAGAGCCAGTGTCACTGAGCACCTGTGTGAGTCTCATAAAAATGTGTTGAATAGAACCATAAGCTGTATTAAGAGATGAGTGGCAGCTTGTTTTATTTTTATGCTTAATAAAAAGTAATTTTAGTACACAGCCCCAAGTACCTAGATGCATCCAAACCTCCTGAATAGATAATGATGATAATTTTTCTGTAAAACAGACAAATAAGACCTTAAAAATAATGCATTGCTGATTGCCTGACTTGAGTCATATAAACTGTGTTTCCAGTTACCTGGTATCAGGTGTGATAAACAAACAATAGGGCCACCGAAGGAAGCTATTTTAGGAATTTGCCAGGGACTTCAAAGGAGACTGACTTATAACTAGAGTGGGATGGATTTAAGCAACAGAAATCTAGTTAGGAATCAAAGAATTAACTAAGAATTTGAATATTTTAAGTTCAGCTTATAGGAATCCACAGTAGACCAGAAGCAAGCATTACTAAGATATTTAGACACTAGACTTTGTCTCAAGGTTGCTATTATCCTTACCATATACTTTTAATCCTTTAGGATTTTTTCTTTTAAATTAGGCGTGTGTACACACGTTTCCTACAGTGCACCTGTGGAGATCATAGGGCAATTTCTTAGTGCCTATTTTCTCTTCCTACCTTGTAGGTCCTTGGGATTGAACCCAGGTTCTCAGACTTCGCAGCAAATGTTTTTTTTTTTTTTCTTGCCAAATCATCTACCTCACTGGCCAGTGAAGCCCTTATCTTCAAGTCCCTAGGTCCTCTACTACCAGCAGTAGTTGAGGCTTATGGTGGAAATCTTTCCTTGTTTTTCAATTACCATGGCTCAACTATCCACAGAGGCTCACCCATTTTGTCTGTGCTGTTTTGTAATAGTCTGTGTGGACTCTTAGCACTATAGTCTCTCGTAATGAGGGCTCCATTAAGAGCCTGTATTGGACCAAGTGCTAGCAGGCTTAATTCAGGATACTTGTAGATTGGCAGCCCTCCTTCATGCTCAGGATCTGTGTGTTGCAGTGCTGCATGTGCAGATTGGCAGTCTGGGCTCTGGGGACAGAAACATAGAACAAGCAACTAGTTTGAGACAAGAACAATTAGCTTCACAGAGGTTCTTCCTCTGACATTTGCCTTAGGACGTCAATTCATTTTCCTTCCTTCTGTGTATTTGCACGCCCTACAATCTGAGAAGCACACATGAAGAGTTTAGAAGTATCCGCACACTGGCTTCCAACTTCTGGCAGCAGCTTGGCTTGGGAAGCAAGCTTTACTCTGAGAGCTGAGTCAGATACTCCACAGGTGGGGCAGCCATCTTCCAGGCCACAGGCTCTTCAGTGAGACTGTCCTTTCAGTATGATTTTCTCTTTCCTTATACTATGATTCTTTCAATGCAGAGGTAACACCACGGACCTGGATTTGAAATGACCTTTCCATGATAGTCTGGTTTGGCAATTGCTTTCCTTACTCTACAGTAAAAATAATAGCAACTGTGTGCAGAATTTTATGAGCATAATCTTTTTTTTTTTTTTTTTTTTTTACGGGAGCATGCACACACCTTTTATTGCTGAAGTGTTTTTTTCTCACTGTGTTATTGCCTGTCACGAATCCCTTGGATCCTTTTTAAACCTCCTGGCTTTCAGAACTCATTGTTTGCTATCCTTAGATATTTGGAAAAGCAAAAGCTTTCATGTGTGAAAGACAAAAACCCACAGGAGGAACCACACACATGAAAAGCACAATTTTGAAGTCTAGGATTTTAGCTTTCAAAATTCCAGGCACATCTTCACAGTTAGTCAAATATCAGTGAGAAGTGATGTTCAAATAAATAACCCACTATAAATGTTGGTATAAATGATCCCAGTGGACTTGGTCACTAAGTCTCTACCAGAAGATGGGACCATGGTCAAGGTTAACTCTGGTCTATATCTTGCCCTTCTCTCCACCTGCCCACACCCTTTCTTCTTTCTTACTTGTGCTTCTGCTTGGGCCAGCCCTATAGTGTTTGGAAGAAGTGCTATGTAAATAAGTTACAAAACCATGTTAAATGTTCTGAAAACATAAGTAAAAGGTGCTATACATAGGCAATAAGATATAAAATGAAGAAATCAAACTCAGTAGGTTAAAGAACTGGTACAATACTGCACTCATGTTTGTGAGTCTGGAATTTTCCTCCTGAATTGAAACCTGTGCCTTTACTCAATATTGCAAATTCCCTTGACTCTTTCATTGTGTGTATCAAATCTGCCACTAAAGCTCGTCCACCTATCTCCAAGCAGTGTCCTCATTCGTCTGATACCTTTCATTCTGCTCTTTTGGTCCTTCTAGTTTTTTGTTTGTTTCTTTGTTTGTTGTTGTTTTTTTGTTTTTGTTTTTGTTTTTTTGTTTTTTGAGACAGGGTTTCTTTGTGTAGCTCTGGCTGTCCTAGAACTCACTTTGTAGGCCAGGCTGGCCTTGAAATCAGAAATCCACCCGCCTCTGTCTCCCAAGTGCTGGGGGATTAAAGGTATGTGCCACTACCACCCGGCCATCTCCTAGTTTTTACTCAGTCAAAACCCTTCTGATATCTGCTTCCTTTTCACTTGACTAAGAATTCCCCTCTTAGGACAGTCCATGACTTTGCAAGGCAGATGCTGTAATCAAGTGGCTTTTCAGCTTTAAAAAAGGACTGAGAGCTCCATATTAGATGTGTGAGAGAGCAGAGAATATATGGGCAACTGATAGATTTGGAAACAGAAAAGGGTTTGCAGCATTTCTAGGCACTCCAAGTGGTGATGTCCCAGAGAGATAGAAGGAAATTGTGGAGACAGGTAGTGAGTGATAAATCTGCTAACCAAGTGTGCCGCACCACTGCTTTTTTTTTGTTCCCACTTGTAAATCAGTGAATTTCCCCTTCTTCTCTAGTGTTCCTCTAGCATAAAGATTTTACTTAAAGGTTTACTTTAATTACATGTATGTGTTTGTAAACATGGGTGCAGGTATCCTTAGAAGCCAGACATATCAGTTCTGCTGAAGCTAGAGTTACAGGAGGTTGCTATCTGTCTGACATGGGTACTAGGAACCACACTCAGGTCATCTTAAAAGCAGTACACATTGTTAATCCTGAGCTGTCTCTCAAGCATCCATTCGAGAGTAATCTTCCAGTGACTTCTGCAGAGAAGATTTTTTCAATGGTTTCCCTTGCTGATTTAAATATTGTACTATCTTTTAAGTAAGTACAGATACAAAACTGCTTACAATTCCTCATGCTCCAGTTCTATTATTACTACCATCTTGCGCGCGCCCAACTGGCCAGGAAGAACGACGCTGCAACAGGATCCTTCTGCACACGTTTATTCAGTCCTGTTTCTTCTTTCTCTATATCTCCCTTGTTTTTATCTCCCCCGAACCCTGGGCCTCTCACTCTTTTATAATCTCAGTTCTCATCCACGCACAGCAGGCCACGCCACTTCACCAGGCACGCAGCTTCAGCTAATCAGGGCAGCAGGGGCATATCTCCATCAAAATGGATTCACCGGTATCCTGGTACACCTGCGCACCTCTCAAGATGTTTGTGGCTTATATGAGGAAGTCAGGTGCAAATCATACGACTTAGTTGCAGTCCCTGGCACCTTTGGGACTGCCGCCACACCCACTCCTCACACTACCAAAGAAAAATAAATTTGTAAATTAAATATTAAAAGTACATGAATTGTAAATGTCAAATTAAGCATATGGAGTTGAAACAGTTGATGGTGGTTGTTAAAATGAAACTGTCAGTTTAATAGTAGAAAAATTTATCTTGAGGCATTCATCTCTTAGCCTATTTGTTTATATACTCATTTGTTCTTTGTCATCCTTAGAGTGGCAGTTCTCTGTGATGATGGTATTGCTCTAAGCTGAGTGGTTTCCTCTATGTCAGCTGTCTCCACTACCATCAGGCATATGGGCATTCACTTTCTCCAATACATTCCTTGCATCCTCGTAAAATGTTCATCCATATCTTGTAGCATAGTGTCATCATTCCTTGGTTCTAATTCAACCATCTGCTGTTGTGTTCTTCTTCATCAGACTATTGGTTAAATATATGATCATGAAATCTATCTATCTATCTATCTATCTATCTATCTATCTATCTATCTATCTATCTAATCTATCTATCTATTGTCTATCTCTTAGTTTACCCTTGCTAGCTCATGTCTTTTAAACATTTTGTCCCTAGATAGTGGTGCTTTTATAAGGCTTTGGAGATTTTAGGATATATGTGCTGACTGGTGGCCACTAACAATAAGAATTTGGAGGTGGTACTTGCCCATGGTTCTGGCCTGCTGTGTCTGCTTCTTCTTTATTAGCAGGTGAATAGCCACTGGTAGAAAATCTCACTGCTGAAGACTGTGCTGCTGCTGCTGCTGCTGCTGCTGCTGAGCTTTTTCTACCATGACAGACTACAGTTTCTCTGACACCATGAGCCAGATGCCTAACCTGGACTTTTAAGTGTTTCTGTAATGTCCCAGGGAAGTAAAAGTGATGAATACAACATATTGTGACATGTGCTGTCATTCAACTAGCAATTTAACAGAAGGTTTAGCTAAAATAGTTTTCAATGTAAAATGTTTAATGCAACAGCCATTTTAAAAACTAAGAAAGATATTATACACACAATGTTGTAGAAGGAAAATTTTGTCTTTCAGGTGTATGTTAAGTGTTAAGTTAGAATGTTTAATCTATTTTTGATCATTTTAATACTTTAAAGTATTTTTGTATATTTATTATATTTCTATTTTGGAAAAAATTACTAAGATATGATTTTTAAAAAAATTTTATTAGATATTTTCATTTTTTATTAGATATTTTCTTTATTTACATTTCAAATGTTATCCCTTTTCATAGTTTCCCCTCCAATAATCCCCTATTCCCTCCCCCTATCCCTGCTCCCCAACGAACCCACTCCCATTCCTGGTCCTGGCATTCTCCTATATTGTGGCATAGAGCCTTCACAGGACCAAGGACCTCACCTCCCATTGATGACCGACTAAGCCATCCTCTGCTACAAATATAGCTAGAGCCACAAGTTCCACCATGTGTTTTCTTTGATTGGTGGTATAGTTCTAAGGAGCTCTGAGGGTACTGGTTAGTTCATATTGATGTTCCTTCTATGGGGCTTCAATCCCCTTCAGCTGCTTAGGTATTTCTCTGGCTCCTTCATTGGGGACCTTGTGCTCCATCCAATGGATGCCTGTGAGCATCCACTTCTGTATTTGCCAGGTACTGGCAGAGTCTCACAAGAGACAGCTATATCAGGGTCCTGTGAGCAGGCACTTGTTGGCATCTGTCTAGTGTCTGGGTTTGGTGGTTGTTTATAGGGTGGATCCCCAAGTGGGGCAGTCTCTGGATGGTCATACCTTCAAGTTCTGCTCTGAACTTTGTCTCTGTAACTTCTTCCACGGGTATTTTGTTTCCCATTCTAAGAAGGAATGAAGAATACACACTTGGGTCTTCCTTCTTCTTGAGTTTCATGTATTTTGCAAATTGTATCTTGGGTATTCTAAATTTCTGGGCTAATATGCACTTATAAGTGAGTGCATATCATGTGTGTTCTTTTGTGACTGGGTTACCTCACTCAGGATAATATCCTCCACATAAATACATTTGCCTAAGAATTTCATAAATTTATTGTTTTTAATAGCTGAGTAGTACTCCATTGTGTAAATGTACCACATTTTCTGTATCCACTCTTCTGTTGAGGGACATCTGGGTTCTTTCCAGCTCCTGACTATTATAAATAAGGCTGTTATGAATATAGTGGAGCATGTGTCCTTATTACAAGTTGGAACATGTTCTGGGTATATGCCTAGGAGAGGTATTGCGGGATCCTCTGGTAGTACTATATCCAATTTTCTGAGGAACAACCAGACTGATTTCCAGAGTGGTTGTACCAGCTTGCAATCCCACCAGCAATGGAGGAGTGTTCCTCTTTATCCACATCCTCACCAGCATCTGCTGTTACATGAATTTTTGAACTTAGCCACTCTGACTGGTATGAGGTGGAATCTCAGGGTTGTTTTGATTTTCATTTCCCTGATGATTAAGGATGTTGAACATTTTTTTCAGGTGCTTCTCAGCCATTTGGTGTTCCTCAGTTGAGAATTCTTTGTTTAGCTCTGTACCCCATTTTTAATAGGGTTATTTTCTTTTCTGGAGTCCAACTTCTTGAGTTCTATATATATATTGGATATTAGTCCCCTATCTGATTCAGTATTGGTAAAAATCCTTCCCCAATCTGTTGTTGGCCTTTTTGTCTTATTGACAGTGTCTTTTGCCTTACAGAAGCTTTGCAATTTTATGAGGTCCCATTTGTCAATTATTGATCTTACAGCACAAGCCATTGCTGCTATGTTCAGGAATTTTTATCTTCCTGTGTCCATATCTTTGAGGCTTTCCCCCACTTTCTCCTCTATAAGTTTCAGTGTGTCTGGTTTTATGTGGCATTCCTTGATCCATTAGACTTGACCTTAGTATAAGGAGATAAGAATGGATCCATTTGCATTCTTCTACATGATAACCCCCTGTGGTGCCAGCACCATTTGGTAAAAATGCTGTCTTTTTTCCACTGGATGGTTTTAGCTCCCTTGTAAAGATCAAGTGACCATAGGTGTGTGGGCTCATTTCTGGGTCTTCAGTTCTATTCCATTGATCTACCTGTCTGTCGCTGTACCAGTACCATGCAGTTTTTTTTTTCAATAATTTTGTTTAAATTAGGTATTTTCCTCGTTTACATTTTCAATGCTATCCCAAAGGCCCCCCATGCCCACCCCCCCAATCCCGTACCCACCCACTCCCCCTTTTTGGCCCTGGCATTCCCCTGTACTGGGGCATATAAAGTTTGCAAGTCCAATGGGCCTCTCTTTGCAGGGATGGCCGACTAGGCCATCTTTTGATACATATGCAGCTAGAGACAAGAGCTCGTGGAATTACTTCCAGCTTCTCTCCTTTTACTTTGATATTGGCTACTGGTTTGTTGTAGATTGCTTTTATTATGTTCAGGGATGGGCCTTGAAATCTTGATCTTTCCATGACTTTTATCATGAATGGGTGTTGGATTTGTCAAATGCTTTCTCTGCATCTAAGAAGATTGTCATGTGGTTTTTGTCTTTGAGTTTGTTTATATAGTGAATTACGTTGATGGATTTCCATATATTAAACCATCCCTGCATCCCTGGGATGAAGTCTACTTGATCATAATGGATGATTGTTTTGATGTGTTCTTGGATTCAGTTAGCAAGAATTTTATTGAGTATTGATATTTATAAGGGAAATTGGTCTGAAGTTCTCTATCTTTGTTGGGTCTTTCTGTGGTTTAGGTATCAGAGTAATTGTGGCTTCATAGAATTAATTGGGTAGAATACCTTCTGCTTCTATTTTGTGAATTGTTTGAGGAGAACTGGAATTAGGTCTTCTTTGAAGGTCTGATAGAATTGTGCTAAACTCATCTGGTTCTGGGTTTTTTTTTTTTTTTTGGTTGGGAGACTATTAATGACTGCTTCTATTTCTTTAGGGGATATGGGACTGTTTAGGTCATTCATCTGATCCTGATTCAACTTTGGTACCTGGTATCTGTCTAGAAATTTGTTCATTTCATCCAGGTTTTCCACGTTTGTTGAGTATAACCTTTTGTAGTAGGATCTGATTATGTTTTGGATTTCCTCAGGTTCTGTTATGTCTCCCTTTTCATTTCTGATTTTGTTAATTAGATGCTGTCCCTGTGCCCTCTAGTGAGTCTGGCTAAGGGTTTATCTATCTTGTTGATTTTCTCAAAGAACCATCTCCTGGTTTGGTAGATTCTTTGAATAGTTCTTTTTGTTTCCACTTGGTTGATTTCATCCCTGAGTTTGATTATTTCCTGCCATCTACTCCTTTTGGGTGAATTTGCTTCCTTTTGTTCTAGAGCTTTTAGGTGTGTTGTCAAGCTGCTAGTGTATGCTCTCTCTAGTTTCTTTTGGGAGGCACTCAGAGCAATGTGTTTTCCTCTTAGGAATGCTTTCATTGTATCCCATATGTTTGGGTATGTTGTGGCTTCATTTTCATTAAACACTAAAAAGACTTTAACTTCTTTATGTCTTCTTCGACCAAATTATCATTGAGTAGAGTTTTCTTCAGCTTCCATGTGAGTGTTGGCCTTCTATTATTTATGTTGTTATTTAAGATCAGCCTTCGACTGTGGTGATCTTATAGGATGCATGGGATAATTTCGATATTTTTGTACCTGTTGAGGAATGTTTTGTGACCAATTATATGGTAGATTTTGGAGAAGGTGCCAGGAGGTGCTGAGAAGAAGGCATATCCTTTTGTTTTAGGATAAAATAATCTGTAGATATCTGTTTAATCTATTTCTTTCATAACTTCTGTTAGTTTGACTGTGTCTCTGTTTAGTTTCTGTTTCCAGGGTTTGTCCATTGATGAGAGCGTGGCGTTGAAGTCTCCCACTATTATTGTGTGAGGTGCAATATGTGCTTTGACCTTTACTAAAGTTTCTTTAATGAATGTGGCTGCCCTTCCATTTGAAGCATAGCTATTCAGAATTGAGAGTTCCTCTTGGAAGAGTTTACCTTTGATGAGTATGAAGTGCCCCTCCTTGTCTTTTTTGATAACTTTGGTTTGGAAGTAGATTTTTATTCGATATCAGAATGGCTACTCCAGCTTGTTTCTTTGGACTATTTGCTTGGAAAATTGTTTTCCAGCCTTTTACTCTGAGGTAGTGTCTGTCTTTTTCTGTGAGGTGGGCTTCCTGTATGCAGCAAAATGTTCTGTCCTGTTTAGGTAACCAGGCTGTTAGTCTATGTCTTCTTATTGGGGAACCCAATCCATTGATATTAAGAGATATTAAAGAAAAGTAATTGTTGCTTCCTGTTATTTTAGTTGTTAGAGTTGGAATTCTTTTCTTGTAGCTGTCTATTTTTAGGTTTGTTGAAGGATTGCTTTCTTGCTTTTTCTAGGGTATAGTTTTTGTCCTTGTGTTGGTGTTTTCCCATTATTGTCCTTTGTAGGGCTGGATTCATGGAACAATATTGTGTGCATTTGGTTTTGTCATGAAATACTTTGTTTTCTCCATCTATGGTAATTGAGAGTTTTGCTGGATATAGTAGCCTGGGCTGTCATTTGTGTTCTTTTAGGATCTGTATAACATCTTTCCAGGATCTTCTTGCTTTCATAGTTTCTGGTGAGAAATCTGGTGTAATTCTAATACGTCTGCCTCTTTATGTTACTTGACCTTTTTTCCCTTAATGCTTTTAATATTCTATCTTTATTTAGTGTGTTTGTTCTGATTACTATGTGTCAGGAGGAATTTCTTTTCTGGTCCAGTCTATTTGGATCTGTATGCTTCTTGTATGTTCATGAGCATCTCTTTCTTCAGGTTAGAGAATTTTTCTTCTATAATTTTTTTGAACATATTTGCTGGTCCTTTAAGTTGAAAATCTTCATTCTCATCTATACCTATTAGATATCCTTAGGTTTGGTCTTCTCATTGTGTTCTGGATTTCCTGGATGTTTTGTGTTAGGATCTTTTTGCATTTTGCATTTTCTTTGATTGTTGTGTCCATGTTCTTTATGGAATCTTCTGTACCTGCAGTATGGAGAGTCCTCTGGGGACTTTGGGGCCCTCCGCCGAGATCGCACCAATGATGGTGCAGGGGTAGCACTGACCAGCCACTTTTCTTTCGTAAACTGATTGCTTTTCATTGTAGTCATTTTATTTTCAGAGAAAACAATTTGGAATATAAAGGTAGGAAAAAGGCTTGTATGTTGGCTACTAAAAAATGATAGTCCCCATCCAGTACCTGACACTGCCTGCCTCTTATTTCCTCTCTGTGACTGGAAATTGAATAAAAATATTTCACAGTGGAGGAAGAGAAACTGGGGGTAGCCACTGGAGGGTCCCAGATGCCAGGAAAGCAAGAAGCTCCCACCACCCAGCTGGGATGACTTTAGCAGAAATGCACAGAAGAGGGGAGATAGAACCTGTAGAGACCACCTCCAGTAGTTAGGCACAGCCCCTAGGTGAGGGACAGGGTCACCCACCCATGTCAAAGTTTTTAACCCAGAATTGTTCCTGTGCAAAGGAAAGACAGGGACAAAAAATGGAGCAGAGACTGAAGGAAGGGCCATTTGGAGACTGCTCCACTTGGCGATCATTCTCTCTGCAGACACCAAACCAAACACTGTTGCTACTGCCAAGAGGTGCCTGCTGACAGGAACCTGGTGTGACTGTTCCCTGTGAGGTTCTGCCAGCAACTGACCAATGCAGATCTGGATGCTTGGAACCAACCATCAGACTGAGCTCAGGGACCCCTGTGGGGGAGCTGGCTGAAGGACTAGAGGACAGAGGGAGATTGCAACCCCATTGAAAGAACAATGTTGGCTGGCCGGACAACCCAATGCTCCAGGGGAGTAGGCCACCAACCAATGAGTGTACAGGGAGGGATCCATGGCTTCAGATACATATGAAGCAGAGGATGGCCTTGTCTGACATCAATGGGAGTGGAGGCCCTTTGACCTGTGGAGGTTTGAAGTCCCAGTGTAGGGGGATGCTGGAGTGGAGGGGTGGGAGAGTGTGAATGGGTGAGGAAGGGGGGAGGGCAGATGTGAGATGGGGGTGTGGAGGGGTAACCTGGAAGTGGGATATCATTTGAGATGGAAACAAATGAAATGATTAATAAAAAAGAATTATAAACAAACAAAATTATTAATATAAAAGATAATCATTATCAAAATGTTTTGAATAGATTCTTCCTGCTTCCCTTCTGCCATGTTTGAGATGTTTGCCTTTTTGTTTTAACTTATCTGGGATGAAGACAATAGCATGGGAGGGACAGGAGGAGGGAGAGAAACTTCTTGAAATAGTCAGAAGGAGGCTAGTGAAGATTATCACTTCAGAAATTCAGAAGCGAACCCAAGGACACTTGGCCAATACCACTAATGTGAGTGCCAGTCCATGGTCTGACAACTTAGTCATCTTAGGTAGGGTAGTGTAACAGAGAAGGGCCAGTTTAATTTGAGAGTGAGTTTAAACTGGAGCGCATTTTCAGTAAACTGTGCTTTTAAAAATATTTAGTTTGTGTACGTTTGTGTGTGTGTGCATGTGTTTGCTGGTGTGTGTTTGCATGTGTTTTTGTGAATGTATTTACATGTGTTTGTGTGCATGTGAGTATATTTGTGTCTGTAAATGGGTGTCTATGAGTGAGAATATGTGAGCTTGTGTGTCTGTTTTATTTGTGTGTGTGCATGTGTGTGTGATGCTGTACATGTGAAGGTCAAACTTTGGCATCTGCTCTCTTCTTCTACCTTTAAGTGGATGCAGGTGATTAACCTCAGCTAACCATGTAGAGACCTGGGGAGCTCTGCGGATAGGCTGCCATAGAAAGCAATAGCACTATTTTCTGTAATTGGTGAATTTATTTTCAAATTTAGCAAACACTTAAAAAGTGCTTGGGGAATACACTATAAACAAGTACAAATACAGCTATCCAATCGGAGGCACTGAGCATGGAGTATCCTTTCCAGGAAGGAGACGGCTGCCTCAGTGGATGCAAGAAATGCTCATAAGTACAGACTCAATGCTCATGAAGTGTCTACCCTCAGCTCAAAGAGCCATTCTGTGAGTTGTCCTTCCACCCACTTCCTCCTTTTTGCTCAGCTTTGCACTTTACAGCTGCCTCAAGTGTCTGTTTATGGAGCAGTAACTCAAACATTTCCATAAATGGCTTCTATTCCCTCCGAAAAAGATCTTTTTCTTTCATCATGGTCTGTGGTTGCTATTGTGACTGCCTGAAGTCTGATGGGGTGAATTACAACTGGTTTAAACATGGATATCACCATCCGGCCTGTGACGAACCTACTGTCTGTAATATAGTCCTTTCTCAGAAACCAGATTTAGCCTGTGCAAGTGTTAAAGGGTAAATCACCACTGTCTTCATCAGGCACTGTGGGTGCTGATGTAAAGCTGTGTTCATTCTCAAGATATTCTATGCCACAAACTACAGGACTGTTCTCTGAATATAAGCAAAAAATAAATTTGCCAACTGAAATGTAAATTTATTTCAAAATTTTTTATAGAAACTTGTAACAATAAGTGTGATTTCTAATGATTTATCTGAGTATCAGTCACATTAATCTACCAAGTTCCAAAGGAAAAAATTCACAATTAAGAAGTAAGGATGAGAGAGCAACTGCACTTTATCTGTGACAAAGCTCATGTGGATGTCAGACATGAAAGGGAAACTGCTTTAGTTATCATAGGGGAAATTTTAGCACAGGGTCTAGGAGTCTTGAGAATATATTAATTTGGTATGGTTTATGTATGTGCACAGCATTTTGTCATGCTGTATGGGAAAGGGTGCTTAAGTACTGACCAGTCTTGAGACTGAGCAGATTTTTTTTTAATTTTTCTTTTTTTTTATTAGATATTTTCTTTATTTACATTTCAAATGTTATCCCCTTTCCTAGTTTCCTCTCTGAAAATCCCCTATCCCTTCTCCCTTCTCCCTGCTCACCAATCCACCCACTCTCTCTTCCTGGCCTTGGCAGTCCCCTATAACTGGGGCATAGAACCATCACAGGATCAAGGGCCTCTCCTCTCATTGATGACCGACTAGGCCATCTTCTCTTATATATAGAGCTAGAGCCATGAGACCCACCATGTATTTTCTTGTTGGTTCTTTATTCCCAGGAAGCTCTGGAGATACTGGTTAGTTCATATTGTTGTTCCTCCTATGGGGCTGCAGACCCCTTCAGCTCCTTGGGTACTTTCTCAAGCTCCTTCATTGGGGACCCTGTGCTCTGTCCAATGGATGGCTGTGAGCATTCACTTCTATATTTGCCAGGCACTGGCAGAGGCTCTCAGGAGACAGCTATATCAGGCTCCTGTCAGCAAACTGAGCAGATTTTCTTATTATTGGTTGTTGGGAGCCGCGCCCACATTCGCCGTTACAAGATGGCGCTGACATCCTGTGTTCTAAGTGGTAAACAAATAATCTGCGCATGTGCCAAGGGTATCTTATGACTACTTGTACTCTGCTTTCCCCGTGACGTCAACTCGGCCGATGGGCTGCAGCCAATCAAGGAGTGACACGTCCGAGGCGAAGGAGAATTCTCCTTAAGAGGGACGGGTTTTCGTTTTCTCTCTCTCTTGCTTCTTGCTCTCTTGCTTCTTGCACTCTGGCTCCTGAAGATGTAAGCAATAAAGCTTTGCCGCAGAAGATTCTGGTCTGTTGCGTCTTTCCTGGCCGGTCGTGAGAACGCGTCTAATAACAATTGGTGCCGAATTCCGGGACGAGAAAAAACTCGGGACTGGCGCAAGGAAGATCCCTCATTCCAGAACCAGAACTGCGGGTCGCGGTAATAAAGGTTCCCGTAAAGCAGACTGTTAAGAAGGATTCAACTGTATGAATTCAGAACTTTTCAGCTGGGGAACGAGAGTACCAGTGAGTACAGCTTTACGAGGTAAGCCTGGCCTTGAACTTTCTAAGGAAATTCAAGACAGTCTATCAGAAGTAAAGTGGAATATGTTTGGCCTTGAATTTTTTCTAGTGTTAGAAGCCCTTTTGTTCCTTTTCACATGTTATCAAGTGGTTAAGGCAGGGCGGATTCTAGAGGAAATTCAGGACAAGCTATCAGAAGTAAAGCGGGGAGAGAGAGTAGGAGCAAAGAGAAAACATGGTGCACAAAATAAGTATACAGGCCTTTCCAAGGGTCTTGAACCTGAGGAAAAGTTAAGGTCAGGTAGGAATACCTGGAGAGAGATTAGAAGAAAAAGAGGAAAAAGGGAAAAGAAGAAAGATCAATTAGCGGAGGTCTCTAGGAAAAGGAGCCTGTGCTCATCGCTGGATGAGCTCGGGGAGCCAGCTCTTAGTAGCTCTGAAGCAGATGAAGAATTCTCCTCTGAGGAAACAGACTGGGAGGAAGAAGCAGCTCATTATGAGAAAAAAGGGTACCAGCCAGGTAAAGTGCTAGCTAATCAGTTAAGGAAGCCAAAAGCGGCTGGCGAAGGCCAGTTTGCTGATTGGCCTCAGGGCAGTCGGCTTCAAGGTCCGCCCTATGCGGAGTCCCCGCCCTGCGTAGTGCGTCAGCAATGCGCAGAGAGATGCGCAGAGAGGCAGTGCGCAGAGAGGCAGTGCGCAGACTCATTCATTCCCAGAGAGGAACAAAGGAAAATACAACAGGCATTTCCGGTCTTTGAAGGAGCCGAGGGTGGGCGTGTCCACGCTCCGGTAGAATACTTACAAATTAAAGAAATTGCCGAGTCGGTTCGTAAATACGGAACCAATGCTAATTTTACCTTGGTGCAGTTAGACAGGCTCGCTGGCATGGCACTAACTCCTGCCGACTGGCAAACGGTTGTAAAAGCCGCTCTCCCTAGTATGGGCAAATATATGGAATGGAGAGCGCTTTGGCACGAAGCTGCACAAGCGCAGGCCCGAGCAAACGCAGCTGCTTTGACTCCAGAGCAGAGAGATTGGACTTTTGACTTGTTAACGGGTCAGGGAGCTTATTCTGCTGATCAGACAAACTACCATTGGGGAGCTTATGCCCAGATTTCTTCCACGGCTATTAGGGCCTGGAAGGCGCTCTCTCGAGCAGGTGAAACCACTGGTCAGTTAACAAAGATAATCCAGGGACCTCAGGAATCCTTCTCAGATTTTGTGGCCAGAATGACAGAGGCAGCAGAGCGTATTTTTGGAGAGTCAGAGCAAGCTGCGCCTCTGATAGAACAGCTAATCTATGAGCAAGCCACAAAGGAGTGCCGAGCGGCCATAGCCCCAAGAAAGAACAAAGGCTTACAAGACTGGCTCAGGGTTTGTCGGGAGCTTGGGGGACCTCTCACCAATGCAGGCTTAGCGGCTGCCATCCTTCAATCCCAAAAATGCTCCATGGGCAGAAATGATCGGAGGACATGTTTTAACTGCAGGAAGCCTGGGCATCTTAAGAAAGATTGCAGAGCTCCAGGTAAACAGGGAGGGACTCTCACTCTTTGCTCTAAGTGTGGCAAGGGTTATCATAGAGCTGACCAGTGTCGCTCTGTGAGGGATATAAAGGGCAGAGTCCTTCCCCCACCTGATAGTCAATCAGCTTATGTGCCAAAAAACGGGTCATCGGGCCCTCGGTCCCAGGGCCCTCAAAGATATGGGAACCGGTTTGTCAGGACCCAGGAAGCAGTCAGAGAGGCGACCCAGGAAGACCCACAAGGGTGGACCTGCGTGCCGCCTCCGACTTCCTACTAATGCCTCAAATGAGTATTCAGCCGGTGCCAGTGGAGCCTATACCATCCTTGCCCCCTGGAACCATGGGCCTTATTCTCGGCCGGGGTTCACTCACCTTGCAGGGCTTAGTAGTCCACCCTGGAGTTATGGATTGTCAACATTCCCCTGAAATACAGGTCCTGTGCTCAAGCCCTAAAGGCGTTTTTTCTATTAGTAAAGGAGATAGGATAGCTCAGCTGCTGCTCCTCCCTGATAATACCAGGGAAAAATCTGCAGGACCTGAGATAAAGAAAATGGGCTCCTCAGGAAATGATTCTGCCTATTTGGTTGTATCTTTGAATAATAGACCTAAGCTCTGCCTTAAGATTAACGGAAAAGAGTTTGAAGGCATCCTTGATACCGGAGCAGATAAAAGTATAATCTCTACACATTGGTGGCCCAAAGCATGGCCCACCACAGAGTCATCTCATTCATTACAGGGCCTAGGTTATCAATCATGTCCCACTATAAGCTCCATTGCCTTGACGTGGGAATCCTCTGAAGGACAGCAAGGGAAATTCATACCTTATGTGCTCCCACTCCCGGTTAACCTCTGGGGAAGGGATATTATGCAGCATTTGGGCCTTATTTTGTCCAATGAAAACACCCCATCAGGAGGGTATTCAGCTAAAGCAAAAAATATCATGGCAAAGATGGGTTATAAAGAAGGAAAAGGGTTAGGACATCAAGAACAGGGAAGGATAGAGCCCATCTCACCTAATGGAAACCAAGACAGACAGGGTCTGGGTTTTCCTTAGCGGCCATTGGGGCAGCACGACCCATACCATGGAAAACAGGGGACCCAGTGTGGGTTCCTCAATGGCACCTATCCTCTGAAAAACTAGAAGCTGTGATTCAACTGGTAGAGGAACAATTAAAATTAGGCCATATTGAGCCATCTACCTCACCTTGGAATACTCCAATTTTTGTAATTAAGAAAAAGTCAGGAAAGTGGAGACTGCTCCATGACCTCAGAGCCATTAATGAGCAAATGAACTTATTTGGCCCAGTACAGAGGGGTCTCCCTGTACTTTCCGCCTTACCACGTGGCTGGAATTTAATTATTATAGATATTAAAGATTGTTTCTTTTCTATACCTTTGTGTCCAAGGGATAGGCCCAGATTTGCCTTTACCATCCCCTCTATTAATCACATGGAACCTGATAAGAGGTATCAATGGAAGGTCTTACCACAGGGAATGTCCAATAGTCCTACTATGTGTCAACTTTATGTGCAAGAAGCTCTTTTGCCAGTGAGGGAACAATTCCCCTCTTTAATTTTGCTCCTTTACATGGATGACATCCTCCTGTGCCATAAAGACCTTACCATGCTACAAAAGGCATATCCTTTTCTACTTAAAACTTTAAGTCAGTGGGGTTTACAGATAGCCACAGAAAAGGTCCAAATTTCTGATACAGGACAATTCTTGGGCTCTGTGGTGTCCCCAGATAAGATTGTGCCCCAAAAGGTAGAGATAAGAAGAGATCACCTCCATACCTTAAATGATTTTCAAAAGCTGTTGGGAGATATTAATTGGCTTAGACCTTTTTTAAAGATTCCTTCCGCTGAGTTAAGGCCTTTGTTTAGTATTTTAGAAGGAGATCCTCATATCTCCTCCCCTAGGACTCTTACTCTAGCTGCTAACCAGGCCTTACAAAAAGTGGAAAAGGCCTTACAGAATGCACAATTACAACGTATTGAGGATTCGCAGCCTTTCAGTTTGTGTGTCTTTAAGACAGCACAATTGCCAACTGCAGTTTTGTGGCAGAATGGGCCATTGTTGTGGATCCATCCAAACGTATCCCCAGCTAAAATAATAGATTGGTATCCTGATGCAATTGCACAGCTTGCCCTTAAAGGCCTAAAAGCAGCAATCACCCACTTTGGGCAAAGTCCATATCTTTTAATTGTACCTTATACCGCTGCACAGGTTCAAACCTTGGCAGCCGCATCTAATGATTGGGCAGTTTTAGTTACCTCCTTTTCAGGAAAAATAGATAACCATTATCCAAAACATCCAATCTTACAGTTTGCCCAAAATCAATCTGTTGTGTTTCCACAAATAACAGTAAGAAACCCACTTAAAAATGGGATTGTGGTATATACTGATGGATCAAAAACTGGCATAGGTGCCTATGTGGCTAATGGTAAAGTGGTATCCAAACAATATAATGAAAATTCACCTCAAGTGGTAGAATGTTTAGTGGTTTTAGAAGTTTTAAAAACCTTTTTAGAACCCCTTAATATTGTGTCAGATTCCTGTTATGTGGTTAATGCAGTAAATCTTTTAGAAGTGGCTGGAGTGATTAAGCCTTCCAGTAGAGTTGCCAATATTTTTCAGCAGATACAATTAGTTTTGTTATCTAGAAGATCTCCTGTTTATATTACTCATGTTAGAGCCCATTCAGGCCTACCTGGCCCCATGGCTCTGGGAAATGATTTGGCAGATAAGGCCACTAAAGTGGTGGCTGCTGCCCTATCATCCCCGGTAGAGGCTGCAAGAAATTTTCATAACAATTTTCATGTGACGGCTGAAACATTACGCAGTCGTTTCTCCTTGACAAGAAAAGAAGCCCGTGACATTGTTACTCAATGTCAAAGCTGCTGTGAGTTCTTGCCAGTTCCTCATGTGGGAATTAACCCACGCGGTATTCGACCTCTACAGGTCTGGCAAATGGATGTTACACATGTTTCTTCCTTTGGAAAACTTCAATATCTCCATGTGTCCATTGACACATGTTCTGGCATCATGTTTGCCTCTCCGTTAACCGGAGAAAAAGCCTCACATGTGATTCAACATTGTCTTGAGGCATGGAGTGCTTGGGGGAAACCCAGACTCCTTAAGACTGATAATGGACCAGCTTATACGTCTCAAAAATTCCAACAGTTCTGCCGTCAGATGGACGTAACCCACCTGACTGGACTTCCATACAACCCTCAAGGACAGGGTATTGTTGAGCGTGCGCATCGCACCCTCAAAACCTATCTTATAAAACAGAAGAGGGGAACTTTTGAGGAGACTGTACCCCGAGCACCAAGAGTGTCGGTGTCTATGGCACTCTTTACACTCAATTTTTTAAATATTGATGCTCATGGCCATACTGCGGCTGAACGTCATTGTACAGAGCCAGATAGGCCCAATGAGATGGTTAAATGGAAAAATGTCCTTGATAATAAATGGTATGGCCCGGATCCTATCTTGATAAGATCCAGGGGAGCTGTCTGTGTTTTCCCACAGGATGAGGACAACCCATTTTGGATACCAGAAAGACTCACCCGAAAAATCCAGACTGACCAAGGGAATACTGATGTCCCTCGTCTTGGTGATGTCCAGGGCGTCAATAATAAAGAGAGAGCAGCGTTGGGGGATAATGTCGACATTTCCACTCCCAATGACGGTGATGTATAATGCTCAAGTATTCTCCTGCTTTTTTACCACTAACTGGGAACTGGGTTTAGCCTTAATTCAGACAGCCTTGGCTCTGTCTGGACAGGTCCAGACAACTGACACCATTAACACTTTGTCAGCCTCAGTGACTACAGTCATAGATAAACAGGCCTCAGCTAATGTCAAGATACAGAGAGGTCTCATGCTGGTTAATCAACTCATAGATCTTGTCCAGATACAACTAGATGTATTATGACAAATAACTCAGCTGGGATGTGAACAAAAGTTTCCGGGATTGTGTGTTATTTCCATTCAGTATGAGAAATTTACTAGGGCAGCTAAATTGTCAAAAAGTCTTTTTCAGTATATGTTACAGAATTGGATGGCTGAATTTGAACAGATCCCTTCGGGAATTGAGACTTCAGGTCAACTCCACGCGCTTGGACCTGTCGCTGACCAAAGGATTACCCAATTGGATCTCCTCAGCATTTTCTTTCTTTAAAAAATGGGTGGGATTAATATTATTTGGAGATACACTTTGCTGTGGATTAGTGTTGCTTCTTTGATTGGTCTGTAAGCTTAAGGCCCAAACTAGGAGAGACAAGGTGGTTATTGCCCAGGCGCTTGCAGGACTAGAACATGGAGCTTCCCCTGATATATCTATGCTTAGGCAATAGGTCGCTGGCCACTCAGCTCTTATATCCCATGAGGCTAGACTCATTGCACGGGATAGAGTGAGTGTGCTTCAGCAGCCCGAGAGAGTTGCAAGGCTAAGCACTGCAATAGAAAGGCTCTGCGGCATATATGAGCCTATTCTAGGGAGACATGTCATCTTTCAAGAAGGTTGAGTGTCCAAGTGTCCTTCTCTCCAGGCAAAACGACACGGGAGCAGGTCAGGGTTGCTCTGGGTAAAAGCCTGTGAGCCTAAGAGCTAATCCTGTACATGGCTCCTTTACCTACACACTGGGGATTTGACCTCTATCTCCACTCTCATTAATATGGGTGGCCTATTTGCTCTTATTAAAAGGAAAGGGGGAGATGTTGGGAGCCGCGCCCACATTCGCCGTTACAAGATGGCGCTGACATCCTGTGTTCTAAGTGGTAAACAAATAATCTGCGCATGTGCCAAGGGTATCTTATGACTACTTGTACTCTGCTTTCCCCGTGACGTCAACTCGGCCGATGGGCTGCAGCCAATCAAGGAGTGACACGTCCGAGGCGAAGGAGAATTCTCCTTAAGAGGGACGGGTTTTCGTTTTCTCTCTCTCTTGCTTCTTGCTCTCTTGCTTCTTGCACTCTGGCTCCTGAAGATGTAAGCAATAAAGCTTTGCCGCAGAAGATTCTGGTCTGTTGCGTCTTTCCTGGCCGGTCGTGAGAACGCGTCTAATAACAATTGGTGTCATAGACTGAAGATTGCCTGTAGATGGGACTGTATGATTAGTGTTGATTGTCAGTTTGATAGAGCTCTTGTGAAGGATTACCTAAGGTTTGCTTCTGAGAATGTCTGTGAAGGACTGTCTTGATTACATGGATTTGGGAAGACATCTTAATTGTGGGTGGGATATTCTTTGGGCATGGAGTCCTGGACTGTACAAAATGGAGAAAGCCAGTGAGCACACGAAGTCCCGATTGTCTGTTTTCTGATTGGTGATGTGATGTCAGGCTTCTAGCTCCTGCTACCTTCATTTCCCTAACCAGAATGGATTTTTGAACAGTGAAGTAAACCTTCCCTCCCTTTAAATGTTGTTGCAAGCATATTTTATCACAGCAACAAAAGGGAGACAAGTAATTTTATTCCCAAGAATAAGAATGCTTGGGTTTGCAGTTTTCAGGTGAGGCATAGCATCAGACTTCAACTGACAAGATTCTAAGTGAATTCACAACATTTCTTCATTAATATTAAAAAAATGCTTCGCCATAGGGACACATGCTCATCCATCCTTAAAGGATTAAGGAAAAGAGACAACAGGACAGCAGGGGAGCATGATACTTTCTAAATTGGAATTGCAGTCCCAGGCTGAGCCTTTACTTAAGTTTGGTGTTTCTTGTCCCTCTGCTCTCTCTCCCTGCTGTTTCTTTTCTTAAGTAAGGTTCGTTGATTCATTATTATGTGATATAGCCTATAGTATTTCCTTTGTTGTAATTGGAGAGGCCTAATTTAATGTTTATTTTTCTATTGTTTTTGAGATTATAATATAATCACATCATTTCCCCCTTCCCTTTATTCTACCCAAATACCCATCTTTGTTCTCTTCCAAATTATGAGCCTTTATTTTATTGTTATTATATGTATATCTTTTATATTATAATTATATATATAATTATACCATATATTATATTATATATAGAAATGTATATAATATATTCATGCAATAACAATATCATTACATATTCTTATTATATTATGTGAGTATAATACATTATATTTGTTAATATAATAGTCATAATATAATTATAAAATATAAATAATATACTATATATTACATACATCATCTAGATAATATATACTATATAACTATATTATACAAATAGATGTAATAACATATAACAGATATACATTTATTTATCTATAATCTAAATATACATATATTTAGATACAGTGTGATCAGTCTGTATAATTTTACCACTATGTATGTTTTCAGTATTGACCATTTGGTGTTGGATATCCAATTAGTGTGCTTTTTCCTGAGGAAAGCTATTTCTCCAGGTCTCAGCATTTCTTGGTCACCTGTACTTCTTTGTGCACAGTAGAGGACTTGCAGGCCTTCCCCTGTCCAATCTAGTATGTACATTAGTGCTGTTCTGTTTGGCTTATGTTTAGACAGTCATGGCTGCTGAGACTTTATGGCTGTAGCTTCTGACATTACTAGGAGTTGCAGTCTCACAGCAAATTCCCTGGCCCTCTGGTTCTTACAGTCTTTCTGTCCTCTCTTCTGTAATGATCCCTGGGCCTTAGGTATGGGAGAATCTTCTAGATGTATCCACTAGGCCTGGGCTCCACAACAGCATTTTGATTGGTTATAGTTTTCTGTAGTTTCTTTTTCTGCTGCAGAGAGATGGTTCTGGGGATCCAGAAACTTAACTGTTAGGCAAGCTTTCTGCCTTTGATGTTGCCTTATAGTATAGCCTGTGTATTTCATAATAACAACACAGTGTCCAAATAATCATTTCTATGCTGGATATGTTTCCTAGCATACACAGTTCACTGCTTTTCTCCTATATTTGCTTCCAGGGATGGATGTAAGCTGAGGAGGAGAGTGGCATTTTCTTTGAAATTTAAGAAATTTTAATTAAAAATTATTTGTGCATGCATTGGTGTGCATTAGTGTGTGCATATATGTATGCAGTACATGCAGAGACCAGAAGAGGAGGTCAGATCATCTGCACTTGCAGTTGCAGGTGTGTATGAGCCTGCTGATAAGGGTGCTGAGAGCTGAACTCTTCCTCTGGAAGGATGTGTTCTTAACTTCCAATCCATTTCTTCAGATCCTTTTAAGTTTTACATTTCATTGATTTATTATTTTTGTGTGCATATGTGTAAATGTGCATGCAGAGGAACACACATGCATGCCATGATACATTTGTGGTGGTCAGAGAACAACTTGACACGTGTTCTGGGAATTAAACTCAGGTCCTAATAGGCTGGGTGACATCTTACCAACTGAGCCCATCTTATGATTCTAAGACTACCATTTTTTAACAGGGGATACCAATATGGTTCAGGTGCTTTGATCTGCTTTTCCCCAGTTCACATAGCTCCATCAAAGAGGTCATCTAGGATGACCAGTTCGTTAGAAGCTCTCCCCTGGGGCCAACTTTCTGCTGAAACTAAACCAAATATCTTTTGATCTGGGAAAATCCACTGGGCATTCTGGCTGTTCTCACCCTGTGGCTTGTCTCCTGGGAATGAAGCTGTTTTTGAGAGCTCCAGAGTAAGAATATTCTCATGGAGTTTGCTAGCATATAGTGAAGGAAGACATTCTTCTTTGATGGAAAGTAGCATGTCAGTTTCTTTAGTTCATGCATAATTAGGATAAGTAACAACACATGTAATATACAACAAATCATCTCATACTAGATCACTTAAATGTACTTTTTATATCTCTCTATTCTGCATCATTATACTTTTTACTATATGTTTATATTAATATAAAATATAAATAAAATTTATATTTACATTCTGTATTGTAATAAAAATATAAAATTAATTATATTAATATAATATAAATTGATGATGACAATAGTAGTTAATACTTTTTGAATGTTCATTATTTTTCAAGTACCACATAGAATCCATTTTCTATCATATTTCATTTCATTATTAAGAATTTTCAGGCCTTCTTAATGAAGGTCACCTTGGGCACAGAGTTGGCAGACACCCCCATGGTCCCTAGAGGATTCTCCATGCAATCTTAGGATCACTGATGAGCAGAACACATTGGTTCCAATCCAATTGTGCAGGACCTGAGACAGCATTAGGGAAGAAGAAAACCAACCTGGTCAGGGGCACAAGTCCCTTCCAGTCAGCGCCAGCACTGGGTCACCTTGGGCGCAGAGTTGGCGGACACCCCCACGGTTCCTAGAGGAGTCTCCATGCAGTCTTAGGATCACTGGTGAGTGGAACACAACATCAGTTCAAATCCAATTGTGATGGGTCTGTGACAGCAGGAACAAGGACACTGGAGCCCTTGCTGACCAGAGTTCCTTTTGATTATTTCTGGTTTACTTTGGTTTCAAACAGACCAGACACCTCCACGGTCCTCAAAGGAGACACCATTTTCAGGCACTGTAACATGCCCAGGATCTTAGGACAATGGGATCCCAGGATAACAGGAGATGGGTCACACCAGTATTTCAGGGTCTCAGAGAAGCTTGACTGCCAAGAACTCTGACACACTCAAAATCTCAGGTTCACAGGAGCCCACAGTCAAAGGATCACAGAGAAAGCTGGACTCTGAGAAGTCCTGAATCACCCGGGATTATAGGAAGGACAGGCTCCAATCAGATATATTGAGGGCAGCAAGCACTTGAGATAATCAGATGGCAGGAGGCAAGTGTAAGAACAGAAGCAACAGAAACCAAGGTTATTTGTCATAATCAGAACCAAACTCTCCCATCGTAGCAAGTCTTGGAAACACCGTCACACCAGAAGACCAAGACATGGATCTAAAGTCACTTCTCATGATGATGATGGAGGATATAAAGAAGGAAATACAGGAAAACACATGTAAACAGCTAGAAGTCCTTATAGAGGAAACACAAAAATCCCTTAAAGAGTTACAGGAAAGCAGTACCAAACAGGTGATGGAATTGAACAAAACCATCCAGGATCTAAAAATGGAAGTAGAAACAATGAAGAAATCACAAAGGGAGACAACTCTGGAGATAGAAATTGTAGGAAAGAAATCAGGAACCATAGATGCAAGCATCAGCAACAGAACACAAGAGATGGAAGGGAGAATCTCAGGTGCAGAAGATTCCATAGAGAACATGGGCACAACAATCAAAGAAAATGCAAAATGCAAAAAGATCCTAACTTAAAATATCCAGGAAATCCAGGACACAATGAGAAGAACAAACCTATGGATAATAGGAGTAGATGAGAATGAAGATTCTCAACTTAAAGGACCAGCAAATATCTTCAACAAAATTATAGAAGTAAACTTCCCATACCTAAAGAAAGAGATGACCATGAACATACAAGAAGCCTACAGAACTCCAAATAGACTGGATCAGAAAAGAAATTCCTCCCAAGACATTATAATCAGAACAACAAATGCACTAAATGACAGAATATTAAAAGCAGTAAGGGAAAAGGTCAGGTAACATATAAAGGCAGGCCTATTAGAATTATACCAGACTTCTCACTAGAGACTACTAAAGACAGAAGATCCTGGACAGATGTTATACAGACATTAAGAGAACACAAATGCCAGCCCAGGCTACTATACCCAGCCAAACTCTCAATTACTATAGATGGAAAAACCAAAGTATTCCATGACAAAACCAAATTCACACAATATCTTTCCATGAATCCAGCCATTCAAAGGATAATAACAGAAAAAACACCAATACAAGGACAAAAACTATACCCTAGAAAAAACAAGAAAGTAATCCTTCAACAAACCTAAAAGAAGACAGCAACAAGAACAGAATCCCAACTCTAACAACAAAAGTAACAGGAAGAAACAATTACTTTTCCTTGATATCTCTTAATATCAATGGACTTAATTCCCCAATAAAAAGACATAGACTAACAGACTGGCTACACAAACAGGACCCAACATTTTCCTGCTTACAGGAAACTCATCTCAGGGAAAGAGACAGACACTACCTCAGATTAAAAGGCTAGAAAACAATTTTCCAAGCAAATGGTCTGAAGAAACAGCCATTCTAATATTGAATAAAATTGAATACCAACCCAAAGTTATCAAAAAGACAAGGAGGGGCACTTCATACTCATCAAAGGTAAAATTTTCCAAGAGGAACTCTCAATTCTGAATATCTATGCTCCAAATGGTAGGGCATCCACATTCATTAAAGAAACTATAGCAAAGCTCAAAGCACACATTGCACCTTACATAATAATAGTGGGAGACTTCAATACCCCACTCTCATCCATGGACTGATCATGGAAAGAGAAACTAAACAGAGACACATGGACACTAAGAGAAGTTATGAAACAAATGGATTTAACAGATATCTACAGAACATTTTATCCTAAAACAAAAGGATATATCTTCTTCTCAGCACCTCATGGTACCTTCTCAAAAACTGACCATATAATTGGTCACAAAACAGGCCTCAACAGATACACAAATATTGAAATTGTCCCATGCATCTTATCACATCACCATGGACTAAGGCTGATCTTCAATAATAACATAAATAATAGAAATCCAACGTTCATGTGGAAACTGAACAACACTCTCCTCAATGATACCTTGGTCAAGGAAGAAATAAAGAAAGAAATTAAAGACTTTTTAGAGTTTAATGAAAAGGAAGCGACAACATACCCAAACATATGGGACAAATGAAAGCATTCCTAAGAGGAAAACTCATAGCTCTGAGTGCCTCCAAAAAGAAACTAGAGATAGCATACTTTAGCAGCTTGAAAGCATACTTAAAGCTCTAGAACAAAAGGAAGCAAATTCACCCAAGAGTAATAGAGGGCAGGTAATAATCAAACTCAGTGGTGAAATCAACCAAATGGAAACAAAAAGAACTATTCAAAAAATCAACCAAACCAGGAGATGGTTCTTTGAGAAAATCAACAAGATAGATAAACTCTTAGCCAGACTCACTAGAGGGCACAGGGACAGCATCCTAATTAACAACATCAGAAATGAAAAGGGAGACATAACAACAGATCCTGAAGAAATCCAAAACACCATCAGATCCTTCTACAAAAGGCTATACTCAACAAAACTGGAAAACCTGGATAAAATCGAAAATTTCTAGACAGATACCAGGTACCAAAGTTATATCAGGATCAGATGAATGACCTAAACAGTTCTATATCCCCTAAAGAAATAGAAGCAGTCATTAATAGTCTCCCAACCAAAAAAAGTCCAGAACCAGATGGCATTAGTGCAGAGTTCTATCAGACCTTCAAAGAATACCCAATTCCAGTTCTTCTCAAACTATTGTACAAAATAGAAACTGAAGGTACTCTACCCAATTCATTCTACGAAGCCACAATTACTCTCATACATAAACCACAGAAAGACCCAACAAAGATAGAGAACATCAGACCAATTTCCCTTATGAATATCGATGCAACAATACTCAATAAAATTCTCACTAACCGAATCCAAGAACACATCAAAGCATTCATCCATTATGACCAAGTATACTTCATCCAAAAAATGCAGGGGTGGTTTAGTATACAGAAATCCATCAACATAACCCACTATATAAACAAACTCAAAGACAAAAACCACATGATCATCTCATTAGAGGCTGAGAAAGCATTTGACAATATCCAAAACCCCTTCATGATAAAAGATTGGAAAGATCAGGAATTCAAGGCCCATCCCTAAAAATGATAAAAGCAATCTACAGCAAACCAGTAGCCAACATCAAGGTAAATAGAGAGAAGTTGGAAGGAATCCCACCAAAATCAGGGACGAGACAAGGCTGTCCACTTTCTCCCTACTTATTCAGTATAGTACTTGAAGTACTAGCCAGAGCAATTGGACAGCAAAAGGAGGTCAAGGGGATACAAATTGGAAAAAATAAGTCAAAATATCACTATTTGCAGATAATATGATAGTATATATAAGTGACCCTAAAAATTCCAACAGAGAATTCCTAAACCTCATAAACAGCTTCAGGGCAGTAGCTGGATAAAAAATGAGCTCAAATAAATCAATGGCCTTTCTCTACACAAATGATAAACAGACTGAGAAAGAAATTAAGGAAACAACACCTTTCACAATAGTCACAAATAATATAAAATATCTTGGTGTGACTCTAACTAAGGAAGTGAAAGATCTGTATGATAAGAACTTCAAGTCTCCTAAGAACGAAATCAAAGAAGATCTCAGAAGATGGAAAGTCATGCTCATGGATTGGCAGGATCAATATAGCCAAAATGGTTATCTTGCCTAAAGCAATCTACAGATTCAATGGAATCCCCATCAAAATTCCAAATCAATTCTTCAACGAATTAGTAAGGGCAATCTGCAAATTCATCTGGAACATCAAAAAACCTAGAACCCACACACCTATGGTCACTTGATCTTCGACAAGGGAGCTAAAACCATCCAGTGGAAGAAAGACAGCATTTTCAACAAATGGTGCTGGCACAACTGGTTGTTATCATGTAGAAGAATGCGAATCGATCCATACTTATCTCCTTGTACTAAGGTCAAATCTAAATGGATCAAAGAACTTCACATAAAACCAGAGACACTGAAACTTATAGAGGAGAAAGTGGGGAAAAGCCTTGAAGATATGGGCACAGGGGAAAAATTCCTGAACAGAACAGCAATGGCTTGTGCTGTAAGATCGAGAATTGACAAATGGGACCTAATGAAACTCCAAAGTTTCTGCAAGGCAAAAGACACCGTCAATAAGACAAAGAGACCACCAACAGATTGGGAAAGGATCTTTACCTATCCTAAATCAGATAGGGGACTAATATCCAACATATATAAAGAACTCAAGAAGGTGGACTTCAGAAAATCAAACAACCCCATTAAAAAATGGGGCTCAGAACTGAACAAAGAATTCTCACCTGAGGAATACCGAATGGCAGAGAAGCACCTGAAAAAATGTTCAACATCCTTAATCATCAGGGAAATGCAAATCAAAACAACCCTAAGATTCCACCTCACACCAGTCAGAATGTCTAAGATCAAAAATTCAGGTGACAGCAGATGCTGGCGAGGATGTGGAGAAAGAGGAACACTCCTCCATTGTTGGTGGGATTGCAGGCTTGTACAACCACTCTGGAAATCCGTCTGGCGGTTCCTCAGAAAATTGGACATAGTACTACCGGAGGATCCAGCAATACCTCTCCTGGGCATATATCCAGAAGATGCCCCAACTGGTAAGAAGGACACATGCTCCACTATGTTCATAGCAGCCTTATTTATAATAGCCAGAAGCTGGAAAGAACCCAGATGCCCCTCAACAGAGGAATGGATACAGAAAATGTGGTACATCTACACAATGGAGTACTACTCAGCTATTAAAAAGAATGAATTTATGAAATTCCTAGCCAAATGGATGGACCTGGAGGGCATCATCCTGAGTGAGGTAACACATTCACAAAGGAACTCACACAATATGTACTCACTGATAAGTGGATATTAGCCCAAAACCTAGGATACCCAAGATATAAGTTACAATTTCCTAAAGACATGAAACTCAAGAAAAATGAAGACTGAAGTGTGGACACTATGCCCCTCCTTAGAAGTGGGAACAAATCACCCTTGGAAGGAGTTACAGAGACAAAGTTTGGAGCTGAGATTAAAGGGTGGACCATGTAGAGACTGCCTTATCCAGGGATCCACCCCATAATCAGCATCCAAACGCTGACACCATTGCATACACTAGCAAGATTTTATCGAAAGGACCCAGATGTAGCTGTCTCTTGTGAGACTATGCCGGGGCCTAGCAAACACAGAAGTGGATGCCCACAGTCAGCTAATGGATGGATCACAGGGCTCCCAATGGATGAGCTAGAGAAAGTACCCAAGGAGCTAAAGGGATCTGCAACCCTATAGGTGGATCAACATTATGAACTAACCAGTACCCCGGAGCTCTTGACTCTAGCTGCATATGTATCAAAAGATGGCCTAGTCGGCCATCACTGGAAAGAGAGGCCCATTGGACACACAAACTTTATATGCCCCAGAACAGGGGAACGCCAGGGCCAAAAAGGGGGAGTGGGCAGGTAGGGGAGTGGGGGTGGGTGGGTATGGGGGACTTTTGGTATAGCATTGGAAATGTAAATGAGCTAAATACCTAATAAAAAATGGAAAAAAAAAAAAAAAAAAAACCTAGGATAGCCAAAACTCTTCTCAATGTTAAAAGCATCTCTGAAGACCAAAGTGTGGACACTTTGCCCCTTCTTAGAATTGGGACAAAAGACCCATGGAAGGAGTTACAGAGCCAAAGTTTGGAGCTGAGATGAAAGGATGGACCATGTAGAGACTGCTGCACCCAGGGATCCATCCCATAATCAGCCTCCAAATGCTGACACCATTGCATACACTAGCAAGATTTTGCTGAAAGGACTTTGATATAGCTGTCTCTTGTGAGACTATGCCAGGGCCTAGCAAACACAGAAGTGGATGCTCACAGTTAGCTATTGGATGGATCACAGGGCCCCGAATGGAGGATCTAGAGAAAGTACCCAAGGAGCTAAAGGGATCTGCAACCCTATAGGTGGAACAACAATATGAACTAACCAGTACCCCCTGGAGCTCATGTCTCTAGCTGCATAAGTATCAGAAGATGGCCTTGTTGGCCTTCAGTGGAAAGAGAGGCTCATTGGTCGTGCAAACTTTATATGCCTCAGTACAGGGGAATGCCAGGGCCAAAAAGTGGGAGTGGGGGGGGGTAGGGGAGTGGGGGGGAGTATGGAGGACTTTTGGGATAACACTGGAAATGTAAATGAAGAAAATACCTAAAAGAAAAAAAAAAGCATCTCTGGTGGAATTGCAGTGTAGTGGTGCATCTACACTGCAATTGTGTTAAAAACTTCATGGTACTGGTATAGCAACAGATAGGTAGACCATATGACTAAAATTGAAGACCCAGTAATATACCAATACACATATGGTCACTTGATCTATAACCATCCAGTGGAAAAAAGAGCATTTTCAACAAATGGTGCTGGTATAACAGTAGGTTATTACATAGAAGAATGTGAATTGATTCATTGTTATCTCCTTGTACTAAGGTCAAGTCTAAGTGGATTAAGGAACTCTACATAAAACCAGAGACACTGAAAGTTATGGAGGAGAAAGTGGTGAAAAGCCTTGAAGAGATGGGCACAGGGGAAAAATTCATGAATAGAACATCAATGGCTTATGCTATAAGGTTTAGAATTGACAAATGGGACCTCATAAAATTGCAAAGCTTCTGTAAGGCAAAAGACAGTGTCAATAAGAGAAAAGGCCACCAACAGACTGGGAAAGGATCTTTACCATTCCTAAATCAGATAGGGGACTAATATTCAATATAGATAAAGAACTCAAGAAGGTGGACTCCAGAAAATCAAATAACCATATTAAAAAGTGGGGCACAGAACTAAACAAAGAATTCTCATCTGAGAAATACTGAATGGCTGAGAAGCACCTGAAAAAATGTTCATCATCCTTAATCATCAGGGAAATGCAAATCAAAACAACCCTGAGATTCCACCTCACACCAGTCACAATGGCTAAGATAAAGAATTCATGTGACAGCAGATGCTGGTGAGGATGTGGAGAAAGAGGAACACTCCTCCAATGTTGGTGGGATTGCAAGCTTGGACAACCACTCTGGAAATCAGTCTGGTGGTTCCTCAAAAAATTGAACATAGTACTACCGGAGGATTCAGCAATACCTCTCCTGGGCATATATCCAGAAGATGTTCTAACTAGTAATAAGAACACATGCTCCACTATGTTCATAGCAGCCCTATTTATAATAGCCAGAAGCTGGAAAGAACTCAGATGTCCCTCAACACAGGAATGGATCCAGAAAATGTGGTACATTTACACAATGGAGTACTACTCAGCTATTAAAAACAGTGAATTTATGAAATTCCTAGGCAAATAGATGGATCTGGTGGGTATCATCCTGAGTGAGGTAACCCAATCACAAAAGAACTAACTGATATGTACTCACTGTTAAGTGGATATTAGCCCAGAATCTTAGAATACCCAAGATATAATTTTCAAAACACCTGAAACTCAAGAAGAAGGAAAACCAAAGTGTGGACACTTTGCCCCTTCTTAGAATTGGGAACAAAACACCTATGGAAGGAATTAAAGAGACAAAATTCGGAGTTGAGACGAAAGGATGGATCATCCAGAGACTGCCCCACCCGGGGATCCATCCCATATTCAGCCAAGAAATGCTGATACTAGTTCATATGCCAACAAGATTTTGCTGAAAGGACCCTGATATAGCTGTCTCTTGTGAGGCTATGTCAGTGCATGGCAAACACAGAAGAGGATGCTCATAGTCAGATACTGGATGGAACACCGGGCCCCCAATGGAGGAGCCAGAGAAAGTACCCAAGGAGCTGAAAGGGTCTGTAACCCTATAGGTGGACCAATAATATGAAATAATCAGTACCCCCAGAGCTCATGTCTCTAGCTGCATATGTAGCAGAAGATGGCCTAGTCAGCCATCATTGGGAAGAGAGGCCCTTTGGTCTTGCAAACATTATATGCCCCAGTACAAGGGAACACCAAGGCCAAGAAGTGGGAGTGGGTCGGTAGGGGAGTGTGGGAGGGGCGAGGGTATCTGTGACTTTCGGGATAGCATTTGAAATGTAAGTGAAGAAAATACCTAATAAAAAATTGAGGGAAAAAGAATTTTCAAGAGACCCAGAGCTCTGCACACCTTCCCTGTCAGAGGAGAGTCAGCTTCCAGCGAGGGCTCTGGCCCTGGAATGCAAGTGAGAGTGACATCTTGTATTCTAGGTCTCTTAGAGACCAGTCCTTGCAGGAGAGCAGATGGTCTGTAGAAGCAACAGAGCTTCTTGGACAGGGTCCCTTCAGGCCTTTATCCTCAGCCAGGAGGCAGATCTGAGACCTAGACCTCTGTGTACCTTAATTGCAAGAGGAGACCTTGCTTTCAGACAGTGCTCAGACCAGTGGGACTCAAGAGATTTAGAGTCCCAGGAGTGCTGACAGAGGCTAAGAGAATCACAGGAGGAACAAGTTCTAGCCAGAAACAGCTGGAATATATAACACCAGAGATACCAGATGGCAAAAGGCAAATGTAAGACTCTTACTAACAGAAACCAAGACCACTCAGCATCATCAGAACCCAGTACTCCCACAGTAGCGAGTCCTGGATACTCCAACACACCTGAAAGGCAAGATTCAGATTTAAAATCATATCTCATGATTCTGGTAGAGATTTTAAGAAGGACATTGATAACACACTTAAAGAAATACAAGAGAACATTGCTAAACAGTTAGAAGTTCTTAAAGACGGAGCACAAAAATCCCTCAAGAAATGAAAGGAAATCACTACTAAAAAGGTGGAAGCTTTAAAGAGGAAACTCAAAAAGTCCTTAAAGAATTATTGGAAAACACAATCAAACAGGCCATGGAATTGAACGAAACCATCCAAGATCTAAAAATGGAAGTGGAAACAATAAAGAAATGCCAAAGGGAGATAAATCTGGAGAAAGAAATCCTAGGAAAGAAATCAGAAACCATAGATGCGAGCATCAGCAACAGAATACAAGAGATGGCAGAGAGAACGTTAGGTGCAGAAGATTCCATAGAAAACATGGACACAACAATCAAAGAAAATGCCAAAAGTTTCTGACTCAAAACATTGAGGAATCCAGGACACAATGAGAAGGCCAAACCTAAGGATACTAGGTATAGATGAGAATGAAGATTTTTAACTTAAAGGGTTAGTAAATATCTTCAACAAAATTATAGACGAAAACTTCCTAACCTAAAGAAAGAGATGCCCATGAACATACTAGAAGCCTACATAACTCCAAGCAGACTGGACTAGAAAAGAAATTCCTCCTGACACTTAACAATCAGAACATCAAATGCACTAAATAAAGAGAAAATATTAAAAGCACTAAGGGAAAAAGGTCAAGTAACATATGAAGGCAGACCTATTAGAATTGTACTAGATTACTCACCAGAGACTATGAAAGGCAGAAGATGTTATACAGACACTAAGAGAACACAAATGCCAGCCCAGACTACTATACCCAGCAAAACTCTCAATTATCATAGATGGAGAAACTAAAGAATTCCACGACAAAACCAAATGCACACAATATCTTTCACGAATCCAGCCATTCAAAGCGTAAAAAAGGGAAAACTCCAACACAAGGAGGGAAATGATGCCCTAGAAAAAGCAAGATCCTTCAACAAACCTAAAAGAAGAGAGCTGCAAGAATAGAATCCCAACTCTAACAACAAAAATAACAGGAAGCAACAATTTCTTTTCCTTAATATCTCTTAATATCAATGGACTCAGTTCCCCAATAAAAAGACATAGACTAACTATAGACTGGCTACATAAACAGGAGCCAACATTTTGCTACATATAGGAAACCCACCTCAGGGACAAAGACAGACACTACCTCAGAGTAAAAGGCTGGAAAACAATTTTTCAAGCAAATGGTCCAAAGGAACAAGCTGGAGAAGCCATTCTAATATCGAATAAAGTGGACTTCCAACCCAAAGTTATCAAAAAAGACAAAGATCAGCACTTCATCCTCCTCAAAGGTAAAATCTTCCAAGATGAACTCTCAATTCTGAATATCTATGCTCCAAATTCAGGGGCATCCACATTAATTAAAGTAACTATAGCAAAGCTCAAAGTACACATTGTACCTCACACAACAATAGTGGGAGACTTCAACACCCCACTCTCATCCATGGACAGATCACGGAAACAGAAACTAAACAGAGACACATTGAAACTAACAGAAGTTATGAAACAAATGGATTTAACAGATATCTACAGAACATTTTATCCTAGAATAAAAGGATATACCTTCTTCTCAGTACCTCATGGTACCTTCTCCAAAATTGACCATATAATTGCTCACAAAACAGGTCTCAATAGATACAAAAATATTGACATTATACCATGTACCCTATCAGATCACCATGGACTAAGGCTGATCTTAAATAACAACATAAATAATAGAAAGCCAACACTCACGTGGAAACTGAACAACACTCTCCTCAATGATACCATGGTTAAGGAAGAAATAAAGAAAGAAACTAAAGACTTTTTAGAGTTTAATGAAAATAAAGCCACAACATACCCAAACTTATGGGACAAATGAAAGCATTCCTAAGAGGAAAACTCATAGCTTTGAGTGCTGCCAAAAAGAAACTGGAGAGAGCATGCACAAGCAGCCTGACAGCACACCTAAAAGCTCTATAACAAAAGGAAGCAAATTCACCCAAGAGTAATAGAGGGCAGGTAATAATCAAACTCAGGGCTGAAATCAACAAAGTAGAATGAAAGAGAACTGTACAAAGAATCAACCAAACCAGGTGCTGGTTCTTTGAGAAAATCAACAAGATAGATAAACCTTTAGCTAGACTAACTAGAGGGCACAGGGACAGTATTCTAATTAAAAAAAAAACCCAGAAATGAAAAGGGAGACATAACAACAGAACCTCAGGAAATCCAAAACACCATCAGATCCTACTATAAAAGGTTATACTCAACAAAACTGGAAAACCTGGATGAAATAGATAAATTTCTAGACAGATACCAGGTACCAAAGTTAAATCAGGATCAGATTAATGATCTAAATAGTCCTATATTACTCAAAGAAATAGAAGCAGTCATTAATAGTCTTTCAACCAAAAAAATCCCAGTAGTGCAGAGTTCAAAAGAGACCTTCAAAAAAGACCTAATTCCAATTCTCCTCAAACTATTCCACAAAGTAGAAACAGAAGGTACTCTACCCAACTCATTCTATGAAGCCACAATTACTCTCATACCTAAACCACATAAAGACCCAACTAAGAAAGAGAACTTCAGACCAATTTACCCTATGAATAGTGATGTAAAAATACTCAATAACATTCTTCCAAACTTAATCCAAGATCATATCAAAATATTCATCTTTCATGATCAAGTAGGCTTTATTCCAGGGATTCAGGGATGGTTTAATATATGGAAATCCATCAACATAATCTACTATGTAAACAAACTCAAAGACAAAAACCACATGGTCATCTCATTAGATGCTGAAAAAGCATTTGACACTATCCAATGCCCATTCATGATAAAAGTCTTGGAAAGATCACGAATTCAAGGCCCATACCTAAACATAATAAAAGCCAACCAGTAACCAACATCAAACTAAATGGTATGAAACTTGAAGCAATCCCACTAAAATCAGGGACTAGACAATGTTGCCCACTTTCTCCCTATCTGTTCAATATTGTACTTGAAGTCATATGTAGAGCAATTTGACAACAAAAGGATATCAAGGTGATACAAATTGGAAAGGAAGAAGTCAAAATATCACTATTTGCAGATGATAAGATAGTATATATAGGTGACCCTAAAAATTCCACCAGAGAACTCCTAAACCTGATAAACAGCTTCAGTGTAGTAGCTGGATATAAATTTAACTCAAAGAAATCAGTGGCCTTTCTCTACACAAAGGATAAACAGACTGAGAAAGAAATGGGGGAAATAACACCTTCACAAAATTCCCAAATAATATAATATACCTGGGTGTGACTCTAACTAAGGAAGTGAAAGATCTGTATGATAAGAACTTCAAGTCTCTGAAGAAGGAAATCAAAGGAGATCTGAGTAGATGGAAAGATCTCCCATGCTCATGGATTGGCAGGATTAATATGGTAAAAATGGCTATCTTGCTGAAAGCAATCTACAGATTCAATGCAATCCCCATCAACATTCCAACTCAATTCTTCACTGACTTAGAAAGGGAAGTTTGCAAATTCATCTTGAATAACAAAAATCCTCAGATAGCAAAACCTATTCTCAACAATAAAATGGGGGAATTACCCTGCTTGACCTCAAGCTGTACTACAGAGCAATTGTGATAAAAACTGCATGGTATTGGTACAGCGACATACAGGTAGTTCAATGGAATAGAATTGAAGATCCAGAAATGAATCCACACACCTATGGTCACTTGATCTTTGACAAAGGAGTTAAAACCTTCCATTTGGTAGAAGACAGCATTTTCACCAAATGGTGCTGGCTCAACTGTCGGTTATTATATAGAAGAACATGAATTGATCCATTCTTATCTCCCTGTACAAAGCTCAAGTCTATTTGGATCAAGGAACTCTACATAAAACCAGAGACACTGAAATTTATAGAGGAGAAAGTGGGGAAAAGCATCAAAGATATATGAGCACAGGGGAAAAATTCCTGAACAGAACAGCAATGGCTTGTGCTGTAAGATAGAGAATCAACACATGGGACCTCTTTAAATTGCAAAGCTTCTGTAAGGCAAAAGACACTATCAATAAGATAAAAGGGCCACCAACAGATTGGGAAAGGATCTTTACCATTCCTAAATCTGATAGGGGACTAATATCCAACAAATACAAAGAACTCATGAAAATGGACTCCATAAAATCAAATAACCCCTTTAAAAATGGGGTACAGATCCAAACAAAGAATTCTCAATTGAGGATTCTCAACTGAGAAGCACCTGAAAAACGTTCCACATCCTTAACCATCAGGGAAATGCTATTCAAAACAACCCTGAGATTCCACCTCACACCAGTCAGAATGGTTAAGTGCAGAAATTCAGGTGACAGCAGATACTAGCAAAGATGTGGAGAAAAAGGAGCACTCATCCATTGCTGGTGGGATTGTACAACCACTCTGGAAATCAGTCTGGCTATTTATCAGAAAATTGGACATAGTACTACTGCATTATCCAGCAATTCCTCTCCTGGGCATATACCCAGAAGATTTTCCAACTTGTAATAAGGACACATGGTCTACTATGTTCATAGCAACCTTTTTTTATAGTAGGCAGAAGCTGGAAAGTACCCAGATATCCCTCAACAGAGGAATGGATACATAAAATGTGGTGCATTTTTACAATGGAGTACTACTCAGCAATTAAAAACAATGAATTTATGAAATTCTTAGGCAAATGGTTGGATCAGGAGGATATCATTCTGAGAGAGGTATCCCAATCATAAAAGATGATATGATATGCACTCTCACATGATATGCACTCACTGATACGTGGATATTTGCCCAGAAACTTAGAATACTCAAGATAAATTTTGCACAACACATGAAACTCAAGAAGAAGGCAGTGTGGATACTTTGTTCCTTCTTGGAATAGGGAACAAAATAACCAGGAAAGGATTTACAGAGACAAAGTTAAGAGCTGTGACTGAAGGAAGGACCATCCAGAGACTGCCCCACCCCAGGATCCATCCTATAAACAACCACCAAACCCAGACACTATTACATATGCCAGCAAGATTTTGCTGATATAACCCTGATATAGCTATCTCTTGTTAGGCTATGCCAGTGCCTGGGAAATACAGAAGTGGATGCTCACAGTCCTCTATTGGATGGAACACAGGGTCCCCAATGTAGGAGCTTGAGAAAGTATCCCAGGAGATAAAGGTGTCTGCAACATTATCGGAGAAACAACAATGTGAATTAACCAGTACCTCCCCCCACCCAAGAGGTTTTGTCTCTGGTTGCATATATAGCAAATGATAGCCTAGTTGTCCATCAATGAGAGGATAGGCCCTTGGTCTTGAGAAGATTATATTCCCCACTACAGGGGAATGCCAGGGCCAGGAAGCAGGAGTGGGTGGGTTGGGAGTCGGGTATCAGGAGAGTATAGGGTGCTTTTGTAGAGGAAACTTGGAAAGGGATTAGCTTTTGAAATGCAAATGAAGAAAATATCTAATTAAAATTTTTTCATATCTTAGGTGATTATTACTCTATTTTTAACCTAAGATTTATTCCCTTTTCCACTGTCACTCATATTGTAAGTGGGTACAATTTAAACACAATTTTCATTGCAACACTGGAATCTATTAGCATTCTAATCAAGAAACCATTCACTCTATCCTGGTAATAAATTTTGTTTCTACAAAAAGTCACATGCTTTTGATATGCCTATTTGTTTGTGGTATATGCTAAGGAGCTTAGTAGGGGGAAAGATAGTGTGAGTGTTAATTGTGTAGGCTTCTGGTTATAAGTACAGAGACTGAATTTCTTTAACAATGATAACAATTTGTTTTCACAGAGTTTTGGAAACCCCATACATACTAGACAAGAGATTGACCACTGAGCTCCATCTCCAGCCCAGTTCTAAGTTAATGTAATGAAGCAATAAAACAAATCTTGACATTTATGGTTGAATTAGAAGGAAATAAAAAAATCTTGAAAACCATAGAACTGCATAAGTAATTTAGAAATTAGCTTACGGAGCCCTTGTTGGGTGCTTGTGAGAAAAGTTTGAACACTGAAGTCACAAAAATGGTGAGATAAATGAGCACAAAGATAGATATGGGTGTTCACAGCAAGGAGACACAGATACATACACCAGTGATATGAACTGGTCAGTATGACAGAGTTAAAACATCATAACTAATCCAAGCAAGACTCATCCAAGGAAACCATATCTACTGGCTGTGTAGGATTTCAGAGCAGTAACATCCACTGGGTGCTTAATTATGGAGAGCAAACAAGATGACATTACTTGTGTGTTTCTTTTGTAAATATATAGGCTTCTATTCCTTAGAAAAATTATGCATTGCCCATTGCCATATCTTCTTGACTCTTGGGAGCCCATCTTTGTCCTTTTCAGTGTTGTCCTTCATTGGGAAGAAGACCTCTTCAGACTAAGTGATGACCGCAGTCAACATAGTCAAGAATAACTTATTGTGTATTTCAAAGTACTCAACACAAAGAAATGATATATGCTTTAGCCCATGGCTTTGCTAATTGTGACCATTTGATCATTGTATATATGTTGAACTATTTAGCCAGATGATCCATGAACCCTCTGTGATGGTTTATAAGTGCTTGGCCCAGGGAGTGGCATTATTACAAGGTGTGGCCTTGTTGAAAATAGGTGTGTCACTGTGTGTATGTGTGTTTAAAAACTCTCCTCCAAGATTCCTGGAAGTCAGTATTTTCCTAGCAGCCTCCAGCTGAAGATGTAGAACTTTCAGCTCCTCCTGTACCATGCCCACCTTGATGATAATGAACTGATCCTCTGAACCTGTAAGCCAGCCCCAATTAAATGTTATAAGAGTTGAGTTGGCCATGATGTCTCTTCACAGCAATGCTAACCCTAATTAAGACACCTTCTCTGGGGAGGGAGGCTATTGGTAGTTAGTGGTCTTTGAGAGAAGGGTGTCATTTTCTTTGTTGCTGCAGCCATCAATAATTTGCTCCTGCTTCAGTAGTTACAGTCCATTTATACTCTGCCAAGAAACTCTAATAAAACTTAGTGGCAAAAAGAAAGCATGAAAGAAAGAAGAGGATTTGTTGTGAAAAGGGGTATAGCAGAAGAGGGATGAGAGGGGGAATGGAGGATGTGGTGGTTTGAATACACATGGCCCTTTATATGAGCATGTATTTGAATGCTTAGTGATCAGGGAATGGCAGTACTTAAAAATGGTCAAGAGGTGTGATTTGTTGAAGTAGGTATAGCCTTGGTGGAGGAAGAATGTCATTGTTGGAAGGGCTTCGATGTTTCAAAAGCTCAAGCTATTCCCAGTATCTCAATTTCTTTCTCCTGCCTGTAGATCTGAACATATAATTCTCAACTACTTAACCAGCACCATTCTGCCTGTGTGTCACTATATTCCCTGCAATGATGATAATGGACTTAAACCTTTGAAACTGTAAGCAACCTGATTTTGTCCAAAAAATCTGCCCAAGACTAAATTGAAGAATTTTTGGATTAACAGAATTGGCAGAGGAGATTCTAAGACAGCCTAGTATTGACTATATCCTGTGATTATTAAAGGACAATCCTATGCAGATCTATAATGAAAAAGTACAAGTTGAGAGAAAGGAAAAACATGTATAATTTGAGGAGAAAAGGAGCACCAGGAAGTGTAATGGAGCTAAATCTAGTGCTTAAGTGTTGTGTCTGGCCAGCAGATCACAGGTTTGGGTTTTAGCCTGGAAAGGCATTTTGGAAACCTGTAAGAGAAGAGGGGCTGGGCTGCGCGAGATAAGGAAGGAACCAAGACAAAGCAAAGATTAAACCTGCTCAAGGTTTAATTTTTACTATTTAGGCACTCCGTTATGAAGGAAGTGGGAGGGGCCCTATTCCCGCCAAATAATCTTGGAGTCCAGTAGCAGGGTGACCACGTGTACGGCTCCGAACAGCAAAGCGGCAGGTTCCAGCAGTGGGCGTGGCAAAACGATTGAGCCGGCAAGCTCCATCCAGGTGTAAACAGTGGAACCATTAAGGCTGAGAGAGGAGAGGCTACACTTAAGGAGATTAAAAATTTAAACAAGCTTGATGATAAATGGAATTATGGGAAAGATGATCTCAGGGCAAGATCCTAACCAGGTAAGCTTCTATCTTGAGAAAAATAATTAATGAAAAGCTTAGGCAGCAAGAAAACCATGGAAAACAGAAAGCTGGTAAAAAATGTATTTGAATGAGGGGGCCAAGTTCCAACCTAGCAAGCAGCAGAACTTGGCAACTTTGGCCCCACATGATTCTGGCTTTAGAGTTAAGGATACAAAAAAGGGTTGTGTAATTTTCCTCTGCAAGCTAAGGAAAGCCAAATGAGGCCAAATTCTGGAGATGCCAAGGTTGTGGGATGTTTTCTGAGGAAAGCTGTTGACTAAGTGTAGAAACAGCCTAAGAGAGAGAAGTGTGCTGCAGTCAGCAAAGCTGAAAAGAGTTGGAGGTCTGAAGAGCGCTTTGACATCAGACCTGGAGATGCAGACTTTGGAGTTTTCCATACTGGCTTTCAGTTTTGCTTTGGTCCAATATTTCCTCACTATGTTTCCTTTTCTCCATTTTGGAATAGTAATACCTTCTGCCATTGTATGCTGGAAGACTGTGATCTGCTTGTTTATTTTGATTTTATAGGGGGCTACAGTTAAGTGATTGCCTTGAATCTCAGAAGAGACACTGAATTTTTAAGCGGTGTTGAGACTGTGAAAGACTATGGGGACTTTCACTGAAGTTAGACTACATGCAATTTTGCATTATTAGATGGCTATAAGCCTGTATAGGGGAGTGGATGTGGATGTGATGGTTTGCATAAGAATGGCCCCCATAGACTTATATATTTGAATGCTTAGTCATCAGAGAGTAACCCTACTTGAGAAGAATTAAGAGATGTGATTTGTTGGAATAAGACAGTAGAGATGACTAATATTTATTATATAAATATATGAACCTGTTAAGTAATTAAAAATTAGTTAGAAAAGCCTTGTTTTATTTGGATTCCTCTGATCCATTCTTTTGCTTTTACCAAATGAGAGACACCAGCTGCAGGACAAAGTATTGAAACAGGCAGAAATGATGGCATCTGTTTACCACATTTCTATCATGCTGTGGCTCGGTCTAGATAGCCCTCTCACTCGGCAATGATGCCTCCTGGGCTTTGGTTAAAGCTCACTTCCCTTCCCCTACCTCTTCAGGCTAGTTGAGGCAAGGCCTTCAGTGATTCTAGACCTTCATTGTCACCATGAGTGGGGTGTACCTGTGGGTGTGTCTGAGGGGTGTTTCCAGAGAGACTGAAATAAGGAAACATCCACCTTAAACACTGATGGCACCTTTCTATAGATTGGTGTCCTGGACTGAATAAAAAGAATGCTGAGCACCAGCATCCACCACTCTCCCTTTCCCAAGTATGGATGAGATGTTATTGGATGCCTCAAGTTTGCTGCCATGACTTCAAGCCAGGGATTCTCTATGTAGTTTTGACTGTCCTGGAACTCACTCTGTAGACCAGGCTGGCCCCTAACCCAGAGATCTGCCTATCATTGCCTCCTGAGTGCTTGGATTAAAGGTATGCACTGCCACCACCACTACCCAGCTGATAGTATCCCTTCTTTAATAAAGGATAAGCCCAAATAGACTGTTTTGTGTTTTGTCACAGCAATGAGACGAGTAACCAAGGCAACATCAGTTGTTGTCAGTCTTGGTGGTATGCTTTCTCTTGATGGGTCTCTAGATCTACTCATGTGTCTGAGAACAGACTTTCATGAATTTTTACCCCCTTCGAGTGTGTCATTTGCTTTTCTGCAAGGACCCCAACTATGCATATAAACAGACACAAAAACGTTAGCAGGTTTCCCACACACCAGTCATGATTACCAAACAGTACAGAAAGGTGACTCAGATGCTTGCCAATCTTCCCCATTGCGTAGGTATATGCAATTGTATAATACATGTGGATTTATTTATGTGCTTCTATTTTTCTCTTGTTCACCAGATTTCTGTATTATAATCCTTAGTAATATGCTAGCAAGACCTAATGGAAAACATAAATTAGTATGGGACAGAAAAATTGGAAGTGCCCAAAGTATGATACACATCAAAATCCTGAAAGACTAAATATTATAAGAAGAACAAATTTTAAAATTACTTTAAATGTCCGTAAAACCTCATTAGATTTCAGAGTGCTTTTGAAGTTGATTGTGATTTTAAAGTTCATTTGAAGAATAAACAAGTCAGAACAGTTAATAAAAACTGAAGTTCATTTGAAGAAGAAGCAAATAAAGAGAGCTAATAAAATTTTGTAAATGAGTTTTAGTATCCGAGCATTTGACACATTAGGTATTTAACAAAACAGTGTGATATTAGCCTAAGGATTTAGAGGCAAATGGGACAAAATAACCTCTGAAGGTGTTCTTGGTTTCCTCTGTATATGTTTGATTTGATTTTATCTTTTTTTTTGTTTTGTTTTTTTGTTTTGTTTTGTTTTTTTTTTCCAGACAGGGTTTCTCTGTATAGTCCTGACTATCCTGGAACTCACTTTGTAGACCAGGCTGACCTCGAACTCAAAAATCTGCCTGCCTCTGCCTCCTGAGTGGTGGAATTAAAGGTGTGGGCCACCACATCCAGCTTTGATTTGATTTTAAAAAGTCATTGCAAACAATTGGGTGAAAGAATCAATGGATATATTAGGGGCAATTGAATGGGCCTTGAAAAAAACTCTTGTATTAAAATGATTTTATGCATATTTAAATGCTAAATCTGACACAGTCTATTAAAATTTAGAGGAAAATCTAAGAATGACTTCTAATGTGGAGACACAGGATGAGTTTTGAACTTGAAAGGAATAGAAAATAGTCTTAAAGGAAACACATTGAAATGTACAGATTTTATTTTATTATTATTTATATTGTGTTACATAACAAAAAATGTAAAAGTAGTGGAAAATATTGGAGAATATTCATGGTCTGAGTCATTAACCTACTATGTAGAGACTTCTACACATTCATACACAATAATAAAAATGAGCAATATGGTTTATAAATCTACCCAGAAATCAATAGAATAAAGTAAATAAGATAATTACCCTTTATCTTGACAAAGGTAAAGAGGAATCAAAACAATTTTGAAGAGTGGTCATAGAAACCATCCCCTTTCTCCTCTCATGGCATGGAGTCCACATTGGGTTAGCTTTTCTTAAAGGCCTTCATACAAAGTCTTATCTTTGGATGTGAAGGTTTCACAAGATATCCCATCTGCATAGACCCATGCAGGGTACCCAGGGTTTTTATTGCAGTCTAGCTAAAGTATCTTATGTAAGTTCCTGGGTAGTCAGTGCTAACCTGGCTTGCTCAGAAGCCATTACCTGCATGCAGGGCCTCAAGATCATTCTGAGTTGACTAAGCTTTGGGATTTATGTGTTTACTCACAAGTTCAAGAGTTTATTCGTCACTGTTTGGCCTTCTGATTGGACATGACTGTGGTAATTATATTATTTCTAATCACTGCTTTAGATTTCAGAAACGAAACTCTCTCAGCACGGGCAAAAATTCATGTATCTTATAAATGAACAGATTAAACAGACCAGGAGTCATTATTTTAAAGGACATAGGTCAAGAAACTTATTTTGTTGAATAGTAAGGTGAAACAATTGCAGCCTCAAGCTCCAAATGGATCATTTACCAAGGTCCGTGCTAGGGATAATCCCTCTCCAGGTCCCAGCTCTGTTCTGAGGCCAAGAGGGGGCACTAGATAGGAAAGCATTCTAGCATTTGTATCACAACTGTGTGAGTCAAATGTGAAAACAAAGGAGATCTTATGTAGGTGGTGGTGCCCACTTGTTCTTCAAATTAAGTCACTGTATTGCGTCTTAAGTCAGGCCCCTGTGATGTTCAATCACTTACCAAAGGCAGGATGGATGTCTTTGTAAAAGACCCACCAGGAAGTTCTGGTTCCCTTTCCTCTAAGTGAAGCTAGCAAGATGCCTTAATTGTCCAGGAAGAAGACAGTCTTTTTCCTAGTGTGCTTTCCTTTTGCTATGGTAAACACTATCAAATCACCTTGGGAAGGAAAGGATTTACTTCACTGTCTAGATTATAGTCTATTACTGAAGAAACCCAAAGGCAGGAGCCAAAGCCCAGACCATGTAGGAGTGGGGCTAACTGGTCTGGTAAGTGTGAGAATGGGAGCCTTATACTGCCTGATTAAAATTTATAAAGAATCTTTAGTAGGCTCATTTCTTATGATTTAAGCAATGTTTTTGAATCTCATTTTGAAAAAACCATTTTGTTTTGTTTTAAAGTATGTGTAAATGTATGTGTCTGTGTGTAGGTTTATGCATATGAGTGCTGTAGTTATAGGCTGTTGTGAGCTACCTGGTGTGGGGTGTAGGTGCTGGCAACAGAACTAAAGCTCTCTCTTAGTGCAGTAAAATGCTTTAAACTGCTGATATATCTCTTCAGTGACCCACTGTCCATTTAAAACAACTATAGAACAGATATTTTTAATCTTTAATGTCCATCTCCTGAATCTGCCCTTCTAGTAGGTCAATGTGTTTGTCAGAGCCATCAATTGGCTTAGTGGCTTCTGACAACCCAAAGCTGTGCTGCTCTCCTAGTGAGATGCTACAGGTGTTCCTTTCTTCTCTTCGATGTATTTGTCTCCCTCCTGCCTTCATTTCCGTTTCCTTTGTCATAAAACTGCACTTAACAAGTCGCAGAAAAATGCTGTGCATGTGTGCGTGTGTGAGTGTGTGTGTATGTGTGTAGTGTGTAAAGCATTCCATTTCTATGTAACTTTTCTCAAATTTATTTGAGATGTCTATGAAGCATCTGTTTGGAAATGGTTTTATAGGGGAGAGGTAGGAGTGGAGAGCAGTAATTTGGAAGCTCTTCACATTATCTGGAGGATGGTTGAAGCTACTGAGCTTCAATACAGATGAGCCTGCCTGGAAGATACCTGGAAGACTTGGGGAAACATTTATAGGTTTGGAGAGGAAGATCCTGAGAGTGGCATTAACTGTGTCTACAAATTTCTCAGTCATATAGCTACCCCCATAGCATTGATGGCATTGGATTATCAATAAAATGCCATTTGCAGGTTCTGTAGGGAACATCTGCCCCCCCCATCTTTGATGCTTTTGCAAGAATACAACATTATTTAGTAAGCAACTGATAGGAGTTCAAAGTCAACTGCAACATAAATAAGGATGGAATTGAAGTGCAACATGGAAAACAGTTGAAACCTCTTAACTTCTAAGATGGGCACAGGCTTCCTATCAGAATGGAGAGCTTCTATATAGAACTAAGTTGGTCATTCTTTTCTTTTCTCACCATACTACTTCTTTGAATTTGTTAGAATTGAAAATAGCAACACATCTCATTAGCATAGTGTTAAGGTCTCCCTGAGATGTCAGGATTGGTTCTGATGGGATGATAATTGAATGTGGATAGGTCCCTGGAGCCTGCCTGGTGAGAGGCCAGCAGGAAAGGTGGGTGGATTCTGTTGGATTGTCTCTCATTGTCTTTAAGGGTGGGTCAGAACAGTGCACAGAATAGAGTCTAATAGGTTCTCTCAGTGTTCCTTCCCATTGATGCTGAAATTTTGACTGACTTGAACTTGTGAAGGCAACCATAGTTGCTGTAAGTTGATGCATATATCAATTATATTATGTTTAGAAAACAATATTTCATAGTGCTCTTCTTTATATTCCAGCTCTCTGTCTACTCTTCTGCAATATTCTCTGAGGCTTAGATGGTAGGATATCTATCTCTATTTCTATATCATCTATATTTATATCTATATATTTGTGTTATGTATATATGTGTGTATGTATATATCTATGTATATACATAGATATGTATACATATATTCTTATTTGCAGCTAACACCACAGACATGTTTTCCCAGCACTTTAAGTATCTGCATTAATACTGCAAAAGGAAGCTTCTCTGTCCAATGTTGAAGGCAGAGCCAATCTATGGGTATAAATATAAACATTAGGAAGGTAAGCTTGATGACCGGATTATTTTAAAGTGAAACAATACCAGTAGACTCCTTTCCCTAGGGCCTATGATCTCCCCAGTCATGGTATTTGATCATGTTTACAGTACAGGACATGAACTCCTTCTTGGGGGGTGGGGGGAGATCAGGTCTCACTTCTAAATACAATGTGGTTGCTTAGTCCCACAAGTATCATGGCTGCTTGCATCAGTGGGCACAACTTGCCTGACATGCCAATATTATATCATTCAGAGTCCTGTGCTCAGTCAGACCACTGATGTCTTTTCTCCCATAGCTATCTGTTTAATACCTTCCAGTACTGTTTGTATCCAGCTGGTTCTTTAAAGAGAAAAAAGGGGTTTTGCTCTTTTATTCTTCCCCATTTATGATAGTTCCCTCAAAAAGAGACCCAGAGCAGCCTAACACTTTTCTGTTATAAGTGATAAAGCCGCAGGGAAGCAAATCTACCTCTGTTTAACTAGTGCTTATGGAGGACTGGAGAAAATGTGCTCTGTTTCTTGCAGGGTCCATGGGAAGAGTGCATGGCTTGGGTGACAATGATCCCTGTTTCAGTTGCTTCCATAAATCTTACCCACAATGCAGCATTTGGCATCTCAATTTCTTCTTTTCATAAGCTAAGTTACAGTTTATGTACATGATAGTATGTTTGGAATGACAAATTTTCTAGATTTTGCCAATTTATTTTCCTGTTATTTAAACTCACCTCTCATATGACAAATTCAGCAGCAATTGTACCTTCAATTCTATTGAGCTTTGCCCAAGTAGTTAATATGTCGTTGAGAAGAACTATTTCTCTTTTTATTTTCACATCTCCATGGTTTATATATTTATTTCTTAAGCTTTTTTTTTTTTTTTTTTTTTTTTTTTTTTGAGACAGGGTTTCTCTTTATAGCCCTGGCTGTCCTGGAACTCACTTTGTAGACCAGGCTGGCCTCGAACTCAGAAATCCTCCTGCCTCTGCTTCCTGAGTGCTGGGATTAAAGGCGTGTACCACCATGCCCGGCTTATTTCTTAAGATTTGCAACTAAATATGGTAATTAAAAATCAGCCTACAAAGTGATGAGTTTATCAAGGCAGTTTCATCCCTTCTGTTGATTCTACTCTGGATACCTCTCACTCATTCTCTTGCTATCCTGTTGTTTCCTTTCTCTGTGAACTAGACCCCATTCTTGGTGGGCCAGGCCCCTTTCTGCCTCCCCCTTTCTGCTTTCATGTCACATATGTTCTGTGACCTTTTTTTCCACACTCAGTTATATAATATTTAATTAGATTACATGTTAATTAAATAAAAACAAACTGCACAGCAGATTGAAGAGGATACAGAACTTATTTTGTTTGGTGCACGTTCAAAGTGTTGGGAAGAGGAACAGGCACACAGGCCTACTAACAGCTGGCATCACTATCTTTGACACAGGAAAGCAAACTTTTGATTACTATGGTGAGTTGAGCCAGTTAAGTAGGAGCTGATTTAAAGAACATATACAAAGTGAATTATAGACTGCTCCATGCCTTTCTCTTGCAGAAAATATAAAGTGAATTTAAATGGGAGATGTGGCTACTTTTATGCAATACTGAATGCAGAACAAAATGTAAATCAACATCTGCTATCCAGATGTGTCAGCTTGTAAAGATATGATTTTAGTGATGGAATATTTCAGCTCTCATTTGGGTGCACTTTTCTTCTCCTTTCTTTTCCTTTTTCCTTTCCTCTCCTCTCCTCTCCTCTCCTCTCCTCTCCTCTCCTCTCCTCTCCTCTCCTCTCCTCTCCTCTCCTCTCCTCTCCTCTCCTCTCCTCTCCTCTCCTCTCCTCTCCTCTCCTCTCCCCTCCTCTCCTCTCCTCCTCTCCTTTCCATCTCTTCTTTTCATTTTGCTTCCTTCCTTCCTTCCTTCCTTCCTTCCTTCCTTCCTTCCTTCCTTCCTTCCTTTATTCCTTCCTTCTTTTCTTCCTTCCTTTTGTTCTTTCTTCAAGCCACTTCACTTTATTTATTTTTAAGTTCATTTTTTATTTTAATACCTTTTAATTTTTTATTGGACATTCTCTTTATTTACATTTCAAGTGTTATTCCCTTTCCTGGTTTCCCCTCAGGAAACCCCTTCCTACGACTCCCTAGCCCCTCCCTCAGCTCACCAATCCACCCACTTCTGCTTCCTGGCCCTGGCATTCCTCCATACTGGGACATAAAGCCTTCACAGGACCAAGGGCCTTTACCCCCATTGATGACCTACAAAGCCATCCTCTGATACATATTCAACTAAAGCAATGAGTCCCACCATGTGTACTTTTGGTTGGTGGTTTAGTCCCTGGGAGCTCTGGGAGTACTGGTTAGTTCATATTGTTGTTCCTCCTATGGGGCTGCAAACCTCTTCAGCTCCTTGGGTCCTTTCTCTAGCTCCTTCATTGGGAACCCTGTTCTCCATCCAATGGATCGCTGTGAGAACCCACTTCTGTATTTGTCAGCCAATGGCAGAGCCTCTCAGGAGACAGCTATATCAAGCTCCTGTCAGCAAGCACTTGTTGGCATCCACAATAGTGTTTGGGTTTGGTGATTGTATATGGGATGGATCCCCAGGTGGGGCAGTCTCTTGATGGTCTTTCCTTCAGTCTCTGCTCCACACTTTGTCTCTATAACTCCTCCATGTGTATTTTGTACCCTATTCTAAGGAGGAATGAAGTATCCATACTTTGGTCTTCCTTCTTCTTGATTTTCTTGTGTTTTGCAAATTGTATCTTGGGTATTCTAAGTTTCTGGGCTAATATCCACTTATCAGTGAGTGCATATTATGTGAATTCTTTTGTGATTGGGTTACCTCACTCAGGATGATATCGTCCAGATCAATCCATTTACCTAAGAATTTAATAAATTCATTGTTTTTTTAATAGCTGAGTAGTACTCCATTGTGTAAATAAACCTCATTTTCTGTATCCATTCCTCTGTTGAGGGATATCTGGGTTCTTTTCAGCTATTGGCTATTATTATAAATAAGGCTGCTGTGAACATAGTGGAGTATGTGTCCTTATTATTAGTTAAAACATTTTCTGGGTATATGCTCAGGAGAGGTATTGCTGGATCTTCTGGTAGTACAATGTCCAATTTTCTGAGGAACTGTAAGACTGAGTTCCAGAGAGGTTGTACCGGCTTGCAATCCCACCAACAATGGAGCAATGATCCTCTTTATCAACATCCTCACCACCATCTTCTGTTACCTGAATTTTTGATCTTAGCCATTCTGACTTGTGTGAGGTAGAATCTCAGGGTTGTTTTGATTTGCATTTCCCTGATGACTAAGAATGTTGAACATTTCTTTAGGTTCTTCTCAGCCATTCAAGTTTCCTCAGTTGAGAACTCTCTGCTTAGCTCTGTACCCCATACTTAATAGGGTTATTTGATTGTCTGGAGTCTACCTTCTTGAGTTCTTTGTATATATTGGATATTAGCTATCTATCAGATGTAGGATTGGTAAAGATCTTTTCCCAATCTGTAGGTTGCCATTTTGTCCTATTGACAGTGTCTTTTGCCTTGCAGAAGCTTTGCAACCTTATGAGGTCCCATTTGTCAATACTTGATCTTACAGTATATGCCATTGGTATTCTGTTCAGGAACTTTCCCCCTGGGCCCATGTGTTTGACCTCTTCCCCCATTTTCTCTTCTATTCGATTCAGTGTATCTGGTTATGTATAGAGTTCTTTCCTCCACTTAGACTTGAGCTTTCTACAAGGAGATAAGGATAGATCAATTCACATTCTTTTCTTTGATTTTCTGGAGTATATCTGCTTGAGGTCTTTATATATATTGGATATTAGTTCTCTTTCTGATTTAAGATTGGTAAAGATCCTTTCCCAATCTGTTGTTGGCTTTTTTGTCTTATTGATGGTGTCTTTTGCCTTACATAAGCTTTGCAACCTTATGAGGTCCCATTTGTCAATTCTTGATCTCACAGCACAAGCCATTGCTGTTCAGTTCAGGAATGTTTCCCCTGTGCTCATATCTTCGATGCTTTCCCCCACTGTCTCCTCCATAAGTTTCAGTGTCTCTGGTTTTATGTGGAGTTCCTTCATCCACTTAGACTTGACCTTAGTACAAAGAGATAAGAATGGATCAATTCACATTCTTCTAAATGATAACCGCCAATTGTGTCAGTACCATTTCTTGAAAATGCTGTCTTTTTTTCCATTGGATGGTTTTAGCTCCCTTGTTAAAGATCAGGTGACCATAGGAGTGTGGGTTCATTTCTGGGTCTTCAATTCTATTCCATTGGTCTACATGTCCGACATTGTACCAGTACCATGCATTTTTTTTTAAATATCACAATTGCTCTGTAGTACAGCTTTGGGTCAGGCATGGTGATTCTACCAGAGGCTCTTTTATTATTGAGAATAGTTTTTGGTATCCTAGATTTTTTGTTATTCCAGATAAATTTGCAAATTGCCCTTTCTAACTCAGTGAAGAATTGAGTTGGAATTTTGATGGAGATTGCATTGAATATGTATATTGCTTTCAGTAAGATAGCCATTTTGACTATATTAATTCTGCCAATCCATGAGCATGGGAGATCTTTCCATCTTCTGAGATCTTCTTCGATTAATTTCTTCAGAGACTTGAAGTTCTTATCATACAGATCTTTCACTTCTTTAGATTCACACCAAGGTGTTTTTATTATTTGTGGCCACTGTGAGGGTGTTTTCCCCTTAATTCCTTTCTCAGCCTGTTTATCCTTTGTGTAGAGAAAGGCCACTGATTTGTTTCAGTTAATTTTATTTTATTTTTTCATTTTTTATTAGGTATTTAACTCATTTACATTTCCAATGCTATACCAAAAGTCCCCCATATCCACCCACCCCCACTCCCCTGCCCACCCACTCCCCCTTTTTGGCCCTGGTGTTCCCCTGTACTGGGGCATATAAAGTTTGCAAGTCCAATGGGCCTCTCTTTCCAGTGATGGCCGACTAGGCCATCTTTTGATATATATGCAGCTAGAGTCAAGAGCTCCGGGGTACTGGTTAGTTCATAATGTTGTTCCACCTATAGGGTTGCAGATCCCTTTAGCTCCTTGGCTACTTTCTCTAGCTCCTCCATTGGGAGCCCTATGATCCATCCATTAGCTGACTGTGAGCATCCACTTCTGTGTTTGCTAGGCCCCGGCATAGTCTCACAAGAGACAGCTACATCTGGGTCCTTTCAATAAAATCTTGCTAGTGTATGCAATGGTGTCAGCGTTTGGATGCTGATTATGGGGTGGATCCCTGGATATGGCAGTCTCTACATGGTCCATCCTTTCATCTCAGCTCCAAACTTTGGCTCTGTAACTCCTTCCATGGGTCTTTTGTTCCCAAATCTAAGGAGGGGCATAGTGTCCACACTTCAGTCTTCATTCTTCTTGAGTTTCATGTGTTTAGCAAATTATATCTTATATGTTGGGTATCCTAGGTTTGGGGCTAATATCCACTTATCAGTGAGTACATATTGTGTGAGTTTCTTTGTGAATGTGTTACCTCACTCAGGATGATGCCCTCCAGGTCCATCCATTTGGCTAGGAATTTCATAAATTCATTCTTTTTACTAGCTGAGTAGTACTCCATTGTGTAGATGTACCACATTTTCTGTATCCATTCCTCTGTTGAGGGGCATCTAGGTTCTTTCCAGCTTCTGGCTATTATAAATAAGGCTGCTATGAACATAGTGGAGCATGTGTCCTTCTTACCAGTTGGGGCATCTTCTGGATATATGCCCAGGAGAGGTATTGCTGGATCCTCCGGTAGTACTATGTCCAATTTTCTGAGGAACCGCCAGACTGATTTCCAGAGTGGTTGTACAAGCCTGCACTCCCACCAACAATGGAGGAGTGTTCCTCTTTCTCCACATCCACTCCAGCATCTGCTGTCACCTGAATTTTTGATCTTAGCCATTCTGACTGGTGTGAGGTGGAATCTCAGGGTTGTTTTGATTTGCATTTCCCTGATGATTAAGGATGTTGAACATTTTTTCAGGTGCTTCTCTGCCATTCGGTATTCCTCAGGTGAGAATTCTTTGTTCAGTTCTGAGCCCCATTTTTTAATGGGTTTATTTGATTTTCTGAAGTCCACCTTCTTGAGTTCTTTATATATGTTGGAAATTAGTCCCCTATGATTTAGGATAGGTAAAGATCCTTTCCCAATCTGTTGGTGGTCTTTTTGTCTTATTGACGGTGTCTTTTGCCTTGCAGAAACTTTGGAGTTTCATTAGGTCCCATTTGTCAATTCTCAATCTTACAGCACAAGCCATTGCTGTTCTGTTCAGGAATTTTTCCCCTGTGCCCATATCTTCAAGGCTTTTCCCCACTTTCTCCTCTATAAGTTTCAGTGTCTCTGGTTTTATGTGAAGTTCCTTGATCCACTTAGATTTGACCTTAGTACAAGGAGATAAGTATGGATCGATTCGCATTCTTCTACACGATAACAACCAGTTGTGCCAGCACCAATTGTTGAAAATGCTGTCTTTCTTCCACTGGATGGTTTTAGCTCCCTTCTCAAAGATCAAGTGACCATAGGTGTGTGGGTTCATTTCTGGGTCTTCAATTCTATTCCATTGGTCTACTTGTCTGTCTCTATACCAGTACCATGCAGTTTTTATCACAATTGCTCTGTAGTAAAGCTTTAGGTCTGGCATGGTGATTCCGTCAGAAGTTCTTTTATCCTTGAGAAGACTTTTTGCTATCCTAGGTTTTTTGTTATTCCAGACAAATTTGCAAATTGCTCCTTCCAATTCGTTGAAGAATTGAGTTGGAATTTTGATGGGGATTGCATTGAATCTGTAGATTGCTTTTGGCAAGATAGCCATTTTTACAATGTTGATCCTGCCAATCCATGAGCATGGGAGATCTTTCCATCTTCTGAGATCTTCCTTAATTTCTTTCTTCAGAGATTTGAAGTTTTTATCATACAGATCTTTCACTTCCTTAGTTAGAGTCACGCCAAGATATTTTATATTATTTGTGACTATTGAGAAGGGTGTTGTTTCCCTAATTTCTTTCTCAGACTGTTTATTCTTTGTATAGAGAAAGGCCATTGACTTGTTTGAGTTTATTTTATATCCAGCTACTTCAACGAAGGTGTTTATCAGGTTTAGGAGTTCTCTGGTAGAATTTTTAGGGTCACTTATATATACTATCATATCATCTGCAAAAAGTGATATTTTGACTTCCTCTTTTCCAATTTGTATCCCCTTGATCTCCTTTTGTTGTCGAATTGCTCTGGCTAATACTTCAAGTACTATGTTGAAAAGGTAGGGAGAAAGTGGGCAGCCTTGTCTAGTCCCTGATTTTAGTGGGATTGCTTCCAGCTTCTCTCCATTTACTTTGATGTTGGCTACTGGTTTGCTGTAGATTGCTTTTATCATGTTTAGGTATGGGCCTTGAATTCCTGATCTTTCCAAAACTTTTATCATGAATGGGTGTTGGATCTTGTCAAATGCTTTTTCTGCATCTAACGAGATGATCATGTGGTTTTTGTCTTTGAGTTTGTTTATATAATGGATTACATTGATGGATTTTCGTATATTAAACCATCCCTGCATCCCTGGAATAAAACCTACTTGGTCAGGATGGATGATTGCTTTAATGTGTTCTTGGATTCGGTTAGCGAGAATTATATTGAGGATTTTTGCATCGATATTCATAAGAGAAATTGGTCTGAAGTTCTCTATCTTTGTTGGGTCTTTCTGTGGTTTAGGTATCAGAGTAATAGTGGCTTCATAAAATGAGTTGGGTAGAGTACCTTCTACTTCTATTTTGTGAAATAGTTTGTGCAGAACTGGGATTAGATCTTCTTTGAAGGTCTGATAGAACTCTGCACTAAACCCATCTGGTCCTGGGCTTTTTTTGGTTGGGAGACTATTAATAACTGCTTCTATTTCTTTAGGTGATATGGGACTGTTTAGATGGTTAACTTGATCCTGATTCAACTTTGGTACCTGGTATCTGTCCAGAAATTTGTCCATTTCGTCCAGGTTTTCCAGTTTTGTTGAGTATAGCCTTTTGTAGAAGGATCTGATGGTGTTTTCTATTTCTTCAGGATCTGTTGTTATGTCTCCCTTTTCATTTCTGATTTTGTTAATTAGGATTTTGTCCCTGTGTCCTTTAGTGAGTCTAGCTAAAGGTTTATCTATCTTGTTGATTTTCTCAAAGAACCAACTCCTCGTTTGGTTAATTCTTTGAATAGTTCTTCTTGTTTCCACTTGGTTGATTTCACCTCTGAGTTTGATTATTTCCTGCTGTCTACTCCTCTTGGGTGAATTTGCTTCCTTTTTTTCTACGGCTTTTAGATGTGTTGTCAAGCTGCTAGTATGTGCTGTCTCCCGTTTCTTCTTGGAGGCACTCAGAGCTATGAGTTTCCCTCTTAGAAATGCTTTCATTGTGTCCCATAGGTTTGGGTACGTTGTGGCTTCATTTTCATTAAACTCTAAAAAGTCTTTAATTTCTTTCTTTATTCCTTCCTTGACCAAGGTATCATTGAGAAGAGTGTTATTCAGTTTCCACGTGAATGTTGGCTTTCCATTATTTATGTTGTTATTGAAGATCAGTCTTAGGCCATGGTGGTCTGATAGGATACATGGGACAATTTCAATATTTTTGTATCTATTGAGGCCTGTTTTGTGACCAATTATATGGTCAATTTTGGAGAAGGTCCCGTGAGGTGCTGAGAAGAAGGTATATCCTTTTGTTTTAGGATAAAATGTTCTGTAGATATGTGTCAGGTCCATTTGTTTCATAACTTCTGTTAGTTTCACTGTGTCCCTGTTTAGTTTCTGTTTCCACGATCTGTCCTTTGAAGAAAGTGGTGTGTTGAAGTCTCCCACTATTATTGTGTGAGGTGCAATGTATGCTTTGAGCTTTACTAAAGTGTCTCTAATGAATGTGGCTGCCCTTGCATTTGGTGCGTAGATATTCAGAATTGAGAGTTCCTCTTGGAGGATTTTACCTTTGATGAGTATGAAGTGTCCCTCCTTGTCTTTTTTGATAACTTTGGGTTGGAAGTCGATTTTATCCGATATTAAAATGGCTACTCCAGCTTGTTTCTTCAGTCCATTTGCTTGGAAAATTGTTTTCCAGCCTTTCACTCTGAGGTAGTGTCTGTCTTTTTCCCTGAGATGGGTTTCCTGTAAGCAGCAGAATGTTGGGTCCTGTTTGTGTAGCCAGTCTGTTAGTCTATGTCTTTTTATTGGGGAATTGAGTCCATTGATATTAAGAGATATTAAGGAAAAGTAATTGTTGCTTCCTTTTATTTTTGTTGTTAGAGTTGGCATTCTGTTCTTGTGGCTGTCTTCTTTTTGGTTTGTTGAATGATTACTTTCTTGGTTGTTCTAGGGCGTGATTTCCGTCCTTGTATTGCTTCTTTTCTGTTATTATCCTTTGAAGGGCTGGATTCGTGGAAAGATATTGTGTGAATTTGTTTTGTCGTGGAATACTTTGGTTTCTCCATCTATGGTAATTGAGAGTTTGGCCGGGTATAGTAGCCTGGGCTGGCATTTGTGTTCTCTTAGTGTCTGTATAACATCTGTCCAGGCTCTTCTGGCTTTCATAGTCTCTGGTGAAAAGTCTGGTGTAATTCTGATAGGCCTTCCTTTATATGTTACTTGACCTTTCTCCCTTACTGCTTTTAATATCCTATCTTTATTTAGTGCATTTGTTGTTCTGATTATTATGTGTCGGGAGGAATTTCTTTTCTGGTCCAGTCTATTTGGAGTTCTGTAGGCTTCTTGTATGATCATGGGCATCTCTTTTTTTATTTTTGGGAAGTTTTCTTCTATTATTTTGTTGAAGATATTAGCTGGCCCTTTAAGTTGAAAATCTTCATTCTCATCAATTCCTATTATCCGTAGGTTTGGTTTTCTCAATGTGTCCTGGATTACCTGGATGTTTTGAGTTAGGATCCTTTTGCATTTTGTATTTTCTTTGACTGTTGTGTCGATGTTCTCTATGGAATCTTCTGCACCTGAGATTCTCTCTTCCATTTCTTGTATTCTGTTGCTGATGCTCGCATCTATGGTTCCAGATCTCTTTCCTAGGGTTTCTATCTCCAGCGTTGCCTCGCTTTGGGTTTTCTTTATTGTGTCTACTTCCCCTTTTAGTTCTAGTATGGTTTTGTTCATTTCCATCACCTGTTTGGATGTGTTTTCCTGTTTTTCTTTAATGATTTCTACCTGTTTGGCTGTGTTTTCCTGCTTTTCTTTAAGGGCCTGTAACTCTTTAGCAGTGCTCTCCTGTAAATCTTTAAGTGACTTATGAAAGTCCTTCTTGATGTCCTCCATCATCATCATGAGAAATGTTTTTAAATCTGGGTCTAGATTTTCGGTTGTGTTGGGGTGCCCAGGACTAGGTGGGGTGGGAGTGCTGCGTTCTGATGATGGTGAGTGGTCTTGATTTCTGTTAGTAGGATTCTTACGTTTGCCTTTCGCCATCTGGTAATTTCTGAAGCTAGCTGTTTTAGTTGTCACTGTTAAGAGCTTGTTCTTCAGGTGACTCTGTTAGCCTCTATGAGCAGACCTGGAGGGTAGCACTCTCCTTAGTTTCAGTGGGCAGAGTATTCTCTGCAGGCAAGCTCTCTTCTTGCAAGGCAGGTACCCAGATATCTGGTGTTCGAACCAGACTCCTGGCAGAAGTTGTGTTCCACTCACTAGAGGTCTTAGGATCACGTGTGGAATCCTGTGTGGGCCCTTGCGGGTGTCAGGCGACTCAGCTGGCAAGGTAGCCCGGGGCTCGAGTGGAGTGGAAGGGGTTTGTGCCCCAGATCAAGCCCGGGTAGCCTGCTTCCCTATGTACTGCAGTCTCAAGTTCCGCGCGATTGGATTGGGGCAGGCGCTGTGTTCCACTCACCAGAGGTCTCAGGGTCCCGTGGGAGTCCCGTGTGGGCCCTTGCGGGTGTTGGGCAAGACTCTGCTGGCAAGGTAGCCCGGGGCTCGAGTCTCGAGTCGAGCGGAAGAGACTTGTGCCCCAGATCAGGCCCGGGTAGCCTGCTTCCCTATGTACCGCAGTCTCAAGTTCCGCGCGATTGGATTGGGGCAGGCGCTGTGTTTCAGTTAATTTTATATCCAGCTACTGCATGTGGTTGATTTCAGCCCTGAGTTTGATTATTTCCTGCCATCTACTCCTCTTGGGTGAATCTGCTTCCTTCTGTTCTAGAGCTTTTCAGTGTGCTGTCAGGCTGCTAGTGTATGCTTTCTGTAGTTTCTTTTTGGTGGCACTCAGATCTATGAGTTTTCTTCTTTGGAATGCTTTCATTTGTCCCATAAGTTTGGGTATGTTGTGGCTTCATTTTCATTAAACTGTAAAAAGTCTTTAATTTCTTTCTTTATTTCTTCCTTGACCAAGGTATCATTGAGTAGAGTGTTCTTCAGCTTACACATGAGTGTTGGCTTTCTATTATTTCTGCTGTTATTGAAGATTAGCCTTTGTCCATGGTGATCTGATAGGATGCATGGGATAATTTCAATATTGTTATATCTCTGAGGCTTTTTTTGTGACCAATTATATGGTCAATTTTTGGGGAGGTATCATGAGGTGCTGAGAAGAAGATATATCCTTTTGTTTTAGTATAAAATGTTCTGTAGATATCTGTTAAGTCCATTTGTTTCATCACTTCTGTTAGTTTCAATGGGTCTCTGTTTAGTTTCTGCTTCCAGGATCTGTCCATTGATGAAATAGGGTATTGAAGTCTCCCACTGTTATTGTGTGAGGTGCAATGTGTCCTTTGATGTTTACCAAAGTTTCTTTCATGAAAGTGTTTGCCCTTTCATTTGGAGCATAGATATTCAGAATTGAGAGTTCATCTTGAAAGATTTTACCTTTGATGAGTATGAAATGCCCCTCCTTGTCTTTTTTGATAATTTTGGGTTGGAATTCGATTTTATTTGATATCCTAATGGCTACTCTATCTTGTTTCTTTGGACCATTTGCTTGGAAAATTGTTTTATAGCCTTTCACTCTGAGGTAGTATCTGTCTTTCCCCTTAGGTGGTTTCCTGTAAGCAGCAAAATGTTGGGTCCTGTTTGTTTAGTCAGTCTATGTCTTTTCATGGGGAATTGAGTCCATTGATATTATGAGACATTAAAGAAAAGTAATTGTTGCTTCCTGTTATTTTTGTGCTTAGAGTAGGATTTTGTTCTTGTGCTGTCTTTTAGATTTGTTGAAGGCTAACTTTCTTGCTTTTTCTAGGGTGTAGTTTCTGTCCTTGTGTTGGTGTTTTCCCTTTATTACCCTTTGCAGGTAATAAAGTTATTGTGTGAATTTGGTTTTATCTTGAAATACTTTTGTTTCTCCATCTATGGTAATTGAGAGTTTTGCTGGGTCTAGTAGCCTGGCCTGGCATTTGTGTTCTCTTAGGTTCTGCCTAACATTTGTCCATGATCTTCTGGCTTTCATAGTCTCTGGTGAGAATTCTGGTGTAATTTTAATAGGCCTGCCTTTATATGTTACTTGACCCTTTTCCCTTACTGCTTTTAATATTCTATCTTTATTTAGTGCATTTCTTGTTCTGATTACTATTTGTTAGCAGGAATTTCTTTTCTTGTCCCGTCTATTTGGAGTTCTGTAGGCTTCTTGTATGTTCATGGGCATCTCTTTCTTTAGGTTAGGGGTGTTTTCTTCTATTATTTTGTGTAAGATATTTGCTGGCCCTTTAATTTGAAAAGCTTCATTCTCATCTTTACCTATCAATCTTAGGTTTGGTCTTCTCTTTATGTCCTGGATTTCTGGGATGTTTTGTGTTAGAATGTTTTTTTTTTTTATTTTGCATTTTCTTTGATTGTTGTTTCCATGTTCTCTATGGAATCTTCTGCATCTTAGATTCTTTCCTCCATCTCTTGTGTTCTGTTGCTGATGCTCGCATCTATGGTTCCTGATTTCTTTCCTATAGTTTCTATCTCCAGAGTTGTTTCCCTTTGGGTTTTGTCTATTGTTTCTACTTCCCTTTTTAGATCTTTGATGGTTTTGTCAATTCCATCACCTATTTGGTTGTGTTTTCCTGTAATTCTTTAAGTTTTGTGTGTGTGTGTGTGTGTGTGTGTGTGTGTGTGTGTGTTTCTTCTTTAAGTGGTTCTACTTGTTTAGCAGTGTTTTCCTGTAATTCTTTAAGGGATTTTTTTTTTTTGCTTCCTCTTTAAGGCCTTCTACCTGTTTATCTGTGTTCTCCTGTATTTCTTTAAATGAGTTATTAATTTCCTTCTTAAAATCCTGTACCAGCATCATGAGATATGAATTTTAATCCAAATCTTGCTTTTCAGGTGTGTTGGGGTACCCAGAACTCGCCTTTGTGGGAGTGCTCGGTTCTGATGGTGGTGAGTGTTCCTGGTTTCTGTTAGTAAGATTCTTAAGTTTGCCTTTCGCCATCTGGTAATCTCTGGTGTTAGTTGTTATAGCTATCTCTGGTTGGAGCTTTTTCTTCCTGTGATTTTGTTAGCCTCTGTCTGCACTCTTGGGAGTCCAACTCTCTCCTGAGTCTCAGTGCTCAGAGTACTCTCTGCAGGCAAGCTCTCCTCTTGCTGGGAAGTTGCACAGAAGTCTGGAGATGAATATGAAGGCCTGAAAGGAGCCCTGTCCCTGAAGCTATGTTGCTTCTGTGGGCTGTGTGCTCTCCTTCGCAGACTGGTCTCTGAGGGACCAGGGATATAAGATGGTGCTCTTACGTGTTCTGATGGTCAGAGCCCTCCCTGGAGGCTACCTCTCCTCTGGCTGGGAAATTGCGCTGATATATGGAGCTCAGTTCTGCTTTCTGGCAGAAGGTGAAGGCCGGAAAGGTGCCCTGTCCCTGAAGTTATGTTGCTTCTGCAGCCTTGCCACTTCACTTTAGGTACTCAATAAATAGTTGTTTAATTTTAACAATAAATCCAGTGAATCATTTCCACAGCTTTCTGATTTTTAAGTGATTGTGCAATTTTGGGAGTTGGTTCATGACACAGATAAGTTACATGGTAAACAAAATAGTCCCGTGTTGGGAGCTCCCACTTGTAGGACAGACAAGACTTTTTGATATTATGTGGTTAACAGAATATAACCTTAGTAGAATCTGAAAAGAAGAGTTTAGGTTCAAGGAGCTCAACCTGTTCAAAAGCATACACATGAGACAGGGAATGAGTTTAACGATAGCGTGAGGGACCTTGGTTGATAGTCTGAAGCCAAGAGAAGGACCATATTTTGGATAAAGAAAGAGGATGACTGTAAATCACATAAATAGATTCTTTTCAGTGTGGCTATGTTCCAGTTTTATTACAAAAGGCAAAAGAAAAGAGTAAGGAAGAGAAAAGATGATAGCTGAGGACAAGGCTCTGAGACACAGAAGGAAGGCAGCAGAGGGGATGTATGGAAGCTGCTAGCTTGCCACCAGAGACCAGCTCTGAACTGGAGCTGCAAGGTTTCCTGAAAGATGTGGATTTGGGATCCCAAGGTTTGCAGAGTCTGTTGTTTAATTTATAAAACATACTTTCGTTATTTGCTTAGGGAAATACAAACTTGACTATGATTCTGCAGGTTTCATCTCACATTTTTTCTCCTTGGGTTATTTTTCTCTCAAGTTCTTAGAGATTTCATTTACTTTCTTAAGATCTCTACAAACCAACCTTCTGAAAAGCAGGACTGTAATCTCTGAGGACAAACACTTACATTGCAGCAATGGGATTCATCAGGGTGCCTTGTCCACATATTGGAGGAAGTCAGCCTGATAATTTCTCAGAACCATAGGAAATAAGATTGGAGCAGATATCTAACTAGAATACAGATATAGATCTGAGCTCCTATTAAATGGAAATTGCTGTTTCTCCATCTTGCTTTAGTCATGCTCTTCAGATGTTGGTTAGCATGTTTCTTCTCTAGGCTCCACTGTGCATGTTGATATGATGCCCTTCCCACTGATGTATTTGATATTGCCAATATCCAGCTCTGTATGACTAGACAGCAGAACATTTCTAACATATTACTAACATTAATAACATTTTCATCACTGAACTTACTTGATGTTTAAAGTAATCACGATGCCCAGTTCCTGAAAAGTGAAACAAGGCACACACACAGAAACATGTGGGCAGTTTTCTAGGGCATAAGGGTGACAAAGCAGGGACAGAACACAAAGGATGCACAAGAGATATTGTGTTTGCTCTGTGATTTATAAAAGAACCTTGCACATCCTTTCATTTGTAGGAGATATGAGTGTAAAACAAGTGGAAGAAAAAAACCAGGCATATGGATTTGGTGATCACTTTAAGTTCATTGTTGATATATGTGTATCCACTATAATATCTGTACATAGATAAAATAATTTATTTTATTAAAAATTCATTGAGTATTTTATGCTTGCTTTTCTCCACATTCCCACATTCTCCCTTTCTTCTTTCTTTATGCTTCCTATCCTTTCTCTCTCCCCCCTCTCCTTTTTTGCCTCTAGTGCTAGAAACTGAACCAAGGCTTTGTGCTTTGTGCATGCTAAGCAAGTGCTACTTCTGAGCTGCATTCTTGTGTTCTTTGCTGCATATTTGAACACAGAACTGTAGAGACTTGCCAGTATTTATATATTTTGCATCCTGATATATTTTCCATTCATATTTAAAAGATTAAGTCCTACAGATGGAAAACTTACTGGCATTCATGGATTCGAACAGGTAACTCAGCTAACCTCAGAAAAGGCAGTGGAGGTTGAATAAAATTCTATTCTTCCATTCATCTTCTTGAGTAAAATCAGAACATTTGTTTTTGTTTTTGGTTCAACCACAGCTTCATCTGGTCGGGAAGAATGTTCCCTTTGCATTCAGAGTTTTGAGAGTTCTCTAAGAGTTCAAGGATTGGAATATGAGGCATTTGCCTACTAGAACTTTTCCTTCTCATGCACAAATGTGGTGAGCAAAGAAAAAGCCTGTTCCTCAGTTTAGTCTAGTCTATGAGAGAGGTCAGCTTATCACATCCCATACAGAGGAGATCTATTGCTTAGTCTGGAAGACAGAACACAAACATTCTTTTCCTCTCTGTTTGTACAACCCATGATATCTGGCTCTCCCTTTCCTGTCTTCAACAGGATCAGCACACAAAGTCACTTCCTCTACTCAGTGACTTCTGAAAACTCTGTCAAAGATGCAAACTGAATTTCTGTGTTCCTGTGTCTAATGCAGTTTTAGGTACAATATAAAACCTGGAGATATTTGATTTTGTTATCTAAGTCATCAACCTTGAGGGATTTTTGTTTGATTCCTGCCCTCCATTTTTACTAGTTCTTTGAGCAATTCCTATAGTTTATTTTGATCACATCAATCTCCCTACTCATAAATTTGTACTCTTCTTCTGGAGCATTGTCAACCTAGCTGAGGTTTTACCCTTAGAGAAAACTTATTCTCTCTTTCTCCCAGTAGCTATCAATTTCTGGTAGATTTTGCCTGGCTTGAGCTTACATATGCGTTTTGTATGCTGTTAGAACTGCTGTTAAGTCTTATGTGCAGCTGTTCTGTGGGGTCTGAAAAAAAAACACACAAACAATGTTTCCTTATACTTATCCACTGGCCCTGGCTCTTACCATCTTTTGACCCCTGTTCCATAATGAGAGATGTGATATAGATGTCCCATTTAAGGCTGAGCATTCCATGGCCCCTTATCCTTTGAACACTGATCAGTTGAGGTTCTCTGTGTTAACTGCCAACTCCAACAAAAAGAAGATTTTCTGATGAAGGTTGAGAGATATAATAATCTATGAGTCTAATGATAAATAATTAGGAGTCAGATTAATACTATGCACATTTAACAGGGTAGTAGTAGTAGTAGTAGTAGTAGTAGTAGTAGTAGTAGTAGTAGTTTCTCCCCTAAGGCATATAACATGCCTAGTCCCATGTTCTTGGCTTCAATAATGGTGCCAAGCATGGGTTTTAATTTGTCGAGTGGAACTTAGATGATTGGTTACTCCTATGGTATTCATGCACTATTGTACCAATGAACACATCTTACTAAAACAGCCATTACTGTAGCTCACAGGGTTCACAGCTGGATGAGACTGAGAACTTTTCTTCTCAAGTAGCACACATAACACCTTCCAGAACGATACACCTCAGTAGGTATGCAGCCTCTAGGTCAGTACCAGCTTGATTTCTTCATGGCCTCAAGGATGTGCTGTCTTCAACAGTAGGTCTTCATTAAGTTGTAGTAGTCATCCAACAGCAGTGGCAATAGTCTGTATTGTTTTTGTTTCTAAATTATTATTTTAAGTACTTTATATATAAACATATTTTATTGGCTTCTATGTTTTTACATGTATCATCCAAATGAATTTACGTTCTTCATCAGTTTTAGTACTCTTAATACTTTGGTATGCACTCAGGTTAAAAAATACTTTTAAGACTGACAAAAAAATTCCTTCTATTTTCCCAACTGTCTGATGTAGAAGGCTTACTCTAAAAAGACCTGTTGTCAGTGACAAAGACCTTTCCTTCAGCACCTTTAGAGGTAGTTTAATGTATTTCTGTAGTAACAACTGTCACATCTTCTCCATAATTTGTTAGAACAACAGAGCCTACAGAGTAACCTTCTGTTAGTTTAGGCTGCACTGTCTGTGCCAGTGAGCATTTTTCTTCATACCTTTTAGTCTTTCTGTGAAAAATAAAAGATTTCTCTTTGTGGGAACTAACAGGGGATAGGGAAAGGAGGGGAAGGGAGGATAGCCTGAGTCTGGCCAGAGTTCCTCCTATGCTCTGGGCAAGCAGATGTGGGAGGGCTGCCAGATGCTTTCCACTCAGCCTCGGTTGGGCATCTAAGCCTCTGACCCCACTCGACAGGGGGTGGACAAAGGGCATCCTCTAAAACCAGGGGCCCTAGAGCAACACTCTGTAGCCCCGGGGTTATGGGAGAGAGGGCTTAGGGAGAGAGGGTCCCACACAGGCAAGAGTCTGCTTAGCGGGCCTTGATGAGCAGAGACTGTCTATGTTTTTAGAGGTTTATTATAGAAAGGCAGGGAGAAAGGAGAGAAGGTAAAAGAGACAGATAGATTGGCCATGGGCAAGAGGAGACAAAGGGGAAAGAGAGAGAGAAGAAAGGCTAGAGAGGAAGAGGGAGAGAGAGGAAGAGAGAGGAGAGGAGGAGAGAGAGAGAGAGAGAGAGAGAGAGAGAGAGAGGGAGAGAGAGAGAGAGAGAGAGAGAGAGAGAAGGAAGGAAAGGGAAGGGAAGGGAAAGGGAAGGGAAGGGAAGGGAAAGGGAAGGGAAGGGAAAGGGAAGGGAAGGGAAAGGGAGGGGAAAAGGGAGGGGAAAAGGAAAGGGAAAGGGAAAGGGAAAGGGAAAGGGAAAGGGAAAGGGAAAGGGAAAGGGAAAGGGAAAGGGAAAGGGAAAGGGAAAGGGAGGGGAAAAGGGAAAGGGAAAGGGAAAGGGAAAGGGAAAAGGGAAAGGGGGGAAAGGGAAAGGGGGAAAGGAAAGGGAAATGGGGGAAAGGGAAAGGGGGAAAGGGAGAGGGAGAAAGGGAAAGGGGGGAAAGGGAAAGGGGGGAAAGGGAAAGGGGGGAAAAGGGAAAGGGGGGAAAGGGAAAGGGGGAAAGGGAAAGGGGGGAAAGGGAAAGGGGGGAAAGGGAAAGGGGGGAAAGGAAGAGGGGGAAAAGGGAAAGGGGGGAAAGGGAAAGGGGGAAAGGGAAAGGGGGAAAGGGAAAGGGGGGAAAAGAAGAGGGGGGAAAGGGAAAGGGGGAAAGGGAAAAGGGGGAAAGGGAAAAGGGGGAAAGGGAAAAGGGGGAAAGGGAAAAGAAGGGAAGGGAAGGTGTAAGGGGAGTAAGAGCAAGAGAGTGAGAGAGGAGAGTGAGAAGGGGCCAAACAGCCCCTCTTATAGCCCCTCTTATAGTGGGCTGCTTTATCTCACTGTTGCTAGGTAACTGGGGAGAAATTTAGCCTGAATGTCAGAAGCTTGGGACATTGCCACTACTAACCATGCTTCTCTTGTGGAGGCTGAGGGAGCAGTAACTTCGACAGGAGCCAGAGTTCCAGGAGACATGAGAGAACTCCTTCTGTCCCATGTAGGTAAATTATCACCACTGGGTCCTGGGGTTCAACATCTCAGCTCACCTGGAGCCCAGACTGTGTTTGCATAGCCCAATGCCCAACATCCCTTTGGCCAGGAAGAATTGTAGTGATAGTCTGGGAAGTGAGATGATAAACGTATTCTCTTTCCAATAGTTGAGAAGGTAGCAAAGAACCAGGGCAAATGAAATATGGGCAAAAGGAAGGAGGATTGAAAGCAGCAATAACAGCTGAGTCTCTAGTGCAGGTTGTCTTCTAACTCTGTGACAGTCTTGAATTTGATGAGAATGAATTGTTAGTTGCATAAATTTTTCATATTTAAGTCAGATTAAGATGGATTTTTCTGTAGCTTCATTTCAAGTAGGTGATTTTATTTTGTTCTAAAAATAAATAAAAATGGCATTGATAGACAACCAAATAAACTAGGTGCAAACAAGTTTATTGAGGGAAATCCAATATTGCTGTTCATTTAGTTTCATATTCAAAAGCTTAATAAACTAAGGCCGGAATAAGGGGAATAAACAAAGGATAGAAATGTGTTCAAGGTTACCAAAGACACTGGTAATATGTGTGGTAAGATTACAATTATATTGTATATATCTGTTCCAGAAGTGCAGATTGAACATCACTTACAATTACTATTTATTTTCATGGTTTATAAAATTCTGTAAAATTTTAAGCCCCATTTTTCCATAGAATGCACCATTTGTGATATTTCGATATCTGAAGTCAGTTTTGGTCTTCTGAGGAGTTTTGTGCCTTTGTTTTATGGTTATAGTGTTCTCCCATGTATTTTGGTGAGCATTCATGCCTGCTTATTGAACCCAGGAGACTATTTTCTTGTAATTCTTGTATCCCTGGGACCTTGTTTCAGACTTTCTTTGGCTCCCTAGCCTTTGTGATTCTTGTCAAGAGAATTTAGAGGAAGCACACAGACCATTGTGTGGAGTTTAGGTGTGTGTTAGAGGAAAGTAAAACACTCTAAGGGTGAAAGCAGACAGTGCACAAAGATGGTTGAGATGATCTACGTTAGGACAGATTTATTCTATTTTTAAAGTTTTTAGAAGAGATAAATTTTCTTGAGTGATACTTTTTTCTAACTAGATGATTGGCAAGCCCCTTTAGATTAACTTAAAGTGGGAGGAGCAATGGCGTCTTTGTTCTTTAATAGAAAGCCTTGGGTAGATATTAATCGAATGATTGTTCAGGCAGTTCAGAATGGCTCAAAATATTTTCATCTAGGGCCAGAGATACTACTCAGAGTCTGTCTTTTGACCAGCAACAAGAATCCTGTAGCTTCCATTGCTAGTTCTGTAGGATGCTGATTATAAAGGACCTTGTCTGTATTTGACTAGCTAGCACTTGGATTGTAAGTCTAGAAAAAATGTTAGCTCACCTCCAATTTGCTCTTTCTAAAGGCCCTCACTTATTGAAAGGGTGGAAGGTTTTGTTTGGCCACTTGCTTCAGTGGACAACTGAAACTCCACTGTGCTCGCAGCTGTATCTTCATATGGACTGAAGACCCCTGGGAAAAGTACTCTTGTCTTTGAGGCTCCACATTTCCTAGGTTTTGGTGAGGAAGTTTTTGCAACATATAAATATATATTATATATGCTCATTTTTGCATGTAGTATAGATTTTTAGCTGTTTTCTTTTTTTCTTTTTTAAATATTTTTATTATGTATTTTCCTCAATTACATTTCCAATGCTATCCCAAAAGTCCCCCATACCCTGCCCCTCACTTCCATACCCACCCATTCCTACTTTTTGGCCCTGGCGTTCCCCTGTACTGGGGCATATAAAGTTTGATTTTTAGCTGTTTTCTTGAAGAGAATTGTTCTTATGGACCTGATTCAACATATTAGAAAGGAAACCTTCCTTCCCATGGCAGGATACAGCATGGCAATGTCTGGATCTTGAGATGAGAAGGGCATCGACTGCAAATGGCTCTGTGGGAAACATTTAAAGTGACACAATTGTCATAAAACCCAATGGTGGTGTTTCTAGAGCTAAGCTAACATGTGCTTACCTGTGTGTTACGGAAGCTTAAAGAAAACTTTCAGACAGTGTTAGGGTTAGTGTTGGAGAAATAACAGCTGGATTGATGGGGTTTATGAAAGCAGAGACAGCTCATAGCCTCCTTCCTAAGGAGACATTCCCTAAGAAAGAAAGGAGTACCTTTAGGCATGAGAAATGGTGAGTGGGTGTGTGTAGGCAGAAAGAGTCAGGAATTGATTTTCTTTGCTAAATACTGCCTTAGGTATGTGGCATGGAGGGAAATCTAGAATTCATGTAGCTTATCAGATAACGGTGGCATTGCTGTGGTCATACAGGGGACCACAGAACAGTGGGTTGATACAGAGACCTGAAGGAGAGTACAGAGTTGGTCCAGAAGATCTGAAGCACCTGCCAGAGCTCCAGTAGGGAGATTTAGGAATGGCAACCACCAGACATGCTAAGGGAATATCTAAATGTTACAGAAACAGATGTAGTAGAGACAGAAGTTCACGGACCTAGCCAAATTAAGTTGCTGTGGTGTGTATCTTACTCCTCCTCGCCATCTGGGTATCAACTGCACATGGATTGGAGCCCTCATCCCTCTGGCTCCCTGAGCACATGTGAACCTCACTCTGTTCCCAGAAACTGTCTTGTAAGAGTAGGTGAGGGCCTGTTTGAGACATGAATGACAGCTCTGTAGATAGTCTGAACTTTGAGTTGGCTGGGTAATTTCCTGAAATGGACTTTTAAATAAAAAAGGCCATTTTGAAACAAGATAATGAGCTCCTTCTGACTGGCATTTCGATGTTCTGCCCCCACCCCACCTCCAGGCGTATGTCAGAACGGGTGTTTGGCAGGAAGCACACAGCATTTGTAGAGAAAGGAGGACTCTGCTTTTGTTTTGCATCTGAATTAAAGTGTGTAAATTTTGACAGATCACTGAGTCATCTGAGCTTTTAATAAACAAAACTTAAATTTTCTAGGTGCATGTGTGACTACTGAGTAATGTCCATGTGGATATAAGGAAACAAAATGTAGTTTGCTTCTTTTAGATAAGGAAAAAATCTCAAGGCTCTGTGTAAAATGTGTAGCTCACCTTCTTCTCTTCCTTTTCTTTTCTTATATATACCAATATCTTTCAATTAAATGTAAGAAAGAACATCAAAGCCAGGCTTGGTGGCCTACATCTTTAATCACAGCCTTTGGGAGTCTAAGGTAGGAGGATTGCATGGATTTGAGGCTAGCCCAGGCTACATATTGACTTCTAGACTAGCCTGGACAATAGAATATACTTACCAAAAGTACCACATACACACACACACACACACACACACACACACACACAATGCTCACAAGCATGCACCTGCACACACATGCACAATGTATACACACATATGCACAACACATGCACATATGCACACACTTATGCACACACACAAACGTGCACGCACACACATATGCATGCACACATGTATGTACACAGAGTGAATTGTTAGCAGTGTGGCCATTGCTCCTGTTGTCCTTCATTCTTGTCATTTTGTAGAGTGTTAATTCTCTGTCCCGGAATGGCTGTGTTTTTCTCTAACTCAGTTCTCTGACTGAGGTTTCATTATGCTGCTGTTATTTTTTTTTTTTTTTTAATATTCTTCTCCTTTCCAGTTAGCCTGAGTGTTTCCTTTATACTAGGCACAGCATGTCCCTCTTCCCCATGCATGAGTCCTCCTCCAAGCATACCTATTTCCTGTTTCTCTGGTTTCGCAAAGCATTTAAATGCAAGTCACTCACTTGGCATCTTAAAAAACCCCAGCTTGCTTAGAATGGACAATTAAGTGTATTCCACGCAGTTATTAAAAGTCCTTCCCAATCTCCACAGGTTCACCTTTAGACACTCACAGGTAAAGCACCCTGCTCAGTATCAGTCAAATGGCAGCTACCCTGCTGCTTTACTTACCAGCTAACTACATGTCTGGGGCAAATCAGTTCAGTTTCTTTTATCCTACCTACTTTGGAGAACACTGGTGAGATTAGGTAATCGAAGATTCTGCCTGGTGTGTGTATAATTTATGGCCAAAAAATACTCAATACATGTGAGCTTTCAGGAGAGAAAGGTCCCTGAGGGCAGGGAATTATATTTCCATTTCCTTCTTGGTTGACTTTATGTTCAAAATATGATTATATCCAATTACCTCCCATGAACCTCACTGTTCTCAATCTCCACCTAGCCCTGTTGTTTCTTGGTAGCATCTCACAGTTCTGAGCTGCCACTTGCCAGCTTGCAGTCTGTCTTCCACACAAAGGAGAGGGTGACCCTGATGGCTAATAGCTGCATGTTAAGCCATTAATGAATTTGCAACAGAAATGGTAGTATAAGTGAGTTTATGTTGTAACCCTCTAAGTTGTAGCACATTTTTTAGCTAAATAAATATTACTAGTCTATAAGCTTAGACAGTGCCACTATGGTGGCCACATGTCTTTATTCATAGCAAATTGTTTAATGCATCATTAAAAATGTTTTTCTTTTTCTTTTTTTTGTGGATATTTTATTTATTTACATTTCAACTGTTAAATCCTTTCCTGCTTTTCTCTCCACAACACTCCTATATCATGCTCCCTACTCCTGCTTCTATGAGAGTGCTTCCCCAACCACCTACTCCTACCTTACTGCCCTAGCATTCCCCTACACTGGGGCATTAAGTCTTCACAGGACCAAGGGCTTCCCCTCCCATTGATGCCAGATAAGACCATTCTCTGCTACAAATGCAGCTGGAGCCATGGGTTCTCTTTGGTTGGTCCCCGGGAACTGTAGGGCATCTGATTGGTTTATGTTGCAAAACCGTTTAGCTCCTCTAGTCCTCGCCCTCTGTTGAAGTCCCCATTCTCAGTCTGATGGTTGGCAGCAAGCATCCACATCTGTATGTTAGGCTCTGGCAGAGCCTCTCAGAAGACAGCTATATCAGGCTACTGTCAGGAAGCACTTCTTGGCATCAGCAATAGTGTCTGGGTTTGGTGTCTGCAAATGGGATAGATCCCCAAGTGGGGCAGTCTCTGGATGGCCTTTCCTTCAGTCTCTGATCCAGTCTTTGTTTTGATATTTCCTTTAAAGAGAAACAATTCTGGGTTAAAATTTTGGAGATAAGAGGGTATCTCCATTCCTCAACTGTGGGCCTTGCCTAATTTCTGGATAAGATCTCTAAAGGTTCTCCCTCCCCTTTGTTGGATATTTCAGCCAATGTCATCCCCTTTGGGTTCTAGGAGCCTCTTGCTTTCCTGGCATCTGGAAATTTCTGGTGGCTACCTCCAGTTCCCCTTCCCCCATTGCAACACACCTTTGTTCAATTTCCTGACCCTTTGTATATCAGCCCTGTCTCCTCCCACATCTGGCCTGTCCCCCTTTTTCTCTTTTCCCTTCTCTTTTCCTCCCAAGTACCTCCCACCCTCTACTTCCTATAAGTATTTTGTTCCCCTTTCTTAGTAGGATTGAAGCATCCACACTTTGGTCTTCTTTCTTCTTGAGCTTAATATGGTCTGTTAATTGTATTATGGGTATTCTGAGCTTTTTTTTTTTTTTTTTTTTTTTTGCCTAATAGTCACTTATCAGTGAGTACATACCATGTGTGTTCATTTGTAACTGGGTTACCTCACTCAGCATGATCTTTTCTAGTTCCACCTAGTTGCCTTAAAATTTCATGAAGTCATTGTTTTTAATTGCTGAGTAGTACTTCATTTTGTAAATGTACCACAATTTGTGTATCCATTCCTCTGTAGAGGGACATCTGGGTTCTTTCCAGCTTCTGGCTATTATAAATAAGGCTGCTATGAACATAGTGAAGCATGTGTCCTTGTTATATGTTGAAGAATCTTTTGGCTATAGGCCCAGGAGTGGTATAGCTGGGTCCTAAAGATAATACTATGTCCAGTTTTCTGAGGAACTGCCAGACTGATTTCCAGAGTAGTTGTACCAGCTTACAATCTAACCAACAAAGGAGGAGTGTTCCTCTTTCTCCACATCCTTGCCAGCATCTGCTGTCACCTGAGTTCTTGATCTTAGCCATTCTGATTGGTATGAGGTAGAATCTTAGGGTTGTTTTGATTTGCATTTCCCTGATGACTAAGGATGTTGAACATTTCTTTAGGTGCTTCTCAGCCATTTGATATTCCTCAGTTGAGAATTCTTTGTTAGCCCTGTTCCCCACTTTTAAATAGGGTTATTTGATTTTCTGGAGTCTAACTTCTTGAGTTCTTTGTTTATACTGGATATTAGCCCTCTATCAGATGTGAGATTGGTAAAGATCTTTTTCCAATGAATAGGTTGCCGTTTTTTTCCTGTTTACAGTATCCTTCACCTTACAGAAGCTTTTCAATTTTTTTGAGGTACCATTTGTTAATTCTTGACCTTAGAACATAAGCCATTGGTGATCTGTTCAGGTAATGTTCCCCAGTGCCCCTGTGTTCAAGGCTCTTCCCTACATTCTCTTCTATTGGATTCAGTGTATCTGGTTTTATGTGGAGGTTCATGATCCACTTGGACTTGAGCTTTGTACAAAATTGATATTCCATGCATTGATATTCTGTGCAGACTTATCAGGATTACACCAGACTTCTCACCAGAGGCTATGAACGCTAGTAGATTCTGGGCAGATGTCATACAGACCTTAAGTGAACATAAATGCCAGCCCAGACTACTATAAGCAGCAAAACTCTCAATTACCATGGATGGAAAAAATCAAAGTATTCCATGACAAAACCAAATTCACACAATATCTTTCCACGAATCCAGCCCTTCAAAGGATAATAAAGGGAAAGCACCAACACAAGGATGGAAACTACACCCTAGAAAAAGCAAGAAAGTAATCCTTCAACAAACCTAAATGAAGATAGCCACATAAACATAGTTCCACCTCTAACAACCAAAATAACAGGAAGTAGCAATCACTTTCCCTTATATCTGTTAACATCAATGGACTCAATTCCCCAATAAAAAGACAGAGACTAACAGACTGGATATGTAAACAGGATGGGAGACTTTTAATGACTGCTTCTATTTCTTCAGGGTTATGGGGCTGTTTATACGGTTTATCTGATCCTGATTTAACTTCAGTACCTGGTATCTATTTAGAAAATTGTCAATTTCATCCAAATTTTCCAGTTTTGCTGAGTATAGGCTTTTGTAGTAGGATCCGATAATTTTTTTTTAATTTCCTCAGTTTCTGTTGTCATATCTCCCATTTCATTTCTGATTTTTTAAAAAAAGAACCAGTTCCCTTATTTTTGATTCTTTGTATAGTTCTCTTTGTTTCTGTTTGTTTGATTTCAGTCCTGAGTTTGATTATTTCCTGCTTTCTACTACTCTTAGGTAGATTTACTTCTTTTTCTTCTAGAGCTTTCAGATGTGCTGTTAAGCTGCTAGTGTATGCTCTCTCCAGTTTCTTTTTGGAGACCCTCAGAGCTAGGAGTTTTCCCCTTAGCACTGCTTTCACTGTGTCTCATAAGTTTGGGTATATTGTGCCTTCATTTTCATTAAATTTTAAAAAGTGTTTAATTTCTTTATTTATTCCCTGACCAAGTTATCATTGAGTAGGGCATTACTCAGTTTCCATGTGTATGTGGGCTTTCTCTCGTTTTTGTTTTTATTGAAGACCGGTCTTAGTCTGTGATGATCTGATAGGATGCATGGGGTTATTTCAATTTTCTTGTATTTGTTGAGGACTGTTTTGTGACCAATTATATGGTCAATTTTGAAGAAGGTACCATGAGGTAATATGTAATGTTCTATATATATATCTGTTAAATCCATTTGGTTCCTACTTTCTGTTAGTTTTGCTGTGTCTCTGTTTAGTTTGTGTTTCCAGGATCTGTCCATTGATGAGAGTGGGGTTTTGAAGTTTCCCACTATTATTGTGTGAGGTTCAATGTGTGCTTTGAACTTTAATAGAGTTTCTTTTATGCATGTGGGTGCCCTTGCATTTGGAGCATAGCTATTCAGAACTAAGAGTTCATCTTGGTAGATTTTTCCTTTGATGAGCATGAAGTATTCTTCCTTGTGTTTTTTTTTTTATATCATTTGCTTGAAAGTTGATTTTTTTTGATATTAAAATTGCTATTCCAGCTTGCTTCTTGGGACAGTTTGCTTGGAATTTTTTTCCAGCCTTTTATTCTGAGGTAGAGCCTGTCTTTGTCACTGAGGTGTGTTTCCTGTATGCAGCAAAATGGTGGGTCGTGTTTATATATCCAGTGTGTTAGTGTATATCTTTTTTTGGGGGAATTGAGTCCATTGATGTTAAGAGATATTAAGGACTAGTGATTGTTGTTTCCTGTTATTTTTGTTGTTATAGGTGGAATTATGTTTGTGTGCCTATCTCTTTTTGCATTTCTTGAAAGAAGATTACTTTCTTGCTTTTTCTAGGCTGTAGTTTCTCTCCTTGTGTTGGAGTTTTCCATCTATTATCCTTTGTAGAGCTGGATTTGTAGAAAGATATTGTGTAAATTTGCTTTTGTCATAGAATATCTTGATTTTTCCATCTATGGCAATTGAGAATTTTGCTGGGTATAGTAGCATGGGCTGGCATTTATGTTCTCTTAGTGTCTGTATGACATATGCCCTGGATCTTCTGGCTCTATGATTCTTTGTTGAGAAGCCTGGTGTTATTCTGATATGTCTGCCCTTTTCCCTTACTTGACCATTTTCCTTTACTGCTTTTAATATTCTTTCTTTGCTTTTAGCATTTTGTGTTTTGATTATTATGTGATGGGAGGAATTTCTTTTTTAATCTAATCTATTTGTGGTTCTGTAGGCTTCTTGTTGTTTATGGGCATCTCTTTGTTTAGGTTAGGAATGTTTTCTTCTACAATTTTGTTGAAGATGTTTACTGGCCTTTTGAGTTGGCAATCTTTACTCTCTTCTATATCTATTATCCCTAGGTTTGGTCTTCTCATTGTGCCCAGCATATCCTGGATGTTTTGGTTTAGGAGCTTTTTGCATTTTGCTTTTTCTTTGACTGTTGTGTCAATGTTTTCTATGGTATCTTCTGCACCTGAAATTCTTCTATCTCTCGTATTCTCTTGGTGATGCTTGCATCTATGACTCCTGATCTCTTTCCTAGGTTTTCTATGTCTAAAGTTGTCTCTCTTTGTGATTTCTTTATTGTTTTTATTTCCATTTTTATATCTTGGATGGTTTTGATTGATTCCTTCGCCTCTTTGGTTGTGTTTTCTTGTATTTCTTCAAGCGATTTATGCATTTCCTCTTTAAGTTTTTCTATGTGTTTATCTCTGTTCTCTTGTATATCTTTAAGGGAGTTATTTATGTTCTTCTCAAAGTCCTCTCTCTATCATCATTATGAGATCTGCTTTTAAATCAGAATCTTGGCTTTTCTGGTGTGTTCGTCTATCCAGGGCTTACTGTTGTGGGAGAACTGTGTTCTGATTAAGCCAAGTAGCCTTGGTTTCAGTAGCATATGTTCTTGAGCTTGTCTCTCACTATGTTCTTATCTCTGGTGTTATCTGGTCTTGCTGTCTCTGATTGTAGTGTATCCCTCTGTGAGCCTGTGATCTTAGGTACATCAGCACTCCTGGGAGAACAGCTCTTTCTGGGCAGGATTTGGGTATGGATAGCTGTAGTATAGGTTTAGCTCCAGAGCACAGATGGAAATCAGAAGGCACCTGTTCCTTGCTGCTCTTCAGTTCCTGTATCCTGTAGGCTCCTTGCACGTCCCACTTGGGCAAGGTATTGGATCAACAGTGGTGGTCTCAACTGTGATCTTAGGTGTGACAACACTCCTGGGAGACCAGCTTTCTTTGGGAAGAATTTACATATGGATTCCTCTGGCACAGGGTAACAAAAATGTTTTTAAATACATGGTTACTATAATTATTTAAATTCATTGCTTGTAGGATAATCAGATTTAGTAGATAAAATACAAGATCAAGATCCCCAGTTTAAGTTGAATAGCAAATTAATAACTTAATAATTCAGTGTAAATACATCCAGAATATTGATTGGGTCCTATAGTATTTGGAATATCACCTAACTTGTGGATAGTTAGACTTTGTACTGTACAATATTAGAGGGTGCCACTCAGTATTATGATAATTCCTAGCATAAGGTGAAAAATGATTCAAGTACTTGGGACAGAACAGAGAATCTCGACTGTCTCTAAGGTACTGGGGCAGAGTGGAAGCACTGAAAAGCATTAATAAACGCTATTAATCACTAAAACAATCCTGTTTTGATCATTAATCTTTATTATTATTGGCTAATACTAAAGTGTTGGAATAATACTGTGGAGTGGGGTAGGGAAGTGTGGAGCATCTGGAGGAACTCGGGGAGAGGAAAGCATGAGCAAAATATAATGTACAAAAATTTACATAAAAAGTAAATTCTCTCTCCCCTCTTGCTGAGAATTAGCGAAATTTCTAGGAAAACATTTTGAGGCTTTTGAATGGCAGAAGATAGACTCCTCTGTTGTACCGGATGGCCTGGCTGCTATGGTCCCTACAGCTTCAGGCAGTGTTTAGCTGAGACTGTAATGACTGCCTGAGGAGGCCTTGGTCCAGCCACAGCTGCTCCAGAGACAGATGCCCTTTTGCACATCTCCCACCAGTGGTGCAGCATTAGACCCGGTCAAAGGCTGTTTTTAGGTAGAGTGGTCTGAGCTTGTATCAGGGGAGTGGCAGCAGTGCTGGTAAGGATGGAAGCAATGGTGTAAGGCTGAGAAGTTCCAGACAGTCTCTGGAGCCAAACTCAGCAGAAAGCAAAGCAAGCAGAGGTTATGTTGGACAGTGGACGGTACAGAAGTTAGAAACCCAAGAATGCAGAGGATGAAGGTCATGAGTGAGAGTCTGCATGCCTGTAAGGTTTCTGGGAGTGAGTGGAAGAGGTTAGAAGGGTGAGGGATCCAATACCTAAGTGTTGTAATAACTGGTACTGACTGCTGCCACTTGCTGCTGTTGCTGCTGCTGCTACTGCTGCTGCTGGCTACTATGCAGAGATGATGTTTAACTATTGCATTGTCAGTCTTTGGGCTGTTAGACCCTACGGCCCACCTAGAGCTATGGAAGTCTGTTCCTAAATTGTGGAACCTTAAGTCTTTAGTTTTCAGTCTGTCAGCCTATCTCATAAGTATCAGCATCCAGATACTCTTTATAAGCAATTCCATATTAGAGCAAGATGATCCCAGACAGAGTTGGTAACAGACTGAATGCTATTTTCTAATCTATCCCAAGTCAGATACATATACCTGATGGAAGACTCTAGCCAGCATTCTGCATCCGGCCAGTATGATAATCTGTTCTTTTGTATTTCCTAGTGAGGACTACTGAAAAGTTCATGGCTTACTAAACATGGGAAGGAGAGTAAACATTTTTTAACAGATTTTCAAATTTTTGTTTTGTGTGATGATGATGGTGGTGTGTATGTGGTTGTGTGTGTGTATACATGTTTTGGGGTACATGTAAACATGTGTGTGGAGGCCAGAGATTCACACTGATGCTTTTCTTTGTTGGTATCTACCTTACTTATTCAAGTCAAGGTCTTTCTTTGAACTTACCTGTTAAAGAGGCTGTCTGGTCTGTGAATCCCAGGAACCCACCTGTTTCTGCCTTTCTGGGATTACAGATGAGTACTGCCACACCAGCTCTTTCTACGGGTCCTGGGGAACATGAGCTCATCTTTGTGATTGTGTGGCAAGAACATTCCCTACTGAACCTTCTCCCCAGCCTCCTGCCATTAAAATTTAACTGCACATATCTAGTTTTATTTGGTAACAATAAAACCAGTGGTTCCCTCCTTTCCTTCTTCCTTCCTTCCTTCCTTCCTTCCTTCCTTCCTTCCTTCCTTCCTTCCTTCCTCCTCCCTCCCCTCCCTACCTCCCTCTTTCTTTCTTCCTTCCTTCCTTCCTTCCTTCCTTCCTTCCTTCCTTCCTTCCTTTCTTTCTTTCTTTCTTTCTTTCTTTCTTTCTTTCTTTCTTTCTTTCTTTCTTTCTTTCTTTCTTTCTTTCCCTCTTTCCATTCTCAATGTTTTGTTATCTATTCTAAATTGAGTAACTTTAGCCTGGCTGCTTGGACCTATGCTTTCTTTGCTCATTATCTTCCTTGTTTCCTTGTCATGCTTCTCATCCTTCTCTTCTCCTCATCTTCCTCCTCCTTCACTATTTTGAGCAATTTGTAGTAAGTAAAGCCAAAAGCTAATAATGTTTAAAAATGATTTTTCCCTTACCTTGACTCTAATAAAACTGAAAATAAAGTGCACACAATACAGATAGAACTCACTGTGTGAGAAGCTTTAGATAATGAGCCAATCTCTACAGTGACATTAATAACTTGTCTCCACCATCCATTAGCACACCATTACAAAACAGCAGATGTCCTGGTGTGAAGTGTGCCCGCAGGGTTCTGTTTATGGGGAACCTATGCCAAGAACTATGTTTGTTTCTTTTTTTTCTAACTACCCATTTGGTGGATATATTTTTAGGATTTCCTGTGGTGAGCATTACTAGGTTGAAGATTTAATTTGAATCTGCATGGCCCTGTGGGGCACCTAGCTTCTAATCTATTGCTTCTCCATAATTTAGGCTTTATGTATTACTCTCCTGGGACTCAAATATATATTTATGGACATCATGGAAGAGTACAGGAGTCACCTCTAAGTTAGTCTCAACATCACTGTTTTTTCTGCAGAAGTCTATACAAACCTACAGTTTTTACTGATGATTTTAACTTCTTTTTGGACTTCATATTTCTTCACTAATAAATTTTACTCACATTTCTGATTTTAATCTAAGAATTAAACATCATCAATATGTATGTCAATCAGTCATCTTACAAGCTATCTTCTGTTTAATAGATGGGCTGTGAGATTTCAAAGGCTATTTACCTAGCCAGCAGAGTCTTTTATGCTATATGTTATGTTTTAGTTCTTCTAGTTGTTTTATTAGCTATTCTTAGTTTGGATATTTTAAAGATAAGTTGAACTCAGAGGAAAGTACATTTTTAGAATTATTAGACTAAAGTGTAGGGAAAATATTTATAAAGAGAGTAAACACTAAAAGAACAGGGGAGAATGGTGTAGAGCTTAAATGAAACAGGTTTGTGATCTTTTACCTTTTAAGCTCTGCTTGCCCAGAGGCACCATGCAAAACAGAAACATCCATTATGTGCATACAATGGTTTAAGAAAGAAAATGTACATCTTGGGGAATATCAAGCTCTTAATGTCTATGGCCCACAGCTATTTTCCCCAGCTTGAATAACAATAGATAATAATAATAATAATAATAATAATAGCCCAAGCACTTCCTGTATAACAGGCATTTAAAAATAGACCATTTACTTATTTCTCCTATTTTTGGAGAATTATGATCTTGTTAAAATTCTTGTATAGTTGTGAGTTCTTCATTGTTAATTTCTGAGTCTTAGTTTTATCATAGTGACTGAATCATTACTCAGAGACGAGGATTAATAAATAAATTAATTAATTAAGAAAACTACGAAGACTTAAAATGTAGGAGGTGAAGAATATTTGCTGGATCATTACTAGTAATCAATTTTTAATTACATTAATATTGTTTTTACTATATATAGAAAACTTTAAATATAATATTGATAGATATTAAGATCTGCACACATATGAACAGGGACTGAGATATGCCTGGTCATAATCCAGCATACACATCAGATCCTGATCAGTATCAAAACCTACGAATCCCTCCCTTAATATTTCTACCTTTTAGCAGAAGATAATGACCACTCTGAAAACTCACATACGTTCTTGTATTCTTTATATTTTTATTTATATGTGTGTATAAGGAATGCACTTTCCAGTGACATTTATTTCAGAGCTTCATAAACTATGGGTTATGTAGAATCACACTTTTATTAACATTAGGTTCCCCAAATTCTTCTAGTGTTTGCACATGGCTGTAGTTTATCGTATAATATTCCACTATGCCAATAAGCCATGTGCTATTTACTCTTGTCAGTGGGCCTCATCATTTTACTTGAATGAAAAGTGTTGTTATAAACAGTTTTAAACAAATTTTACATTAGGACTGGAATTTCCACCAGGCACATACTTATAGTTAGAATTAATGAGATTAAAGGCTTTTCACATTCAACATTATATAATAGTTTTTATTGACGTATGGATGAAATTGCTTTATTTCCTTCAGTAAAGTGGAATTAAGATTCGAAAGTTGCATCTCTTCCAAATTACTTAACTTGACTTCTCTATAATGGTTGCAACATTGTAAGGCATTATAATTAGAATGGTCCTGAAGACTTTTAATTCCATTCCCACACTGACTCCTCAGCTAACTCCTTTCCTTTCCTTTCCTTTCCTTTCCTTTCCTTTCCTTTCCTTTCCTTTCCTTTCCTTTCCTCTCCTCTCCTCTCCTCTCCTCTCCTCTCCTCTCCTCTCCTCTCCTCTCCTCTCCTCTCCTCTCCTCTCCTCTCCTCTCCTCTCCTCTCCTTTCCTTTCCTTTCCTTTCCTTTCCTTTCCTTTCCTTTTTTTAGGACAAAACAAACTTCTTCTTCTTCTTCTTCTTCTTCTTCTTCTTCTTCTTCTTCTTCTTCTTCTTCTTCTTCTTCTTCTTCTTCTTCTTCTTCTTCCTCCTCCTCCTCCTCCTCCTCCTCTTCCTTCTTCTTTGACGTAAGTTTCATTGAATTATGATGAGAAAAGATACATAGTTTCAATTTATCTGAATTTGTTAACATTTAAAAACATATTTTGAATAATTAGACTTACATCACACCCTTCAGTCCCTTTTGTATCACAACTCCTCCTGGAGACTACCCCGTCTTCAAAACCTGCAGTACTTTTTTTTTTAAATCATATTCTTTAAAATTAACAAAATATTGTAACCATAAAAATGAGTATTATAAAAGTTTTTGATATAAAATGACAATCAATTGAACAATCTTTTTTTAAGATTTTTTTTATTAGATTTTTTTAATATACATTTTAAATGCTATCCCAAAAGTTCCCTATACCCTCCCCCCCGCCCTGTTCCCCTACTCATCCACTCCTGCTTCTTGGCCCTGGCATTCCCCTGTATTGGGGCATATAAAGTTTGCAATACCAAGGGGCCTCTCTTCCCAGTGATGGCTGATTAGGCCATCTTCTGCTACATATACAGCTAGAGATACGAGTTCTGGGGGTACTGGTTAGTTCATATCATTGTTCCACCTATAGGGTTGCAGACCTCTTCAGCTCCTTGGGTACTTTCTCTAGCTTCTCCATTGGGGGCCCTGTGTTCCATCTTATAATTGACTGTGAGCATCCACTTTGGGATTTTCCAGGCACTGGCATAGACTCATACAAGACAGCTATAACAGGGTCCCTTTAGCAAAATCTTTCTGGCATATGCAATAGTGTCTGGGTTTGGTGGCTGATTATGGGATGGATCCCTGGGTGGGGTAGTCTCTGGATAGTCCATCCTTCCATCTTAGCTCCAAACTTTGTCTCTGTAACTCCTTTCATGGGTATTTTGTTCCCTATTCTGAGGATTGAAGTAGCCACCCATTGGTCTTCCCTCTTCTTGAATTTCTTGTGTTTTGCAAATTGTATCTTGGGTGTTCTATGTTACTGAGCTAATATCCACTCATCAGTGAGTGCATATCTAATGACTTCTTTTGTGATTGGGTACCTCACTAAGGATGATATCCTCCAGATACATTTGTCCAAGAATTTCATAAATGCATTGTTTTTAATAGCTGAGTAGTAGTCCATTATGTAAACGTACCACATTTTCTGTATCCATTCTTCTGTTGAGGGACATCTGGATTCTTTCCAGCTTCTGGCTATTATAAATAAGGCTGCTATGAACATAGTGAAGCATGTGTCCTTGATACCAGTTGGAACTTCTTCTGGGTATATGCCCAGGAGAGGTATTGCTGGATCTTCTGGTAGTATTATGTCCAATTTCCTGAGGAACCTCCAGAATGATTTCCAGAGTGATTGTACAAGCTTGCAATCCCACCAACAATGGAGGAGTGTTCCTCTCTCTCCACATCCTCACCAGCATCTGCTGTCACCTGAATTTTTGATCTTAGCCATTCTGATTGGTGTGAGGTAGAATCTCAAGGTTGTTTTCATTTGCATTTCCCTGATGATTAAGGATGGTGAACATTTTTTTTCAGGTGCTTCTCAGCCATTCAGTATTCCTTAGTTGAGAATTCTTTGTTTAGCTCTGAACCCCATTTTAAATGGGGTTATTTGAATTTCTGGTGTCCAGCTTCTTGAGCTCTTTGTATATATTGGATATTAGTCCCCTATCAGATTTAGGATTGGTAAAAGTCTTTTCCCAATATGTTGGTGGCCTTTTTGTCCTATTGACAGTGTCTTTTGCCTTACAGAAATTTTGCAATTTTATGAGGTCCCATTTGTTAATTCTTGGTCTTACAGCATAAGCCATTGCTATTCTGTTTAGGAATTTTTTCCCTGTGCCCTTATCTTTGAGTTTTTTCTCCACTTTCTCCTCTATTAATTTCAGTGTCTGTGGTCTTATGTGGAGGTCTTTGATCTATGTAGACCTGAGGTTTGTACAAGGAGATAAGAATGGATCCATTTGCATTCTTCTACATGATAATCGCCAGTTGTGCCAGAACCATTTGTTGAAAATGCTGTCTTTTTTCCACTGGATGGTTTTAGCTCCCTTGTCAAAGATCAAGTGACCATAGGTGTGTGGATTCATTTATGGGTCTTCAATTCTATTCCATTGATCTGTCTATCACTGTACCAGTACCATGCAGTACAGATTAATGTCAGGCATGGTGATTCCACCAGAGGTTCTTTTATTGTTGAGAATAGTTTTTGCTATCCTAGGATTTTATTTTTCCAGATGAATTTGCAAATTGCCCTTTCTATCTCAGTGAAGAATTGAGTTGGAATTTTGATGGGGATTGCATTGAATCTGTAGATTGCTTTCTGCAGGATAGACATTTTTACTGTATTAATCCTGCCAATCCATGGGCATGGAAGGTCTTTTTATCTTCTAAGATCTTCTTCAATTTCTTTCTTTAGAGACTTGAAGTTCTTATCATACAGGTCTTTCACTTCCTTAGTTAGAGTCACACCAAGGTATTTTATATTATTTGTGATTATTGTGAAAGGTGTTGTTTCCCTAATTTTTTCTCAGTCAGTTTATCCTTTGTGTAGAGAAAGGCCGCTGATTTCTTTGAGTTAAATTTATATCCAGCTGCTGCACTGAAGCTGTTTATCAGCTTTAGGAATTCTCTGGTGGAATTTATGGGATCACTTATATATACTATCATATCATCTGCAAATAGTAATATTTTGACTTTTTCTTTTCCAATTTGTATCCCATTGATGTCCTCTTGTTGTCGAATTGCTCTGACTAGAACATCAAGTACTATATTGAATAGGTAGGGAGAAAGTGGGCAGCATTGTCTAGTGCATGATTTTAGTGGGATTGCTTCCAGTTTCTCTCCATTTAGTTTGATGTTGACTGCTGGTTTGCTGTATATTGCTTTTATTATGTTTAGGTATGGGTCTTGAGTTCCTGATCTTTCCCAAACTTTCATCATGAAGGGGTGTTGGATTTTGTCAAATGCTTTCTCAGCATCTAAGGAGATGATCATGTGGTTTTTGGCTTAGAGTTTGTTTATATAGTGGATCACGTTGATGGATGTCCATATAGTAAACCATCCCTGCATGCCTGGGATGAAGCCTACTTGGTCATGATGGATGATCGTTTTGATGTGTACTTGGATTCAATTTGTGAGGATTTTATTGAGTATTTTTGCATCGATATTAATAAGGGAAATTGGTCTCAAATTCTATTTCTTTGTTGGATCTTTGTGGTTTAGGTATCAGAGTAATTGTGGCTCCATAGAATGAATTGGGTAGAGTACCTTCTATTTCTATTTTGTGGAATAGTTTGAGAAGAGTTGGAATTATGTCTTCTTTGAAGGTCTGATACAATTCTGCACTAAACCCATCTGGTCCTGGGCTTTTTTTGTTTGGGAAACTATTTTTTTTTTTCCATTTTTTATTAGGTATTTAACTCATTTACATTTCCAATGCTATACCAAAAGTCCCCCATATCCACCCACCCCCACTCCCCTGCCCACCCACTCCCCCTTTTTGGCCCTGGTATTCCCCTGTACTGGGGCATATAAAGTTTGCAAGTCCAATGGGCCTCTCTTTCCAGTGATGGCCGACTAGGCCATCTTTTGATATATATGCAGCTAGAGTCAAGAGCTCCGGGGTACTGGTTAGCTCATAATGTTGTTCCACCTATAGGGTTGCAGATCCCTTTAGCTCCTTGGCTACTTTCTCTAGCTCCTCCATTGGGAGCCCTATGATCCATCCATTAGCTGACTGTGAGCATCCACTTCTGTGTTTGCTGGGCCCCGGCATAGTCTCACAAGAGACAGCTACATCTGTGTCCTTTCAATAAAATCTTGCTAGTGTATGCAATGGTGTCAGCGTTTGGATGCTGATTATGGGGTGGATCCCTGGCTATGGCAGTCTCTACATGGTCCATCCTTTCATCTCAGCTCCAAACTCCGTCTCTGTAACTCCTTCCATGGGTGTTTTGTTCCCAAATCTAAGGAGGGGCTTAGTGTCCACACTTCAGTCTTCATTCTCCTTGAGTTTCATGTGTTTAGCAAATTATATCTTATATCTTGGGTATCCTAGGTTTGGGGCTAATATCCACTTATCAGTGAGTACATATTGTGTGAGTTTCTTTGTGAATGTGTTACCTCACTCAGGATGATGCCCTCCAGGTCCATCCATTTGGCTAGGAATTTCATAAATTCATTCTTTTTAATAGCTGAGTAGTACTCCATTGTGTAGATGTACCACATTTTCTGTATCCATTCCTCTGTTGAGGGGCATCTAGGTTCTTTCCAGCTTCTGGCTATTATAAATAAGGCTGCTATGAACATAGTGGAGCATGTGTTGTTTGGGAAACTATTGATGACTGCTTCTATTTCTTTAGGGAAAATGGGACTGTTTAGATCGTTAATCTGATCCTGATTTAACTTTGGTACCTGGTATCTGTCTAGGAAGTTGTCCATTTCAACTAGGTTTTCTAGTTTTGTTGAATATAGCCTTTTGTAGAAGGATCTGATGATGTTTTGGATTTCCTCAGGTTGTGTTGATGTCTCCTTTTTCATTTTTGATTTTGTTAATTGGGATAATGTTTCTGTGCCCTCTAGTTAATCTGGCTAAGGGTTTATCTATATTGTTGATTTTCTCAAAGAACCAACTCCTGGTTTGGTTGATTCTTCGAATAGTTCTTTTTGTTTGCACGTGGTTGGTTTCACCCCTGAGTTTGATTATTTACTGCTGTCTACTCCTCTTGGGTGAATTTGCTTCATTTAGTTCTAGAGCTTGTAGGTGTGTTGTCAGTCTGCTAGTGTATGCTCTCTCCAGTTTCTTTTTCCAGTCACTCAGGGCTCTGAGTTTTCCTCTTAGGACTGCATTCATTGTGTCCCATAAGTTCAGGTATGTTGTGGTTTCATTTTCATTAAATTCTAAAAAGTCTTTAATTTCTTTCTTTTTTTCATCCTTGACCAAGGAATCATTGGTTTTACATGATCATTCAATTCCATTACCTTTTTCTTTAAACATGGGGTTATGCTACATAGCTCTGACTGGACTCTGTGGCCCTACTGTTTCAGCCTCCAGAGTGCTGCAATGAGTTTTAGGTGCAACACATATTCATGGATGCTATTTTGTTTTTGCCATTGTTATTTTGTTAAGATTAATACACCCAGTTCTGTTATAATTCCCAAACAGCTAATAGTGATACTTTCTACCTTGCCAACTTACTGAACAATTATTGTTGTCAATGTGTTTAAGTTGAATCTATGGATTATTTTAAGAGGCCCCAGTATTAATGAAATGAAGTACGGTTTTCCTTTCTCCAATGGGTTTCAGTATCTACAGACCATTCTTATTTTTTAATTTGCTTTATATTAAAATCATGGGCATACTTTTAATTCTAAGCAGGATATAACAGTATGTGATTATTTAATGTTTGTACTGAAAACAACTTAGAATGAAGAATAAAAATGAAAATATCTTCAAGAGTAGGCTGTTGGGGAGGCAGTGAGGGCTGGATGTTCAGGTGGGGCAGGGCCACTGAGAGGCAAGCAAGCATTCTTGAGGCACTTCATCCTGGAGTTTTGTTGATTTGTGATGCCTAGCAAGCTGATCTGACTTTGGGAAAAGACAGCTCCAGTAAATATTAGAGAGACAAAAATATCATGGAGCTGGAGAAACAAAATTGGCTGCTTTTGTCCAGGAATTTCCACTGAATTTTGAGACTTTACATGGGAATAGAGAATATGTTTACCTGTCTCTAATCATGGTATATGTTTGCAGATTGAGAAATCTTTCAGAAACAAAACCCATTCATTTTAATTATCCTGTGATTTTTCCAAGCCAATTCAAGCATTTAAGGGATTTCCATAAACAGAACCATTTCATCAGATATTATTGGGATATGGTCAACTAGAGTGTTATTTAGTATGCCATGCCAAACCTTAAATTGTGTTGACTCACCCCACTGTGTCTGAGTTTAACTTCTGAATTAAACTTACTAACTGAGTTCCAGATGAATTTATTTTAAGCACTATATAAGAATACATAATTGGACTCTTAAGATAAATCACACTATTAAAGAATGCCACATGTTTTGACAAAGTATTAGGCATGCATTTATGTTTTATACAAAATCAGAAATAAACATCCAAGCTTCCCCTCAAATTTCAATGAACGATTAATGGTCTTATATAAATGAATTTCCTTGAGAATAACTGAGAAACAGCTGTTAAGGGGCACATATTTAACACAAGTGTTGGTTATACAAGTGTAGGTATCAAAGTATAATGTGTCAAAAAATAAAGTGACAGAGAGGTACAATAACTCCATCAGTGCTAGTAAAACAATATTTGGGCATATAACAAAAACAAGATGCTAGGTAGGGTCTGTGGCATAAATATAAGAACAGTGAGATAAAACTTAACCAATGTATAGAGCCAAATAATGTCCTAAAACAGATTTGGGGGATATATGATATGCTTAGAAAGAAAATTTGTATTTCGACTTCTCAGTAATGAAAAATCCTCAGAGGAAATTAAGAAAACAATTTATGCATAATAACATCAAAAAGATGAACAACTTAGAATTAAGTTTAATCAAATAGTGGAAGACCTGTATATGGAAGTCATAAAATATAGACAAAAGAACTTAAGGGTGATCTAAATAAACAGAGACTCATTCTTGTTTTGGAAAGTATAATATTAAGATGATTCTCTTAAATTGATTAGGTAGGCTGTGTGATACCTCCTTATGAGATGTTGGTCACAGAGACACCAGTGGACTACCAGAACAATATAAGAGATTTCCCTTGGTCTTGGATGCCCCTGGGAAGTAGTGATACTTGAAGATGATAATGCTCCATTGCTGAAGGTATAACATACAACAGTCGCAGGGCATAGAACAGTGAAGCAGGAACAAGGGTGGAAGCCTCCTCTTTGTTAGTAGGCTTTGTTAGTAGTACTGGAGGGTGCTAGGCAACTGCTGGAGGAGAAAGTCATCTACCATCTTACCTAAATGTGACACCATGCACAGAGACAGTAGTAGCAGTAGGACTGTTATGGGGTGACAAGGTGCTTTCTGATTGAATTTGAATCATTGAAAGCAGATTATGCTTTGCCAAAAGCTCTTGTGCCAAGAGGACATAGGTCCTAGGGAAGAACTCCCTACTGGAATTTTACAATTGTCAAACTACCTTCTTAATATTTATATTTGTAACCATAGGTTAGAGTCTTGGTCTGAGAAGCTTCTTTGTGAAATGTTCAGTAGTGAATTCAGAGCATCATAAGAGGTCAAAGTGCTGAAAATAAGTGACTGTTGGATGCTTAGCCTCAAATGGGGTGTTTATACTACCTCCTGCAGGGCTTAGCGAGCATGGAGTAAGAGGGTGTGCAAAATATGCAAGAACTAGAGGATGGGGAGCAGTGCTGTGGATTGCTGTCTTCTGGACATGATGTGACCGCAATATTCAGGAACTTGGAAGAGCTATGACTGCCTGGCCCAGTCGCACCTGTCAACAATGTGTCATGGGAGATGGAGTGGCTTCCCAGGCTCTGGAGGAGCTATAGTAGTTATTGTTTGGTAGACGGATGAGTTCTACTTCTTCCCTCCTCAACAAAATAAATAATCTTCAACTCATGCTCATGTCAACAATCCCAATGAAACATGGTGGGTCTAAAACAAAAACAAAAACAAAAACAAAAACATGAAAGTAGGAGGGAGAATTGGGATGAAGAAGAAATTTGGCAGGAGGGAAAAGGTGGAGGAGAGATGATGTATGAATATTAACAAAGTATTTCACATATATGTAAGAAATTATGAATGGATAAATGAAAAATAAGGCTAAGGTGATACACAGTAAATGAGAATCAAAGCTTACCAGTCCAAGCGAAATATGTGTCATTCCATGCCTCCTTGTGCACAATGTTTTTAGTTTCCAAGAATAAGTTGAATTTACTAATAGCTTGACTTGATCTTTGAGTGTAGTATGCTTTTTTGTTGTCTCTTCAGCTTCATGCCTAAGCTTAGATTCAAGTGCAGCTGCTAATCACTAAAGACTTCCTCTTGGTTAGCTTTTTATATAAAATATGACTTGATTGTAGAGATATTTGGGGCATATTTTCCCAGGACATTTGGACTACTTTAAAGGGAATATTTAAATCTCCATTGCTGAGAATGTGCAATTCAGGATACAAAGGTCTTCTAAACAAGCCAGGAATTTTAATTGCAGTTTTCTGTGGCCAGTCGCCCTGTGAACAAAGGTCACTGCAGGCAGTGTGGTTTCTTTGCCAAATTTATAATGACAATCCCTTAACTTATGGAAAACGCTCATGCACACCTTGAGCTATGTAGAACTTTACTGTTTTAATAGTCTTAGGGTTTGACTGGGTGGGAAGTAAGCACAGACGAGTTGTTTTCTTGGCAAATTAAGTGTCTTGGATAGTCTTATGTCAACTTGTCTCAAGTAAGAGTGAACTGGAAGGAAGGAACCTCAACTGAGAAAACGCCTCCACAGGACTGGGCTGTGGGCAAGCCCATAAGTAAAATTTAAAATCAGTGATTGATTGATTGATTGGGGAAGGCCCAGTCCATTGAGGGTGATGCCACCCCGGAGCTGGAGGTTCTGGGATCTATAACAAAGTAGGCTGAGCAATTTATGTGGAACAAGCCAGTAGGCAACATTCTTTCATGCTTCTGCATCAGCTTGTGCCTCCAAGTTCTTTCCCTGTTTTAGATTCTGTCCTCACTTTCCTCAATAACTAGCAATAATATGGCTGTGTAAGCCAAATAATTCCTTCCTTTTCAAGTTGCTTTGGTCATGGTGTTTCTTAACAGCAATAGTAATCTCATCTAAGATGGAGATATATTTATATTGTTATTCATACAAAAATACATATATACATACATATCCATCCATCCATCCATCCATCCATACATACATACATACACATACATTTGTATGTGTGTATGCCTGTGTATGTGTGTATGTGAATGTGAGCATGTGTAGAAGACATGTGACCACTGTTGGCAGTTGGTTATCTTCTTCCATTTATAAATGCTTTTATGTAGAACCCAAAACATAATGTCTCTTCATGTATTTCTAGTGATTAGTTTAGTGATTGTTGTTGTTATTATTATTATATAAACCACACTAATATTAAGTAACTTATTCTTCTTTTCAGGGTTAATTTCCTTATGGTATCAGAGAACATAAATATGTTTATAAAGTATTTTGAGAACTGAATCTTTCTAGATTTTCATCATTCCCCTCTCTGTTACAAAGATGTCTTTATTCCACACATATTCAGACAAGTCTTTATTTCTTTCTCCCTCCCTCCCTTCTTTTTCCTCTTCCTGTTTATCTTCCACTGCTACTCTTTCTGAATCGTCTTTCACTCTCTTTATTCTTGTTTTTATTTCTTGTGTCATTTTAATTATTTGGACCTTTTTTTGAGTCTTCAAAATACTCCACTAATTTCTTAGAAATAGCTAGCTACTCTTTGTTTCTCTAGTCCTGTTTCATCTGTTTACATGATAGTTAAGTCACAGAATAACAATAATAAATACAGCTAGCATAAACAAGCCTGGTTAACATTATACAATCATGGGACTATTGGTGGTAGTGTACTTTGGAGCAGTCCTCATCAAGGGTGGGGACAGAATGCTGTATAAGGAGGCAGTAGAGGGCTTAGTAAGAGAATATTTACTCATCCTTACATCTCCAGTACCCAAGTCATGATGCAATACTTCCAAAATGTGTTTGCTGATAAAAAAGCTTAAAGAAGAAAAATGACACTAGTATTCTGAGGTGAGATCCTTATTAATTTTAAGTAGAGCCTTCTTTCCTTTATGGTCACAGAGTTTTACTTGCAGGGTAGGAATTATAGTAGACCTGTTTCTTTTTATACAGTTTAATGCCTGTTGCACAAAAGACATTTTTACATTACAAAATCTTTTGAAGTGGGCTTTCATGTGTTCCTTGTGATTTCATGATCTACTTTATGAACTAACTAAAGTTATTCACACAACTGGATGTAGTTTTAGGCTTACTTAGCCTGAGTCTTCCTTCCATTTTAGTGGAATATTATGAGATAGTAAATAAAAACATCAGCTTTATGGTTGGTATCTATTAAGAACAAATTATAACACACACTGAACACCCAGAAGCTGCAGAAGGAAGTGGTCATCAGAGCGAGTCATCTCTCTCAGCCTTATGCACTAAAGCAACTTCTGGATCTGTTCATCTGTCTGTATTTCTTCACAATATAACTTGTACAGTGATTGGATGTCTAACAGCAAATAATGTACTGACAGCTGTGTTACTCAAGTGTTGTTATGTAGGAATGTATTTTGATTTCACATCTATTTAGGGTTTATTTTATGGTCCTCCATGAAGTTCTGTGATTTCTTTGATAGAGGTGATGCATATGTCCACTTATTTCTTTTGGGTATTTATAATTTTGTAATGGTTGTAAAGAGAAAGTTACTTTACCCTTGTAACTTGATTTACAGAACCATAAGCTGTACTCTGTCTTAATTTTAGATTTCTTAATTTTTGTTTCAAAAAAGATATACTTAACATATTTATTTAAATAGAATAGAAAATAATAAAAACACAAAGAACAGAGATAGGAGAGATGGCTCATTGGACAAGGAAACCTGTTGCCAAGCCTGAAGATCTGTTCTATTCTTGGAATCCACATGGTGGAAGGAAAGAGCTGACTAGCTCCAGTGATATATTTACCTCTACTTGTGTGCAATGGCATAAAAGCCTCTGCTGCCACCACTCACACAAAATGAATGAATGTATGAATGAATAAATAAATATGATAAAATGTTTTACAAGACGGATAAAAAGTCCAACAATAGAAAAAAGAAATGTCCCAACCTTGTTCATTTAATGGATAACCTATCTGTGTTGACTTACTTGATTATCTATCTATCTATCTATCTATCTATCTATCTATCTATCTATCTATCTATCTATCTATCTTACATTTTATATTATATACATATTACATTACACACACATATATGTGTACATAAACACACACACACATACACATAAAATTTTGGAGTACAGACTTTAGGTACAAATCATTCATTCCAAAGTTCTTTTCTGGGTTTTCTGAACGTTGGCCAAAATATTCAGTAGCCTCAGGTTATCCAGTCTTTGTGTTCTGTTTATGTTTGACTGGGGGTCTAGTTGGCCACATGAACCTGAGAGATTGGGGCCTAAAAATGAGGGAGACTAAAGTCTCATGCAATAGCCAAATTTATTTTGAGCACCAGAGTATTTGAGGTTTAATATGAATCATGTAAATAAGATGCTCAATCACAAGGAAAGGTCACACATAGGAAAAAACATTTGTTTTTTTTCCCCACAGAGACATGAATAACAACAGCTGAAGCAAATCCACTCCCATTTCCTACCCATGGGAAGAACACAAAAACACATCCTAAGAACAATTCTGTGCTTTGAAGAAGCTGAGGTCATCTTGTTTTCTTGGAGTTTCCTTACTAGAATTCTCCTTGCACAATTCCATTTTTGGACTGTGATCCTACATTGCACTAATAACAGAGTGTTTGGTAGTGAAATGGGCTTTTGAATAAAACCCTTAGATTTTTGGAGTGAGTTGCTTACATATTGAAGAAGGCCAGTAACACATCCATGAGGGTAAGGGTAAAACATGAAAGAGCAAGGGCTCTCTGATTTGCCTTTTACGTGGGCACTGGTCCTATTAAAATAGATTCACCCCTTGTTATAATTAATTGCCTTCCTAAATTCTCACCTTTTAGTGTCCATATTATATTGGAGGTCTAGATTTCAAATGTCTTTGCATTAATTTATTTATTTGTAATAGATATTTTCTTTTTCTTTTTTTTCCCCATTTTTTATTAGGTATTTAGCTCATTTACATTTCCAATGCTATACCAAAAGTCCCCCATACCCACCAACCCCCACTCCCATACCCACCCACTCCCCCTTTTTGGCCCTGGCGTTCCCCTGTACTGGGGCATATAAAGTTTGCGTGTCCAATGGGCCTCTCTTTCCAGTGATGGCCGACTAGGCCATCTTTTGATACATATGCAGCTAGAGTCAAGAGCTCCGGGGTACTGGTTAGTTCATAATGTTGTTCCACCTATAGGGTTGCAGATTCCTTTAGCTCCTTGGGTACTTTCTCTAGCTCCTCCATTGGGAGCCCTGTGATCCATCCATTAGCTGACTGTGAGCATCCACTTCTGTGTTTGCTAGGCCCCGGCATAGTCTCACAAGAGACAGCTACATCTAGGTCTTTTCGATAAAATCTTGCTAGTGTATGCAATGGTGTCAGCGTTTGGATGCTGATTATGGGGTGGATCCCTGGATATGGCAGTTTCTAGATGGTCCATCCTTTCGTCTCAGCTCCAAACTTTGTCTCTGTAACTCCTTCCATGGGTGTTTTGTTCCCACTTCTAAGGAGGGGCATAGTGTTCACACTTCAGTCTTCATTTTTCTTGAGTTTCATGTGTTTAGCAAATTGTATCTTATATCTTGGGTATCCTAGGTTTTGGGCTAATATCCACTTATCAGTGAGTACATAATGTGTGAGTTCCTTTGTGAATGTGTTACCTCACTCAGGATGATGCCCTCCAGGTCCATCCATTTGGCTAGGAATTTCATAAATTCATTCTTTTTAATAGCTGAGTAGTACTCCATTGTGTAGATGTACCACATTTTCTGTATCCATTCCTCTGTTGAGGAGCATCTGGGTTCTTTCCAGCTTCTGGCTATTATAAATAAGGCTGCTATGAACATAGTGGAGCATGTGTCCTTCTTATCGGTTGGGGCATCTTCTGGATATATGCCCAGGAGAGGTATTGCTGGATCCTCCGGTAGTACTATGTCCAATTTTCTGAGGAACCGCCAGACTGATTTCCAGAGTGGTTGTACAAGCCTGCAATCCCACCAACAATGGAGGAGTGTTCCTCTTTTTCCACATCCACGCCAGTATCTGCTGTCACCTGAATTTTTGATCTTAGCCGTTCTGACTGGTGTGAGGTGGAATCTCAGGGTTGTTTTGATTTGCATTTCCCTGATGATTAAAGATGTTGAACATTTTTTCAGGTGCTTCTCTGCCATTCGGTATTCCTCAGGTGAGAATTCTTTGTTCAGTTCTGAGCCCCATTTTTTAATGGGGTTATTTGATTTTCTGAAGTCCACCTTCTTGAGTTCTTTATATATGTTGGATATTAGTCCCCTATCTGATTTAGGATAGGTAAAGATCCTTTCCCAATCTGTTGGTGGTCTTTTTGTCTTATTGACGGTGTCTTTTGCCTTGCAGAAACTTTGGAGTTTCATTAGGTCCCATTTGTCAATTCTCGAATTACAGCACAAGCCATTGCTGTTCTGTTCAGGAATTTTTCCCCTGTACCCATATCTTCAAGGCTTTTCCCCACTTTCTCCTCTATAAGTTTCAGTGTCTCTGGTTTTATGTGAAGTTCCTTGATCCACTTAGATTTGACCTTAGTACAAGGAGATAAGTATGGATCGATTCGCATTCTTCTACATGATAACAACCAGTTGTGCCAGCACCAATTGTTGAAAATGCTGTCTTTTTTCCACTGCATGGTTTTAGCTCCCTTGTCGAAGATCAAGTGACCATAGGTGTGTGGGTTCATTTCTGGGTCTTCAATTCTATTCCATTGGTCTACTTGTCTGTCTCTATACCAGTACCATGCAGTTTTTATCACAATTGCTCTGTAGTAAAGCTTTAGGTCAGGCATGGTGATTCCACCAGAGGTTCTTTTATTCTTGAGAAGACTTTTTGCTATCCTAGGTTTTTTTGTTATTCCAGATGAATTTGTAGATTGCTCTTTCTAATTTGTTGAAGAATTGAGTTGGAATTTTGATGGGGATTGCATTGAATCTGTAGATTGCTTTTGGCAAGATAGCCATTTTTACAATGTTGAACCTGCCAATTCATGAGCATGGGAGATCTTTCCATCTTCTGAGATCTTCTTTAATTTCTTTCTTCAGAGACTTGAAGTTTTTATCATACAGAACTTTCACTTCCTTAGTTAGAGTCACGCCGAGATATTTTATATTATTTGTGACTATTGAGAAGGGTGTTGTTTCCCTAAGTTCTTTCTCAGCCTGTTTATTCTTTGTGTAGAGAAAGGCCATTGACTTGTTTGAGTTAATTTTATATCCAGCTACTTCACCGAAGCTGTTTATCAGGTTTAGGAGTTCTCTGGTGGAATTTTTAGGGTCACTTATATATACTATCATATCATCTGCAAAAAGTGATATTTTGACTTCCTCTTTTCCAATTTGTATCCCCTTGATCTCCTTTTGTTGTCAAATTGCTCTGGCTAATACTTCAAGTACTATGTTGAAAAGGTAGGGAGAAAGTGGGCAGGCTTGTCTAGTCCCTGATTTTAGTGGGATTGCTTCCAGCTTCTCTCCATTTACTTTGATGTTGGCTACTGGTTTGCTGTAGATTGCTTTTATCATGTTTAGGTATGGGCCTTGAATTCCTGATCTTTCCAAAACTTTTATCATGAATGGGTGTTGGATCTTGTCAAATGCTTTTTCTGCATCTAAGGAGATGATCATGTGGTTTTTGTCTTTGAGTTTGTTTATATAATGGATTACATTGATGGATTTTCGTATATTAAACCATCCCTGCATCCCTGGAATAAAACCTACTTGGTCAGGATGGATGATTGCTTTAATGTGTTCTTGGATTCGGTTAGCGAGAATTTTATTGAGGATTTTTGCTTCGATATTCATAAGAGAAATTGGTCTGAAGTTCTCTATCTTTGTTGGATATTTCTGTGGTTTAGGTATCAGAGTAATAGTGGCTTCATAAAATGAATTGGGTAGAGTACCTTCTACTTCTATTTTGTGAAATAGTTTGTGCAGAACTGGAATTAGATCTTCTTTGAAGGTCTGATAGAACTCTGCACAAAACCTGTCTGGGCCTGGGCTTTTTTTTGGCTGGGAGACTATTAATAACTGCTTCTATTTCTTTAGGGGATATGGGACTGTTTAGATGGTCAACTTGATCCTGATTCAACTTTGGTACCTGGTATCTGTCCAGAAATTTGTCCATTTCGTCCAGGTTTTCCAGTTTTGTTGAGTATAGCCTTTTGTAGAAGGATCTGATGGTGTTTTGGATTTCTTCAGGATCTGTTGTTATGTCTCCCTTTTCATTTCTGATTTTGTGAATTAGGATTTTGTCCCTGTGCCCTTTAGTGAGTCTAGCTAAAGGTTTATCTATCTTGTTGATTTTTCTCAAAGAACCAACTCCTCGTTTGGTTCATTCTTTGAATACTTCTTCTTGTTTCCACTTGGTTGATTTTACCCCTGAGTTTGATTATTTCCTGCTGTCTACTCCTCTTGGGTGAATTTGCTTCCTTTTTTATTCTAGAGCTTTTAGATGTGTTGTCAAGCTGCTAGTATGTGCTCTCTCCAGTTTCTTCTTGGAGGCACTCAGAGCTATGAGTTTCCCTCTTAGAAATGCTTTTATTGTGTCCCAAAGGTTTGGGTACGTTGTGGCTTCATTTTCATTAAACTCTAAAAAGTCTTTATTCCTTCCTTGACCAAGATATCATTGAGAAGAGTGTTGTTCAGTTTCCACGTGAATGTTGGCTTTCCATTATTTCTGTTTTTATTGAAGATCAGTCTTAGGCCATGGTGGTCTGATAGGATACATGGGACAATTTCAATATTTTTGTATGTGTTGAGGCCTGTTTTGTGACCAATTGTATGGTCAATTTTGGAGAAGGTCCCGTGAGGTGCTGAGAAGGTATATCCTTTTGTTTTAGGATAAAATGTTCTGTAGATATCTGTCAGGTCCATTTGTTTCATAACTTCTGTTAGTTTCACTGTGTCCCTGTTTAGTTTCTGTTTCCACAATCTGTCCATTGATGAAAGTGGTTTGTTGAAGTCTCCCACTATTATTGTGTGAGGTGCAATGTGTGCTGTGAGCTTTACTAAAATGTCTTTAATGAATGTGGCTGCCCTTGCATTTGGTGCGTAGATATTCAGAATTGAGAGTTCCTCTTGGAGGATTTTACCTTTGATGAGTATGAAGTGTCCCTCCTTGTCTTTTTTGATAACTTTGGGTTGGAAGTCGATTTTATCCGATATTACAATGGCTACTCCAGCTTGTTTCTTCAGACCATTTGCTTGGAAAATTGTTTTCCAGCCTTTCACTCTGAGGTAGTGTCTGTCTTTTTCCCTGAGATGGGTTTCCTGTAAGCAGCAGAATGTTGGGTCCTGTTTGTGTAGCCAGTCTGTTAGTCTATGTCTTTTTATTGGGGAATTGAGTCCATTGATATTAAGAGATATTAAGGAAAAGTAATTGTTGCTTCCTTTTATTTTTGTTGTTAGAGTTGGCATTCTGTTCTTGTGGCTGTGTTCTTTTTTGTTTGTTGAGGGATTACTTTCTTGCTTGTTCTAGGGCATGATTTCCATCCTTGTATTGCTTCTTTTCTGTTATTATCCTTTGAAGGGCTGGATTCGTGGAAAGATATTGTGTGAATTTGGTTTTGTCGTGGAATACTTTGGTTTCTCCATCTATGGTAATTGAGAGTTTGGCCGGGTATAGTAGCCTGGGCTGGCATTTGTGTTCTCTTAGTGTCTGTATAACATCTGTCCAGGCTCTTCTGGCTTTCATAGTCTCTGGTGAAAAGTCTGGTGTAATTCTGATAGGCCTTCCTTTATATGTTACTTGACCTTTCTCCCTTACTGCTTTTGATATTCTATCTTTATTTAGTGCATTTGTTGTTCTGATTATTATGTGTCGGGAGGAATTTCTTTTCTGGTCCAGTCTATTTGGAGTTCTGTAGGCTTCTTGTATGATCATGGGCATCTCTTTCTTTATGTTTGGGAAGTTTCCTTCTATTATTTGTTGAAGATATTAGCTGGCCCTTTAAGTTGAAAATCTTCATTCTCATCAATTCCTATTATCTGTAGGTTTGGTCTTCCCATTGTGTCCTCGATTTCCTGGATGTTTTGAGTTAGGATCCTTTTTCATTTTGTATTTTCTTTGACTGTTGTGTCGATGTTCTCTATGGAATCTTCTGCACCTGAGATTCTCTCTTCCATTTCTTGTATTCTGTTGCTGATGCTCGCATCTATGGTTCCTGATATCTTTCCTAGGGTTTCTATCTCCAGCGTTGCCTCACTTTGGGTTTTCTTTATTGTGTCTACTTCCCTTTTTAGTTCTAGTATGATTTTGTTCATTTTCATTACCTGTTTGGATGTGTTTTCCTGTTTTTCTTTAAGGACTTCTACCTGTTTGGTTGTGTTTTCCTGTTTTTCTTTAAGGACTTCTACCTGTTTGGTTGTGTTTTCCTGTTTTTCTTTTAACACTCTTTAGCAGTGTTCTCCTGTAATTCTTTAAGTGACTTATGAAAGTCCTTCTTGATGTCCTCTATTATCATCATGAGAAATGTTTTTAAATCTCGGTCTAGATTTTCGGTTGTGTTGGGGTGCCCAGGACTTGGTGGTGTGGGAGTGCTGCATTCTGATGATGGTGAGTGGTCTTGATTTCTGTTAGTAGGATTCTTACATTTGCCTTTCGCCATCTGGTAATCTCTGAAGCTAGCTGTTATAGTTGTCTCTGTTAAGAGCTTGTTCTTCAGGTGACTCTGTTAGCTTTTATAAGCAGACCTGGGAGGGTAGCACTCTCCTTAGTTTCAGTGGGCAGAGTATTCTCTGCATGCAAGCTCTCTTCTTGCAGTGAAGGTACCCAGATATCTGGTGTTCGAACCGGACTGCTGGCAGGAGTTGTGTTCCACTCACTAGAGGTCTTAGGATCCCGTGTGGAATCCTGTGTGGGCCCTTGCGGGTGTCAGGCGATTCCACTGGCAAGGTAGCCCGGGGCTCGAGTGGAGCGGAAGGGGCTTGTGCCCCAGGTCAGGCCCGGGTAGTCTGCTTCCCTATTTACCGCAGTCTCAGGTTCCGCGTGATTGGATTGGGGCAGACACTGTGTTCCACTCACCAGAGGCCTTAGGATCCCCTGGGGAATCCTGTGTGGGCCCTTGCGGGTGTCGGGCGACTCCACTGGCAAGGTGGCCCGGGGCTCGAGTCGATATTTTCTTTATAAACAGTTCAATAGCTATCCCAAAAGTTGCCTATACCCTCCCTCTGCCCTGCTCTCCTACACACCCACTCCCACTTCTTGGCCCTGTCATTCCCCTGTACTGGGGCATATAAAGTTTGCAATACCAAGGGGCCTCTCTTTCTAGTGATGGCTGATTAGGCCATCTTCTGCTACATATGCAGCTAGAGATACGAGCTCTGGGGGTACTGGTTAGTTCATATTGTTGTTCCACCTATAGGGTTGCAAACCCGTTTAGCTCCTTGGGTGCTTTCTTTAGCTACTCCATTGGGGGCCCTGTGCTCCATCTTATAGATGACTGTGAGCATCCACTTCTGTGTTTGCCAGGCACTGGCATAGCCTTATACGAGACAGCTATATCAGGGTCCTTTCAGTAAAATCTTGCTGGCATATTCAATAGTGTCTGCATTTGGTGGCTGATTATGGGATGGATCCCCAGGTCGGGTAGTCTTTGGATAGTCCATCCTTTTGTCTTAGCTCCAAACTTTATCTCTGTAACTCCTTTCATGGGTATTTTGTTCCCTATTCTAAGGAGGAATGAAGTATCCACCCATTGGTCTTCCCTCTTCTTGATTTTCTTGTGTTTTGCAAATAGTAACTTGGATGTTCTATGTTTCTGGGCTAATATCCACTTATCAGTGAGTGCATATCTAATGACTTCGTTTTGTGATTGGGTTACCTCACTAAGGATGATATCCTCCAGATACATCCATTTGTCCAAGAATTTCATAAATCCATTGTTTTAAAAAGCTGAGTAGTACTCCATTGTGTAAACGTACCACATTTTCTGTATCCATTTTTCTGTCGAGGGACATCTGGGTTCTTCCAAGCTTCTGGCTATTATAAATAAGGCTGCTATGAACATAGTGGAGCATGTTTTTATTACCAGTTGGAACTTCTTCTGGCTATATGCCCAGGAGAGGTATTGCTGGATCTTCCGGTAGTATTATGTCCAATTTTCTGAGGAACCTCCAGACTGACTTCCAGAGTGGTAGTACAAGCTTTCAATCCCAACAGTAGTAGAGGAGTGTTCCTGTTTCTCCACATCCTTGCCAGCATCTGCTGTCACCTGAATTTTTGATCTTAGCCGTTCTGATTGGTGTGAGGTAGAATGTCAGGGTTTTTTTTTTGACATGCATTTCCCTGATGATTAAGGATGTTGAATATTTTTTCAGGTGCTTCTCAGCCATTCAGTATTCCTTAGTTGAGAATTCTTTGTTTAGCTCTGAACCCCATTTTAAATGGGGTTATTTGAATTTCTGGTGTCCAGCTTTTTGAGATCTTTGTATATATTGGATATTAGTCCCCTATCAGATTTAGGATTGGTAAAAATCTTTTCCCAATATGTTGGTGGCCTTTTTGTCTTATTGGCAGTGTCTTTTGCCTTACAGAAGCTTTGCAGTTTTATGAGGTCCCATTTGTCAATTCTTGATCTTATAATGCAAGCCATTGCTGTTCTGTTTAGGAATTTTTCCCCTGTACCCATATCTTTCCCTACTTTCTCCTCTATTAATTTCAGTGTCTCTGGTCTTTTGTGGAGGTCTTTGACCCCCTTAGACTTGAGCTTTGTACAACGAGATAAGAATGGATCAATTAGCATTCTTCTACATGATAACCACCAGTTGTACCAGCACCATTCATTGAAAAGGCTGTCTTTTTTGCAGTGGATGATTTTAGCTCCCTTGTCAAAGATCAAGTGACCGTAGGTGTGTAGATTCATTTATAGGTCTTCAATTCTATTCCACTGGTCTACTTGTCTGTCGCTATACCAGTCCTATGAGGTTTTTTTCACAATTGCTCTGTAGTACAGCTTAATGTCAAGCATGGTGATTCCACCAGAGGTTCTTTAATTTTGAGAATAGTTTTTGCTATCCTAGGTTTTTAATTTTTCCAGATGAATTTGCAAATTGTGCTTTCTATCTACGTGAAGAACTGAGTTGGAATTTTGATGGGGATTGCATTGAATCTGTAGATTGCTTTCTGCATGATAGCCATTTTTACTATATTAATCCTGCCAATCCATGAGCATGGAAAATCTGTCCATCTTCTAAGATCTTCTTCAACTTCTTTCTTCAGAGACTTGAAGTTCTTATCATACAGATCTTTCACTTCCTTAGTTAGAGTCACACCAAGGTATTTTATATTATTTGTGACTATTGTGAAGGCTGTTGTTTCCCTAATTTCTTTCTCAGTCCATTTATCCTTTTTATAGAGGAATTCCATTGATTTATTTGAGTTAATTTTATATCCAGCTACTGCACTGAATCTGTTTATCAGTTTTAGGAGTTTTCTGGTGGAATTAATGGGGTCACTTATATATACTATCATATCATCTCCCAATAGTGATATTTTGACTTCTTCCTTTCCAATTTGTATCCCATTGATGTCCTCTTATTGTCAAATTCTCTGGCTAGGACTTAAAGCACTATATTGAATAGGTAGGGAGAAAGTGGGCAGCCTTGTGTAGTCCCTGATTTTAGTGGGATTGCTTCGATTTTTCTACATTTAGTTTGATGTTGGCTACTGGTTTGCTGTAGATTGCTTTTATTATGTTTAGGTATGGGCCTTGAATTCCTGATCTTTCCTAAACTTTTATCATGAAGGGGTGTTGGATTTTGTCAAATGCTTTCTAGCGTCTAATGAAATGATCATGTGGTTTTTGGCTTCGAGTTTGTTTATGTAGTAGATTACGTTGATGGATGTCCATATATTAAACCATTCCTGCATGCCTAGGATGAAGCCTAATTGGTCATGATGGATTATTGTTTTGATGTCTTCTTGGAATCGATTTGTGAGGATTTTATTGAGTATTTTTGCATCGATATTAATAAGGGAAATTGGTCTCAAGTTCTCTTTTTTTGTTGGATCTTTGTGTGGTTTAGGTATCACAGTAATTGTGGCTTCATAGAATGAGTTGGGTGGGATACCTTCTGTTTCCATTTTGTGGAATAGTTTGAGAAGTGTTGGAATTATGTCTTCTTTGAAGGTCTGATACAACTCTGCACTAAACCCATCTGTTCCTGGGCTTTTTTTGTTTGGGAGACTAATAATGACTGCTTCCATTTCTTTAGGGGAAATGGGACTGTTTGGATCATTAATCCGTTTCTGATTTAACTTTGTTACCTCGTATCTGTCTAGGAAGTTGTCCATTTCAACCAAGTTTTCTAGTTTTGTTGAGCATAGCCTTTTGTAGTAGGATCTGATGATGTTTTGGATTTCCTCAGGTTGTGTTGTTATGTCTTCTTTTTCATTTTTGATTTTGTTAATTGGGATACTGTCCCTGTGCCCTCTAGTTAATCTGGCTAAGGGTTTATCTATCTTGTTGATTTTCTCAAAGAACCAGCTCCTGGTTTGGTTGATTCTTTGAATAGTTCTTTTTGTTTGCATGTGGTTGATTTCAGCCCTGAGTTTATTTCCTGATGTCTACTCCTCTTGGGTGAATTTGCTTCCTTTAGTTCTAGAGTTTCTAGGTGTGCTGTCAGACTGCTAGTGTATGCTCTCTCTAGTTTCTTTTTGGAGGCACTCAGAGCTATGAGTTTTCCTCTTAGGACTGCCTTCATTGTGTTCCATAAATTTGGGTATGTTGTGGCTTCATTTTCATTAAACTCTAAAAAGTCTTTAATTTCTTTCTTTATTTCATCCTTGACCAAGGATTCATTGAGTAGAACGTTGTTCAGTTTCCACATGAATGTTGGCTTTCTATTATTTATGTTGTTATTGAAGATCAGCCTTAGTCCATGGTGATCAGATAGGATGCATGGGATAATTTCAATATTTTTGTATTTGTTGAGGCCTGTTTTGTGACCAATTATATGGTCAGTTTTGGAGGAGGTACCATGTGGCACTGAGAAGAAGGTATATTCTTTTGTTTTATGATAAAATGTTCTATAGATATCTGTTAAATCCATTTGTTTCATAACTTCTGTTAGTGTCCATGTGTCTCTGTTTAGTTCCTGTTTCCAGGATCTGCCCATTGATGAGAGTGGGGTGTTTAAGTCTCCCCCTATTATTGTCTGAGGTATATTGTGTGTTTTGAGTTTTACTAAAGTTTCTTTAATGAATGTGCCTGCCTTTGTATTAGGAGCATAGATATTCAGAATTGAGAGTTCATCTTGGTAGATTTTATCTTTGATAAGTATGAAGTCCCCCTCCTCGTCTTTTTTGATAACTTTGGGTTGGAAGTAAATTTTATTCGATACTAGAATGGCTATTCCATCTTGTTTCTTCGGATCATTTGCTTGGAAAATTGTTTTCCAGACGTTAACTCCAAGGTAGTGTCTATCCTTTTCCCTGATTTGTGTTTCCTGTAAGCAACAAAATGTTGTATCCTTTCTGTTTATCCAGTCTATTAGTCTATGTCTTTTTATTGGGAAATTGAGTCCATTGATGTTAAGAGAAATTAAAGAAAAGTAATTGTTGCTTCCTGTTATTTTTGTTGTTAAATTTGGGATTCTGTTCTTGTGGCTGTCTTCTTTTATATTTGTTGAAGGATTACTTTCTTGCTTTTTCTAGGGTGTAGTTTCATTCTTGTGTTGGTGTTTTGCCTTTATTATTCTTTGAAGGGCTGGATTAGTGGAAAGATATTATGTGAATTTGGTTTTGTCATGGAATACTTTGGTTTCTCCATTTATGGTAATTGAGAGTTTTGCTGGGTCTAGTAGCCTGGGCTGGCATTTGTATTCTCTTAGGGTCTGCATAACATCTGTCTAGGATCTTCTGGCTTTCATTGTCTCTGGTGAGAATTATCTGGTGTAATTCTAATAGGCCTGCCTTTATTTATATGTTACTTGACCTTTTCCCCTTACTGCTTTTAATATTCTATCTTTATTTAGTGCATTTGTTGTTCTGATTATTATGTGTCAGAAGGAATTTCTTTTTTGGTCCAGTCTATTTGGAATTCTATAGGCTTCTTGCATATTCATGGGCATCTCTTTCTTTAGGTTTGGGAAGTTTTCTTCTATAATTTGTTGAAGATATTTCCTGACCCGGTAAGTTGAAAATCTTCATTCTCATTTACACCTATTATCCGTAGGTTTGGTCTTCTCATTGTGTCCTGGATTTCCTGGATGTTTAGAGTTAGGATCTTTTTGCATTTTGCATTTTCTTTGATTGTTGTGCCTCTGTTCTCTATGGAATCTTCTGCACCTGAGATTCTCTCTTCCATCTCTTGTATTCTGTTGCTGATGCTTGCATCTATGGTTCCAGATTTCTTTCCTAGGATTTCTATCTCCAGCGTTGTCTCACTTTGGGTTTTTTTTTAGTGTGTCTACTTCCCTTTTTATGTCTTTGATGGTTTTGTTCAATTCCATTACCTGTCTGGTTGTTTTTTCCTATATTTCTTTAAGAACTTCTACCTCTTTAGCAGTGTTCTCCTGTATTTCTTTAAGTGAGTTATTAAAGTCCTTCTTGATGTCCTCCACTAGCATCAAGAGATAAGATTTTAAATCTGAGTCTTGCTTTTCGGGTGTGTTGGGGTATGCAGGACTGGCTGATGTGGGAGTGCTGGGTTCTGATGATGGTGAGTGGTCTTGGTTTCTGTTAGTAAGATTCTTACGTTTGCCTTTCTCCATCTGGTAATCTCTGGAGTTAGTTATAGTTTTCTCTGGTTGGAGCTTGTTCCTCCTTTAATTCTGTTAGCCTCTGTCAGCAGACCTGGTAGTGTCAGCAGACTTCCTGAGTTTCAGTGATCAGAGTACTCTCCGCTGGCAAGCTCTCCTCTTGCCTGGAAGGTGCACAGATATCTGGCATTTGGACCTTCTTCCAGGCTGAAGAGGAAGGCCCAAAAAAGGGCCTGTCCCCAAAGCTGTGTAGCTTCTGTAGTCTGCACAGTCACCTATGCAGACTAGTCACTGAGGGATCCGGGACCCAAGATCTCTCTCTCTCTCTCTCTCTCTCTCTCTCTCTCTCTCTCTCTCTCTCTCTCTCTCTCTCTCTTTTTGCTGGGGTTTGGGGCAAGACTCTGTCCATTATAAGAGCAATATATTTTCAACACATTTCTTTACGTTGATTTTTATCTAAACAAAATTGATTTTTATCTTTACTAAAATGATAGAAATCTGAAAAATCTTTTTATCCAAAAAAACAAAACAAAACAAAATTCTGTCCTTGTTTCTGTTCCTGTGATAAAATATCCAGACAGAAAAAAAAAAAAAAACAACATAGAAGAAAAATGATTTACTCTGGGTCACGGTTGCAGGTTACAGTTTATTACTTCATGGGAGTCACAGAAGTCAGGAGGTTGAGTAAGCTGGACACATCAAATCTACAGTCAAGAGCAAAGCAGAAGCTATCTTCACAGGCTTGTTTGGATGTGTTCAGCTCATTTTCTCCACTCCCAGATAGTTCAGGACATCTGTCTTGGGAATGCTACTGTCCACAGTGGGTGCTGGATCTTCCCACCTCAATCAACTCAATTAAGACAACGGACATGCCCACAGCTCAACCCAACATAGACTCTATTCTCAGGCAAATCTTGGTTGTGTCAACTTGACAAATAACCAAGCCATCAAAATGCCTATCATGAAATCATAACAAATGCCTATCATTAAATCATACACTAATTCTCAACTCTTTGTTGAAATCAATTGATTCTTATTTCTAAATGAGAGCTTCAACAGCCTTTCAAATACATATGAAAACATGTTGTGCCAATTTTAACATCCAATAATTAAATTTTCCCTATGAATTAAACATACTCAATAATATTAAATATTATATCATTAAACATGTTATTTAAAAAGCTGTTTAACTCTTATGCTTAAGAAAAGATATTTTAATTCTTTTTTAAATTTAATTTTTTTCATTGGATATTTTGTTTACTTTTCAAATGTTTTTCCCTTTCCCAGTTTCCCCTCTGCAACCCCCCATCCCATCCTCCTTTACCCTGCTTTATGAGGGTGCTTGCCAACCCACCCACCCACTCCTGCCTCACCGCCTTAGCATTCTTATACATTGGGGCATCAAGCCTTCACAAGACCAAGGACCTCCCCTTCCACTGATGCCAGATAAGACCTCTTCAGCTCCTCCAGTCCTTCCCTTAACTCCTCCATTGGGGTCCCTGTGCTCAGTCCAATGGTTGGCTGAAAGTCTTGGCATCTGTATTGGTCAGGATCTGGCAGGGCCTCTCAGGAGACAGCTGTATCAGGCTCCTGTCAGCAAGCACTTTTTGAAATCCACAAAAGTGTCATGGATTGGTGTCTAAATGTGGGATGGATCTCCAGATGGGGCAGTGTTTGGATAAGTTTCCTTCAGTCTCTGTACCTCTCTTTGTCCCTGTATTTCCTTTAGACAGGAGTAATTCTGGGTTAAAATTTTGGAGATGGCTAGGTGGCCACATTCCTCAACCAGGGAGCCATGCCTAATTTCTGAATATGGTCTTGACAGGTTCTCCCCCCACCCCCCCCCCTTTTGGAGGGTATTTCAGCTAATGTCATTCCTGTGGGGTCCTAGAAGGTTCTTGCTTTCCTGGCATTTGGAACTTTCTGGTTGATACCCATAGTTCTCCATCCCCCATTGCTACACACCTCTGTTCAATTTCCAGACCCTCTGTACCTCTCCTCCATCTACTTCCATACCTGATTCTGCCCCTTTTTATCCCCTCCCTGTACTCTCTTCCTCCTAAGTCCCTCACACCCTCTACTCCCCTTGATTATATTGTTCCCTCTTCTAAGTAGGACTGAAGCATCCACTCTCTGGTCTTCCTTCCTTTTGAGCTTCAAGTGGTCCATGAGTTGTATCATGGGGATTCCATGCTTTTTGACCAATATCCACTTATCAGTGAGTACATACCATGTGTGTTATTTTGTGACTGAGTTACCCCACTCAGGATATTTTCTAGATCCATCTCCCTGTGAATTTGGTGAAATCATTATTTTTAACTGCTGAGTACTTCATTGTATAAATGTACTACATTTTCTGTATTCAGTCCTTTGTTGAGGGACATCTGGGTAGTTTCCAGCTTCTAGCTATTATAAATATGGTTGCTATGAACATAGTGGAACATGTGTCCTTATTACATGTTGGAACATCTTCTGGGTATATGTTTAGGAGGGGTATAGCTGGGTCCTTAAGTAGTACTATGCTCAATTTTCTGAGGAACCACCAGACTGATTCCCAGAGAGTTTTCAATCAGCTTGCAATCCTACCAACAATGGAGGTGTGTTCCCTTTTCTTTACATCTTTGCTAGGATCTGCTTTCACCTGAGTTTTTTTTATCTTATCCATTCTGACTGGTGTGAGGTGGAATCTCAGGGTTGTTTTGATGTGTGTTTCTCTGATGACTAAGGATGTTGAACATTTCTTTAGATGCTTCTTGGCCATTTGACTTTCCTCAGTTGAGAATTCTCTGTTTAGCTTTGATCCCCACTTTTTGATAGGGTTATTGATTGTCTGGAGTCTAACTTCTTTAGTTTTTTTGTATATATTGGATATTAGCCCTCTATCAGATGTGACATTGGTAAAGATGTTTTTCCAATCTGTTGGTTGCCATTTTGTCCCATTGACAGTGTCTTTTGCTTTACAGAAGCTTTGCAATTCTTCTACATCTCATTTATCAGTTCTTGATCTTAGAGCATAAGCCATTGGTCTTCTGTTCAGGAACTGTTCCCCGATGCCCACATGTTCAAGACTTTTCCCCACTTTCTCTTCTGTTAGATTCAGTGTATCTGATTTTATGTGGAGGTCTTTGTTTCACTTGGATTTGAACTTTGTACAGGAAGATAAGAATGGATCAGTTTGTATTCTACTTTTTGACCCCAAGTTGAACCAGTACCATTTGTTGAAAAATGCTGTCTTCTCCACCCCCCCCCCCCCCCACTGGATGGTTTTAGATTCTTTGTCAAAGATTAAGTGACTATAGGTGTGTGGGTTCATTTCTGGGTTTTCAATTCTAATACATCGATCTACCTGCCTGTCACTGTACAAGTAACATGATTTTATCACTATTCCTCTGTAGCTTGAGGTCAGGGATGTTGATTTCCCGAGATGTTCTTTTATTATTGAGAATAGTTTTCACTATTCTGAGGTTTTGTTTTTGTTTTTGTTTTTTTGTTTTTGTTTTTTGTTTTTAATCCCAAATGAATTTGAGAATTGCTCTTTCTAACTCTATGAAGAATTGAGTTGGAATTTTGATGGGGAGTGCATTGAATCTGTAGATTGCTTTCAGCAAGATGGTCATTTTTACAATATTAACCCTGCCAATTCACAAGCATGAGAAATATTTCCATCTTCTGAGGTCTTCTTCGAGTTCTTTCTTCAGAGTCTTGAAGTTCTCGTCATACAGCTATTTCACTTGTTTAGTTAGAGTCACACCTAGGTATTTTATATTGTTTGTGACTATTGTGAAGAGTGTCTTTCCCCTAATTTCTTTCTCAGCCCATTTATCCTGTGAGTATAGGAAGGCTACTGATTTGTTTGAGTTAATTTTATATCCAGCCAATTTGCTGAAGTTGTTTATCAGCTGTGGGAGCTCTCTGGTAGAATTGTTGGGGTCATTTAGGTATACTATCATATCATCTGCAAATAATGATATTTTGACTTCTTCCTTCCCAATTTGTATCCCTTTGATCTCCTTTTGTTGTCTAATTGCTAACTAGAACTTCAAGTACTATATTGAACATATATATATATATATATATATATATATATATATTTTAAGCAGCCTTGTCTAGTCCTTGATTTTAGTGGAATTGCTTCCAGCTTCTCTCCATTTAGTTTGATGATGGCTACTGGTTTGCTGTATATTGCTTTTATTATGTTTCATATGGGCCTTGAATTCCTGATATTTCCAAGACTTTTATCATGAATGGGTGTTGAATTTTGTCCAATGCTTTCTCAGCATCTAATGAGATGATAATGTGATTTTTGTCTTTGAGTTTTTTTTTTTTTTATATAGTAGGTTGTGTTGATATATTTCTATATATTAAATCATCCCTGCATCCCTGGGATGAAGTCTACTTGATCATGATGCATGATCATTTTAATGCGTTTTTTAATTTGGCTTGTGAGAATTTTATTGAATATTTTTGCATTGAAAGTCAAAAGGTAAATTGGTCTGAAGTTCTCTTTCTTTGTTGGGTCTTTGTGTGGTAGAGAATCAGAGTAATTGTGGCTTCATAGAATGAATTGGGTATGGTACCTACTGCTTCTAGTTTGTGGAATAGTTTGCAGAGTATTGGAGTTAGGTCCTCTTTGAAGGTCTGATAGAACTCTGCATATTTGGTCCTGGGCTTTTTTTGGTTGGGAGACTTTTAATGACTACTTCTGTTTCTTTAGCGGTTATGTGACTGTTAAGATGGTTTATTTGATTCTCTTTTAACTTTGGAGTTTGGTATCTGTCTAGAAAATTGTCTATATCATCCAGATTTTCCAGATTTGTTGAATATATGATTTTATAGTATGATCTGATGATTTTTTTGAATTTCCTCAGTTTCTGTTGTCATGTGTCCCATTTCATTTCTGATTTTGTTAATTAGGATACTATCTCTGTGCCTTGTGGTTATTCTGGCTAAAGGTTTATCTATCTTGTTGATTTTCTCAAAGAACCAGGTCCTGGTTTTGTTAATTCTTTGTATCATTCTTATTTGTTTCTACTGGGTTGATTTCAGCCCCAAGGTTGATTATTTCCTACTGTCTACTCTTTTTGAATGTATTTGCTTCGTTTTGTTCAGCTTTCAGGTGTGCTGTTTTGCCTTCTCCAGTTTCTTTTTGGAGGCACTCAGAGCTGAGTTTTCCTCTTAATACTGCCTTCATTGTGTTCCATAAGTTTGAGTATGTTGTACCTTTATTTCTATTAACTTCTAAACAGTCTTTAATTTCTTTACCAAGTTATCATTAAGTAGAGTATTGCTCAGTTTCCATGTGTATGTGGACTTTGCATTGTTTTTGTTGTTACAGAAGACCAGCCTTAGTCTGTGGTGATCTGAGAGGACACATGGGATTATTTCAATCTTCTTGTATCTGTTGAGTTCTGTTTTGTGACTGATTATATGGTCAATTTTGGAGAAGATACCATGATGTGCTGAGAAGAATCCTTATGTTTTAGGATGAAATGTTCCATAGATATTTGTTAAATCCATTTTGTTTATACTTTCTGTTAGTTTTACTCTGTCTCTCTCTAGTTACTGTTTCCAGCATCTGTCTATTGATGGGGGTGGGGTGTTAAAGTCTCCCACTATTATTGTGTGAGGTGCAATGTGTGTTTTGAACTTTAGTAGAGTTTCTTTTATGAATGTGGGTGTCCTTGCACTTGGAGCATAGATGTTCAGAATTGAGAATACTTCTTGGTCGATTTTTCATTTAATGAATATGAAGTGTCCTTCCTTATCCTCTATAATAACTTTTGGTTGAAAGTTGTTTTTATTCGATATTAGAATGGCTACTCCAGCTTGTTTCTTGGGGCTATTTGCTTGGGAAATTGTTTTCCAGTGCTTGTCTTTGAGGTAGTGTCTTTCTTAGACAGTGAGGTGTATTTCCTGTACGCAGGAACATGTTGGGTCTTGCTTATGGATCCAGTCTGTTATTCTATGTCTTTTTATTGGGAAATTGAGACCATTGATGTTAAGAGATATTAAAGAATAGTGATTGTTTCTTCCTGTTATTTTTTGATGTTATTTTTGTGTTTGTGTGGCTATCTTCTTTTGGGTTTGATGAAAGAAGATTACTTTCTTGCTTTTTTCTAAGATGTAGTTTCCATCTTTGTGTTGGTGTTTTACATCTATTTTCCTTTTTAGAGCTGGATTTGTGGAAATATATTGTGTAAATTTGGTTTTGCCATGGAATATCTTGGTTTCTCCATCTATGTTAATTGAGAGTTTTGCTGGGTACAGTAGCCTGGGCTGGTGTTTGTGTTCTCTTAGTGTCTGTATGACACCTGCCCTAGATCTTCTGACTTTTAGATACTCTGTTGAGAAGTCTGGTATAATTCTGATACGTCTGCCATTATCTTTTACTTGACTTTTTTCCCCTTACTGCTTTTAATATTCTTTCTTTGTTTTGTGCAATTGTTGTTTTGACCATTATGTGATGGGAAGAATTTCTTTCTGGTCCAGTCTGTATGGAGTTCTGTAGGCTTCTTGTATGTTTATGGGCATCTCTCTCTTTACATTAGGGAAGTTTTCTTTTATAATTTTGGTGAACATATTTACTGACCCTTTAAGTTGGGCATTTACACTTTCTCCTATACCTATTATCCTTAGGTTTGGTATTCTCCTTGTGACCTGAACTTCCTGGATGTTTTGGGCTAGGAGCTTTTTGCATTTTCTTTGACTGTTGTGTCAATGTTTTCTATGGTATCATCTGTACCTGAGATTCTGTCTTCTACCTCTTATATTCTGTTGATGCTTGCATCTATGACTTCTGATCTCTTTTTAAATTAGATATTCTCTTTGTTTACATTTCAAATGTTATCCCCTTTCCTAGTTTCCCCTCTGAAAATCCCCTAACACCTTGTCCCTTCCCCTGCTCCCCAACCCACTAACTCCTGCTTCCTGGCCCAGGCATTTCCATATTCTGGGACATAGAAACTTCACAGGACCTAGGGCCTCTCCTCCCATTGATGACTGACTAGCCCATCTTCTGCTACATATGCAGCTAGAGCCACAAGTTCCTCTATGTGTTTTCTTTGATTGGCGGTTTAGTCCCAGGGAGCTCTGTGATTACTGGTTAGTTCATATTTTTGTTCATCCTAAGGTGCTACAAACCCCTTCAGCTCATTGGGTACTTTCTCTAGCTCCTTCATTGGGGACCCTGTGCTCCGTCCAATGGATGACTGTGAACATCCACTTCTGTATTAGTCAGGGACTGGCAGAGCCTCTCAGGAGACAGCTATATCAGACTCCTGTCAACAAGGTCTTGTAGGCATCTGCAATAGTTTTTAGGTTTGGTGGTTGTTTATGGGATATATCCCCAGATGGGGCAGCCTATGGATGGTCATTCCTTCAGTTTCTGCTCTGAACTATGTCTCTGTAACTCCTTCCTGGGTATTTTGTTCTCCCTTCTAAGAAGGATCTAAGTATCCACACTTTAGTCTTTCTTCTCCTTCTCCTCCTCCTCCTCCTCCTTCTTCCTTTTTACAATTTTTAATTAGGTATTTTCTTCATTTACATTTCAAGTGCTATCTGGCTCAGCCGTTAAAGGCTAGGCTTACAACCAAAAATATAAGAATTTGGTCTTCCTTCTTCTTGAGTTTCATGTGTTTTGCAAATTGTATCTTGTGTATTCTGAGCTTCTGGGCGAATATCGACTTGTCAGTGAGTGCATATCACATTTTTTTTCTTTTGTGTCTGGGTTACCTCACTGAGGATGATATTCTCCAAATCCATTCATTTGTCAAAGAATTTCATGAATTAATTGTTTTTAATAGCTGTGTAGTACTCCAATGTGTAAATGTACCACATTTTCTATACCCATTCCTCTGTTGAGAGACATCTGGGTTCTTTCCAGCTTCTTGCTATTATAAAACTGCTATTAACATAGTGGAACATGTGTCCTTATTACAAGTTGGATCATCTTCTGGGTATCTGCACAGGAGTGGTATTGCAGGATCTTCTGGAAGCACTTTTACTAATTTTCTGTGGAACTCCCAAACTGATTTCCAGAGTGGTTGTACAAGCTTGCAGTCCCTCCAGCAATGGAGGAGTGTTCCTCTTTTTGCACATCCTCGCCAGCATCTGCTGTCATCTGAATTTTTTAAATTAGCCATTCTGACTGGTATGAGGTGGAATCTCAGGGTTGTTTTGATTTGAATTTCTCTGATGAGTGAGGATTTTGAACATTTTTTTTAATTATTTTTTTTTCTTAGCAATTTGGTATTCCTCAGTTGAGAATTCTTTGTTTAGCTCTGTACCCCATTTTTTAGCAGAGTTTTTTGGTTTTCTGGAGTCCAACTTCTTGAGTTCTTTATAGATATTGGATATTAGACCCCTATCAGATTTAGGATTAGTAAAAATCTTTTCCATCTGTTGGTTGCCATTTTGTCTTATTGACAGTGCCCTTTTCCTTACAAAAGTTTTGCAACTTTATGAGGTCCCATTTGTCAATTCTTGATCTTACATCACAAGCCATTGATGTTCTGTTCAGGAATTTTCCCCGTGTCCATATTTTCGAGGCTTTCCCCCACTTTCTCCTCTGTAAGTTTCAGTGTCTCTCTGGTTTTATGTGGAGTTCCTTGATTCATTTAGACTTGAGCTTTGTACAAGGAGATAAGAATGGATCAATTCTCAAATGGTTCATGGACTGATCAGAATTTCCATTCCAATGTGTCTCTAGCAAATTTGAGTGACTGATCAGAATTTATACTCCACTGAGTCTCCAGCAAGATTGAATGAGTGACTGAGCAGAATGCACTGTTGGTGTTTGGGAATCACCATTCAAACTAAACAAACCCTGATCTCAGTTAAGCAAGTATAGTTACTCGAAAGCGTACCTTAATACTGTACATCCAGAACCGTAACAAAGATTGTGGGAGCCGAACGTCAGGACTGTCTGCCCTAACATTGGCTTTTGATAGGAAAAACTAGGCTCCAAAGTTTAAAGGGAAAGGAGGGGAGCAGTTGGCTTATTAGGCAAAGTATTAGCAGCTAACCTTAAGCTGATTGGTCCTGAGTAAGGTGGATGGATGTTGAACAGGGGAATTTTAGAGCATTGAGATAAGAGAACATGAGTATTATAATCATGACTTTTTGGCCTTTTAGTAGCATTCTTCAGTGTTGGCCATAATCATAGTGAGGCTCATACATACGTGCAGGAAGGGCTGCCTGGTGATCAGCTCTGACTCAAGCCATTTTAGACATAACAGTTTATATTGACCTTTGATTTGATGGGTGCTTCCCAAAGCTTTGTTGAATTATGAAGATTAGCACACCTTATACAGACCATTCAGAACATATGGAATAAAACAGGGTATGTGGTCAACATGTCCTTGAGCCAAGTCACTTCTCTTTGTCAAAGGCTGTCAGGCATGTTCCAGAAAAAATATTAAATAGATGGCAGGCATGGAACAAAATGGCTACAGCTATTCTGGTAGGGGTGGGAGGTGGGGCCAAGCCATAACATTTATTCCTTTTGAGTTGTCCCAATGAGGCAAATCATTGACTCAATATTTTTTTCTGAGGCCAGGGGAACAAACTTTTACATCAGTCTTTGTTGGCTCGAATATTTGAAAATTTGATCGCCCTTAATAAGTGTTTCTGGCAGACCTTGCTATGCTCATGCCTCTTCGGAGGCACATTAGTATTGGAGCTGCCCTGACCATCTAGGATTGGTGAAGTCCCAAGTATTCCCACACTCCTTTTCCAGAATAATAGTATACCTGAGGCAGTAGAGGTACAAGGAAGCAAAAGTCAGAAGGTTCAGTGAAGATAAAGGGACTGATACATGGAGTTACTCTTGAGGCACAAGCAAATCATGTGATTTTGTAGGTACTAAATAGTAAGGGGAAACTCCTACAATTAACATTACAGTGTTGGAAGTACCAAGACTCTGTCTGATATTTTACATGAGCCTGTGAATAGCAGGGAACTTATCTTTCCTGGGTTAAGGAGAACGATTAACATTCTGTTGGAACAAAGGATGTCTAATGGCCCTTTTATTGGTGATCTGGAATCTCTGAATGGTGAACATCATCCCAGAGTCATTACCAGACACTTAAAAGGGAGTTCCTATGTCTTCCCTGTATCCCATACATTATCCCATAAATCGGAAACAAGATGCTTATAGCCAATGATAGGCTCCATGTCAGAAGCAAGACCCTGAAGCTCCGGCGTCTTGCTTCTGTCCATCAATTAGAGTCTGCCTGGCAGTGTTGATCTCCACCAGAGCTTGTACTATGGCAGGAATGGTGGAGGCAGGAGTAACGTACCTAGAGTGGGCTGTGGTGGCCAGTGTGATAACCAATCCCATGTCTGGCAAATGAGGGTTGTCTGACATTTTCTGTGCCAATGAGTGTCCTTTTCTGGCACTCTCAGACCAAACATGTTTACTGTGTCATTTGTCCTTTGTCTAAGTGAGGACCGGACTCTCTTCTTTTTCTTCCAGGTAGTTGTAATAACCATTCCCATAAGGGCTATGATTGATCTCAACAGGTGGCCATGCTCAAAACATATCCTCTGTTTTCCTGTTATATTTCCTATATTATTTATACCTGTTTTTTTAAAATTTTATTTTGATTAGGTATTTTCTTCATTTACATTTCCAATGCTATCCCAAAAGTCCCCCATACCCCCCCATTCCCCCACCCACCCACTCCCACTTGTTGGCCCTTCGTTCCCCTGTACTGAGGCATATAAAGTTTGTTGGGGAGACTCGAGCCCCGGGCTACCTTGCCAGCAGAGTCTTACCCAACACCCGCAAGGGTCCACACGGGACTCCCCACGGGACCCTAAGACCTCTGGTGAGTGGATCACAGTGCCTGCCCCAATCCAATCGCACGGAACTCGAGACTGCGGTACATAGGGAAGCAGGCTACCCGGGCCTGATCTGGGGCACAAGTCCCTTCCGCTCGACTCGTGACTCGAGCCCCGGGCCACCTTGCCAGCAGAGTCTTGCCCAACACCCGCAAGGGTCCACACGGGACTCCCCACGGGACCCTAAGAGCTCTGGTGAGTGGATCACAGTGCCTGCCCCAATCCAATCGCGCGGAACTCGAGACTGCGGTACATAGGGAAGCAGGCTACCCGGGCCTGATCTGGGGCACAAGTCCCTTCCGCTCGACTCGAGACTCGAGCCCCGGGCTACCTTGCCAGCAGAGTCTTGCCCAACACCCGCAAGGGTCCACACGGGACTCCCCACGGGACCCTAAGACCTCTGGTGAGTGGATCACAGTGCCTGCCCCAATCCAATCGCGCGGAACTTGAGACTGCGGTACATAGGGAAGCAGGCTACCCGGGCCTGATCTGGGGCACAAGTCCCTTCCGCTCGACTCGAGACTCGAGCCCCGGGCTACCTTGACAGCAGAGTCTTGCCCAACACCCGCAAGGGCCCACACGGGACTCCCCACGGGACCCTAAGACCTCTGGTGAGTGGAAAACAGCGCCTACCCCAATCCAATCGCGTGGAACTTGAGACTGCGGTACATAGGGAAGCAGGCTACCCGGGCTTGATCTGGGGCACAAACCCCTTCCACTCCACTCGAGCCCCGGCTACCTTGCCAGCTGAGTCGCCTGACACCCGCAAGGGCCCACACAGGATTCCACACGTGATCCTAAGACCTCTAGTGAGTGGAACACAACTTCTGCCAGGAGTCTGGTTCGAACACCAGATATCTGGGTACCTGCCTTGCAAGAAGAGAGCTTGCCTGCAGAGAATACTCTGCCCACTGAAACTAAGGAGAGTGCTACCCTCCAGGTCTGCTCATAGAGGCTAACAGAGTCACCTGAAGAACAAGCTCTTAACAGTGACAACTAAAACAGCTAGCTTCAGAGATTACCAGATGGCGAAAGGCAAACGTAAGAATCCTACTAACAGAAATCAAGACCACTCACCATCATCAGAACGCAGCACTCCCACCCCACCTAGTCCTGGGCACCCCAACACAACCGAAAATCTAGACCCAGATTTAAAAACATTTCTCATGATGATGATAGAGGACATCAAGAAGGACTTTCATAAGTCACTTAAAGATTTACAGGAGAGCACTGCTAAAGAGTTACAGGCTCTTAAAGAAAAGCAGGAAAACACAGCCAAACAGGTGATGGAAATGAACAAAACCATACTAGAACTAAAAGGGGAAGTAGACACAATAAAGAAAACCCAAAGCGAGGCAACGCTGGAGATAGAAACCCTAGGAAAGAGATCTGGAACCATAGATGCGAGCATCAGCAACAGAATACAAGAAATGGAAGAGAGAATCTCAGGTGCAGAAGATTCCATAGAGAACATCGACACAACAGTCAAAGAAAATACAAAATGCAAAAGGATCCTAACTCAAAACATCCAGGTAATCCAGGACACAATGAGAAGACCAAACCTACGGATAATAGGAATTGATGAGAATGAAGATTTTCAACTTAAAGGGCCAGCTAATATCTTCAACAAAATAATAGAAGAAAACTTCCCAAACATAAAAAAAGAGATGCCCATGATCATACAAGAAGCATACAGAACTCCAAATAGACTGGACCAGAAAAGAAATTCCTCCCGACACATAATAATCAGAACAACAAATGCACTAAATAAAGATAGAATATTAAAAGCAGTAAGGGAGAAAGGTCAAGTAACATATAAAGGAAGGCCTATCAGAATTACACCAGACTTTTCACCAGAGACTGTGAAAGCCAGAAGAGCCTGGACAGATGTTATACAGACACTAAGAGAACACAAATGCCAGCCCAGGCTACTATACCCGGCCAAACTCTCAATTACCATAGATGGAGAAACCAAAGTATTCCACGACAAAACCAAGTTCACACAATATCTTTCCACGAATCCAGCCCTTCAAAGGATAATAACAGAAAAGAAGCAATACAAGGACGGAAATCACGCCCTAGAACAACCAAGAAAGTAATCATTTAACAAACCAAAAAGAAGACAGCCACAAGAACAGAATGCCAACTCTAACAACAAAAATAAAAGGGAGCAACAATTACTTTTCCTTAATATCTCTTAATATCAATGGACTCAATTCCCCAATAAAAAGACATAGACTAACAGACTGGCTACACAAACAGGACCCAACATTCTGCTGCTTACAGGAAACCCATCTCAGGGAAAAAGACAGAAACTACCTCAGAGTGAAAGGCTGGAAAACAATTTTCCAAGCAAATGGACTGAAGAAACAAGCTGGAGTAGCCATTCTAATATCGGATAAAATCGACTTCCAACCCAAAGTTATCAAAAAAGACAAGGAGGGACACTTCATACTCATCAAAGGTAAAATCCTCCAAGAGGAACTCTCAATTCTGAATATCTACGCACCAAATGCAAGGGCAGCCACATTCATTAGAGACACTTTAGTAAAGCTCAAAGCATACATTGCACCTCACACAATAATAGTGGGAGACTTCAACACACCACTTTCTTCAAAGGACAGATCGTGGAAACAGAAACTAAACAGGGACACAGTGAAACTAACAGAAGTTATGAAACAAATGGACCTGACAGATATCTACAGAACATTTTATCCTAAAACAAAAGGATATACCTTCTTCTCAGCACCTCACGGGACCTTCTCCAAAATTGACCATATAATTGGTCACAAAACAGGCCTCAATAGATACAAAAATATTGAAATTGTCCCATGTATCCTATCAGACCACCATGGCCTAAGACTGATCTTCAATAACAACATAAATAATGGAAAGCCAACATTCACGTGGAAACTGAATAACACTCTTCTCAATGATACCTTGGTCAAGGAAGGAATAAAGAAAGAAATTAAAGACTTTTTAGAGTTTAATGAAAATGAAGCCACAACGTACCCAAACCTATGGGACACAATGAAAGCATTTCTAAGAGGGAAACTCATAGCGCTGAGTGCCTCCAAGAAGAAACGGGAGACAGCACATACTAGCAGCTTGACAACACATCTAAAAGCCCTAGAAAAAAAGGAAGCAAATTCACCCAAGAGGAGTAGACGGCAGGAAATAATCAAACTCAGGGGTGAAATCAACCAAGTGGAAACAAGAAGAACTATTCAAAGAATTAACCAAACGAGGAGTTGGTTCTTTGAGAAAATCAACAAGATAGATAAACCCTTAGCTAGACTCACTAAAGGGCACAGGGACAAAATCCTAATTAACAAAATCAGAAATGAAAAGGGAGACATAACAACAGATCCTGAAGAAATCCAAAACACCATCAGATCCTTCTACAAAAGGCTATACTCAACAAAACTGGAAAACCTGGACGAAATGGACAAATTTCTGGACAGATACCAGGTACCAAAGTTGAATCAGGATCAAGTTGACCATCTAAACAGTCCCATATCACCTAAAGAAATAGAAGCAGTTATTAATAGTCTCCCAACCAAAAAAAGCCCAGGACCAGATGGGTTTAGTGCAGAGTTCTATCAGACCTTCAAAGAAGATCTAATTCCAATTCTGCACAAACTATTTCACAAAATAGAAGTAGAAGGTACTCTACCCAACTCATTTTATGAAGCCACTATTACTCTGATACCTAAACCACAGAAAGATCCAACAAAGATAGAGAACTTCAGACCGATTTCTCTTATGAATATCGATGCAAAAATCCTCAATAAAATTCTCGCTAACCGAATCCAAGAACACATTAAAGCAATCATCCATCCTGACCAAGTAGGTTTTATTCCAGGGATGCAGGGATGGTTTAATATACGAAAATCCATCAATGTAATCCATTATATAAACAAACTCAAAGACAAAAACCACATGATCATCTCGTTAGATGCAGAAAAAGCATTTGACAAGATCCAACACCCATTCATGATAAAAGTTTTGGAAAGATCAGGAATTCAAGGCCCATACCTAAACATGATAAAAGCAATCTACAGCAAACCAGTAGCCAACATCAAAGTAAATGGAGAGAAGCTGGAAGCAATCCCACTAAAATCAGGGACTAGACAAGGCTGCCCACTTTCTCCCTACCTTTTCAACATAGTACTTGAAGTATTAGCCAGAGCAATTCGACAACAAAAGGAGATCAAGGGGATACAAATTGGAAAAGAGGAAGTCAAAATATCACTTTTTGCAGATGATATGATAGTATATATAAGTGACCCTAAAAATTCTACCAGAGAACTCCTAAACCTGATAAACAGCTTCGGTGAAGTAGCTGGATATAAAATAAACTCAAACAAGTCAATGGCCTTTCTCTATACAAAGAATAAACAGGCTGAGAAAGAAATTAGGGAAACAACACCCTTCTCAATAGTCACAAATAATATAAAATATCTTGGCGTGACTCTAACTAAGGAGGTGAAAGATCTGTATGATAAAAACTTCAAATCTCTGAAGAAAGAAATTAAAGAAGATCTCAGAAGATGGAAAGATCTCCCATGCTCATGGATTGGCAGGATCAACATTGTAAAAATGGCTATCTTGCCAAAAGCAATCTACAGATTCAATGCAATCCCCATCAAAATTCCAACTCAATTCTTCAACGAATTGGAAGGAGCAATTTGCAAATTTGTCTGGAATAACAAAAAACCTAGGATAGCAAAAAGTCTTCTCAAGGATAAAAGAACTTCTGGCGGAATCACCATGCCAGACCTAAAGCTTTACTACAGAGCAATTGTGATAAAAACTGCATGGTACTGGTATAGAGACAGACAAGTAGACCAATGGAATAGAATTGAAGATCCAGAAATGAACCCACACACCTATGGTCACTTGATCTTCGACAAGGGAGCTAAAACCATCCAGTGGAAGAAAGACAGCATTTTCAACAATTGGTGCTGGCACAACTGGTTGTTATCGTGTAGAAGAATGCGAATTGATCCATACTTATCTCCTTGTACTAAGGTCAAATCTAAGTGGATCAAGGAACTTCACATAAAACCAGAGACACTGAAACTTATAGAGGAGAAAGTGGGGAAAAGCCTTGAAGATATGGGCACAGGGGAAAAATTCCTGAACAGAACAGCAATGGCTTGTGTTGTAAGATCGAGAATCGACAAATGGGACCTAATGAAACTCCAAAGTTTCTGCAAGGCAAAAGACACCGTCAATAAGACAAAAAGACCACCAACAGATTGGGAAAGGATCTTTACCTATCCTAAATCAGATAGGGGACTAATATCCAACATATATAAAGAACTCAAGAAGGTGGACTTCAGAAAATCAAATAACCCCATTAAAAAATGGGGCTCAGAACTGAACAAAGAATTCTCACCTGAGGAATACCGAATGGCAGAGAAGCACTTGAAAAAATGTTCAACATCCTTAATCATCAGGGAAATGCAAATCAAAACAACCCTGAGATTCCACCTCACACCAGTCAGAATGGCTAAGATCAAAAATTCAGGTGACAGCAGATGCTGGCGAGGATGTGGATAAAGAGGAACACTCCTCCATTGTTGGTGGGAGTGCAGGCTTGTACAACCACTCTGGAAATCAGTCTGGCGGTTCCTCAGAAAACTGGACATAGTACTACCGGAGGATCCAGCAATACCTCTCCTGGGCATATATCCAGAAGATGCCCCAACAGGTAAGAAGGACACATGCTCCACTATGTTCATAGCAGCCTTATTTATAATAGCCAGAAGCTGGAAAGAACCTAGATGCCCCTCAACAGAGGAATGGATACAGAAAATGTGGTACATCTACACAATGGAGTACTACTCAGCTATTAAAAAGAATGAATTTATGAAATTCCTAGCCAAATGGATGGACCTGGAGGGCATCATCCTGAGTGAGGTAACACATTCACAAAGAAACTCACACAATATGTATTCACTGATAAGTGGATATTATCCCCAAACCTAGGATACCCAAGATATAAGATATAATTTGCTAAACACATGAAACTCAAGGAGAATGAAGACTGAAGTGTGGACACTATGCCCCTCCTTAGATTTGGGAACAAAACACCCATGGAAGGAGTTACAGAGACGGAGTTTGGAGCTGAGATGAAAGGATGGACCATGTAGAGTCTGCCATAGCCAGGGATCCACCCCATAATCAGCATCCAAACGCTGACACCATTGCATACACTAGCAAGATTTTATTGAAAGGACGCAGATGTAGCTGTCTCTTGTGAGACTATGCCGGGGCCCAGCAAACACAGAAGTGGATGCTCACAGTCAGCTAATGGATGGATCATAGGGCTCCCAATGGAGGAGCTAGAGAAAGTAGCCAAGGAGCTAAAGGGATCTGCAACCCTATAGGTGGAACAACATTATGAGCTAACCAGTACCCCGGAGCTCTTGACTCTAGCTGCATATATATCAAAAGATGGCCTAGTCGGCCATCACTGGAAAGAGAGGCCCATTGGACTTGCAAACTTTATATGCCCCAGTACAGGGGAATACCAGGGCCAAAAAGGGGGAGTGGGTGGGCAGGGGAGTGGGGGTGGGTGGATATGGGGGACTTTTGGTACAGCATTGGAAATGTAAATGAGTTAAATACCTAATAAAAAATGGAAAAAAAAAATAAAGTTTGTTGGACGACCAATGGGCCTCTCTTTCCACAGATGGCCAACTAGGCCATTTTCTGATACATATGCAGCTAGAGACACGAGCTCGGCGGGGGGTGGGGGGGTGGGGGTGGTACCGGTTAGTTCATATTGTTGTTCCACCTATAGGGTTGCAGACCCCTTTAGCTCCTTGGGTAATTTCTCTAGCTTTTTTGTCTCGGGAGGAATATCTTTTCTGGTCCAGTCTATTTGGAGTTCTGTTGGCTTCTTGTATGATCATGGGCATCTCTTTCTTTAAGTTTGGGAAGTTTTCTTCTATAATTGTGTTGAAGCTATTTGCTGGTCCTTTAAGTTGAAAATCTTCATTCTCATTTCCTCCTATTATCCATAGGTTTGGTCTTCTCATTGTGTCCTGGATTTCCTGGATGTTTTGAGTTAGGTTCTTTTTGCATTTTGCATTTTCTTTGATTGTGCCGATGTTCTCTATGGAATCTTCTGCATCTGAGATTCTCTCTCCCATCTCTTGTATTCTGTTGATGATGCTCCCATCTATGGTTCCAGATTTCTTTCCTAGGGTTTTTATCTCCAGCGTTGCCTCACTTTGGGTTTTCTTTATTCTGTCTACTTCCCTTTTTAGGTCTAGTATGGTTTTGTTCATTTCCATCACCTGTTGGATGTCCTTTCCTGTTTTTCTTTAAGGACTTCTACCTGTTTGGTTGTGTTTTCCTGTTTTTCTTTAAGGACTTGTAACTCTTTAGTAGTGTCCTTCTGTATTTCTTTAAGTGAGTTATTAAAGTCCTTCTTGATGTCCTCTACCATCATTATGAGATATGCTTTTAAATCCGGGTCTAGCTTTTCGAGTGTGTTGGGGTGCCCAGGACTGGCTGAGGTGGGAGTGTTGGGTTCTGATGGTGGTGAGTGGTCTTGGTTTCTGTTAGTAAGATTCTTACATTTGCCTTTCGCCATCTGGTAATCTCTGGAATTAGTTGTTATAGTTGTCTCTGGTTAGAGCTTGTTCCTTCCGTGATTCTGTTAGCCTCTATCAGCAGACCTGGGAGACTAGCTCTTTCCCGAGTTTCAGTGTTCAGAGCACTTTCTGCAGGCAAGCTTTCCTCTTACAGGGAAGGTGCACAGATATCTCGAGTTTTGATCTGCCTCCTGGCAGAAGACGAAGGACCGAAACAGGGCTTGTCCCAGAATCTGTGTAGCTTCTGTAGTCCACACTTTCACCTGCGCAGACTAGTCTTGGTGGGATGTGGGAACCAAGATGGCTCCCCCAGATGTTGTGGCAAAGCCCTCTGGAGCAGGGTGGACACCTCTCCTCTGGCACGGATGTTTGGAGCCCGAAACGTGGACTGCCTCAGAAGCTCTGTGGCTTCTGCCTGTCCCAGAAGCTGTTAGCTTCTGTAGTCCCCACTCTCACCTGCGCATACTAGTCTTGGCAGAGTCCTGGAACCGAGATGGCTCCCCCAGATGCTGTGGCAAAGCCCTCTATACCTGTTTTTAAATATTAATTTGAATGAGGTTGATTATTTTCCCAGTATATATTTTTTAGAGTGGTTCTCAATCCTATGTAACTGAATATAATTATCCTTATCAACTACCCAGGGAGCTAATGTTTCCCAGCCCCATATAAGAGAAGAATTCATATCTTGTCTCCTACAATCAGTGTCTCCATTTGAGGAACAGTCATATATTTAAAGCAAGGCCAAAATATTTTCCATATTTTGGATCCTATATCCAAAAGTTCTGGAGAATGGGGGAACATATATGTTTGTAGTCTTTGGACACCTATTCCATTTTGGCCCAAACAACTTACATAAGTCAATAGTGAGGGTTGGGGAACCATAGACAATGATATTAGTAATTAGGCTCCCATCTGTAGTTCTAATCAAAGTTCATATGTGTTGTACTGGAGCATGTGCCTCAGCAGCTGGTGGCAACATAAAAAAGACTAGTCGTCCCTAGAGTCTTTTACCAGTCTGATTTATAATGGATCCTCTGGGTATTGCCTGATGACCAATCACTGGTCTTGATGTTTCCAGAAGGTGAATTTCAGATGAGAGTGATGAATCCCATCTATTTTCACAGCCACCCAGGTGGTCTGGATCATGAGGTGGAATAATTTTTAGAGTGTGTCCAGGGCAGTTCCATTTTGACCTACCATTTCAGCCTATAAAGTAGGATAATGGACGTCATATCTCTCTTCTCTATCTGCTTCCTGCTGTCATTAGAGCATTGCAAAGGTAGACAGGAAGGCTGAGATGCTAGTCAAAAGTTGGGCAATGGAGAATGTATCAGAAGCATCTGATTACCTGATCCAGATAAAAGACAGGGAGCTATCACGTTGGTTGTACTGGTTAAAACCAGCTGTCAGCAAGTCCAGATTTATCAGCTCCACAGGTGATCTCTGTATGGGATCTCTCAGCCAGGTGAAAATCTGCTGAGACAAATATAGACTAGTAGCAGACATTAAAATTGTCTAGTAACTGGAGAAGACAAGTAATCCCAAGAACAAGGGAAAATCCCATTTTCAAAACTAGGCAGATATATTTAACTGGAGTCCATTTGATCTGTGGCAGACAGATCCAACTCTTAGGACTCTTGATTCCTTGAAGCTTGTGTGAACTTTAGTTTACAAAAGGGTGTGCATTAGTGCGTACCACTGCATTGAAATCCATATTTTAGAAAAAATAGTTAACAGGTGTCTGTTAGCAACAGGTGTAGATTCATGCCCTTGAGACCTAGTGAAAGCTATGTGTTTGGATGAAAAGGCACAGAACATTTTATTTTTGGTCAATCTAGAGGGCTAAATATACAGATTGAACAGAGATTTTTTTTAACATGAGACACATCTTTAAGTTTATATTCAGAAGGCCACCAAAGGAAATTTAAAATATTAGGCATGTGACTGAATTGTAAACCGCCAGTGATTAGCTTATATGAACTCCATTGATTGATGTTAAAATTGTGAACTTACATTGCACTGAGCCACTAGCATTGAGTGACTGAGTAGAAGGCACTTCCCACTGAGACTACGGCAAGGTTGAGTGACTGAATACAATGTGCATTCCACTGAGCTTCCAGCAAGGTAGAATGATGACTAGAAGATAAGTAGCACTATGATTACAAGGTTGAGTGACTAAGAAGACCTTTTGTCACACTGAGCCTCCAACAAGTGTGATTGAGTGAGCAGAACATACAGCTCACTGGGCTTTCAGAAATTTAGAGTGACTGACATGAACATACGATAAGACCCTGACCCTTGGTCAGTGGTACTTATTTTGACATTGAGATGCAGATTGGTGCAAAAGCAAGAGGTTTATTTTCTGGTTCTTGGTGCAACCTTCAATTAGTCCCTCAAAAAGTACTTCCCTCTGAGCTTCCAGAAAGTTTGAGTGGCTGAACAGAACCACAGAACCCCGTAGTGGGCCTCGAGAAAGGTTGAGTGACTGAGAAGGTGTTATGTCCCTCTGAGCCTCCAGCAAGTTGAGAGACTGAGCAGCAGGCACATCCTTATGAGCCTCCCTCAAGTTTCAGTGACTGAGCTGAATTTACATCCCACCAAGCCTCCATCTAGCAAGGATGAGTGTCTGAGCAGAGCACTCCAGTAAGTGAGTGACTGAGACGAATGTATATCCCACTGAGCCTTCAGCAAGTTTGACTGAGCAGAATCTATGTCCCATTGAGTCTCCAGCAAGATAAAGAGACTGAATAGAATGTACCTCTCACTGTGTTCCCAGCAAGATTGAGCGACTGATGGGAAAATTTGTCCCACTGAACCTACATCAATGTTGAGTAACTGAACCTCCAGAAAAAGTGACTGAGAAGAACATCCATCCATCCCATAGTTCCTCCAACAAGGTTGAGTATTTGTACAGAACTTACATCTCTCTGAGCCTCCACCAAGTTTGATTGACTGAGCAAAATGTCACACTGAGCTGCCAGCAAGTTTGAGTGACTAAGTAGAAGGTATATCACACCAAGTCTCCACCAAGTTAGAGTGACTAAGTAGGCCTTTTGTCCTACTGAGCCTCCAACAAGGTGGGATGACTTAGTTAGAAAGTACTTTCCACAGAGTCTTCTGCAAGGCTGTGTGACTAAGCAGAATTTATATCCCACTGAGCCTCCAGCAAGGTTGAGTATAAGTTTAATTTTTTCAGAGCTTATTTTTAATGACGGTTCTTAAAAGTTTTAACCTTCTTTCTCCCACCACCTACCAGAGGTGGTTGAAAAGAAAGAATACAAGGGAAGTTTACCTGTTTAGAGATGGTTCTTTGGAACAGATCCCATTTGTGTTGTCTGGAAATCAGCAGTTTAATTCACAGGTCAGCATTGGCAGGTTTATCACTTGAAAACACCTCAAAATACAGCAGCAGTTCAGTTCAGTAGTGTTAGGATAACAGCAGCAGGAATACAACCCAGCAGAATTGTCACAAGTCAGCAGGAGGAATAAGGAGGGTTGCCAGAGTTCTCCATTGTGCCTCTCTCAGCAAAGCAAAGATCAGCAAAGACACAAGACCAACAAGCATTGCACAGCTTTGTAAGCAAGCCAAGCCCACCCAAGCTTCTACCATAGTCAGTTGAGTCCTATTTATACTCCCTCAATGGGTCTTGCCTCAGCACATGAGTCTGACTTAGCAAAACTCCATGTAAGTTTGTCTCAGCTGACATCTCTCTGCCAATCAAACCAAGTCTATGTAAGTGGCAAGAAGTTGCAGAACACCACCAGAAGTTTTTTGGTGTGCTTTTTTTCTATGGAGTCCCCACAAAGAGTTCGACTATGCAATATAAGGCAGACCAATACATGAATGCCATTAGTAAAGGATCCTTCATCATATGTCTTTTCACATGCTTGCTTAGTGGAACATCCTTTCACCTGTGTCTGCTTCATTGAAACATTCCTCTAACACAAGGTTCATTGACTGATTATAACATACATTTTAGTGAATCTTCTGCAAGTTTGATTGACTGATCAGAATGTATACTCCATTAAACCTCCAACAAGGTTGATTGACTTTATCAGAATGTACATTCCACGGAACCTCCAGCAATGCTGATTGACTGATAAGAATATCACAAATGTAGAGAGGATGGAAGCTGCAGGTCCAGACATAAATGACCTCAGGACATCTTTAGTGTTCTTACTAGTCATCAATTGTCCTCCTTTGAACATGACATAACGTCCCTGGAGCCTCTAGGTAAATCCTTTATAATATTCAAAAGTTCTTTATTTCTCCAGAGTCAAAGGCTGTCTTATAGCATCTGATACTTATAGCTAAGATTTGCTCACTTCTCTGTGACACACTTATCTGATATTTCTACTGATTAATTGCTGACATGTCTTCATTATGATTTCCTTTGCTTGGCTACTGTGGAAGTTCATGGAAATATTACTACATTGGAACATGGACTTTAGACTAAATTAAAATCTGTGTTCCTGGGCCACGGCCACTCATATTTATCTCCTGAATAAACAAATTTTTATCTGCTTTGGGTTGAGAGTTATGCTTTTGTGTTGTCATACTCAGTTGGTTAAGCCTCCCATTAAAATATTTGGTGATCAAAGAAAAACTGTAAATTCCCCAAAATATTTAGTGCTACCTTATACAGGCTGGCTGTTCATGCTTTAGAATTTCTGGCGAATTTCTATTGCAAAGGTGTTAGAATAGTACTTTTTGATCTTCCTAATGCTACATCTCTTAAATACAGTTCCTTATGTTGTAGTGACCCCCTCTACGATAAAATTATTTTCATTGATACTTCATAAGTGTAATTTTGCTACTGTTATAAATCACAATGTCAGTATCTGTGTTTTCTGATAGTCTTAGGTGACCTCTGTGAAAGGGTAGTTCAATCCCTGAGGGGGTCACAATCCACATGTTGAGAACCACTGTGTTAGGCGAAGCCATATTCTATGAAGGAATTTTAGGAGTTCTTAGGATCTTGTTATGATGACTCTTGTGGGTCTGCCTCAAGTCATTGTGAGAAGAGTGTTTCGGCCATAAGTTCTTCATTCCTTGAAACAAATTCAATGTATGTGAAGAGTGAAGCTTTACTATGATATAAAAAACATTTATCTTACCAAAGTGAAAATTCAGTTGATTGCTACTTTCTTTCATTTGCTGTTTTGAAACATTCACCAGAAGACCAAGTTTGTCATTATTGTTCAAATGTATCAGAAGATATTTGAGTTTGTCTTTCAAGCCTTAAAAACTTTTCTTACTGTTTCCTGAAGGAAATTTTGTTATTTGCAAAATTATATGACTTACTGTTTTCTTACCACCTGAACTGAACTAGTCTTCAGTGTTTGACACTTCTAGTCTGTGGCACTATGTCCCTGAAAACAAGTAGTGTTCTCACAGCCTTTGTGATGTGCAAAAACATTACACCCATTTCCAAACTGTCCCTGTGCAGCATAAAATTTCTGAAGTATGTTCAAAGTATTAAGAAAGATTGATTTCTGAGTTCAAGGCCAGCCTGGTCTACAGAGTGAGTTCCAGGATAGCCAGGATTGCACAGAGAATCACTGTCTCAAACAACAACAACAACAACAACAAACCCAAAAAACAAAACAAAATCAAACAAAAAAAGAAAGATTGATTTGTGTTTTTTAAATAAACGATTCCAGCTGCTAACATATCTAAATATGAAAAGATTTCAAAGGTGTCTTGTAATCTTATAATTTACTGAACACTGATCACTGAACATAGAACTTACATTTTGAAAAATGTATTTATTCACTTTATGTCCCAAGATCAGCCCCTGTCCCCCAATTCAATATCCCACAGAGATTCTTCCCCATTCCCTCCTCTCTTTTTCCTCTGAGAAGGGGGATACCCTTATCACCTGCCCCATCACATCAAGTCACTGCAGTACTAGGCTTCCCACTGAAGCCTGACAAGGCATCCTAGTTAGGAGAATGGGAACCACAGACAGACAACAAATTCAGGGACAACCCTTGTTCCAGTTGTTGGGGGACCTGCCTCACATCTGTTACATATGTGTAAAGGGCTTAGGTCCAACCCATTCTTGATCTTTGGTTGGTAGTTCAGTCTCTGATAGCACCAAGGGTCCAGATTATGTTGGTCTTCCTGTCTGTAGAGTTCCTTTACCAGTGCCTCAATCCTTCCCTCAATGAATCCACTAGACTCCCCAAACTCCATCTAATGTTTGGCTGTGGGTCTCAGCATGTGTTTTCATTGGCTGCTGTGTAGATCCTCTCCAAGGACAGTTATGCTAGGCTCCTGTTTGCAAGCATAACAGAATATATTGTCAGGGACTGTTTCTTGCCCATGGGATTGATCTCAATTTGGGTCGGTCATTGCCTGGCCATTTCCTCCATCTTTTCTCTATCTTTGTCCTTGCACATATTGTAGGCAGGGAAATTTTTGGATAAAATATTTTGTAGGTGGGTTGGTGTCCTTATCTCCCCGACTGGCAGTCCTGCCTGGCCACAGGAAATAGAAAACAGAAACAAAGGAATATTGTCAACTTCATTCTTTGAGGTCATAATCACCCTGATACCTAAACCAAACAAAGACTAAACAATGAAAAGAATTTCATACCAATTTCCTGTATGAACATTGATGTAAAAATACTTATTAAAGTAGTCGCAAAGCAAATCCAAGAACAATTCAAAGACCTCATCTACTATGATCAAGTAGGCTATATCCCAGGGATACAGGTTTGGTTCAGTATATGAAAATCCATCAACATAATTCACCTTATGAACAAACTAAGTAATCATCTCATTAGATGCTATAAAAGCCTTTGACAAAATTCAGCACCCTTTCATGTTAAAAGTCTTGGAGAGATCAGGGATACAAGGCACAGACCTAATCACAAGAAAGACAATATACAGCAAGCCAATAGCCATTATCAAATAGAGAGAAATTTAAAGCAATTCCACTAAAACCAAGGACAAAACAAAGTTGTTCACTCTCTCTTGAAGTACTAGCCAGAGCAATAAGACAACTAAAGGAGATCAAGGAGATCCAAACTGGAAAGGAAGAAGTCAAAGTATCTCTAATCACAGAGATAAAGACCAAGTGGCTCAAAAGTTCTACCAGAAAGCTCCTGACAAGCACCTTTAGCAAAGTTGCTAGATACAAAATTAACTAAAAAAACATCAGTAGCCCTCTTTTATACATATGATAAATGGGCTGAAAAAGAAGTTATGGAGACCACATCCTTTACAATAGTCACAATTAATATAATTGATATAATGGTAATCAAACATAGCAAAAGCCTGTATGACAAGAACTTCATGTTTCTGAAGAAAGAAACTGAATCAGATATCAGAAGATAGAAAGATCTCCTAAGCCCATGGATTGGTAGGATTAACATAGTGGAAATGGGCTATCTTTAAAAAAAGCAATCTACAGATTCAATGCAATTTCCATCAAAATTCCAATACAATTCTTTACAGACTTTGAAAAAAACAATTATTAAGGTCATATGGAAAAACAAAAACACAGGATAGCTAAAACAATCCTGTACAATAAAAGAACTTCTGGAGGTACCACTATTCCTGACTTTAAGCTGTATGTGTGTTCGTAATATAATCTGCATGCTATTGGTATAGAAACAATTAGGTTGATTAATGGGATAGAAGGCCCAGCAATGAATCCACACAGTTTCAGAAACTTGAATTTTTTAACAAAGAAGGTAAAACCATACAATGGAAAGGAAGAACATCTTTAACAGATGGTGCTGGTCTAACGGATTCTCTGCATGGAGAAGAATACAAATAGATCCTTATTTACCACTCTACCCAGAATTCCAGTCCAGGTTGATCAAACACTTAATGTAAAACCAGATATACTAAATCTAATAGAACAGAAAGTGGGTAATAGCTTTGAACTCATTGTTATGTACAACCTTCATAAATCTCAGGAAAGGATTTTTCAATGCCGACCTTTCCCAAAGACTTCATCTCCATCTTCAAAGACTGTCCATTTGTAGTCCCAGGATTTGGCTTTCACAAACCTTGTCCATAGTGTGAATGCAAGTCTGCCTGCAGTACACAAGTACAGAGCAGAGTGGGTAAGCAAGGCAGCAAGCAGGCCTAAAAATAAAAATTTAAATTCTTTTTCTGCTGGCACATGGCTTATTTCACTGATCTGGTTTAGGCTATTATTTATGCTAGAGTCAGATCAATAGATGGGTTTATCCAGAGTCTTTTAGGTATGAGCTTTGGTTTCTTTCTCCTTTTAGTGAGGTTCAAAAATGTACCCACCCCCCAACATTTCACCATAGATGTTTTCTCTGCACTTGAATAGCTGTCACTTTTACCAGGGCAACAGTTCAGTCAAGAGCCAGAATTTCAAGCTGGGTTCTCTTCTTTCACCTTGTTCATGCCATTTTTCTCCTTCCTTCCAGAGCTTAGGGCCTTCCACTTATAGCTGCTTGTATTCTCATGCTAATTATGTTACCCAAAAACCTATTTGCAGTGTACTTTTATCACACACACACACACACACACACACACACACACACACACACACACACAAAACCCACAACACACACACAGGTAAGACTGAAGGAATCATGTCACCAGTTTTTTTTTTTTTTTGTTTTGTTTTGTTTTTTTGTTTTTGATTGCTAAATAAAGTTGCTGGTGACCAATGGCTGCACAGGGAGACAGAGGAGGGATTTTTGGGATTCCCGGGCAAGGGACTGAGGAAACAGGAAGAGGGAGATCTGCCATGACAGGAGCAGAAGAGAGACATTATGCCTGAGAAGTGCAGGATAGAGAGACAGACAACGTGAAAGATCTGGGGATGAGCTGCCCCCAGAGGGCACCCTGACTGTTCTAGGGCAGCAAAGATGGAGTATAGTTTTTAGCAAGTAATAACTCAGAATATCAGAGAGGGTAGGTTAGCCACATGGAGGTTAGGAAGTGGCCTAACCATTGATCTATTAAAAGCTTATAAAAATACAAGGGCTGCACTTACGTGTCTTTCATTTGGGAATGCAGAACACTGGGGCAGGTAGTGAGGGACGTGCCACAGCCACCTCCTCCGGGATCATTTGAATGACAATAATTGAATACTACTACACTACTTATGTGAATGATTCAGACCTATATATCTTGCTCAATATTAGGTTATCTGCTTGTAGAATGCTGTCTACTGAGCACAACAGTCACTGGCATTTTAACCAGATCCTCTGTAATTATTTGCGAGAGACTCTCAAAACTGGGCCTTATATTCCCTCATAGAAGGAGAGAGTGAGGAGAGCCAGTTGACCTTCATCTGAGAAGCAGGCATTATACCTCCCTTCATCTGAGACAGAGTTTCTACACCTCACTGATAATTCTGCCACAGCTTCATAGTTTTGAGAACTGCAAGTGGAAGCTTAATTGAAGGGAAGACTATCTATGCAGCTTTGGAGGATCATCGCCCCTGTGGGAGTGGATCATTGTAGTGATGGAGCTGTCTTTTAGGTCACTCACACTCCTGTAAGTAACCCTTCATCTAAGCTCCTGTAAGGAAGCCCAATGCACTAGTTGATTAGCTATGCTAGCTAGCCTTGGGTAGAAATGTTTCTTTGGTCTGTTGCTGGTGTTGTTTGTGAAATAAATAGAGTTTGTTCATAACTCACAAGGAAGAGTTCCTACAACATTAGTGTTCTTCTGGATGTCAAAAGATGTGTATTTCTGACCTAGCTGTCTCCTACTTACATAGGTCATCCTGCCATCTAATCTGTCACCAAAACCAAATCCTTCCAAAGAATATAGATCGGAAGTCACAAACTACAGCCAATTCTTAGAAATCTTGTAAGAAGTCTCTGAGAGTTGCCCTGATTTCTCTAAGTCAGAACATGTGCTCAGTAAATGAGAGAAACTGTGTGCTAGCAAGTGCACTGAACCAACCACACGTTAAACACTGAAGGGAAGCAGTGACTTTCTTGATACTCATGAAAAAAAAAAGCACGAAGTTATAGGTTAAGAGATGAACTCTTCACAGGCTACAAAGCAGGCAATGGTAACAGGCAATCCAAGGTTGAATCCTACTTTTCTGTTTTATCAAATGTTGGATTTTCTACTTTATCATGTATTTGCAACATGGGAGTCATTGAGGGAACTTCTCTGGTCTCCTTGCCCCCACCCACTTTCCCCCTCTAATCTTCTGTCCATTCTGCTGTCAAAGCAATCTTTTTCAAGTATAGGTATAACTGTGTGATTTCCACTCTCAAAGCCGTCCAGAGTCTTTGTCTTTCCTGTGTTCTAAGATAAAACCCAACAACCCTGACTTAGGACAGAAGATAGTTCACACAGTGACCTCAGTGGGTGACCTCATTCTGTCTGTTGGCTTCATCATCTGTCATTGTACCAGCAACAAGCACATTTCATTTCAATTCTAGTCCTCCAACTTCCTGTCCTATCTGGGTCACCTTTTTGGTTCTTTCTTCCAGGCCAGATTTTTCATGACTTGTTCATGTCACTTTCCCTGAGAAGTCTTCCCTGACCATTTGTTTTTCAGTTATATAATTTGATTTCCTTCCCACCCTGTGCATACTTCCATTTTTAGAAACAGCATTATTTCATTTGCACTGTCTCTAAAGCAGACCCTTCAGAAAGTCTTCAAATGAAGGTAAAGAAGTTGGTCTGATGTGCCAGTGTATTGACTGGCAAAGGCGGGGGGGGGGGATGACAGAGAGATAAGCAGAAAGGCTGAATGGTTAACCGTGGTGTCAATGTTGCTTACACCTTGCAAGAAAACTTGGAGGAAATAATACAAATCATACACATACTATCCTAGTGGACAGAAGGCCAGAATGACTCTATGGATACATCAGAGACTGACATTCATTGGTTGAAAGTGTTTCGAAAGATCTTAAGGTTGAAATATCCTTAGATTTGAATGGGGTATGCCAATTCTGGCATGGGTCCAACTGTGTGGGTTTTAGAAAAGTAGTTTCTCCAAGTTGGATCTCTGTGGCCAGTGAGTGGCAGCTCATATCATCTGCAGCATTCTGAAAAGGAACGGACCATATACTGACTGATCAGTCACAGTACACTGTATTACAACTGTGTTTCCCCACCTACCTCCCCTACTGTAATGAGAGTAAATGCCAAATGGTTACTTTTCTCTACATCTCCACAGGCAAAGAACAAACAAACAAACAAACAAACAAACAAACCAAAACACTTTCTAAAAATTGCTTGGCTAAATGAGCAACTATTATGAGAACTTCCAGGAGGATGGTTGGATTTCAAAATTCTAGAGTCAGAGTTAACAGTGGTGAACTTTCCATAGATGTCAGGATAAGGTAACCATTGACACCTAAAGGTGTTTTTCGTTAGTTTAGTGATGGAATTTCCTCTGCCGTCTTGGAGACTATATGAAAATACAGACTTAATAGCAATGTCATCCATTCATTTATCCATTACATTTGTTAAGCACTACACACTGAAGATACTTATTATTAACTTCAAAATTCCTTGTCCACTAAGTTGAGTTCTTATCTTGTCTGTTGATACTATCAAATGTTTTTGAAATGCCTGAGATAGAGGGTTTTGGGCATGTGTTTGCTGTTTTATGAATGCCAAGGGTCCTTCCAATATTAATTCAGAAAAAAATATACATATGTCTTACACGCGTTCACGCGACCGGCCAGGAAGAACGCAGCAAACCGGAATCTTCTGCGGCAAAACTTTATTGCTTACATCTTCAGGAGCAAGAGTGCAAGAGTGCAAGAGCTCTATTGCTTACATCTTTAGGAGCCAGAGCGCAAGAGCGCAAGAGTGCAAGAGCAAAAGCAAGAGAGCAAGAGTGCAAGCGCTTTATTGCTTTCATCTTTAGGAGCAAGAGTGCAAGAGCCAGAGCAAGAGAGAGAATGGCGAAACCCCGTCCCTTTTAAGGAGAATTATTCTCCGCCTAGGACGTATTACTCCCTGATTGGCTGCAGTCCATCGGCCGAGTTGTCATCACGGGGAAGGCAGAGCACATGGGGTGGAAAACTACCCTTGGCACATGCGCAGATTATTTGTTTACCACTTAGAACACAGGATGTCAGCGCCATCTTGTAACGGCGAATGTGAGGGCGGCTCCCCACAGATCCCCCTTTTCTTTTAATAAGAGCAATAGGCCACCCATATTAATGAGAGTGGAGATAGAGGTCAAATCCCCAGTGTGCAGGTAAAGGAGCCGTACACATAACCTCCTCCCAGGCTCATCACCCAGAGGGGTCCTGGTCTGGTCCCGTGACGTTTTACCTGGGGAGAAGGACACTTGGACACTCAACCTTCTTGAAAGATGACATGTCTCCCTAGAATAGGCTCATATATGCCGCAGAGCCCTTCTACTGCAGTGCTTATCCGTGCAACTCTCTCGGGCTGCTGAAGCACACTCACTCTATCCCGTGCAATGAGACTAGCCTCGTGGGGTGCAAGAGCTGAATGGCCAGCGACCTATTGCTTAAGCATAGATATATCAGGGGAAGCACCATGTTCTAGAGCTGCAAGTGCCTGGGCAATAACCACCTTGTCTCTCCTAGTTTGGGCCTTAAGCTTACAGACCAACCAAAGAAGCAACACTAATCCACAGCAAAGTGTATCTCCAAATAATCCCACCCATACCCATTCTTTAAAGAAGGAAAATGCTGAGGAGATCCAATTGGGTAATCCTTTGGTCAGGGACAGGTCCAAGCGCATGGAGTTGACCTGAATGATGGCAAGTCTCAATTCCCGAAGGGTCTGTTCAAATTCAGCCGTCCAATTCTGTAACATATACTGAGAAAGACTTTGACAAATTAGCTACCCTAGTAAATTTCTCATACTGAATGGAAGTAACGGACAATCCCGGAAACTTTTGTTCACATCCCAGCTGAGCTATTTGCCATAATACATCTAGTTGTTCCTGGACAAGATCTATGCGTTAATTCATTTCTGCCCATGGAGCATTTTTGGGATTGGAGGATGGCGGCCGCTAAGCCTGCATTGGTGAGAGGTCCCCCAAGCTCCCGACAAACCCTGAGCCAGTCTTGTAAACCTTTGTTCTTTCTTGGGGCTATGGCCACTCGGCACTCCTGTGTGGCTTGCTCATAAATGAGCTGTTCTACCAGAGGTGCGGCTTGCTCTGAATCTCCAAAAATACGCTCTGCTGCCTCTGTCATTCTGGCCACAAAATCTGAGAATGACTCCTGAGGTCTTTGTTAGTTGTCCAGTGGCTTCACCTGCTCGGGAGAGCGCCTTCCAGGCCCTAATAGCCTTTTCATCTGATTCAGAACTATTAAGAACTGGCTCCTTGAGCTCATCTAGTGATGAGTATAGGCTCCTTCTCCTAGAGACCTCTGCTGATTGATCTTTTTTCTTTTCCTTCCTTCTAATCTCTCCCCAGGTATTCTTACCTGACCTAAACTTTTCCTCGGGTTCAAGACCCGTGGAAAGGCCTGTATACTTATTTTGTGTACCATAGTTCCTCTTTGCTCCTACTCTCTTTCCCCGCTTTACTTCTGATAGATTGCCCTGAATTTCATCCAGAATTTTCAGCCCTGCCTTAACCGCTTGATAACATGTGAAAAGGAACAAAAAGGCTCCTAACACTAGAAAAAGTTCAAGGCCAAACATACCTTGTAAAGCTATTTCCCACTTTACTTCTGATAGACTGTCTTGAATTTCGTTAGAAAGTTCAAGACCAGACTTACCTTGTAAAGCTATTTCCCACTTTACTTCTGATAGACTGTCTTGAATTTCGTTAGAAAGTTCAAGGCCAGACTTACCTTGTAAAGCTATACTTACGGGTACCCTGTTCCCCAGCTGAAGAGTTCTGAATTCACGCAGTTGAATCCTTCTCAACAGTCTGTGTTGCGGGAACACTTTATTACCACCGTTCCCCAGCTGAAGAGTTCTGAATTCACGCAGTTGAATCCTTCTCAACAGTCTGTTTTACGGGAACCTTTATGACCGTGACCCGCAGTTCTGGTTCCGGAATGAGGGATCTTCCTTGCGCCGGTGATGGTAACCGTCCCGGGTTTTCTTGTCCCGGGTTTTCTTGTCCCAGGTCTTCTCGTCCCGGGTCTCAGCACCAACTCTTACACGCGTTCACGCGACCGGCCAGGAAGAACGCAGCAAACCGGAATCTTCTGCGGCAAAACTTTATTGCTTACATCTTCAGGAGCAAGAGTGCAAGAGTGCAAGAGCTCTATTGCTTACATCTTTAGGAGCCAGAGCGCAAGAGCGCAAGAGTGCAAGAGCAAAAGCAAGAGAGCAAGAGTGCAAGCGCTTTATTGCTTACATCTTTAGGAGCAAGAGTGCAAGAGCCAGAGCAAGAGAGAGAATGGCGAAACCCCGTCCCTTTTAAGGAGAATTATTCTCCGCCTAGGACGTATTACTCCCTGATTGGCTGCAGTCCATCGGCCGAGTTGTCATCACGGGGAAGGCAGAGCACATGGGGTGGAAAACTACCCTTGGCACATGCGCAGATTATTTGTTTACCACTTAGAACACAGGATGTCAGCGCCATCTTGTAACGGCGAATGTGAGGGCGGCTCCCCACACATATGTCATAACATAGAATTTTTGCTGTGTCAGTAATAATATATTACAGTCAATTTACATTTTAAAAACATTTTCATGATTACAACTGCCCTGTGAGATGGAGGAGTGGAGATTGTGTCTTTGCTTTACACATGAGGGATGCAAACACAGTGACCATGCATTTCTCCTTAAGGCTATGTTGGTTAGCTGTGGTCCTACATGTTCAGCTGGCCCTAGTCTCTTCTCTGCTGCTGTGCTAAGACATTTCAAAGAATCTGTCTAATATAGGGCATGAGTTATAGGTTTTTTTTTTATGCCTTTATCTTAGATCCGTATTTTGATGTATGCCACAAATTGTGGGAACTAAAAAGGGCTGTGGGAAGAGGGGGGAAGGGAGGATAGCCCACATCTGGCCAGAGTTACACCTATGCTCTGGGCAGGTGGACACGGGAGGGCTGCCAGATGCTTTCCACTAGGCCCTAGGTGGGCATCTAAGCCACTGACCCCACTCGACAGGGGTTGGACAAGGGGCAGCCCCCAAAACCAGGGGCTCCGGGGTGACACCCTGTGCCCTGGGATTACAGGAGTGAGGGCTGAGGGAGAGAGGTTCCCACACAGGTGAGAGTAAGCACAGCAGGCCTTGACTGGAGCACAGGAAGGCCTTCCATCTGGAGATTAGAAACGACTCATTAGGAGAAAGCCTATCCCATCATCCAAGCACAGTGGGCCTTGATGAACAGAGACAGCCTATGGTTTTAGAGCTTTATTGTAGAAAGGCAGGGGGGAAGAGAGAAGGTAAAAGAAAGAGAGACTGGCCATGGGAAAGAGGAGAGAAAGGGGAAAATGAGAGAGAGAGAGAGAGAGAGAGAGAGAGAGAGAGAGAGAGAGAGAGTGTGTGAAGAAAGGCTAGAGAGTAAAAGGGAGAGTGTGAGAGGAGAGGAGAGGAGAGGGGAGGGGAGGGGAGGGGAGGGTAGGACAAGGAGAGAGAGGAGAGTAAGGGTACATAAGAGCAAGAGTGCAAGAGAGTGAGGAGGGGCCAAGCAGCCCCTCTCATTGTATGCTGTTATCTTTACTGTTGCTAGGTAACTGGGGAGGAGTCTAGCCTGAAGGTCAGAAGCTTGGGACATAGCCTATGTGACTACTAACCATGATTCTCTTGTGGGGGCTGAGGGGGCAGTAACTTCGACAGGAGCCAGGGTTCCAGGAGACATGAGAGAACTCCTTCTGTCCCATGTAGGTGAATTATCACCACCAGGTCTCGGGGTTCAACATCTAGCCTCAACTGGAAACCAGGCTGTCTGTGCATAGCCCAATGCCCCACAACAAATGTGAACATTACACTTGTTTAAACACTGCATTGTGCACACTGCTTATATCCTCACTTAGACTGAGTTAACGTTTGTACTAAGCTTTGAATTATATGCATTGGTTAAACCTGGGAACAAAGAGAAAAACTTACATTAAAACAAAATAAACAATCACCACCCCAAGACAAGCAATTTTAAGGGAGGGTTTTTTTTTTTCAGTTTACAGTTCTAGATTAGATTAGAGTACTTCATCCCAGGAAAGTCAAGTCAAGAAACTGAGCCAAGGTGTCACATGCACAGTCAAGAGCATAGAGAGAGAATGAGTAGAGGAGAGAGGGGAGAGAATGTGGAGGAGGGATGGCTTCTTTTATGCTGTTATAAAGAGAACTGAGTAGCTGCAGGGCATGGAGAGAGAATCTGGAATAACCAGAGTGAGAGCCACCATAGTGGAAGGGGAGATGAGACTAGAGAGAATGAGTGTGTGTGAGCTCATGTGCTCAGTTCCTTCTCTACTGTGTATAGTCTAGGATCCTCTGCTATGGGGTACATCCCACAGTGGGCAGGTTGTCCCATTTCAATCAGCACAATCAGTGTAATCCCCAACAGACAAGCTCACAGGCCAACCTGATCTAGACAGTTCCTCATTAAGGCTGTCTTCTCAAATGATTCTAGATTGCATCAAGTTGACAATGAAAACTAGCCAGTTCAGAGCCCAACTTTGGGTAGCTTATATTTTATCACTACTACCTTCATCAAAAGATCATTGTTAACCATTTGGCATTAACTCATAAGTACAGTTATGTATGATTAATAGATAAGGTGTTTAATATAGAAGCCTTTCCTAAGTATAGTATTGGTGACATTCCTTAACCATTTATACATAAAAATGCAGATTATGTTCTGAAGTCACTACTGTGTAGTACATAGGACAGGGGCTGGATCCCCCTATTAGTTTAGGGGAAAAAACTGTTGATCCTCTCTTTCCAGTCAGTTTTCCACACTTAATCCCATTTATTTTCCCCCTACAATTATAATTTTGCCACACTGGACAGTTTTCTAAACATGGGGTACAATTCTTTTACTGAAGATTTTTTCCTAGGCTGGAATACCTCCCTTCCTTCCCTTGACCTAGTGACTAGGTGCAAGAACAAATCATTTCCCCTCTTTGCAGTAGTTTTCTGATCTGATCTTGGCAGAACAGATTTCTGTCTTTGGTAAACTCCCACACTTATGAAATGTGCCAAGCTCCTAGCCCACTGGTCTACAGGAGCTTTTGTGTTTGCTCTTCTAGTTCTACACAGTGACTTGAGACCCAAGGGCATTACTCATGCATATTTATCCCAGTACTCTCGCATCCCTGTGCTTCAGCACGATGTCTGTCAAAGCAACTGATGATAATGAGCATCAATCACAAATAGCACTGATCAGGGATATTTATGTTTGCTTCCTCAGTTATTTCTTATTTATTCTTGTTTTCCGACAAGTTGCTGTTGTCTCATATTTTCCTCAGGAAAGCTGTCAGTCTTGAGTCCCTGTCTGTACAGGTGCTATTTAATTAATTATTCAGTGTTTTCTTTCTTGTTAATGACAAAAAATGGAACTTGATTAATGAAAAAATTATGCCTATGCTTAAAATATATGGATTAGGAACTCTGGGGGATGACATGTGCTAGGTCCCCTTGACTCAGGTTAAATTCTATAGGATTGTTGGCAGGACTAATATAGGCAGCATTCCTTAGCAACTTATGAAAAGGGTTTTGTGCCAGCCAGAAAGAGTCACATATAATGACTCTTTCCCCACTCCACTCCAGTAATAGGTACCTGTTATGGATATCAAAGCCTCCACACTAACTTCAAGGCCCCTTCTTCCCCTAGTCGTATGTACCTGTTATGCTTGTCAAAGCCCTCACTCTAGCCTTCTGGGTAGTCTCACCTCCCCTTCTACTATGCTAGGACTCACTCTGGTTGTTCCAGTCTCTTTCTCCCTACCCTGCAGCTATTCAGTTCTCTTTATAACAGCAAGTCACTCCTCTTCTCCGTTCTCTCCCCTCTCTTCTCTATGATGCAGAGAGATAGCCCTGGTTTTGGTCAGTCTACTCACTTCACTATTCCACCCACCTAGAGGTAGCCATGGCTGCTGTTTTGGACTCTTCTAGATGCCTCAGATCTCTCTCTTTCTCTCTCTCTCTCTCTCTCTCTCTCTCTCTCTCTCTCTCTCTCTCTCTCTCTCTCTCTCTCTCTCTCTCTCCCCTACAGTAGAAAAGTCTCTCTACCCATGGGGCTACAGCTTCAGTGGCTTCACTGTATTCTGACTTATGCCATCATTGGTAAGAATCCCAAGTGTGTAGGTGTGGTACCCTGAGTTTGAGTGCCCAGAACTCATGTTAAAAGCTGGTGTGGCTGCATATGTATGTCCTTCCTGCACTCTTGGCGTGAGATGGGATGTGGAAACAGAAGAATCTACTGGAGGCTCACACTACAGGTACATGGAGCATGTGATACAGTATGGCATGAACAAGAGAGACCCTGATGCGGCAAGGTGCAAAGCTATAACAATCCTGAAAGTTGTAGTTGTCCTCTCACTGCATGTGCACTGTGGCATGTACATGCCCAAACTCATACATATAGCACACATATATGTACAAAATGAAGAGTTCATTACTCTGCCATTGCTCTTGGGAATAAACTTTATTTCTTTTAGGAATTCCCTCAGCATTGTTTCTTGTGTTTTATAGATATTATTTTAGTTAAGGTTTCTATTGGTGAAGAAGCCATGACCATATAGCTCTTAGAAAGAAATTAATTGTGGTTGGCTTATAATTTCAGAGACTTAGTTCATTATCATCATGGCAGAAAGCATGGTAACATGAAGGCAGACACAGTGCTGGAGAATTGGATGAGAGTTTTGTATGCTTAGCTTTTTAAAAAACCTACATTTTTTCATTTGTTCAATGCTCCCATTTATGTATGTATGTATGTATGTATGCATGTATTCATTCATTCATTCATTGATTCAATTTACATTTCAATTGCTACCCTCACTTTTCACCTTACTCAGTCCTTCATCTGTGACTTCTCTTTATCTCCTCAGGGAGGGTGGGGACCACTTGAGTATCCCCTAACCTTGTCATGTCAAGTCTCTGCAGGGTTAGGCACATCCTCTCCAACTGAGGTCAGACTACAAAGTCAAGTAAGTGAAACAGTTTGGACAGACAACACCTTAATGGACATTGCCTGCTCCAGTTGTTGGAGGACCCACATGAAATCTGAGTAGCACATGTACTCCATATATGGTGGGGGCCTTGGTCCATCCTGTATATGCTCTTTGGTTGGTGGCTCAGTCTCTGAAAGTCTCCTAGAGTCCAGGTTAGCTGACTCTGATGGTCTTATGGACTTCCTTCCTCTTCCTTCAGAGGCCAACAATCCTTTCCCCAACTCTTTCATAAGACTCTGTGAGCCCTATCCAATGTTAAGCTGTGAGTCTCTGCACCTTTTCAGTCAGGTGCTAGATGGAGACTCTCAGAGGACAGTTATGCTAAGCTACTGTCTGCAAATATAACAAAGTATCCTCAGTAATGTCAGGGATTGGTGCTTGCCCATGGCATGGGTCTCAGGTTACGCAGGGTATAGCTTGGCCATTACCTCAGTCTCTTCTCCATCTTTGTGCCTGCATTCTGGTAGACAGAACAAATTTTGGGTGGAAAGGTTTTTGATTCAGTTGGTGTCCTTAACTCTCCACTGGGGGTCTTGCCTAGCTGCAGGATGTGGCCTCTTCAGGGTTCATATCTCACTACTATGCATCTCATACCACTCCCATAGACTCCTTGGTGCCCTCCCATTCCTGGTCTCTGGCACATCCTAACCATGCTCCCATCCTTCTACCATCACCAGCTGCAGATTTCAAATCATATTCCTGGCCCTCTCTTGTGTCTTACCACACCTGTTCCTGAATCTCATTCCCCTTTCTTATTTACTCTACCATCCAGTTTTCTCTCTTCCATCTGCCTCCTGTGACTGGTTTTCCCCCTTTCTGGGTGAGATGCAACCATGCCCATTGGGTCTTCCTTCTTGTATAGCTTCTTTGGGTCTATGGAGTATAGTGTGGATATCCCGTACTTTATGGTTATTATTCACTTGTGAGTACATACATGCATGTCCTTTTGGGTATGGGTTACCTCACTCAGGATGATAGCTTATAGTTGCATACATTTGCCTGCAAAATTCATGATGTCCTTGTTTTTTTTTTCCATTTTTTATTAGGTATTTAGCTCATTTACATTTCCAATGCTATACCAAAAGTCCCCCATACCCACCCACCCCCACTCCCCTACACACCCACTCCCCCTTTTTGGCCCTGGCGTTCCCCTGTACTGGGGCATATAAAGTTTGCGTGTCCAATGGGCCTCTCTTTCCAGTGATGGACGAGTAGGCCATCTTTTGATACATATACAGCTAGAGTCAAGAGCTCCAGGGTACTGGTTAGTTCATAATGTTGTTCCACCTATAGGGTTGCAGATCCCTTTAGCTCCTTGGTTACTTTCTCTAGCTCCTCCATTGGGGGCCCTGTGATCCATCCATTAGCTGTCTGTGAGCATCCACTTCTGTGTTTGCTAGGCCCCTGCATAGTCTCACAAGAGACAGCTACATCTGGGTCCTTTCGATAAAAACTTGCTAGTGTATGCAATGGTGTCAGCGTTTGGATGCTGATTATGGGGTGGATCCCTGGATATGGCAGTCTCTCCATGGTCCATCCTTTCATCTCAGCTCCAAACTTAGTCTCTGTAACTCCTTCCATGGGTGTTTTGTTCCCACTTCTAAGGAGGGGCATAGTGTCCACACTTCAGTCTTCATTTTTCTTGAGTTTCATGTGTTTAGCAAATTGTATCTTATATCTTGGGTATCCTAGGTTTTGGGCTAATATCCACTTATCAGTGAGTACATATTGTGTGACTTCCTTTGTGAATGTGTTACCTCACTCAGGATGATGCCCTCCAGGTCCATCCATTTGGCTAGGAATTTCATAAATTCATTCTTTTTAATAGCTGAGTAGTACTCCATTGTGTAGATGTACCACATTTTCTGTATCCATTCCTCTTGTGAGGGGCATCTGGGTTCTTTCCAGCTTCTGGCTATTATAAATAAGGCTGCTATGAACATAGTGGAGCATGTGTCCTTCTTACCAGTTGGGGCATCTTCTGGATATATGCCCAGGAGAGGTATTGCGGGATCCTCCGGTAGTATTATGTCCAATTTTCAGAGGAACTGCCAGACTGATTTCCAGAGTGCTTGTACAAGCCTGCAATCCCACCAACAATGGAGGAGTGTTGCTCGTTCTCCACATCCACGCCAGCATCTGCAGTCACCTGAATTTTTGATCTTAGCCATTCTGACTGGTGTGAGGTGGAATCTCAGGGTTGTTTTGATTTGCATTTCCCTGATGATTAAAGATGTTGAACATTTTTTCAGGTGATTCTCTGCCATTCGGTATTCCTCAGGTGAGAATTCTTTGTTCAGTTCTGAGCCCCATTTTTTAATGGGATTATTTGATTTTCTGAAGTCCACCTTCTTGAGTTCTTTATATATGTTGGATATTAGTCTCCTATCTGATTTAGGATAGGTAAAGATCCTTTCCCAATCTGTTGGTGGTCTTTTTGTCTTATTGACGGTGTCTTTTTCCTTGCAGAAACTTTGGAGTTTCATTAGGTCCCATTTGTCAATTCTTGATCTTACAGCACAAGCCATTGCTGTTCTTTTCAGGAATTTTCCCCTGTGCCCATATCTTCAAGGCTTTCCCCCACTTTCTCCTCTATAAGTTTCAGTGTCTCTGGTTTTATGTGAATTTCCTTGATCCACTTAGATTTGACCTTAGAACAAGGAGATAAGTATAGATCGATTCGCATTCTTCTACATGATAACAACCAGTTGTGCCAGCACCAATTGTTGAAAATGCTGTCTTTCTTCCACTAGATGGTTTTAGCTCCCTTGTCGAAGATCAAGTGACCATAGGTGTGTGGGTTCATTTCTGGGTCTTCAATTCTATTCCATTGGTCTACTTGTCTGTCTCTATACCAGTACCATGCAGTTTTTACCACAATTGCTCTGTAGTAAAGCTTTAGGTCAGGCATGGTGATTCCACAAGAAGTTCTTTTATCCTTGAGAAGACTTTTTGCTATCCTAGGTTTTTTGTTATTCCAGATGAATTTGCAAATTGCTCCTTCTACTTCGTTGAAGAATTGAGTTGGAATTTTGATAGGGATTGCATTGAATCTGTAGATTGCTTTTGGCAAGATAGCCATTTTTACAATGTTGATCCTGCCAATCCATGAGCATGGGAGATCTTTTCAAATTCTGAGATCTCCTTTAATTTCTTTCTTCAGAGACTTGAAGTTTTTATCATACAGATCTTTCACTTCCTTAGTTAGAGTCACGCCGAGATATTTTATATTATTTGTGACTATTGAGAAGGGTGTTGTTTCCCCAATTTCTTTCTCAGCCTGTTTATTCTTTGTGTAGAGAAAGGCCATTGACTTGTTTGAGTTAATTTTATATCCAGCTACTTCACCGAAACTGTTTATCAGGTTTAGGAGTTCTCTGGTGGAATTTTTAGGGTCACTTATATATACTATCATATCATCTGCAAAGAGTGATATTTTGACTTCCTCTTTTCCAATTTGTATCCCCTTGATCTCCTTTTGTTGTCGAATTGCTCTGGCTAATACTTCAAGTACTGTGTTGAAAAGGTAGGGAGAGAGTGGGCAGCCTTGTCTAGTCCCTGATTTTAGTGGGATTGCTTCCAGCTTCTCTCCATTTACTTTGATGTTGGCTAATGGTTTGCTGTAGATTGCTTTTATCATGTTTAGGTATGGGCCTTTAATTCCTGATTTTTCCAAGACTTTTATCATGAATGGGTGTTGGATCTTGTCAAATGCTTTTTCTGCATCTAACGAGATGATCATGTGGTTTTTGTCTTTGAGTTTGTTTATATAATGGATTACGTTGATGGATTTTCGTATATTAAACCATCCCTGCATCCCTGGAATAAAACCTACTTGGTCAGGATGGATGATTGCTTTAATGTGTTCTTGGATTCGGTTAGCGAGAATTTTATTGAGGATTTTTGCATCGATATTCATAAGAGAAATTGGTCTGAAGTTCTCTATCTTTGTTGGATCTTTCTGTGGTTTAGGTATCAGAGTAATAGTGGCTTCATAAAATGAGTTGGGTAGAGTACCTTCTGCTTCTATTTTGTGAAATAGTTTGTGCAGAACTGGAATTAGATCTTCTTTGAAGGTCTGATAGAACTCTGCACTAAACCCATCTGGTCCTGGGCTTTTTTTGGTTGGGAGACTATTAATAACTGCTTCTATTTCTTTAGGGGATATGGGACTGTTTAGATGGTCAACTTTATCCTGATTCAACTTTGGTACCTGGTATCTGTCCAGAAATTTGTCCATTTCGTCCAGGTTTTCCAGTTTTGTTGAGTATAGCCTTTTGTAGAAGGATCTGATGGTGTTTTGGATTTCTTCAGGGTCTGTTGTTATGTCTCCCTTTTCATTTCTGATTTTGTGAATTAGGATTTTGTCCCTGTGCCCTCTAGTGAGTCTAGCTAACGGTTTATCTATCTTGTTGATTTTCTCAAAGAACCAACTCCTCGTTTGGTTAATTCTTTGAATAGTTCTTCTTGTTTCCACTTGGTTGATTTCACCCCTGAGTTTGATTATTTCCTGCTGTCTACTCCTCTTGGGTGAATTTGCTTCCTTTTTTTCTAGAGCTTTTAAATGTGTTGTCAAGCTGCTAGTATGTGCTCTCTCCTGTTTCTTCTTGGAGGCACTCAGAGCTATGAGTTTCCCTCTTAGAAATGCTTTCATTGTGTCCCATAGGTTTGGGTACGTTGTGGCTTCATTTTCATTAAACTCTAAAAAGTCTTTAATTTCTTTCTTTATTCCTTCCTTGACCAAGGTATCATTGAGAAGAGTGTTGTTCAGTTTCCACGTGAATGTTGGCTTTCCATTATTTATGTTGTTATTGAAGATCAGTCTTAGGCCATGGTGGTCTGATAGGATACATGGGACAATTTCAATATTTTTGTATCTGTTGAGGCCTGTTTTGTGACCAATTATATGGTCAATTTTGGAGAAGGTTCCGTGAGGTGCTGAGAAGAAGGTATATCCTTTTGTTTTAGGATAAAATGTTCTGTAGATATCTGTCAGGTCCATTTGTTTCATAACTTCTGTTAGTTTCACTGTGTCCCTGTTTAGTTTCTGTTTCCACGATCTGTCCATTGATGAAAGTGGTGTGTTGAAGTCTCCCACTATTATTGTGTGAGGTGCAATGTGTGCTTTGAGCTTTACTAAAGTGTCTTTAATGATTGTGGCTGCCCTTGAATTTGGAGCGTAGATATTCAGAATTGAGAGTTCCTCTTGGAGGATTTTACCTTTGATGAGTATGAAGTGTCCCTTCTTGTCTTTTTTGATGACTTTGGGTTGGAAGTCGATTTTATCAGATATTAGAATGGCTACTCCAGCTTGTTTCTTCAGACCATTTGCTTGGAAAATTGTTTTCCAGCCTTTCACTCTGAGGTAGTGTCTGTCTTTTTCCCTGAGATGGGTTTCCTGTAAGCAGCAGAATGTTGGGTCCTGTTTGTGTAGCCAGTCTGTTAGTCTATGTCTTTTTATTGGGGGAATTGAGTCCATTGATATTAAGAGATATTAAGGAAAAGTAATTGTTGCTTCCTTTTATTTTTGTTGTTAGAGTTGGCATTCTGTTCTTGTGGCTGTCTTCTTTTTGGTTTGTTGAGGGATTACTTTCTTGTTTGTTCTAGGGCGTGATTTCCGTCCTTGTATTGCTTCCTTTCTGTTATTATCCTTTGAAGGGCTGGATTCGTGGAGAGATAATGTGGCAATTTGGTTTTGTCGTGGAATACTTTGGTTTCTCCATCTATGGTAATTGAGAGTTTGGCCGGGTATAGTAGCCTGGGCTGGCATTTGTGTTCTCTTAGTGTCTGTATAACATCTGTCCAGGCTCTTCTGGCTTTCATAGTCTCTGGTGAAAAGTCTGGTGTAATTCTGATAGGCCTTCCTTTATATGTTACTTGACCTTTCTCCCTTACTGCTTTTAATATTCTGTCTTTATTTAGTGCATTTGTTGTTCTGATTATCATGTGTCGGGAAGAATTTCTTTTCTGGTCCAGTCTATTTGGAGTTCTGAAGGCTTCTTGTATGATCATGGGCATCTCTTTCTTTATGTTTGGGAAGTTTTCTTCTATTATTTTGTTGAAGATATTAGCTTGCCCTTTAAGTTGAAAATCTTCATTCTCATCCACTCCTACTATCCGTAGGTTTGGTCTTCTCATTGTGTCCTGGATTTCCTGGATGTTTTAGTTAGGATCCTTTTGCATTTTGTATTATCTTTGACTGTTGTGTCGATGTTCTCTATGGAATCCTCTGCACCTGAGATTCTCTCTTCCATCTCTTGTATTCTGTTGCTGATGCTCGCATCTATGGTTCCAGATCTCTTTCCTAGGGTTTCTATCTCCAGCGTTGCCTCGCTTTGGGTTTTCTTTACTGTGTCTACTTCCCTTTTTAGTTCTAGTATGGTTTTGTTCATTTCCATCACCTGTTTGGATGTGTTTTCCTGTTTTTCTTTAAGGACTTCTACCTGTTTGGTTGTGTTTTCCTGCTTTTCTTTAAGGGCCTGTAATTCTTTAGCAGTGCTCTCCTGTAATTCTTTAAGTGACTTATGAAAGTCCTTCTTGATGTCCTCTATCATCATCATGAGAAATGTTTTTAAATCTGGGTCTAGATTTTCGGTTGTGTTGGGGTGCCCAGGACTAGGTGGGGTGGGAGTGATGCGTTCTGATGATGGTGAGTGGTCTTGATTTCTGTTAGTAGGATTCTTACGTTTGCCTTTCGGCATCTGGTAATCTCTGAAGCTAGCTGTTATAGTTGTCTCTGGTAAGAGTCTGATCTTCAGGTGACTCTGTTAGCCTCTATAAGCTGACCTGGGAGGCTAGCTCTCTTCTCAGTTTCAGTGGGCAGAGTATTCTCTGCAGGCAAGCTCTCTTCTTGCAGTGAAGGTACCCAGATATCTGGTGTTCGAACCTACTTCCTGGCAGAAGTTGTGTTCCACTCACCAGAGGTCTTAGGATCCCGTAGGGAATGCTGTGTGGGCCCTTGCGGGTGTCGGGCGACTCCGCTGGCAAGGTACCCCGTTGCTCGAGTGGGGCGGAAGGGACTTGTGCCCCTGTCCTTGTTTTTAATAGCTGAATCATATTCCATTTTGTAAATGAACCACATTTTCTGTACCCATATTTCGGTAGAGGAACATCTGCATTGTTTCTAGTTTCTAGCTGTTATAAATAAAATGGCTATGAACTTAGTGGAGCACACACCCTTGTGGGTATATGCCTAAGAAGCTATCCTAAGTGTAACACTTCCTCCTGCTAAGTCTTAAATTAATAGAAGAAGAAGGCAAAGTATTTCCTAGTGCCAGGAAGGAAGTTTAAATAAAACCTGCTGCAACTGTGGTCCAAGTGAGGCAGAGTCTATCAACTTAGAAGCCAAACTTGGCAGGATCATCCATATTGTGCTGCTTCTGGAATCTGAAAGATGAAAAATTCAAGGTCGTGGATTCTTCCTCTATGATTTCAGTTTAGCACTATTCCAGCCATCTTTTGGCAGTCAGAGCCTCAGTAAAGACTCTGTGAGAGTTCATTTCATTCAAGTTTGTGAGGATGATGCTTGAGTTGCATTTTGTGACCACAAGGTTTGAGATACCTAAGGCATTGAGAAATTTGCCATGGGGAGATACATACAGGGAGTGGAAGTACCCAAGCTGAGAGATGTATGAGAACTTTCAGGAATAGGGCCATCTAAGCCTTTAGAAAGTGAAGTCCAATATGTCTAAGACAAAGCTATAGTATTTGCAGTTTGTTCTGCTGTGTTTCCTTCGTTGTTACAATCTTCTGTCTGTTTGTGCATATTCCTATCTATTGGAATGGGAACGGGCATTCTTTGCCATTGTGTGTTGGAAAGATATAACTAGCTTTCTGATTTTACAAGATGTAGCTTTCAAGATATTGTCTTGAGTATCAGACTAGACTTTAGACATTTGAACAGTGTAGGAGCTCCTACAGGCTATTAGGATGACTGAAGTTAGACTGAATGCATTTTCATCACAGGATGAACATGAGCCTATAGTGACCAGAATCAGAATGCAGTTGATTGAAACAAAACCCATCTAGATAGGATGATATCTTTGAATGTTTGTCTGTCTTGTCTGGTTTTCTTTGTGGAGCTTGTGGAAGTTCTTACAGGAGGAGTCTTTCCAGATTCCCTTTGGGGGAGAAGATAGTGTGTATAGACTCAAAAAACTTTTCATTCTCTCTCTCTCTCTCTCTCTCTCTCTCTCTCTCTCTCTCTCTCTCTCTCTCCCTCCCTCCCTCCCTCCCCCCTCTCTCTTTCTTTCTTTCCATTCCTTCCTTTCTTCCTTCCTTCCTTCCTTCCTTCCTTCCTTCCTTCCTTCCTTCCTTTCTTTCTTTCTTTCTTTCTTTCTTTCTTTCTTTCTTTCTTTCTTTCTTTTGTTTTTGTTTCTCTAATAATTTTTATATTCATTATCACCATGACCACTCTCGACACTCTAGATCCCCTGTCCTCACAGAGTCCCTCTACTTAATCTTTGCTGTCTCTTTTGAGAAGGTGTGGGCCACCTGGTTATCTGCCCACACTGTGGTGCATAAGTCTCTGCTGGGTCGAGTGCATCCTCTTTCACTGAGGCCAAACCTGGTAGCCCAGTAAGAGAACAGATTCCAAAGTTAGGCAGCAGCTTTCGGGAGAGCCCCTGCTACAGTTGTTGGATGACTCTCATGAAGACTGAGCTGCACATGTGCTGTATATGTGCCAGAGGCCTTAGTTCAAACTGTGTATGCTATTTGGTTGGTGGCTTAGTGCTCTTGGGTGTCCTCAAGGGTCCAGATTTCAGTCTGTTGGTCTTCCTGTGGAGTTCCTGTCCCTTTCAGGGTCTTCAATCCTTCACCCAACACTTCCATAAGCGTCCCCAAGATCCATTCAATGTTTGACTGTGGTTCTTTGCATCTGTTTCAGTTAGAGGCTGCATGGACCTTCTCAATGGACAATTGTGCAAGACTCCTGAATGGATCTTCAACAAATGGTGCTGGTCATATTGGATGTCTGCATGTCAGATAGGTGCAAATAGATTTATATGCTTCAAGTCTATGGGGATCAAAGACCTCAACACAAAACCAGATACAATGAACTCTCTTGAACCTGTATGAGCTGCTGTGTGAAGGAAAACACAACACAAACTTAGTTCAGAAATGACGGTAATGCAATCGCTGGGTATAGCAACTAAAATCCTAATTGTGTAAACCTTATTAAATCTAAAGCAAGGTGAATCAATGTAAGAGTGTTGCAAGTGAAGACAAATCTCAAGGAAGACCAGCAAAGAGTTGCAAGGCAAACCAATTCGAGAGTGTCATCAACTGTCTGTTGTATTATACTTATATTCTTTTCAAAATTGTGTGCTCTCATGAGAGATTGCTCCAGGAAAACATCACATGACCTTTTACCAGGCAGCTTCCAGGAAAAACATTACATGTCAATTCTGAGCAAAACATTCTCTCACATGTCTGCCTCAACAAAATATCCTCTCATAAAACAGCTTCCAGAAAAACATCTCATGACACAATTGAGTCTTCAGTGAAACCACAAATTTCTACTTCAAAGGACTCTGGGCTTGGAATAGGCTTGAAACCTCAAGTCCCACTGCCAGTGACACACACACTCCAAAAATGCCAAATCTTATAATCCTTTCAAATAGTGTCACTCCCTGGTGGTCAAGCATTTAAATTGATGAGCCTATAGAAACCATTCTCATTTAAATTACCTCAGGTGTTTATGATAATAATTCAGAATTCTTTTTCCACTCATGTGAATATTTAATGGAATATTTTCCCCTCTTGACTTTAGGAGTGAATATTCTGGAATTAAGTTCATTTCTTTATTTTTAATTATTATGTTTTTCTGTTTTATGGTTCACATTTTATAGATGCGGTCTATGTCACATCTTTATTCACACTGTTACAAGTTAGAATTATTCTAAATACCCCAACAAAGTGATTTTACAGTTAATTCACCATGTGATTTTGCAGAATAAAACCAACAGAGGTGATCAGCAATAAGGTGACCCACAATTCTAAAAATTCCATTTGCCAAAGAAGAAAAAGAACAAAGGAATCGGTTACAAACTGTGATTGAGCAGTCATGAAAGGGACATCATATTAACCCAGAAATTACAAAAATCAAGAGATGCTCTCAGTCTTGGTGTAAGGTGGAATGAAGAAGGTGTTAGGAGGTCCAGAGGCAGAGCTCACAGCCACACAGTAACTCACAGTCTGCTGTGTGAGGCAGTGTTTGAGAGTGTATGTAGAGTGAATCACAGAGGGACAGTGTTTGCCCTGGCTGTCATGACAGGAACTGCACCAGCATATGTTTGGTTGTTTGAAAAAATGACCAGGATGTTATATCAAAAGTGTTTGCATCACTTTACACTGATGTATCAGGGTTCTTAATGATCCACATCTTACCAGTACTTACTGTTGCGTAGCCTTTTGATTCTCATCAGCTCATGGATATTTGCATAACAGTGAGGCATATAGCAAACACTGATCCTTTGACACAAGGTATTCCTCATGGAGGGTATGGAGAACTGTGGTGTGGAGGTTAGTTAGGCTAAGGTCAGCTCAGAGGCTGTTGGTTGGATTATGAGGGCAATCTTCCATACTCTAATCAAATCTCTGTGTATACTTACACAGTAGACAAATGAAGAGAGCTCTCTGAGGACTGTTTTATAAGGGGCATAATCCCATCAACCTTAGGCTTAGGCTTCAAACCTGGGACCTGAGCACTGACAATGTCCTTGTTTACAAGACCATAATATCCACCATGTGTGTATCAGTGTGCATGTGCATGTGTGAGCATGTATATGTGTCTTGCATTTTTCTCTTTTGTTTCTGATTAAATGTTATCTTTTCAACATTTATCTTCTTCATAGTTCCATTCTCCTTGTTTATCTGAGAAGTGTCTTTATTTGTTGAATTTGGATTTCCATAGCTACAGTTATTAATTTTATTTTCATTTGGCCCTTTTTATATTTACTTGGATATTTTTATAGTCTTTTATTCTTCCACTTACATTTTAGTTCTTCTTTTAAACAATTTTTATTATATATTTTCTTCATTTACATTTCAAAGGCTGTGCCCAAAGTGTTCTATACCCTCCTCCCACCCTGCTCCCCAACTCACCCACTCCTGCTTCCTGGCCCTGGCATTCTCCTGTAGTGGGGCGTATAATCTTTGCAAGACCAAAGACCTCTCCTCCCAATGATGGCCAACTAGGCCATTTTCTGCTACATATATAGGTAGAGACACCAGCTCTGGGGGCACTGGTTAGTTCATATTGTTGTTCCACCTATAGGGTTGCAGACCCCTTCAGCTCATTGGGTCATTTTTCTAGCTCCTCCATTGGGGTCCCTGTGATCCATCCAATAGATGACTGTGAGCATCCACTTTGTATTTGCCAGACACTGGCCTAGCCTCACAAGAGACAGATATATCAGGGTCCTGTCAGCAAAATCTTGCTGCCATATGCTTTAGTGTCTGTGTTTGGTGGCTGATTATGAGATGGATCCCCAGGTGGAGCAGTCTCTGGATGGTCCTTCCTTCAGTCTCAGCTCCAAACTTTGTTACTGCAACTCCTTCCATGGGTATTTTGTTTCCCATTCTAAGAAAGAACAAAGTATCCACACTTTGGTCTTCCTTCTTCTTGAGTTTCATGTGTTGTGCAAATTGTATCTTTGGTATTCTAAATTTCTGGCTTAATATCTACTTATCAGTGAGTGCATATCATGTGAATTCTTTTGTGACTGGGTTACCTCACTGAGGATAATATCCTCCAGATCTATTGATTTACCTAAGAATTTCATAAATTCATTGTTTTTAATTGCTGAGTAGTATTCCATTGTATAAATGTACCATATTTTTTGTATCCATTCCTCTGTTGAGGGACATCTGGGTTCTTTCCGCCTTTGACTATTATAAATAAGGCTGCTATAAACAAGGTGGAGCATGTGTTCTTAATACAAGTTGGAACATGTACGGGTATGTGCCTAGGAGAGGTATTGCTGGATCTTCTGGTAGTACTATGTCCAATTTACTAAGGAACTGCCAGACTGATTTCCAGAGTGGTTGTGCCAGCGTGCAGTAACACCAACAATGGAGGGGTGTTCCTCTTTCTCCACATCCTCGCCAGCATCTGCTGTCACCTGAATTTTTGATCTTAGCCATTCTAACTGGTGTGAGGTGGAATCTCAAGGTTGTTTTGATTTGTATTTCCCTGGTGATTAAGGATGTTGAACGCTTTATCAGGTGCTTCTCAGCCCTTCAGTATTCCCCAGTTGAGAATTAGCTCTGTACCCCATTTTTAATAGGTTTATTTGATTTTCTGGAGTCCAGCTTCTTGACATCTTTGTATATGTTGGATATTAGACCCTTATCAGATTTAGGATTGATAAAAATACTTTCCTGATCTGTTGGTGGCGATTTTGTCTTATTGACAGTGTCCTTTGCCTTACAGAAGCTTTCAAATTGTATAAGGTCCCATATGTCTATTCTCTGTCTTACAGCACAAACCATTGTGTTCTGTTCAGGAAAATTGCCCCTATGCCCAAAACTTCGAGGCTTTTCCCCACTTTCTCCTCTATAAGTTTCACTGTCTCTGTTTTTTTGTGGAGGTCCTTGAACCATTTAGAATTGAGCTTGTACAAGGAGATAAGAATGGATCCATTCACATTCTTCTACATGATAACCACCATTTGTGCCAGCACCATATGTTGAAAATGCTGTCTTTTTTCCACTGGATGGTTTTAGCTCCCTTGTCAAAGATCAAGTGACCATAGGTGTGTGGGTTCATTTCTGTTCATTTCTGGGTCTTCAATTATATTTCGTTGAACTACCTGTCTGTTGCTGTACCAGTACCATGCAGATTTTTTTTTTAAATCACAATTGCTCTGTAGTACAGCTAGAGGTCAGGCATGGTGATTATACAAGAGGTTCTTTTACTGTTGAGAAGAGTTTTTGCTATCCTAGGTTTTTTGTTATTTCAGATGAATTTGCAAATTGCCCTTTCTAATTCATTGAAGAATTGAGCTGGAATTTTGTTGGGGATTGCATTGAATCTGTAGATTGCTTTCAGCAAGATAGCCATTTTGCTTATATAAATCCTGCCAATCCATGAACATGGGAAATCTTTCCATCTTCTGAGATCTTCTTTGATTTCTTTCTTCAGATACTTGAAGTTTTTGTCATACAGATCTTTCACTTCCTTAGTTAGATTCACACCAAGGTGTTTTATATTATTTGTGACTATTGTGAGGGGCGTTGTTTCCCCCAATTTCTTTCTCAGCATGTTTATCCTTTGTATAAAGGAAGATCAGACACTACCTCAGAGTGAAAGGCTGGAAAACAATTTTCCAAGCAAACGGTCTGAAGAAACAAGCTGGAGTAGCCATTCTTACATTGAATAAAATTTACTTCCAATGCAAAGTTATCAAAAAAGACAAGGAGGGGCACTTCATACTCATCAAAGGTAAAATCTACCAAGATGAACTCTCAATTCTGAATATCTATACTCCAAATACAAAGGCAGCCACATTCATTAAAGAAACTTTAGTAAAACTCAAAGCACACATTGCACCTGATACAATAATAGTGGGAGACTTCAACACCCCCCACTCACCAATGGACAGATCCTGGAAACAGAAACTAAACAGAGACACATGGACACTAACAGAAGTTATGAAACAAATGGATTTAATTGATATCTAAAGAACATTTTATCCTAAAACAAAAGGATATACCTTCGTCTCAGCACCTCATGGTACCTTCTCCAAAACTGACCATGTAGTTGGTCACAAAACAAGCCTCAACAGATACAAAAATACTGAAATTGTTCCATGCACCCTATCAGATCACCATGGACTAAGGCTGATCTTCAATAACAAAATAAATAATAGAAAGCAAACATTCATGTGGAAACTGAACAACACTATTCTCAATGATATATTGGTCAAGGAAGGAATGAAGAAAGAAATTAACGACTTTTTAGAGTTTAATGAAGATGAAACCAGAATGTACCCAAACTTATGGGACACAATGAAAGCATTTCTAAGAGGAAAACTCATAGCTCTGAGTGCCTCCAAAAAGAAACTAGAGAAGGCATACACTAGCAGCTTGACAACACATCTAAAAGCTCTAGAACAAAAGGAAGCAAAATCACCCAAGAGGAGTGGATGGCAGGAAATAATCAAACTCAGGGGTGAAATCAACCAAGTGAAAACAAGAAGAACTATTCAAAGAATGAACCAAACGAGGAGTTGGTTCTTTGAGAAAATCAACAAGATAGATAAACCCTTAGCCAGACTCACTAGAGGGCACAGGGAAAGCATTCTAATTAACAAAATCAGGAATGAAAAGGGAGACATAACAACAGATCCTGAAGAAATCCAGAACACCCTCAGATCCTTCTACAAAAGGCTATACTCCACAAAACTGGAAAATCTGAATGAAATGGACAAATTTCTAGACAGATACCAGGCACCAAAGTTAAATCAGGATCAGGTTAATGATCTAAAGAGTCCTATATCCCCTAAAGAAATAGAAACATTCATTAATAGTCTCCCATCCAAAAAAAGAGCCCAGGCCCAGATGGGTTTAGTTCAGAGTTCTATCAGACCTTCAAAGAAGATCTAATTTCAGTTCTTCATAACTATTCCACAAAATAGAGGCAGAAGGTACTCTACCAAATTCATTCTATGAAGCCACAATTACTCTGATACCTAAACCACAGAAAGACCCAACAAAGATAGAAAACTTCAGACCAATTTCCCTTATGAATATCGATGCAAAAATACAGAATAAAATTCTTGTTAACTGAATCCAAGAACACATCAAAACAATCATCCATCCTGACCAAGTAGCTTTCTTTCCAGGGATGCAGGGATGGTTAAATATAAGAAAATCCATCAACGTAATCCATTATATAAACAAACTCAAAGACAAAAACCACATGATCATCTCCTTAGATGCGGAGAAAGCATTTGATAAAATCCAACACCCATTCATGATAAAAGTCTTGGAAAGATCAGGAATTCAAGACCCCTACCTAAACATTATAAAAGCAATCTACAGCAAACCAACATAAAAGTAAATGGTGAGAATATGGAAGCAATCCCACTAAAATCAGGGACTAGACAAGATTGTCTACTTTCTCCCTATCTATACAACATTGTACTTGAAGTCCTAGCCAGAGCAATTCGACAACAAAAGGGGATAAAGGGGATACAAATTAGAAAGGAAGAAGTCAAAATATCACTTTTTGCAGATGATATGATAGTATATATAAATGACCCTAAAAATTCCACCAGAAAACTCCTAAACCTGATAAACAGCTTCAATGAAGTAGCTGGATATAAGATTAACTCAAACAAGTCAATGGTCTTTCTGTACACAAAGTATAAACAGGCTGAGAGAGAAATTAGGGGAACAACACCCTTCTCAATAGTCACGAATAATATAAAATACCTTGGCATGACTCAAACTAAGGAAGTGAAAGATCTGTATGATAAAAACTTCAAGTCTCTGAAGAAAGAAATTAAAGAAGATCTCAGAAGATGGAAAGATCTCCCATGCTCATGGATAGGCAGGATCAATATAATAAAAATGTCTCTCTTGCGAAAAGCAATCTACAGATTCAATGCAATCCCCAACAAAATTCCAACTCAACTCTTCAACGAATTAGTAAGGGTAATCTGCAAATTCATCTGGAATAACAAAAAACCTAGAATAGCAAAAACTCTTCTCAAGGATAAAAGAACCTCTGGTGGAATCACCATGCTTAACCTAAAGCTTTACTACAGAGCAATTGTGATAAAAACTGCATGGTACTGGTATAGGGACAGATAAGTAGATCAATGGAATAGAGTTGAAGACCCAGAAATGAACCCACACACCTATGGTCACTTGATCTTTGACAAGTAAGCTAAAACCATCCAGTGGAAAAAAGACAGCATTTTCAACATATGGTACTGGCACAAATAGAGGTTTCTTGTAGAAGAATGAGAATGTATGCATTCCTATCTCCTTGTACTATGGTCAAATCTAAATGGATCAAGGAACTCCACATAAAACCAGAGACAGTGCAACTTAGAGAGGAGAAAGTGGGAAAAAGCCTCGAAGATATGGGCACAGGGGAAAAAATTCCTGAATAGAACAGCAATGGCTTGTGCTGTAAGATTGAGAATCGACAAATGGGACCTCATAAAATTGCAAAGCTTCTCTAAGGTAAAAGACACCGTCAATAAGACAAAAAGACCACCAACAGATTGCGAAAGGGTCTTTACCTATCCTAAATCAGATAGGGGACTAATATCCAAAATAGGTATTTTTGGACTCCAGAAAATCAAATAACCCCATTAAAAAATGGGGCTCAGAGCTAAACAAAGAATTCTCATCTGAGGAATACCGAATGGCTGAGAAGCACCTGAAAAATGTTCAGCATCCTTAATCATCAGGAAAATGCAAATAAAAACAACCCTGAGATTCCACCTCACACCAGCCAGAATGGCTAAGATCAAAAACTCAGGTGACAGCAGGTGCTGTCGAGGATGTGGAGAAAGAGGAACACTCCTCCATTGTTGGTGGGATTGCAAGCTTGTACAACCACTCTGGAAATCAATCTGGCAGTTCCTCAGAAAATTGGACACAGTACTACTGGGGGATCCCGCAATACCTCTCCTGGACATATATCCAGAAGATGTTCCAGCCGGTAAGAAGGACACATGCTCAACTTTATTCATAGCAGACTTCTTTGTAATAGCCAGAACCTGGAAAGAACCTAGATGCCCCTTAACAGGGGAATGGATACAGAAAATGTGGTACATTTATACAATGGAGTACTACTGAGCTATTAAAAAGAATGAATTTATGAAATTCCTAGGCAAATGGATGGACCTGGAGGGCATCATCCTGAGTGAGGTAACCCAATCACAAAAGCACTCACATGATATGTACTCATTGATAAGTGGATATTAGCCCAGAAACTTAGAATACCCAAGATACATGATACAATTTGCAAAACACATGAAACTCAAGAAGAACGAAGACCAAAGTGTGGACACTTTGCTCCTTCTTAGAATTGGGAACAAAACACCCATGGAAGGAGTTACAGAGACAAAGATTGGAGCTGAGACGAAAGGATGGACCATCTAGAGACTGCCATACCTGGGGATCCATCCCATAATCAGCCCCCAAACGCTGACACCATTGCACACACTAGCAGGATTTTGCTTAAAGCGCCCTAATATAGCTGTCTCTTGTGAGGCTATGCCGGGGCCTAGCAAACACAGAAGTGCATGCTCAGAGTCAGCTATTGGGTGAATCACAGGGCCCCCAATGGAGGAGCTAGAGAAAGTACCCAAGGAGCTAAAGGGGTCTGCAACCCTATAGGTGGAACAACAATACGAACTAACCAGTACCCCCTGGAGTTCGTGTCTCTAGCTGCATATGTAGCAGAAGATGACCTAGTAGACCATTAGTGGAAAGAGAGGCCCATTGGTCTTGCAAAGTTTATATGCCCTAGTACAGGGGAATGCCAGGGCCAAGAAGTGGGTTGGGGGCAGGGGAGTGGGAGGGGAGGGGATTTTCCGGGTAGCATTCAAATGTAAATGAAGAAAATACCTAAATTAATAATAATAAAAAAAGAAGGTTAAATACGTCCCATTTCCTACAAGAATAGCATAATAAAACATGTCATCCTTCCTATAGCAAGAGAAAGAGTATTGCTTGTTGAACTATTAAACATTTTATATATAGTCGAAAAAAAAAAGAGCAGTGATTTGTTTGAGTCAATTTTGTATCCAGCTACTGCACTGAAGCTGTTTATCAGGTTTAGGAGTTCTTTGGTGGAATTTTTAGTGTCACCTATATATATACTATAATATCATCGGAAAATAGTGATATTTTGACTCTTCCTTTCCAATTTGTATCCCCTTGACCTCCTTTTGTTGTCTAATTCCTCTGGCCAGAACTTCAAGTACTATATTGAATAGGTAGGGAGAAAGTGGGCAGCTTTCTCTAGTCCCTGATTTTGGTGGGATTCCTCCAGCTTCTCTCCATTTAATTTGATGTTGGCTACTGGTTTTCTGTAGATTGCTTTTATTATGTTTAGGTATGGGCCATGAATTCCTGATCTTTCCAAGAATTTCCTCATGAATGGGTGCTGGTTTCTCTCAAATGCTTTCTCAGCTTCTAACGAGATGATCATGTGGTTTTTGTCTTTGAGTTTGTTTATATAGTGTTTTTACATTGATGGATTTATATATATATATGAAATCATTCCTGCATCCCTGGAATGAAGCCTATTTGATCATGATGGATGATAAGTTTGATGTGTACTTGAATTCGGTTAGCGAGAATTTTTTGAGTATTATTGCATCGATATTCATAAGGGAAATTGGTCTGAAGTTCTCTTTCTTTGTTGGGTTTTTGTGTGGTTTAGGTATCAGAATAATTGTGGCTTCATAGAATGAATTGTGTAGAGTACCTTCTTTTCCTATTTTGTGGAATAGTTTGAGGAGGGTTGGAATTAGGTCTTCTTTGAAGGTCTGATAGAACTCTGTACTAAACCCATCTGGTCCTGGGCTTTTTTGGTTGGGAGGCTATTAATGACTGCTTCTATTTCTTTAAGGGAAATGGGACTGTTTAGATCATTAACCTGATCTTGATTTAACTTTGATACCTGGTATCTGTCTAGGAAGTTGTCCATTTCATCCAGGCTTTCCAGTTTTGTTGAGTATAGCCTTTTGTAGTAGTATCTGATAATGTTTTGGATTTCCTCAGGTTCTGTTGTTATGTCTCCTTTTTCATTTCTGATTTTGTTGATTAGGATACTGTCCCTGTGCCCTCTATTTAGTCTGGCTAAGGGTTTATCTATCTTGTTGATTTTCTCAAAGAACCAGCTCCTGGTTTAGTTGATTTTTTGAATAGTTATTTTTATTTGCACTTGCTTGATTTCAGCCCTAATTTTGATTATTTCCTGCTGTTTACTCCCCTTGGGTGACTTTTCTTCCCTTCTTTTGAGAGCTTCTAGGTGTGCTGTCAGACTGCTAGTGTTTGCTCTCTCTAGTTCCTTTTTGGAGGCACTCAGTGCTATGAGTTTTCCTCTTAGGACTGCCTTCATTGTGTCCCATAAGTTCAGGTATGTTGTGGCTTCATTTTCATTAAACTCTAAAAAGTCTTTAATTTCTTTCTTTCTTTCTTCCTTGAACAAAGTATCATTGATTAGAGTGTTATTCAGTTTCCATGTGAATGTTGGCTTTCTATTATTTATGTTGTTATTGAAGATCAGCCTTAGTCCATGGTGATCAGTTAGGATGCATGGGATATTTTCAATATTTTTGTATCTTTTAGGCCTGTTTTGTGACCAATTATATGGTAGGTTTTGGAGGAGGTACCATGAGGTGCTAAGAAGAAGGTATATCCTTTTGTTTTAAGATAAAATGTTATGTGGTTATCTGTTAAATCCATTTCTTTCATAACTTCTGTTAGTGTCCATGTGTCTCTGTTTAGTTTCTGTTTCCAGGATCTCTCCATTGGCAAGAGAGGAGTTTTGAAGTCTTCCACTATTATTGTATGAGGTGCAATGTGTACTTTGAGCTTTACTAAAGTTTCTTTAATGAATGTGGTTGCCCTTGAATTTGGAGCATAAATATTTAGAATTGAGTGTTCAACTTGGTAGATTTTACCTTTGATGAATATAAAGTGTCCCTCCTTGTCTATTTTGATAACTTTGGGTTGGAAGTCAATTTTATTTAATATTAGAATGGCTACTCCAGCCTGTTTCTTCAGACCATTTGCTTGGAAAATTGTTTTCCAGCCTTTTACTCTGAGGTAGTTTTTGTCTTTGTCCCTGAGGTGTGTTTCCTATAAGCAGCAAAATGTTGGGTCCTATTTGTGTAGTCAGTCCAATAGTCTATGTCTTTTTATTGGGGGAATTGATTCTATTGATGCTAAGAGATATTAAAGAAAAGTAATTGTTGCTTCCTGTCATTTTTGTTGTTAAAGTTGGGATTCTGTTCTTGTGGCTGTCTTCTTTTAGTTTTGTTGTAGGATTGCTATCTTGCTTTTTCTAGGGTGTAGTTTCCATCTTTGTGTTGGTGTTTTCTCTTCATTATCTGTGAAGTGCTGGATTCATAGAAAGATATTGTCTGAATTTGGTTTTGTCATGGAATACTTTAGTTTCTCCATCTATGGTATTTGAGAGTTTTGCTGTGCAAAGTATCCTGGGCTGGCAATTATGTTCTCTTAGTGTCTGTATAACATCTGTCCAGGATGTTCTGGCTTTCATAGTTTCTGGTGAGAAGTCTGGAGTAATTCCAATAGGCCTGCCTTTATATGTTACTTGACCTTTTTCCCTTACTGCTTTTAATGTTTTATCTTTATTTAGTGCATTTGTTGCTCTGATTATTATGTATCAGTAGGAATTTGTTTTCTGGTCCAGTCTATTTGGAGTTTGTAGGCTTCTTGCATGTTCATGGGCATGTCTTTCTTTAGGTTATGGAATTTTTCTTTTATGTTTTTGTTGAAGATATTTGCTGGCCCTTTAAGTTTAAAATCTTCATTTTCATCTACTCCTTTTATCTGTAGGTTTGGTCTTCTCATTTTGTCTTAGATTTCCTGGATGTTTTGAGTTAGGTTCTTTTCGCATTTTGCATTTTCTTTGATTGTTGTGTCCATGTTCTCTATGGAATCTTCTGCACCCGTGATTCTCTCTTCCATCTCTTGTATTCTGTTGCTGATGCTCACATCGATGGTTCCTGATTTCTTTCCTAGGGTTTTTATCTCCAGAGTTGTCTCTCTTTGTGTTTTCTTTATTGTTTTCACTTCCCTTTTTAGATCTTGGATGGGTTTGTTCAATTCCATCACCTGTTTGGTTGTGTTCTCCTGTAATTCTTTAAGGGATTTTTGTGTTTCTTCTTTAAGGGCTTCTACTTTTTTAGCATTGTTTTCCTCTAATTCTTTAAGTGGTATTTTTGCTTCCTCTTTAAGGCCTTCTACCTGTTCAGCAATGTTCTCTTGCATTTCTTTAAGTGAGCTATTAATTTCCTTTTAAAATTCTCTACCAGCATTATGAGATATGATTTTAAATCTGAATCTTGATTTTCAGTTGTGTTGGGGTATCCAGGACTCATTGAGTTTGGAGAGCTGGGTTCCAATGATGGTAAGTGGTCTTGGTTTCTGTTAGTAAGGTTCTTAGATTTTCCTTTTGCCATCTGGTAGTCTCTGGCGTTAGTTGTTATAGGTGTCTCTGGCTGGAGCTTGTTCCTCCTGTGATTCTGTTAGATTCTGTCAGCACTCCTGGGAGTCCAACTCTCTCCTGAGTTTCAATGGTCAGAGTACTCTCTGCAGGCCACCTCATCTGAAGGGGAAGGAGTGCAGGTATCTGGAGCTTAGATCTGCTTCCTGGCTGAAGAAGAATGCTCGAACCTGGGCCTGTCCCAGAAGCTTTGTTGCTTCTGCAGTCATGCTCTCCTGTGCAGTCTGGTCTCTGAGGGACCTGGGACACAAGACGGCTCTCTCACCTGCTCCAACAGGCAAAGCCCTCCCTGGTGGCCACCCCTCCTTTGTTGGGGAAGGAGGGTAGATGTCTGGACTCAGATCAGCTTCCTGGCTGAAGACGAAGGCCCGAAACATGGCCTCTCCCAGAAGCTACACTGCCTCTGAAGTCCGAAGGCTCTCCTGTGCAGACTCAACAATCATTTCTTATAGTGTCCTGATATATATGCTGCGAACGCTCTCAGGAAAACACCTTTGAACTCTTGCAGGCAGATCCTAGTGGGTGGTGTTCAGATCTCCTGGAATGTGCTTTAAAGTAGATGGGGGACCTTGGAATGGCCTTTTTCTATCTTTGCTCCCTGACCAAGATGGGAGCCCTTAGCTCTGTCATGTGCTTCCCACATGACCCTTGGAAATCTCAACAGAAGCCCAAAAGTAATCAGCACAGTCTTGCAATTCAAACCTTGATCCACAATAAGCCTTTAAATGTGCATTCTCTTACAGTTGTAGAAATCTGAGTAGCATGTGCCTTTACTCTTGGTATCAGAATGACAGACTAAATATTTTCATGTTACATTTATTAGTTAATTTTCACATTGCCATGATCATACACCATATAAGAAGCAATGAAAGGAGACTGGTTTGCTTTGGCTCAGAGTTCATGTGATACAAACCATTATGGTAAGGAAGGCATGGTTGGGGGAGCATGAGATAGGGGGTCACAGTGCATCTGCTGTTAGAAGCAGAGAAATGTGAACAATGTTGCTCAGATGACTCCTATTCAGCCCACCACTCTAATCCACAGCATGGTCTATGTCCAGGCTTGGTCTTCCCTTTTCAATCAAACCTTTCCTAACCTTCATATTCAGAGACATGCCCAGATATATGTCTCCAAGGTAATTCCAAATCCATAAACAGTTTGAAGACTATTATTAGCTAACTCGACTGGGCTAACATTTGTAAACACTCAATCAAAGCATAGAAAAATATACAGTATTTTTAAATGCACTTAGCACTGGCACCAAAGAAGACTACATGTACTGGGAACTAATAGAAGATATGAAAAATAACCAATTTATCTTGTCAATTGAATACATTGTTAAATAGTCTGTGAGGAGGAAGAAATAATAAAGGAGATTAGAATCATTTTAACTAAATTAAAATTTGATACCATGTATTAGAATTGGTAAAATGTAGCCAACACTATCAATAGGAGGATGTTTATAGCTTTGAGTATATCAATTAAAAGTTAGCATTAGTGTCATGGATCTAAGTCTGTACTGTTACAGAAATTAGGATAACCACCCTGAAGTCACTTATGTACTGATGCCAGGAACCACCTCCCCTGCTCATTCCAAGTCCCCATGCACTAAAGGTCACACTGATTATATCCAAATAATATTATTATTTGGGGGAGGAAGGGGTTAGTAGATTTAGAATCATCTACATTTTTATGCATATGTATTTCTCTATTCATGTGCTAAGGAACGAATGTGGGCTTCAGCAACTTATCAATTGTGGGTATTTCAGTTGTAAACTTAATTACCAGTAAGATGACCACCACACAGGTCCACTCTCTCAAGCGACCTGCTCTAAGCCATACCTAGGCCAGAACTGTTTCATTGTATGGTTTATGCATAATTCTGGTTTGATAGTGAAACTAGGATTATGGATTGAATCTTCAGGTGTCAGTGTCAACTTGAGTTCCAAGCCTGCCAGTTTCTCAGATTAGAGTTACTCAGGCAAGTAAGCTGCCTGGGAAAGAGCTGTGTCCCCATTAACTCCATATTTGCTGTAATATGGAGAGGTCCTTCTTTCAGAGAGCCAGCCTGTCTTTCCATCAGTGGATATGACAGGCACAGTTCAGGTCGAGTGTTGTGTGAGGTGGTGTGACTTTTTGTGACCTTCTCAACACTCTCATCCTGTCATTGTTTTTTGAGACCATAGCCTTGCCATGTAGCCCTGGTTGAGCTGGTGCTAGTTATGTAGCCAAAACTCTTGGCTTGAACTCTTGGTAATTGTCCTGTCTATAATATTCTGAGTGTTGAGGTTTAAGGTATGCACTATCACAGCTGGCTTTCATTATTCATTTATTGTTGGTTTATTTTGATTGTACATATGATCCTACTCTGGATGCCAGTTTTACACACAGGCAAACTGTGTCTCTGCAACTGTAATTCAAGAGCCTCTGTTATCTCTCCAACTGTGTTACCCATTAGGGTAATTCTTCCTATCCATCTTACAACTATAAATTCCATCATCTGCTCATTGTTGTTGGCTCCTATAATTGCATTATTATTAGTGAGCTTAACTCTATGTGGTCTTTTATGACATTTTCCCTCGTCGATGGAAGGGTCTCACCACTGTTCTTAGTGATGCTCATTCTCTGACTTATGGACAAGATCCATCATTGTCTTTAATGACGGTAGTCCCCTGGCTTATGGAGAAGATCCATAATTGCTATTAGTGATGGTGGTACCCTTTTCATGTATGCATTGCTTATTACAACAGAAGACTTCTTTTTTTTCTGGTATAAAAAATATGTTGTGGTCAGGAGTTTCTGTGTTCTAGCTGCTGTCTGGAATTAGCAAGGTAAGGGTGACAAATGAGCCTTATGTGTGAGGCACAGCATACTGGCTCAACTGCAAAGGTTAGGGCACAGAAAAACTACTGTTTGAATTTTACCTTTCAAATATTGTACAATTTTTCTCTTTTAGCCAATCCTAACCTGCAGCCATATAAGGAAAAGTATTCTGTGAAAATGAGTTCCAACTTAGCTCATTTGACAGAGCATTAAGCCATAAATGCTTCCATTGCCTTGGAGTCAAATTGTCTCATTAAATAAAACTCTAATTTTCAGTGGCATCCGTGTAAAAGTGATTTCCAGCACAATGGCTGATGTAATTGTATTGACCATTCCTCTGACCCCACATTTTTTATTTGTAAAACTTCTCCTCCTCCCCCTCCTCCTTCTCTTCCTCTTCTTCCTCCTCCTCCTCATCTTCCTCTTCCTTGCTATCTGGGAGGAATTTTATTCTTGGTTGTATGAGTGGACACTGAAGGAACATGCATGACAAACCTTCACTTCATATTCATTACCACTTAGGATTCCCACATCCCACTCTGTTTTCATCATTAGGTGAAATAGAATGTTTAAGTCAACTCTGCTTGTTTGCATGCCTTCTTATGTCTTTAAAAAAGACCTGACACTTGGTTAGACACCATTCTTAAGTTTGGGGTGACACCTCACCACCCCCAGCAACTTTTTCCTAGTTAACCTCACTGGAGAGCACTGTGGACACAGAAGAAGGAAAGTTGTCATTTAGTGCTTATTAGATCATATCATTCTGTACTTAGTTGGTGACTCTCATTTTTTTTTTCCAGAGAAACTATTTCAGTGCTTTTTATATGTGGTTATTGTTAGGTAATAAATGGACAGTTATTAAATGCCATGATTATGTTTCTTCATTATGCACACTACGAGAAAATAAGCAATATGATTAATGACAGGGACTGTGACCAGAGTATATAGTGTCTTAACATCGTCTCCCCTTGTCTTCCCCTCACCCCTCCAATGCATACAGATACTGTGCTAGGAATTTAAGTAGCTCTTATACTTAGGCTCTTCAATGAGCTTAGATATATTAAAACAACATACTTAATAATTAAGCATAAAACTTTTTAACACAGCAAATTTATACTTCCAAGGCAGTTACTTGAGAGTACTGGGAGAGTTAATCAGCCTTTAGAACTGTATTTTAGACAAAACAGTTATTGCCCAGAAAGAGTTCTTAAGAGATGGATTTAATTGGCTCATCTCTTGCCAGCCTACACTTTTCTATGTTCCTTGTAAATGACCTCAGCTTGTTAGAACTTGACCACTTCTACTGTGACACAGCCCAGGCTCAGCTTATTAACCTACAGAGGATAGTTTGACACTCATAAAAGGCTTTATTCCTGAAAATATTCCTATCCTTGTGCTGTCTGGAGCCTCATTTCCTAAAAGCTTCTATGGCAAATCCTAGTCACTTTGGCACCTTTATCTGGCCTGCTTAGATCTGTTTATTTCATTTTAGGACCTTCTGTCATACCTGCCTTGAAATCTACACAGTGGCATTTGTCTGTCTTTGGTGCATGGAGTTTCAGCCTTTAGTTATATCACAAGGGTGCTTCAGATAGCAATGGGAACAGGAGTTTAAATGGGCAAACAGGCACGTGCTTCATTAGAGGAAGTCTAGGGAGAGAAGACTCAGAGATGCTTAATTGGTCAGATGCTTTCTGAGCCAGAACTCTTTGTTTCTGTCCTGCTCGGCAGAGGCTTTGTGCTAAGGCTGGTGCTAAGATGCCACTAGTAACTTCAGGAATCATTTCTAGGTATAACCATATCCCAGAGATGATGAGCACTACTCCACGCTTGTTTCTTTCTGGAGAGAGAGAGAGAGAGAGAGAGAGATTTTTTTTCTCACAAAGTGCTGTTGACCACCAGGAACACAGCCCTTCTCTGCCATTAGTCAGAATAAGACACTGCAAAGTGGAGAGCATTTGATCACCTGGCCTTTGGGTAGGAGATGAGGCCTCACTCTCAGTATTGTGTATATTTGGCAGCATTTGGATTTTATTAGAAACCAAGAAGGAAGAAAGGATGTGCTAACAGACCCTGCCATGCACCTGTGCAAAGATGAAGCATGGGAAGGTCTCACACGCGCTATTGTCTCGCCAGCAAGAACACAACATGCTTGAGAAACCGGATCCTTCTGCAGCAACTTTATTACACCAGTTTCAACATGAAGAGGAAGACCCCAAGCACCAAAAAGGCGCTGCTTATATACACCTTAGTGTGGTGTGTCCACACCTGATTGGCTGCTCTCCCAGAGCCTCATCACCACGGGATGGGCCATGACTTGGCACGAAAACACTCTCGCACATGCGCACATTGCTTATTTACCAATTAGGCCATGCAGGCACAGCGGAAACTGCTTCCCACAGGAAGGGAAGCTGGCAACTTTGGACTTAAGTTCCAAATCAACCTCATTCTCTTTAGGGACTGATCAGATGACCCAGCTGTTATGAGACTCACAGGTTCTGTTTGTTTGTTTGCTTGTTTTGTTTTGTTTAGCATTATTATCTTTCAAGTAGATACAGTATCTTTTAGGGTTATGAAACACTCAGAACAAAAATAACAGCAGTCTTCAATAAAGCAAGTGTTTACAACATCTGGCTTCATTACATTTCAATTTAGTTTTCATTTTCATTTTTTAACCCTTTCAAGTCCCCATCTTGAGCAAAATCACTTCACATTTTAGAAACCATCTTCATTGTTTTACTGACAAAGTTTTTCCCTGAGAAACAAATGCCCAAGTTCTTCTGAACCTCCTCCACCCCATTTTGTTTCCTTTCTGTTGAGAGCAACATGTTTTATTGAGCTTAAATGCTATCAAATTTTAATGTTTATAAATGAAATAATAGTGATTACATAACCTGCCTCTCACAAAGACAGTGCTATGTTGTGACTGTGAAAACTGCAAATTATGTACAAAGGGTGAGTCAAATATACTAGAAAAAAATGAGCGTTGTCTTGTCAGGGAATTTGAAATAGACAGGTAGAGAAGAGTCCCATTGCCACATGATCTCAGCTGACCTCATTTCAAATGTGCTTTGCACCATAGCCTGCCTCAGGTCTGCAACATCCAAGCTGAACATGTAAAGTAGTCCTGAAATAAAATCCCACACTACTTTACTGTGCGGAGTGACTTTGATGGTTCTTCTTAAAATGCTTGAATTCATTCTTAATGAGCTCAAGTTTATTAGCAGGAAGGATGTAATATGTGATGAATTGTGAAGGAGATTTTTTTTGCCCAGGTATAAGACCTACAGTGCCTTTAAGGCGAGTTCTCTGTTCATATTTCAACCTTGTCAAGGGGCCTGGGAGATGTGTCACTATACAGAACATTTATGAAACAAGCATGAAGATCTGAGCCCAGAAACACAGCACCCACATAAAATCCTGTGCATGGCACCAATCATTTGTAATCCTGATTCTGGGGAGGTGGAGGCAGGAGGATGCTTGGGAGTTGCTGGCCAACCAGGCTAGCCAAATTGGTGCAGTCCATGTTTGGTGAAAGACTTTATCTTAGAAAATAAGAGTGTGACTCAAGAAGACACTAGATATTGACCCCTGTCCTCCACATTTATGTGCACACACGGACATAAACACACATGGAGACATATTCATACATACATCACACAACATTTCAAATAAATATACCTTTTCTGTTTTCATTCTGTAATTTCTACCTTTTCACTCCAGGGAAGCCTGATACAGAAGCAAAAACATAGTGGAGTGTCAATACTGAACAGGAGTGTTTCCTCAAGAGTCTCCTGTATGTGGCAGTCAGGCAGAGTGAGGACGGATGCTTATTTGAGCCTTGCCTGACCCTGAGGCCTTATTGGAAGGAGTCTGAGTACATGAAGAGCAGTATTCGCCAGGCCTTTGGTAATGACATGTAGTGGCCTTCAGGCCTTCCAATGGCCTCTGGGCTGATCTTTCCTGCTGAGCTTGTTTTGCCACTCCTGTCTCCACTTCTCATCCTTTTAGTTCTGTTCTGATGAGTTTTACCTCAACTTGATACATGCTAGGTCCATTTTAGAGGATAGAACCTCAATTGAGAACACAATCCAATAATCGGTCTGTGGGTAAGCCTGGGGTACATTATGATGGTTGGTATGTGCAGTAGCAGCCCTGGGAGTGCCCACTGACTGTGGTAATCAACTCCTGGGTTGCTGCTCTTGGGTATAAGAAGAAAGCAAACTAAGCGAGCCTGCTAGCAGCGCTCCACCTGGCCTGTGCATCAGCTCCTGCCTTGGGTTTCTGCCTTGACTCAGTCCCTCAGTGAAGGACTATGATATGGAACTATAACCACAAATAAGTTCTTTTATACACAAGTTGATTTGGGTCATGGTCTTTATTACAACAGTAGAAAACTAACTAAGATACCTTCTCTTTACTGATCCCTTTTAGATCTACTTCATTGTATATTCGACTCTGTGGCATTAAGCTCAGATGTCCTTAAGGATGCTAGTGAGGGTCTGGCTGATGTGCAGATCGTTGTAAAAAAACCCTCTCACAAGGTTCCTCAGAGGACAGCCTTACATCCCAGACCTGCTTAAATAGTCCTGTTGCTCTGGTGGGGCCTGGGTGTGGTTCACCTGCATGAAGTAGCATGGCAGAAGGTCTCAGCCCCACTCTTAGTCCTGTGTGATCTAAGACAAGTCATAGCTCTTCCTTAATCCAGAATTCCTTCCCTCTTACATGGTGATGGCTTTTATCTCAGAGTCTTCATAGAGCTTATTAAATTGAATTCTTGGAATATAGCGTATGTAAGTTACTTTGATGTTAGAAAAAGAATAGTGTAATACCTAAGCCCCTTTACCAATAATCTCTTATCTCTTAGGATTTAAGTATGAGTGGATGAAAAGCTGAATGCTAGGCCATAGTCCGACTATAAGCACCCTTGCTGCGGGAACCATCAACATTTTCTTTTTAAAGTCTGTGCCAACACTTCCTTTATGCGATTGTTTTTTTTATTAGATATTTTCTTTATTTATATTTCAAATGTTATCCCCTTTCCTAGTTTCCCCTCCAAAAATCCATTATTCCCTCCGTCCTCACCCCCTGCTCCCCAACCCACCCACTTCCATTCCTGGTCCTGGCATTTCCCTATACTGGGGCATAGAACCTTCACAGGACCTAGGGCCTCTCCTCCCATTGATGACAGACTAGGTCATCCTCTGCTACATATACAAGTAGAACCACAAGTTCCACCATGTGTTTTCTTTGATTTGTGGTTTGGTTCCAAGGAACACTGGGGGTATGGTTAGTTCATATTGATGTTTCTCCTATGGGGCTTCAGTCCCCTTCAGCTCCCTGGGTATTACTCTGGCTCCTTCACTGGGGACCTTGTGTTCCATACAATGGATGACTGTGAGCATCCACTTCTGTATTTGCCAGGCACTGGCAGAGCCCCTCAAGAGACAGCTATATCAGGCTCCTGTCAGCAGGCTGTTGTTGGCATCTGTGCAGGTGTGGCAAACAGACCACATCTGGAACCAGATGAAGATAATAGTTGAAGAAGAGAGTGATCTTCTGTCAAACACAGCTCCGAGGCTAGGAGAAGCATCTGCCAAACACAGCTCGATGGCCAGGAGGAGGAGCAGAGGTGGTTGTTAGACTTGCCTTAGCAGAAATTGTAGCCTCCCCTCCCCAGCCTGAAACCTGCCTGCACAGGTTTCACTGTTTACATCGGGGTGGAGCTTGCTGCTCAATCTTTCTGCCACGCCCACAGCTGGAGCCTGCTGCTTTGCTGTTCCAGAGCCATACACGTGGTCACCCTTCTACCGCACTCCAAGATTATTTGGTGGGAATCGGCCCCTCCCCCTCCTTCATAACTGAGTGTCAGAAATAAAAAATTGAGCTTTGATCAGAATGACTGTCTTAGCTACATCTTCCTCTCGCCTGCCTAGCTCCCTCTTCTCTTCCAGGTTTTCAAGATGCCTTTCCAGACTAGAACCCAGACATGTGAGCCGCTGGCCAGACACAACAAGAAATCAGTGTTGTCATCACCAAAAACTACTTTAGTGGAATTGGTGGAGAGTAAAAGGCTGTTTGAAGTAGAATCTGAAGACAACAGAGCAGGCCAGCTATGTGAATTTCATACTTAAAAGACCACATGATTAGAAGAGTTCATAATTTCATTCACACCCTTCCACTGTCTTGAAATTTTTAGTAATTCCTGACAATGATTCTCACATCTTAATTTAGACCTTGAAATGCTGCAGTGTCTTGTAGGGAAGGGGCACTGTTGACAGTGGTTGTGGATAGCCCTTTCAGGGAATTTTCTGGAATCCAAATAAGGTTAAAAATGGAGTTGGAGTGGGAAGCAGATCAAGGGAGGGCTTTCATGTCACAAAGGTCACTTCTAGTCCGGTGTTTGTTGTATAACACAGTCATGGCAGATCTTAGCAATTTGCCCAGATTGTGGAGGAGCAGGCCTCTGTTTCCTGGACTCATCTGTTTTGTTTTGTTTTGTTTTGTTTTGTTTTGTTTTGTTTTGTTTTGTTCTGTTCTCTCTAGGAGGCTGCCTATTATGCAGGAGTGTTCAAGATCCTTAATAAACCAAAATGAAGTATATGTCCTTATCCACCGAGCTCCTGTCAGCCTGAACTCAGAACAGACAGAGGAGATTCACCTCCCCCAGGCATCGTTCTTCACCCAACCATGCTCTTTCACAAATGTTTACAGATTTTTGACATGATGTGCTAAGGCATTTTCCCAGGCATAATAGTTAAGCTGACTTAGAGACAGAGATGCTCACTGCAGTCCTTAGGAATGGTATATCACTGGCATCTATCCAAGCTATATGTGTTTCTCTTATCTGCCATTGTTACATCAATGAACTTCATTTAGAAAGACTATGGCCACCTTAAGAAGCAGTCATCCTTTGAGTTGCCTTATGAAGTTCCACATTTAACTCACTCTTCTCCCAAGTGTGTGCACAGAACTCACAAACTCCCAGTGTGCATATAGCTCCAAGGAGTAACTTAGTACTGATTTTCCAGCTCACAACTTCAAGAACACCCAAGGTCCAGGATACTGAAACCATTTAACAGGAAAGAAAAAAAATTAGTAATTTCAAACCATGATTAATACTTATTTATCATTGCTTAAATTGTCTGAGCACATTATCCTGTTTGTGCCCCAACTTCAATTTTACATAAAGGGATAACAACTATTCCTTGATATATCCCATACTAGGTACAAATAAAAGTGAAATGAAATGGTGCAATCTGATACTGGAAGACTTCAGGTTTATAAGGGACTATGGTTACTTTCCATTTATTTGAACACTCACAACTGTACCCATTCTCAGTATTTAGAAAGTGCTTAAATATTGGAAAGCAATATTTAATAATATTAAGAAGGGAGGATAGGTAGCTGGAAGTTGAACTTCCACTGACCCACTCACTTTTCTTTCCAGCTACATACAGAATATATAAGCAGGAAGAATAAGTCCTGCTGTGAAGGCACTCATATTTCAATTAAAAAGGTACATAAACTATTCAAATTGTAACATGTCATGGGAGATTGCAAACCATTGAGACCCTGATCTTCATTTAGATTTCCTTAATCCCTAACCTATTTTGGTTTTATTCCTTAGTTGATGTACAAAAACTTCTAATATACTGGTGAATGCATCATTTACCATTTGCAGAGAGTTGAGCCATTTAAAGCCTTTCTTATCCTTACAGTTCACCTTTCATATAGATGTAAACTTTAATAATGATGACTACAAGGGGGGGTGGTAGGCAAATATAAGACCCTGAAGAAATGCTACAGTCAATCAGCACTACGTTATCTCTAATTTGATGGCATACACTATTTACAACAATTCTTAAATATAAAATATTTTAAGGTTTCAAGAGCATTTTAGGTAAACGGTATCATTTAATAACACTCACAATAAACTTAAGAAAGCCTTTGTGCTTTCCTTTCAGAGATATGGACACAATGGTCTAAGCCAGAGTTACATGGTAAGCTACTTATGATCATCAACCCCCTTGAGTTTAGTGGGACACTTCTGTTGCCTTTCTAAATCTAAATGTTGTTTCCAAACATGCTCATTTGTGTATTAAGAAGGAAGGGAGAGAAGGAGGAAGGACGAAAGGGGAAGTAAAAGAGAAAAGTAAAAAGAGATAGAGAAAGATACGTTATATAAGAATAGCAATTACAGGGGCTAGAGAGATGGCTTAGCAGTTAAGAGCACTGACTGTTCTTCACAAGAACCTGGGTTCAATTCTCAGCACCCACCTGGCCATTTACAGCTGTCTAGAATTCCAGTACCAGGGAACCTGAAACCCTCACACAGGCATATATGCAGACACTGGTACCCATAAAATAAAAATAAACAAATTATTTTTAAAAAGAATAGCCAAAAAAGAATAGCAATTATAATATAGGTGGGAGTTGACTTGGGAGGCAGAAGGTATCATGTGCTAAGAATGTAAATTCCCTGCACCAACTCTTTTGATGCACCACCTCCGAGTGTTACATGAAAAGCAAAGTTAGCCACTACTTTCAAATGCATCATCAAATACAGGATTTCCTGTGTTACATTGTCAAGAATTAATAAATCAAGAAAGCAGCAACTAGACAGACACCTGTCACATTGGAAGTCTCAGGTCTTCAATGGAATACAGCATGTTCACAGGATGGTTGACCAGATAATGCCTGTACATGTGAGCTTTGATCAAGATAGAAGGCTTTAGCACTGAAAAGTAAAATTAGCTTGAAGTAGACTTGATATATTATTCATATCTCTAAAAAGAACAGATGAAAGGTAGAAATTTGGGGACTAGAGCACTAATCTTTAAGAAAGCCATTTTGGATCACATTGGGTGGCACAAATAACTCAAGTTTCCTATCTCCCACATTAATTGTGGAATCTGAATTATGGACTTCAGAATTATTATTTGTAGTTTGTAAATGTTAATCCTAGTTCTCTTCTAGATAGTTATCTTGATGTTGGGGATATTGCAAGGTTTTCATGAATGCCTGAAAATATCTAGAAGTATGTCCCATAAATTCAGAAGTAATTGATCTGATTAAAAGGAATGTATTTTTTTTAAAGGACAACTTCCTTCAAGGCAATATTAAATACAACTTGCATTGTCTCCTGAAACCATTTTTCTTTTGACAGCTTCATACACACATGTGACGTCCTATGCTTATGTCCATCTCTTTGTTACCTCCTTTTCCTCTGAACCCTGTCTTCTTTGACTCTAACCCCTGTCCCCATTTCAATAGCTACACATTGAAGAAAATGTCTGTTGCTCCAACAGTGACCACTCACAGTCAGCAGCTCCTTAAGCATAGATGGGGCCTCACTGGTACCTCCTCCATCTGAGATGGACTGTAGAAGGGTCAGTCTTGGCACAGGTATTCATTGCTGTTGGGTATTCAGGATTGTGATGGCCATATTGTATCTGGATAGTAGTGTCTAGTGATGCTCCTTCCATCACCTGGCTATCATATTCTTTCTGTATTGTCTTCTATGATGCTGTATGGGCCTTGAGAATGGGTGATACAGATCTTTCTAGGAGTGAGTACTCAGCAGTTACATATTCTCAGCACTTGGATTATGCATATCTCTGCATTAGCTGCTGTTCTCTTAGAATGGTTCCTCTCTGCCTCTGCCTTATAGTGTCATCAGTGAAGATATATTTTCTACTAAACCTATGCATAGTTATCCACAGCCATTTGACCTTGTTCATAAAAGATTGTGTGATGACTGATCTTGGCTGTCATACCTAAAAAGAGGGCATCTCAATTTTGGAATTGCTTTCATCAGATTGGCTAACAGACATGCCCATGAGGCATTTTCTGGATTGCTGATTGACACAGGAGGGATTGTTCCCCTGTGGTGATGCTATCTTGGGTGGGTGGGCCTGGGCTGCATAAGGAAGGGAGCTGAATGTGAGCCTTGGAGCAGAACAGGACATTGCTTCCTCTGGTCTTCACTTCAGTTCTTGTTTCTAGGCTCCTTGGCTTCCTTTGATGACAGGTTGTATCCTATAACTTAAAGAAACTCTTTCTTCCCCAAGTTGCTTTTAGTCATGGTGGTAATCACAGCACTAGAAGCAAACTATAATAGAGTACATATAATGGAGCCTCTTTCTACTAATGTTGCTGATTTAAATAACTAGAACAGGATTTATTCCTTGCTAATTTTCCTTGCTGTTCTTTAGAAATGATGAATAATTTAAATGTATTCACGTCTAAATCTGTCTTAACTTTCATGATCTTGAAACACAAGTATATTTTGTTGAAGAAATATGCCATTTTTTGCTGGTTTCATTTTCTTTTTTAGTTTTATTTTTATTCTTTATATACATTACATTCTGACCATTTGTTCCCCTATTTTCACTTCTCCCAGTCCCCCTACCCACCTCTCCTCTCCCCCAGATCCACTCCTCCTTCACTTCTCTTCAAAAACAAACAAAAAAAAAACCCAGCAAAACAAAACAAGATAAGACAATACAAAAGAAAACAAACATGGTAGAGCATTTTACAATAAGACTAGGCACAAACTCTTATATCAAGACTGGCCAGGTGACCCAGTAGAAATATAAGGGCCCCAAGTTCAGACAAAAGAGTCAGAGATACTCCCCACTCCCACTGATGGAGTCCCACAAGAACACCAAGCAACACAACCATAACACGTATGGCCTAGCTCAGACACATACAGGGTCTGTGTTTACCACTTCAGTCTCTGTGGGTCCCTATAAGCCCTGCTTGGTTGATTCTGTGGGTTATATTCTCCTTTCTGGTTCCTAGAATTCTCCTTCCCCAACTTCTGATCCCCTGGCTTTCCATTATGCTTGGCTGTGGGTCTCTGCATCATTTTGCTAGATGAAGCCTTTGTGATGACAATTGGGCTAGGCACCAATCTGTGATATAAGACAACATTGTTAGGTCTCATCTCATTGATTTTCTTTTCTTAGTCTGTCCTTCCTCCCCTCTCTCCAGTTGTATTTGGTTCTATCCTAGGTCTTTGTTCTGATCAGCTTTTGGTTCCTGGCCTTCCAGGCAGTGTCAGACGTGGGCTTCCTTTATGGCATAGCCTCAAGTAGGACCAGTCATTGGTTGGCCCCTCCTTCAAGTTCTGTGACACCATTACTCCAGCTCATCTTGGAGGAAGAGCATATTGTAGGCTTTGTGGTTTTGTTGATGTCCCACCCTCACTGCTGGAAGACTTGCCTGATTATAGAAGATGGCCAGTTTGGGCTCCATATCACCTATTACTTGGAGATTTCTTCAGAGCCATTCCTATAGCTTTCAGGGAGTTTCCACTGTGCTAGGTTTCTACATCTCCCCCAAGTGCCCCCTGTTCTCTCTTTCCTTACTACTCTCTCCCTTTATCCCTCCCCACCTAAACTCCTTTTTCCACCCAAATTTGCCCCTAGTTCACCTCTGAAGTCTATATTCTATTTCCTCTTCCCAAGGAGAGCAATGTGTCCCCCTCCCTCCTTGGAACTTAGCCTCACTGTGTCTGTGAATTATAGCATGCTTATCCTTTATTTAACAGGTAATGTCAACTTATAAGTAAGTACATACCATGTTTGTCTTTCTGGGTCTGGGTTACCTCACTCAGGATGATTTTTTTCTAGTTTCATCCATCTGCCTGTGAATTTCATATCATTTTTTTAAAAAAAAGCTAAGTAGTACTCCATTGTATAAATATACAACGTTTTGTTTACTTATTCTTCATTTGAGGGACATCTAGGTTGTTTCCAGTTTTGGGCTATTATGAATAAAGCAACTATAAACATAGTTGAACAAGTGTCATTGTGGTAGGATGGAGCATCTTTTGGGTTGTCCAGGTGTTAGGTATAGCTGGGTCTTGAGGTAGATCAAGTCTCAATTTTCTGAGGAACCTCCCCATTAATGAAATATGCTTTTTAAAATCTACCCCCAATGATATATTGTTTTCAACATCAGTTTCAACATGTGAAATAGGTACTGAAATTCATAATGATAAAGAAATGAGATTTCAATGTCATATTTCCTCTGAAAATTAGAAAATGGGGTTAGTTATGTCTAGTTATTTTGATGATACCTCAGATATGGAGTAAAAGTCTACTTTGGGAAAGTAGAACTTTGAAAATTGATCTCTTTCACATGTCAGCATGAAAATAGAAACTGAAAAGCAAAGCTTAAGTCCAGAAAGAGCTCTAAATATATACTCTAAATATATAAATATTTTAATGGCAACTTGGAGTCACTGACAGAATGGTTGGATTTGTTTTAAAACTTCTGAAATAATGGACTCTTCTTTTGTCAATTGTCTTGTAAGTACTTGTCCATGTTTTGTTCTTAGACTGTCTTGTTTTGCTATTCTAGGAGAAAGAAAAACAAAATCTGTATAATGCACTAAACAGATTATACCAACGTAAAATGAAAATATTTTTAGCACATTTCCATTTTAGGCAACATGTCTTTTTAATACTAATTTATCTTGTGAGTTGAAGGGTTCATCTGTTTTAAACAAGTTAGGTTTTTGTTTACAGTAAACCAGGGTCATGAACTTAAAAATGATTAGCAATCAATTAGACATTTTGAAATCAACCTTCTGGCTGGTGCTTGCTCAGGCCAGAGCTGTGGACTCCCATATCGTGTAGTATAGAAAAGAGAGTGTCTGGCCCCAGACTTCACTGTGGCGGTAGGTCACCTTCCTTTTCAGTACAACCCTGGAAAGGCATGCTACTGTCAAATGGTGCGATTCTTATTTAGGACACCAAAGAACATGCCGTGTCATTTTTCATATGAGAGGTGTTTATTTTTTCAAGGGTTATAGATTGAATTTCATAAGTGCTTACAAGGTTTTCCTTTACCTGGAGCCTGAAATCTTGCAAGTATGTAAATGAATAATTGTGTTTTCAGTCCTGTGGCACCCTTTTGTCTGAGAATCTCAGTGTTTACTTAATTTTCATAATCTCTTTGCATGGATACGAATCTGGAATATTTCTTGTCTGCTTCTTCCTTCTTAAAAAGGTGCACTAGCATGAAATATCCACCTTTGGCCAGTCAGTACTGCACTAGCACAGCTCAATTTGTAAGTAGAGCAGGCTCTTGGCTACTTCTTCTGCAGGACTCTGGATAGATATAACCAGAGTCCACAGACTCAAATAAACTAAATAACCAGGAGGGCCCAATGGGGAGGGAATGCTTGAGAAGAAAAAGAATAGATATCAGGGATGTCGGGAAGGAGGGGACTGAGTGGAGGAGAGGATGGGGAGGAAACAGGGGGAATCAAGTGGGAGGGCAAAGGGAGAGAGAACTGAAAGAGACAGCTGGAATGGGAGCAGGCAATTCTGGGACCAGTCAGAAACCTCAGAAAATGGAATAGCCCAGGAATATATGAGGGTTACATTAGCTAAGACTCCTAATAATGAGAGACAGGGAGCATGAACTGGCCATCTCCTATAACTAGGCACAACTTCCAATGGAGAGATTGGGACACTAAACCTGGCCCCAAAAATCTTCTACCCACAATTTGTCTTGCCTACAAGATAAAACAGGGTGAAAATAGAGCAGAAATTGAGGAAGTGGCCAACTAATGATTGTTCCAGCAGGAGACCCACTGCCATGAGAGAGAGCCCACTCCTGACATTATTAATTATATTCTGCTATACTTGCAAACATAAGCCTACCATAACTACCACCTGAGAAGCTTCACCCAGTAAATGATAGAAACTGATGCAGAATTCCCACTGCTAAACGATAAATGGAGCATGGAAAATCCTGCAGAAGATAGGGACGACAGATTGTTGAAGCCAGAGGGGTCAAGGACACCTGAAGAAAACCTACAGAATCAACTAACCAGGGCCCGTAGGAGCTCACAGAGACTGAACCGCCAACTAGAGAGCATGCATGGGATGGACCTAGACTCTCTGCACATATGTAACTGTTGTACAGCTGAATCTTTATGTGGGACTCCTAACAGTGGGAGCATGGGCTGTCTCTGACTACACTCCCTGCCTTTGCATCCCTTTCCCCTAACTGGGCTACCTTGTCTAGCTCAATAGTAGAAGAAGAACCTAGTCTTATTGGAACTTCATATGCCAAGACTGATTGATATCAATGGGAGGGCTCTTCTTTTCTGAGGATGGGTTGGTGGTGAGAGGAAGGGACTTGGAGGAGAGAAGAGAGGGACAGCTTCATTTGGAATGTAAGCAAATTAATTAATTTAAAAAAGAGTGGAAAGAAGTGAGCACATGATTGCACTTGGAAAGTGTGTGGGAGCTGAGTGTCATGCTCAGTCCCCTTTAGTGTGGTGGACGTTACAGAGGAAGTCAATTAGCTGTGAGTCTCACAATTTGGTTGTGGAATGCTAACTCATACTACAGCCATTGGAAATCTGAAAGAGATGGAATAACCTCACATTCTCTTGTTAGTAGTCTTAGTTTGCATCACAAATAACCAGAGACTCTGGGGCTGACTACAAGATCTAAGTCAGGTGTAGCTTATCTGAGTCTCCTGTTCAGGCTCTCAGAAACCTTTATCTTAGGTATTACCTGGGCTGTGTTCTCTTCTGAAGGAAGACTCAGGATTTTACTTCTAAGTCTGTGAAGGCTGTTGGTAGAATCCATTCTCATGTGGCTGTAGGATGGAGGGCACTTTGGCTGACTGTTGGATGAAGAAAACATGAAGTTGGCATAGGATTCCAGAGGAACACCTTCGGCTTCTTGTAACATAGAGTATGGCTACTTTCTCAAAGTCAGCTAGAGAACCAGCATGGCCGGGGTGAGATGTCTAAAATGTCATTTTCTATATGTAATAACATAAGCACAGGAGTGACTGGTGTCTGCCCTTCTCTGCTCTGTGCTGCCATCAGCCAGTGAACAGTCTACCTGTATTCCAGGTACCATGTTCATCTAAGCACTAGATCTTGAGGACAGAGCAGACTCAGACTGAAGTCCTCCTGCACTGCTCCCCAACTTTCTACATCAGTTGAAAGCTGCAGATAGTGGAAAACCAACTTACTTGTGAATAAAAACAAAAACAGATATTTTAGGTCTCTTGCATAAAAAAAACAAACAAAAGAAAATTATAAATCTAGAGAAAGCATGCCACGGGTGGTATGGCACTTCTGCCTGCCCATCTGTGTGTTCTATCTTTGTGCTATGCAATTTCTAGCTCATGGCTTCTAGTCATAGCTACTTGTCTAAAGGTCACGTTGACCTTAGAGTGATTCACAGCAGAAATGGGGGAAAGATAAGTAGGTCTGGGAAAACCACTCCAACTTTCATGGCTCTCATACTCTCCATGGATACCTACAGCATAAACCAGCTACTTGGCCACAGTTCAGTTGCATAAAGCTGGGGGTTACATACAGCTTAGTCATACATAGCTGAGAGGGAGGTTGAAAATACTTTTTTAACTGGAGTTATTGATGCTCAAAATAAAACCAATGTTTTTTTTTACAAAGACAGGAAGATTAGATGTCATATGGTAGGCTTCTGTGTTTCTAGGTAGGCACTGAGAGAGCTTTGCAATTTTGTGTGGTCTGAACGTGAACTTAATTCTCAATGTTAATCTCCTTGGGGCTACATTCACTCAGAACTGCTGCTAGACTCCCTACCAACACAGAAAACATAAGCAAGGACCAAGGAATTTTATTATGAAAAGTTCCCACACCTCATATTAATTTTTCCATTTTGCCAGAATTCCTGACTTAGAAGCATGTCAGACTGGGCAATGGTACTTGAGGTGAACCTTGCTTTTGCTAACTATATTTATTTCAAACTTTTACTTATGTGTATGTATGTGTGGTTGTATGGGTTTGTGGATATTAATGCAGGTGCTTAGGATGCAGAAGCCAGGCCTATCAGATCCCCAGGAGTTGGCGTCACATATGGTTGCCTGACGTTGGTACTATGAACCAAGATTTGGTCCTCTGCTGGAGCAGTGCTTTCTCTTAACCATGGAGCAACCCCTTTAACCTGCCTTATCTCTACCCCTTAGAGTCCAAAACTTAAAGTGTAGTCCTAGACTGGTGCCTGCTGCCCTTCCAAAAACTTGGTTATCTGTTACCTAATTCATGCAAAGTGTTTGATTTTGCCAAAACACTCTACTTTGCATTCTTCCTGCTAGGTGAGTTTGGAGCAGACCCTGTTCTCTGTACCAGGCCCCAGTTCCTATGAGATCCTGCTACCCACTGTTGGAGCTGACCCTAATGCCCACTATGTCTGTATGCCTTGCATGTTAAGACCTAACTCAGTTGGTCTGTTCTCAGTCTCAGCCTGCTCTCTTGTAGCAGTTGTGTAGGCCATGTCAGAAATAGAACAACTCTAAGAATTGATTTAGTTCTACAACTGGTATTTGGCAGGTTATTTGATTGATGATTGAAATGTCAGTTAAACAGGGATGAATCCTTTCTGTGCTGTAGGGGAATCCTTTACTCTCACTAATGTCAATCTCCTCCACATATTAGGGTTGCCTAGAAGCCCTTCCACCACAAACTTCCATCACTGTTCTCTGTGAAAGACACCCTGCTTGGTGTTGTGGCAGTCTTTAATATGGGAGTAATCTTACACTGATGCCATCTAAGACAAACACAGATAATGAGTTAGTACTGAGAACACATTGTGGGATATTGTCATTGACCATCTGTGTGGGTGACTTAGGTGAGATTACTCATGGAAGCGTCTTAAAATTGAAATATTACTGAGATATAAAAAGCTGAAAAGGAACTTTCCATGCATTAGTGAATGTGTTTGGTTATCTCTTCCACTATTGAAAAATTGAAACAAATAATTCTTTGCTGTAGAGCCTATCTTGTGCAGGGTCAGAAGTTTAGCACTTAACATTGCTAGACACCAGAATTCTCCTGGTCATGGTTAAGATGTCTCCGGAGACATTAACAGTTACCCACATGGTAGTCAAGGTTCTTTTTGGCTGTGAACCAATGGAGTCACAAGAGAGTATTACATGAATTCTCATTAAAGGGGCGGGCTAGCCTGAGGGCACTTTATTTTTTTTTCCATTTTTTATTAGGTATTTAGCTCATTTACATTTCCAATGCTATACCAAAAGTCCCCCATATCCACCCACCCCCACTCCCTGCCCACCCACTCCCCCCTTTTGGCCCTGGTGTTCCCCTGTACTGGGGCATATAAAGTTTGCAAGTCTGAGGGCACTTTAGAGGTGACTTCACATAACAGAAAAGGAGATCAGTGTATCTGTGACACAGCATCAAGTGGGAGGGGCAAAGTCCATAATGAAAAGATAGTAAGAGTTAGGACTTGGGTTTTATTTGAATTCTACTGAAATGCTCACAATCAGAGTGCTGTTTCAAACAGAGTGGTATTTAAAATGACTTTTTCTAATGTTGTATAGTGATTGACTTGGGGGAACAGGGAGGGCTGCTCCATTGTTCATGCTTCAGTGAATATAGTAACAGTGGAGACAGGGGAAAAGGAGGATTTGAGATATGTTTCAGAGGTCATGTCAATCCAAGTTTCTCAGAGAATGCATGGAGTGATAGGGGAGAGTGGAAAGAGGAGAAAAAGAGGCAAAGGGTGGGATGGAGAAAGGGAAGGAGGAAAGGAAAAGTTATTATGGTTACTCAGAATTTTGTCTGAGGAAGTCACGTACATACTGGGTATGGTTGTGTTCACCTGTAACTGCAGCACATGGCAGGTGGAGGTAGGTGGATTATGAGTTATACCAAGTGAGAAATTATCTCAAAAAAGAGAAAGAATCACTTTATGAGAGCTTGAGGACCAACAAGAAGCAAGTCCAGGAAACTGAATGAGGTCCATTCCGGTCTTCTTACATTGCGAAGTGACACAGGTTTTTGCTGTTTGTGGCAGATGGGTACATAAACCTGAAAAAAGTCAGGGAAGCCAGCATGGCTTCAGATTTGTTATCTTTTAAGGAATCTTTACAAGGATGAGATGGAGGGGGGTCATCTATGACATTGTGTAAGAAGAGATCAAAGTCCTGGGCCAAACCCCAAGTACTGCGTCTTGGACGAGTCAGTCAACAGGGGAACTAGGCAAGAAGCCATGAAAAGGCTGCCCATCAGATAAGACAGATGCCATGATGGGATGAGGTCACAGAAGCAAGAAAAAGCCACAATTGAACTCAAATATGTCTTTCTCTTAATTGCATCAAGCTGTACTTGCTGAGACATCCATGAGAACTTCACTCTCTGGGCCGCTTGAGATCAAATGTCTGTACTACCTCTACTAGTTGCGATCTCACTACTTGTTTCCTTTCCCAGATTTCAGCTTTTTTTATATTGGAAATAATCACAACTTTAAACTTAAGTGACAGCATATTTGTAAAATGTGTATAGCTACCCAGAAGTGCGCTTATAGCAAAGGTCTTTAGAAAAGCTATCTTTGTCATCTTGCAGGCAGGACAAATTATAGGTTGAAGGTTATGTGGCTGGGTTATTGTCCCAGTCCCACCACTGAAACCCTTGCCTGGTTACAGAAGCTGGGAAGTTTAGGCTTTGTATCCCCTATTACTAGAAGCATTAACTAGGATAACCCTTATAGATTCCTGGGAGTTTCCATTACCCTAGGTTTCAACCTTGCCTTTGAAAGCCCCTTCCCCATTCCAATCATCTCTTTTTTTTATTATTACATATTTTCCTCAATTACATTTCCAATGCTATCCCAAAAGTCCCCCATAACCCCCCCCACTCCCCTACCCACCCATTCCCACTTTTTGGCCCTGGCGTTCCCCTGTACTGGGGCATATAAAGTTTGCGTGTCCAATGGGCCTCTCTTTCCAGTGATGGCCGACTAGGCCATCTTTTGATACATATGCAGCTAGAGTCAAGAGCTCTGGGGTACTGGTTAGTTCATAATGTTGTTGCACCTACAGGGTTGCAGATCTCTTTAGCTCCTTGGATACTTTCTCTAGCTCCTCCATTGGGGGTCCTGGGATCCATCCATTAGCTGACTGTGAGCATCCACTTATGTGTTTGCTAGGCCCCGGCCTAGTCTCACAAGAGATAGCTATATCAGGGTCCTTTCAGCAAATGCTTGCTAGTATATGCAATGGTGTCATCATTTGGAGGCTAATTATGGGATGGATCCCTGGATATGGCAGTCTCTAGATGGTCCATCCTTTTGTCTCAGCTCCAAACTTTGTCACTGTAACTCCTTCCATGGGTGATTGTTTCCAATTCTAAGAAGGGGCAAAGTGTCCATACTTTCGTCTTCGTTCTTCCTGAGTTTCATGTGTTTTACAAATTGTCTCTTATATCTCGGGTATACTAAGTTTCTGGGCTAATATCCACTTATCAGTGAGTACATATCATTTGAGTTCTTTTGTGATTGTGTTACCTCACTCAGGATGATGCCCTCCAGGTCCAACCATTTGCCTAGGAATTTCATAAATTCATTCTTTTTAATAGCTCAGTAGTACTCCATTGTGTAAATGTACCACATTTTCTGTATCCATTCCTCTGTTAAGGGGCATCTAGGTTCTTTCCAGGTTATGGCTATTACAAAGAAGTCTGGTATGAATATAGTTGAGCATGTGTCCTTCTTACCGGTTGGAACATCTTCTGGATATTCCAACCATTGTGTAAATGTACCACATTTTTTGAATCCATTCCTCTGTTGAGGGGCATCTGGGTTCTTTCCAGCTTCTGACTATTATAAATAAGGCTGCTATGAACATAGTGGAGCATGTGTCCTTCTTACCGGTTGGGACATCTTCTGGATATATGCCCAGGAGAGGTATTGCGGGATCCTCTGGTAGTACTATGTCCAATTTGCTGAGGAACTGCCAGACTGATTTCCAGAGTGGTTGTACAAGCCTGCAATCCCACCAACAATGAAGGAGTGTTCCTCTTTCTCCACATCCTTGCCAACATCTGCTGTCACCTGAATTTTTGATCTTAGCCATTCTCACTGGTGTGAGGTGGAATCTCAGGGTTGTTTTGATTTGCCCAATCATGTCTTTTATTACTCTCTCCTTCCATTCCCAGCCTCCCCTGATCCCTCCTGTTCCTATCCCCTTACCAGCTCCTAGTCCACGCAAGAAATCTATTCTATTTCCTCTTCCCATGGGGATTCATCCATCCCCCCCATTGAGTCCTTCTTATTAAGTAGCCCCTCTGGGTTTATGGATTGTGGCATGATTATCCTTTACTAATCAGCTAATATTCACTTATAAGTGAGTACATTCTATGTATGTCTTTCTGGGTCTGGGTTATCTCACTCAGAATGTTTTTTTTCCAGTTGCATCTAAATTTCATTATGTCATTTTTTTTTTGAGCAGAGTAATACTTCATTGTGTAGCTAAACCACATTTGTTTATCCATTCTTCATTTGAGGGACATATTGATCGTTCCCAATTTCTACCTACTATGAATGAAGCTGCTATGAACATAGTTGAGCAAGTTACATTGTGTTATGATGAAACATCCTTTGGGTATATGCCCAAGAGTGGTATAGCTGAGTTTTGAGGCAGATTTATTCCCAATTTTCTGAGAAACTGCCACATTGATTTCCAAAGTAGCTGTTCAAATTTGCACTACCACCAGGAATGGAGGAATGTTCCAATTGCTCTATATCCATACCCACAGGAGTTGTCACTTGTATTTTTTTGATCTTAGTTATTCTTTCTGACAGGTATAAGACAGAACCTCAAAAATCATACTGCAATTCCCTGATGGAATGGTGAACATTTCTTTAAGTGTTTCTCAGCCATTTGAGATTCATCTGTTGAAAAATCTGTGTTTAGATCTGTACCTCATTTTAAAATTAGATTACTTGGTTCTTTGATGAGCAATTTCCTGAATTCTTTATATATTTTGGATATTATCCCTCTATCAGATATGTAGTTGTTAAAAATATTCCCCATTATGTAGGTTGCCATTTTGTCCTATTACTATGTCCTTTGTCTTACAGAAACTTTTCAGTTTTATGAGGTCCTATTTATTAATTATTCATCTTAGTGCCTGTGCTATTAGTGTTCTGCTCAGGAAGTTATCTACTGTGCCAATGCATTCAAGGCTATTTCCCATTTTCTCATCTGTCAATTTCAGTGTATCTGATTTTATGTTGAGGTCTTTGATCCACTTAGACTTGAGTTTTATTCAGCGTGATAGATATTTGCATTCTTCTATATGAAGACATTCAGTTAAACCAGTGCCATTTGCTAAAGATGCCTTCTTTTTCCATTGTATATTTCTGCTTTCTTAATTAAAAATCAGGTGTTCATAGGTGTGTGGATTTATGTCTGTCTTCAATTCAATCCATTGGTCAATCTGTTCTTTTATGCCAATAGCATAAATATATATATTACTATAGGGGTGGTGATACCTCTGAAAGCTCTTTTATTGCACAGAATTGTTTTTGGATATCTTGAGGTTTTTGTTTTTTCCACATGAAGTTGAATATTGTTCTTTCAAGGTCTGTAAATAATTGTGTTGGAATTTTGATGGGAATTTCGTTGAATATGTAGCTTGCTTTTGGTGTGATGGCTATTTTTACTAATTTTACATTTGTCCTACCAATCCATGAGCACTGGAGCTTTTTCCATCCTCTCATATCTTCAATTTCTTTCTTCAAAGACTTGAAATTATTATCATACAAGTCTTTCACTTTTGTGGATGGAATTATCTGAAGTTTTTTATACTATTTGTAGCTATTGGGAAGGGTATTTTTTCCAAGTTTTTGTTTTTGTTTTGTTTTTGTCCATTTTCAGTTTGGGGGCTAAAGATTTATTTGAGTTAATATTATATATGACCACTTTCCTGAAGGTGTTTACCAACTGTCATAGCTCCCTGATAGAATTTTTTTAGATCAGTTATCTATACTATCATATCATCTGCAAATAACAGTACTTTGACTTCTTCCTTTCCAATGTGTATCCATTTGATCTTTCTTTGTCTTATTGCTCTAGCTAGAACTTCAAGTACTATATTAAATAGATATGGAGAGAGTGAAAAACTTGTTCCTGATTTTAGTTGAATTGCTTTAAATTTCTTCACATAAAATTTGATGTTTGCTATTGGCTTGCTGTAAATTGCTTTTTTATTAAGTTTAGTTATGTTCCTTAAATCCCTGATCTCATCAAAACTTTTAACATGAAGGGGTGCTGAATTTTGTCAAGTGCTCTCTCAACATCTAATGAGATGATTTTGTGTGTGTATGTGTATGTGTGTGTGTGTGTGTGTGTGTGTGTGTTCTTTCCATTTGTTTATATGATGGACTGCATTGAAAGACTTTGTATGTTAAACCATCCCTGTATCTCTGGGATAAAACCAACTCAGATGGAAATCCCTGGTTCTACCAAAGGCCACTCTAGGAGACAGACATCCAATCCCCAATTTGGATGAAGACTCTTGCTGTAGCAGAGACTGTGCCAGATGCCAGAACTTGAGGCCATAAAGACCAGAAAAACAAAGAGTAAACAGAGGTCGCCAAAACAAAATATCCATACAACAAAGACAAACTCAGAAATCAGCACCCAGGCCCAGATGCTTAGACAACTTGGTCTGTGATAGTCTTTAGTTGTTTAATTTTTGTGTGGTTTGGATATAAGAGTGACTGTAGCCTCCTAAAATGAATTTGGCAATGTTCCTTCTGTTGTGTGCTATTGTGTGTGTGTGTGTGTGTGTGTGTGTGTGTGTGTGTGTGTGTGTGTGTGTGTGTGTGTGTGTATGCACGCGCATGCGCATGTGAAATAATTTGAGGAGTAAAGGTATTAGCTTTTCTTTGAAAGTTTGGTAGAATCTGAGCTATAACTAACCCTGTGCTCTTTTTGGTTAGGAGAATTTTAATGTCTGCTTCTACTTCCTAAGGGGTTATGGGTCTATTTTAATCATTTATATAAACTTGATTTAATTTTGGTAAGAGATATATATCTAGAAAATTATCTATTTCTTTTAGATTTTCTAATCTGGTGAATTACAGGTTTTTAAAGTATGACCTAACAAGTCTTCGGATTTCCTTGGTGTCTGCACTTATGTTTCCCTTTTATTGACATTGAAAATAGTAAATGTTATTTTTCTTTTTTCCTTTTTTAATTTTAATTTTATTTTTTTAAAAATTGGATATTTTATTTATTTACATTTCAAATGTTATTACCTTTCCCGGATTCCCCTCTACAAATGCCCTATCCCATCTCCCTTTATCCTGCTTTATGAGGGTGCTCCCCCCTTACACCCACCCACTCCTGCCTCACTGCCCTAGCATTTCTCTAGACTGGGGCATCAAGCCTTCACAGTACAAAGGGCCACACTCTGATTGATGCCAGATAAAGCCCCTTCAGATCCTTCAGTCCTTCCCCTAACTCCTCCATTGTGGTCCCTGTGCTTAGTCCAATGCATCTGTATTGGTCAGAACCTGGCAGAGCCTCACAGGAGACAGCTGTATCAGGCTCCTGTCAGCAGCATTTCTTGGCATCCACAAAAGTGTCTGGGTTTGATGTCTGAATATTGGATGGATTCCCAGGTGGGGCAGTCTCTGGATGGTCTTTCCTCCAGTCTCTGCTCCATTCTTTATCCCTGTATTTCCTTTAAACAGGAATAATTCTGGGTTAGAATTTTGGAGATGGTTGAGTGGCCTCATCCCTCAACCAAGGTTGGGCTGGAGGACATGCCTAACCCCTGGATATGGTCTGGACAGGTTGTCTCTCCCCTTTGTGGGATATTTCAGCTAATGTCACTCCTATGAAGTCCTGGAAGGCTCTTGCTTCCTGGCATCTGGACATTCTGGTTGCTACCCCAGTTCCCCATCCCCCATTGCTAAATGCCTCTGTTCAATTTCGTGACCCTCTGTACATCTCCTCCATCTCCTCCCAAACCTGATTCTTTCCTTCTTTTTCCCCTCCCCTTCTTCTCTTCCTTCCAAGTCTCTCACACCCTCTACTTCCCTTATTTTGTTCCCCCTTCTAAGTAGGACTGAAGCCTCTACTTTTAGGTCTTCCTTCCTTTTAAGCTTCATGTGGTCCATGAGTTATATTGTGTCTATTCAAGGCTCTTTGCCTAATATTCACTTATCACTGGATATTAGGGGTGTAGATGGAAACTGGAAGCTATGTTTCCTTTTTTTTTTTTTCTGATTTTGTTAATTTTGGTATTCTCTCCTTGCCTTTTAGTTAGTTTACATAAAGGTTTATTTATCCTGTTGGTTTTCTCCAAGAACCAACTCTTTATCTCATTGATTCTTTGTATTGTTCTCTTTGTTTCTATTTTATTAATTTCAGCTCTGAGTTTGATTATTTTCTGTTGTCTACTCCTCTTGGGTGTGCTTGCTTATTTTTGTTCTAGAGCTTTCAAGTGTGCTGTTAAGATGCTAGACGGAGTGCTATGAATTTTCCTCTTTCATTGAGTCCCTTACAGCTTCTAATATTCTTTCTTTGCTCTGTGTGTTTACTGTTTTAATTATTATGTAGCAAGGCAACTTTATTTTCTATTCCAATGTGTTTGGTGTTCTGTATATTTTTGCCTTTATAGGCATACCCTTTTTGATCTTGTTGTAAATATTTTCACAGACTCTAAGCTGAGATTCTTCTCTCCCTTCTATTCCTATTATCCTTAGGTTTGGTATTTTCATAGTGTATCAGATTTCCTGGGTGTTTTGTGTCAGGAAACTTTTAAATTTAATATTTTCTTTGATAGATGTACCTATTTCTTTTATTGAATCTTCAACACCTGATATTCTTTCTTTCATCTCTTATATTCTGTTGGTGATACTTGTGTCTGTAGATCCTCTTTGAGTACCTAGATTTTTCTTTTCTATAATTCCTCCAAATTTTGTTTTCTTTATTGCTTCTATTTTTTAGGTCTTAAATAGTTTGTTTCCTTCAAATATTTGTTTTTTTTTTCATGGTGTTCTTAATTTCCTTAAGGGATTTATTAATTTCCTCCAATTTTTTCATTTGTCTTTCCTTAATTTATTCATTCATTTCTTCTTTAAGGACTTCTATCATCTTCATAAGTTTGGAAGTTTGGTTTTAAGGTTTTTCCCTTGTGCTTGTGCTATGTTGGAATTTTTCAGTGTTTGTTGTCATAAGATAGCTGGGTTCCGGTGAGAACATAGAGCCCTTGATATTGTTGATGGTGTTCTTAAGCTGATGTCTAAGCATCTGGGCCTGGGTGCTGATTTCTGAGTTTGTCTTTGTTGTATGGATATTTTGTTTTGGCGACCTCTGTTTACTCTTTGTTTTTCTGGTCTTTATGGCCTCATGTTCTGGCATCTGGCACAGTCTCTGCTACAGCAAGAGTCTTCATCCAAATTGGGGATTGGATGTCTGTCTCCTAGAGTGGCCTTTGGTAGAACCAGGGATTTTCATCTGAGTTGGGAAGTGGAACACCTCCGCCTAAGGGGAGGCAGTAATTGGGATAATCTTCAAGGTGTGGGGCACTGAGAGAGAGAGGAGGAGTCTATTTGGGTGGGCTCCCAATCTGGGGTTCTAGTGGCTGGTGTGGTCTCTGATTCATTAGTGAGTCTCCACCCTAGTTAGGGGCTGGAGTTCTGGCATCTGAACCTGAGCAGCAGATATGTATCCAAGTCAAGGGGGTGGCATGTGAGCAGGGGTGAACATTGGAGGAGGAAGGAGTGGGTGGCAGCAGGTTGGGTCTTTGGCAACCAAACAAATGGTGTGGGAGTGTTCTGCCAGTAGGCAGACAGCCATTGTGTGTTCTTAAGTTTTTAGCTGTGTGTAACAGGGTTTTAGAAGGGCCTTCTATTATAGAGGGAGTAGATATACATATAATATACCTGGGTGGTTTCCTGTTATTATTTATGTAAAATCTTATCTATGTCTATACTTTTTGATTCAACAATATCACTTCTAGGAATTTATAAAAATAATGCAAAAGAATACCACAAGCAAGGCTATCCATTTTCGCATCATTTAAAAAGCAAATTATCTCATAAGCTCAAGAATACTCATTGCTAGAGAACTGCTAACAACAGGGTTTAACTTAAAACATATCCTCACCAAAATTAGTGTAGTAGATGTTCACTAGGGTGAAGAGGTAAATGGGGCTTTTGCTTGTGTGTTTTGGTTTATTTAACAAAATACTGGTAATGTCTCTTGTTGAGGGTGAGGTTTTGGGTCATTTCACACTGTCCCATGTTTTCTGTAGTGTGTAAGGCTCTCTTGTACAGAAAGGGAGAAACAAAGCAATGAAAATGTTTAACAGAAAAAAAAAAAAGAAATTCAGTCTGATGATTTTTCAATGCCTTCCCCCAGCCCCAGGCAGAGAGAGGTTGATGATTTCCCTATTACAAAGAGGAGTCCTTCCTTTTTCTTTTTCTCTAACCTTTACCTTTTTATTTTTATGCAGTAAGATTAAATATTGTCCATGGATAGATTTGTTAGAGGTCCCTCTGAGCTCCAGAGCAAGCCACATGCACCCTGTATTTTCAGGGAAGTAGAATTTCAGAGAGCCTAATGAGAGGAGAAAAAAAGCCAGTGCCCAAAGATGTCTGCTTGTCATTGAGCTATAATTTCTTTCCCAATTACTTCTTTCCTGCCAGCTGGGCCTTGTCCCAGTGCCTCACCCAGGAGACCTTCTCCATTCCATAGTCTGTGCAGGAGCAATAACTCACTCCTGAAGAAGTACTCCCCTAGTCCCAGAAAGAAGCATGGATGTGAGTCCTACACAGTGAGGATCTTTTGTGTGTGTACATATACAAGTTACAAAGAATCTCCTTTGATTAATTAAAATATTTACTATGTAGACAGAATATTTCATGCTGATTCTGAGATGCAATGTTTCAGGCTCATTCTGAATGTAACCAGCAAAGCTACTTTAGGGTCGTGTATCCCATTTTCTATTTATTATACTTCAGTATAAATTAATATTCTAGGCAGAACTTCAGTCAGTATCTACTAAAATACAGCACATATTTTAACAGAATGACAATTTGTAACCTAACCAATAAAAAGTTCTTGATTGTGTGCATTGTAATCTACCTTTTAAGTTGGACCTAATTTCTTAGGGTAATAGTATATTGGTTAGTTTTATGTCTACTAGACACAGCTAAAGCCAATTGGGAAACTGATGCTTCAAATGAGAAAATGTCTTTTTAAGCTTGGCCTATGTGATGATTTGGATGAAAATGGCTCCCAAAGACTCTTAGTGAGTGACATTATTGGAGAAGTGGACTTGGTGGAGAAAGTGTGTCACTAGCTATGGGCTTTCAGGTTTCAGATACTCAAGCCAGACTCAGTGTCACTCTCTCTTCCTGCTGCCTCCCATCCAAGTATAGAACTCTCAGATATTCTCTAGTACCATATCTGCCTGTGTACAGCCATGCTTCCTGCTGTGATAGTAATTGACTAAACCTCTGAAACTGTAAACCAGCCCCAATATTTTTAAATATTTTCTTTTATAAGAGTTAAATATTTTCTTTTATAAAAGTTGCAATAGTTATGATGAACCTTCACAGTAATAGAACTAAGAGCCCCTATAATCAACTTTTTCTTCCTTCCTTCCGTCTTCCTTTTTCTTTCTTTCTTTCTTTCTTTCTTTCTTTCTTTCTTTCTTTCTTTCTTTCTTTTCTTTCTTTCCCTTTCTTTCTTTCTTTCTTTCTTTCTTTCTTTCTTTCTTTCTTTCTTTCTTTCTCTCTTTCTTTCTCTCTCTCTTTCTCTCTCTCTCTCTTCCTCTCTCTCTCTTTCTCTCTCTCTCTCTCTCTCTCTCTCTCTCTCTTTCTTTCTTTTTTGATTAGTGATTGATGTGAGAGGGTCGAGACAACTGTGGGTGGTGTCCTGGTGCTATGAGAAAGCCGGCTGAGCAAAACATGGGGAGAAAGCCACTAAGCAGCACTCCTCCATGGACTCTGATTTGGTTCCTGCCTTGAAGTCCCTCCTGACTTTTCATGAAGGACTCTGATTAGGACATATAAGTGAAAATAAGCACTTTCCTCCATAGATACACTTTGGTCATGGTATTTTATCATAGAAATAGAAACTCTGACAGTGAAAACAGTGAAACTTAGAACTTATCTCCAGACCTGTCTGCTTCTAACGAAATTTGGAACAGCTTCACATTTCATATCTGTGCTCATTTTTTGTGTGATTTTGGGAGGAGGACTTAACTTTCCCATCCCTCTACTTCTTTAACTGAATTAGAGAAAATAAAACAATTCAAATTAAGAGTAAAAAGTATTTTCAAAATTAATAGGAAATCTCAATAGAGAATCTGAAATTGTCTTAGTTGCTGTTCTATTGATGTGAAGATCATGGCCAAGGTAACTTGCATAAGAGAAAGCTTTTGATTGGGGCTGGCTTACAGCTTCAGAGACTCAGCTCATTAGCATCATGACAAGGAGCATGGTGGCCTGCAGACTTGTTGCTGGAGATGTAGCTGAAGCATCTTGGTCTCCAAGCAGTGAGAGAGAAACCTCAAAGCCCACCCTCAGTGACACACTTCCTCCAACAAAGGCACACCTTTGAATCCTTCCCAAGTAGTGATGCTTCCTTATAACTAAGAATTAAACTATATGAGCCTATAGGGACCATTATTATGCAAACCACCTCACTAAAATGCACTGACATAAAAATAAATATGATCACATTAAGATGTAGAATTTCAACAATAAAAAATTATAGTATGAATTTAACAGCAAACATCAATAAAAAAGCCATGTGAATTAAACGATTAGCTAAATCTGCCTTCCTCTGTAGAATGGAAAGTGCAGAGAATAAAAAAAATAGTAAGTGAACAGATCTTTAAACACTACTTGGCACTGCTGAAAAAAATGTAGCAGACATGTAGTCTCACAAAGAGATGGGGAAAAGAAAATAGAACATAATTTGTAAAGACGATTATAGACTAGATATATACAGGTTTATAGACATCCAAAAGACTCCAAAAAGATAAACATTGGGAGTACAATTCCTAGGCATATCATAGTCCAACTGCTAAAATCAATGACAGAAAATCTTGAAAAAAGACAAAAATGACTTGTTACAGGGTAACAGTAATATGAATGGCCTGGCTTTTGAACTGACCCAGAGAAGACTTGAATGCCGGCATGAATTGTTCAGCTATGAAAGGAAAGAAAGGGTTGGCTGTTAGTTCTGTACCCAGTGAGAGCATCCTTCAAAAATAAAAGTGAGATTAAAAACATGTTCAGTTAAAAGAACAGAAAATCCTTTACCTCAGAACCACACCATACACACACTACAGATCTAGCTCAAGACAAAGAGACCTTCATTAAAGAATTCTAGATACAGTTATTAGTAAAGTCCACTAGAAATCCAGGGATTACTTTTATTTTGATCTGAATATTGTATATAAAATTAAGGAAGTCAGAATTTATTTTTTGTGCATATTAAAAATGTATGAAAATGAACATTTGTGTTTCTCTGCCTCCTGACTGTCCGCAAGCTTCGGCAGCTATCATTTCACAATCATGATGAACTTCCCCCTTGAACTGTGAGCAGAAATAAGCTTTCTGTCTTTAAAACAGACACACACACACACTCATACACACACACACACACACACACACACACACACACACACACATCACAAACAGACACCCTACACACACACTCAAACACACACACACACACCACACACGCATACATATGCCCCCCCCCCCACATAAACACACACCATTGAAAAAGGAGGAAGTAAGTTTAATTGTTATATCATGAGGTTTTTATTATTTAACAAAAATGCAAACAAACAAACAAACAAACAAAAAACAACCAAAAACCCAGTTCTAACAGTAGTGTGACAGATGTAAGGTACATAGTCCAGTTTTCAAGGAAACCAGGCAGACATAATCCCAAATACTCTGCAAGAATTAACATAATTACTTGACTATTTTGTTACACTTAAAGGCAGATCAATGGAAAAACCAGCAGGAGAATGGTGGACGTAAACAGTCATGTAAATAATTAGATATAAAAGAAGTAAGCACTCCTTGAAAAGGCAGAAGCTGTCACACTCAGATATACTACTGCCACATCCTCCCACCCCAGGACTGGGGATTGAACCTAGGGCCTCAGGAATGCTAGCTAAGCACTCTACAATGGAGCTTCATCCTAGCCTGTTCACACTCCCTATTGAGAAAAAGCAAAGCAAAGCAAAGCAAAGCAAAACAAACAAAACCAAACCAAACCAAACCAAAAAAACAACAACAACAAAACTTTTATTTTGAGACAATGTTATTAGGTTATGCAGACTGGTTTTGAACTCATTGTACAGCCCAGGCATGCCTTGAAGTTGTTGTCCTCCTGCCTCAGTTTCTTTTTTTTTCCATTTTTTATTAGGTATTTAGCTCATTTACATTTCCAATGCTATACCAAAAGTCCCCCATACCCACCCACCCCCACTCCCCTACCCACCCACTCCCCCTTTTTGGCCCTGGTGTTCCCCTGTACTGGGGCATATAAAGTTTGTGTGTCCAATGGGCCTCTCTTTCCAGTGATGGCCGACTAGGCCATCTTTTGATACATATGAAGCTAGAGTCAAGAGCTCCGGGGTACTGGTTAGTTCATAATGTTGTTCCACCTATAGGGTTGCAGATCCCTTTAGCTGCCTCAGTTTCTTGAGTAGCTAGGCAAGTCAGGCTTGTAGGTTTGCCACAGATGGTGGTACCAGTGTCCACATGCTGTTCTCCGTGAGTGGCCATGGGTCAGATGTCTGGATTGAAGTTATGTAGGAGTGGACACAGATCCATCCATTGTACTGGTGTTCACAGGAGGTTGGAGCCTGAGGCTGGGCAAGAACACTGTGGCATCAGGGTCCAGGCTGTACATATGTGGCCTACAACAGAACTGAGGTGCTGACACTAGTAGAAGGGGATGGAATAAGATTGAGGGTATGGAATCAGTGCAGCTCCTGCTCTGAAACTTTGGCAGAGTCCATAGCTAGCTAAGTAGTAGCTCCTTTTGTGTGCATGAGGAGGGGAAGGAATGAGGAGTAGCTCCCTTTCTGGAGTTCACGGTGGGAAGTAGGCTCTAATTAAGTCAGTAAAGATGGTTTCTAGGGCTCCCTGCAGAGCAGCTAGCCAGAGTCACAGTGAGCAAAATCACAGGGGTCTAGACTGAAAGCCTATAGAGTCTGGCAGCTGCTGAGCACTGGGGAGGTCCTCAGTGGCAAAGGCTTTAGTCTGCTTGAACCAATGTTGAGTGGGCCACTGAGTATGAAATGGCTTCTATTGTGTGATGGATAACTGAACCTGAGTTCCTTTGTTCCTGAGCAAGAAAGAGAGAGAGGTCTCTGCCAAGAAGCCCCTCCCAGTTCCTGCTCTCCCCTTCAATTTTTGCTCAGTTGGACTCCTGAGCTCCTCTAAGCTATTTTTGTTCATGGCTAGCTATTTTTTTTTTTTAAGGAATATAAGGCTGGTAACTTCTACTCTGCCATATTGCCCATGTCTGCTTTCAACTATAAGTTTGAAAAGAGATTGGACAGTGACTAAATTGGAAAAAAAATGCCTTAAAAAGCAGCCTGTTAGAAACAGTCACTATGGTCTGGTGAGATGGCTCATAGCTCAGCAGGAAAAGGTGCTGCCTCCCTGGGATCCACATAGTGGAAGGACATAACGGATTCTCACAAATTGTCTTCTGACCTTCATATATGCATCATGGCATGTGTGTGCTTGTGCATACATTCACATGGGCATGAAGAAATAAATAAAATAAATATAATAAAAATGATAAAATAGATTCAAGATGAAACAGAGAATGTGATTGCCATATCCATCTGATACTCGATTTTGTTTATATGCTTAGTCATTTTTATTGGATATTTTATTTATTTACATTTCAAATGTTATACCCTTTCCCAATTTCCTCCCAGAACCCCCCATCACATTCGCCATCCCCCTGCTTCTATGAGGGTGTGCCCCCACCCACTCATGCACCCCCAACTCCCTGCCCTCACATTCCCTAACACTAGGGCATCTAGCCTTCACTGGACCAACGGCCTCTTCTCCCATTGATGCCTGACAAGGCCATCCTCTGCTACATACTCAGCTGGAGCCATGGGTCTCTCTATGTGTACTCCTTGGTTGGTGGTTTAGATCCTGGGAGCTCTGGTCAGTTGATATTGTTGTTCTTCCTATGGGGTTGCAAACCCCTTCAGCTCTTTTAGTCTTCTCTCTAACTTCTCCATTGGGGACCCTATGATCAGTTCAATGTTTGGCTGCAAGCATCTGCCTCCATATATGTCAGGCTCTGGCAAAGCCTCTCAGGAGCCAGCTATATCAGCCTCCTGTCAGCATGAATTTCTTGGTATCCACAATTGTGTCTGCCTGTGCTCATTGTATATGGGATGGATCCCCAGGTGGGGTAGTCTCTGGATGGCCTTTCCTTCAGTCTCTGTTCCACACTTTGTCTTTGTATTTGCATCCATGAGTATTTGGTCCTTCTAAGAAGGACCAAAGCACCCACACTTTTGTCTTTCTTCATGAGCTTCATGTGGTCTGTGAATTGTATCTTGGGTATTCCCAGCTTTTGGGCTAATAGCCACTTATCTGTGAGTCCATACTATGTGTGTATTTTGTGATAGGGTTACCTCACTCAGAATGATATTTTCTAGTTCCATCCATTTGCCTAAGAATTTCATGAATTCATTGTTTTTAATAGCTGAGTAGTATTTCATTGTGTTAATGTACCACATTTTCTGTATCCATTCTTTTGTTGAAAGACATCTGGTTTCCTTCCAACTTCAAGCTATTGTAAATAAGGTTTATAACAGGTGTCCTTGTTATATGTTGGAGCATCTTTTGGGTAAATATGCCCAGGAGTAGTATAGCTGGGTCCTCAGTTAATACTATGTCTAATTTTCTGAGGAACAGCCATACTGGCTTCCAGAGAGGTTGTATCAGTTTTCAATCCTACCACCAATGGAGGAATGTTCCTCTTTCTCAACATCCTTGCCAGCATCTTCTGTCACCTGAGTTTTTGATCTTAGCCATTCTGACTGGTGTGAGGTGGAATCTCAGGGTTATTTTGGTTTGCATTTTCCTGATTGATTAAAGATGTTGAACATTTTTTTAGGTGCTTCTGAGCCATTCAAGTTTCCTCAGTTGAGAACTGTCTGTTTAACTCTGTACCCCATACTTAATAGGGTTATTTGATTGTCTGGAGTCTACCTTCTTGAGTTCTTTGTATATATTGGATATTGGCACTCTATCAGATGTAGGATTGGTAAAGATCTTTTCCCAATCTGTAGGTTGCCATTGACAGTGTCCTTTGCCTTACAGAAGCTTTGCAATCTTATGAGGTCCCATTTGTCAATACTTGATCTTACAGCATATGCCATTGGTATTCTGTTCAGAAACTTTCCCCCTGGGCCCATGTGTTTGACCTCTTCCCTCACTTTCTCTTCTATTCTTTTCAGTGTGTCTAGTTTTATGTGGAGGTCCTTAATCCACTTGGACTTGAGCTTTGTACAGGGAGATAATAATGGATCAATTTGTATTCTTCTACATCACTCTCAAATTTGTAAAGAATTAAAATGTTCATCATATATAACAAAAAATTGTATTAAGTCTGTATGGGTATAACCAATGCCTTTCTGATTGAAACTGAAACCTCTTGGTTTTCCACAGGAGGGATTCAATGATGGTAGTATAACCTAGTTAAAAGCTTGTGCCTGGATATACCATATATCCTGGTGAGATACTATAGGCATTGTTTTGCTAAATGGTTGTGGTGTAGTCATCAAATTGCCTTATAATAGTTTTGCTTAACTTTAAGGGTTAGTCCTGCTGTTTGCTGTGATCAGACATGCTTCTCTCTGCAGGTGGCAGGAACAACAGAGGCAGACAGTGGAGCCTACTCACCTCACAGACAGACAGTGGAGCCTACTCACCTCACAGACAGACAGTGGAGCCTACTCACCTCAGAGGTAGACAATGGAGCCTACTCACCTCAGAGGTAGACAATGGAGCCTACTCACCTCAGAGGTAGACAATGGAGCCTACTCACCTCAGAGGTAGACAATGGAGCCTACTCACCTCAGAGGTAGACAGTGGAGCCTACTCACCTCAGAGGTAGACAGTGGAGCCTACTCACCTCAGAGGTAGACAGTGGAGCCTACTCACCTCAGAGGTAGACAATGGAGCCTACTCACCTCAGAGGTAGACAATGGAGCCTACTCACCTCAGAGGTAGACAGTGGAGCCTACTCACCTCAGAGGTAGACAGTGGAGCCTACTCACCTCAGAGGTAGACAATGGAGCCTACTCACCTCAGAGGTAGACAATGGAGCCTACTCATTATATAACGTATAATCTCAACCATGATATTTACTATGGGAGGTGGTGGTCTTGTTTTATTTGTTCTAACAAACTCAACATTCCTAGTAACCTGAGTATCTTATCTGAAGGGTTTAATGTTTTCAAATGTGCTGTCTCTGAAATACTTTAAGGAATCTAGAAATATGCTCTGTGTAAAGTTGGTCCCATTCCTGTCTTTTCTCCAGAATGCACGATAACAGCAAGTCTATGCACCTTGTAAATGGATTTCAGCCTGCATAACATAGCAGAGTGAGGCATCTGTCTGTGAGGCCTCCACTGAGTTTTCCACATTAATTCACAAGAGACCTTGTTGGAAAGGACTAGAGGACAGAGTTTGATGTCACAGTCATGAGAAAAGGAGGTGTCTACATGGTAGCATAGATAGGAAGGCTGAATTCTTAAGAAGGTAGAAGGAAAGCAAACAACAAGCTCGGATCCTGGTGGGGGCATAGATTACATTACAAGGGAACTCCATCAACATACTGAGATTCTGGGGGGCAGATTTAGTATGGAATAGAGGATTGGTAAGGTCCAAAGTTGCCAGGAGGCAGAAGGGCGTTGACCCAATAGTCAGGAAACACAATGGACCTGCAGGAGAGTCGACTCAGTAGTTAGGAAACACAATGGACCTGCAGGAGAGTCGACTCAGTAGTCAGGTAACACAATGGACCTGCAGGAGAGTCGACTTAGTAGTCAGGTAACACAATGGACTTGGTTGTTTAGGCTTCAGATGGGGAGAGATTATGAGGAGTTCCAGTTAAGGCAAAACAGTGATGTTTTCATCTCTCTGAAGACAGAGCCAGCAAGAGGCCAAGTGTCACCATGCTGTGGGCTGTGCAATATGTCCACCATTGACCTGCAGCTGAAGGCATGTAAGTCCACACTATCTGGAGGAAGCTTTCAAACAAAGGGCAATGATTAGTGCATCCTAGCATGGAGAGCAGGGTTCCAATCCTGATGAAGTGAGATCAGAACAGCAAGTGTGGGAGAGCTCTGGATACCAGGCAGCTATTGTTACACAAACAGGAAGATGTGCATGTAAGGAAAATTGACAAATCAGAGATCAATATGTTAAGCAAAACAATGGAGACTCCAGAACACAAATGTCTCATTTTCTCTCAAGTGCAGAACACTGATTTAAAATTGTAACTAGAAAACAAATTTTCCACAAAGTTCTGGGATCACAGGTGTATGCCACCACAGTCAGCTTCAAACCTATATCTGCATGTGTGTGTGTAAGTGTGTGTGTGTCTATGTGCATGTGTATGCGTATAGATGTATCTGTGTGTGTGCTTGTGAATGTGTATGTACATGTGTATGTGCATGTGTGTCTGTGTGTGCACATGTGTGTGTGTGATGAGAATAGAAAGGGATCATGAAGGAATGATGTGAGTTCTAGAAGGAAAGGAAAGGGGAAGATCATGGAATCAGTGTGGCATGAAAGTAGAAGGGGAGACTCTTTGGAGAAAAAAAGAAACTGAGGAAGAGAGAGTAGGGAAGTCCACAGAAGGAAATGGGGAGCCCAACAAGTCAGAGCTAATAATGACATGCATGCATGCACATCCAGCATGAAATCATTGCTTTGTATGCTGTAGGAAAAAAAAAAGCCCAGTGAGAATTGTTGCACATTTTATAGTTGGGTTCTTGAACACAGGAATAGCACTGAGAACATCAGTAACATGAGGACTTTGAAAATTTAGCAGGAGACAAGAGTTAACTTAGAATAGTTTCAGGCTGAAGGCCAGGTTAGTCTATAAAGCTCTTCATGGGGGTGATTCACCAAGTAACTGACACTTTTATTTAGAGACACATCTATTAAAATAAAGTGAGTGCAGACTTTCTGAGAAATAAGAACAAAATATGAGTTGTGTTTCATGACCTATGATCCATCTTGTGTCAGTCATATTAAGACATGAAGCTGTAAGTCCCACGAGGAGACCAAATTCCCAGTGTCAGTGCCACAGGCACCATCACCTGAATGAAGGTGCTTGCAGGCAATGAATGGCAACAGTATAAACATCTACTGTATATGTGGCTTGCTAAAGACATGTTTACAGCAGTAATTTCTCAGTAGGTAATTCATGCAAGCTACACATTTCTTTTTTTTTCATTATTTTTTTAATTAGGTATTTCTTCATTTACTTTTCCAATGCTACCCCCAAGTTCCCCAAGCCCTACCCCGCTCCACTCACCTCCCCCCCACTCATACTTCTTGTCCCTGGTGTTCCCCTGTACTGAGGCATATAAAGTTTGCAAGACCAATGGGCCTCTCTTTCCACTGATTGCCGACTAGGTCATCTTCTGATACATATGCAGCTAGAGACACGAGCTCCGGGAGGGGGGGGGGGTACTGGTTAGTTCATATTGTTGTTCCACCTATAGGGTTGCAGACCCTTTTAGCTCCTTGGGTACTTTCTCTAGCTCCTCCATTGGGGGCCCTGTGATCCATCCAATAGCTGACTGTGAGCATCCACTTCTGTTTTTGCTAGGCCCTGGCATAGCCTCACAAGAGACAGCTATATCAAGGTCCTTTCAGCAAAATCTTGCTACTGTGTGGAATGGTGTCAGCGTTTGGAGGCTGATTATGGGATGGATCCCTGGGTATGGCAGTCTCTAGATGGTCCATCCTTTCGTCTCAGCTCCAATCTTTGTCTCTGTAACTCCTTCCATGGGTGTTTTGTTCCCAATTCTAAGAAGGAGCAAAGTGTCCACACTTTGGTCTTCGTTCTTCTTGAGTTTCATGTGTTTTGCAAATTGTATCTTACATCTTGGGTATTCTAAGTTTCTGGGCTAATATCCACTTATCAATGAGTACATATCATGTGAGTTCTTTTGTGATTGGGTTATCTCACTCAGGATGATGCCCTCCAGGTCCATCCATTTGCCTAGGAATTTCATAAATTCGTTCTTTTTAATAGCTGAGCAGTACTTCATTGTGTAAATGTACCACATTTTCTGTATCCATTCCCCTGTTAAGGGGCATCTAGGTTCTTTCCAGGTTCTGGCTATTACAAATAAGGCTGCTATGAATATAGTTGAGCATGTGTCCTTCTTACCGGTTGGAACATCTTCTGGATATATGCCCAGGAGAGGTATTGCTGGATCCTCTGGTAGTACCGTGTCCAACTTTCTGAGGAACCGCCAGATTGATTTCCAGAGTGGTTGTACAAACTTGCAATTCCACCAACAATGGAGGAGTGTTCCTCTTTCTCCACATCTTCGCCAGCATCTGCTCTCACCTGAATTTTTGATTTTAGCCATTTTGGCTGGTGTGAGGTAGAATCTCAGGGTTGTTTTGATTTGCATTTCCCTGATGATTAAGGATGCTGAACATGTTTTCAGGTGCTTCTCAGCCATTCGGTATTCCTCAGGTGAGAATTCTTTGTTTAGCTCTGAGCCCCATTTTTTAATAGGGTTATTTGATTTTCTGGAGTCTACCTTCTTGAGTTCTTTATATATATTGTATATTAGTCCCCTATCTGATTTAGGATTCCTATCTCCTTGTACTAAGGTCAAATCTAAGTGGATCAAGGAACTCCACATAAAACCAGAGACTCTGAAACTTATAGAGGAGAAAAGTCTCGAAGATATGGGCACAGGGGAAAAATTCCTGAATAGAACAGCAATGGCTTGTGCTGTAAGATTGAGAATCGACAAATGGGACCTCATAAAATTGCAAAGCTTCTGTAAGTCAAAAGACACCGTCAATAAGACAAAACTGCCACCAACAGATTGGGAAAGCTATACCTTTCTGATCTCAGAGTAATTTTCCAACACAGAAATGATGCCACTATAGGTATTTTGGAATTCGACTGTGTCCACATTGTTCTTAGCAGATAACACCATTAGATAATACTATTAGGATTGTACATGGTGTTCTTGTAAAATCTTAAGAAATTATGTATTCTCAGGGTTGGAGAGAATGCAGAGCAGTTAAGAGCAGATACTGGTTTTGCAGAGGTTACAAGTTTGGTTCCCAGCCTCCATCACTGTTTAGGTATCAGGAATTTGGAATAAAGGCTGATGAGGTAAATGAAAACCATGCATGTGGGTGTATGTGATGATCTCAGAAGTACTGAAGAACTCTCATCCTGGAAATTAATCCTGACATGCGAACCATTATAGAGCGAACTTGTAGTCTAAAGTCTGTTTCCAATACCGACCTCCAGAAGTTTCAGAAGTGTGCAGAAGTTATCTTTCAAAATTGCCCTGACAATATGTCTTATAAATAGGAGTTCAAAAATATTTCTCAAAATGTAAATTGAAATATTCTGAATACGTGTATAATGTGACTATTTTATCTTGGTGTCACATTTAATGAGGAAACCACAAATTATATTTTTTTCAAAGAAAAAAAATCAACCTCCTAAGTCAGTCTGTTTAGCATGTACTGTCTGAGGAGCAGTATCCTAGGCCCCACATAAAACTACTGAAGGAGTCCCAATCAACTGTTGTTCTTATAAGAGTTGCCTTTGTCGATCTTGGTCCGGGACCCGCCGAACTTAGGAAATTAGTCTGAACAGGTGAGAGGGTGCGCCAGAGAACCTGACAGCTTCTGGAACAGGCGGAAGCACAGAGGCGCTGAGGCAGCACCCTCTGTGGGCCGGGGACAGCCAGCCACCGTCCGGACCGGAGGACAGGTGCCCGCCCGGCTGGGGAGGCGGCCTAAGCCACAGCAGCAGCGGTCGCCATCTTGGTCCGGGACCCGCCGAACTTAGGAAATTAGTCTGAACAGGTGAGAGGGTGCACCAGAGAACCTGACAGCCTCTGGAACAGGCAGAAGCACAGAGGGGCTGAGGCAGCACCCTGTGTGGGCCGGGGACAGCCGGCCACCTTCCGGACCGGAGGACAGGTGCCCGCCCGGCTGGGGAGGCGACCTAAGCCACAGCAGCAGCGGTCGCCATCTTGGTCCAGGACCCGCCGAACTTAGGAAATTAGTCTGAACAGGTGAGAGGGTGCGCCAGAGAACCTGACAGCTTCTGGAACAGGCGGAAGCACAGAGGCGCTTAGGCAGCACCCTCTGTGGGCCGGGGACAGCCAGCCACCGCCCGGACCGGAGGACAGGTGCCCGCCCGGCTGGGGAGGCGGCCTAAGCCACAGCAGCAGCGGTCGCCATCTTGGTCCGGGACCCGCCGAACTTAGGAAATTAGTCTGAACAGGTGAGAGGGTGCGCCAGAGAACCTGACAGCTTCTGGAACAGGCAGAAGCACAGAGGCGCTGAGGCAGCACCCTGTGTGGGCCGGGGACAGCCGGCCACCTTCCGGACCGGAGGACAGGTGCCCACCCAGCTGGGGAGGCGGCCTAAGCCACAGCAGCAGCGGTCGCCATCTTGGTCCGGGACCCGCCGAACTTAGGAAATTAGTCTGAACAGGTGAGAGGGTGCGCCAGAGAACCTGACAGCTTCTGGAACAGGCGGAAGCACAGAGGCGCTGAGGCAGCACCCTCTGTGGGCCGGGGACAGCCAGGCACCGTCCGGACCGGAGGACAGGTGCCCGCCCGGCTGGGGAGGCGGCCTAAGCCACAGCAGCAGCGGTCGCCATCTTGGTCCGGGACCCGCCGAACTTAGGAAATTAGTCTGAACAGGTGAGAGGGTGCACCAGAGAACCTGACAGCCTCTGGAACAGGCAGAAGCACAGAGGGGCTGAGGCAGCACCCTGTGTGGGCCGGGGACAGCCGGCCACCTTCCGGACCGGAGGACAGGTGCCCGCCCGGCTGGGGAGGCGACCTAAGCCACAGCAGCAGCGGTCGCCATCTTGGTCCGGGACCCGCCGAACTTAGGAAATTAGTCTGAACAGGTGAGAGGGTGCGCCAGAGAACCTGACAGCCTCTGGAACAGGCGGAAGCACAGAGGCGCTGAGGCAGCACCCTGTGTGGGCCGGGGACAGCCGGCCACCTTCCGGACCGGAGGACAGGTGCCCACCCGGCTGGAGAGGCGGCCTAAGCCACAGCAGCAGCGGTCGCCATCTTGGTCCCGGGACTCCAAGGAACTTAGGAATTTAGTCTGCTTAGGTGAGAGTCTGTACCACCTGGGAACTGCCAAAGCAACACAGTGTCTGAGAAAGGTCCTGTTTTGGGCCTTCTTCTTCGGCCAGGAGGAGGTCCAAATACAAGATATCTGCGCACCTTCCCTGTAAGAGAGCTTGCCAGCAGAGAGTGCTCTGAGCACTGAAACTCAGAGGAGAGAATCTGTCTCCCAGGTCTGCTGATAGACGGTAACAGAATCACCAGAAGAACAATCTCTAAACAGAGTCAACTATAACTACTAACTCCAGAGATTACCAGATGGCGAAAGGTAAACGGAGGAATCTTACTAACAGGAACCAAGACCACTCACCATCACCAGAACCCAGCACACCCACTTCGCCCAGTCCAGGGAACCCCAACACACCTGAGAACCTAGACCTAGATTTAAAAGCATATCTCATGATGATGGTAGAGGACATCAAGAAGGACTTTAATAAATCACTTAAAGAAATACAGGAGAACACTGCTAAAGAGTTACAAGTCCTTAAAGAAAAACAGGAAAACACAATCAAACAGGTAGAAGTCCTTACAGAAAAAGAGGAAAAAACATACAAACAGGTGATGGAAATGAACAAAACCATACTAGACCTAAAAAGGGAAGTAGACACAATAAAGAAAACTCAAAGCGAGGCAACACTAGAGATAGAAACCCTAGGAAAGAAATCTGGAACCATAGATTTGAGCATCAGCAACAGAATACAAGAGATGGAAGAGAGAATCTCAGGTGCAGAAGATTCCATAGAGAACATCGGCACAACAATCAAAGAAAATGGAAAATGCAAAAAGATCCTAACTCAAAATATCCAGGAAATCCAGGACACAATAAGAAGACCAAACGTACGGATAATAGGAGTGGATGAGAATGAAGATTTTCAACTCAAAGGTCCAGCAAACATCTTCAACAAAATTATTGAAGAAAACTTCCCAAATCTAAAGAATGAGATGCATATGAACATACAAGAAGCCTACAGAACTCCAAATAGACTGGACCAGAAAAGAAATTCCCCCCGACACATAATAATCAGAACATCAAATGCACTAAATAAAGATAGAATACTAAAAGCAGTAAGGGAAAAAGGTCAAGTAACATATAAAGGCAAGCCTATCAGAATTACACCAGATTTTTCACCAGAGACTATGAAAGCCAGAAGAGCCTGGACAGATGTTATACAGACACTAAGAGAACACAAACTGCAGCCCAGGCTACTATACCCAGCCAAACTCTCAATTATCATAGAGGGAGAAACCAAAGTATTCCACGACAAAACCAAATTCACGCATTATCTCTCCACGAATCCAGCCCTTCAAAGGATAATAACAGAAAAAAACCAATACAAGAACGGGAACAACGCCCTAGAAAAAACAAGAAGGTAATCCCTCAACAAACCTAAAAGAAGACAGCCACAAGAACAGAATGCCACCTTTAACAACTAAAATAACAGGACGCAACAATTACTTTTCCTTAATATCTCTTAACATCAATGGTCTCAACTCCCCAATAAAAAGACATAGACTAACAAACTGGCTACACAAACAAGACCCAACATTTTGCTGCTTACAGGAAACTCATCTCAGAGAAAAAGATAGACACTACCTCAGAATGAAAGGCTGGAAAACAATTTTCCAAGCAAATGGTATGAAGAAACAAGCAGGAGTAGCCATCCTAATATCTGATAAGATTGACTTCCAACCCAAAGTCATCAAAAAAGACAAGGAGGGACACTTCATTCTCATCAAAGGTAAAATCCTCCAAGAGGAACTCTCAATTCTGAATATCTATGCTCCAAATACAAGAGCAGCCACATTCACTAAAGAAACTTTAGTAAAGCTCAAAGCACACATTGCGCCTCACACAATAATAGTGGGAGACTTCAACACACCACTTTCACCAATGGACAGATCATGGAAACAGAAACTAAACAGGGACACACTGAAACTAACAGAAGTGATGAAACAAATGGATCTGACAGATATCTACAGAACATTTTATCCTAAAACAAAAGGATATACCTTCTTCTCAGCACCTCATGGTACCTTCTCCAAAATTGACCACATAATAGGTCACAAATCAGGCCTCAACAGATTCAAAAATATTGAAATTGTCCCATGTATCCTATCAGATCACCATGCACTAAGGCTGATCTTCAATAACAAAATAAATAACAGAAAGCCAACATTCACATGGAAACTGAACAACACTCTTCTCAATGATACCTTGGTCAAGGAAGGAATAAAGAAAGAAATTAAAGACTTTTTAGAGTTTAATGAAAATGAAGCCACAACGTACCCAAACCTTTGGGACACAATGAAAGCATTTCTAAGAGGGAAACTCATAGCTATGAGTGCCTTCAAGAAAAAACGAGAGAGAGCACATACTAGCAGCTTGACAACACATCTAAAAGCTCTAGAAAAAAAGGAAGCAAATTCACCCAAGAGGAGTAGACGGCAGGAAATAATCAAACTCAGGGGTGAAATCAACCAAGTGGAAACAAGAAGAACTATTCAAAGAATTAACCAAACGAGGAGTTGGTTCTTTGAGAAAATCAACAAGATAGATAAACCCTTAGCTAGACTCACTAAAGGACACAGGGACAAAAATCCTAATTAACAAAATCAGAAATGAAAAGGGAGACATAACAACAGATCCTGAAGAAATCCAAAACACCATCAGATCCTTCTACAAAAGGCTATACTCAACAAAACTGGAAAACCTGGACGAAATGGACAAATTTCTGGACAGATACCAGGTACCAAAGTTGAATCAGGATCAAGTTGACCTTCTAAACAGTCCCATATCCCCTAAAGAAATAGAAGCAGTTATTAATAGTCTCCCAGCCAAAAAAAGCCCAGGACCAGACAGGTTTAGTGCAGAGTTCTATCAGACCTTCAAAGAAGATCTAACTCCAGTTCTGCACAAACTTTTTCACAAGATAGAAGTAGAAGGTATTCTACCCAACTCATTTTATGAAGCCACTATTACTCTGATACCTAAACCACAGAAAGATCCAACAAAGATAGAGAACTTCAGACCAATTTCTCTTATGAACATCGATGCAAAAATTCTTAATAAAATTCTCGCTAACCGAATCCAAGAACACATTAAAGCAATCATCCATCCTGACCAAGTAGGTTTTATTCCAGGGATGCAGGGATGGTTTAATATACGAAAATCCATCAATGTAATCCATTATATAAACAAACTCAAAGACAAAAACCACATGATCATCTCGTTAGATGCAGAAAAAGCATTTGACAAGATCCAACACCCATTCATGATAAAAGTTCTGGAAAGATCAGGAATTCAAGGCCAATACCTAAACATGATAAAAGCAATCTACAGCAAACCAGTAGCCAACATCAAAGTAAATGGAGAGAAGCTGGAAGCAATCCCACTAAAATCAGGGACTAGACAAGGCTGCCCACTTTCTCCCTACCTTTTCAACATAGTACTTGAAGTATTAGCCAGAGCAATTCGACAACAAAAGGAGATCAAGGGGATACAAATTGGAAAAGAGGAAGTCAAAATATCACTTTTTGCAGATGATATGATAGTATATATAAGTGACCCTAAAAATTCCAACAGAAAACTCCTAAACCTGATAAACAGCTTCGGTGAAGTAGCTGGATATAAAATTAACTCAAACAAGTCAATGGCCTTTCTCTACACAAAGAATAAACAGGCTGAGAAAGAAATTAGGGAAACAACACCCTTCTCAATAGCCACAAATAATATAAAATATCTCGGCGTGACTCTAACGAAGGAAGTGAAAGATCTGTATGATAAAAACTTCAAGTCCCTGAAGAAAGAAATTAAAGAAGATCTCAGAAGATGGAAAGATCTCCCATGCTCATGGATTGGCAGGACCAACATTGTAAAAATGGCTATCTTGCCAAAAGCAATCTACAGATTCAATGCAATCCCCATTAAAATTCCAACTCAATTCTTCAACGAATTAGAAGGAACAATTTGCAAATTCATCTGGAATAACAAAAAACCGAGGATAGCAAAAACTCTTCTCAAGGATAAAAGAACCTCTGGTGGAATCACCATGCCTGACCTAAAGCTTTACTACAGAGCAATTGTGATAAAAACTGCATGGTACTGGTATAGAGACAGACAAGTGGACCAATGGAATAGAATTGAAGACCCAGAAATGAACCCACACACCTATGGTCACTTGATCTTCGACAAGGGAGCCAAAACCATCCAGTGGAAGAAAGACAGCATTTTCAACAATTGGTGCTGGCACAACTGGTTGGTATCATGTAGAAGAATGCGAATCGATCCATACTTATCTCCTTGTACTAAGGTCAAATCTAAGTGGATCAAGGAACTTCACATAAAACCAGAGACACTGAAACTTATAGAGGAGAAAGTGGGGAAAAGCCTTGAAGATATGGGCACAGGGGAAAAATTCCTGAACAGAACAGCAATGGTATAATGCTGTAAGATCGAGAATTGACAAATGGGACCTAATGAAACTCCAAAGTTACTGCAAGGCAAAAGACACTGTCTATAAGACAAAAAGACCACCAACAGACTGGGAAAGGATCTTTACCTATCCTAAATCAGATAGGGGACTAATATCCAACATATATAAAGAACTCAAGAAGGTGGACCTCAGAAAATCAAATAACCCCCTTAAAAAATGGGGCTCAGAACTGAACAAAGAATTCTCACCTGAGGAATACCGAATGGCAGAGAAGCACCTGAAAAAATGTTCAACATCCTTAATCATCAGGGAAATGCAAATCAAAACAACCCTGAGATTCCACCTCACACCAGTGAGAATGGCTAAGATCAAAAATTCAGGTGACAGCAGATGCTGGCGAGGATGTGGAGAAAGAGGAACACTCCTCCATTGTTGGTGGGATTGCAGGCTTGTACAACCACTCTGGAAATCAGTCTGGCGGTTCCTCAGAAAATTGGACATAGTACTACCGGAGGATCCAGCAATACCTCTCCTGGGCATATATCCAGAAGAAGCCCCAACTGGTAAGAAGGACACATGCTCCACTATGTTCATAGCAGCCTTATTTATAATAGCCAGAAACTGGAAAGAACCCAGATGCCCCTCAACAGAGGAATGGATACAGAAAATGTGGTACATCTACACAATGGAGTACTACTCAGCTATTAAAAAGAATGAATTTATGAAATTCCTAGCCAAATGGATGGACCTGGAGAGCATCATCCTGAGTGAGGTAACACAATCACAAAGGAACTCACACAATATGTACTCACTGATAAGTGGATACTAGCCCAAAACCTAGGATACCCACGATATAAGATACAATTTCCTAAACACATGAAACTCAAGAAAAATGAACACTGAAGTGTGGACACTATGCCCCTCCTTAGAAGTGGGAACAAAACACCCATGGAAGGAGTTACAGAAACAAAGTATGGAGCTGAGATGAAAGGATGGACCATGTAGAGACTGCCATATCCAGGGATCCACCCCATAATCAGCTTCCAAATGCTGACACCATTGCATACACTAGCAAGATTTTACTGAAAGGACCCAGATGTAGCTGTCTCTTGTGAGACTATGCCGGGGCCTAGCAAACACAGAAGTGGATGCTCACAGTCAGCTAATGGATGGATCACAGGGCTCCCAATGGAGGAGCTAGAGAAAGTACCCAAGGAGCTAAAGGGATCTTCAACCCTATAGGTGGAACAACATTATGAACTAACCAGTACCCCTGAGCTCTTGACTCTAGCTGCATATGTATCAAAAGATGGCCTAGTCGGCCATCACTGGAAAGAGAGGCCCATTGGACACGCAGACTTTGTGTGCCCCGGTACAGGGGAACGCCAGGGCCAAAGGGGGGGAGTGGGTGGGTAGGGGAGTGGGGGTGGGTGGGTAAGGGGGACTTTTGGTATAGCATTGGAAATGTAAATGAGCTAAATACCGAATAAAAAAAAAAAAAAAAAAAAAAAAAAAAAAAAAAAACAAAACCAACCAAAAAAACCAAAAAAAAAAAAAAAAAAAAACTACTGAAGGAAATATTCATGCCCTATTACTCCATATGCAGCATTTAGGAATATATCTAACAAGGGAGCATATTATATAAGCAATGACATATACTAGTCAATTGATTGAAAGCTGGTGTGATCTGGCCACTGAAGTTTAGGGCAGGTGATAGAGACAGAGATAAGAAATTGTTAAATGTTTTTCCAGGCAGAAGATAGTATTGCCCATCAATTGTGCCAAGAAGGCAAGCTGAAAAGGAACAACTGTGTGTTTGTCTTTTATCCAAGGATTCAAAGGAAGGCAGGTGGGTAGAGCAAAACTTTACACAAGAGTAAGAGACCTCAAGATGGCAACTCAAAGAGAGGGAAACCCAAAGAGAAATCCTAGGAGGAGGAAGCTCAAGATGGCGTTAGAAGTACAATGGCTTTAGAGTGTGTGGGAACGCTGGCAATGTCAGCATGAGATGTGAATTTGTGGCTCAGGGGGAAGCCAATCAAGGAGAGAAGATTAGAAACTTTCGGGCAATCCCAGAATGGGTCTCTCAGGGTGCTTTTCTGGCCTTCTCTTTGGCTTGAAGTTAGATATTGTAAGGCTTCTTCACTGGGTCGTGAGTCTTTTAAAAATCTGTATTCTTTCCAGAGTTCCATCGCATGCTATACTCTTATATTCTGATAATTTCTAACTGTGCTTTCCCTATGGAACTATTCTGCTAATTTTAGGTAGGTCTATGTTTCTAATAGTCTCATTTCTACTACAGAGTAGGAGTCTCACGTGTACATGGCCCCGTATATAGACATACATAAAGTTTGTCTCATTCCTTCTATTAATAAAAATACCTCAATGTTACATATTAGAGATGATTTTCAGGTCCAGTGTTTTCTTAGTATTCGCAAGGACTTAGGTTTGGTTCCCAGTCAGTGTTATATACAGCTGCACACACACACGTAAATGCATAAGCATGCACATACATACACACACACACACACACACACACACACACACACACACTGATTTTGTTACTGGCTTATATGGATTTGGGATGTTCACCCCAACCTATCCTATATTCCTTCTTTTTAAGTGTTTTAAATCACAGACAGGTCTGAATTTTATTAACTGCTTTCTAGTATCATTTGAGATTGATACATAATTTCCTACAGTTTTAAAAAATGTAAAATAAAAATAACATGTGTAGCTTGTTTTCTGGCTGTTAAGCCATCCTTACATTATTGGAATAAACTGATTTTGTCTAGTAAATCCAATCTGTTTAGTTTGAAGGTTTGAAAACTTTGTCTGTATAAAAAATGAATATCCTTCTTTTTTCTGCAATATTTGTGATAACTTTTTCTTTAATTATGGGGATTAATCGAAAGCATTGGCTATAAAATTTTTTCAATAATATGTTTTTGGTTACTCTAAAGTTTAATCAATAAGTTCATCAATAAGACTACTTAGATTTGTTGCTCCTTTCTAAGCCAACTACTAGTTTCATGTTCAAAAGAATTTTCTATTGGATATAAATTTGATTTTCATGTTTTAAAAATATCCATGTGTTATTGTTTAGAGACCTATAGTGCCTGTTAGATTGACATGGTTTTTTGAAGTACTTAAATTGTTACCTTATGTTTCTTTTCTAAGAGGCATTTTAAAGAGGATTCCCAGGGGAAAGCCAGGACCAAGAAATGGGAGTGGGTGGGTAGGGGAGCGGGGGGGGGGGGGGGAGAGGGGGAGGATATAGGGAACTTTCAGGATAGCATTTGAAATGTAAATGAAGAAAATATCTAATAAACAATTGAAAAGAAAAGAATACCTGGACTAATGAGTTGGTGCTGGTGGTGTCCTTCTCCATCTGGGGTCTCACTATAATGCCCATTGTTAGCCCCTACACCAAGTATGCTGGATGATCAGCCAGGTCACACCCTACAACTACCCAGTGCCTGTGCAAGATAATGAGGATATGCCTGATGTACCCAGCTACCCACAGGAGCCTCTGGGCCCAAGCCTGGAATGGCTGAAGAACCCGTGGAATGCTCCTGCTGATGGACAACATACCTTCTCTGTTACTCTCCAACAGAAATGTAAAAACCAAACCAAATCAAACCGAACCAAACCAAAACAAAACAAAACAAAAAAGAGGCATTTTAATTTTGCTAATCTTGGAAAAAAAAATTGACTTCATCAACAATAACTTGTTTTCTATTTCATTAAGTGTATATTCTAACATATTTGTCCTCTGAATGAGAGAATGCCCAGAGATAAATGAGAGATTGTGGGTGGCAGGAGACTCACCTCAGACAAAGAAGTTGTAAGGACAGATAGTTCCACCCTTGTTTCTAGAAGCAGATCCTAAGTTGAGGAAAGTCCTGGAATTTGATAGGTTTGTGCTTCAGGTGAGTGGGTAGGTGAAAACTGATCTTCTACTGCTGTAGAACATGTGAATCTGATTCCAAGGGTGTGTGAGATGTCCACAGTACTGTCCCTCCAGCTGTAAGTGTGAAGATAGGCAAGGTTATCACTCATACTCCCAATGCACTTGGAGACACATTCAACTAAGGCATTAGCTACTCCAGACTGACGAATCTTGTGTGATGATAGATGCTTCCCAGCCTGTACAGTGTACAACTCTAAGTGTGGCAGCAGGGCACCTGATGTGCAAAGAAGGAAGCTGCCATTGTGAACACAACAGAGGACACCAGACATACCCTAGCAGCAGGGCAAACCATAAGAGAGACATACTCAGTTCAAGGCTAGCCCAGCCTGTATGAGACCCTGTCTCAAAACAAGAAAAAAAGGTAAATACCAACTCAGCCACAAGGATAGAAACAAATGAATTAGATCATATCAGTCAGTGATCAATAAGCCAGGAAAGCTTGAGGTGATGTATTTGAAGTTCTGAGAGCAAGGAACTGTCAGTCAAAATGGCTATATCCAGGAAATGAACCTTTAAAGTTGACAAAGATAAGGGTATTTCAAGACAAGTACAAAATGTAGCAGTTTAAGACCAGAAGCCAGCAGTTCAGAAGATACTTAAAGAAATATTATAGTTGCCATCTTGGTTCCGGGACCCCGTGGAACTTAGGAAATTAGTCTGAACAGGTGAGAGGGTGAGCCAGAGAACCGGACAGCTTCTGGGACAGGCGGAAGCACAGAGCCGCTGAGGCAGCACCCGTTGTGGGCCGCAGACAGCCGGCCACCGAACGGACCAGAGGACAGGTGTCCGCCTGGCTTGGGAGGCGGCCTCAGCCTCAGTAGCAGCGGTCGCCATCTTGGTTCCGGGACTCCGCGGAACTTAGGAAATTAGTCTGAACAGGTGAGAGTCTGCACCACAGAAGCTGACAGCTTCTGGGACCTGCCAAAGCAACACAGCTTCTGAGAAAGGTCCTGTTTTGGGCCTTCTTCTTCGGCCAGGAGGAAGTCCAAACACAAGATATCTGCGCACCTTCCCTGTAAGAGAGCTTGCCAGCAGAGAGTGCTCTGAGCAATGAAACTCAGAGGAGAGAATCTGTCTCCCAGGTCTGCTGATAGACAGTAACAGAATCACCAGAAGAACAATCTCTAAACAAAGTCAACTATAACTACTAACTCCAGAGATTACCAGATGGCGAAAGGTAAACGTAGGAATCTTACTAACAGGAACCAAGACCACTCACCATCATCAGAACCCAGCACTCCCACTTCGCCCAGTCCAGGGCACCCCAACGCACCCGAAAACCTAGACCTAGATTTAAAAGCATATCTCATGATGATGGTAGAGGACATCAAGAAGGACTTTAATAAATCACTTAAAGAAATACAGGAGAACACTGCTAAAGAGTTACAAGTCCTTAAAGAAAAACAGGAAAACACAATCAAACAGGTAGAAGTCCTTACAGAAAAAGAGGAAAAAACATAAAAACAGGTGATGGAAATGAACAAAACCATACTAGACCTAAAAAGGGAAGTAGACACAATAAAGAAAACTCAAAGTGAGGCAACACTGGAGATAGAAACCCTAGGAAAGAGATCTGGAACCATAGATTTGAGCATCAGCAACAGAATACAAGAGATGGAAGAGAGAATCTCAGGTGCAGAAGATTCCATAGAGAACATCGGCACAACAATCAAAGAAAATGGAAAATGCAAAAAGATTCTAACTCAAAATATCCAGGAAATCCAGGACACAATGAGAAGACCAAACCTACGGATAATAGGAGTGGATGAGAATGAAGATTTTCAACTCAAAGGACCAGGAAACATCTTCAACAAAATTATTGAAGAAAACTTCGCAAATTTAAAGAAAGAGATGCCTATGAACATACAAGAAGCCTACAGAACTCCAAATAGACTAGACCAGAAAAAAAATTCCTCCTGACACATAATAATCAGAACAACAAATGCACTAAATAAAGATAGAATACTAAAAGCAGTAAGGGAAAAAGGTCAAGTAACATATAAAGGCAAGCCTATCAGAATTACACCAGATTTTTCACCAGAGACTATGAAAGCCAGAAGAGCATGGACAGATGTTATACAGACACTAAGAGAACACAAATTCCAGCCCAGGCTACTATACCGAGCCAAACTCTCAATTACCATAGTTGGAGAAACCAAAGTATTCCACTGACAAAACCAAATTCACACATTATCTCTCCACGAATCCAGCCCTTCAAAGGATAATAACAGAAAAAAACCAATACAAAAACGGGAACAACGCCCTAGAACAAACAAGAAAGTAATCCCTCAACAAACCTAAAAGAAGACAGCCACAAGAACAGAATGCCAACTTTAACAACAAAAATAACAGGAAGCAACAATTACTTTTCCTTAATATCTCTTAACATCAATGGTCTCAACTCCCCAATAAAAAGACATAGACTAACAAACTGGCTACACAAACAAGACCCAACATTTTGCTGCTTACAGGAAACTCATCTCAGAGAAAAAGATAGACACTACCTCAGAATGAAAGGCTGGAAAACAATTTTCCAAGCAAATGGTATGAAGAAACAACCTGGAGTAGCCATCCTAATATCCGATAAGATTGACTTCCAACCCAAAGTCATCAAAAATGACAAGGAGGGGCACTTCATTCTCATCAAAGGTAAAATACTCCAAGAGGAACTCTCAATTCTGAATATCTATGCTCCAAATACAAGGGCAGCCACATTCATTAAAGAAACTTTAGTAACGATCAAAGCACACATTGCACCTCACACAATAATAGTGGGAGACTTCAACACTCCACTTTCACCAATGGACAGATCATGGAAACAGAAACTAAACAGGGACACACTGAAACTAACAGAAGTGATGAAACAAATGGATCTGACAGATATCTACAGAACATTTTATCCTAAAACAAAAGGATATACCTTCTTCTCAGCACCTCATGGTACCTTCTCCAAAATTGATCACATAATAGGTCACAAAACAGGCCTCAACAGATTCAAAAATATTGAAATTGTCCCATGTATCCTATCAGATCACCATGCACTAAGGCTGATCTTCAATAACAAAATAAATAACAGAAAGCCAACATTCACGTGGAAACTGAACAGCACTCTTCTCAATGATACCTTGGTCAAGGAAGGAATAAAGAAAGAAATTAAAGACTTTTTAGAGTTTAATGAAAATGAAGCCACAAAATACCCAAACCTTTGGGACACAATGAAAGCATTTCTAAGAGGGAAACTCATAGCTCTGAGTGCCTCCAAAAAGAAACTAGAGAGAGCACACATTAGCAGCTTGACAACACACCTAAAAGGTCTAGAAGAAAAGGAAGCAAATTCACCCAAGAGGAGTAGATGGCAGGAAATAATCAAACTCAGGGATGAAATCAACCAAGTGGAAACAAAAAGAACTATTCAAAGAATCTACCAAACCAGGAGATGGTTCTTTGAGAAAATCAACAAGATAGATAAACCCTTAGCTAGACTCACTAGAGGGCAGAGGGACAAAATCCTAATTAACACAATCAGAACTGAAAAGGGAGACATAACAATAGATCCTGAAGAAATCCAAAACACCATCAGATCCTTCTACAAAAGGCTATACTCAACAAAACTGGAAAACCTGGACGAAATGGACAAATTTCTGGACAGATACCAGGTACCAAAGTTGAATCAGGATCAAGTAGACCATCTAAACAGTCCCATATCCTCTAAAGAAATAGAAGTAGTTATTAATAGTCTCCCAGCCAAAAAAAGCCCAGGACCAGACGGGTTTAGTGCAGAGTTCTATCAGACCTTCAAAGAAGATCTAATTCCAGTTCTGCACAAACTTTTTCACAAGATAGAAGTAGAAGGTACTCTACCCAACTCATTTTATGAAGCCACTATTACTCTGATACCTAAACCACAGAAAGATCCAACAAAGATAGAGAACTTCAGACCAATTTCTCTTATGAACATCGATGCAAAAATCCTTAATAAAATTCTCGCTAACCGAATCCAAGAACACATTAAAGCAATCATCCCTCCTGACCAAGTAGGTTTTATTCCAGGGATGCAGGGATGGTTTAATATACGAAAATCCATCAATGTAATCCATTATATAAACAAACTCAAAGACAAAAACCACATGATCATCTCGTTAGATGCAGAAAAAGCATTTGACAAGATCCAACATCCATTCATGATAAAAGTTCTGGAAAGATCAGGAATTCAAGGCCCATACCTAAACATGATAAAAGCAATCTACAGCAAACCATTAGCCAACATCAAAGTAAACGGAGAGAAGCTGGAAGCAATCCCACTAAAATCAGGGACTAGACAAGGCTGCCCACTTTCTCCCTACCTTTTCAACATAGTACTTGAAGTATTAGCCAGAGCAATTCGACAACAAAAGGAGATCAAGGGGATACAAATTGGAAAAGAGGAAGTCAAAATATCACTTTTTGCAGATGATATGATAGTATATATAAGTGACCCTAAAAATTCCACTAGAGAACTCCTAAACCTGATAAACAGCTTCGGTGAAGTAGCTGGATATAAACTTAACTCAAACAAGTCAATGGCCTTTCTCTACACAAAGAATAAACAGGCTGAGAAAGAAATTGGGGAAACAACACCCTTCTCAATAGTCACAAATAATATAAAATATCTCGGCGTGAATCTAACTAAGGAAGTGAAAGATCTGTATGATAAAAACTTCAAGTCTCTGAAGAAAGAAATTAAAGAAGATCTCAGAAGATGGAAAGATCTCCCATGCTCATGGATTGGCAGGATCAACATTGTAAAAATGGCTATCTTGCCAAAAGCAATCTACAGATTCAATGCAATCCCCATCAAAATTCCAACTCAATTCTTCAACGAATTAGAAGGAGCAATTTGCAAATTCATCTGGAATAACAAAAAACCTAGGATAGCAAAAACTCTTCTCAAGGATAAAAGAACCTCTGGTGGAATCACCATGCCTGACCTAAAGCTTTACTACAGAGCAATTGTGATAAAAACTGCATGGTACTGGTATAGAGACAGACAAGTAGACCAATGGAATAGAATTGAAGACCCAGAAATGAACCCACACACCTATGGTCACTTGATCTTCGACAAGGGAGCTAAAACCATCCAGTGGAAGAAAGACAGCATTTTCAACAATTGGTGCTGGCACAACTGGTTGTTATCATGTAGAAGAATGCGAATCGATCCATTCTTATCTCCTTGTACTAAGGTCAAATCTAAGTGGATCAAGGAACTTCACATAAAACCAGAGACACTGAAACTTATAGAGGAGAAAGTGGGGAAAAGCCTTGAAGATATGGGCACAGGGGAAAAATTCCTGAACAGAACAGCAATGGCTTGTGTTGTAAGATCGAGAATTGACAAATGGGACCTAATGAAACTCCAAAGTTACTGCAAGGCAAAAGACACCGTCAATAAGACAAAAAGACCACCAACAGATTGGGAAAGGATCTTTACCTATCCTAAATCAGATAGGGGACTAATATCCAACATATATAAAGAACTCAAGAAGGTGGACTTCAGAAAATCAAATAACCCCATTAAAAAATGGGGCTCAGAACTGAACAAAGAATTCTCACCTGAGGAATACCGAATGGCAGAGAAGCACCTGAAAAAATGTTCAACATCCTTAATCATCAGGGAAATGCAAATCAAAACAACCCTGAGATTCCACCTCACACCAGTCAGAATGGCTAAGATCAAAAATTCAGGTGACAGCAGATGCTGGTGTGGATGTGGAGAAAGAGGAACACTCCTCCATTGTTGGTGGGATTGCAGGCTTGTACAACCACTCTGGAAATCAGTCTGGCAGTTCCTCAGAAAATTGGACATAGTACTACCTGAGGATCCAGCAATACCTCTCCTGGGCATATATCCAGAAGATGCCCCAACTGGTAAGAAGGACACATGCTCCACTATGTTCATAGCAGCCTTATTTATAATAGCCAGAAGCTGGAAAGAACCCAGATGCCCCTCAACAGAGGAATGGATACAGAAAATGTGGTACATCTACACAATGGAGTACTACTCAGCTATTAAAAAGAATGAATTTATGAAATTCCTATCCAAATGGATGGACCTGGAAGGCATCATCCTGAGTGAGGTAACACATTCACAAAGGAACTCACACAATATGTACTCACTGATAAGTGGATATTAGCCCAAAACCTAGGATACCCAAGATATAAGATACAATTTCCTAAACACATGAAACTCAAGAAAAATGAAGACTGAAGTGTGGACACTATGCCCCTCCTTAGAAGTGGGAACAAAACACCTTTGGAAGGAGTTACAGAGACAAAGTTTGGAGCTGAGATGAAAGGATGGTCCATGTAGAGACTGCCATATCCAGAGATCCACCCCATAATCAGCATCCAAATGCTGACACCATTGCATATACTAGCAAGATTTTATCGAAAGGACCCAGATGTAGCTGTCTCTTGTGAGACTGTGCCAGGGCCTAGCAAACACAGAAGTGGATGCTCACAGTCAGCTAATGGATGGATCACAGGACTCCCAATGGAGGAGATAGAGAAAGTACCCAAGGAGCTAAAGGGATCTGCAACCCTATAGGTGGATCCACATTATGAACTAACCAGTATCCCGGAGCTCTTGACTCTAGCTGTATATGTATCAAAAGATTGCCTAGTCGGCCATCACTGGAAAGAGAGGCCCATTGGACACACAAACTTTATATGCCCCAGTACAGGGGAACGCCAGGGCCAAAAAGGGGGAGTGGGTGGGTAGGGGAAGGGGGGTGGGTGGGTATGGGGGACTTTTGGTATAGCATTGAAAATGTAAATGAGCTAAATACCTAATAAAAAATGGAAAAGGAAAAAAAAGAAATATTATAAACAGAGAAGAAAGGAAGGTTCAAGCATAAAACACAGGACAGAATATATTTCATAACAGGATTATTTGAACAAACAAGAGCTAGAATGGCATCCATCATGTTCAAAAGAGTAATCCAGTAACCACATGAAACTAATAGGGTAGAAAGCAAAGAACAAACAATAAAAAACCACTACAATTATGGGGACCAGTGAACATCTCTCAACAGTAACTTTAACGGCAATTTGTCTCCACTCCCCGATAAAAGAGATACATACTTGTAAACTGGATTAAAAATACCACCTCTCTATCTTGTCTCCAGGAGATACACTCGACTGGTAAAGACAGCCATAGATTGAAAGTTTAAGAATGAATATCAATCAATCAAGCAAATTCTAATATTTGAGCAGGTAGACTTCAAGCTAAAATTAGCCAGAAGAGGTAAAGGAGTCCATTAATTTTAATAAGGGGAACACTTAATAAAATATATAAAACTTATAAATATAGATTGGGACTCCCAATTTCATAAAACAAACAGGAAAGGACAAAACAGTCCTTGATACAGTAGATCAATGGAATAGAACTGAAGACCCAGAAATGAACCTACATACCTATGGTCACTTGATCTTTGACAAAGAAGCTAAAACCGTCCAGTGAAAATACGACAGCATCTTCAGCAAATGGTGCTGGCTCAATTGCTGGATATCATGTAGAAGAATGCTAATTGATCCATTCTTATCTCCTTGTACAAAGCTCAGGTCTAAGTGGATCAAGGAACTACACAGAAAACCAGAGACTCTGAAACTTATAGAGGAGAAAGTGGGGAAAAGCCTCGAAGATATGGGCACAGGGGAAAAATTCCTGAACAGAACAGCAATGGCTTGTGTTGTAAGACCAAGTATCGACAAATGGGACCTCATAAAATTGCAAAGCTTCTGTAAGGCGAAGGACACTGTCAATAAGAAAAAAGCAACCAACAGATTGGAAAAAGATCTTTACCAATCCAAAAACTGATGGGGGCTAATATCCAATATATATAAAGAACTCAAAAAGTTGGAATCCAGAAAAACAAATAACCCTATTAAAAATGGGGTACAGAGCTAAACAAAGAATTCTCACCTGACAAATACTGAATGGCTGAGAAGCACCTAAAAAATGTTCAACATCCTTAATCATCAGGGAAATGCAAATCATAACAACCTTGAGATTCCACCTCACACCAGTCAGAATGGCTAAGATCAAAAACTCAGGTGACAGCAGATGCTGCCTAGGATGTGGAGAAAGAGGAACACTCCTCCATTTCTGATGGGACTTCAAGCTGGTGCAACCACTCTGGACATCAATTTGGTAGTTCCTCAGAAAATTGGACATAGTTCTACTGGAAGATCCAGCAATACCACTCCTGGGCATATACCTAGATGTTGTTCCTACTTGTACAAGGACACATGCTCCACTATGTCAATAGCAGCCTTATTTATAATAGCCAGAAGCTGGAAAGAACCCAGATGTCCCTCAACAGAAGAATGGATACAGAAAATATGGTACATTTATACAATGGAGTACTATGTAGCTATTAAAAACAATGAATTTATGAAATTCTTAGACAAAGGGATGGATCTGGAGGATATCATCCTAAGTGAGGTAACCCAATCACAAAAGAACACACATTATATGCTCTCACTGATAAGTGGATATTAGCCCAGAAACTCAGAATCCTTCTTATAAGGGGGAACAAAATACCCATGGAAGAAGTTACAGAGACAAAGTTCAGAGCAGAGACTGAAGGAACGACCATCCAGAGCCTGCCCTACTTGGGTATCCATCCTAAAAGCAACCACCAAACACAGACACTGCTGCAGATGTCAACAAGAACTTGCTGACAGGAGCCTGATATAGCTGTCTCCTGTGAGGCTCTGCCAGTCCCTGGCAAATACAGAAGTGGATGCTCACAGTCATCCATTGGACAGAGCATCCCAATTGAAGGAGCTAGAGAAAGTACCCATGGATCTGAATGGGTTTGCAGCCCCATAGGAGGAACAACAATATGAACTAACCAGTACCCCCAGAGCTCCTTGGGACTAAACCACCAATCAAAGAAAACACATGGAGGGACTCGTGGCTCTAGCTGCCTATGTAGCAGAGGATGGGCTAGACAGTCATCAATGGAAGGAGAGGCCCTAGAACCTGTGAACATTCTACGCCTCAGTACAGGGGAATGCCAGGGCCAAGAATGAGAGTGGGTGGGTTGGGGAGCAGTGGGAGGAGGAAGGGGATAGGGAATTTTTGGAGGGGAAACTAGGAAAGGGTATAACATTTAAAATGTAAGTAAAGAAAATATCTAATAAAAAAAAATCTAAAACAAAACAAAACAAAATCCAGTGGGTCCTGACACAGTGGATCCTGATACATTAATCTAGTGGGTTTTGATACAGTAATCCAGTGGGTCCTGATACAGTAACAGTGGATCCTGATACATTAATCTAGTGGGTCTTGATATAGTAATCCAGTGGGTCCTGATACAGTAATCCAGTGCGTCCTGATATAGTAATCCAGTGGGTACTGATACAGTGGATCCTGATACATTAATCTAGTGGGTCTTGATATAGTAATCCAGTGTGTCCTGATATAGTAATCCAGTGGGTACTGATACAGTAACAGTGGGTTCTGGTATAGTAACAGTGAGTGGCATGACTGCCATGGTTTTATCCCTAAAAAGTTCATCTAAACTAGAAATCCAAGAGATGTCAGAGGTAAACTATGCTATAGATTGCATAGACCTAATTGATAAACACAATATCCACCCAGCATATACAGAATACACATTTGTCTCAGCAGGCCCTGGAATTTTCACTAAAATAGAACACCAGAGAAGCTATTCTGAGAAGAGAGGAAGATGCTCTAAGAAAAGTGGTAAATAGAAAAAAAAAATAATGAGATGCATGCAATGAGGAAGTTGAAGAGGGAAGGAAGGAAGTGCAGAGAAGAGGTCTTGGGTCATGGGGAGGTATTGGAAGGGGCAAATGACGTGTAGGAAACACACTACTTTGCATGCGAATCTGAAATAAAATTAAGATAAACCCACAACGTTAGTTTAAAAAATGAAAGTGTTTTTAAACCACTTCACAAAAATTTCAAGTAAAATATACAAAAAGCTGATAAACATGTAAAAGCCTTCTAAGTGTTAGCTACAAGAGAAGACAAGCTGGGAGCAGTGTATTAAGGTCACAACTATCTGGGTAACTAAAATTTAACAGCATTAAGCATGTTTCCAAGAATGTGGAGAAAAATCATATTTAAAAAAAGTAAGAACCCTGCACTGAAGTAAAATTGAAACATTAGTTGATAGACTAATAGACAGTTCTGAGCTTAGGTCACAGGTAGCAGGTACTTAGAGCAGGTGGAAGAAGCTTTATGGTGAGGGAAGGAAGCCAGATAGTCTGTAGCTAGTGGTTCCTTTCACATGAGGGTTGAGAACAGGCAGTGTTGGTCTCTTAGTCTTGTTAACTAAATGATGTACACGGGCATGATGCAAATCCTCTTCATTTCTCCCCCCCCCCCCCCCCCCGCCCAACCCCCGGAAGGCTCCATGGATGTAAAGATTATTCATTGAGTTTTATGGTTTAGATGTGTATATACTACTGCATGTAGATTGTTATCCATTAACAATTACACTAAGTATAAGGGAAACATATTGGATGGGGAGTTTCTTCTTGCTTAATTTATTATCATTGTGAAGGATACGCCAGCTATGTCACATATGTAGAGGTCAGGGGGCAACTTTCAGGAATTGGTTCTCTGTTTTCATCTTGCCGAAGCAGAGTCTCTCTTATTTCTGTTAATCTATAGAAGACAGGCTATTGTTCTCCCATCTCTGCTTGCCCTCTTACTGTAGAATGGTGGACATTGCAGGTAGATGTGGCTGCACCCAGCTTTTTGTGGGGTTGTGGCTTGAATTCAGGTTATCCGGTTTCTGGAGCAAGTGTTTCTTCCCCGCGTCAGCTTGCCAGCCCGAGCACAGAGAGTTACTGGCTGATTCCTTCATCAGTGTCCGACAAAGGCTGTGATCCTGGGCATTTTTCAATCAGAACATGATGCATTTAACAGCGTGAAGTTGAATGTTTTAAGCCAGTGGTATAAACTCCATTTTAAGTGAACAAAGAAGAAAGCCATGATTTATACACTGCAAACAACAGCACTGCCCTGCTGTCAGATGTAGAATATATCATACTGCGGGCAGCAGTCATGAATGTGGAAAACCGTAAAATGACCTTTCCTTCTGGCTTCCTGAGATAAACAGCTTAATATCCCAAATAAGTTACAAAAATGCTTATCTTGGGCAGCTGCAAAACCAGGGTGTATTTATAAACCACACTTTGTGTGTTTCATATTCTTCATGAGTATTTTAAAGTCTGGCGTTTTCCTTCTTACTCTGTCTCTCACATTTACCCTCCACTTGCCAATTCAACGGTCAAAACATAATTCATGACCTTGAACCCCATTCTTCATGGAAAATGAAGATGTTATAATAGGAAAGTTAGATGACACTTTTTAGAAATTTTTATTAGATTCTACTTTAATAATGGGACCCCCCCCCCAGACTAAGGAACATTTGACTGACTCAGATAAGTTTATATTACAGCTCACGATGTTCAACTCCTTCCCTGTATTATTGTATCAGTATTTCCTTTTTGGCTTTAATTTTAAGTTGTGTGTGTGTGTGTCTGTGTGTGTGTGTGTGTGTGTGTGTGTGTGTGTGTGTGTGTGTGTGAAAGAGAGAGAGAGAGAGAGAGAGAGAGAGAGAACATAACACATGAATATATGCACTCCTGTGTTTTTATGTTATAGCATGATAGCAACTACTGTGAACCCCCATACATGTGCCCACAATATGTAAAATATGTATACACATACTCATGACACACAGAGAACTGTGTGTTTAAAGTCATGAAAAAATACTGATATTAAAAATTAATTTGCTTTATGGGTGAGGATGTAAAAGTTGAAATTAAGATTGGTTATTATAGGAGACACATCATAGGTGAATTCTTTTCACTTTTGAACTTTGGACTTTTTCTCCACCCCTCCCCCCCCCATTTTCTCTGCCTCTTCTTTGAGAAACATTTTCATGTGGTACAGGCTAGCCATAGCATGGTATGGTAAAGGCTTGCCTTGAGCTCATCCTTTTGATTCCATTTTCCAAATGGTAGGTTTATAGGCATGCATCATCATACCTGAATGTTGAGTTTCATTTTTAAGATTTCATTATTTTATCAGCACTTGCCAGTCTCTGTGAAATTGCAGTTATTAGCTGCCTGGGATGAATAATATCTCCTTTAAAACTCTCATCAGAGTCATCTCTAATGCCCCAGAATTTGCATCATTGGAGGATGGACCTTTTAAGATATAATTAAAGCTAGATGATGCTCTTGTGCATTTTCTAGTTTGAAAAAGGAGTCAGGACATATACACAGAGAGAAGGCCATGTGAGCACATGGTAAGAAGATGGCCATCAATAAAGCAAAGGGAGAAGGCTTAGAAACAAGGAACCCTGTTAACAGCTTGACTGTAGACTCCCAGTTTCCAGAATCATAAAGGAAATATCTGACGTTCAAGCCCTCTAGTCTGCAGTACTTTGCTATGGCATCTGGAATTCACCAAGATGCTGGTATTTACATTTATAGTGGAGAAGGCAGGCTCAGAGAGGACTGGAGTGGTTGTGGGTTTAATTGCACCATCTACCATGGACTTGCTACTCCACAACTGTTTCCTATAGCTCTGTCTAGTCTTATCTCTTAGGGCAGGAGGTGTCAAAGGGGCCTTGGTACTTCTGCCAAAGCAATAATGAGGGAATGTTCTATGTAGAGTAATAAACGTGGATCTGAATCCTGGCTGGGCCTATTAAGTATTTCTAAGAATACAGGGTCTTAAGTTCTCCTTCTGTTGTCATATTGCCCCTTAATCTCTTAAATACTCACCATACACGGTACAATGTCTGTCTGTCATTTTCATGAGACATCACCCCTAGATGACACATCCTGCAGGCTGGAGGATTAAGGGGAGAGGAGATGCACTCCAGAACAATCATGTAAAATTTATCCTTTAGAATCCTGGTTAATGAAAGCCAATTGGACAGTCCTTACATGAGGTGGATGAAACAGCCTTATGAGCTAGGCCTTGGGGAAAAAATAGAAATCTTTCAGTTAGAGAAGGATTTTCAGAAAGAAAACAGCCAGAGCAGAGCAACCAAGAGGGTACAGGGCTTGAATAGAGATCCTCTGTGAAGTCATCTTACAGATCCTCCATGGCTACCCTGGAACATGCCACGTTCATCTGTGTCTTGGATCTGTGTGAAGAGAGACCATGACCACAACAACTCTTATAAAGGAAAACATTGAATTGGTTGGAGCCTGGGCCCCAAAGGGGATAGGAACTCCACAGAAAGACCAACAGAGTCAACTAGCCTAGATCCTTGGGGCTCTCAGAGTCTGAACCATCAACCAAGGAACATACACAGACTGGACCTAGGCCTCCCCAGTAATATGTAGCAGATGTCTGCCTGGTCTTTATGTGGGTCCAAACAACTGGAATGGAGACTCTCTAAAGCTGTTGCCTGTATGTGGGATATGTTCTACTAGCTGGGCTGCTTTGTCTGGCCACAGTGGGAAAGGAAACACCTAGTCTTGAAGGAATCTAAGTGCCAGGGTCGGTGGGGTGGTAGCTAGGAGGCTCCCACCCACTCAGAAGAGAAGGGGAGGAGGCTGGGGGAAGAATTGTGGGAGGAGGTGATCAGTAGGGGGACAGTGAGCAGAATGTAAAGTGAATAAGTAAAAAATAAAATTAAGTAAAAAACATTTTATTGGGGCTGGCTTACAGTTTCAGAGGTTCAGTCCATTATTATCATGGTCGGAAGCATGGCAGCATGGAGGCAGACTTGGTGCTGGAGGAGCTGAGCATTCTACATCTTGATCCAAAGGCAGCAGAAGGTGACTGTGCCACACTGAGTATAGCTAAAGCACATAAGACTTCAAAGTCCCTACTCTCAGAGGGACATACTTCCTCCAGCAAGGCCACACCTCCTGACCTCCTGATAATTGCTACACCCTATGGTGAGGCATTCAAACATATGGGGTCATTCCACTCAAATCCACTGGGGTCATTCCTACTCAAAACATGGCAATCTTGCTCCAGCAGGGCCACAGTCTTTCATAGGGAAAAGTGGTTTGTCTAAATTGACAATGCATAAATACTGTGGCTAAAATCCAAAGGTATGGTTTTGGGGGCTTTTCAGTTTTGTAGCTGAAGTTGAAGAAGAATACAGGAATTTTGGCTGTAGTGTTTCTAGTGTTGCATAGGGCACAGGTGAAGGCCAGAGGCTACTTGTAGGGAGCACTGAGGTCTGCCCCCTGTATGCCAGCTGGGATAGTGCTAGGGACTGTTTACTGTTTTAGTTGTCTCCCTTGCCTTGAATGTTTTCTAGGTAAGTGTTCCTGTTTCCTCCAGACTGAAACATTCCCTCGAGAAGGGATATGGTGGAGGAAAGAGTTCCATCAAACTCACAAGAAAGTTTTAAGAACTCACAGGAAATTTACACAGCTTACAAAGTCCCTCTCTGAGGCTATATAAGCAGTAAATAATTCTGGAGAAGAGGACACTCTTCAGTAGAGCTGACTGCAAGATATGTAGGGAGCTCTAGAGACATAGCTTTCAAGAGTCACCACCAGTGCTGCTATGGACATTTTTGTGGTACTATTGCCTTTGAGTGATGTGCATTTCTGTAAGAAAGCTGGTAGAGCCACCAAGCTAGACTGGGTGTAATCCTTTATTTTATCTGATTTTGGTGTCCTGTCTGGTGTGAATAGACACATGTTCATGTCTCCTTAGGAAAAGCCATGCAATGCTATGGAACCCACTCTAATATCAGTCAGACTCTGAGTACCTGCTGAAGGCAAGTGGCAATAAGGACCCAAGTTGAGTGGCAGCAGACATTAGGAAGGAATCAGGAACCCAGGGACAGATTTGCTGCCATGTGATGGTGCTGGGGCTTCTGCCATTAAGATTCACTCATTGAAAAAGATGATTCAGTCTCTTTTGTTCAGAGCCACATCTAAACACATGAATGAGCAAGTTCATCAGCGAGTCTATCAGTGAATGAATCAGTAAGCAAAGCAGATGTGGCAAGTCCATTTTTAGTTCTGTGAATGGAGTGAGCCCAGAAATACTATTCTACTCTCTGTAGCACTACAGCGACAGGACACAGAGAAGCTGACTGGCTGTTCCCATTCTCAACTCGGATGCTGCCACCCTTGCACACAAAGACAATGATGAGAAAGCAGTGTTTTCAATGAGATACTTATTGAGCTATAATGATTATTTGTGTGTTACTCTAAATAGGCAACTCGCTTCACAGTTTACTACCAGCTGTAGAACCTGAATGACTCTTTGTTTCTCAATGATACCATATTTATGAAAGAGTTCCACACATCTTTTACCCAACCAGATTGAACTACTTGCAATGGTAGATAAGCCAGGATCCTCATCCATCCATCCATCCATCCATCCATCCATCCATCCATCCATCTCCTTTTTTCTCTCTCTTCCTTTTTTGTTTTTATGAACTAGCATAAAATAAGATCAATAAAATAATTTATTGTAAACAAAATATCCTAATTCAATTTATCTTAAGAAAGATGGTTCTAGGTGCAATATATTTTATACGTGGGTACAGGCAACTTCCTTTCCTAAATGTTACCATTATTCAGATATAGTAATCCTTAGGTACTAAAATATCCTGGTTTCCAAAGAAAATTCAGTATTGCTCAATGTTATATCCTTATAAAGATGTTAATTTGAATAAAATTTAATAGTTATTATTAATTTTAATTTAAATTAATTCCACATATATTTATTGATAGCTAACCATGTATCAAGTGTCATGTTCATAGAGAAAGTACTCAAGAGCTGAAGGGGTCTGCAACTTTATAGGTGGAACAACAATATGAACTAACCAGTACCCCCAGAGCTCGTGTCTCTAGCTGCATGTGTAGCAGAAGATGGCCTAGTCGGCCATCATTGGGAAGAGAGGCCCCTTGGTCTAGCAAACTTTATATGGCCCAGTAAGGTGAGACACAAAGGAGAGACAGATGCAGACAAGGTCTTAGGCAGAGAAAGAAATCAAGGCAGTGTAGGACTGAGCTTAGCCCTGTGAAACAGGGTGAGGAGTGAGTGAATGCAGACAAAGGAGGAGGAGGAGGAGGACGACGACGACGACGACAACAACGACAACGACAACGACAACGACAACGACAACAACAACAAACCATGATTGACCTTGCGGGGCTGAGAAGAGTGTCAAGGACTCAGGGGTAAGGTCCTACTGGGTTCCCGTTATGCAGCAGCACTGCTGTCCCTGTCAGCATTGGGCTACTACACAGAGAAGGCAGACATACATGCTCTGCCTCTGCACTCTAAGAATCCTGAGTGATGTCACTGCTTACGTCATGGTCCACAGCCTGCTCTGTCATTCAAATTCCCAGACCTTCCCTGCTACAGTTTTGTTCCTCTCCACTCAGCTGCTCACCCTTGACCATCCATGATGATGATGAACTGTATTTACAAGGTATGTACTCTAGGACCACAAGCCTGACAGTAACTTAACTATTACCCAACCTGTGCAACTACTCCTGCCCCCGCCCCAACTGCTGTCTCCCTGCTTCCTTATGCATTCTGCTATGTCTAGTTGGCACATTTCTACTTTGTTTTTATGGCAAAGGCTTTTCCTGATTTTAAATACAGCTCAGTGTCACCTTCTCTGATGACCTTTATCCCTAAAGATTTTATTTATTTATATCTAACCATATTTCAAGTTCTTTATTTCATTTATTTGTGTGTGTGTGTGTGTGTGTGTGTGTGTGTGTGTGTGTGTGCCTTTGTCTGTGTGGGTTTATGCTGTGAGTATAGGTACCTGAGGAAGCCTGTAGAGGATGTTAGATCCTCTGAAACTGGAGTTACATGTGGTTCTGAGTCACCTGTGGTAGGTTTTGTGAACTGAACTTGGGTCGTTTGCAAGGGCAGTATGCATTCTTAACCTCTGAGTAATCTCTGTGTCCCCACTGGACTCTTGCATTATATCTCTCTCATATGCTACTTTCTTATTGCTCAGCATGACTCCCCATGGCTTGCTAAGTGACTGTTGGTTTACTGCCTGATCTCCCATACATCTAACTCTTGAAGTTCTCATAGTTTGGGACTGAGTTTTAATTTAACATTTATATGCACATCTACATGCAGCATAGAGACTTACAGAGAGCATTTGCCTAGGAAGTTCTTGAAAGATATGATTAACTTCTTTTTAATCATGTAAGATATCCTTTTGCTCAGTATTTCCTAAGAGTTTGAAAATAAAACTGCAAAGGCACGTACACCTTCATTCTAACAAAGAACATTGTTTTAATAATCTACACAGGATTCAGAAGTCTTGGTGAGATATTTATATTCTTACTTAATGATTTCTTATGCCTGAGAAAGTATCTTAATATTAATGTGAGTGACATTAGTTAGCACTGGACTGACAAAATTACTATGCTTCAAGGGGGGGGGGGGGAAAGGAATCCTCTTTAGATTCTAAAGCTTTGTGCTAAGTTTTGCAATGAGAAGAAATTAAATGAGATCTGACAGGATGCATCCTCATTCTCTGCATTCTTTTTGTCTTGGTGATGACATTCTATCCATAGTGGGAAAGGAATGGATAACAGTTGTGTTATTTTCTATTTAGAAGTAGCGACAAGCAGCTGCTGCTAATGTAACACAGAATGGTTAGATAGCACTTCTCAGACAAAAGTAACAGAATAAGAACATCAATCGAATGTGAAAGCCTATGATTGCATCACTCAGATCTGGTAACTGGTAGGGAAGCCACCCAGCATTCTTGTCTCCCTCACAACAGCTGAGAAAATGGCCATACTTGTTATTCCAGAATGAAAGCTCTGGCAAACATTATCTTCCAGCATAACTCACAGCTTGCTCCGTCGGGAAGCCTCAGCCTCATCTGACTTCTGTGCTGATTTAAATCCCACTGTTCTTGGGTACCTTAGTACCCATGTGTCTATTAAATTACTTAGGACTCAGTATTTGGCTTTCAGCATGACAATGAGCATCTTTAAGTTATGTCTGTGTCTTATTTGAGTTTTCAACACTTGATCTTAACAAAGAGTTTAGTACATAAATATGAATGGGTAGATGTGTTTGTGGATGAATCGTTATATTATGCATGTACATATGTATGTATGGTTGGGTGAGTATGTGTGCCTGTGTGTGTATAGATGGATGGATGGATGGATGGATAGAATGATTGACCAGAGGGGCTATAACACACCAGGCATCTCCTACTCCCTGACCAGGAAATGGAGGGTCTAAGGAATGAGTATCATTTGTTTCTGGTCAAGGCTGTGACCTGTCACCCTCATTACCACTTTTTCTTTTGGGATAGCGATGCTTTCCACATACAATAGAATTCCCACTAAATGTGTGACACAGGAAAGATCCAATCCCAATGTCACTGAGCTGCCTGCAGATGTCACTCAGTGATAAGATACCTTTCTGTCTTTCTCTTCTCTTGGCTTCTATTTTCACAGATAAACAAAATAGAGAACAGTAGTTTTCTGATGTGTCCTCTTATTCTGTGCACTGTTTCTGCACAATCTCTCTCTCTCTCTCTCCCTCTCTCTCTCTCTCTCTCTCTCTCTCTCTCTCCCTCTCTCGTGGTGCTGTGGTAAAGGTGTTTCTTGAAAGTATGGAGGAGGAAACTAAGGAATATGGTGCCATTGGCAGCAGGGGGTTTGCTGAAAGTGACATCAGCTTTATATTCAAATACTTCCAGCCATGTGATGGGGTTCACCTTAAAAAAACAGCTTACTGTTGAAAAGCTCAATTTAAAAATCTGTAGTTGGTTTCAATAGTTTCTTCCTTTAGGCTTGGTCATGAAGGTTAAAGGCATCATGCAGAGTCGTATGATACCAGCAGCAAAGTTACCATTAAATAGACCTATCTTACTGCACATCCTTATAAACACTCTGACATCATTCTTGTCAGAAGCCAGTCTAACCCCAGTGATAAAGTCTGTGCCCCAGCCAACTGCTACTTTGGTTAACCACAAAATATGCCAGGACCAATATAGAAAACCTTTGTTTTTAATTATTAATTGATTTGTTCTTGAAAGGTTTCACACATATCCATAATGCATACTGACCAGTATCACTTTTCCCTACCTTCCCTCCCACTTCCACCTCTTTCCTGCAAAGCTCTTTATCAAACTTATATAATAAAAGGCCACATTTCTGTAACTAGCGACGGCTGTTAAGGTGTACCTGTTCTAGCAGAGACCATAGTGAAATCAGAAGTCTCATCACAGGGTCTTTTTTTTATTAGATATTTTCTTCATTTACATTTCAAATGCTATCCCCAAAGTCCCCTATACCCTCCCCCTGCCCTCCTCCCCAACCCACCCACTTCTGCTTCCTGGCCCTGGCATTCCCCTGTACTGGGACATATGATCTTTGCCAAGGGCTTCTCCTCCCATTGATGGCCCACTAGGCAACCCTCTGCTACATATGCAACTAGAGACACAGCTCTGGGGGCTACTGGTTAGTTCATATTGTTGTTCCTCTTATAGGGTTGCAGACCCCTTTAGCTCCTTGGACACTTTCTCTAGATCCTTCATTAGGGGCCCTGTGTTCCATCCAATAGATGACTGTGAGCATCCACTTCTGTGTTTGGCAGGCTCTAGCATAGCTTCACAAGAGAGACCTATATTAGGGTCCATTCAGCAAAAGCTTTCTGGCATATTCAATAGTGTCGGGATTTGGTGGTTGTATATAGGATGGATCCCCAGGTGGGGCAGTCTCTGGATGGTCCTTCCTTCTGTCTCAGCTACAAACTTTGTCTCTGTAACTCCTTCTATGTGTATTTTGTTCCCTATTCTAAGAAGGAATGAAGTACCCATACTTTGGTCTTCTCTCTTCTTGAGTTTCATGTGTTTTGTAAATTGTATCTTGGATATTCTAAGTTTCTGGGCTAATATCCACTTATCAGTGAGTACATATCATGTGAGTTCTTTTGTGATTGGGTTTCCTCATTCAGGATGATGCCCTCCAGGTCCATCCATTTGCCTAGGAATTTCATAAATTCATTCTTTTTAATAGCTCAGTAGTACTCCATTGTGTAAATGTACCACATTTTCTGTATCCATTCCTCTGTTGAGGGACATCTGGGTTCTTTCCAGATTCTGGCTATTATAAATAAGGCTGCTATGAACATAATGGAGCATGTGTCCTTCTTACCGGTTGGAACATCTTCTGGGTATATGCCCAGGAGAGGTATTGCTGGATCTTCTGGTAGTACTATGTCCAATTTGCTGAGGAACTGCCAGACTGATTTCCAGAGTGGTTGTACAAGCTTGCAATCCCACCAGCAATGGAGGAGTGTTCCTCTTTCTCCACATCCTCGCCAGCATCTGCTGTCACCTGAGTTTTTTATCTTAGCCATTCTGACTGGTGTGAGGTGGAATCTCAGGGTTGCTTTCATTTGCATTTCCCTGATGATTAAAGATATTGAACATATTTTCAGGTGCTTCTCAGCCATTCGGTATTCTCCAGTTGAGAATTCTTTGTTTAGCTCTGTACCCCATTTTTAATAGGGTTGTTTGATTTTCTGGAGTCCCACTTTTTGAGTTCTTTATATATATATAGGATATTAGTGTCCTATCAGATTTAGGATTGGTAAAGATCCTTTCCCAATCTGTTGGTGGCCTTTTTGTCTTAGCTCGTACTTAGATGGACATCTGAGCTATACAGGGTTTCTTTCCTCTTCTATAAGGCAGTATTCACACAATGACACAGCTAGACACAACAAGATCACCATCACAGAACTATTTGTAATAGCATTCATCATCTACACAGCTGCAACCTCTTGAGTATTTAGTACATGAGTCTCTAGAGCTGAGCCAAAAGCTTTTTATCATTTAAATATCACAAACCACTTGATGCAATGACCTTTACTACACGTTAAGAAATTAAAACTTGAATATAAGAGCTCAGGCTCTGTGAAGCAGTATGGAAAATCTCTTCACAGTCTCTCCATAGGGCAGTGTCACTCAAAAGGTCTCAGGTCTTACAGTCTAACAAGAGTTGAGTGTTGAATGTGTTGTGGCTCCCTACATTGCTTCACAGAAGAGACTGTCCCTGTTGCACATCTCCCATTGCTGGAGCAGCATTTCTCTGGCTAGTGCCAGGATTTTGTGGATTTCAGTAAGCATGCATGAGCCAGGCTCCCAGGATGTGACCACCTCAAGGTGCTGACCCAATCGAGTCTTAGAGCCCAGATGCCTCCGTGTCTGCTTGCTGCCCTTGCAGGTTTGCACAGAGTCTGCTCATTCTAAGTACCATGGCAAAGTATATTGGACATTGTCACAAGGATTTTTGTGCCCAGAAAATTGCAAGAGAATGTGTTCTTAGAGGAGAAAACAGTTCCTCCATAGCTTGGTCAGAGAAAAAGTGGTCTGTGTTGGTACTTTTCAACACAGCTTTCGGTAATTAGTTCTGATTCCTCAGGCTTCTGTGAAGAACACTTATGCCCACTCTTGCAATGAAATCTCAATACACAATACACAAAATTCATCTGCATGTTATAATCTAATTGAATCGTTTTCTAATTATAGGAGTGTGTACGCACAGAGCATGTTCAGAACACGTTTTCTTATCACATTCTAGGGCATCGAATGAGCATGTGGTTGAATGAGTGATGTCTTCTACATAGGCAGTGCTCATATGTTCAAATCCAGACACTCCAGGAAGACAGTGCTTGGTAAAAACTTAGACATTTCTTTGATAAAATTCCCCTCACTTGCCAGCTTACTTCTATCAGCTTCTTTGCCTGCACATAAATGAATCGGGGAAATTTTTAAAAATTTTTGAAGAATGTGTAAAAGGGACAAAGGACATTAACCTCACATATCCCAGAGCTAAACATCTGGAAGCTGGGAGCAGAGAGATGACAGTGAGTGTTCCCCTTAACTTCATTTTCAGTTGCAGATCTGGAACTGTAGAGAAGTGAGTGTTCTCTCTCTCCTCTCTCCCTCTCCCTCCCCGTCCTCCTCCCCACCTCTCTCTCTGTCTCTCTTGGCACCACAGTCATCTCATTGGTGTGTGCTGCCTTCCTCCCAGATTTTATCTCAGTAATTTACACTCTCGAAGCCCCAAGACCCCTTTAAGACCTTATACTGCACCTAGAGCAACATTGAAGTAGTTCACCAATAAAGCCTGTCCTTACTATGTGAGGAATTCTTACCTGAGGTTCTGGAAGTCAAATATCAATTATGTGCTCTATAACAGTTGTTCTCCAACTTCCTAATGTGACCCTTTAATACACTTCCTCATGTTGTGGTGATTCCAACCATAAAGATATTTTATTGCTACTTCCTATTTGAGTTTTGCTACTGTTATGAATTGTAATATGAATATCTGACATGTGACCCCTCCAAAGGGGTCAGAATCCACATGTGGAGGATCCAAGCTCTGTAACTACACAGGAATCATCATCCTCCCTTCATTCCTGTGGAGGATTTGGTTTTTGACTGCCAATAGATACTAAAATCCTCAGATACTCAAGTTTGTTGTGCAAAAAGGCAAAGTGTTTGCCAATAGCCTTGTATCCCATTCCATATATGTGCCCTGTCCCTTAAGTGCCAGCTAAAATTCTGAGAGCATAAATGTAATCTTTATGTGCTGCTGTGAGGGTAATTGCAAGTCTTTACAGAGACTCATTTGCATGTTCAAGTTTGCTACAGATAGAGCTTTTTCTAATGCTCTGTTCATGTCTCCCATGTTTGTTCAGTTATCTCTAGATTTCTCTAGAGACAAATACAGTGCACATGCTATGAAAACAACTGTTATACTTCATTGTTTAATAAATAACAAAAAGAGAAAATGAATGTAGGTTGACCATATATCTCCCCCCTACCCTGCCAAAACAAAAAACCCAAAACCCAAAACCCAAAAACCCAAACTGTTAAGATTTCTGCTTGCCTAAACCTTCAAGTTACAGAACTCTGGACAGTTACAGGGTCCTCTGCCATGACCAGTTGTCACCAGCAGAAAATACTAAACAAGTTTGCATAGATGGTGGCCTGTGCTGTGTCTGTAGTTGAGTGTATTGCTCAGATGCATGAATAACTTGTTTGGGCACTTCAGTCAAACCTCCCATGTGTTTCTCTAAATTATTTAGAGGGGTTGGATGAAAACATCCTTGGTATGTCAAGGAAGAGTGGCTTAATAGAAGAAATCATTTATACAGGAGTAGAGATGATAAAAAGCCAAAAATGGAGGTGACCTGGAAGCTTAGAGATTAGCAGCATGGAAAAACTACAGGCCAAAGATCAGGTCAGTCTAGAAGATTATCAGCAACAAGATGGGGGTTGGGAGAATAAGCTCTACTCAGTGAGACCCTAAGCCCCAGTTAGAGTTTAATTGGTGCCAATGACAAGAAGCAGCAGAATGATGGGAGGAAGGGATATTTTGGTTCCTCCTGTCTTCCAGTGTCTCTTGCCAAAGATTTCTATGAGACTGTATGGGTCCATGATTCTCAAAGAATGATACTGCAGACTCAAATAGTATGTAAACACAAAGAGTGCTTATTCTGCAGAAGTCCAGCAGAATGAGTTTCCCATTTCCAAGCAGAGAGACAACCAAGTGTGCTTGCAGGCTGAGGAATTTGGGGGTAGGTGACCTTTATCTTGTTTTATCTCTGGAGACATTCCATTACCAGAGTGTGGGGGATGGAAACTGAGGTCTGGAAACTGTTGCTAAGAAAGTTTGGAAACTGCTGCTGACCCATTGTCCTTGTCTCAGGCCAGGTGGTGGGGCAGCTTCTGAAGTCTGGGCTTTCCTGGATTTGCCCAGTCCTGAAGTACCGATTTGAAGCCTGTTATGGAGTCAGGCTAGCCTTTTCAAGACATGGAGGTAGAGGCCCTAGGAGAAAGGATCAGCCTATAGTAAAAATACAAGGCACGTGAGAGAGAGAGTCAAAAATGGAACTGAGAGAAAACACAATTACATGTATACTATTTTTATAGTCTGCATCAGAACTAAGAAAATATGAAAAAGAAGAAATGTAGTGAAACAAATCCAGAGGAACCTATTCATAAGCTATCTGTATTGCCCTTCACCTTCTAGAGGACTTCTTATTGCACACATCCTTGCTCTTACATCCTTGTGAAAAGGATCACCATCCTTAAGCAGAAGTGTCTTTAATCTACGGGGTCTCAGATCTCTTCCTATTATCATTGTCTCCATCATTGGCCCATATGTCTTCCTCTCCCACGTGACTTCCCTTCCTACTCTCTCAGCTAAGATTCTTCAAATGGGAGCAGGCTTATGGTTTCCTCTCCTGTAATTCACCTCAGATTGACTTTTAGCCTTATCATCCTTAAACACAACAAGGATTTTCAGGAACATATCTTACCAAATCCATTAATGCCTCCCCTTACCAACCTTAGCTGTTGGATTTGATTCTGTTGATCTTTCTATCAAGTTCTGTTCTCACATGTCTTTGAACTCTTCTTCAGTTCAATTTTTAAATAGGGAAGGGCTTGTCCCACCACCCTACTGCTTCTCCATCTATATATGTGTGTGGATGTGTGGAAGCTAGCAGCCAAACTTCAGGTCACATCTTTCAGGAAACTGTCCACCTTATTCTGAGACCCCACCTTGCCAGAAACTCACTGATTTGGTGAGGCTGAGTCTCACTGTCCAGTAAATCTCAGGGATATACCTATCTATACTTTCCCAGCACTGCTATTGGAAGGGTGTGCTACCTTGCCCAGCTTGTCTATGTGAGTTCTGGGGATAAAATTAAGTCTTCATGCTCACAAAGTAAGCATGACTGAGCCATCTCTTCAACTCAGGGCTAGAGTTATTTATAAGAAGAAAAGAAGTCAGTGCTTCCAGAAGTAATTAGAAGTTGGCCCCAATATCAGTGATAATCTCCCTTTTACTGTAGTTGAGCATATTTCTCACCTCTAGTTTAGTGTCAACAAGAATGTGAGTGCCTATGGGATTCTCCATAGAACTGACACATTTCTCCAGAAAGGAGAACAAATCTAGAAGTTTAGTTAGTTCTGAGTTGAGTAGGTGCTGTCTCTCCCCACTCTTTGGCCTTTCTACAAGACAGCTTGTACATAAGTGGTTGTCCTATTGCATGGGAGCTGATCTGACCAGCTTGCCTCCTTGCCTGTGGTTCAAAGGGGTTTGTGTAACTTTAGACTCACAGGCTAGACTATTGGAAGGAGTTCAGTTCTTCATTGTGAACTTTAGTGACACAAATGACTGTTTCCACAGAGGATAGTCTATGCTGTCCTCTAGATCTCAGTCTCACCCTCTCCCTCTCCCCATCTCTATCCTAGGTCTTAAGATTCCATCCATCATCCTGTACTACCCCCAAGGCTTAGCCTTGCATTCCTTTCTCATTCCTGCCCAGCTTTGCTTTTTCTGATTCAACCCTAGTCAGTGTACATCATAGTTTGTATCATAGATTATCCATGACATGGCCATCACTGACTGTACCCTTTCTTGTCTGTGTTTTATTCCTCCAAGATTCAAACGTTATTTCTTGAACTTCAAGAATTTTCTGTGTCTGACTTTCCTAGGTCAACCATTCCTACCCTTGTGGTTCCTTATCTCTCCTGCCAATTGTCTCCTCTCTGTCCTACACCAGACAGGATGAGAAAATATTCTAGGATGAAAGAAAATAGCAGAAATGGTCAAAGTCTGCTCTGAAAAGAAGCTTTTGTGTGGCTAAATACTTGTGATGCAATTAATCATCAATCAGAATCATTAGAATTCTACTTGTATCAGCTATTTTTCTTCATTGTTATGACAGAATAAAGCCAACTTAGTGGATGCAGAATTTGTTTTAGTTTTACAGTTGGAGGGTGCAGTTCATCATGGTAGCGGAGGGTACAGTGGTGGCAGGAGTATGAAGCAGCTGGCCAGCCAGTCAGGAAATGGGGAGTGTTAGGTGCCTTTGTTCAGCTCCCTTTCTCCTTATTATTTAGTCTAGAACCGCAGCCTATTAGAGTGGTGCTGTCCACATTTAGTATGGGTTTTTCCATCTTAAAATCAAACTAGAAAGTCTCCTACAGACATGCCCACATGTCCTCTAGGTGATTCCATATCCTGTAAATTTGTCTGTTATTACTAATCATAAAGCAACTAAGCAGTTCCTAATTGTGCTAGATATGAAGGGTTATAGAATGTTCATATAGTTCTGAACTACAAAGAGCTTATAATCTAATAGTTTCAGTGAATGAACAAGTAACAATGAGTGAGGAGAAGGTGGACCATAGTTCCAATCTGGGCTCTGTGATTGACTGTGTGTTTTTGAGGCTTGCACAGGTGAAAACTTGACTCTCCTATAGCATATGGATTAACACAATTGTACCTTTAAACTCTTATGACAATGTAATAAGATCCATGTAAACAGTCTAGTGCCTTGTACATATGATACTCCCAGTTTTGAACAGTGTACCTCTTTTTGCCCTACTAGTTAAACTGATGCCACTATGAACATTTGAAATAGAAAAAAAATGCATGTATAATTATGCAAATTTCACGTAGTTACTGTGGTAGTAGAGAATCTACAAAGACCATAGCATGAGAGTAGGCACCAGCGTGCCAGCTACAGGAAGCCACTCCTCCCTCTGTCTAGAGGAGAGAGAAAAAGTCCTTATGCACAGTCAGTCACTGGTAAAAGATGAACAGGGTAGGAATATGAGGGATGAGGTGTTGGAGATGGAGTGCTTGACAAAGGGACAACGAGGAAGAGAGATGTTTTCACTTCTTCCTTCTTAGTCTGTCCTCATTCCCAATCTCCAGAGGAGCAGTCTCGTTGGCTGAACTCAGGAAAGTTCACCTCAGTCTTCTGTAGCTTCTTGAAATACAACACAGAAAGGCAAGGGTTAAAAAGGATTTCAGGCCAATCATGCCTAATATTTGTTTTGCCCATATGTATAGAGTGGAGTTTTGGGGCCATTAAACATGGAAGATATGTGTGCTAAACAGAGGCATGATCTAAGAGAGCTGTGAGAAGTGTAAGTTTGCAAAGGGAATAAGTGGTCATGTTTGTAGAACGCTAAGGCATTAAGTGAGGTAACCCAGTCTGAGAGAGACAAATGTTACATGATCTCTCACATACAGGTGCTGGCTTCTAATTTATATGGACAGGAATGTGGTTATGAGTGTAGGGATAGGTCATGAAAGCAGACCAAGAGGGAGAAAACAGGCTTTGAGGAAGGGTAGGGTAGAGTTGTAGACCACATGCGAGTTGGAAGGGAGAGATGGAGGTTGAAGGACACAAGGTGGGGGAGAGGAAAGGTGTAAGAGGGGTGACAAAACCAATGACATACTCAAAAGCTACAATGAAACCTACTACTCTTCATGGGAATTAAAATAATAACTAACAAAAATTGGAGCAGAGTAGGCCAGAGTTTGTTACAGAGGAAATGCTACTTAAAGTGAAAAACATAATCTAAGCTCATTCATGCATGGATTACTTTCAATGCTTTAATTATGGACAAAACTATATTTATACATAATATGTAAATATACCATGGTGCTTTGAAATATATATTGTGGAATGACCAAATTGAGCTAATTAATACATGCCTTATCACACATATTTATAGTTTCTGTAGTAAAAAAAAATACAATTTGCTCTGTGGCAATTTTCAGTAAAACATTGCATTGTTATTTACCTGTGTTGTTACTTATTTATTTACCTGTGTTGTTTTTTTTACCTGCATTGTTACTTACCTGTGTTATTGTTTACCTGTCTTATTTGTTACTTATGTGTAAATTTATTTACTTGTGTTGTTATTTTCTTGCATTGTTATTTACCTGTGATACCACATTGTACAATAGTGATTTAAGTGGGCTAAGCCCCTTCCTTCCTTCCTTCCTTCCTTCCTTCCTTCCTTCCTTCCTTCCTTCCTTCCTTCCTTTCTTCCTTCTTCTCTGCCCCCTCCCTTCCCTTCTGTTCTTATAGACAGGATCTTGCTATGTAACCTTGTCTGATCTTAAACTCATATAATTCTGCCTCTGCCTTACAAATGCCAGGAATATAGTTATATGCAACTGTGCCCAGCTTTTGAATGTATTGTTTTTAACTCAAATTTGCATCATTTGATTCTGGTACTTCACATGAATACAATTACACTAGTTACTTAAAATGTATAGTGATGCCTATTTACTACTCTAAAATCTACCCACTGATTCCCCCAGTGATTAAAAAAAAAAAGGCAAAGCAAAACTTCCCTGGGAATACTAGATGCCTACACTAGAAACCTCAACTTTTCCATGAGGGGATCAAAATCAATGAATATCAATGAATATCAAACACAGAACATGATTAAACATAAAAGTATTCACAATTTTATGCAGCTGCTTTGAAAACTTATTATCTCAGAATGCTCAGCTCAACAATTATTTCCTAATGGATTTTGTCTGCCATGTCAGTATAGTGGAAAACAACTGAGCCTGTTTTTTCGTTTTTGTTTGTTTTTCTTTGTTTTTCTACAAAGCATCTAGGATTGTTTAAGAAGTTTGGTGCCACATGGTGAGTCATGTCCTATTTGCTGGGTTCTCTTCCAAACCAGGGTGTGACTTATTTACCTTCAGATACTGCAAAACATGGGCATTCTCTGGCACCATTGCAGCAAAGTTTGTCAGTTTTCAGTCATTAAATTAGCTGCAGAATGATATTCAGGAAATAGTTTTATATTAACTAATGCATAACTATATATATTTCCAGGAATAACATGAATTTTCAGTTAATATATACAATGTGTTTTGAATAGATCAATAGTCTATCAATCACTTCAAACATTTATCAGTTCTTTGTAGTAGTTACATTTAAAATTCTCTTTTTTATCCATACTGAAATACAAATTTATCACAGTTATCTTGCTGTGCTATATAGAAGCTATTCTTCCTCTCCAACTAGCTGCAGGATATTTTTACTAACATGACTGTCTTTTAATTTAAAGGGATTATGCAAATAAGATTTGAAGTAGAGATTCTGACAAAGGAGGAAAGGCCAATTGGACCCCTGTTATGCCTCTGTCCAATCTCCCCCCTGGCTTTGTCTTTTCCATTTATAGATTAGCCTTTCAGCATCTGTGACTGCAGAGTGGGTTCCACCTGCCCACGTTCACGTATGATGTGGTTTAAGGAAAGCCATGTAGTTGGTAGAATTCAGAAAGGCTACACTTCACTGTTCTTATAACCATGTGGAAGACCTACTGACAATGAGCTATCAGCAAATGATCAGGAGTACAACAGCTGGCTAACTAATGCTACTAGTGATATCAGTGATATGCTTCTAACCATCTCTTTGTGTCTAGAGTTTGTGATAGCTTATCAAATTGACTTGCACAAGCAGATGCCGAACAGTCCCATCAGGACTAGGTACAGACTGGAAAATGGGGAAAACAGTAACTGCTCAGGGTATGAAGCTGAAGCCTCAGCACCAGAGGGAGCAGGGAGGTCCCCAGAATGAGTCTGAGGACTCTGCAGCACCTAAAGTTGCTCATACAAGTCTGTGTTCAAAAGCTGATTAATCTGGATGATATTCTTGGGGGAAAAGAACAGCAAAACCATATGTGCCGGTGAAGGTGTGAGGTTCCTTGGTAACTTCCCTTCCATCCAGACCCTGGGCTATTTGATGGCATCGTCTGCATTTCAGAGATCTTCCCCACTTTGCTTTCTGACACTAACCATTTCTTTTTTTTTAAATTTAATTTAATTTTTTTATTTTTTATTAGGTATTTTCCTCGTTTACATTTTCAATGCTATCCCAAAGGTCCCCCATACCCACCCCCCCAATCCCCTACCCACCCACTCCCCCTTTTTGGCCCTGGCGTTCCCCTGTACTGGGGCATATAAAGTTTGCAAGTCCAATGGGCCTCTCTTTGCAGTGATGGCCGACTAGGCCATCTTTTGATACATATGCAGCTAAAGACAAGAGCTCCCGGGTACTGGTTAGTTCATATTGTTGTTCCACCTATAGGGTTGAAGTTCCCTTTAGCTCCTTGGGTAATTTCTCTAGCTCCTCCATTGGGGGCCGTGTGTTCCATCCAATAGCTGACTGTGATCATCCACTTCTGTGTTTGCTAGGCCCCGGCATAGTCTCACAAGAGAGAGCTATATCTGTGTCCTTTCAGCAAAATCTTGCTAGTGTATGCAATGGTGTCAGCATTTGGAAGCTGATTATGGGATGGATCCCTGCATATGGCAGTCTCTAGATGGTCCAGAATACTACTCAGCTATTAAAAAAAAATGAATTTATGAAATTCCTAGGCAAATGGATGGACCTGGAGGGTATCATCCTGAGTGAGGTAACCCAATCACAAAGGAACTCACACAATATGTACTCACTGATAAGTGGATATTAGCCCAGAAACTTAGGATACCCAAGATATAAGATATAACTTGCCAAATGCATGACATTCAAGAAGAACGAAGACCAAAGTGTGGACACTTTACCCTTTCTTAGAAATGGGAACAAAACACCCATAGAAGGAGTTACAGAGACAAAATTTGGAGCTGTGACACTAACCATTTCTGAAAATGTTCTCAGAATTATGCTTTACCTGTTTCTAGGTGTCTCCAATGAGTGGGCAGGTAGACAACCTCACTGAACAGTTGGAGCCACAAAGTCCGTGTGTTCTTCTGAATGAGGCTTGTATCCTGGTCCTTTCTGCTCCCAGCATCACCATTTAATGTCTTTCTGCTCCCAGCATCACCATTTAATGTAGGCTCTTGGTAATTGCTTTACCCACTCACAAATGTTATATTTTTTTCTTTCCATTGAAGTCATACCGTCCAGAGTTATCTTTCTGAATCATCTGCACTTAGCCTTGCATCATGTAGAATCGTAGTTATAAGATGTTAGATTCAGAGAATATTTGTACTTACTCTCAAACAAACAACAAAACCAAAGGAAAGGCAACTTCTTCCTTAGCATGTGTAATACAATGGTTTTGAAAAACAAATGGTAAGATGAAAATCTTTTGGAATGCAAGATATGAAATCAATTTGACATTTCTAGTTTATATAAAATTCATTAATGTATTTTCCTCTTTTACCTGGGATTATACAATTCTTAACATATATAAGTACATAGGAACATTAAAATGTCCTTTGATAGATATCAGTAGCTAAGACTGATCTAAATATATAGCCTGTTGGGTAGTGTACTGGCTAGTTTTGTGTCAACTTGACACAGCTGGAGTTATCACAGAGAAAGGAGCTTCAGTTGGGGAAGTGCCTCCATGAGATCTAACTGTAAGGCATTTTCTCAATTAGTGATCAAGGGGGAAAGGCCCCTTGTGGGTGGGACCATCTCTGGGCTGGTAGTCTTGGTTCTATAAGAGAGCAGGCTGAGCAAGCCAGGGGAGGCAAGCCAGTAAAGAATATCCCTCCATGGCCTCTGCATCAGCTCCTGCTTCCTGACCTGCTTGAGTTCCAGTCCTGACTTCCTTTGGTGATGAACAGCAGTATGGAAGTGTAAGCCAAATAAACCCTTTCCTCCCCAACTTGCTTCTTGGTCATGATGTTTTGTCCAGGAATAGAAACCCTGACTAAGACAGGTAGCCAGAGGCAGTTGAGGGGGCAGAATAAGAAATATAAATAACTTCTCCCATAAACTCTTAAAAAAAACAAAACACAGTCCATTTGTAATCTCCTAACTTCTGAGCTGAGATGTCTCACCCCACCATTCATTATACTGTGAAGCGCCTCATCCTCAGCTCCCCAGTCATACATTCCCCTGGCTTATCACAGGACTGGTGAAAAACGCACCAACCCTGCATCTCAGATCATGGCCTTTCTTCCAAGTAGTTCAGATTAGAAATCAAGGTTTTAGTGCTTAGTCTGCCAAACCCAGGCAAAGTTCTTAAAATATAACCGTGTGAATATGCGATTTTTGAATTGTAAGTACATTCCCTGATACATCATAATTGCTCAATAATTCATACCTGTCATATTATAACCTGATTTTAGGACCCTACTGCTGGAGTGGGAAAGGCAGCTGTTTGTAGGTGCTTAGTCATGCCCAGAATTGAATTAGGGATTGAGTCACCTGCTCTACCTCCTTTCTCTCCTATTATTTAAACATCATTCATTTTTGTTTCCATTGTACAAAGCATAAACAGTGTGTTCCCCTACCAATATTTCCTAAAATCTGCTCCAGCTGTTATTAGGGCTCGATTCAATGGAATATATAGTATTATTTCAAAGAAACAAAAATCAATCTAATTCTTCCCTTAAGTATTCATTCTGTTTCCATGAAAAGACAAGTCAATGGGATGGGATGAGAAAACTTTGGATACAGGACTGGTGGTGGAATGTCCAGAACTCCTCAGAAAGAGGTCCAAAGGCCACAGTCAGGCTCTGCCTAAGCAGAATTGTAAAGGTCACCCTTGCCCATTTTTGCTATTTCAGGGGGAGAAGAAGCAGCCCTAAATATACTTAAGGGCTTAATACAGAATGGAGTTGAGAATGTCAGGGTAATATAACTGCTGCAGTTTTACAGTTCCACTGTATTCCAAACAGAGTCTGTCTGCACGAAATGTTGAAATTCCACACCAAAAAAATAGGAGACACAGAAGCCCAGACTGGATGGGAAGCAAGCCAAACAAAATGGTAAGCAGGGCATACAACTTAGCATATGTAAATCTCACACATAGTCATTGAAATTAAAACTCTTCCTGTGCCCAGCATCTGTGTAAGCCACTTTCTACCTGAAGTGGCCATTGAGAAATAATAAAGCAAATTTGATACACAGAAGTACAAGGATATATTCCTATTTTATATCCATTTATTAAAAGAAAGAAAATTTAATATAAATAGTGATTTGCTTATAAGAAATGTGCACAGTGGTATAGATGAGAACTCCTGAAAAACACCTGTGTCTGCAGCGACTGACTGATAGAGCTCTCTGTACTGTGGAGATACTAATATGATCCAGGTCCAGAGGTTAGTCACATCATTTCAGGCTGGCTTTACCCACAGTCACCAGTCCTTGTCCACTTCTGTGTCAGAACTAATACTTTATGACTAATAGATAAAACCTTTTTGGAGTCTATTAACTTACCAGACTGTTAGCTTCCATCAAACCAAAACCTAAGAATGCCATCAGATTATAGTGTTTGGGGCCTACAGAAAAGCTCCCCCTATTTGATGTCCCCATCAATCTGTTTTAAAGTTGTCCTAATTTATGACACTCTCTGTTTTGTTAAATTATAAAACTTCTTCCAAGTTGGAACATGGTATTTGAGGAAACCTAAATATGTGTTCCTGGGTCATGGTTACTCAAAATGGATCCAAAATAAACCCTCATTTCCTTTAAGATGAGAGCTGTGCTTTTTCATCAACAGGAATATATTTCTCTGTGTGTACCAGACATTATTAGAGTAACCCCCTGTGTAGACTGGAAGACAAAAGGGAAGGTGGTAGCTCATTGCTCCAGCAGAAAATAGAATGAAGCTAGCCATCACTTTAGCAGGGTGAGAAAAGCTCATGAGGCCCTACCCTTAGCTGAGGAGTTATTGGCAGTTGATGGTTGCTGGGGAAGAAAAGTCAGTTTTCTTAAGGGATGTGGTCACACATAGGCTGTTCATGCTCCAGTGGATGACTTTATACCTGTGTGCAGATGGGCCATGATTAAAAACTAATTATTAAAGTGTCAGGAGCTGAGGGTTAAGGGTGTCACTGTCTTAGATCAGTGTATAAGTGGAGCTGGCTTTAGCTTGACCCTCTTCCTGTCTGCACCTCTAGGCCCTTTAGATGGAACAGGCAGGTTGTAGATCAGACCTAGACAGAACAAAGAGGGAAGCTCACAGCAAGATGAAAAGGATGTGATTGGAAGCACCTGAGAGGACTGAACCATGGGGCTTCCAAGGAATTTGTGAGTGATGAAGAAAGACAAGTTGGGATCAGAAAATATTTGCATGTGTCTGGACACCTCCCTGTAGGAATGTGACAGCAACTTTGCACCTACTTCTCTCTCACGATGGGTCTGTTTCCATCTATGAGTCAATGAAGGCCAACCTCAAACATTTTCTATCTTGCTAGGGTCTAAGCCACCAAGTTAACACACAGTTGTGAGCAGAATAGATATGCAGAGTCTGAGATCAGGACTGTAAAATGAAAATTTTGTAGAGAGTTTCTGAGAGCATATTGTATTAGCAAATTTGCTTGAGAAGTTATCAGGAGAGCTAGATCTCCAAATTCCCCTTTTAAAATACCCATCTCATTTTGGAAGTAAGGTGTATAAGCTACTTTTTATTGGACAGTTGGTTTAATTACAAATTTCACTTTGTTCAGTCTGGTCTGCCATGAGGGTAAGAATAAGTTCTGGAAAGATTTATGTTTAGCTCGTTTAATTTTAGAATTGCAGAGACCTTAGAAATCAACCCAACATTTTCACTTCATTGTAGGTTAAAAGAGACTTATATAAAGACAAAATGCATTCACTCATTTACTATTTTATGATCTGTGGTATAGCAGGCACATACATCAGACAGTGGCAGAGTTACAAGAATCCAGATGTTCTTTCCTCTAAGGCACAGATACCTGGTAGACAGCAAAGCCTCCAATCCTGAAGTCCCACCATCTACCCCACAGGAAAATGATGCCAAATATGTCTTTGATGTGAACTGCATTGAAATCCATCCTTCTGGCTATTGGATAAACAGAAGTAATCCTAAACTAGATTGCAGCAATACAATACCCAGTTCTCCTCATATGACCAAAGCTACTCTTCACAAAATATGACGAGGGAAATATAGATGAGCCCTGTGAATGTCACTGCTGCATTCAGGAGCTTGTATGGCAGAAACATTTAGTTCCTGAACTATCCACACTCCTGTTGACCAGGAAATAACTACAGGAAGAGACAAAGTTAGTAAAGACAATGAGGATTAGGAATAAGGGACTCTGAGCTGCCTGAAAAATGTGGATTATGGACCAGTGACTCTGAAGTGCCTGCATGTTTAGGGGGTAAGGACACAAACTGAAGTAAAAGTATACAATACATGGTTAAAAAATGATAAGAAAATGCACAAGAGGTAACCGAGGTTCAGCACCATGTTAAAGAGCTGAGTTTTATTCTTCCTCAAGAATAGGAACCTCCTTCTATGGCTTTAAAAGATCTTAAATCTAACATGATGTAAAACTTAAAACTGAGCATTGAATTTCTGCAGTATAGTAAATGATTATTAGCCCCAAACTATGGGGACATGGGATTCTGCTAAATGTGAAATCAAGATGAAATTACACAGGCCATTTGTAGTGGTCAAATGTTAGGAAGGGAAAGGAAAGATTTTGGTAAATTCAAAGATCTCCAGACAAGTACAGACCTGTCAGATTCAAAAGAAACACACAGATAGTGTCACAGTTAAACAAACAAACAAACAAACAAACAAACAAGAAAAACCTCTGGGAAAACAGGGTTTTCACTTGAGTTCAAATGTCAAGTTAATGTATGCAGTGGGACTTCAGCCAGCAAAGGAGGTTGGAAAGGCAAGAGATCATGTTCATGTGGCAGAGGCCAGCTGTTGGCATCACCATGGGCAGAGATTGGTGGGAAACAGTCAAGCCAGGCTCTACCTCCACTTCTGCAACTCGCCCAAATACTGCCATCATTGGTAGAGTAAGCATTCAGAACAAAGACTGAGTGACGTGTCACATTTAAGCCATAGCAGATGTTTGCAAATTGGATTAAGCAAATTGTAGTTAAAGATCTCCCATGAAATGGTACCAGATCTATCTGGCCATACGTCAGATATTAATATTTCATTCTACTTACATCATAACTTTGGAATCCATATTCTCATTTCTCCTCAGCAACTTCCAAGGCTTTTTCCTTCATGTCTGCCTTCATCCTATGCTCTTATCATAAAAACAAGATATTGAGTTTATGAGTAAACAGATCTATTTACTCATCAACAAAGTGGAATCATAAATATCACTCTTATATAAGCACAATAAAGTCATAAATAGAATGCCATATTATTATAAAATAATATTTATGTTACACATGAAGATAGTTACCAATTATTGTTAGGTTAAACGTGGATATGGGCTAATTAATAGTATAGTATAAAATTACACAACTTTCTTCAAATGTTACTTTTAAAAGTTTAACACATTCATATATATCTCAGTCTGGTTTTGAACTCACTATTTAACTAAGCATGACCTTGAACTTCTGACTCTTCTGCCTCCATCTCCTAAGGGCTAGGATTACAGGTATGTACTGTATCACCTAGTTTACGTGGTTCGAGGCTCAAACCAGGGTTTTAAACGCACTAGGCAAGCATTTCATCAACTTAGCTACATCTCTAATAAAAAGGAATATATGTCAACTGGTAATACCTATTTTGAAATGGAATGACTGTGGTTTTCTCCTCCTCTGTTCTTAATAGTGTTTTCCTTATTCACTTTAGGATAAAAGACTATTCTGTAGTATAAAAGGGAAATCGCTGGAGCCTTCATCTGGATTAGAAAAACATCCTGTAGGATTTTAACAGACCCGTTCAGAGTTCCAGGTGTTTTTCTTCCGGATTTGGTGACGTTAGCAGCGAACTTGCTCATACATCAGAATATTTGTCCCTTTGTGGAGATTTGTATCTTCTACTCCTCTGTGTCCCCGAGAAAGGCAGGCAGATGAGGACCTGCTGACCTTGCATCACGCCGACCACTGGGAAGTCTCGCATTATGTTGACCACATGGATGGATTTTCTGGATTTTGTGGAAAGCGTTTTTTTTTTTTTCTTTCTTTCTTTTCTTTTTTTCTTTTCTTTTCTTTTTTTTTTTTCCTGTTTCTAAAAGTCAACTAAGATTTTGGAATAAAAAGAATGATTGTGATTAAATTTCATGGAGGAGACTGAAGACAGAAGTTAGTAAAACGGTTTGAAACTATTTAAAGAGGGACGAAAGCTTGAGGGAGAAAGAGAAAATGGACTTCTCCCGAGAGTGAGGTGGACTTTTCTCTCCTCTTTCTCCAGGTTTTTGTTCCAGTTGTATTTAATTCTCCAGAGCCCAGAACTATCCACACTCTCCTTTCCTGTGCTCGAACATGCACAGCTTTTCATCTAATTCCTAGTAAAAGCAGCTGTTCTGATAGCGCCTCTAGCACTAAAACCTGAGTAGGTCTCCTGAGCCATCCCTTTCCATGTCATTGCATATTCATCATTATCTTAGGTGTGCATTAGTGCAGCCTCCCTTCTCCCAGGGCACGAAGCAGAGTAGACTTCTTGGAATTCAAGCCATTTAAGCCCCTCGTCATCCTCACTGTCTCTCAACAATGCCAAACACTAAGCAAAACACAAACAGTTTTTAAAAGATGATATTAATTAAGCAGTGCTGAACTGAAAACAATCTAGCTTTGGATTTGAGAAGGAGCTCAGAGCAACTCAGACAGATTTACAAGCATTTACAGCAAGCAAGGTTGAGCCAGGTGTGTATCTTAGCAGTCTGATTTACTCACACACTCAGTACCCTAGTGCAACTTCTCAGCTTTCAGGAAGGCACAACAGGCACTCTGAGAAAATGCCCTGTCAGAGGAACAAACCTTCCATTTTCCTAGTTTCTCTTTGATTGACAGAAACAGAGTTATCTTTAGAACATAAGACCATATTAAATGTATTTCAAGACTATCTCTGTATCATTAAGCTGGGAAAAGAGCAATTTTTTTTTCTATCCATATTTCCCTCGAATTCTCAAGGGCCTACTAGGACAGAGTCACAGACTAAAAATAGCTTAGACTAACTTAGGCTCAGTTAGGCAGACTATTTCTCCTGTTATACATAGCTTGTTTTCCTTTTCAAAAATCTAGTTATTCCATTAATGCCATGAAAGCATCTCTGTGGTATGAACTAGACAGACAAGGATGCATTCAGTCTCTTTTCTGCCAGCCATTCATGGAATTTGGCTTCTGTTGGGCACATACTATTTTTCCTCTCTAAATACAGGGTCATACATTCAGTTACCATTAAGTCCTTTGTCATCTGCCTGACTATTGATAGTGCAGTCAGCTTTGCAAAGAACTACTTTTTCAACATCTAAATATTTTGTTGGTAAAGGATTTGTGTTTTAAAATGTTTTCTCTTGTCTGGCTTCTAGAATTCGTAGGTTACCTTATATATATATATATATATATATATATATATATATATATATAAGCTATACCTTATACCTTATATCTTTCAAAGCTCATTTAATAGTACACATTTGATTTTTGTGGTTTTATTTTCAAGTACATGTTTTTCACACCAGGCATGATGTTATCATCTCATATGCTGCTATGACTCATTAGCGCTTAATCTGTGATTAGACTTATTATTAACTGAACCTTTTAAGTCCTTTCTTGAAAGTTCCTTTAGTTTCTCCAAAAATATATATCCATATTTAATATTTGATTTCACATTTCCTAAACACAATGGAGACTCAGTATGTGCACTTCAAAGTGTTCACAATGGAGAGGATAGCAGCAACCATTTTTCTATCATCTTAAGTACAAGCTACTGAGCTAACCATTCAGCAAGATCCAACTCCCCCTTCATCACTCACCTCCCTGCCTCCCTCCTCCCTCCTTATATCCCTCCCTCCCCTTCCAGTGTGCCTCAGATTCTGTGCCCTGCATTTCACTAAATAAATAAGTATGGCGTAATTTAGCCAGTGAGACCCAAGGAATTATTTTGCAAAGAACCTTGGAATATTATTTATGCAGTAGACATTACTCCAGGCCCTGAGAAATTGGAAAAAGTTGTACATTCATGGATTTCATAGCCAACCAGGAAAGACAGCCAGTGAACAAGTTATCCTTCTAACATTGGTGATGTGTACAAGAAAGGAAACCAAGACACCAGGGTGGTGTCTTGAAGTTCTTTTCAAGAAAACACAATTTACCTTGAATACTCAAGGAAGCCATCTATGATGGTTGATTCAATGTATTAATTTGCTTCAAACTTGAATCATTGGAGAAGAGATCTTCAGTTGAGTAACTGTCTAAATCAGGTTGGCCCATGAGCAGGTCTGTGGGGGATTGTTTTTATTATTAACTGACGTAGAAAGACTCCGATCACTATGCATGGTACTGTTTTGTTGGTTGGATCTGAGCTATAAAGATCAATGAAGCAGCAGCAGCAGCAGCAGCAGCAGCAACATGGGTGCACCCATCTCTCTCTGCTCTTCACAAAGGATGTAAGGTAACCAGCTGCTTGAATTCCTGCCTTCGTTTCCCATAAATAATGGGGAGTAACCTGGAATTGTAAGCTGAATAAGTCCTGTCCTCCCCTACATTCCTTTGGTCAAAGTATTCATAACAGCAACAGAGATAAATAAGAAAAATGAAAGGATGGGATACACATACACAGACACGTGATCTGGGACAAGGAGCACAGCAGATATCCATGGCAGGATCTCCCCAGATTGAAGAGCAGGAAGAAGAAAGTCTCCACAGCAGAAGCATCCTGGGAGGGTTTCAGAAGCAGCAAGAGGGGTCATGGAGATATATGGCCACCACTTTCTTTAACTCACTTAAAGAAGATGTTGAAAAAGTTCTGGATTCAGCAAGTAAAAGACTTCTGTATTTTTATATGGTTACTTGACATTGTAAAGATGTCAATTTTTAATTGCGATCACTGCTAAAATGCCAACAAAAATTGTATAAAAATAAGAGCATAAAAATAATGCAAAGTTAGAAAGAAACACCAGGGGATGAGACTTGTTTCACAGATGTATTAAAATATGATTGTTCAATAATTAAACATGGAAATCTCACAATGAATAATATCACTATGTAAAACACCATGTTACATATAGACCTATGAATATTTTGAATTTAACTTATGATAAAATTGGTATATAAAAATGTTAAGATGGGAGTACACTTTTAATGAAAACTACTGTACCATGCATAGTGTTTGAGTCTTTCTACATCAGTTACTAATAAGTGAACAGCTACTTAGTAAAAGAACATTTCATTCTTACTTCACTCCAAACACATTAGCAAACTCCCAAATGAATGGGGTGTGTAGATACCAAAATGCAGTCACATTCACACTAGAAAGTATAATTCTCCCTGACCCAGGATGTACAAAAACAATAATGACTCAGTACTAGATCATGGTAAGATTTAAATAAGTAATACCACTTTCTCTTGGCCAGCCAATGAGCAATTGACTAGTTCAATTTGAATAACTTATACGCTGTCTCTTTGCCATGTTGGGTAATTGACTAGTAATACTTAAGTCATCTATGCCACGTTCTCTTGGCTGACCAAAGAGAACTCACTAGGAATTGCCTAGTGCTCCATGTGCATGCTACATCATGTTTCATGAGCTTTTCTTTGAGATTTTCTTCCTGTCTTTGGCTTCAACAGTTACCTGGGATGTGTCTACACTACAAGCAAATAGATTTTTTTATACTACCTACCACCTGTAACAGCTCTGAACTCTGGAAAATATACACGACAGTTATTTGAGCATGGGTGAAAATAGGCTCACCGTTGACCACATGGACGTTTATCTTTTTTATAACTCTCACCAGAGGACTGTGGAGGGTGTAAGTCTCAAGCAGAAATCCATCATCTTTATGGATTGTTGCTTACTGGACAGAATTAAGGGAAACCCCAACTTTTGGAAGTCTAAAAGAAGATCATTATAGTTAGATAATTCCCGAATTCTGTGAATAAACTCTTGCAAGTCTCTGGCATGTACTATGCCTGAATGGGGCAGACCTCAAGTAGCAGTGCCAAATATTGAAAGATAGGATTGAGATTTGTGTTGCCACTCAGGAAAAAATATTTTGCAACTCAAGTTCAACCACATTTATTGCATTATAAACACAAATATAGACTTTTCTTAAGTCTATAAAACAATGAAAGATAATAAATAAAATTGTTATTATTCTTAAGGGAAACAGGACCTTTGGGGATTCCTTGCTGAGGAGATTAATTGAAGGATTTAGTTTTGAGGTAGTGAAGGACTCTGCTTCAAAAGCTAAGGTAGGTGTGATTGAGGAAGACACCTGATGTCATGACAGTGGAACAGTGGCACTGAGATGACAAAGCAAGGCACAGAACTCACAGACAGTACAGAGAGAAAATATTTACTCTGAAAACCAGAAAAGGTTTAAAGTAAATATGTCATCAATAAATAGTGGGACAATACTTAATAAACTAATAGGTATGTGTTTGGATTTGAACAAGGGATAAGAGGATGGGATGAAAAAAGTTTATATGAAATTGGGAGTTTTTTTGTTTTGTTTTGTTTTTTTTTGCCAAAATTTAACAAGGCATAATAAGAGTTTCAGATTTAAGGAAATCTGCCTGCTTCAAATCTGTGAATTTTACTCCTAAGAATTTACTCCAAAGATGTGTCTTCAACAATGTGAAGAAGCTACATTCTCTCAAGGCATTCAACTACTATTAATTACTTGCATTATTAATAGGTCAACTCTTATGCATATACCTTTAATATTAATACTCTAGATATTGTTTTACAAATGAGATTAAATTTTTCCCCACAGACAGCAAACTTCTTTTAAAGGTACATGGGCATTCTGGCACACAGAGTTTCTGTTGCAACTACTTATTTTTGTGGTTGTACCACAAAAATTATCTATAAGAATATGCAAACAAATGGCTCTGTAACAGTAAAACCTTATTATAAAAATGAATGATAACTCAAAGTTTGTAGGTTATAATTTGCAACTCCCTCATTTACCGAGTAGAAGAAAAATTATTAAAATTGAAGAGGATTTCAATAACTTCATTTTCTGAAGCAGATAAAAAATTTCAAGTCTCGCTTCATTTGAGCATCAAAATGGATAACCATGATAGTGGATAATCTCTTGAATAAGATACATATATTCATGAAGTCATAAATAATGAGTGAATATGTGCTAAGGAAAGGTAAACTTCTATTACAATAGATCACCAGCAAGAGAAAACAGAAGTAATGAATGGCTTTAGGTTTATCACTATTCTCCATGTCTTGACTCTTATGAATGGTACATAGATAAACTCAAAAAATATCACAATGTGGTAGAACAAACTTTTGATTCCAGTGCTTGAAAGACAGGTAAGAGGATTGTGAGTTTGAGACCAGCCTAAGTAAACAGAAAGAACAGGACTAGTCTGGACTCCATAGCAAGACCCTGCATCAATCATTAAATGAAAATCAACCAAATAAATGAATGCATAAATCTTACAAAAATAGAAAGAAAGTCACCATATGTGACTGTGTTAGTGTCACTTGATTCAGGCAAAACTACCAAAGGATGCTAAAACTGGAGGGGGAAAATTGCATGAGGGACATAGATCTAAAATATTGTCTCATAAACTCAGTCACAAAGATAGATGCCTTCACGGTGTTCCATTTTTAACCACTTAATGTATATGTGACCAGTGTTAACATTATTAAACACAGACAACCTGATGTCTTATGCTTTCTGACATGAGTTCTATGATATCTCCACACAGAATACAAAACCTCAAACTATTGATAGAAGTCAAACAAACATAACTAAAGGGATGTCTAAAACAGTTGACTTCAAAAGGCCAGTGTTACACTGAAGTAAATGAGAAGCTTCCAGATCAAAGACACATGGAAATTGTCTTAGGGTTTTACTGTTGTGAGCAGACACCATGACCAACGCAAGTCTTATTAAAGGACAACATTTAATTGGGTCTGGCTTATAGTTCAGAGGTTCAGTCCATTATTATCAACGCAGGAATATGGCAGCATCCAGGCAGGCATGGTGCAGGAGGAGCTGGGAGTTCTACATCTTTACCAGAAGGCTGCTAGCAGAATACTGACTTACAGGCTGCTAGGATGAAGGTCTTGTAGCCCATGAGTATGTGATAAGTGATACACCTGTTCCAACAAGGCCATGCCTGCAGGGCAGTGGGTGTGGGGTAAAGGGAGAATGTGAGAAAAACTGTGTCCCTCCAGAGTTCAGGTACTCTGGGCAGGCAGACCTGGAAGACTGGCACATGCTTTCCATGTGGTCCAGGGTGGGTGTCTGACTGTAAGAAGCTACAGACCCAGCCCATGGGGGTGGACAAGAGGCAGTCCTAGGTAACAGGTTCTTAGTCTCAGGTATCCCAGATACCGCTGGACACTGTGGAAGAGCTGAGAACAAAATGGAGGCCCCAGGGCAAAGGGAGGAGAAGACAGGGGAAGAGGGGGCACTGGGTGGTTCTCACGTCTGCAAGAGTCTTTGGTCTGGTCAGTGGATGGAACCCAGGAAGGCCTTCCAGTAGGAGGTTAGAAGCAGCTCCTTAGGGGAAAACCTAACCCATTATTCAAGCACGGCCGGCCTTGATGAGCAGAGACAGTCTATGGTTTTAGAGCTTTATTGTAGAAAGGCAGAGAGAAAGAGAAGGTAAAAAGAAAGAGAGAGGCTGGCCATGGCCACATGGAGAGAGGGGGAAGGGAGAGAGAAGAAGGGCTAGAGATGAGAGTAAGAAAGGTGAGAGCTTAAAGAGAGAGAGGAGGGGGCAAGCAGCCCCTTTTATAGTGGTCTAGGCTATCATGCTGTTGTCAGGTAACTGTGGGGAGGAGCATACCTGGCTATAGTCAGTTAACTGTTGGGGTGGAGTCTAGTCAGAATGCCAGAAGCTTGGGGCTTTATCTCCATGACTGATAGTCACACACCTCTCCTGCGGGGGCTGTAGGGTCAGTAATTTTGACAGGAGCCAGGGGTCCAGGAGACATGATTGAACACCTTCCATCCTATGTAGGTGGAAATCACCACCCATTGGGTATCCGGGGTTCCAGACCTTTGCTCGACTGGAGACCAGGCTGTCTGTGCACAGCCCACTGTCTCACACATACCTACTACAACAAAGCCACACCTAATAATAGTGCCACTCCCTGGTCCCCATAGGATTATCCAAACATATGAATCTATGAGGACCATACCTAAATGAAGCATAATAAAAAATACATTTAGTTGAACTTCTAAAGTCCCCATAGTCTATAGCGGTCTCAACAATGTTAAAAATCCAAAGTCCCAAGTCTCTTCTGAGAGTCATCCAAGCACTTAACTGTAATTCCCAAAACAAGACAGGAAACCAGCAGGGCAAACTCCAAACTCTGCATCTCTATAGCTGATGTCAAAGCAGTCTTCAGATCTCCAACTCCTTTTTCATCTTTGTTGGCTGTAACAAACTTCTTTATCTTGGGCTGGTTCCACTTCCTGTTAGCAGCTTTCCTCAGCAGGTGGCCCATGGCTCTGGCATCTCAAACATCTTGGGGTCTCCAAAGTAGGTTCAATGTTATAGCTTCTTGCTTCAATGTCTGGGATATATACATGATCTTCAGGGCTCCTTCAAAGGGCTGGGGTCACTTCTCCAGCTCTGCTCTCTGTAGCTCAGGTTGATCCACTCCATTGCCACAGATGTTCTTGGTGGTCATCTCATGGTACTGGTATCTCCAATATGCTGAGGGGTCTTCTGTTGCAACTAGGTTATCCACCAATAACCTCTAATAGGCTCTCTTCATGGTGCTAAGCCTCAACTGCTTTGCATGACCCCCTCAGTACTGGGCCATCAACTCGAACTGAGGCTGCACCTTCACCAACGTCCTTCCATAGTGCATGGAAGAAGGTACAATCATGGCTGTTTCTGGAGCACAGCTTCTTGTACTCTCAGAAAACACTTCTCAGAATATTTCACCTCAGGGATGCTGGTATCTTCTTAATCACCACTAATTTCTTAGCTCTAACTGTCCCAGCATCAATTGTCCCAGTAGTTGCTTCTATTTTTCACTCTAAAGCCAGAGCTACATGGCTGCCGCTGCCATGTTCTGCTGCTTGCTGGGGCTGGAACATGGCTATCCTTATGCTATCACCAGCTTTCTATTTTCAAATTCCTTCTCTGCCTAAGCTTGGCCTTCCTGGAATTTTTTCAGTAGATTGACTTTGAACTGAGAGATCTGCATGACCCTGTCTTCTGTAATGCTGGGATTAAAGGTATGTACCACAATGCCTGGATTTAAGCTTTTCTTCACCTAGAACCTACTATGCCCTAGCTGGCCTTGAACTCAGAGGTCTGTTTGGCTTTATCTCCTGGGATTAAAGATATACACCATCATGCCTGGAACTAAACTTAGCTGAGTAGGATCTTGCCCCCAAATCCCTTAATCTGTTTTCTCCTAGAACATAGCATTCAATTCCATCTCACTTCCTGGTGCCTCTTTAATATTTGAACCATACATTTTATATTTTTCCTTCCTAAGCTTGCTATATTTGTTCAAAATGCTCTTCATTAGACTTAACCAGAGAACAAAGTCTCTGCTTGGCTTTTTTGAGACTTCCTTTGTCAATGCAATTAATATAGATCTGTTTATCTTAGACTCAAGTAGATGCTTCAGACAAGGGCAAAAAGCAGCCACATTCTTTACCAAAATACCACAAAACTCTAGGCCACATTCTGAAATTCTTCATCACTGAAACTACTTGGGCCATGTCTGCACAGTTCAAATCTTACTTAGCAACAAAGGCTTCCATATCCCTACTAGGATGGCCCATTAAGTCCCTTTTAAAGCATTCCATAGTTTTCCAAATCTAGAGTCCTCAAATACACATTCTTTCAAACAAAAGCATGGTCAGGCCTATCACAGAATACCCCATTCCTGGTACCACCTCTGTCTTATGTTTTTATTGCTGTGAAGAGACACCATGACCAATGCAAGTCTTATAAAGGACAGCATTTAATTTGGGGCTGGCTTACAGGTTCAGGGGTTCAGTACATTATCAGCAAGGTAGGAATATGGTAGCATCCAAGCAGGCATAGTACAGGAGGAGCTGAAAGTACTATGTCTTCATCTGAAGGCTGCTAGCAGAATACTGACTTCCAGGCAGCTAGGATGAGGGTCTTATAGCCCCACCCACAGTGACACACCTATTCCAATAGGGGCACACCTTCTAATCATTCCACTCCCTGAGCCAAGCATATACAAACTATCACAGAAACTAAAGACAATTTATGAGCCTGGGCTAGTACTGGACCAAAGATTAAGGTAGTGAAGGATATTATTAGAACACTTGGCAAAATTGGAGATAGTTATATCTGATTATTCTCTCTAAAAATCTTATGTTTATTTTTATCTCATGTATATTTTCTATCTGCATGCATAGATGTGTTCTACATGTATATTTGGTACCCAACAGGTTCAGAAAAGGGTGTAGGATCTCCCAAATTGTAGTTACTGACTCCTGTGAGCCTCCATTGTGGGTGTTGGGAACCAAACCCAGGTCCTCTGCAAGTATAGCAAGTGTGCTTGATGACAAAGCACTTATTTTCCCAGCCCAACACATAGTTCTTCTTGTTCTTAGGCACATAATGTTTAAGTGTTTCAGGGTAAAACATTATACCTGAACTGAGAATTTCAGTTTATTATAAAATGGGTTGGAAATATCTAATGTAGTTTTTGTAGAGAGTCAGAGCTCTAGAATTTGTGGTACACAACAGAGACAACTGAGAAATTTAGATAAACAGTATGATTTTTTTTCCCCAGAAACTTCTCTCATTTGCCTTTGATATTTTTTTTCAGAATAGAAATTGGGAAAGAAATGGCACATCAAACACCTCCTACCCCTGTCACAAAGGTTCTCTGAGAACCTGCCCACTTTCAAAGACAAATCTATGTGTGATTTTTGATGATCTTATTTATACCAGATGTATTTGAAGCTGGAACAGAATAGTCATCATGTATATATTTCTCAGAGTTAAAAGGAAACTGCTAATTTACTTAACATGATTGTCTTGCATTCTGCCATTGCATTGCAGAAAACATGGCTTTGTGCTTCTTCAGGGCTAATGTCTCAGTCACTATTTGCTGTGAGGCAAAACCATGAACCAGGCAACATATGAAAGAGCATATTTAATTTGGGGATAATGGTTCCTAAGAGTAGTGGAGTCCATAACCATCATGGTGGGAAGCATGCCAGCAGTCAGGCAGGCATGAATCTGGAACAGTAGCTGAAAGTCCACATATTAAGACAAGAACCACAAGGCAGAGAGAGAGAGAGAGAGAGAGAGAGAGAGAGAGAGAGAGAGAGAGAGAGAGAGAGAGAGAAAGAGAAAGAGAGAGAGCCAACTGGAATTCTGTGGGCTTTGAAACCTCCCCAATGATGCACCTCCTTTAATACAGCTATACATCCTAGTCCTTCCCAAATATTTCCAACAGTTGGGGAACAAGCATTCAAATATATAGGGACAATCCTCATTCAAATAAGCACAGCTAGATATATACAACTATTTACAAATACCACATTTATTTCCTTGTTGTTTTGTTTGTTTGTTTGTTTGTTTGTTTGTTTTTGAGACAGGGTTTCTCTGTGTAGCCCTGAAGGTCCTGAAACTCACTATGTAGAGAAGGCTGGCCTCGAATTCAGAAATCTGTCTGGCTTTGCCTCCCATGTGCTGGGATTAAAGGCATGTGCCACCACTGCCTGGCCAAATTTTAATAGTCCATTTATGATAGGATCATAGGTGAGAAGGTCACATCTGCCCCAACATCAGGAGTAACTGGGACCAAAGGGATCTAGGGATGCAGGAACCCCATATGGCCAGTGGCACGGGTTTCTTCAGGTCTGATCCAGTGTCCTGAGTAGACCTTGGGAACTGGCCTGTATCCAGACCCAAATATGCAGAGAAAGCTTGACTCCCAGGTGCTCTAACACTCTCAGGATCATAGGATCGCAGGATCTCAGGAGCTTGGTCATACCAGGATTTTAGGATCCCAGAGGAAGGTTGAATCCCAGGAACTCTGACACACCTAGGATCCCAGGATCCCAGGATCACAGAATCACAGAGACATCTGGACTCTGAGGAGTTCTGACACAATGAGGACCACAGGAAAGACAGGCTCCAGTCAGACACATTGAGGGCAGGTAGCACTACAGATAACCAGATGGTGAGACGCAAGGGTAAGAACATAAGAAACAAAAACAAAGGTTATTTGGTATAACAAGAATCCAGTTCTCCTATCATAGCAAGACCTGGATACACCATCACAACGGAAAAGCAAGATTCTGATATAAAATCACTTTTCATGATGATTATAGAGGACTTTAAGAAGAACATAAATAACTCCCTAAAAGAAATACAGGAAAACAGAGGTAAACAGGTATAATCTCTAAAGAGGAAACACAAAAATACCTTAAAGAATTACAGAAAAACACAACTAAACAAGCTAAGGAGTCGGGCAGTGGTAGTGCACACCTTTAATCCCAGCACTTGTGAGGCAGAGCCAGGCAAATTTCTGAATTCGAGGCCAGCCTTGTCTACAAAGTGAGTTCTAAGACAGCCAGGGCTACACAGAGAAACTCTGTCTCGAAACACCCCCATCCCCTCAAAAAAAAAAAAGAAGGAATTAAACAGAACCATCCTGAATGTTAAAATAGAAATAAAAACAATTAAAAAAATCACAAAGAGAAACAAGCATGGAGACACAAAATCTAGGAAAGAGATCAGGAGTCATAGATGAAAGCATCACCAACAGAAAACAAGAGATAGAAGAGAGAATCAGGTGCAGAAGATACCAAAGAAAACATTGACATAATAGTGAAAGAAAGTGCAAAATGCAAAAAGCTCATAACCCAAAAACCAGGAAATCCAGGATACAATGAGAAGACCAAACTTAAGGATAATAGGTATAGAAGAGAGCAGAGATTCCCAACTTTAAGAGCCAGTAAATATCTTCAACAAAATTATAGAAGAAAATTTCCCTAACCTAAAGAAAGTGTTCCCATAAACATACAAGAATCCTACAGAACTCCAAATAGATTGGACCAGAAAAGAAATTACTCCTGTCACATGATAGTCAGACATGAAATGCACTAAACAAAGAAAGAATATTAAAATAACTAAGGGAAAAAGGTCTAGTAACATAAAGGCAGACCTCTCAGAATTACATTAGACTTCTCACCAGAGGTTACAAAAGCCAGACTATCCTGGGAAAATGTCATCCAGACCCTAAGAAAATACAAATGCCAGCCCAGACTACTATACTCAGCAAAACTCTCCATTACCATAAATAGAGAAACCAAGATATTTTATGACAAAACCACATTTACACAATATCTTTCCATGAATCCATCCCTACAAAGGATAATAGATGCAAAACACCAACATAAGGAGGGAAACTACACCCTAGGAAAAGCAAGAAAGTAATCTTCTTTCAACAAACCCAAAATAAGTCAGCAATAATATCATAATTCTACTGCCAACAACAAAAATAACAGGAAGCAACCATCACTTTTCCTGAATATCTCTTAACATCAATTGACTCAATTGTCCAATAAAAAGACATAAACTAACAGACTGGATATGTAAACAGGACCCAGCATTTTGCTGCATACATGAAACACAATCCAGTGACAGAGAGAGACATTACTGCAGAGTAAAAGGCTGGAAAACAATTTTCCAAGCAAATAGTCCCAAGAAATAAGCTGTAGTAGCCATTCTAATATCTAATAAAATCGACTTCCAACCCAACGTTATTAAAAAAGACAAGGAGTGGCACTTCATACTCATCAAAGGTAAAATCTTCCAAGATGAACTCTCAATTCTGAATATCTCCAAATGCAAGGGCAGCCACATTCATCAAAGAAACTTTAGTAAGCTCAAAGCACACATTGCACATCACACAATAATAGTGGGAGACTTCAACACCCCACTCTTAGCAATGGACAGATTATGGAAACAGAAACTAAACAGACACACAGGGAAACTAACAGAAGTTATGAACCAAATAGATTTAATATATATCTATAGAACGTTTCAAACTAAAACAAAAGAATATACCTTTTTCTCAGCACCTCATGGTACCTTCTCAAAAACTGACCATATAATTGGTCACAAAACAGGACTAACCAGATACAAGAAGATTGAAATAATCCCATGCATCCTATCAGATCTCTACAGACTAAGGCTGCTCTTCAATAACAACAAAAGAAATGGAAAAACCACATACACATGGAAAGTAAACAACTCTCAATGATAACTTGTTCAGAGATGAAATAAAGAAAAGAATTAAAGGATTTGTAGAACTTAATGAAAATAAAGCCACATCATACCAAAACTTATGGGACACAATGAAAGTGTGCCAAGAGTAAAACTCAGAGTTCCAAGTGTCTCCAAAATAAATAAATAAATAAATAAATAAATAATGAATAAACAAATAAATCAGAGAAAGCATACACTAGCAGCTTGAAATCATACCTCAAAGGTATAGAACAAAAAGAAAATATACCAAAGAGAAGTAGATTGCAGGAAATAGTCAAACTTAGGGCTGAGATCAACCAAATGAAAACAAAAAGAACCATACAATCAACCAAACCAGGAGCTGGTTTTTTGAGAAAATCAATAAGATAGATAAACCCTTAGCCAGACTCAACAGAGGGCACAAAAACAGTATCTAAATTAACAAAATCAGAAATAAAAAGGGAGGCATAACAACAGAAACTGAGGAAATTAAAAAAAAAATCCAAACCATCAGATTCTACTACAAAAGCCTATATTCAACAAGACTGGAAAATCTGGATGAAATGGACAATTTTCTACACAGATACTAAATACCAAAGTAAAATCAGGATCAAATAAACCGTCTAAACAGTCCCATAACCCCTAAATAAATAGAAGCAGTCATTAAAAGTCTCTCAGCCAAAAAAAGCCCAGGACCAGATGGGCTTAGTGAAGATTTCTATCAGACCTTCAAAGAAGTCCAAATACCAATACTTCTCAAATTATTCCACAAAATAGAAACAGAAGAAACACTACCCAATTCATTCTATGAAGCCACAGGTACTCTTATACCTAAATCACACAAGACCCAGCAAAGAAAGAGCACTTCAGACCAATTTCCATTATGAATATAGATGCAGAAATACTTAATAAGATTCTCTCAAACAGAATCCAAGAACATATCAAAACTATCATTCACCACAATCAAGCAAACTTAATCCCAGGGATCCAAGGATGCTTCAATATATGGAAATCCATCAATGTAATCCACTACATAAATAAACTCAAAGAAAAAAAACCCACATGATCATTTCATTAGATGTTGAAAAAACATTTGACAAATTTTAACACCCCTTCATGGTAAAAGTCTTGGAAAGATCAGGAATTCAAGGCCCATAATTAAACATAGCAAAAACAATATACAGAAAACCAGTAGCCAGCATCAAACTAAATGTAGAGAAACTTAAAGCAATCCCACTAAAATCAGGAACTAGGCATAGGGAGAACAACATTGTCAACTAACCAATACCCCCAGAATTCCCAGAACTAAGCCACCAACCAAGAAGAACACATGGTGGAACTCATGGCTCCAGCCACATATGTAGCAGAGGATGGCCTTGTCGGGCATCAGTGGGAGGAGAGGCTCTTGGTCCTATGAAGGCTTGATACCCCAGTGTAGGGGAATTCAAGTTTGGGGATGTGGGAGTGGGTGGTTGGGTGGGGGAAACACTCTCATAGAAGCAGGAGAAGGGATAATGGGATATAATGGGATATGGGGTTCTGCGGGGGGACCAGGAAATTGCACTTTTTTTTTTTTTTTTTTTTTTTGGTCCATAGGTATTTTTGTTATTTTCTAAATTTTTTTATGTTTAAAATATCTATTTTTTTAAAATTAGGTATTTACTTCATTTACATTTCCAATGCTATCCCAAAAGTCCCTCATACCCTCCCCTCTCCACTTCCCTCCCCACCCACTCCCAGTTCTTGGCCCTGGTGTTCCCCTGTACTGAGGCATATAAAGTTTGCAAGACCAAGGGGCCTCTCTTTCCAGTGATGGCCAACTAGACCACCAGTGGAGGAACTAGAGAAAGTACCCAAGGAGCTAAAGGGTCTGCAACCCTATAGGTAGAAATTGCACTTTCTAACTCTATGGAGTTAGTTAATTTGGAATTTTGATGGGGATTGCATTGAATCTGTAGACTGCTTTCAGCAAGATAGTCTTTCTTACTATATTTACCCTGCCCACTCACGATCAAGGGAGATCTTTCCATCTGAGGTATTCTTTGATTTCTTTCTCCAGAGACATGAAGTTCTTGTCCTACAGATCTTTCACTTGTTTGTCACACCAATTTGTTTGAGTTAATTTTATATCCAGTCACTGTGCTGAAGTTGTTTATCAGCTGTAGGAGTTCTCTGGTGGAATATTGGTGTCACTTAAGTATACTATCATATCACCTGCAAATAGTGATATTGTGACTTCGTCCTTTCCAATTTGTATCCCTTTGACCTCCTTTTGTTGCCTCATGCTCTTGCTAGAACTTCAAGTATCTATGTTGAATAGATAGGGAGAGAGTGGGTAGTCTTGTCTAGATCTTGATTTTAGTGGGATTGCTTTAAGTTTCTCTACATTTAGTTTGATATTGGCTACTGGTTTTCTGTATATTGTTTTTGCTATGTTTAATTATGGGCCTTGAATTCCTGATCTTTCCAAAACTTTTACCATGAAGGGGTGTTAGATTTTGTCAAATGCTTTTTCAGCATCTAATGAAATGATCATGTGGGTTTTTTTCCCTTTGAGTTTGTTTATGCAGTGGATTACATTGACGGATTTCTGTTCATTGAAGCATCCTTGGATCCCTGGGGTGAAGCCAACTTGACCATGATGGATGACCATTTTGATATGTTTTTGGATTCTGTTTGGGAGAATCTTATTGAGTATTTTTGCATCGATATTCATAATGGAAATTGGTCTGAAGTTCCCTCTTTTTTTTTTTTTTTTCTTTTTTTCTTTTTTGAGACAGGGTTTCTCTGTATAGCCCTGGATGTCCTGGACCTCATTTTGTAGACCAGGCTGACCTCGAACTTAGAAATCCACCTGCCTCTGCCTCCCAAGTATTGGGATTAAAGGTGTGCACCACCACATCTGGTTGAAGTTCCCTTTCTTTGTTGGGTCTTTGTGTGGTTTAGGTATAAGCAAAGTTGTGGTTTCATAGAATGAATTGAACAGTTTTTCTTCTGTTTCTATTCTGTGGAATAGTTTGAAGAGTATTGGTATTCAGTCTTCTTAGAAGATGATAGAATTCTGCACTAAACTCATCTGGTCCTAGGCTTTTTTTTTTTTTTTTTTTTTTTTTTTTTTTTTGGTTGGGAGACTTTTAATGACTGCTCCTATATCTTTGGTAGTTCTGGGGTGGTTTACATAGTTTATCTGATCCTTATTTAACTTTGGTACTTGGTATATGTGTAGAAAATTGTCCATTTCATCCAGATTTTCTAGTCTTGTTGAACATAGTTTTTGTAGTAGTATCTGATGACTTTTTCATTTTCCTCAGTTTCAATTGTTATATCTCCATTTCATTTCTGATTTTGTTAATTTGCTTACTGTCTTTGTGCCCTCTAGTTAGTCTGGCTAAGGGTTTATCTATCTTGTTGATTTTCTCTAAGAACCAGCTCCTAGTTTTGTTTATTTTTTTGTATAGTTCTTTCTATTTTTACTTGGTTGATTTTAGCCCTGAGTTTGATTATTTCCTGCCATGTAGTCCTCTTGGGTGTATTTTCTTCCTTTTGTCTAGAGCTTTCAGGTGTGCTGTTAAGGTGTTAGTTACTGTATGCTCTCTTAAGTTTCTTTTTGGAGCCTTTCAGAGCTATGAGTTTTCCTCTTAGCACTGCTTTCATTGTGTCCCACAAGTTTTGGTATGATGTGCCTTCATTTTCAGTAAATTCTAAAAAGTCTTTGATTTCTTTATTTCATCCCTGACTAAGTTATCATTGAGTAAGAGTTGTTCAGTTTCCATGTGTATGTGGTTTTTCCATTTCTTTTGTTGTTATTGAAGACCAGCCTTTGTAGTGATTTAAGAGGACGCATGGGATTATTTCAATCATCTTGTATCTGTTGTGGCCTGTTTTGTGACCTATTATATGGTCTGTTTTTGAGAAGGTACCATGAGGTACTGAGAAGAAGGTATATTCTTTTGATTTAGGATGAAATGTTCTATAGATATATGTTAAATCCATTTGGTTCATAACTTTTGTTAGTTTTCCTGTGTGTCTGTTTAGTTTCTGTTTCCATGATCTGTCCATTGCTGAGAATGGGGTGTTGAAGTCTCCCATCATTATTGTGTGAGGTACAATGTGTGCTTTGAGGTTCAGTAAAGTTTCTTTATGAATGTGGTTGTCCTTGCATCTGAAGCATAGATGTTCAGAATTGAGAGTTCTTGGTAGATATTTCCTTTGGTGAGTATGAATTGTTTTTCCTTATCCTTTTTGATACCTTTTAGTTGAAAGTTGATTTTATTTGACATTAGAATGGCTATTCCACCTGGTTTCTTGGGGCTGTTTGCTTGGAAAATTATTTTCCAGCCCTTTACTCTGAGGTAATGTCTGTCTTTGTCACTGAGGTTCCTTTCCTGTATGCAGCAAAATGCTGAGTCCTATTTACATAACCAGTCTGTTACTCTATGTCTTTTTATTGGGGAATTGAGTCCTTTAATGCTAAGAGATATTAAGGGATAGTGATTGTTGCTTCCCATTATTTTTGAAGTTATTTTTATGTTCATGTGACTTTCCTCTCTGGGTTTGTTGAAAGAAGATTACTTTCTTGATTTTTCTAGGATTTAGTTTCCCTCCTTGTATTGGAGTTTTCCATGTCTTATCCTTTGTAGAGCTGGATTTGTTGAAAGATGTTGTGTAAATTTGGTTTTGTCATGAAATATCTTGGTTTCTTCATCTATGGTAATTGAGAGTTTTGCTGGGTATTGTAGCCTGGGCTGGCATTTGTGTTTTCTTAGGGTCTGTATGACATCTTCTCAGGATATTCTAGCTTTCATAATCTCTGATGAGAAGTCTGGTGTAATTATGATAGGTCTGCCTTTATTTGTTACTTGACCTTCTTTCCTTACTGCTTTAAATATTCTTTCTTTGTGTTGCGCATTTGGTGTCTTGAGTATTATGTGACAGGAGTAATTTCTTTTATGGTCCAATCTATTTGGAGTTCTGTCATCTTCTTGTATATGTATGGGCATCTCTTTCTTCAGGTTAGGGAAGTTTTCTTCTATAATTTTGTTGAAGATATGTACTGGCCCTAAAAGTTGGGAATCTTTGCTCTCTTCTATACCTATTATTCTTAGGTTTGGTCTTCTCATCATATCCTGGAGTTCCTGGATGTTTAGGGTTAGGAACTTTTTGCGTTTAGCATTTTTTTTTTTTTTACTCTTGTGTCAATGTCTTCTATGGTATCTTCTGCACCTGAGATTCTGTCTTTTATTTCTTGTACTCTGTTGGTGATTCCTGATCTCTTTCCTAGATTTTGTATCTTTATGGTTGTCTCCCTTTGTGATTTCTTTGTTGTTTCTATTTCTGTTTTTAGATCCTAGATAGTTTTGTTAAGTTCCTTCACCTGTTTGTTTGTGTTTTTCTGTAATTCTTTAAGGGACTTGTGTGTTTCCTCTTTAAGAGCTTATACCTGTTTACTGCTGTTCTCTTGTATTTCTTTAAGGGAGTTATTTATATCCTCATAAAGTCTTCTATCATCATCATGAGATGTGTTTTTAAAGCAGAGTCTTGTTTTCCTGGTGTGTTGGGGCATCTAGGGCTCTCTGTAGTGAGAGATCTGGGTTCTCATAATGCCAAGTAGCCTTAGTTTCTGCTGCTTATCTTCTTTGCCCTTGTCTCTTACCATCTGGTTATCTCTGGTATTAGGTGGTCTTGCTGTCTCTGACAGTTGCTTGTCCCTACTCCAAGCTTGTGTCAGTATTCCTGGGAGGCCAGTTTTCTCCAGGAGGAATTTTGGTATGAAGTGCTGTGACATGGGATCAGCTCCAGGTGCTGTGGTACAGGATCAGCTCTGGACTTGGACAGAAACAGACCCTGTCCCAACCTACTTCTTGATTACAGTGTCCTTCAGCCTCCAGACAGGTCTTGCAGAGCAGATTTGGTGGTCTTATCTGCACTCACAGACATACTGACACTCCTGGAAGACCAGCTATCTCCTGGTGGTATTTGGGTATAAAGCCCTATGGCATGAGATCAGCTCCAATTTGGGTACAGAGCCCTATGGCATGGGATCAGATCCAAGCCCTATCTCCTAAATATTTATTTATCATGTGTCTATCTCAGAAATTGTTCAAATAATATAACATTTACTTTGCTTCATATTTCAACATGAATGTCTACATTTTTGTATTTGTATGTACACATGAGTGTAGGTACTTATACTGTTCAGAAGAAGATGTTAGATTCCGTGGAGGTGGTTGTGAGCTGCCCCTATGGGTTCTGGAACCCAATCTGGATCTGCTACAAGAGCAACACTCTCTACCTGGATCCATCTTTTCAGCCCATGTAATAACTTTTGTAAAATTAGTCACGTAGTGCTGATATGTGTACAGAGGCAAAGTGTCCTTTCAAGACATCACTCACATTTACCCTCGAGTTTAGAATTTAAAATTGAAACACTAAATGAAACTACAGGTTTGAATTAAAATGTCCAACTCTGTGAGAACTTCATGTTCTTCTCTCATATGGCATTTTTAAATCTTAATCTTTGCTCCTTCTTCCAGATCTGCTCAATATTCTACACTTAATTCAGAAGCATTTGGTAGGGAAGGTATCCTCTTGTTCTTTACGGACTTAACTATAAAAGCACTACTGCTTACACGACTAGAGAATGTGGGACAATAGAGGCAGAGTTGCCTTTAGTAATTACATTTCCAGATTAACAACCTGTAACATAGAGACATCAGATGATATCAGTTATCATGTTTAGTGAGGCTTAGTCATTTGCTGTAGTGTGCAGCTGTATTCCCAGCCCTAAAGTGACTGAGGCAGGAGGATTTGAGGACTTCCTGAACTCATTTCTCACTCCTACACCTTATCCCACCCCACAAAAAGCACAAATGAATTCAGGCTCTAGTTCTTCCTAACTACCTGTCTGTGTTAGTCACACTTTGTGTTGCTGGGATGAAATAAACAAGAAAAGGGGAAGAAAGCTTTATTTCAGACCACAGTGCTATTGCGGGCAATCTACATGACAAGGCTGCTGTTTCCATGCCTGTGGTGAGGCAGAGCATCAGGGTCCTGAAAGCATAGTGAAAGCATGCATAGCAACTGCTTATCTCATGGCAAACCAAAAGAGCCAGGAATGTGATTGTAGAGTATTCAGTTCTGGGAAGACACTTAGTGACCTACTTCCATCAACCAAGGACCTTCTCCAATGTTTAACTTCTTCCTAATAATGCCATCACAGTTGAGTCCAAATAGGAATTAATCTACTGAATCGGCCAGGGACCCTAGGATGCAATCATTTTGCCCTGAGCCCATCTGTTGACCTCAAAGATACCAATTTATAAGCCTGCTAGGACATTTCATACTCACACATCATCTGGTCCTTTATTTCATCATATAAACCCCTCAGCATCCTTGACTCATTTATATACCCTGTCCACCTACCACAGAAATGCCCTTACTTTGCTCTAGTGATGGCTATATTTCAAATAGGAGGAAAAATGGTATCTTGCTCTGCCAAATGATAAATTTAATGACTTTGTTTAGTGTGAAGGTTGTTATGTGAGAATGAAATACAGTGTTGAGAAAAGGCACAAACAGCCCAACTATCTGCTACAACACAACAAGTGACAGACTCCCTGGGAGCTCTTCTAAGGTGAAGCCTAACACTTCCACCATCAACATGGATTTCTCTAATCTGATTTGACCTATAGAATTTGAGTTCACTAGAACACAGTTGAAGGTTAACATCACCAACTCCATTGCCTCCCACACTTGATGTTCCCAAAGAAATTACTCAGGCATTGCTTAAATGAAACATGTATTAAGTGGTTAATTTAAGTCTTCAAGCTGTTGAGTATAGATGGCATGATGACAATGTTGCTTAGTTTTTGTCAACTTGACATAAAATAGAGCTTAGAGGGAACCTCAGGTGAAAAATTCTTGCTATTAGATTGGCCTGGGGGCATTTTCTTAAGTAATGGTTAGCTTGGGAGGACTCAGGCAGGTGGTCCTGGACTGTATGAGAAAGCAAGCTGAGCAAGCCATGAGAATCAAGCAGCGTTCCTCTACAGACTGCTTGAGTTCCTGCGTCCAAGTCCCTGCCTGATTCCCCTCAGTGATGAAATGATGTTTAAGTAAGTTAAACATCCCCCTTCCCGAATCATGGTGTTTATTACAGCAACAGAACAAACCAGAATCACCATAAACCAATATATTTCAAGCAGAACCTTTTTTTCTGGGTTTAATCGCCATGAAGTAGTAAGAATTTTAAACTGTCCTTTCACATATTGATAGGAAGCTCTTAAAAGCAACCAGCTGCAGGTTAGTTTTTCAGGGTAAGTATGATTTTTGTCCACAGAGTCCTTTGTGTCTTTTATAACCCAGCTCAGGATATCTCTGTGATGTGTTACAGATTCCCACCATTGTAACATTATTCCAAGAGGAACAACTACAGAGAACAGATGCCCTTTTGCTCCTGTCTCAGACACTTCAGCCCATACTCACTACAGGCTCTGAGACACTCAGCCTGTAGTGAAGAAGAAGCTGCCTACATCACGGTGGCCATAAAGAAGAAATATCAGGGAGGGGAGAGAGAGGAGCTAAGGGCCAGACATACCCACTAGGGCACTCCTACCATGCATCTCTTCCTCTTCCATGCCCCCTGCAAAATTTCAACACCTACAAGTAACCCTTCAAATTCCAAGTCTTTCATCATGCCATACGCACAGGAGTTCATGGTCTCATGATCCAATCACATCACAAAAATCTATTTCTGAACACTGCATTGAGAAGCCTTAACCCCCCTCTCATCTTAAATTAATTAGCAGTTTCTCAGAGGGTCATCTTGTAGTATTCTTCTTGGGGCCACCACATAGACTTGATTTATGTATCTATTTCTGTGAATTGTAGTTGCTTCCCCCCCCCATATATATGTGACTCTTTCTTTCTTTCTCTCTTTCTTTCTTTCTTTCTTTCTTTCTTTCTTTCTTTCTTTCTTTCTTTCTTTCTTTCTTTCTTTCTTTCTTTCCTCCCTCCCTCCCTCCCTCCCTCCCTCCCTCCCTCCCTCCCTCCCTCCCTCCCTTCTTTCTTTCTTTCTTTCTTTCTTTCTTTCTTTCTATTTTTACAATTTCTATTAGATATTTTCTTCATTTACATTTCAAATGCTATTCTGAAAGTTCCTATAACCTACCCCCCTGCCCTGATCTCCAACCCACCCACCCCTGCTTCTTGGCTCTATACTGGGGCATATAAAGTTTGCAAGACCAATGAGCCTCTCTTCCTTATGATGGCCAACTAGGCCATCTTCTGCTACATATGCAGCTATAGATACCAGCTCTGGGAGTACTGGTTAGTTCATACTGTTGTTCCACCTATAGGGTTACAAACCCCTTCAGCTCCTTGGGTCAGTCCTCTAGCTGCTCCATTGGGGCCCTGTGTTTCATCCAATAGAAGACTGTGAGCATCCACTTCTGTATTTGCCAGGTACTGGCATAGTCTCACAAGAGACAGCTATATCAGGGTCCTCTCAGGAAAATTTTGCTGGCATATGCAATAGTGTCTGTGTTTGGTGGCTGATTATGGGATGGATCCCCAGGTGGGGCTGTCTATGGATGGTCCATCCTTCAACCTCAGCTCCAAACTTTGTCTCTGTAATTCCTTCCATGGGTATTTTGTTCCCTATTCTAAGGAGGAATGAAGTATCCACACTTTGGTTTTCCTTATTCTTGAGTTTCATGAGTTTTGCAAATTGTATCTTGGGTATTCTAAGTTTCTGGGCTAATATCCACTTATATGTGAGTGCATATCACATGAGTTCTCTTGTTACCTCACTCAGGATGATACTCTCCAGATCTACCCATTTGCCTAAGAATTTCATGAATTCATTGTTTTTAATAGCTGTGTAGTACTCCATTGTGTAAATGTACCACATTTTCTGTATCCATTCCCCTGTTGAGGGACATATGGGTTCTTTCCAGATTCTGGCTATTATAAATAAGGCTGCTATGAACATAGTGGAGCATGTGTCCTTATTACAAGTTGGAGCATCTTCTGGGTATATGCCCAGGAGAGGTATTACTGGATCTTCTGGTAGTACTATGTCCAATTTTCTGAGGAACCATGAGACTGATTTCCAGAGTGGTTGTACAAGCATTATATCCCACCAACAATGGAAGAGTGTTCCTCTTTCTGCACATCCTCCCCAGAATCTGCTGTCACCTGAATTTTTGATCTGAGCCATACTGACTATTGTGAGGTGGAAACCCAGGGTTGTTTTGATTTGCATTTCCCTGATGATTAAGGATGTTGAACATTTTTTTTCCAGGTGCTTCTCAGCCATTCAGTACTCCTCAGTTGAGAATTCTTTGTTTAGCTCTGTACTGCTACGCTCTCCGGTCTAGTCAACTGGACAAGCCGAAAGGCTTAAAAGTCACTCATAAGGCAAAAGAGTTTCAAGGAAGCTCTCCTCCTGGAGTCTAGCGTTCCCTACCCATACAGTAATTTTTCATTCCCGAGTTCCATTCCCGCGTTAGTCTAGTGTATGGATCCACGTGCTCTCTTTCAGTATTTTCCTATTATAAGTGCTTTTTAAAATTAAATTCTGACATGGCTTAAGCCTTCCACCAGTGTTCCAACAGTCCTAGTTCGTCCTTAGCAAGACCTTGGTCTTGGAATTCAGTAAGATTGTAAAAGCTAAGTCACTCCCTTACACAGGAATTTACCATCACTAAGGAAAAAGGAAGTTTCAGACCAAAGGAGAAACCAGAATAGATACTATAGCAGAGCTACACCCATACACACATATTTACAATGGCCTAAGGGGAAGGTGGACTATACAAGAGACTCAAATAGGAACTATGGCAAGGATGCGAAGCCATTGACCCTGGCTTCTAAGATTAGTGAATTTTAGGTGGAGCCCTTGTTGATCCCAGCTGTTATCAATGTATTCTATCCTGGGTGGTTCCCCTTAGACCTTTTGTGTTCACATTCCTCTGTTTTATATAAGATTCCAGTTACCTCAATTGTACCTTGCGAATATGTCACCCAACTTCCTTATTGTCCTCTGCATAAAAAGTCTGATGCTCGAGTTGTAAAATTACACTCAGATTCCACACGAACTCTCCTGTGTGTGTGTTTGTTTGTCGCTCATCCGCGCTTTGCCCACCCGCGTCGAGAGACCCCGTTCCACACAGACACAGGGACCCAGAAGGTCTGCGGCACTGTACCCCATTTTTAATGGGGTTATTTTAATTTCTGGAGTCAAGCTTCTTTGTGTATATAAGATATTAGACCCCTATCAGATTTAAGGTTGGTAAAAATCTTTTCCCAATCTGTTGGTGGCCTTTTTGTCCTATTGACAGTGTCTTTTGCCTTACAGAAGCTTTGCAATTTTATGAGGTCCCATTTGTCGATTCTCGATCTTACAGCACAAGCCATTGCTGTTCTGTTCAGGAATTTTTCCTCTGTGTCCATTTCTTCAAGGCTTTCCCCCACTTTCTCCTCTGTAAGTTTCAGTGTCTCTGGTTTTATGTGGAGTTCTTTGATCCCTTTAGACCTGAGCTTTGTACAAGGAGATAGGAATGGATCAATTCTCATTCTTCTACATGATAACTGCCAGGTGTGCCAGCACCATTTGTTGAAAATGCTGTCTTTTTTCCACTGGATAGTTCTAGCTCCCTTGTCAAAGGTCAAGTGACCATAGGTGTGTGGGTTCATTTCTGGGTCTTCAATTCTATTCCATCGATCTACCTGTCTGTTGCTGTACCAGTACCATGCAGTTTTTTAATTTTTTTTTTATCACAATTGCTCTGTAATACAGCTTGAGGTCAGGCATGGTGATTCCACCAGAGGTTCTTTTATTGTTGAAAATATTTTTTGCTATCCCATGTTTTTTTGTTATTCCAGATGAATTTGCAAATTGCCCTTTGAAACTCAGTGAAGAATTGAGTTGAAATTTAATGGGGATTGCATTGAATCTGTAGGTTGCTTTCTGCAGGATAGCCATTTTGAATATTATAATCCTGCAAATCCATGAGCATGGGAGATCTTTCCATCTTCTGAGATCTTCTTTGATATCTTTCTTTAGAGACTTGAAGTTCTTATCATATAGATCTTTCATTCCTTAGTTAGAGTCACACCAAGGTATTTTATATTATTTGTGACTATTGTGAAGGGTGTTGATTCCCTAATTTCTTTCTCAGCCTGTTTATCCTCTGTGTAGAGAAAGACCACTGATTTGTTTGAGTAATTTTATATCCAGCTACTGCACCGAAGCTGTTTATCAGGTTTAGGAGTTCTCCGGTGGAATTTTTAGGGTCACTTATATATACTATCATATCATCTGCAAATAGTGATATTTTGACTTCTTTCTTTCCAATTTGTATGCCCTTCATCTCCTTTTTTGTCTAATTGTTCTGGCTAGGATTTCAAGTACTATATTGAATAGGTAGGGAGAAAGTGGGCAGCCTTGTCTAGTCCCTGATTATAGTGGGATTGCTTCAAGTTTCTCTCCATTTAGTTTGATGTTGGCTACTGGTTTGCTGTATACTGCTTTTATTATGTTTAGGTATGGGCCTGGAATTCCTGATCTTTCCATGAATTTTTATGAATGAGTATTGGATTTTGTTAAATGCTTTCTCAGCATCTAAAGAGATAATCATGTGGTTTTTGTCTTTGAGTTTACTTATATAGTGGATTATGTTGATGGATTTCCGTATATTAAACCATCCCTGCATCCCCGGGATGAAGCCTAGGTCACGATGGATGATTGTTGTGATGTGTTTTTGGATTTGGTTTGTGAGGATTCTATTGAGTATTTTTGCATAGATATTCATAAGGGAAATTGGTTTGAAGTTGGTCTCTTTCTTTTTTGGATCTTTGTGTGGTTTAGGTTTCAGAGTAATTGTGGCTTCATAGAATGAGTTGGGTAGAGTACCTTCTGTTTCTATTTTGTGGAATGGTTTGAGGAGAATTGGAATTAGGTCTTCTTTGAAGGTCTACTAGAACTCTACCCTAAACCCATCTGTTCCTGTGCTTTCTTTGGTTGGGAGACTATTAATGACTTCTATTTCTTTAGGGGAAATGGGACTGTTTAGATCATAAATCTTTTCCTGATTTTACTTTGGTTCCTGGTATCTGTCTAGGAAATTGTCCATTTCATCCAGGTTTCCCACTTTTATTGAGTATAGTCTTTTGTAGTAGGATCTGATGATGTTTGGGATTTCCTGAGGTTCGTTGTTATGTCTCCTTTTTCATTTCTGATTTTGTTGATTAGGATACTGTTCCTGTGCCCTCTAGTTAGTCTGGCTAAGGGTTTATCTATCTTGTTGATTTTCTCAAAGAACCAGCTCCTGATTTGGTTGATTCTTTGTATAGTTCTTTTTGTTTCCACTCGGTTGATTTCAGCCCTAGTTTTGTTTTAGTAGACAGCAGGAAATAACTGCTGTCTACTCCTCTTTGGTGAATTTGCTTCCCTTTGTTATAGAGCTTCTAGGTGTGCTGTCAGGCTTCTAGTGCATGCTTTCTCTAGGTTTTTTTTTTGTTTTTTTTGTTTTTTTTTTTGAGGCATTCAGAGGTATGGGTTTTTCTCTTAGGACTGCTTTCATTTTGTCCCATAAATTTGGGTATGTTGTGGCTTCATTTTCATTAAACTCTAAAAAGTCTTTAATTTCTTTCTTTATTTCATCCATGACCAAGGTATCATCAAGTAGAGTGTTGTTCAACTTCCACATGTATATTGGTTTTCTATTATTTATGTTGTTATTGAAGGTAAGCCATAATCCATAGTGGTCTGATAGGATGCTCGGGATAATTTCAATATTTTCTTATCTGTTGAGGCCTGTTATGTGACAAATTATATGGCCAATTTTGGAAGAGGTACCATGAGGTGCTGAGAAGAAGGTATATCCTTTTGTTTTAGGATAAAATGTTCTGTAGATATCTGTTAAATCCATTTGTTTCATAATTTCTGTTAGTTTCAATGTGTCTTTGTTTAGTTTCTGTTTCCAGGATCTGTCCATTGATGAGAGTGTTGTGATTAAGTCTCCCACTATTATTGTGTGAGGTGCAATGTGTGCTTTGAGCTTACTAAAGTTTCTTTAATGAATGTGGCTGCCCTTACATTTGGAGCATAGATACTCAGAATTGAGAGTTCATCTTGGTAGATTTTACCTTTGCTTGAGTATGAAGTTCCCCTCCTTGTTTTTTTTCTTGAAAACTTTGGGTTGGAAGTCGATTTTATTCGATATTAGAATGGCTACTCCAGCTCATTTTTTCGGACCATTTGCTTGATAAATTGTTTCCAAGCCTTTCACTCTGAGGTAGTGTTTATCTTTTTCCATGAGGTGGGTTTCCTGTAAGCAGCAAAATGTTGGGTCCTGTTTGTGTAGCCAGTCTGTTAGTCTATGTCTTTTTATTGGGGAATTGAGTCCATTGATATTAAGAGATATTAAAGAATAGTAATTGTTGCTTCCTATCTTTTTTTTTTTTTTGAATTGTGAGTCTGTTCTTGTGGCTGTCTTCTTTTAGTTTTGTTGAAAGATTATTTTCTTGTTTTTTCTAAGGTGTAGTTTCCATCCTTGTGTTGTTGGTTTCACTTTATTATCCTTTGAAGGGCTGGATTCGTGGAAAGATATTATGTGAATTTGGTTTTGTCATGGAATACTTTGGTTTTTCCATCTATGGTAATTGAGAGTTTTCCTGGGTATAGAAGCCTGGGCTGGCATTTGTGTTCTCTTAGGGTCTGTATAACATCTGTCCAGGATCTTCTGGCTTTCATAATCTCTGGAGAGAAGTCTGGTGTAATTCTAATAGGCCTGCCTTTATATGTTTCTTGACCTTTTTCCCTTATTGCTTTTAATATTCTATCTTTATTTAGTGCATTTGTTGTTCTGATTATTATGTGTCGGTGAGAATTCCTTTTCTGGTCCAGTCTATTTGGAGTTCTGTAGGCTTCTTGTATGATCATGGGCATCTCTTTCTTTAAGTTAGGGAATTTTTCCTCTATAATTTTGTTGAAGATATTTATTGGCCCTTAAGTTGAAAATCTTCCTTCTCATCTACTCCTATTAGCCGTAGGTTTGGTCTTCTCATTGTGTCCTGGATTTCCTGGATGTTTTGAGTTAGGATCTTTTTGCATTTTGGATTTTCTTTGATTGTTGTGTCCATGTTTTCTATGGAATCTTCTGCATCTGAGATTCTCTCTTCCATCTCTTGTATTCTGTTGCTGATGCTCACATCTATGGTTCCTGATTTCTTTCCTGGGGTTTCTGTCTCCAGAGTTTTCTCCCTTTGTGTTTTCTTTATTGTTTCTACTTCTGTTTTTAGATCTTGGATGGCTTTGTTTAATTCCATCACCTGTTTCATTGTGTTTTCCTGTAATTCTTTAAGGGATGTTTGTGTTCCTTCTTTAAGACCTTCTACTTGTTTAGCAGTGTTTCCCTGTAATTCTTTAAGGGATTTTGTGCTTCCTCTTTAAAGCCTTCTAGCTGTTTAGCTGTGTTCTCCTGTATTTCTATAAGTGAGTTATTTATTTCCTTCTTAAAATCCTCTACCAGCATCATGAGATATGATTTTAAATCTTAGTCTTGCTTTTCGGGTGTGTTGGTGTGTCCAGGACTCACTGTGTTGGGAGTGCTGGGTTCTGATTGTGGTGAGTGGTCTTGGTTTCTGTTAGTAAGATTCTTAAGTTTGCCTTTCCCCATCTGGTAATCTCTGGCACTAGTTGTTATAGCTATCTCTGGCTGGAGCTTTTGCCTCCTGTGATTCTGTTAGTCTCTGTCACCCCTCCTGCAAGTCTACTCTCTCCTGAGTCTCTCTGGTCAGAGTACTCTCTGCAGGCAAGCTCTCCTCTTGCAGGGAAAGTGCACAGAGGTCTGGAGCTCAGCTGTGCTTCCTGGCTGAAGATGAAGGCCTGAAAGGGGCCCTGTCCCAGAAGGTATGTTGCTTCTGCAGCCCGAGTGCTCTCCTGTGCAGACTGGTCTCTGAGGGACCTGGGATAGAAGATTGTATGTGCTTTTTAATTTATATGTTTTTTTTTCTTCATCTTTTCTTTTGAGGTAGATTGTGACTCTGTAGGCCAGGCTTGCTTGGAACTCATATATAGTCAAGGTTAGACTTGAACTCTCCCCAATCTTCTGCCTCAGGATTTCAAGTGCAGGGTTTAGAGGTGAGTGTTATATGCTCTGATTATTTAACCAACATTTCTCTTTCCTGGGAGCACTGTTAGGACAGACAGTCCTTCAACTGATTGTCCCTGAATCCTAAAATAGTTGTTGGTATGCATTAAATAGTGATGAATAGTGAGTGAATGGATTCTTAATTTTCTTTTAATTCAACCACTATAAATACTCATTTATTGTGTGTGTGTGTGTGTGTCTGTCTGTCTGTCTGTCTATCTCTGTGTGACTTTCTGTGTGTCTGTCTCTGTGTGCATAGGGTGGGGAATTTGAATGCCCATGTGGATCAATTTAAGTTTTCTTTCTCTGTCAACCCTCCACCAGACTTTTTCAAGCAGGGCTCACTGAATCTGGAGTTTGCTGTTTTGGCTAGATTAGCTGGCCAGCCAGCTTCAAATTAGAGATGTCCTTCACCATGGAAGACTGTTATGTAAATACTGGAGACCTCAACGCATGTCCCCATACTTTTGCTCCAAGCACTTTAACCACTGAGAGAAATCCCATTTGTTCTTGTTGAGAAGGTTTTGATTTTGACAGATGTATGCCAATTGATCAGATTGTTAAAACAAGTTTTCAAAGCAGTTAGGACATTGGAGAAAATACACGATTTATGGCATTCAAATGAATCAGGGAGGATTTTCCTTAAAGCAAGCAGACACCATCGGAAAATGCCCTTTTTCTGTTGGTTTTTTTTCAGGAACCAGGAACATTCCACGGTAAGAACACAGACTGCTCTTCCATTACGTCGGAGCTTGGGAATGGGAGAGAAACATCTCAAGAAAATGAAGGAAGCGTGGAAGAAGGAGAAGATCTCGATTTCTGAGTGTTACTTAAAAGAAACTTCCTCGAAAGCCCTCCCTTGGTGTTACTTAAGAACCCTACTTTGGGAGCAGTTTACCCTCCCAAGCCCAAATAAAGAATGTGCCTGGCTCCCACTAGTTTAGTTTATTCTAGCTCTGTAAGTTGTGGCTTCCAGACAGGGGTCGGCGGATTTCTGGACGGTCCTTTCGATCCCTTTAAAGGTGGGGATCGTGACGGAGGACGTGGGGGAAGAAGGCGGGAGGCGAGGGCTGGAGAGTCACGGTTGACATAGTAACTCTTCAGCGGCTCTCCCTAGCGGCTGCCACTGAGGCCCCGCCTGTGCCCTCTGCCTGGGAGCCTGGGGCCGCCTGTCTGCGCGGTCCGGATGCGCTCAGGTCAAGGTTCCTTTCGCGGCTGTCTCCCAAGCCCCTAACTAGTGACTTCCACTGTGGCGGGCAGGGAAGCCATTGGCAGAACCTAGCCAGTCAGGAATCTGCATCTCTTCCCTCATTATCCTCTCCCTGGCATTGCTTTGCTCGGGTCCAGCTCAGTTGGTGACGCGGCCCCTTCTCCCCAGGTTCCCATCCACGGAAGCAGGGGTGCAGGCCGGCCAGGCACTGTGCCATGAGCCAGAGCCCGAGGTTCGTGACCCGGAGGGGCGGCTCTCTAAAGGCTGCCCCTGGAGCCGGCACCCGGCGCAACGAGAGCCAGGACTATTTGCTGATGGACGAGCTGGGAGACGACGGCTACCCGCAGCTCCCGCTGCCACCGTATGGCTACTACCCCAGCTTGTAAGTATGGGCGAGGGCAGCACGGGTTGCAGGAGTGGGTCCCGTGCGCGCCTCAACAGCCATGTGTCTCCAGACTTCCAGACAAGCGAGGGGTGCTAGCGCAGATGGGACGAGGCTGGCTGCTGGTGAGCACTCAAAGGCTGCGCTCACCCTCAGATTGAGCCCATGTGGTTCCCTCCCCACTACTCCTGTTGGGATACCAGGTCACCACAGGGGATCTAATGCTTGTCACCACAGGGGGAAGGAGAGCTATGCTTGGTCAATGTCTACAGCTCCTGCTACCTTGAGGAACTCTGCTCAACAGGCACGATCTGATCAGGTTCCAGTTTTTGCTCCAGTGATACCTTTTGTGTGATCAGAACTCTAAGGGTCTTTGAAGAAACCCACCATAGTGCACTCTCTAGTTCTACCAAGTCCTCTGGTCTTGAGCACGGATTACTTAGGGAGAGAATGGGCAACCTCCTTCTCACCCTGGAGCTGAGATTAAACGGGGGAGATAGACCTCAGGATTTTGTACCCATAGGATAGAAAAACAGAGACCAGCTCTTTACTAGTGGCATCTCAATAACTACGAGCCTTTTTTAACAACAACAGCACCAGCAGCAACAACAACAACTGACCCCCACTCCCCTCCCATGAGGTTGGTGACAGTGGTGCTGTGAAGGGACAGACAGCAGATAATAGAATGGAGAAACAAAGTCTTCCTTTCTCTTTTGCCCCTGGCAGGCTGTGAGCACTTGTGTAGTAGACCTACAGTATTTCTGGCTCTTTACACCTTCCCTTAATCTCTGCTTGACCGAATACCCAGGTTTCCTGGCCTGTCACAGCCTTCCGCAAGCTGTTTCCTAGGAAAGCCTTTATCAGTTTGGTTAGTTCTTCTAGAGTATGGAGGGGTGGTGATATCCAACCCACCTCCATTGGGGGGTGAGGGGGCTGGCATACCCTGATGACTTAGCTTGGCTTTTAGAGCTGTGATCAGGGCTGAGAGAGTCAAAGCCTGCTGTGGTTTATTTTCTTGGTGAGAGCTGAGCCCCCAGGAAATGGGGCATCTACATTTTCTTGAGGATGAAAAAAAAAAAAAGTTGGATGTGTTTCCATTCATCTGAGCTGTGCAAGTCAAACACATCTACTCTAACTGACCCTTCCATTTCTGGGAAATTAAGATATAATTCAGACAAGATAAAACTCACCTCTTAAGTTATACTGTCCAGTATTTTTTTTCCTAATGTAATAGTCATTACCTTTTGTATCCACAGTCTGTAGGTAATTTCAGGACATTTTTGTCAATGTTATATTTGCTGTCCAATTAGAAATCTCTTTCTTTCTTTCCTTCCCTCTGCCTCCGTCCCTGAGGGTGTGCAGGGGTGGTACTGTGCAGATGTGCTTGCCCACATGTTAGTGTGTAGAGGCCAGAGATGGACATAGATTATCTTCCTCTACAGTGCTCCATATTACTTTTTGGGAGACAGGGTCTCTCACTGACCTGAAGTTCATCATTTTGCTTAGACTGGCAGACTGGACTCTAACCAGATGCCGGGGATGGAATGTGGGTCCTCATGATTTTGCAATAGGCAGTTTTACCAACTAAGCCCTCTCCCAGCCCTAAAATGTTCTGTCTCTTCAGACAGACTTAAAACTTCTCAAACTTTGACAGGCATATGATCACCTGGAGATTCTGCTAAAACTCCAGTTCCCAAGGTCTTAGATGTAGCTGGATGTTAGATATGCTCCTGGACAGTAGAACACTAAAGACAAGAAGATGCATGGCAAGACGAAATAATTATAGAAAAATTAATTGATCCTAGAATTTGATACAAAGCTACCTGCAGTTTTCCTGCGAAGCTGGGCCAGGTGGTCCATACCCGCAGTCTTAGCCGTGTAGGAGGTTTCAAGTTTGAGGTCAGTCTGGGCAGCATGAGGAGATCTTGTCTTGGAACTGAGTTCTGCCAAGCTCTGACACTATTTAGTAACATTCTCAACTAGCTAAATTAAGGGATTTAGTAACTGGATGCCTTTTCAAGAATAAGGTGGTCTCATTAACAGAACATTTTTATTCTACAATTTCTATTTTGATTTATTTCTTTGTCTTCAGGAAAATGTTTTGCTTTAAATACTTATTCTGTTATCAGCAGTGAGATTAAATAAAGTAAGAATTCCAAGTTCTCTGAACACTTTATATAATGTCTTCAAATGTAATTTACTGTTTAAACCACTAATTTCTCTAAATTACTATTGTATATAATAATTTGTATACAATTATATATTCGATAATTGTATATTTAGAACAGGTCTCTAAATATACTATTTAGAGCAAAAGTACTTTTCTCCTTCAGGTTAGGAGTTTCAGCCCACTCTTCATGTGGACAGGTAAGGAACAGGATGCGGAAAGACACTGTAATGGGCTTCACCTCATGATGGGCACCATTCATTGACTCATGTTGAGAGTGAACCATTCACAACAATTTAACCTTTTCTTTCTCAAATCTGTTATTTCCCAAAAAAGTTCAGGGTTATTTTAGTCCACTGTGTTCTCTGTCAAAGTTTTAAGATTTTACAGTCGAATGAAAATATAACTGGAAAAGTTTAACCAGTAAACACCAGTTCTTCCATATGTAAGACACAGGAGAAAATGCTGAAGAGAATTAGTTCCCTTTAGCAGAGTCTTTTAAGCTTGCGAATGGGTGACTTTTGTTTTTCTTTTTCTTCTTCTTCTTTTTTTTTTTTTTTTCCACAGTCAGATGTTTGCTGGTGGATTTGTAGCAACCACTGTTGCATCTCAGGTACAGGGTGGCTAGTTTCTCAAATCTTTGAGATTTCCCTATAAGATTCCAGAGCTTTGTTAATGGCTATTCTGGTGATACAAATTCACCTACTCTCACTAAGAAATTTTCTTTCCTATTTCTCTTCTCTCTTTTTTTTAAAAAATAAGTTTATTTATTTTTATTTCCAAAAATATTTATTTATTTTTATTTCTATGAGTACACTAAACTGTAGCTGTCTCCAGACACACACCAGAAGAGTGCATCAGATTCCATTACAGATGGTTGTGAGCCACCATGTGGTTGCTGGAAATTGAACTCAGTGCTCTTAACCGCTGAGCCATCTCTCTAGCCCCACATTTCTCTTCTTAAGAAGAATGTTTGTACGTGTGGTTTTAGGGCTTGACTTCTGAGGATTGTGGGACTTATCTTGTGGAAGACCGACTGTACATTCTCAAGCTTTGGAAAGTGGGAGTGTAAATATTTTAATGATAGGGCTTTTGAAATAAAGATTATCAGTTTCTTTTCTAACTTCCAATCAGGAATGTCATATCCTATTACAGTCATTTTGAGTGATGAATCAGATAGAGTCTCAAGTCTAGTCAAAGCCCCAGGAGCTCCTTTATTTAAAGGTGTGTCTCTAGTCACACCTTTAAAACCACTATAAAAACTTATGCTACCATAAGTTTTTCTTGTTGCTTTAAACTAACATTATCAGATTGGTCATTGTTTTAGGTTTTTTTTTTCCATGTCATTATTCACCGTCTGAACATAATAGTAACAATTCAATAATTTATAACTCAATGACCAATTGAACTAAATCAACTAGTCTGTTGTTTTGAAACACTTTAATTTCAAACTAGAATTAAAACCACTTGCCACTTGTGTGTGTGTGTGTGGTATGTGCATGGAGTTTGATCCCTGGGGTCTGATCTGGGGAGGGGAAAATTAACTTTGGAAAAATATCCTCAGACTTCTGTATGTATACTGTACAGTAATGTGCACTCCCAATAAGTAAGTGTAAAAATTATACCATTGTAGCAAGCACACTGTAATAATATATGTTAAAATATTTTCAAACATTAGTAACTTGACAGGCTGGGAATAGATATAGCTCCATCGTAAGATGCTTGTCAGCATAGCCAAGGTCCTGGATTTGATCAAAAGTACCACAAAACAAAACAAGAACATTATTTAAATTGCTAAAAAATTATAAGGGATTGCTGTATGTCAGGAACAAAGATACCAGAGAGAATATAAAGTGGGAAAGGTTTGAGCTGTAAATGAGGTGAGAGCTAGAACGGGGCTGTATCTTGACTGAAACCAGGACTCTCAGAATACTGAGACGTTAGGGTAGAAAAACGATGCCCACTAGCACCGAGTCAGAACAGTTACCAGGAAGAAGACATTTCCACCCCTGGCAATTTCAACTGGAGATACTCATCAAGCCTAGGATCTTAGTGTATTAACCCTGACCCTAAGTTATGAAGAAGGAATAGTCCCATCCATTTTGACTGATTAGGAGACTCATCCACGAGAAAGTCACTGAAAACAGGCTCACTACAACCAGTGACCGAGCATACTGGGAAACAGTTAAGTCAGAGAGTGAGGTAACAGCAGAATCCACTACACAGCAAGCTGAAAACAGCAGTGTTAGGGCCTTAGAAACTAAGAATAACAGTGTAACCAGGGCAAAGATGTAAAGTTAGTGTGTATAAAATATCACAATATAAAAACAGAAAACCTTATGGAAAGAATGAAACTTTAAAAAGTGACAGATGGAACATCTACAAAAGAAAAGAGTGCAATTCTATTTTACAAGGTTTTTATCAAAATTATTGACTTATTGTATGTATGCATATATGTGTGAGAATACACTCATAGAAGAAAATAAACCAATTCTATGTTTAAAGTTGATTACAAGTGTGTGTATGTACATGTGTGTGTGGTATGTGCATGGTGACTGCAGGTGACTGCAGCTGTATGCTCCTGTGTGCATGTGGAGGACAGAGCAGGACTTTGAGTGTGATTTTCTATGGTTCTTTGCCTTACTCCCTCTTGTAGTGAGGCAAGGCCTCTCTCTAACCCATCTGCTTCTCTTTCAGCTAGCCTGGTTGGCTCGTAAGCTTTTGGAATCAATTAGTCTCTACCTCCTGATGCTGGGCTTACAGGTTTATGCAACCATATTTGAATTTTTTTCCCATTGGGTTCTGGAGATTTGAACTTGGATCCTCATGTTTGCAGAATAAGCACTCTCATCTCTTCAAACCCCAAAGAGATATTTAATCCCATTTTATATTTCCTATTAAGAAGACAAAAATACACAGGTAGCGTTTTGAACTCAGTGAGAATCGTAATTAACTGTTATTCCCTTTGAAATAACATCAGTAACACTAATGACAAATCCTGAATGTTGGTTAAAGCAGACAAATAGATCATCTATTCATGAAAAATATAACTCCATTTTTATTTTTGAGATAGAGTTTCATTAGTTTGTCCAGGTTAACATTGAGCTCACAATGTAGTAAAGGTCGAACTCCCGCTGAGTGCTGAAATTACAGGTGTGGAGCACCATACATGGCTGAAAATACAATTCTTAGAGAAAAAACTCAATGAAACAATTAAAAATACAATTTGGATATAGAATATTCCAAATGCAGACATATATAGAAACATCAATGACTATCAACCAATGTTTAATGGTGAAAAAGTTTATGTTCTAGAGCCGTGTCTCAGGGGAAGAGCAGGTGTGAAAATCAATGTTGGTTTTGGTTTTCCAGTTTCATTTAGGGATCATTACCTCCCTAGCCACTCACAATGCAGAAGGGTCTCACCCTTGACTTAATGGAGTGGGCTTTGCAGACAGATACACCTTTTTTTTTTTTCAAAATGTTCCATGGCTTGAGGTAATTAATAACCACTGGGAAACACTGATTGTCATGAAAAATGTTTTTACAGCACAGGATTGTACAATGAATGATCCTCAGATGCACTTGGCCATCTGTAGCACTCGCTCTAGTTAGAGTGTTGTTAATGTCTAAGGAAATGGCACATCATTTTTCTCCATACAGTTATGTCCCCTGGGTTGTCAGAAGTAACTTCCCAGGACAATTTGTCTTTTAGAGAGTAAAAATCATTTAAAAATGACATTTTGTTGAGTCCACTCTTCTTTTCTTTCTCTGTTTCATTAAAATGCTAGCTATAATTGGATCTAATGAGTTAAATTACCATTTGTGATTGCTCTTTGTTTAGGAGTGTTCTGCTGGTTTCAATGCAAGGAGACATCTTCATCTTTACACCATGTTTCAATTAAACCCTGGCATTTAAAATTTGGTATGCGTCTCAAGATTCTAAACTGCTGGAGTGGACTGAATCACATTTCTTACACAAACAAGTGTTACAGCTATCCCATAGCACATGGCTGTGACATAACTGGCTTCCCTTTCAGCTAATTGAGGCTTTAGGAAGAGAAGAAAAAAAATACTAAGAAGAATTGTATACAATGCAATGTAAGTTTCTTTTTCTACAGACAGCTGATCCAAAATATTTACATCTATCTGGGAGATCTCACATTTTTGGGATACCTACTCTGTAGTAAGTCTTTTTCTTGTACAAATGTGGTTGAGTCTTAAAAGCAGCCACTTGGCTATTTTTAATGTTTGTTTTACAAATAATGATGGAGAAATTTACAGATGTTAGGCATGAGCAGGAAATTACAAAGCTGGCAAGTTTTCATGTAAGCCCAACCCATTGCATTTCAGAAGTACATGTGGCACGCATGTACAGAAAGATCTTCTATCCTCCCAGCATCCCACACAATCATGCTTGTACACACAAACAGGGCTCAGCACAGCATCATCCCTCCTTTATGCTTTCTTCCTTTTACCATAGATAATATGAAAAGTCACATGCTGGCTCTGATATGTGCAGCCAAGATATCTGTGACATGCTCAATATATTCAGAAGACAGGAAAACAAAGATTGTGAATCTGTAAGACACTAGGCATCTTTGACTATGTCTTTCTATTTTAAAAGTGTTCTCCATCTTTGCTGGTCAGAGTCAACCTACGTACTCCAGACATTTAGTTGCTTTCTGAATCTATTTACTCATCTCTATTGACCTGACATGGTTACATCCAGCAAAGAGAATTTAAATTTTTATTTTGGACTTTTAAATTAATTACCTAATTAACATCCCAGGCACTGCCCACATTCCTGGTTCCCCCCTCACTGAGACCCTCCCCTATTCCTTTTCCTTTTCTCCTCTGAGAAGGTGGATCTCCCCTGGTTATCATGCCACCTTGGTGCATCAAGTCTCTCCCACTGAGGCCAGTCACAGAAACCAACCAAAGAACACACATGTACTGGAATGAGGCTCCCTGCACATATGCAGCAGATGTGCAGCTCAATCTCCATGTGGGCACCCCAACAACTGGAGTGGAGGCTCTCCCTAATGCTGCAACCTACCTGTGGCATTTTGCACCTTTCCATGCTTCAGAGATATTAAGCAGTTCAAACTGGAATAAAAGCTGTGAGGTGTGAGCATTCCAAACTCTTATTTTACTGATAAGGAAAGAATCACATAGCTAAGAGGTTGATGGATGTAAAATATTTTGTTTTCTTACCTGATCATGAATACTTCACATTCAAGAAATGACTCTCCTGAATCCGTTTTAACTTTGACTCTTCAATGGCCCTGTATCCTACACAGTGCTGTCCTAAACGACAAACAGAATATTGGTGTAGGAACAGTTTTAAGATTTATTCATTTACTTATCGTTATTATTATAACTATTATTATGTGTGTGTGCACACATGTGTGTATGTGTGTGTTTGTGTGTACATGTGTGCAGATGCCAGTGAAAACTGTAGAGGGCATTAGACATCCCTGGAGCTGGAGTTTCAGGATGTTGTGATCTCCTTGATGTGGGCACTGGGAACCAAACTCACGCAAGAGCAAGTACTTTTAACCCCTGAGCCATTTCCTTAGCTTCTACTATAGGTTTTTTTTTTTTTTTTTTTTTTTTTGGTTTTTAATTCTCAGTCCAGGGGTGAGACCCCATGGAACATCCCCTCTGCACATTAGCATGCCTACTGATATGGACATTGTTCTGGTCTTGTTTATGTAACTATTTCCAGGAGAGACTGTTTCACACCAGACTGCTTTGTATTCTGGTTCTTATAGTCTTTCTGCCCCTTCTTCCATAATGTTCCCTGAGTAAATGCAGGAATTGTGATGTAGATGTATCCATTGGGGCTGGGCACCCCATGATGTGTTGGTCTTTAATGGGGCTAGGCTATCATGATCTGTTTGTCTTTGATGATGTCTAATTGTGGTTGTCTGTAATGAGCTCCATTTACTGTAAAGAGATACTTCTTTGATGATGGGTATATTTATCTGTGGGTATAAAGAGAAGGTGTAGAATGTGGTAATGCTGGTCTAGCAGAATGATGATTCTTTCTAAGATCTGTGACCTCACTTACTCTGTGAAGTTGGCTAGGTTTCTAGTCCTAGGTTTCTTTCCTTTCGAGTGGGTCTTATGATCAGTTAGGCAGCTTTTGGTTACCACGGACAAGCAAGTACCACTTATTATACCTTTATAATATCTTGTCATGCTGCTCATTGCTGAGATTCATAGATGCTGCAGCTGAATAAAGCTTGCTTCCTTCATTAGCAGCATGCACAGTATTTCCTAGTTCTATGTAGGCTAGACTTCAGGAAGGAGGCTTTTAGTTAGATTTTGCTAGAATCATCCAAGTCCTATATCCTAAGTGTATGGTATCTTCAGCAGTAGGGTCTTACCCTCAACCTCTGGGGGTCAACCATCAATAGAATAGTCTAGACTGTTGGGAGACACTTGGACTCCCCTGACAAACACTTCAATAGGAGATTTCTCATGTCTGCTTTTTTTTTTTTTTTTTGGCTGTGGTTCTTTTGGGGACCATTGTCATATGTGTATGTAGATAAATACATATTTAAATGTCTTATGTATAATTTCTACTAAATGTAAAATAATATTGTTCCTTGAGGCTTTATCACACATTGATGTTATTTGCCCTGTTTCCTCTCTTCTCCTTCTGTATTGACCTCTCACCTCCCTACTTGGATCCTCACCCCACTTGGAGCCCTTCTCTACTTTTTCATTTCCCATTTTATATCACCTGTATCTTACTATTTTCCTTTCAAGAGAGCCCTCCACTCCCACTATAGTCCCTTTGTACTTTCCTGGTTTCTTATTTCATGTTGTAGACTCAGATCTGAAGGTTTAGAGATAAGAATCACAGATGAGTGACCATGTAACAGTTTATCTGGGTCTGAGTAACCTTACTCACTGTGAGCTTTTCTAGGTCCATCTATTTACCTGCAAATTTCATGACTGCATTTTTTTTTACAGCTAAATAGTATTTCACTAATATACAAACCACACTGTAACACATTTATCTGGCCCCTCCATTTGTTATTTAGTGCAATGTTAAGCTCTGAAATCACATATAACAAAATAGACCCTGCAGGATTCATGTGTGTGTGTGTGTGTGTGTGTGTGTGTGTGTGTGCAATAGTGATGATCAAAGAAAAAGCCATCAATTTGAGAGTTGTGGGCACAAAAGGCATGGGAGAGAGAGTACCTGGGAAGGGTTGGATAGGGAAGGGGAAATTATGTAATTTTCTTTAAATTAAAAATGTAGTTTAAAAATAGGAGAAACATATATCCCGTAATTATGAAATATAATGCCCAGTGTGCTGGAACTATGAGGAAATATGAAAGGTTAAGGGCAACCATCTTTTACAGTCTGCTGCAAATTTCATTGGCTTGCACTTTATATTTTCTAGCTGATGATAGAAATATTGTTGGTTCTTTGCTTTATTTACATTAACTTGCTTGGTTCTCATGGGAAACCCAGTGGTAATCACTATAATTTCCACTTGGAAGAGAAGAAAGGAGGAAAGAGAATTTCAGAATGGCCCAAGCTCTTCTTCAGCTCATTGCATTGCTTTTTACAGAGAGCTTATTATTTCACACATTTTTCCTTTAAAGTTTCATAAAAGCCTGCATATAAATTAAAAATTAGAATTAGCTTTAAGGTTAGATTTCTTTGTTTTATTTTATGCATATGGGTATTTTTCTTGCATATATCACATGCATTCCTGGTAACTGTGGAAGTAAGAAGATGGTGTTGGACCCTTTGGGACTGGGGATAGGGATTTCCATGAGCCACTGTGTGGTGCTGAGAACTGAATACAGGTCCTCTGCAAGAGCAACAGGTGCTCTTTGACACACTTCTCTATGGTTAATAATGCCAATAGAAATAATGGTATCTAACACTTAGTATTTCTTCTGTGACTAGTACAGTTCTAGTAAGTTTATTCCATGTATGAACTTATTCAGTTCTCCCAGCATTTCTCAGAGGAATTTATCATCACCTGCATTTTGAGATGAAGATATGATATGTGTGTAAATTAAAGAATTTGCTAAAGTATCCAGCTAATTCTGATCTCATGCAGGGTACCTCCACCATTAATATTGCTTTGATCAAAACTCAACATATTTGACCAATAATAGTTTATTTCACTGTTTAATGATTGTTGGAAATGAATCTTTTGAAAAGACAGATGAGAAACTTTTGTTGCTTTAGTTAAAGGAGTCTTGGTTTGAACTGTGAGACATGTAATGTTTGAGAGAGCTCTGGACATTAGAACAATGCCAGGGAGAGGGAAGACAGCAAGTTTCACTGGTAAAGTGATAGGGAGAGACTGTGAAATGGAAGGTGGGATGGAGAGCCAGTGTGGCAATTTGGCTGAAAGAACATTAGAAAAGAAATGTTAGGAAAATGTGGATATTGTTAGAACACAAATTTTACACACCCCACAAGAGCCTACACTCCAAGTAAGGACCATTGCCCTGAGTGGCACTTCTTAGTGACATGCTCCTATCCTCCCTTAGGAACTCATTAGAAATTCTGCTTGCCAGATCCTGTGCTACAACTCCTGAATCAAAAACTCCAAGAGATTCATTGCCAACCATCTCAGAGTGAATTACACACAACCCCCGAACAGCTGTTTGTCTCATCACATCCTGTCCTCTCTCTTGTCTTGTGAGTCTTTGCTGTTGCATCTATGGCTATTGACAATTACAGAAGTGTGATTACTATAGTGGTGGAGAAGTTCTGCATTTTCTCTGTCCCATATAGCAGTCCTCTGTGTGGTGGAAGATGTGGAATATGCCAATAAAACTGAGAAGTGAATTCTAACTTTGTTTAATCTTCATCAATGTCCATTGTTTTATGTGGCTGGGCCAGAACATTGATCAGTTTCTTGAAGCACTAGCAGAGGAAACATGACTAAAGGGTGCATTGTGTTCCAGGCACTAGCTTAGCATTTTATACGCGCAAACTCTTTAATACCCAACAGAAACTCTATGAAGTAGGCTTATTGTTTCTTTCCACGTTACAGATAGGGAAAAATGTGTAAACTTATGAAGTTATCCTCCAAAAGTCATGTGTTTAACTAACCCAGGTGGGATTCAAACTCAAGTACTTTGATGCTATGGTACATATCTACAATGCTCTTTCTGTACTTTTGGGTAAATAAGGTGATTTTTTTAATACTTTCTTTCAAACTCATATTCCAAATGGGTCAGGAACAAGGGCAAAGATCATTTTCCCAATTATGTTTTAATTTATGATGGTATCCTAAAATGGGAAGTTTTACAGAAACAGACATTTTCATGTGGCTCAATAATTAAAAAAATAAAGAGAAAAGGCTGACAGCATGGCTTGCAATGGGGTTTGCTGTGGGGAGTTCTAGGATTCAGGATGAGGTCACAGTTCTCCGGAAGGCTGGAACTTCCCCAACTGAACCCTGAGCACATCCATTGTGCTCATTCCACTTCCAGTCCTCCTCCTCCTCCTCCTCCTCCTCCTCCTCCTCCTCCTCCTCCTCTTCCTCCTATGCATATTTCTCTCTTCAGTTGCAGATTTTAGTTTTTGTGTCTTCTCTTTCTTTTATGAGATTTTATTTTATCAATTTTCAGGAGAATTAAAAGAAGAAGACACACAAGCATTAGAAACTGCCATGATCATAGCCACTTTGAGGTTTTTATCTCAGGACACTTTACCTCAATTTCTCTCTGTTCACCTAGGCAACTAACTCCATTCTTATCTAGGCAACCACCTCCATTCTTCTATAATATGACATGGCTTTGGCCTTGTGGAGGTATATCCTAGGTGATTTACTAATAAGAATTATATTAACTCTTAAAAATTTACATTTCAAAAAAGTTTTCATGATTATCTCTTAATATATTTATATACCTATATATGTTAAATATATAATCATATATGTATCTGTGATAAAGTAATGTGAATATATATATCTTCATATTTTTATATTTAAACATTATGTATATTCTAAACATGATGATGGATCCCTAATCATTTTTGTTTCCATTTAACATTATTATCATAAATTTTAGGCTATTTAAATTTAGTCCTAGCACTTTCTAAAAGTACAGACTTCTTATATTAAAAGAAAGGGAATATATATTCTAGCTCATTTCATGTATATTTATCAAACAAACCTTTTCCCCCTTAGATTTTGACCAGATCACATATAGAATAAAGGATTGAAAAGAATCACTCTTCTTCAGAGTATCTCAGTTTGCATGGAAATTTAAAATGAAAGTGTTGTTTATATGTGTGTTTTTTTTTAAATAAATGAAAGGTTTGCAAGGGACTTCTTGTATAGACTTTATAAGTACTCATATCAGCCTAATCTGAAGATTTTACCTATTCTCATGAAGTTTGTTCTGCATGTTTAGCCTATATCATTCCAGAAACAACAAATGAGCAGTGACAGCCTTTAGAAGTTTGTAATTTTCATTGTTGTCAATTTGTTTAGCAGGTTTATGTAAAAGATAAGCTACTCAAACAGAAGGCTATACTGTAGGAAGCAATGTCTCATACCTGCCAAACTCACTTAAAATATTGATCTTTTATTGGCAGTAAGGTATCAGGATCGACAACTCTAAGGGTACTCTGGAATTATCAAAACAAACTTGGCCATGATTTATCAAAGGGCAGATGTAAACAATGCACTTAGAGAGGTTTTTAAATCTAATTCTTTATGTTAATAAAAATGTTCATGTGTTGTGACATGATAACAGAATAGATCACTCCTTTCTGTGGATTGACTTGTGGGCAATGATCGATCAAATCAATGCGATGCTCCAGGGAACAAGCTCAGTCTACTGACTCCTGCTGACTGACTGCTGTCCTGGTCTCCAACATCAGTTCTCTTTGTTTTTTCAACCTTTGTGTTTTACCAACAAATGGCTGCTGCTCCTGATGCTGTAGCTCTTCTTCCCTGGGACAGGTTATGCTTGCCTTGTTTCTATCAGGTCATTCCTCAAAGAATCTTCAGCTTTCTCTGAAGTCCACATTGCTTCTCCTTAGAGTTCCCATAATTCTTTGGGGAAACTTACTGGAATTTTTTAGACAGGTGCTCTGATACTAAAGGTAGGGTCTAGGGTTGAGTACTATGCTCATAACATTTAGAACAATGTGATATACAAAAAATGCCTGATGCATGGGTGGATGGTTGAATGAATTAGTCTAGCCAATTCAAATTCATCCACCAATAAGAAAAAATTAAGAAGTCTGATGTAAAGATAGGAAGGGTAGGGGACATATTTTCTGTGAAGCTTCCCTTCATGACAATGACAATCTCTATTTGGCTTTGATCAATAATTGCAATGAAGCACTAGTGCCTTGTGTTCTTTTGATTTCTGAAGTTAGGTGGACAGCTCTTTCTTTTTCACAAGGTGACCAGACATCACTTTAAAAATGAACTGATAAAAAGATATATTGAATAAAATGTAGATACGTATAAGTTTATGGAGAAATAAATCTTTAAAACATGATTTTGATAATATTCCTTTCACATCACCAAGAAATTTTTTGAGTTCTCTGGAAAAACTTCTGGGCAGTGTCCACAGCAGATCGTAATTATTAAGGCTTAACGTCTGTGGTCATAATGTCATGAAAAACCATTCCGGAGAGACTCGCTGAGACGGAGCATGTCGAACTTTACAAATGAAAAATTATTTATATAAAATTCTTAATGTTTTATGTTCCCCACTGTAGAATAAAAATGACTTGCTCTCAAAGAGATCTGGTACATCCTGCTGTAAGCACAAATATTTCTTAATGTTTGTTTTATATTAAAAGTTTGCATCTGATTCCACAATGTTCCCATGTTAACTTCTCCCAGAGAGATGTAATGTGTTTATCTATAACTTTGTGTGTCATTAGGCTGTACCACAAGCTCAGGGGTATTTGTTCTAAAATAGGGAAAAGCCCATGACTCACACTGATGACTGCACAAAAGAAAATATAAACATAACTACTCTCTAAGCTCAGAGCATGAACAAACATACAGCTCATAGGACCCCTCTCAGACAGGAAAAGGAAGTATGGGACTGAGAGGAAGTCCTTAAAGGGTATGGAACAGCAGAGAGGGCTAGTGCAGCTTGGTGAAAGAGTAGGATGCCATGTCACAGAGTTGAAAAAGAAGATATTTTTGAACGGAAGAAATAATAAAGAGCCACCATATGGTCCATGACCAGCTGACCCCAAGCCTAAAGCATCCTGCCTTTGAAGAATCAGGCAAAAGAAAAGCTTATTTCACACCAAAAAGGGGGTTAGTTGTATAATCACCTATTGATATATAAGTCACATGACATGACTCCAAAATCTACAGTTCCCTTGTTGCTAGCTATGTCCTTGTGGCCTAGTACAGAATGTGGGCTCAGAGAGACATCAGCACTCAGTGTGAGCTGTGGGACAAGAGAAACACCAATCTGACCTTGGAAAAACCCAAGCTGCAGAGTGGAGCCATGATGGCTGTCTCCAGACTTAGCAACAGAGAAGACAAGCGTAGAAAAGGCAGGAAGGGAAGATGTCAAATGTGCAACACATGAGTGCTTAGCATGAGGACAGAGTACTGAAGGGGACAGGACTGATGAGGAAGCCTCTAGCTTTGTCAGTCCAGTGGCTAAGCATTTCAGCTTGAAACTTAGAGACTATTTCTCACTACCTTTTAACTAGTAAGGAAACTTGTTGATTTGCTGTTTTTCATGTTCGTTTGTTCCTCCCTGACTCTTCATGTGAGGGTCCTGATTTGCTTTCTCTCATTGCTTGGTTTGGGCAGCCACTACCTGAAACAGGCTAGGATGGGAGGAGACTGCAGAGGTTGCCATTGTGCAACAGTGTTGCCAGGGAAACCCACCCACCATATTTCTAGTCCTTATAGGTTTTACCAAGATTCCTGCAAGCCTGGGAAATGGTAAAGAGTCAAGCACAATGAGCTGTTGTTCCTCCCTTACCAAGTCCAGTTTCAGTGTTGCTCTACTTTGAAATAACCACATGTGTCCAGTTAATACAATAACATTTATGCAAATGAAGGCTTTATAAATGAGTGTAGGTAAATCTAAACTGTAAACTTTGGGTCCAATTCAATGCAACTCTTCAGTTAATGAACAGGCAGAAGTAGAGAGAGACAGCTTCCCCTTTGAGTGCTTCCTGTTGAAACCCAGGTGTAGCGCTCTGTCTCACACATCCATTGCACTGCACACTCTGGTGTCTCTGCCTGGAGTACTGATAGTTTTTGCTTATTTATAGAATCAATTGCATTGGTCACAGTAGTTTAGACTTCACCTTCCTCTAAATTCAGCGGAGACTCCAGCATTTCCACTCTTTATTCTGTGCACAGTACATGTAAATACCCTCCCAACATTTCTCCACTGAGTTATGAGATCTTGCAACAGTGTGCAGAACAAGGCGGGCACTTACAAAACGCTTCCTCCCACTGTCCCCTGCCAGAAGCACATTAAGTCTTACAAGCATTTTTGTGGAGGGAGTGATCCCTGAGTGCTTTGACTCCTCTAATGCTAACTGTGGAACTAAAAGAGAGTGAACAGAAGGCCTTTTGACAGGTGTAGGATCCTGCACAGTTCTTAGTGATGTTGCATAGCTGTTATGTCTACAGGTGAACTGGCTGAATGCAAAGGCACCCTGGAGACTTCTTTAGAGTTTTTATTTTATTGTCTCAGAGTTTTATATAATAATTTCATATTATATTCTCTTCTCTCACTGCCCCTCCCTGGTTGGAGCTCTTCCTTTCAACAAGCACCGCCTCCTATTTTCCTGTCTTATTTTCTGTGTTGCATCCTGAATTTAACTGGAGTTGCTCGTTTGAGTATGAAATGAACAGGAGGTTGCTGACTAGAACATGGGCAACTTTTCAGTGGCTATACCACTGAAGAAAATGACAACCCTCCTCCAGCATCCATTAACTGCTAATAGTTCCTCACCAACTTATGGTGAAATGTTAAAGGGCCTAGTCGTGTTCAGATAGGTGGCCCTAAAGTACTTTTTTTTTGTAGGATAATGGTCCACGCATGGACTGTTATTACAACTTCAGGCTAAAATTGATGTCAAGAGCCTGATCTGATTGGTGGCCAAGTCAAAAGGACTTAGTGGGCAGTTAAAAATATGTACTCAGCCTATGGTGGCATCTGTCTGCTTTTGTTCACTCAGCATGAATTGGAATATTGGTAGTGACGGAGGTGCAGGAAAAGGAAGACAAAGTTGAATGTGGAAGAGACAAAACCCAACATGTAAAGCAAATGTATTAGGGTTGGAATCCAGGGCATATGTAAGACATCTCTTTTCCAGGCTGGAGCAACTGTGACTACCCAGGCTAGCTCAGGTTCATGGTCCTGACTCAGCCAGGGCAGAAGGAGATGGACATTGTTTCTTTCTTGGTATGCTTTATCCCATGACCATGATTGGCTTCCCATTAGAACCCCCTTCCATAATTTCTGCAAATCTAGACTTAAACGGAGCCTCTATTTTCATATGTCTAGCAGTAAAAGATTTTTCTAGTATCTAAAAAAAAAAAAAAAAAAAAAAGATTCCTTGGTTCTGATATTTTTACCTTACATCTGCCCTTTGAAACAGAAAAACCACTCTGACTCAAGTTTGACGAGGTTCATCACTGCCTTTCATAAACATGCCCTGTCATATTCATGTCTGTTATTTTCAGCCCTCCATAGAGCCCATAGAGTCCATTAGACAAAGTGCTTTTCCACTGGGATAAAATTCCTTTTCCACACCAGTAGAAAGAGCAATACACAAGCTCTAAGGAAGATACACAGTTTGAGACATCTACTATCTTCATAAGAGATTTAGTAAAACTAGGATTTCATTTCTTCTAGGATCTGTTGCGAAGGATTAAATTATGCCTCATTTTAAAATAATCTGGGAAATGAATCAGCAAATATAAGAAGCAAATATGAGAAGAAAAAGAAATCCCCAGAGCAGAACTTGATTTCTGACTTGGTGGCTCAGTTTCTGTTCAGTGTTGACACAACCTGAATTATTTGCTACAAATATTTCCCAGAACATTTTTTTTTCTCTTGACATGCAAACTACTGTAACAGAAGCTGATAGACATGTTGAGAGCCAAGTCATTCAGACAGTTACACAAATCTGTCTCCTATGCTGTCATTCAAACATGGGTCATATGGCCTTCCTCTCACCACCATTCTTTATCACTTATTTCTCCTGTGTGTCTAGATGTGACCCAGACATTGACTTTGATAATTTTAGATTTGTTTATTTAAAGAAAATCATAACTTTCTGGATGCTAGATATAATGAATGAACATAGAGAAAGCCTGCAATATTAGTGATGTCAATCATGATGAGAGACCTGGGATTTCCAGTTGCATATTTACAAGATAACCTGCCATAGTTTTGTAGATACTGGGAAAAGACACTAATTTACTTCTTGGTCTCAGGTAATCAGGTTCCCATTATAGCAATGACAGCAACCAATGTGTTTTCAATTCTGAATTGCTTTCCCATGCCCTGATTTCTTCACGGATGTGCAAAAGGATGAGATGTTGCCTGTACCTCCAGAGAGGTGTGTGAGAGAGTTCTGTTTATCTACTGCAGAGAGCAAGAATCTTGACAGGTCCTCAGCTCAGTACAGGGACATTCTGTCTTACAAGACTGATTGCTGTACCATTCTTGAAAACATTCTTATAAAAATTACACTATTGCCTCATCCCAAAGTGTGTAGGGACTCTAGATACAGCTAGAGTTAACTGAATCTTAGGGACATCTTTGAGTTGCTAATAGATAGGCTTATTTTACTGGGAGAAGGAGCTGGGAATTGCTCACATAATGCCTGCACAAGATCAAGCTAGTCAAAATTCCAGTATATTTTCTCCAGGCCTCATTCTACTGAAGCAATAGAAGGAGGGTACTTCCAGGAATAGGCTTGGTGTATTCCAGGAATAACAAGGAAAGAAATCCTGGTCTCTGGAGCATAGCAGAAGATGGTGAGCAGTGAGCTCTAAGATATCCATTTGATTTTTCTCCAGAGAACTTGTAAAGGAATTTATATACAAACTGATTGCAGTAGGAGACTAATTATAGTTTCTTTTACCAAAGCAAAGATACGGTCTGACTTTATTCTTTAAGAAAGATAGACTTTTCAGTAGGAGATAAGGCTAGACACTGGAGACCAGTTAGGGGCGTAATGCACAACAGAGGTGACAGGAACATAAACTATGGTTTTATAAGTAGATATATTTTTAAAGACTGGATTCCAGATAGATGTAGCTTATTGTATAGATATTAGCTGTAGGAAAAAGAAAAAGAGATCAAAGCAGATGTGGTGACCATCTGTTGAGTGGAAGCCAACTGGACAACAGAAGAAATGGAATCCGAGTCTCACATTGGACATTTAAATTGCAAATGCTTATTAGATTTCCATATATGCTCAGAATGGAAGAGTCAGCAGGACCTGGTAATATGGACTTATTATTTAGAGTTAAATATGAAATGGATTTTTGAAGGCATGAATCAAAGTAGACTAGACAGGACATCAATCCTGGGACAACAACAAAAAGAGGAATAAATAAACTGGCCACTGAATTTTCAGCATGAAAGTCAATAATAGCATTGATCAAGAGTGTTCGCTGGCATAAACATGCCTACCTGATGAAATAGGTTGAAGAGAATTTGGGTGTAGAGAACAGAGACAGTGGGACTATTTGACAGTTTTGAAAATGTTTGCTATCTGGACTCTGCCTGTCTCTTTCCTCCAACATATGTCAGGTACCTTCTACCAATTAACATTAGCAGATAACAGTTAAACTGATGTCTTCTACAAATGTCATCAGTACATGGCAGTGAAACTAATGTCTTCTAGCTATTAGCATTGGTAGATAACAGTCAAGCTGAAAGTGTTCACTGAAACAAAGACTTATGAAAAATGATTGCCTCAAGGTTAGTATATTAAGTTAGAGCATAATTGAAATCATAAAATAAGACAGGCTCACTGATGTTTTGATGTAATGTTAGTAATTTTCTTTGAGCCTCATGTAGATTTTGTTTTGGTATATTGTTGTAAGTTTTTAGTTTGTCTCCTACCAACCACAATCAATTATACCATCTTTGAATTATGCAGTCAACCTTTGTTTGTGTGAAATTTTCAATCTTTTGATTGTGTAATGAGAAATTAAATTGTAGAATGGGAAATTTAAAACTGCCTTCAAGCAGCTCAAGGACAGAAATCTTCAAAATTTTGATTTTTATAATTTTTTACAGCTCTGGCAATAATAATAACAATAACAGTAATACTTTTCTTTCTAGACTCATCCTTGTTATCTACAGCCAATATATAAATAACTTCTCATAGAACTCACTGGCTCATTTTATACTTATATCCCATTAATAAGTGCACACTGCTGAGAGAGAAGTATATAGCCACAGTTAAATGCCAGTGAGTATGTCCTATAAATGGAGAACATTAGTTAACTTGTATTCAGATCAGCAGAGTCACTTATGAAAATTCCTCCTACTGATCTGGTGGGCTGTGCCTTTAAACTGAGGTACTCAGACACAAGAAAGAAGATAAAAAATAATTTCTATTGAAAGTTGCTAATTTTCTATGCTTTGATCTTATACATTTTAAAGAAAAGTGATGTTAATTACTTAAACATAATGAATGCCTTAAAGTAATGATAAATCTACATTTTTGTTCTCATTTTTATTGTGAGACAGCACACTCATACATGAGTAATAAACTACCTGATAGAGGGCTAATATCCAAAATATAAAGAATTCAGAAAGCTAGATATCAAGAAAGCAAATAATCCAATTAAAAAGTTGCAGTATAGATAGAATTCTTAAAAGTGGGAACACAAATGGCTGAGGAACACTAAGAAGTGTTTAAGATTCTTAGCTATCTTACACTCATCTGAATGGCTAAGGTCAGTAATACAAGTGACAGCACGTGCCAGCAAGGATGAGGAATAAGGGGGACACTATTGCTGGTAAGAATGCAGACTTGTGTAGTCACTGTGCAAATCAGTATGGACACTCCTTAGGAAAATGCAAATCAATCTACTTTAAGATCCCGGTACACCACTCTTGGGCATCTACTCAAAGGATGCTTTATCCTCTCAAATGGACACTTGTTCAGTCATGTTCATTCCTACTCTAGTAATAATAACAGCCAAAAATTGGAAACAAGCTCAACAGATGAATGGATAAAGAAAATGTGGTACATTTCCACAACGGAGTATTCCTCAGCCTTTAAAAAATTGAATCATGAAATACACATGTAAATGTATGGAACTAGAAAAATATTATTCTAAGTGAGGTATCCCTAACCCAGAAAGATAAATATGGTATTCACTTGCATGAGGATAATGAAGAGGTCCGCTCAGGAACTTTAGAAAATTCCACTGGACCCCTCCCCTCCTGGAAGAGAAAGGTCATAAAGAACATAGGCACCCCTCCCTCAGAAGGGAGGGGCTAATTACATTACTCAGACAACAGGGAGGAGGGACTGGCCACCAGCTACTGGCCACCCATGGGTAGGGGAGGCCCAGAGCTCATAGACACATTTCGTGACCATTGGCCACCTACCTCATTACCTAAAGATGAATCAGTTTAAAAACCAGTGTTCTGCCAATCACATTGTATCTAATGGCTGCTGCCTTGAGAACTGTGTACAGGCTTGCCAGACTGGCTGTCATGGTCATTCTCTCTCTCCATGTGCACTGTGACCCCAACATGTTGGAACAATAAATTCCTCTTGCTTTTTGCATTGATTCCCAGCTCTGTGTCATTCACTCAGGGAGTCCCTGGTAAGCTAAGGCTCACCAGGGTCTTACGATATTAGCTGTTAAGTCAACAATAACCAAGCTGAAAACCACAGCAGTTAGGTATAGAGTAAGGCATGAGTCAGGACAAACAGATCTCAGTAGGAAAGGGAAATAGAATAGATAATTATGGATGGATGGGAAGCAATGGAATGGGAGAATCAAGTAGGGATTGGGAGAGGAGGGGGGCACTGAGAAGAGAAACAGATAAATTTAAGGGACATTTGAGGGATTGTATGGAGATCCAATACGGTAGAATCTTCCTAAAATATACACATAATAAGGAAGATGGCCCAAACTGGACATCAATGACCAAATAAACCTTGCAGTACTGGGGATTAGGTCATATTTAATTGAATTGTTGACCAAAGGGATCCTATGGGAATTCCTAAACAAACCAGGCTGTTGCTATAGGTTGCTTTTACAACTGATGGCAAAGGTCCATTGCTGAAGACACCTGCACATTTCACTGGACATGGAAAATTAGAAGTAGTGCCTACAGAGAGTCTTCACCCTTCCTTGTTACCATCCTTACTATAGCTACCAAAAAAGAAAACACCAACCCAGCCATAAGCATGTTGATCTACACTAGTGTCCTGTCTGCAAGATATGCTATAGCAATGGTGACACAAAACTTGTAGAAGTAACCAACTAATCTGACTTAAGGACAACTTCACAAGATGGTATACATACTCAACACTGCTTGGGTGACCAAAAAAAAGAAAACAAAACAAAACAAAACAAAACAAAAAATCAAAATGAGACTAGATAGCTCAGAGAGACACCCAGGATAAAAATAAACAATCCTGTTCTAAAAGCAAACAAACAAATAAAAACCCAAAGAAACAACAAAAGTAGAAATAAAATGACTCCTAGTGATATTCTGCTACAGGCATAGATCAGTACCTTGCTCAGCCATCATCAGACAAGCTTCCTCCTGCAGTCGATGGGAACAAATACAGAGACCCACAGCCAGACATTGTGTAGAGAGTGAGAGATCTTGGAACACTCATCTCTAAATAGGATGTCTGCATCAACCTCTCTCCCCTACCCCAGGCCTCAGAGAACCCTCCCTACAGAAGAAGTGACAGAAAGAATGTAGAGCCAGAGGGGATGGAAGACAGCAAAAGCAAAACAAAACAAAAGCAAAAGCAAGAACAAAATAAAAGCAAAAGCAATGCCCTCTAAATCAGCATGATAAAAGCTCATATGCACCCACAGAGATCAAGTCACAGGGTCTGGCACCAGGTTCTCTGTATATATTGTGGCTTTCAGTTTAGTGTTTCTATGGGATTCCTGAATGTGGGAATGAGTAGGTCTCTGTTTCTTGTTCCTTCTCTTGGGATCTTTTCCTTCTGTTGGTTTGTTTTGTCTAATTCTGATGTGTTAGTTTTTACCTTATCTTACTATATTTTATTATTATCTTTTAGAAACCCGTGTGTTTTCTAATGAGAGACAGAAAAGGAGTGAGTCTGGAGGAGGGAAGGGAGAGAACTGGGAGGAGTGGAGGAGGGGTAAACCACAATCTGGATAAATTAGGTGACAGAAAAATAGATTTTCTTTGTTTTTGTTTGTTTTGAGACAGGGTTTCTCTGTATAGCCCTGGCTGTCCTGGAACTCACTCTGTAGACCAGGCTGGCCTCGAACTCAGAAATCTGCCTGCCTCTGCCTCTCAAGTGCTGGAATTAAAGGCATGTGCCACCACCACCCGGCTATATATTTTCAATAAAGGAAAATATATACATACAGTTCATATCAGGCTATGCCCACAAACCTCTTCCCAATAAGTATTGTTGGGATAATTTCTTTGTTTTTACTTATCATTTACCACTCTGTATTTATTCTATTGTAGCCTTCCTTCAAATGCATCGTGCTACTTGTGTTCTTTCATGCGTTGTTCAATGTGCTCACAAGATAATTTGAGATTCATCAATTTTATATGATTATTTCTATTCATGCCTATGTATTTTCTCATTGCATAAAAGCACAATAATTGATTTATACACTCTATTATGTTAGGTACTTGTGTTATTTCTAGATTTAGATGATTATAGTCAATTCTGCTGTGGACATTCATATCTGCATGCTTTGGGTACTTTTAGGTGTTACAGAGCCACATTGTAAACTATTTAAATTTATTAGAAAGTCAGAAGGGACACAGCAATGGTAGAGTTAATGAAGTCTTTACCTTATAAATGCGGGGCTTAGTTTGATCTTCAGAAACTATGTTTAAATACTGTCTTGTGTGGTGGCATGCAAGGAGGAAGAGGCAAGAGGATCCCCAGGGATAACTGTCTAGTCAGTCCTGCCTAATTGATGAGCTTCAGTTCACTTAGTGACCATCTCGAGGAAGGTGGGCATCATTCCCAAGGACAACAACTAAGATTTTTCTTTGACCTCTATATACATGTGCACATGAACATTGCTCAGTCAAAAAAAAAAAAAAAAATCACTTGCTTCACAGGCATGAAAACCAAAGCCTGATAACAAACCTAGGGAAGATGCTGGGCATGGTGCAACCCCAGCAATGGTTCGTTAGGAGGCAGAGACAGGCAGCTCTCTGGAAAGCTCTTTGCTCTGCTAGTCTGACCTATGTGGTAAGTTCCAGGCTTTAGAGAAGGTACCTGAGAAATGACTCCTAAAGTGGTCTTCTGACCTCCACAAACTTCTATAAAAATGTCCTCATGTATACCCATATCTACCTGTGTATTCTCTCTCCCCACCCCCACAAAAACTTCAGGTCCTTAATTGTAATAACTGCTTCAAATACCTGATAGCAATATTTGACTTGTATCTATTGTATAGTACAGTACCAACTAATAAAATTTTGGAAAGTTTTATTACGTGGCCAAGCTGTGAAGTGGATATCTAAGAGAACTGATAACTCCTGAAATACACAGAGCTTTATCAGATAATGCTAAACTGAATTTTAAACACTTTTCCAGATTCTCTTCTATCAGGGTCTGAATATCCATCTTGGCCAACTTTGGTACAAAGTTTGGCTCAGACTGTATTAGTCTCTGAGTCCTGCTAAAACAAGGGATCCCAAACTGAGTGCCCTTCTACAGCAGACGTCTCTTACCTTCCATTTCTGGAAGCTGCAAAGCTGACCTGAGATGTTAGCAACCTTATTTTCTCCTCAGAGCTGTCTTCTCTTTGTAGGTATCTCTAAGTTCAAATCTTCTTCCCACTCCCATCCTGTTTGATTAGAGCCCATTCTAATAATCTCACCTTCATTTGATGACTCCTGTTCAGATTCAATCTCATATAAGGTCACATGTAGTGACACTGGTTTAGGACTTAATTGTGTTCATTGTGTGAATTTTGAGGTTGAGGAACACAACTCGACCCTTTACAGATTTTTTTTTAGATGTCTTAATAGTTTCAAATCTCACAGAAATTTCATGCTATCTAATTATAGTTTTACTTTTATTTACCAGAGTTTGATCAAGTCCTCTACATATGTGTTCTCTTGTTAAACTTTAAACATAGCAAAGCTAAGCCCTGGCTATGGTTGGCAAGATGGCTCAGAGGGCTGAGGGCTCTTGTCACCAAGCCCATTGATCCAAGTTCCATCCAGGGCACTCATAACTATGTTTGACATTTACACACATGCAGTGGAACACATAAAAACACAGATACAGATAAAATACATACCTACACATACTTACATATGTACATATAAAGTCAGAGTAAAAATGCACTGGCCATCTAAGTTTTCCCTCCCTCGGCTCTGTACCTGTCCCATCCTTTTCTGAGACCCCCCTGTCTCTGCTTGCTCTTTGATTCCTGTCCTATTTGGATTCGTCTTTACATTATGATTTATTTTCAATTGTGTTGCAGTTATGGTCTCCTAATCTGTGGTTTACTTCTTTAAAAAGTATCGTTGAGTGTGGTTATGCACACCTTTAACCCCAGCACTCACGATGCTGAGGCAAGCAGATCTCTGTGAGTCTGAGGCCAGCCTGGTCAAAACAGGGAAATATGACCTTTTTGGGGGCAAAAAAACCAAAGATACAAATATGGTATTAAATGCAACTTACCTTATTTCATGACCTTTATGGCTACTATTTTTGAGTGTTTTGTTAAAACACTCTTCTCTGCTCAGAGGCATGGTCCATTTTCTCCATGTTGTTCTCCAGAATCTTGGTAGGTTTGCTTTTTTCTCAGTTAGGGAATTTTTAACCTGGGGGTTTTCTGTTTTGTTTTGTCTTTGTTTTTGTTTACTTTATTAGGTGTAAAAATTTGTTTTTTTTCAGTAAAGAAAACCAATTTCCTCAGCAGTGTTTATTGAAAATTGTATTCTTTATCTAAATTCTTGCAGCAATATCCTTGCTTTACATAGGCTTTGTCTGTGTGTGCTTGCAATATCTGCTCTGGTGTCTGTCTTGTTCCCTGTTATTCAACATTACTCTTTTTCCCACCAAAGCTCCATTGTAAGTCTTACCAGCAGGATGAGTCTTACTAACTTGTTTATTTATTTATTTATTTATTTCCTTTTATTTTAAGAGTTTCCCAGTTTCAAAAAGGAAAAAAAAAAAAAAAAAAAAAGCCGGGTGTGATTGTGTATGCCTTTAATCCCAGCACCTTGAAGGCAGAGGCAGAGGCAGAGGCAGAGGCAGGCGAATTTGTGAGTTCAAGGCCAGCCTGGTCTACAGAGTAAGTTCCAGGACAGCCAGGGCTACACAGAGAAACCCTGTCTTGAAAAGAAAAAAAAGAAAAAAAGAAAAAAAAAAAAAAGAGTTTCTCAGTTTCTAGTGGCCCATTGCATTACCTAGTTTTTAGTAGTTTTTTTTTTTGTTGTTTTTTTTTTTTTTGTTTGTTTTGTTTTGTTTTTTTTCCAGAATAAGTTTGTTTCTATTTCTGGATAGGAAAAGACTTATTTTTAAAAATATCCGGATAGAAGCTGAATTGTATTAAGAGTTTTCCTACAACCACACTAACTTTTTTCTCCTTGTCTTCTGCTGTCCCAAGAACACGATGGATGCTTTGGATACATCTTGTCTGAGTCTTGGGCAATTTCTACAAATGGATGTTGTGATGGTTTGTATATTCTTGGACCAGGGAGTGGCACCATTTGGAGGTGTGGCCTTGTTGGAGTAGGTGTGACCTGGTTGGAGTAGGTGTGTCACTGTGGGTGTGGGCAAAAGATCCTCACCCTAGTTGCCTGGAAGTCAGTCTTCCACTAGCAGCCTTTGGATGAAGACGTAGAACTCTCAGCTCTGCCTGTGCCATGCCTGCGTGGATGCTGCCATGTTCCCACCTTGATGATAATGGACTGAACCTCTGAACCTGTAAGCCAGCCCCAATTAAATGTTGTTTTTATAAGCCTTGCCTTGGTCATGGTGTCTGTTCACAGCTATAAAACCCTAACTAAGACAGAAATTGGTACCAGTTACTGGGGTATTGCTGTGATGGGCCTAACCATGCTTTTATTTGAAAGAATTTGGATTTTGGGATTTTGGATTTGGAACGCAGTGGAATGCTTTAAATGTGGCTTAATGGATCATCCTACTGGGAATATGGAAGACTATGTTGCTGGGAGTGATTTGAACTGTGTTGACCTGTTCCAAGAGATTTCAAAGGAGAAGAATTTCAGAATGTGGTATAAAGACTGTTTTTGTGGCATTTTGGTGAAGAATGTGGCTACTTTTTGCCCTTGATTGAAAAGTCTGCCTGAGGCTAAGGTGAAGAGACTCAGATTAATTGCATTGACAAAGGAAATTTCCAAGAAGTCCAGCAAAGACTCTTGTTTTCTGGTCAAGTCTTATGAAGAGAAATTTGAACAAGCATAGCAAGCTTAGAAAGGAAAAATATAAAATATATGATTCTAGTATTAAAGGGGTACCAGGAAGTGAAATGGAGCAAAAATCCTGTGTTCTAAGATAACAGATTAAGGGTATGGGACCTTGGGGCAAGATCTTAGTCAGTTAAATCTAGATCTAGGTATGGTGGTACATACCTTTAATCACAGGAGACAAGCATGCTGATCTCTGCGTTCAAGGCCAATCTACAGAGCAAGATCCAGGACAGCCAAGATTAGGCAGTGAAGGATTTAGAAAACATAAAGCCAGTGACAATGTAATAGTACAAGGGGTTCATGTTCTACTTCCTGCAAGCAGCAGAACTCGGCAGCTTCAGCCATGTGGCTCTGGCTCTAGAGTTAAGAATGGAAGGAACTACTGGGACAATTGATGCTGGTTAGCTGGAGCTAAGGAATTAACAGTTGTTAAGAAGAGACCAGCATCACTGAGGTGAAATCTTCTGGGAGCACAAAGAAGCTGTGTTCCAGAAATAGCCAAGGTTGTACCTTGTGCTGCAGCTGGACTTGGTAATGTGTAAGAGTCACCCAGGTGGTAGTGGTTTTGAAAGCATGAAGGGGTTATGAAGAGCAGCTGAGACTTGGCACTGTGAGAGGCCATGGAAGGTCATTGGTGAAGGTGCAGCCTCAGTTGTAGTTGATGGCCCAGGACTGAAGGGATCATGGGAAGGATTTGAAGCTTGGCACGATGAAGAGAGCCTATGAGAGGCTATTGGTGAAGCCTAGTTGGAGTGGAACACCCCAGTGTATTGGAGATGTCAGTACCATGAGATGATCACTAAGAACAAAAGCCATAGTAGAGTGGATCAACCTGAGCTTAGAGTGCTACAGAGGGCAGAGCTGGAAAAGTGATGCCAGCCCTTAGGAGGAGTCCAAAAGATCAAGTGGAATCCCAGACACTGAAACAAGAAGCTGTAACATTGAAATTGCCTTGGAGACTCAAAGATGTTAAAGATGCCAGAGCCATGGGATACATGCTGAGGAAAGCTGCTAACAGGGAGTGGAACCAGCCCAGGAGAAAGCAGTTTGTTGCAGTCAACAAAGATGAAAAAGGAGTGGAGATCTGAAGACCGCTTTGACATTAGCCATGGAGATGCAGAGTTTGGAATTTGCCCAGCTGTTTTCCTGTCTTTCTTTGAGGATTACAGTTAAGTGATTGGATGAATCTCAGAAGAGATTTTGGACTTTTAACATTGTTGAGACTGCTATAGACTATGAGGATGCTGAAAGTTGGACTAAATGCATTTTGCATTATGCTATGTTAAGTATGGCCCCACATAGATTCATGTGTTTGAACAAGTCTATGGGGCAAGGGAGTGGAATGTGATGGTTTGTATATTCTTGGACCAGGGAGAGCACCATTTGGAGGTGTGGCCTTGTTGGAATAGGTGTGACCTGGTTGGAGTAGGTGTGTCACTGTGGGTGTGGGCATAAGATCCTCACCCTAGTTGCCTGGAAGTCAGTCTTCCACTAGCAGCCTTTGGATGAAGACATAGAACTCTCAGCTTCTCCTGCAGCATGCCTGCCTGGATGCTGCCATGCTCCCACCTTGATGATAATGGATTGAACCTCTGAACCTGTAAGCCAGCCCCAATTAAATGTTGTTTTTATAAGCCTTGCTTTGGTTCACAGTAGTAAAATCCTGACTAAGACAGATGTTACTATCATCATCTTGTCAATCAAGAAGCCATGGACCACAAGGGCTAAGGAGTAGGCCTGGATTTCCAGCTATTAGGTTGAGAAGTTGGGATTTGAAGTCAGAACTTTGGGCCAACTTAAAACTCAATTATATTTATTTAATACATTGTTACTGAACAATATCCATGTGTCCTTGAAAATGATAAATGGATAGATGTTACAGCCTAGAACTGACTTTAGTGGAGCAATATATCTGCTCACAATGTGCTAAGGTTGATGTTGAATGAACTTTTTATAGAATGATTTAGTTCCATCAGGAGGCTCTATCATATGGGGCAGAACATTGGATTACAAGTTATAAGCCTCCAGCTCAAAACAGATTCAAGAAATCTAGCTTAAAACAGGCCCATGCACGTTAGAAACACATGCTTCAATTGTTTTGATTTTGTGGACACATATGCATCATGTAAAGACCAACAGAGATCTCATTTGGGGATTGTGACTTGTAAGAGTCTCCAACGTGGATGTATAGGTGGTCCTCATGAACTGAATGAATTCCTAAGAAGCTAGTACTAGTGTTACCAACGTGTTCCTGGAAAAATAAAACACACACACACAGAAAAAAACACCAACTAATGTGAGGTTTACAAAGCAAACCCTTGGAGTGAGGTTGACAGGCCAGATGATACATGTGTGTTTAACTTTTAAGAAATTATAAGTGTACTTTCCAAAGGGGCTAGATACCAGCATGTGTAAGCTCCAGGAAACCCAGAGTCTTATCAGATTGATATAGTGAGAACTTCTAATTAGCCACTTCATGTTGAGGACCTTTCTATGTGTGTATCAGGCATTTGATTATTTATTTATTTGTTTTTAGAGATTTATTTATTTTATTTTATGTAAGTGAGTGCTTGCCTCCATTTATATCTGTGCAACATGCGTGTGTGTCATGTCCATGGAGGCGAGCAGAGGGTGTCAGAAACCCTAGAGCTGGAGTTACTATAGACAGTTGTGAATGACCATATGTACCATATGCTGGGAATCAAACCTGAGTCCTCTGGAAGAGCAGCCACTGCTCTTAAGTGTTGAGCCAGCTCTACATACTTATTTTAAAATATTTCCCTGTGTATTATGCTCTCTGTGTTATGATTTTTTGTTTGTTTGTTTGTTTGTTTGTTTTTCGAGACAGGGTTTTCTGCATAGTCCTGGCTGCCCTGGAACTCACTCTGTAGACCAGGCTGGCCTCGAACTCAGAAATTCACCTGCCTCTGCCTCCCAAGTGCTGGGATTAAAGGCATGCGCCATCACCACCCGGCTTAGGATCTATATTTTTTAAAATCCTATTAAAATCTTTGTTTATCCAACGGTCCCCAAATTATCTCATGTTTCCTTTGAAGTTGTTTTTTTTTTTTTTTTTTTTGCGTTGAAGCTTCAAGTCTTTAATGTCTTTGTGCTGTTTTCATTTTCCTCTTCATCACTTGATGGCCTTTGCAGTAGCAAAATATCTCTATGCCATTTTTAGTTAATACTCTTCTCATTTTATATTTCTTTCAGTAATATATTTCTTTTTAAGTTTCATAATACAGGCCTTACAATACTAGATCCTTTTTTGACTTATTTCAAAAAAGTGTCTAGGTTTGGCTGCTGGCTTTAGTGGTGACTAGTAACCTACTATTTACATTACCACACAGTAAAGTTGCCTCTATTTTAGCAAAATGTGCCCTCAAATTCCCCTGTGAGGGAACCACCTTTGTCTTGGTGCCCACTGAATTTATTTACAGTATTGTCCGTGGATCACACAGAGATGCCTTGATTTATGGATAGCTGCTAAATTCTTGTTCTTGTGTAATATATGAACAAGAAAGCCTCCACTTATAATACCTCACTGTCCTTGAGTGCTTGTTTAGAAAATAATATTTAGCATGTTGAACCCACAGTGATTGTCTGTAGATTTTCAAACCTATTGTGTTTTTATATCAACTGTTAACTTTAGTGTCTTTGATACACAAATAAAGATATTTTCTTTGTATAAAAACAAACAGAAAACAAAAACAAACAACAAAAAAAGAAAATAACAAACTACACAAAGTGAGTGCTTTTTGAATCTTTCCTCATTCCGAAGCTCTGTATTTGTACAGAACAAGCTATACCCTGCTCAAGCTTCCCCACTACTACAGAACAAGCTATACCCTGCACAAGGTTCCCCACTACTACAGAGCAAGCTATACCCTGCACAAGCTTCCCCACTACTACAGAACAAGCTATACCCTGCACAAGGTTCCCCACTACTACAGAACAAGCTATACCCTGCACAAGCTTCCCCACTACTACAGAACAAGCTATACCCTGCACAAGGTTCCCCACTACTACAGAACAAGCTATACCCTGCACAAGCTTCCCCACTACTACAGAACAAGCTATACCCTGCACAAGCTTCCCCACTACTTTACTCTGATTTTGAATGAGCCTATATGGACAAATAGTTTTGAAACATTATGTGTATCAGAGGGCTGTGTTGACAGACAAAAGACTACTCGTTGCATACTCGAGCTTTTATGCAAGCTACTTAACTCAGTTTAAAAACCGCCAGCATGAATTGATTCCCTCGGGAGAGTGCTCTGAGGCAGGCCTTTCCTCGCCAGGATGCTTCCTTGGTGTTTCAACTAGACAGTGCTTCCTCTATGTCTCCCCATTCTTTCTGCATGACAGATGCTGAACATGCATTATCCTCTGCTTATCCTTAGAGTATGCATCAGGCACTGAACTCCCTTAGTATATCCTGATTGCCCTGAACTTTTAATGAAGCCTAGAGCTTTTTCTAACCTTTGACCAAGTCTGATACTGAGAATACCTGAGCACTCTTTAGAAAAGTTACTTAGTAGTCCTTACTTCCAACTGAGGTTCAGCCTGTCAAAAGAAGGAAAATGAACCTGCCTGTCACTTACATTCCTGATTACTAAAGTGACTATATACTCATTAGATAAGCTTTCAAAGAATATATTATTTTTTTATTTTTTATTAGGTATTTTCTTCATTTACATTTCAAATACTATCCCAAAAGTCCCTCATACCCTCCCCCCGCCCTGCTCGCCTACCCACCCACTCCCACTTCTTGGCCCTGGTGGTTCCCTGTACTGAGGCATATAAAGTTTGCAATACCAAGGGGAACTCTCTTCCCAATGATGGCTGACTAAGCCCTCTTCTGCTATATATGCAGCTAGAGACACGAGCTCCAGGGGTACTGGTTAGTTCATATTGTTGTTCCACCTATAGGGTTGCAGACCCCTTTAGCTCCTTGGATACTTTCTCTAGCTCCTCAATTGTGGGCCCTGTGTACCATCCAATAGCTGACTGTAAGCATCCACTTCTGTGTTTGCAGGCACCAGCATAGCCTCACAAGAGACAGCTATAATAGGGTCATTTCAGCAAAATCTTGAGGCTTATGCAATGGTGTCTGCATTTAGAGGCTGATTATGGGATGCATCCCCAGGTGTGGCAGCTTTTAGATGGTCCATCCTTTTGTCTCGGTTCCAAACTTTGTCTCTGTAACTCCTTCCATGGGTGTTTTGTTCCCACTTCTAAGAAGGGGCAAAGTGTCCACACTTTGGTCTTTGTTCTTCTTGAGTTTCACGTGTTTTGCAAATTGTAAAACTTGGGTATTCTAAGTTTCTGGGCTAATGTCCACTTAATAGTGAGTACATATCATGTGAGTTCCTTTCTGATTGGGTTACCTCACTCAGGATGATGCCCTCCAGGTCCATCCATTTGCCTAGGAATTTCATAAATTCCTTCTTTTTAATAGCTGAGTAGTACTCCATTGTGTAAATGTACCACATTTTCTGTATCCATTCCTCTGTTGAGGAACATCTGGGTTCTTTCCAGCTTCTGGCTATTATAAATAAGGCTGCTATGAACATAGTGAAGCATGTGTCCTTATTACCAGTTGGAACATCTTCTGGATATATGCCCAGGAGAGGTATTGCGGGATACTCGGTAGTACTATGTCGAATTATCGGAGGAACTGCCAGACTGATTTCCAGAGTGGTTGTATAAGCTTGCAATCCCACCAACAATGGAGGAGTGTTCCTCTTTCTCCACATCTTCACCAGCATCTGCTGTCACCTGAATTTTTGATCTTAGCCATTCTGGCTGGTGTGAGGTGGAATCTCAGGGATGTTTTGATTTGCATTTCCCTGATGATTAAGGATGCTGAACATTTTTTCAGGTGCTTCTCAGCCATTCAGTATTCCTCAGGTGAGAATTATTTGTTTAGCTCTGAGCGCATTTTTTTTTAATTTTCAATTTTTTTAATTATGTATTTTCTTCATTTACATTTCAAATGCTATCCCAAAAGTCCCCCATCCCCTCCTCCCACCCCCCTACCCACCCACTCCCACTTCTTGGCCCTGGCGTTCCCCTGTATTGAGGCATATAAAGTTTGCAAGACCAAGGGGTCTCTCTTCCTAATGATGGCCAACTAGGCCATCTTCTGCTATATATGCAGCTAGAGACATGAGCTCCAAGGGTACTGGTTAGTTCATATTTTTGTTCCACCTATAGGGTTGCAGACCCCTTTAGCTCCTTGGATATGCCAGCAAAATTTTGCTGAAAGGATCCTGATATAGCTGTCTCTTGAGCCCCATTTTTAAATGGGGTTATTTGATTTTCTGGAGTCCACCTTCTTGAGTTCTTTGTATATATTGGATATTAGTCCCCTATCTGATTTAGGATTGGTAAAGATCCTTTCCCAATCTGTTGGTGGCCTTTTTGTCTTATTGACAGTGTCTTTTGCCTTACAGAGGCTTTGCAATTTTATGAGGTCCTATTTGTAGATTCTTGATCTTATAGCACAAGCCATTGGAGTTCTGTTCAGGAATTTTTCCCCTGTGCCATGTCTTCAAGGCCTTTTCCCCACTTTCTCCTCTATAATTTTCAATGTCTCTGGTTTTATGTGGAGTTCCTTGATCCACTTAGACTTGACCTTAGTACAAGGAGATAAGAATGGATCAGTTCTCATTGTTCTATTTGATAACTGCCAGTTGTGCCAGCACCATTTCTTGAAAATGCTGTCGTTTTTTCCATTGGATGGTTTTAGCTCCCTTATCAAAGATCAAGTGTCTATAGGAGTGTGGGTTCATTTCTGGGTCTTCAACTCTATTCCATTGGTCTACTTGTCTGTCACTATACCAGTACCTTGCAGTTCTTATCACAATTGCTCTGTAGTACAGCTTTAGGTCAAGCATGGTGATTCCACCAGAGGTTCTTTTATCCTTGAGAAGAGTTTTTGCTATCCTCGGTTTTTTGTTATTCCAGATGAATTTGCAAATTGCCCTTTTCTAATTCATTGAAGAATTGAGTTGGAATTTTGATGGGTATTGCATTGAATCTGTAGATTGCTTTTTGCAAGATAGCCATTTTTACTATATTGATCCTGCCAATCCATGAGCATGGGAGATCTTTCCATCTTCTGAGATCTTCTTTGATTTCTTTCTTCAGAGACTTGAAGTTCTTATCATACAGATCTTTCACTTCCTTAGTTAGTGTCACACCAAGGTATTTTATATTATTTTTGACTATTATGAAGGGTGTTGTTTCCCTAATTTCTTTCTCAGCCTGTTTATCCTTTGTAGAGAAAGGTCATTGACTTGTTTGAGTTAATTTTACATCCAGCTACTTCACTGAAGCTGTTTATCAGATTTAGTAATTCACTGGTGGAATTTTTAGGGTCATGTATATATATATATATTATCATATCATCTGCAAATAGTGATATTTTGACTTCTTCCTTTACAATTTGTATCCCCTTGATCTCCTTTTTGAACAAGTCTATGGTGACCAGGGAGTGGAATGTGATGGTTTGTATATCCTTGGACCAGGGAGTGGCACCATCTGAAGGTGTGGCCTTGTTGGAATAGGTGTGACCTGGTTGGAATGGGTGTGTCACTGTGGGTGTGGGTATAAGATCCTCACCCTAGTTGCCTGGAAGTCAGTCTTCCACTAGCAGCCTTTGGATTAAGACATAGAACTCTCAGCTCCTCGTGCGCCATGCCTGCCTGGATACTGCCATGCTCCCACCTTGATGATAATGGACTGAACCTCTGAACCTATAAACCAGCCCCAATTAAATGTTGTTTTTTTTATAAGATTTGCCTTGGTCATGGTATCTGTTCACAGCAGTAAAACCCTAACTAATACAATGTGTTCTTGGATACGGTTAGCAAGAATTTTATTGTGTATTTTTGCATCAATATTCATAAGGGAAATTGGTCTGAAATTCTCTATCTTTGTTGGGTCTTTCTGTGGTTTAGGTGTCAGAGTAATTGTGGCTTCATACAATGAATTGGGTAGAGTAACTTCTGTTTCTATTTTGTGGAATAGTTTGAGGAGTGTTGGAATTAGGTCTTCTTTTAAGATATGATAGAACTCTGCACGAAACCCATGTGGTCCTGGGCTTTTTTGGTTGGGAGAGTATTGATGACTGCTTCTATTTCTTTAGGAGAAATGGGACTCTTTAGATCATTAATCTAATCCTAATTTAACTTTGGTCCCTGGCATCTATCTAGGACGTTGTCCATGTCATCCAGGTTTTCCATTTTTGTTGAGTATAGCATTTTGTAGTAGGATCTAATGATGTTTTGGATTTCCTCAGGTTCTGTTTTATGTCTCCTTTTTTATTTCTGATTTTGTTAATTAATATACTGTCCCTGTACCCTCTATTTAGTCTGACTAAGGGTTTATCTATCTTGTTAATTTTCTCAAATAACTAACTCCCTGTTTGGTTGATTCTTTGAATAGTTCTTTTTGTTTCCACTTGGTTGATTTCAGCCCTGAGTTTGAGTATTTCCTGCCATCTACTCCACTTGGGTGAATTTGTTTCCTCTAGTTCTAGAGTTTCTAGGTGTGCTGTCAGGCAGCTAGTGTATACTTTCTCTAGTTCCTTTTTTCAGGCACTCAGGGCTATGAGTTTTCCTCTTAGGACTGCATTCATTGTGTCCCATAAGTTTGGGTATGTTGTTGCTTCATTTTCACTAAACTCTAAAAAGTCTTTAAATTCTTTATTTCATCCTTCACCAAGGTATCATTGAGTAGAGTGTTGTTCAGTTTCCAGGTTAATGTTGGCTTTTTATTATTTATGCTGTTATTGAAGATCAGCCTTAGTCTGTGTTTACCTGATAGGATGTATGGGATAATTTCAATATTTTTGTAACTGTTAAGGCCTGTTTTGTGACTGATTATATGGCCAATTTTGGAGGAGCTACCAAGAGGTGCTGAGAAGAATGTATATGCTTTTGTTTTAGGATAAAATATTCTGTAGATATCTGTTAAATCCATTTGTTTCATAACTTCTGTTAGTTTAACTGTGTCTCTTTTTAGTTTCTGTTTTCATGATCTGTCCATTGATGAAAGTGGGGTGTTGAAGTCTACCACTATTATTTTGTGAGGTACAATGTGTGCTTTGAGCTTTACTAAAAATTCTTTAATGAATGTGGCTGCCCTTACGTTTGGAGCATAGATATTCAGAATTGAGAGTTCCTCTTGGAAGATTTTACCTTTGATGAGTATGAAGTGCCCCTCCTTGTCTTTTTTGATAATTTTGGGTTCGAATTCGATTTTATTGGATATTAGAATAGCTACTCCAGCTTGTTTCTTCATACTGTTTGCTTGGAAAATTGTTTTCCAGACTTTCAATCTGAGGTCGTATCTGTCTTTTTCCCTGAGGTAGTTTTCCTGTAAGCAGCAAAATGTTGGGTCCTTTTTGTGTAGCCAGTCTGTTAATCTATGTCTTTTTATTGAGTCCATTGATATTAAGAGATATTAAGGAAAAGTAATTGTTGCTTTCTATTATTTTTGTTGTTAGAGTTGGCATCCTGTTCTTGTGGCTGTCTTCTTTTAGGTTTATTGAAGGATTACTTTCTTGCTTTTTGTAGGGCATAGTTTCCATCCTTGTATTTTTTTTTTCTGTTATTATCCTTTGAAGGGCTGGATTCGTGGAAAGATATTGTGTGAATTTGGTTTTGTCATGGAATAATTTGGTTTCTCCATCTATGGTAATTGAGAATTTGGCTGGGTATAGTAGCCTGGGCTGGCATTTGTGTTCTCTTAGTGTCTGTATAACATCTGTCCAGGCTCTTCTGGCTTTCATAGTCTCTGGTGAGAAGTCTGGTATAATCCTAATAGTCTGCCTTTATATGTTACTTGACCTTTTTCCCTTGCTGCTTTTACTATTTGTCTTTGTTTAGTGCATTTGTTGTTCTGATTATTATGTTTGGGAATGAATTTCTTTTCTGGTCCAGTCTATTTGGAGTTCTGTAGGCTTCTTGTATGTTCATGGGCATCTCTTTCTTTAGGTTTGGGAAGTTTTCTTCTATAATTTTGTTGAAGACATTTGCTGGCCCTTGATAATCTTCATTCTCATCTACTCCTATTATCCATAGGTTTGGTCTTCCCATTGTGTCCTGGATTTCCGGGATGTTTTGAGTTAAGATCTTTTTGCATTTTCTTTGATTGTTGTGTCCATGTTCACTATGGAATCTTCTGCACCTGAGATTTTTTTTTCTTCCATCTCTTGTATTCTGTTGCTGATGCTCGTATCTATGGTTCCTGATTTTTTTCTTAGGGTTTCCATCTCAAGAGTTGTCTCCCTTTGGATTTTCTTTATTGTTTCTATTTCCCTTTTTAGATCCTGGATGGATTTGTTTAATTCCATCTCCTGTTTGGTATTGTTTTCCTGTGAGTCTCTAGGTCATTTTTGTGTTTCCTCTTTGAAGGCTTCTAGCTCTTTACCTGTGTTTTCCTGTATTTCCTTCTTAAGGTCCTTCATCATCATTATAAGAAGTGACTTTAGATCCATATCTTGCTTTTCTGGTGTGATGGTATATCCAGGACTTGTTATGGTGGGAGACTTTGATTCTGATGATGCCAAGTAACCTTGGTTTCTGTTGCTTCTGTTCTTACGCTTGCCTCCTGCCATCTTATTATCTCAAATATTTGCTCTCCTCATTATATCTGATTGGAGCCTGTCCTTCCTATAATCCCAGTTGATTCAGAACTCCTCAGAGTCCAGCTTTCTCTGTGATCCTTTGCTTGTGGGATCCTGTGAACCTGAGATTCTGGGTGTGTCAGAGTTGTTGGCGGTCAAGTTCCTCTCAGACACGAAATACTGGTGTGACCAAGCTCCTTTTATCCTAGGATCATGTTATCAAAGATCCTGGGCGTGTTACAGTGCCTGGAAGTGGTGTCTCCTTGAGGAGCATGAAGCTGTCTGGTCAGTGGTCCTAAGATTTCATGGAGAGTTCTCTAGGGACTGTGAGGGTACTCGCCAACTCCAAGCACAAGGTGACCAGGTACTGGCACCAACTAGAAGGGACTTGTGATCCTGGTCAGGCCGGGTTTTCTGCTTCCCTAATGCTGTCTCAGTTCCCGCTCGATTGGAATGGAACAGAAGTTGTGTTCCACTCACCAGTGGTTCTAAGAACGAGTGGTGAGTCCTCTAGGGACCTTGGGGGTGTCCTCTGATTCTGTGCCCAAGGTGAACCGGTGCTGGTGCTGACCGGAAGGGACTTGTGACCCTAGTCAGGCCGGGTTTTCTGCTTCCATAATGCTGTCTCGGGTCCCGAGCGGTTGGATTTGAACAGAAGTTGTGTTCCACTCACCAGAGGTCCTAAGATCCAATGAAGAATCCTCTAGGGACCTTGGGAGTGTCTGTCGACTTTGTGCTCAAACTAAGAATATATTATTTCCAGGAATCATTAACTGTATATGCCAAGTGGTTTATATGTCTTTTAAGAAGTTATTTCTTTGTATGTAAAAACTATGCAGATTGTGGGCAGTAAGTAAAAGCAGTTGCTGCTAAGCCTGACTACGAGTTTAATCCTCAGGACCTACTAGGTACAAAGAGAACCAACTCCCACAAGATGTTCTCTACCTCAACATGTATGCCATGAAGCATGTGTACCCATTCACATGCATCATACACACACATATATACATACATACATATATACATACATACGTACAATAGCTTAAAATTTAATTTTACAGTTAGTCAAAATTCTATTTGAGTCAAAGAATATTTATTGACACGATTACTTGTGAGTTAGTGATATGATGGTTATAAGATGATAGTAACATTTCACTGTCAAGTGTACACCAAGGGTAAGGCTTAGTGGCAATCTACTTCCCCTGGAAGGATGACAGACATGTCAAGGCTCTCTGGCAATATCTACATTCAAAGATAAAGTTTAACCTAAATATTTCACCATATGGCCATGCATCATTTGTTACCTATTGATGTACTTCCTTTTTGCAGTCCACATATGGTTGACATATTTTAGTGTCAGAATATCAAGATCTCCAATTGATCTTTTGTCTTTTCTATTATGTGTACTTTAATATAATAAAGAATATGGAAATTTAAAGTATTTAAACATAGAATTACATATTGATTAAAGATATATATGTACATGCATACATATGTACATACATACATATTCTGTACTCTCACATTTCAGAAAGGATCTATGAAATGTAGAGAACTGAGAGAAAATCATAACAGCAGTTATTTATTTATTTTTAAATTATTTGCTTTTTAATCCCAAGCAAAATGCCTATGAAAAGAATTATAACCACACACACATAAATACTGCTTGCCAGAGCTGTTACATCTCCTGTGTAGCTAGCAAATGTAGTATCCTCTGGGTAACAGCAGATTGGCCAAGAGCAACATGTACAATGTAGTGGGGTCCTGTGAGAGTACAATGGGTCTGCATGAATTCCTATCTTCCACTGACACAGCAGCCATGCTAACATCAAAACGTATATTCCTCACACATTCAGGAAGAAGCTGCGGAACAGTCCTATCTCCCCATCAGCCCCATAAAAGTACAGCAAGGTGATTCTGTGTCGTACCTGATGTAAATTAATGATTTCAAATGACTCTGTGGCTGGTTTCTGCATTTGCTCTACTATTTATTATTTTAGTGAAAGTTGATAATGATATAGTTAGATTGGAAAAATAACTTCTGGTGTATTCTGTGACACAGAAGGGTGAACATATTGTATACCTCAAAATAGAAGAAAGAATTTTCAGTATCTGTTGCATACATAAACACTAAGAAGTTGGGGTAATACTTCTGAGGTCAAGAGTGTTTGCTCTGCAAGCAATGAGGAACCAAGTTTAACTCTCCAACACTTGTGGAAAAAGGTCAAGCATCAGCGTGTGTGTCTGTAACCTCAGCATCAAGGGGTGGAGAAAACCAGTCTTAAGAGCTCTGCAGCTTGCCAGCCTTTCCATAACAGTGAGTTTCCAGTTCAGTGAAAGACCCTATCACAAGGCTGTGTAGTGGAGAATGGCAGACAAAGACACTGACATCATGCTCTGTCCTCCATTTGTGCACATGCATGTGCATAAAAACACGTGTGTGTGTGTTTCATGCACACACACATCACAGATAGCCTAAAAGTTTGCGTCAGTATTGCACAGGGATACTTGATTGTTCAGTAACATCAGACAGGACATGGGATAACATAGCTAAATCATTGCTTCAGAAAAAAAATAGGTGTCATAGAGACATGAAGTATAATTATATATATATTCATATATGTGAATAGAAGAATACAATTGAAGAATACATCTTCTAATATTGCTTTTCAAGCTTGAGAATAATTAGTAAAAGCTTATTATATCAGGAAGCTGTAATCTAAGTGGGCTTTGCAAAACTGAGAAACCACAGTTGACATTTCAGGCATAATATAAATTTCAGTGGGAATAAAATCTGTTACAAGAAGAGACAAAAAGTAGTTTTCCTTCTAAAAATGTAAAGAAATGAAATTGCTTATATACTGGTAACATTCTTCTCTTCTCCAGTGTCAGCCTCTGTTTTACAGAATGCTACACAGCTTTTCACCTGCATGGTACCTTTTAAATTTATTCTCCTTTTCATTTGTCCGGTATTCATGTACACAGTGAATAGTAATGCTGTATAACACAGTCCCCCCCCCCCCGTTTGGGAACATATTCTATTCAGTTAAATTATCTTTTGATAGTCAGGATATTCTGGGATTTGGTGACAGAGCAATGGCTTAACTGTTAATAGTATGTACTATTTTTGTAGATTATCTGAGTTTGGTTCTAAGTTTCCATACCAGGCTGCTGACAAACACCTGAAATTTCAGCTTCAGAGGGTCCATCTTTTCTGCCTCCTTTGGACAAGTTATCCATGCACACATGCCCACATTTACACACACACACACACACACACACACACACACACACACACACACACACACTTTTTAAAAAAATCCCCCAAAGCATTCTGAAATTTATACAAAGGGTGATATAGTTTGGGAACAGCATACCCACCTCAAACATGCTTGGTTAAAAAAATTACTTTACTTGCTGTTTTTCACTTTAAAGAGGAAAAGAACAACTTCAACTCACTGACATTTACCTTCCTTGAAAGTCAAAAATATATGTTATACATGAGTTTTATGGACAAAAATGACCCCACATTTAGTTACTCTTCAATGACTAACACGATTTCACTTGAAGTCAGCAGTCTTTGTAAGACTGACACTGAATCATCCTAGTACTTGAAAGTGTCCTCACATCCCCATGGATAGTTAAAAGGACAGGCACAAAAGAGGTCCTAGAGGAAGATGTATATTCTTCATCAATGCACATCTGTTGAATGTTCTTTATGTGCCAGAGGCTGTGTGAAGGCTGCAAACAAGCTGGGGCTCCTGTCTTTTTGTCTATTATACAGTTCATGTGATAAGCACTCAGGGTGGGTAGGGAGGATATTGGGCTGTGAGCCGTGACCGGGTAGCCACCTTCCATCTGTGGGTTCTGGAAACTGTCCTGGTGTGGTTCTCAGTTCCCACTGCTCTCTGCCCTCCCAATGTAGACTACAAACATACCAAATAAACCTTTGAATGTTGACTCCTGATTGGTCATTTTGCTTTCTGTTCCTTGTAACTATGGATTAAATTAGTAGCTTTTAGTGCCTATCTATAATCTGGGATAATGTCTAACACTGCATCCTAGTATAAAACTCCATTTACAACTACCCTGTTTTTCTCTTAGCTCATTTTTGGGGTATCCTGTTCCATCAAACAATTTTGAACTATCTTGAGCTATAAGATCATAGTGTGCTCCTTCTGTCTAGAATATCCACTTCACTTTACCAAGCCTCTACTTGACTACTTCATACCCACCTTGTAGTTTCTTGTTCTAGCCCTCTACTTCAGAATTGGTTGCTCTTGCTCCTTCCCCTCCCCTTTTCACTCCTTTTATCACCTCCTCCTAAAGACTCAATACAAGGTGTCTGACTGTGAACTATTTTTCTTTTTAATTTTAGTTATTGAAACAATCCTGCAACTTCAATAATCTTATTACTCTTTCACAGCTGGAGAAATTATAGCCAAGAGAACTTTAATTATTAGCTGAAAAAATTGTATACTTATTAAGTCACAAAGCTAAAATTGAAGCCAAATTCCATGATGTTTTCCCAGGGGAGTGGTATGCTGATGGTCATACATGCTTGTTCAAAATGATATCACACTGCCAAGACCAGGCAGACTTAAGGTGGTATGGCTGAAGATTCAAAGCCACACCACTTTAAAATGATCATTTGGATTATTTTGCTGTATAGTTCTTTCCATGGTTACAATAAATCCACTAACGTAATTGGTGCTAGGCATTTGAGCATTTTCATCTCTTAACAATTCTCTAAGATTTCTGCCTAAATCAATGGCTGCTGGGAGTGAGGGAATGGCAAGGCAGCTTCATTTTGTTTCTTAAGGCACAGGGTTTGAGAAATAACTGGAAAGTGGATGAAGCAATGTACCATTTGAAATATTATTTTTAATACTTTATGAATTGCCTGAGAATGTAATACAACATGTTTTGAACATTATCATACACCCCTCTCAATTCCTCTCAGAGCCAGTCTTTCTCCCCTACTCTCAAAATCAATCAAACAAACAACTCATTCAGCCTGTTTATGCTGCCCATGTATTTGGTGTGCAGCCATCTTGCAGTATGATCTACCTACCAGGTGTTACACCCTTAAAGAAAACCGACTCTCCCTCCCTTGGAAGCTAGCCATTGCCAAACTCTCTTAGCTAAGGAGGGACTTCAAATCTACCCCTGACCTCCCCATTCAGGGACTTTTTTCCTGGCTTGAACTTGAGATGCCTTATGCTTGCTGTCAGAGTTTCTGTGTGCAGCTGCCCTGCTATGGCCAGAAAACAGTCTAGCACTTCTGGATCTTGCACTCTAAAAATTTCTTACCAGTATATATAGGATGTTAGTGAATTGTCTTCTTATTCCTCCCATTTTTTTATTTTTCATCCCTCTCTTTCTTGCTAATCCCCTTTGTTTCTATGGACAATTTCACTTCTATTTTCATTTAATATATACATGGGTAAAATCTTGTGTGTCAAAAATCTAGGAAGCACTAAAGTGAAAGAACATGTGGTGTTTTTCTTTCTGAGAGTGGCTTAATTAGCTTGATGTCATATCCAGTTGCACCAATTTCTCCATAATTTACATAACTGCGGACTTCTTCCTGACTAAGAGTTTTATATAATATATTTCTATATAATCACTTTCTTTAATTCCTTTATCATTGAGCATCTACATTTTTGCCATAACTTGGCTATTATGGTGTGAAAGTCTTTCTGTGCTATGCTGACTTAGAGTTCTTCAGATACTACAGGGATGGAATAGCTGGGAGATGTATCATTTTCATCAAGAAAGCAGTTTTAGGTCTGGGCTGGCGCCCTGAGCAGACCTTGGGCACAAATTCCACAGCCAGCCCTACAACACCCAGAGGCAGTTCCACTCCTAGGCACTCTAACACACCCAGGATCAGAGGATCACAGGATCACAGGAGCTTGGCGACATCAGGATCTCAAGGTCCCAAAGGCAGCTTGACTCCTAGGAGCTCAAACACACCCAGGATCTCAGGATCACAGGATCCCAGAATGACAGGATCACAGAGACAGCTTGACTCAGAGGAGTTCTGATACAACCAGGATCACAGGTAGGACAGGCTCCAGTCAGACATAGCCAGGGCAGGTAGCACTAGAGATAACCAGATGGTGGGAGGCAAGCATAAGAACAGAAGCAACAGAAACCAAGGTTACTTGGCATCATCAGAACCCAAGTCCCCCATCATAGTAAGTCCTGGATACCCCAACACACTGGAAAAGCAAGATTCAGATCTAAAATCACTTCTCATTATGATGATAGAGGACATTAAGAAGGACATAAATAACTCCCTTAAAGAAATACAGGAGAACACAGGTAAAGAGCTAGAAGCCCTTTAAGAGGAAATACAAAAATCCCTTAAAGAGTTACAGGAAAACACAATCAAACAGGTGAAGAAATTGAACAAAAACATCCATGTGGGGCATTAGGCTCTGCACAGACAGGCTGGTCTCCAGTTGAGCTGAGGTCTGAACCCTGAGGTCATAATTCACCTACATGACATGGTAGGTGTTCCCTCATGCTTCTGGAACTATGGTTCCTGTCTAAGTTACCACCTCTCACAGCCCCCACAAGAGAAGCATGGCTAAAAGTCATGTAGGCAATGGCCCAAGCTTCTGACCTTCAGGCTAAACTCCTCCCTAGTAACCTAGCAACAGTGAAGACCATAAAAAGGGCTGTTCAGCTCCACCCTGCTCTCTTACCTCTCACTCCTTTGTTCTCTTATCTCTCACTTCTCTTACTCCTCTCTCCTCTTTCCTCTCTTTGTCCTCTCCTCTCCTCTCCTCTCCTCTCCTCTCCTCTCCTCTCCTCTCCTCTCCTCTCCTCTTCTCTCCTCTCCTCTCTCCCTCTTACTCTCTCTCTCTAACCTTCTCTCTCTCTCCCCCTCTCTCTCTCCTTTCTCTCTCCCCCCCTACCTTTCTATAATAAAGCTATAAAACCATAGAGAGTCTCTACTCATCAAGATCTGCTGCACGTACTCTCACAGGTGTTGGGAACCTCTTCCCTCATCCCTCTCTCTTATAACCCTGGTGGCTTTAGCAAAGTAGCTCCAGGGTTCCCAGGTAGGGCTGCCCCTTCGCCACCCCCTGAAGAGTGGGTCAGAGGCTTGAATGCCTACCCAGAGAGGAGTGGAAAGTAGTTAGCAGCCCTTCCACACCTGACAGACCAGAGGGTAGGTAAAACTCTGGCAGGGTGTGGGTCTTTCCCCCATCCCTTTCCTCTGAGCCTCCTTTTTAGTTTCCAACACATCCAGGATCTAAAAACAGAACTAGAAACAATAAAGAAATCACAAAGGGAGACAACCCTGGACTTAGAAAACCTAGGAAAGTGGTCAGGAGTCATAGATGCAAGCATCACCAAGAGAATACAAGAGATAGAAGAGAGAGTCTCAGGTGCAGAAGATACCATAGGAAATATTGGTACAAAGGTGAAAGAAGACACAAAAAGCAAAAAGTGCCTAACTCAAAACATCCAGGAAACCCCAGACACAATGAGAAGACCGAACCTAAGGATAACAGGTATAGAAGAGAGTGAAGATTCCCAACTTAAAGGGCCAGTACATATCTTCAACAAAATTATAGAAGAAAACTTCCCAAACCTAAAGAAAGAGATGACAATAAACATACAAGAAGCCTACAAAAGTCCAAATAGACTCAACCAGAAAAGAAATTCCTCACATAATAATCAAAACATCAAATGCACTAAACAAAAAAAAAGAATTTTAAAAGCAGTAAAGGAAAAAGGTCAAAGGCAGACCTGTCAGAATTACACCAGATTTCTCAACAGAGATTATGAAAGCTAGAAGATCCTGGGCCGATGTCATACAGACCCTAAGAGAACACAAATGCCAGCTCAGGCTACTATACCCAGCAAAACTCTCAATTACCATATATGAAGAAACCAACATGACAAAACCAAATTCACACAATATCTTTCCACAAATCCAGCCCTACGAAGGATTATAGATGGAAAACACCAACACAAGGAGAGAAACTACACCCTAGAAGAAGCAAGAAAGTAATCTTTCAACAAACCCACACAATCATAATTCTACCTCTAATAAGAAAATTAACAGGAAGTAACAATCACTTTTCCTTAATATCTCTTAATATGAAGATTAATATTATCAACATATTCTAATTGATTGAAATTTAAAAATATGAGGAATTAGAAACTTGTCAGCTGTCATCCCATGGTCTCTCTAATTTGGTAATGGAAGAAATAGGTTCAATATTATACAATCCATATACATATTCTGCTTATTTGTACATGACAGGGTCTTGCTGTGTGCCACATAATGGTCTTGAAATCATGCTTCTATCTCAGCCTCTCTATTAGTAGGATTGCTTATTTTATGTTTTACACTATACTATGTTTTTCAGAACAGCTTACATATTTCAAAATTATTTATAGAGCCAAAAGAAATGTAGACAATTAATTTGGGAGGTGGCTTGTAAGAGAACAACAAAGAGTGAGATTGAAGGCTTTGCTTGGTATTTATAATTATTTTATCAATTTTGAAGAAGAGGATTTTATTAGTTACTCTTATTCTGAGGTGAATGCTTTTCAAAATCATCACAGCCAATGAACAGTTCAATTGATCGTTGTTTTATATTAAACAACTTTTATAATACTCATTTTATTGTTACAATATTTTATAAATTTTAAAGAATATGATAAAAAATGAAAGGTGTTGCAGGTTTTGAAGTGTGTGTGTGGGGGAGGTTTCTGGGTAGAGTTGGGGTACAAAAGGGAAAGAAGAATGTGATGTAAGTCTATTTACTCAAAATATGTTTTTAAATGTTAACAAATTCAGATAAATTGAAATTATGTATCTTTTCTCATCATAATGCAATAAACTTTAATCAAAGGAGAAAATGAAAACAACTTTATTTAAAAAGTATTGTTACTATGCTGGAGGAAATTCATAAGATAACTACAAAAGAGCTGCATGGTGGGGACCTTATGCCTTCTATGGAAAACATTTCGCCTATCATGGTACCCACAGTGCCCACTAGTAAAGGGAACACAGTTGTGGAGATGGAAGAATGAATGAGACACCACCTTTAGGTCTCAAGAGCGCTGACACAAATAGACACAAGTGGAATAACCTCATGTTTATTTTGCCAAAGACAAAGCTTTCCCTTTAAGATAAGTGCTTTTCAAGTCAGCAGCCATTATAGTTATGAAACTGCAACAGATAGGAAACAACAGACAGGAGTAATAGAGAGACATGCTTTGCCAAAGTTGTTACAGAAACAAGTAGAATTTTTTCATAGAATGACAATATATATTCTTGATTAATTTTTATGGTCAAAAAAATGTAGACATTTTTATTTTCCCCTTTTCTAGACTGACTTCCCTTAAATGATCATTGTCATCACAGCAAAATATTTGGGTAGATATTGAATATATATTTAAAACCACTGCAGTTGTTTAGTCCTTTAAAATAATAATTTCACCCTATAATATCCATCTGCAAAGTGAACTGTTATTTAACTTAAGGGGAAATATAAATTTTCCTTCTTTCCTTCCTTCCTTCCTTCCTTCCTTCCTTCCTTCCTTCCTTTCTTTCTTTCTTTCTTTCTTTCTTCCTTTCTTTCTCTGTACTGAGCATTAATGTTTGCATCACAAAGTTAGACTCCGATGTTTAATGGAATCTATGTGGCTGGCTCCTTTTTTTCTTTTAACTTTTACTTCAATTTATTTTAAACGTTTTACAAGAAAGGCCAAAGAACAGAAATTTCTAGCAGTCGAAGATGTTACCACCTGCTCAGCCCATTCTGTAATGCATCTTGGAAATTATGCTGGACAGAGAATGGGGGAAGCGCCAAGGGAGGGATGCCATTATGGAACACAGAGACTGAGGGGAAGCCAACTTCCAAATATGATCTTTCTATCAAATACCCTATCAGATCCTCCTGTTGCTCTGCCATCCTTCTGACTTTTCTCTCCACCATGAAAAGAAAAAAAAAATCACAAGGAACAAAGAAAAAGAGGAAAAAAGTTCAAACAAACAAACAAACAAACAAACAAAACCCCACAAAGTGAGTGGCATTTGTGTCTTATAAAATCACTTCCAGGGAGAAAAAAAGTAATCCAAAATCTGGAAAAAAATTGTAACTAGATAAGGACATGAATTATAAAGTGATGAAAAAGCATGTGTGATTTAAATGCTTTAAATTAGGTATAACATCTAGTTAAAAAGAGCCAAGTGACTTTTAAAAGGTGTTTACTTTTCACATCGTGAAAGAGAAAAGACCAGAAAGAGACACAGGTCTCTGTCCCCTCTGTTGGCAGTTGTCAGTTAATTTTGTGTTAGCTTGACTGAGCCATAGGGTAACCTCTGCCAATTTGTATCTGTGAAGGAGTTTCCAGAAAAACAAACATGTTTACTGGTGGACTGAGGAGTGATGGTCTACCCCAAATGTGAGCCCGGATCCTCGTTACTCCATCTGTGGAGTGTCCAAAACAAGAAAGTACCTGAACGCCCATTTTCTTCCTTCCTGAGTCTAATGCCTTTTGATTCACACTTGAAAGACGCCATCATTCTCTCTGATCTACTGTGTGCAGATGGTGGGCCTTCCCAGCTCACCTAACTTAAAGGTCATTTCTATACAGTAAATCTCCTTGGTTCTGTTTCTCTGGATCTTTCTGACAAATACAACAGACAACCAAAAGATTAGAAGGTGTGCAAACTCGCGCTGCCTGAGCAGCTCAGAGACCTGAGTGCTTGAACTTTGCAGTGCGGACAGAAGAGGGTGCCACTGAGCTGGGGAATCTTACTCCATGCAGCAAGGCTAGGGGACACAGGTCCTAAGTGTCCAGTCATCAAGCAAGCTGTCCTTATTCTCCTCACCTCCGACCATGCCAATGAACCTGCCGTGGCACCTCATAGGGGTTTTCGTTTGTTTCTTAAAGAGTTATATTTGTTATCCATATATGTTTTCATGAAGGATCTGCTAAATATAGTCATTTTAAATTGAGTTCTGTTGCCAGAGAAGCAGAAGAACATACAAAGCTGCCAGCCATGCAGGCCTAAGGACCTGAGTTGTGTCCCTGCAACCTGCAGAGGGTGAAAGAAGAGAGCTAACCCTGCAAATTTGTTCTTTGATGTCCACATGCATTTCTACTCACACACATCATATGCATACACAAATAATAAATCAAAAACGTTTAAGCTGAATTCTTGATTTTATTGGGATTTTCCTGTTTATTGTTCTGGAGATTGAACATAGGGCCTTGAGGGTGGTAGACAAGCTCTCTCCCAATGAGCTACATCCAGAGTCCCCAATATTTTAATTGAAGTCTTATTTTTGGGTTTTTTAAAGTCTTTTCTTTATTCTTTCTATGTGTCTTTTACTAGGTAGGTTACATGCGTATACTTTCTCCCAGACCCTGGATTTTCACAGACCATGTTTTGGGTGTCTCATCTAAATTTTCTTTGTAGTCCTTATTCAATGTATAGGGTTAAAATGATCCATAGTCTATTATTACACTTTTAACATCTAGGATCTTTGTAATTTGTGTTTTTTCTTTCCTTTTCTTTTTTGATGGTTGTTGTTGTTGTGTTTGTATGTTTTGAATCATCTTGATAGAGATTAACAAGTGTCATCTACCTTTCAGAAGATATGAGATATTTTATATTGAACCTGAACCTCTTATTTCCTTTTAGGCATCAAGTCATACAACATGATGTGCTCATCCATTCAGTGGAACTCTGTTAGGTGGTGGGTGTATTCCACACACTTGGAATATATCTCTGGGGGAGAGGACATGTTGCTTTAAATTTAGAAGACTGATGAAGAAAAATATTTCTTTTTTTTTCTTTGAACTGGCATGAAATATTGAGCTGATCTATTTGGTTTGGTGCCGTGTAACAAAGGAAATAGTGTTTGCCAAATACAAGTCTGAGTTCACAAGGGGAAGTTGAAACAAAGTTCTACTTGTAGCTGAGAAGCTATTTGCAATTGATAGCTAATGGGGAAGGGAAAATTTTTTGCAAAGGAGTGATGTTGGGTATATCATCCACACTCCAGGGCAATCCATGCTCAGGAGCAGTTGGTACATGGTGTGTGTGTGTGTGTGTACACTTTATTTTAATATTTTGTATTACTGGATTTTTTTCTTTTTGGGAAGAAAGGAGGAGGGAGGGGAAGTGAGTGAGAGGGAAGAGAAGGGAGAAGGAAGATGAGGGGGAAGAGAGAACAAAACCATAGTGGAGGAGCTCAGCTGGAGGAGGAGAAAATGTGATCAAAATACTGTTGCAAGAAAAAAATGTAAATAAAAATTTAAAACAAAGAAAATAACTGACAGATGAACTAACTAACTAACTAACTAACAACAACAACAACAACAACAACAACACACACACACACACACACACACACACACACACACACCACTAGCAGACAATCATGTGGTTTAAGTCACTACTCTGGCCTTAGCTACAGGCCAAGAAGCATGAACTCTGACAGCTTATGACCTAAAACAATTCTGCTTTTATCTGGTTGCAGTGTAAACAGAGCAGGGGATAAAATCAACTACAGGATTATCTGGAGAAAATATGGTGTTCAAATTTTATCTTTGCCACAGAAAGCGCCTCTTAATATGACAAGAAATGAATTTACCTTAAAAAAACAATTAGTTTGCAATAGTAGAACATGAAGCAAAATAAGCTGACAGTTCTGGGCTACAAGCATCCATTTGACTTTGGACAAGTTGTTTTGCTCCTCAGGTTTCTCATGTGGAATGTCCCCCTTGTAATTAAAAATTTCCCTCTAGACGCATGCTCCACTATGTTCATAGCAGCCTTATTTATAATAGCCAGAAGCTGGAAAGAACCCAGATGTCCCTCAACAGAGGAATGGATACAGAAAATGTGGTACATTTACACAATGGAATACTACTCACCTATTAAAAGAAATGAATTTATGAAATTCCTAGGCAAATGGATAGACCTGGAGGGCATCATCCTGAGTGAGGTAACACAATCACAAAAGAACTCACATGATATGCACTCACTGATAAGTGGATATTAGCCCAGAAACTTAGAATCCAAGATACAAGATACAATTTGCAAAACACATGAAACTGAAGAAGAACGAAGACCAAAGTGTGGACACTTTGCCCCTTCTTAGAATTGGGAACAAAACACCCATCGAAGAAGTTACAGAGACAAAGTTTGGAGCTGAGACAAAAGGATGGACCATCTAAATACTGCCATATCCAGGGATCCATCCCATAATCAGCCTCCAAATGCTGACACCATTGCTTATAATAGCAAGATTTTTGCTGAAAGGACTCTGATATAGCTGTCTCTTGTGAGGCTATGCCAGGGCCTAGCAAACACAGAAGTGGATGCTCACAGTCAGCTCTTGGATGGACCACAGGGTCCCCAATGGAGGAGCTAGAGAAAGTACCCAAGGAGCTATAGGGGTCTGCAACCTTATAGGTGGAATAACAATATGAACTAACCAGTACCCCTGAGGCTCGTGTTTCTAGCTGCATATGTATCAGAAGATGGCCTAGTCAGTCATCATTGGGAAGAGAGGCCCCTTGGTTTGCAAACTTTATATGCCTCAGTACAGGGGAATGCCAGGTCCAAGAAGTGGGAGTGGGTGGGTAGGGAAGCAGGGTGGTGGTGGGGGGGGGGGTTTAGGGGACTTTTGGGATAGCATTTGAAATGTAAATGAAGAAAATACCTAATTAAAAAAATAAATTAAAAAAAAATCCCTCTAGGAAGATGCAAGACAGATATTTGACAAGGCTGAAAGAGATCACTTCCAAGTCAGGCTGACACATAAGTTTGCGATTCCCACAGGACTATAACTCCGTCTCCAGTGTGGGATGGGGGCCAGCACCCTTGTTTGTGTAGTCAGTAACGAAGTGACCTGGAAGTGCATCTGGTGCAGGTGAGTACTGAAATGATTGACACCCCTGGACCAGTGCCATTAATAAAGAATGGCAGAGGTAAGTGCCAAGAGGAAAGAGGAACCTTGGGCAGAACTCTGTTTAAAACTCAGCAGCATAGCAGTGGGAGTTGTTTTTGTAGGAAGTTGTTTTTGTCATAGAGAGAATAAGATAGTAACAAATTCTCTATGGAATTAAAAGTTTTGTCTTTGGTATGACAGGGTTATGTTTGTTTGTTTGTTTGTTTGTTTATTCTTTTTTACACATACCTTTTGACTATATCAACCTACAACTTAGTTTCCAGTTTCTGCCAGATCTTTACCCCTTCATGTCCCCTTCCAACTTCAGTCTATTGATACCAATCAGTACTGGTCTTATATGCATGGATCTAGGGCCATCTACTGGAACATGGGCACCTAACAGGGGTCATTGCCTGAAGAAAAGTGACTGCCCCTAACCCAGCAGCCTCCAAAAGCACAGACTCCAGTGAGCCCATCCCCCAGCCCCATCTATGCTCCACACTGTTCTTCCTTGATCTTGAGTGAGTCTCCTGCAGGCAAACACAGCTGCGGGTGTTTGTGAGTGCAATAGCGTTGTGTCTATAAGACACTGCTTTACACCAGATCTTCCCAACCTCTGGCTGCTGTGTACAAGTTGTAGTCACCTAGCTTTGTGTTTGTGTTGTGCCCACTGATGTGGCTTGGCTGGCTCATCTATGTGCTTCCTTTCCCAATTCACTTTAGAGCAGTCTCAGAACTTCATAGGTGGAGTCACCTCACCAATCCCACGTTAAGTAGAAGTAAGTTGCAAATGGAAGAAGCATTATTTCATCCTTAACAACATAAGTAGCTGCTTTGCAGACACTGGCTGGTCACACTAAGGTAGCTTTTGTAATGATTTAGTGTTTTGTTTTGCAGAACTGGTCTTAAAAACGATATAGGCAAAGGGCTGGAGAGGTGACCCATTGGGAAAGAGCATTTTCCAGGCCTTCTGAGGACACAAGTAACTCCAGTTCCAGGTGATCTAACACCAATTTCTGGCTTACACAGCACTCACATGTATGTGGCATGATACTTGTTAAAAATATAAAACTTTAAAACAGTACAGATAAAAGAGATCATATGATAAAACAAGGAAACCTGTGTTTAGCACCTTTACTTCTAAAGGCAACATGGAATTGCCTGAAAAGGGTGAACCTCTCTGAGCTGTGGTTTGTTCTGTGCATTTAGGACAGTGTAGAGAGCAGCAGATGGGAGTCACTGGCCTTGCCAGCTTCCCAGACATCTTCTGCTGCTCTGTTGAGCCTCACAACTCCCAGGACTGGCTCACCATATGCTGCTGACTAACCTAGGAGCTCTGTGCTGGTTTTCAGGCTCCACACAGCAAATCTCAAGCTTCTCTGTGTGTGAGGAAACAGCCTCCCACTGTGCCACACTGGCAGGATTTCTTCATCTTGCTGTTTGTTTATTTAGTTAAAAAAACAACTATAAAACGAACAGGATTTTAACATAAAAGCCAGACTTGCTCCTTCTAATGATCAATGATGCAATTCTTAGGTAGGAATGGGAGCTAAATGTTATCAAATCCATTATTTCTTTAAAAATTGTAGTTTCTTTAACCTATTTCTATCACAGCAAGGAAAAAATGTCAAAATATAACCATCTGCAAACCTGAATTTGCAACCTTACATCTGTACTTGTTCATGAAGCCACCGTGTTCAGTATCTTTGTGTTCTGCAAGAGCTGTAAGTGGAATTTTCCAAATTAACACACACACACACACACACACACACATACACACACACACACACACACACACACACACACACACACACACACACATACACACACACACACACACACACACACACACACACACACACACCTCTTCTGTCACTCCTGTGAGAACAACATTTTTATTCTCAATTTTCAGGAAGATGGTCAACAAATGGTAACGCCAGAACCAAAATCCATGTCTGCTTCCTCTAGCATCTGTGCTTTTAGTTGTCAGAATTTTGTATGTGTGCTAAAATCTGAGCATGGAATGAGGAGCTAAAAGCAAAGAATAAAAAATGTCTGGGCCAACAGAGGAGATAAGTTAGTAAAGGGCTTACTGTGTGTCCTACTCGTCAGGATTCTACTGAGTAACCGAATTTACAGGATGAATCTCTCTCTCTTTCCTCTCTCTCTCTAACTCTCTCCTATCTTTTTCTCTCTCTCTGTATGCATGTATGAATGTATGCATGCATGTATGTATGTATGCATGCATATATGTATGTGTAAAAGGTATTTATTAGAATGATGTACAGGCTGTAGTCAAGCTAATTCAACAATGGCTGCCTATGAATGGAAAGTCCAAGCTACTGAGTCCTCAAGGCTGAATGTCTCGGCTAGTGTTCAGTATATGCTGGAATCCCAAAGAAGTAGGCTCTAAAGTAAGTGAAAGGATGGATTTCTAGCAAGGTGAGGGTGAATAGGCAAAGAGCAAGAGCTTCCATTTTTTGCAAAATAGGCTTCCAGCAGAAGGTATGGTCCAGATTAGAGATGGGTTTTCCTATCTCATACAATCTGGATTAAAGGTGTGTCTTTCTGCCTCAAGATCCAGATTAGAGATATGTCTTTCCCTGGCTCAAAAGATCTGGATTAGAAATAGATCTTCATACTTCAAATTAAACAAAAATCTCTCACAGGTGTGCCTTCCATTTTGGGTTTTTAAAAAATTCCAGATATAGTCAAGTTGACAGCCAAGAAGAGCCACCACACTGAGCAAGTATGAAGACCTGTGTTGAGCTCTTCAGCATCCATGTAAAAGGTGGATGTGACATCTAGATGGTGTAGAGGGAAAGAGCCCATAGGCTCATGGGTAAGCCAGACTAGAAGAAACAGAGAAATTCCAAATCAGTGAGATTACCCATTTCAAAAGAACCAGGTAAAGAAGTGGTTGAATAAGACAGCTGACATGAGCGTCTAGCCTCCACAGCCCCCACTGGCAAGCAGAGCTATTGTAGAAAAAAAAATTTTTTTTTAAAGTAATTCTGGTGCAGGATTTCTACCCACCTTAGACTGTTTATGTTCCCATATGAAAGACACACACACACAACCTTTATATTTTAATATGCCTTAAGCAGCACAATAGCTGAGCAATTACCTATCTTCCATGCTGTTAGAATCTACCTTTCTATTGTTAATCCAACCTATTACTTACTATGTTTCATCTGGGCTGGTCTTAGCTCTAATTGGCTCACCCACATGGCCACATTTTTCATAGCACTGCTAACTCTTGGTGGCTCTCCTTTCTCCTCTTCTTTCTCTTCTTTATAGGTGGAGGAGCTAATAACTAAAATCTAGTTCCCTAATTGGTTGCTTGGCTAAATAAAGACAGCAGATCACTGGGTGAAGGTATGGAGGCAGGTTTTCCGGGTCCTAGTGAGGAAGAGGAGGACAGGATATAGAGAAAGCCATTTTGGCCAGGCAGGAGAGAGGAGCATGGGCTCCATGTAGCCTGGCTAGCTCAGGTTAGAGCCAGTGGTAGCTTACAACACCAGATGAATTCTAACCTAGAATAACTGATGAGTTTATGACAATAGATTCCAAGCCCAGAGGTTGTGACATTTGGCTGAATTTAAATATTGTCTGTTGTTTTCCATTTGCGACAATTCAAGTGGGCAAGAGAGAATGCACAGGCCTTGGCAGTCGGTTGTTGGCAGTCAGCAGAGTCAGCCACAGGGGTGGATGGTCAGTATAGAGAGAGATCAGCTCCCAGCATTTATGGGAAAAGTGTAAGCGAGCCATGGGAGCTGGATGAGAAGGCCTTTGCAAGCCTGAGAGGCTTGGCAAAGCTAGCGGTGGGGGCTGGGTGAGACCACCAGCACCTAGCTGGAGCAAGTGTGGATTAATTAAAATTACACACAACAGTTCTTCTTTGGTCTAATTGTGGCTTCTCTTCCTATCCTCTCTTCTTTCTCTAAGGCTGCCAAAACCCAACCTCACCTATTTCTCTTCCTCCCAACCCTGCAGCTATTGGCTGTTGGCATTCTTTATTCACCAATCACAGTCAACTGGGGCAGAGTCACTCAGTGTCTTACCGCTGGACTCTCTTATCTTTGGAGCAAACAGCCTTGGGGCCCCCAAATTAGCGTTAGAATACAAGCAGCATTAGGCCAACCCACTGCACATAGCCCCCAGACTTGTGCTTACAAATGCACATGCAGCATGCTGGCACACAGGTACACACAATGCCTCAGGTTTTACATCATGATATAAGAATATCATAAGGACAATTTTCCAGAAAATAGATCAATTTTGAAATCCATTGGGGTTTACTTACTGTTTATAATGCTTCTTAAAACTGGACCCAACATGTCTAAGACATTAGCCCATTAAAAAACAGAATTATGTATTATAGAAAGATCTTAGTTATCTCAAAAGAGTGTGTAAAAGTCCATAAATTTAGTCTTCTGACAACTTATATAGCCAGATGTAAAACTGACTGTCAGACTTGTGATTTAAAACCTGATGTGTGATTTAGGAGGTTGTACTCTGATAATAAGTAAAATCTTATGTATAATAATTTCATGTGCTTTAAAGTAAACATGGTCTCAGTATGCATTGATCTCACTTCCCTTCCTCCCCCGAGTCATATGGAAATCTGGAAGACGCACAGTTTCTTGATAGTATACAGCTCATGTCATTTAAAATTATTTCTCAGATGGAGTAGGAAGCCCATATAGTATGGATGTTATCGACGTAGCTATTAAAGGTAAATTAGTTTATCACTGGATTGAAAGCTTCTAGATGTGGAATAATAAAAGCACTTCCACAACATTTTTGGAGATTGAAAGCCCCCCAAATGATCTTGATTCAGTTTTCTTTTTATAGTTTCTCTCTATTAGTTTATTTATTTATAGATTCATTAGAGTGTGTGCTTTGTCTCATCTTGGCTTTGGAATCCAAAGAAGAGTTTAGGGTTTCAGAGCACAGATGCACAGGAAAGATTGGAAAATATATAATGAAGGCCCAAGTTGGAATAATGGAATGCACTTTAAGAACAGTGTCTTCCAGGCCAAAGCACAAATACAACGAAGATAAATAAAACCCAAGGCACTGAAGATGTTAATTTGGTCATGATGGTGGCTCTGATAAAGACCTCATGGAAGCAATACTGGCCTGAGTGTTATGGGGGTAACTGACTGCTTTCTGATTGACTCTAAATCCACTCCAAGAGTTGTATTTCCTATTTGTCACTGTTAAAAGGATAAGAACATGTGGCTAAATTGGCCCAGGGGGAGAACACAATACTAGTATTCTGCTAAATCGTCGTAGTATTAAAACACATTTTATTTTCAGTTGACGTATAAATGATTTCACACACGAATATGGGTTCTGCTATACAATTTATAATGATCCTGTCAGGCTTAGCATATGCATCACCCCAATAGTTTATTGTTTCTCTGTAGTGAGAACGTTTAAAATTCCCTTCTAATGATTATAACATTTAGGTCATTATTAACTCATTGTACAGCCTATTCTTTGATCCTAATTATAGCACTGTACCCATTAATCAGTCTCTTCCTTTCCCTCTACCTGTGATCTTTCCTGTCTTTTGCAATCACTACTATACTTGCTACTAGTATGAGATAAACATTTTCAGCATCCACATATGAGCAAAATCATATGGGCTATTGTCCTCCTGTGCCTGGCTTATTTTTCTTAATATCCTGTAGGTTCATCCATTTTTCTATAAACCACAGGATTTTAATGTTTATGGCTGAATAATATACTATCGTGTATATGTACCACATGTGTTTTATGCACACAAGCTGGTGGTGGGTTATCCACAGATAAACTACTTAGATTTTGTCAATTATCATCACATCACCAGCTTCAAAATTATGAAAAATAAAAGTTATCATATATCAAGTAGAGCATTCTTTTTAGGAGATTTATTTATTTATTTATATTGTATATTTTCTTTATTTACATTTCAAATGTTATCCCTTTTCCTGGTTTTGCTCCCTTCCTTCCGGAAACACCCTAACACAGCCTCCCTTCCCTGGATCTCTCCTCTCATTGATGTATAACAAGACCATCCTCTGCTACTTATGCAGCTGGAGCCATGTGTAATCCTTTGTTGATGGCTTAGTCCCTGGGACCTCTGGGGGATCTGGTTGGTTGATATTGTTGAGCCAAAGCTCTGACAACTCAGAGCCTCATATGAATATTAGCAAGAGCTTAAAACCCAGAGGGATTAATTCTGTTAGAGACTTATTTATTTGTTTGTTTGTTTTTAAAGATAAAAGACTTGCTTGAACTTGAATGTGTCTTTCTTGGCAAAGCTTAGAGACGTGAGAACAACCACCACCCAGTAAAGCATCCCCTGGCATCCTCTCTGTACATGTGTTTACCAGTCGTTTCTGAAAGAGTTCACCATGGCAAAGTTAAGCTCTCCATGGATCTTGGGCTGGGTGTTGTTGGCTTGTTCCATCCTTGCACTCTGTGCAACGTTTGGGGACCATCATTGCAGATCATTGGGCTCACTTGTCTCATGGCAGTGGCCTATGATTCGGCCTATGGGGATGAAGTATGGTTGCAGAGGACAGGAAAGTGAGGTCCTGGCCCCTGGTTCATTCCACAAAGGGCAGAGCCTCTATTAAACTGTTCTCATTTAAAGTGACTTTGTTTCACTTTTGATAATTTAAAAAAAATATTTATTCTGTCTACCTCCCCCTTTCTCTCCTTGGGTGTGTGTTTCTATTCACATGTGCAGCTTCCTGTAGAATCCAAAAGAGGGTGTCAGATCTCTAGGGCCAGAGTGACAGGTGGCTGTTAGCCATCCAACATAGGAGATGGGAACTGGTTTCCTGCTCTTTGCAAGAGCAGAGAGTGCTCTTATCTCTAGGCCATCTCTGCATTCCACTTTTCTGAAGACTGATTTTATATCACTTTATATTTTCACCTAAGCTGTCCTGGTGTGGATATTGCACATTATTGTGCTAACACTCCCTTCATTAAACCCACTTTATTCTGTGTACATTCTGTAATTCTGTCCTGGCATCTGCCTTATTTAGATGTTACATGTGGAATGGGAAAAGATCTGTATAAAATACACAGGACGAGGAAGTTGTTGGTAATAGAAGCAAAGGGTTTAAACTTCTTCCTTTGGCATAATTTGGGTCTATTTTGCCTATGTTATACACAAAGGTTTTAATAGTCTCAAGAACACTCATCAAAATACATAAAAGTGAATGCCTGTCCCCATGATTCTCCCAAAGAACATTTCAAAGAAAGAAGGCATGGCAATGAAATTAGCTGGACTCTAACTGGAAGCTGAAAACACAGAACAGCTATGCATATCAGATGTAGTTCTTCTATAAAAGCCAATCTCTATAACTTCCAGCAATCGCTTGTCTTTTTCCTCTTAAAGTTTGGCATATAACTGATTCAAACGAGATAATAATCGATGAATAAAAACAAAACATGCAATCCACAGTTTGTGCCATGAGCAAGATCTTTTTTTTTTTTTTAACCAACATTTTTGCTACCTCTGAATGACAGGCATCTCTGGCTCCATTTTGTCCAGGGATTGTGAAGACAGGCAGTGATGGAATGTGACTGATCAAGTGGAAAGTTAGGTTTGATGAGATGAAATAAGTTCACAGGAAAACCAAAGCCAATTGAATGAAAGCAGAATAAAAAAAATGCTACCTAGAAAACTCTCTGGAGTTCAGCAAGGTCTGCTATGTATTGTGAAGAGGGATAGCCAGAGACTTTGTGCAGTGTCAAGTCAGGCAGGAAGACCAGAGCTCCTGGGAGGCTATTAGTTCTATCTTTAAGGGTAAAACAATCTCGATGTGCAGCATTGAAGACACACCTTTCAATTTCGTTATTCCCCACTGAGGTTGTTGTTTGCTGAAGAGTACACAGTGTTACATTTGCACAGCAAGCCGCACTGTGGCTTAGGCTGTATGTTTTCTCTCTCTTTGTTGGAGCATTGGACATTATGACTGCTTTCGGGTTAATGCAGAGTTTGAAGGCTGTGAACTTGATTCCCTTGACAGATAGGAGTCACTCATTTCATATATGTACTGACCTCTCACAGAACACTCTCCCAAATGTGTGAATTCAGTGCTGAATAAAGCCAAATAGTTTCTGCTCCCAAGAGACCAAGACACATCCCACTAATATTTATTGCTTCTTCAACTCCAGAGGAAGGCCTGGGATATGTAGAGAGAAATTAAATAGGTAGGGTCAGGACAGACCTAGTGTTATGTAATTATAATGAAATGATTTCTATCATTCATCCTGAACGATGATTGTAAACTAGTTACTTGTATTGATCAACAGTCTCTAACCATGTCTGATTCTTCCGGGGAATAATTGTACATGTAATAAAATACATATCTCCAGATATCTTTCATTTCCATTTTCCAAGGCTAAATCTATAAAGTCTACTTTGTGGTCTCTAATATTAGCTTTAGTAAACAGATTTGTGCTTGAGTTTTCATATTTACCAGAATTTTACAGAAAAAAACATGAAACAAAAACCAGAACAACAACAACAACTGCAAGCTAAGCAAGGCACTTATCTTGGAGCTTACTTTGTACAGGAGCACTTTCATTTGATAAAAGCACACTATCTTGGAACAGGAAGTAGAGAAAATTACCGTACATGCTCTGGCCCCTAGCACACAGTCATTCTGCTCAGCAGCTAATTCATGCTGCTGGCTTTTACAAGTGAGATGGAGTATTCCATCATTCGCTATCTGGGGCAACAGGCACTATTTGGCCAGAGACAAGAATCAGGGAAATGAGGTATGTAAAAACCTGCTTTTCATGACTTGATAGCTGAGCATCATATGAGTTGGAGGTTAATATGAGTTATTTCCTAGAACTGTTATTTATATATAGTGATGAGAGCAAAATGTAAAAATATAGAGATTAAAAATATAGATTATTAAACTTTTAACCATGCTAAATATAACTGAATAGAAAGGAAAAGGGTGTGTGTGTGTGTGTGTGTGTGTGTGTGTGTGTGTATGTGTGTACACATCTTTAAAACAGAAGAGATGATTTTGCAAAATTACCTTGTAGTTGAAATGAAAATATCTCTTGTTGACCCAGTGTTACGGACTGAGGAGTTGTTCTTTACAATAGGTGTTTGTCCCAGGCTGTGTTTTCTATTAAGATCCAGTCCTATATAACAGCTTTATAAAACCCACTTTCAGAGAGGTAATGTGGTCTATTAGCAGGTCATCTATTCCCTGGAAGAGCTGAAATATTTCTGACATTAAAGGTTACTTCATCCACTTTGCATTTACAGTTGAACGTCAGGAATCTTTTTGTTTGTTTGTTTGTTTTGTTTTGTTTTTCGAGACAGGGTTTCTCTGACTAGTCCTGGTTGTCCTGGAACTCATCAGGAATCAAGCAGCTCATGACCAAAAATGAAACACAAAACTAAACCAAACCAAAAACCAGATCTTTCCATTGTTTTCTTACTCTGTGGCTTTGAGTGAGTAGGGGCAGACAGAAGCCATGTGTCTACCAGCCTGGAAGCAGCATCTCACTACCTCATGCCGTGGGAACTAAACTCTCCATGCCTGTATTTATTGTTCTTTTAAGGCAGGAGACAATGCACATGTATGCAAACATTCCCAATTCTTCAATGAAACAACATAAAAGACAAAATGGAAAGCCAGATTTTTAATGAAAATATGCCTGAAATTAATGTCACTGCATTTCACATATATTTGTAGCAGAACCATTAGGACAGGACAGGGTGGCTTCTCCCTAGAAAACGGCGTTCTTTTCCCATGAGGATGTCTTTCTGCAAGAGGGAAACCCGAGCGTGAAAGGAAAAGAGGGCATGTCTCAGGACTAGTGACTTGTCAAAATAGAACATGACATTTTTCAAAGAAATAGTAAGATAATAAATTTTTATTTTTAAATTTTAGAATAAGTATGTCACTACTAAGGCAATATAAGTTCAATTCAAACTTACACATGTATTGCCTGCAAATACAGCTGTGGGGGCTGAGCTAAAATGTGATGTATTAATGTCTATAGAAGAGGTAAGGCGACTTGTGTAGTCATCATCGTAGTTTGGCTTTGCCAGGGTGCTTTACTTGAGCGAAGAGTAGCAAATGGTGAAGTCCAAGTGCCCTTGCTCTTTTGAGTGCCTATTCATGAGGATGCAATGCAATCCGAATCTAAGTGCTTTCCAACTCTTAACTTTAACAGACTCCCAGGGTAATACTTTGAGGCAAGCTCCCATAGTCATTTGTTCCCATTTTAATGAGTTTCAAAGGGCAACCAAGAGGGTTAGAGAGGTGACTCAGTGGTTAAGAGTGTGTGCTGCTCTTCTAGAGGATCCTAGTTCACTTTCAGCCACACATTAGGTGGTTCACAAGCATCTGTAACTCAGCCCCAGGGGATCCAGTTTCCTCTCTGGCCTGTAGGATACCTGCACTCATAAGGTGGCACATGCACATGCAGGTATATGCACATAAGTAAACATAGATAGCTACTTAAAAATGAACAAAAAGAGACTTGGTTCTTGATCTCAAAAATACTTGGTAATATTTTATGCCTTTTCTCCATTGTTGTTGTTTGTTGTTGTTGTATTTTTCAAACCATCCTTCATCTTCAGGTGACAGATCTTCATTTCCTCATCTTTCTTCATCTTTCAACATTCTTGTCTACAACAGAAATCATGAAAGATGGTATGTGTATATATATATATATATATATATATATATATATATATATATATATATATATATATATATATATATATATATATATATATATATCACAGGAAGTGAAAGCCCAAGGAGCTTATCAGAAGCTAGAAAAATGACAGAGAGGGAAGAGGGCTAAGAATTTCATAGGAAGAATGATGGATGGCTGTTCTTATAACACACCTCATCTGTCTTGTTAACTTAGAAGTAATGCCTTTCCCAGACACTCCTGTTCTACTCAGAAAACCTGCTTTGCTAAACCAACATCAGCCTAGCTCTCCTAGGGAGAGGTGGAACTCTCTTAGAAGCACATGAGGACTGCTTTACAGAACAGGAAAGCTAATTCATTATGCATCATGGTCTATGTGTGGAAAAACTGTGACACACAGAGACCAAAGCAAACATATGGAAGCAAGTAACTACAGAGCAAATTCTTAGAACTACAATCTGCACAGCCTGTTTTCTTAATATCTCCAGAGGGATATAAAAGGATACTGAAAAAAAGTATTACAGAATAAATGTTTATGCCATATGATGGCTAAGTGCAGAAAGGCCCTGGCCATGCAAGCCTGAAGGTCCTAGCTAGGTTCCTGGAGCTCATGGTAGAAGGGTAGAAAACACTCCTGAAAATTGTCCCCTGATCTCTACACAGGCAAGCACCCACCTCACACCATACACACACCAGTAGTTATAATAATAATGATAATAATAATAATAATAAAATATAATGGTTAACAAAAAGGAATATATTTTATTATAGTATATAATAACAAACATGTGATAGTAAAAGGAAAAATATAATAATAAAAGCAAAATATAAAGAAACATTTGAAAAAATCTTGAAAACTAAAAATACAGTAGCTGAAAAAAAACTCATTAGTTATACCACAGGATAAAATTGATAAAAAATTCTCCCAGATTATGATATACACAGATAATTGGAAATGAGAGAAAATGGTAATAACTTAAATATCAATTATGAAAAGTCCAACTTCCAAATCTAGGGAGTTAAACATAAAAGGCTAAAGTAGGAAGTAACACTGTCTAAGACCTATGGCAGAAATGTTCTCAGAGCTGTAGAGGAGAAAGGGCTCCCTGCCTGAACCTATCATCTAATCTTAAAAGAATAGAGACGAAGAAGTGAGCATGAATCCAATGCACATTATGCTTTTCAAGCACCATGCCTTGTCTGTCCCTCTGCCTGCCACTGCACTCCCACCATGAAGATGATGGCTAAGCCTCTGAAGTGTAAGCAAGTCCCCAGTTAAATGCTTTCCTTTATAAGAGTTGCCTTGATCATGGTGTCTCTTCACAGCAATAGAAGAGTGAGTAGGGCAAATACCATATGGTCAGCCCTGAGATAATATGCATACAAGTAAAATTACATAGACTGAGAAAGTTATATTTCTGTATCTGAAATTAGTAATATGAATGTATATGTATGTGTATATGTAACAATAAGTTTCTTTTAAAATGAAGCCATGAAACTGAAAGAAAGGGGTATATGGGAGGGATTGGAGAGAAAGAAAGTGAATGTGGAGAATAATATATTCATATTATTTCAAAAAATACTCCCTTAAGTAGGCCTGTCCTGTTCCTCTTTGGCTTTCCAGTAGGTGATGGTTATTACCATCTTATTAGATTTGAACAGATCAATTGAAAAAGAGTCCTCCAACCACAAGAAAACGTTCCGACATTGTTTTCGATCCATAAAGGATAGATTTCTTCTTATAGTATTTTGATCAGGACAAAGGTTCCTTAAGTTTCTTTCTATATAGGCTAAAGGGCTCAGTGAAGGCCAGCAGCCTCTTGGCCACAGTCTCCTCACCATGATGCTTTCCTTTCTTCCTGGACTCTTGATCATGACTTCTTCAAGTTTGCAGCAATTTTGCAAGTTGGCAGAGTTGAAGTCTTTCTTGTCCCACAAGTGCCCTGCTGAAGAAAGCTCCCATTTACTTTCACTTCAAGTCCCAACTCTCAAATGCACATTTATCTGACTAGTCATTCTTCCATTTTTGACTAGAAGCGAGGCTAGAAGGCCATGTTCTAGGCTCATCACAACAGCAAAGCAGACAGTAATGGGGAAGTGTGCTGAATTATGCTTTTAGATGATAAGATTTAAGGAAATAAATAGTATATTTTTCAGTCACAATTTTCCTGGAGTAATGTACATAAGAATGACTAAACACTGAAGACTTGGGTAAATTTACTATCCTGTTTGCCAGTTAAAAATGCTTTCATGTTCTTTATTCTAGTTTCATTTCTATTAATATTACAAATACCTTGACACAAACAACTTAGAAAAAATAGTTTATCTGGCTAACGATTCCTGGTTACATTCCATCCCTGGAGGGAAGTCACAGGGGCAGAAGCTTGAGACAGCCGATCACAGCACAGCCACGAGCAAGAGCAGAGAGGAGCAAATGCATCCACGATAGCGCCTTGCTTCTACTCTGCTAGCTCTCTTGACTCTTATACAACCCAGAGCTCTGATACAGGGAATGGGGCTGCCCACAGTGAACTGAGTACAACCAGGAAAATCCCTGATGATCATCAGGTTGCTTAAGATGCCAATCACACCAGCCAATCAGATCTAGATAATAATTCATTAAGACTCTTCCCAGGTGACTGTATATTGTGGCAAGTTGACATTTAAAACTAACCACCACAGTGACCAATAGCATTTCCTAAGTTCTTACCATCTGCAGTTCAGAAATACCATTGTCTCTCAGTGAATGACACAAGAAAAAGGAAGTCAATCACCAGGGTCTCTACCTCAAATTGGAATGTTAAACTCTGTAATGTACTTATCTTTCCTAAATAAGAAGTTCTTGGAATTCATTAGCAAATAAATTAATTTTCATCTTATCAGATAGAACGTCTAGAGATGCTGAGGCAACATCTAATATACTTGAGAATTGCATTAGGTGAATGACAGGTCATTTGGCATACAAAAATGCTCCTAATATGATTTCTCCACTGTCTTTCTGTCTTATTGCAGCCGGGGTAATGAAAACAGACTGACTCACCGGCGGCAGACGATTCTTCGTGAGAAGGGAAGAAGGTTAGCTAATCGAGGACCAGCATACATGTTTAATGATCATTCAACAAGCCTGTCTATTGAGGAAGAACGCTTTCTAGATGCAGCTGAATATGGCAACATCCCAGTGGTGCGGAAGATGCTAGAAGAGTGTCATTCCCTCAATGTTAACTGTGTGGATTACATGGGCCAGAATGCCCTACAGCTGGCTGTGGCCAATGAGCACTTGGAAATCACAGAGCTGCTACTCAAGAAGGAAAACTTGTCTCGAGTTGGGGATGCTTTACTTTTAGCCATTAGTAAAGGTTATGTACGGATTGTGGAGGCAATCCTCAACCATCCAGCTTTTGCTGAAGGCAAAAGGTTAGCGACAAGCCCCAGCCAGTCTGAACTTCAGCAAGATGACTTTTATGCCTATGATGAAGATGGGACGCGGTTCTCCCATGATGTGACCCCAATCATTCTCGCTGCACATTGCCAGGAATATGAAATTGTGCATACCCTCCTGAGAAAGGGTGCCCGGATTGAGCGGCCTCATGATTACTTCTGCAAGTGTACAGAATGCAGCCAGAAGCAGAAGCATGATTCCTTCAGCCACTCTAGATCCAGGATCAATGCATACAAAGGTCTGGCAAGTCCAGCATACCTGTCATTGTCCAGTGAAGATCCAGTCATGACTGCTTTAGAACTTAGCAATGAGCTGGCAGTGCTTGCCAACATTGAGAAAGAGTTCAAGGTAGGTTGTTCACAAAGTTCAAGGACTAAGTAGATGTATAAGTGATGTGCTGTAAAATATCAGAGCAAGGAATATACAATATCTACCAGGTTTCAGCAAAGTTCTGTAGAAGCTGTCATTTCAGCTATGTGCAGAAAAGTTGACAGGAATTTAGAAGGCACAGAGAAAGGGAAAGTAAAGCCAAGGTGTGTTTCCATGATGTGCTAATTACTGTGCATGTTAGGATTTATTGGAGCTGTTGGGGGCGGGGGGGATGAGAAATGTATGTGGTATGTGTGTTTATGTGAGTGTGTGCTAATGGGTGCATGTGCACATGTGTGTATGTGGAGCCAAGTGCTGTCATTGGGTATCTTCCTTGATCAGTCTCTACCTTATTGTTTGAGACAGGATCTCTCACTGAACCTGCATCTCATTAATACAGCTAAATGTCTGGGTAGTGAGCTTCAGGTATCCAGTATCTGGACCCAGTTCTAGGGTTACAGACATGTGTCTGTGTGCATTTTTTAAAACAGCATGCTCCAGGGATCTCAATTAAAATACTAATTATTATTAAAATACTAATCATTGTACAACGGAGGCTTCATTGACTGAACCTTTTTCCCAGTCTCAATTTTATGTTTCATTCAAGAAGTATAATTATTGTTGTAATGATCTACTTTCTATCAGACACTTTGCATTGACCACAGTCCTAAATGGGTAGTCTTGACTATTGTAAGCTTGACAGAATTAAGCCTTGGCAGTGGACATACAATTAGCAAGCAAGCAAGCAAGCAAGCAAGCAAGCAAACAAATAAACAAACACAAAACCAAAAATGGAAGACCAGAGAGTTTATTTTAATACTATAGAAGAGCAAATTTCCTGACTCTAGTCTAAGGTCAAACCAGGAGTAAGAAAGTTCAAAGGGAGAGATCAGTACAGGATAACCTTGTTGACAAACCCATAAGTCCATTGGTGTCACCATATGTTTCTGTAAGTTAACTCTATAGACTCTTTTCTGAACTGCAATACCACATAGGCTGCTTGTAGTAATACAATGATTCATTTTAGGCCCCCAGTTCCACATTCATTTCACTTATGCCTTAAGAATCACCAGCATCCCTATAGTTCCGAAGGGAAAGTTTTCCTGCAGCCTTTCCAGCTCAATTAGTTATCCCTAGAGGTCTGTGCCATGCACATGGCTCTCCAGATGTCTCTGCTGCAGAAAGGGGAAAGAGAATAGCAGAGAGGCTATTGTTGATCCTATTTTTTATTAGATATTTTCTTCATTTATATTTCAAATGCTATCCCGAAAGTCCCCTATACCCTCCCCCTGCTCTGCTCCCCAACCCATCCAATCCTGCTTCCTGGCCCTGGCATTCCTCTGTACTGGGGCATATTATCTTCGCAATACCTAGTGCCTCTCCTCCCACTGATAGCTGACTAAGCTATTCTCTACTACATATGCAACTAGAGACACAGCTCTGGATGGTACTGGCTAGTTCATATTGTTGGTCCTCCTATAGGATTGCAGACCCCTTTAGCTCCTTGGGTACTTTCTCTAGCTCCTTCACTAGGGGCCCTGTGTTCCATCCAATATATGACTTGAGCAGCCACTTCTGAATTTGCCAGTCACTGGCATAGCCTCACAAGGGATAGCTATATCAGGGTCCTGTCAACAAAATCTTTCTGGCATATACAATAGTATCTGGGTTTGGTGGTTGTATATGTGATGGATCACCAGGTAGGGCAGTCTCTGGATGGTCCTTCCTTCCATCTCAGCTCCAAACTTTGTCTGTGTAACTCCTTCCATGGGTATTTTGTTCCCCATTCTAAGAAGGAACTTACTATCCACACTTTGGTCTTCCTTATTCTTGAGTTTCATGTGTTTTGCAAATTGTATCTTGGGTATTCTAAGTTTCTAGGCTATTATCCACTTATCAGTGAGTGCATATCATGTGAGTTTTTTTGTGATTGGGTTACCTCACTCAGGATGACATCCTCCAGATCCAGCCATTTGCCTAAGAATTTCATAAATTCATTATTTTTAATTGCTAAGTAGTAATCCATTGTGTAAATATACCACATTTTCTGTATGCATTGCTGTGTTGAGGGACATCTGGGTTCTTTCCAGCTTCTGGCTATTATAAATAAGGATGCTATTAACATAGTGGAACATGTGTCCTTATTACAAGTTGGAACATCTTCTGGGTATATGACCAGGAGAGGTATTGCTGGATCATCTGATAGTACAATGTCCAATTTTGGAGGAACCCCCAGACTGATTTCCAGAGTTATTGTACAAGCTTGCAATCCCACCAACAATGGAGGAGTGTTCCTCATTCTCTACATCCTTGCCAGCATCGGCTGTCACCTGAATTTTTGATCTTAGCCATTCTGACTGGTGTGAGGTGGAATCTCAGGGTTATTTTGGTTTGCATTTTCCTGATTGATTAAAGATGTTGAACATTTTTTCAGGTGCTTCTCAGCCATTCAGTATTACTCAGTTGAGAATTCTTTGTTTAGCTCTGTACCCTACCTTTTAATAGGGTTATTTGATTTTCTGGACTCTATCTTCTTGAGTTCTTTATAAATATTGGATATTAGTCCCCTATCTGATTTAGGATAGGTAAAGATCCTTTACCAATTTGTTGGTGGCCTCTTTGTCTTATTGACAGTGTCTTTTGCTTTACAGAAACTTTGCAATTTTATGAGGTCCCATTTGTCCATTCTTGATCTTACAGCACAAGCCATTGCTGTTCTATTCAGGAATCCCCCCCCCCCCGCCCCTGCCCATATCTTTGAGGCTTTTCCCCACTTACTCTCCTATAAGTTTCAGTGTCTCTGGGAGTTCCTTGATCCCTTAAGACCTAGCTTTGTACAAGGAGATAAGAATGGAACAATTCTCATTCTTCTACATGATAACTGCCAGTTGTGCCAGAACCACTTGTTGAAAATGCTGTTTCCCCCCCCCCCCCCCCCACTGGATGGTTTTAACCTCCCTTTTCAAAGGTGTGTGGGTTAATTTCTGGGTATTCGATTCTATTCCACTGATCTACCTGTTTGTTGCTGGACCAGTACCATGCAGTTTTTATCACAATTGCTCTGTAGTACAGCTTGAGGCCAGGCATGGTGATTCCACCAGAGGTTCTTCTATTGTTCAGAATTAGGTCTTTTGTTTTTCCAGATGAATTTGCAAATTGCCCCTTCTAACTCAGTAAAGAATCGAGTTGGAATTTTTATAAGGATTGCATTGAATCTGTAGATTGCTTTAGGCAAGATAGCAATTTTTACTATATAAATCCTGCCAATCCATGAGCATAGGAGATCTTTCCATCTTTTGAGATCTTCTTTGATTTCTTTTTTTTTTTTTTTAGAGACTTGAAGTTCTTATCATACAGATCTTTCACTTCCTTAGTTAGAGTCACACCAAGGTATTTTATATTCTTTGTGACTATTGTGAAGGGTGTTATTTCCCTAATTTCTTTCTCAGCCTGTTAATACTTTGTGTAGAGAAAGGCCACTGATTTGTTTTTAGTTAATTTTATATCCGTCTACTTCACTGAAGCTGTTTATCAGGTTTAGGAGTTCTCTGGTGGAATTTTTAGGGTCACTTATATAAACTATCATATCATCTGCAAGTAGTGATATTTTGACTTCTTCCTTTCCAATTTTATTCCCTTGGTCTCCTTTTGTTGTTGGATTGCTCTGGCTAGGACTTCAAGTACTATATTGAATAGGTAGGGAGAAAGTGGGAAGACTGGTTTTAGTGGGATTGATTCCAGCTTTTCTCCATTTAGTTCGATGTTGGCTACTGGTTTGCTGTATATTGCTTTTATTATATTTAGATATGGGCCTTGAATATTTGATCTTTCCAAGACTTTTATCATGAATGGGTGTTGGATTTTTGTCAAATGCTTTCTCAGTATCTAATGAGATGACCTTGTGGTTTTTGTCTTTGAGTTTGTTTATATAGTGGATTACGTTGATGGATTTCCATATATTAAGCCATCCCTCATTCCTGGAATGAAGCTTACGTGATCATGATCAATGATCTTTTTGATGTGTTCTTGGATTCAGTTTGTGAGAATTTAAAAAGTAGTTTTGCATTGATATTCATACGGGAAATTGGTCTGAGGTTCTCTTTCTTTGTTGGGTCTTTATGTGGTTTAGGTATCAGAGTAATTGTGGCTTCATAGAATGAATTGGGTAGAGTACCTTCTGTTTCTATTTTGTGGAATAGTTTGTGAAGAACTGGAATTAGGTCTTCTTGGAAGGTCTGATAGAACTCTGCACCAAACCCATCTGGTCCTGGGCTTTTTTTGGTTGGGAGAGTATTAATGACTGTGTCTACTTCTTTAGGGGATATGGGACTGTTTAGATCATTAATCTGATCCTGATTTAACTTTGGTACCTGGTATCTGTCTAGAGATTTGTCCATTTCATCCAGGGTTTCCAGTTTTGTTAAGTAGGGCCTTTTGTAGTAGGATCTGATGATGTTTTGGATTTCCTCATGTTCTCTTGTTATGTCTCCCTTTTCACTTCTAATTTCTAGTGAGTCTGGCTAAGGGTTTATCTATCTTGTTGATTTTCTCAAAGAACTAGCTCCTGATTTGGTTGATTCTTTGAATAGTTCTTTTTGTTTGCACTTGGTTGATTTCAGCCCTAAGTTTGATTATTTGGTCTTTCCTCTTGTGTTAATTTGCTTCTCTTTGATCTAGAGCTTTTAGGTGTGTTGTCAAGCTGCTAGTATATGCTCTCTTCACTTTCTTTTTGGAGGCACTCAGAGCTATGTGTTTTCCTCTTAGAAGTGCTTTCTTTGTGTCCCATAAGTTTGAGTATATTGTGGGTTCATTTTCATTAAACTCTAAAAAGTCTTTAATATCTTTATTTCTTCCTTGACCAAGGTATTGAGTAGAGTGTTGTTCAGCTTCCACATGAATGTTGGCTTTCTATTATTTATGTTGTTATTGAAGATCAGCCTTTGTCTGTGGTAATCTGATAGGATGCATGGGATAATTTCATTATTTTTGTATTTGTTGAAGCTTTTTCGTGACCAATTTTATGGTCAGTTTTGGAGAAGGTACCATGAGGTGCTGAGAAGAAAGTATATCCTTTTATTTTAGGATAAAATGTTCTGTTAGATATCTGTTAAATGCATTTGTTTCATACCTTCTGTTAGTTTCACACTGTACCTCTCTTTAGTTTCTGTTTCCAGGATCTGTCTATTTATGAGAGTGGGATGTTAAAATCTATCACTATTATTGTGTGGGGTGCTATGTGTGCTTTGAGTTTACTAAAGTTAATTTAATGAATGTGGCTGCCCTTGCATTTGGAGCATAGATATTCAGAATTGAGAGTTCCTCTTGGAAGATTTTACCTTTGATGAGTATGAAGTGCCCCTCCTTGTCTTTTTTGATAACTTTGGGTTGGAAGTCGATTTTATTCGATATTAGAATGGCTACTCCAGCTTGTTTCTTGGGACCATTTGCTTGGAAAATTGTTTTCCAGGCTTTTACTCTGAGATAGTGTCAGTCTTTTCCCTTGAAGTGGGTTTCGTGTAATCCGCAAAATATTGGGTCCTGTTTTTGTAGCCAGTCTGTTAGCCTATGTCTTTTTATTGGGGAATTGAGTCCATTGATGTTAAGAGAAATTAAAGAAAAGTAATTGTTGCTTCCTGTTATTTCTGTTGTTAAAGTTGGGATTCTAATCTTTTGGCTGTCTTCTTTTTGGTTTGTTGAAGGATTACTTTCTTGCTTTTTCTAGGGTGTAGTTTCTGTCCTTGTGTTGTTGTTTTCCCTTTATTATCCTTTGAATGGCTGGATTCGTGGAAAGATATTGAGTGAATTTGGTATTGTCATGGAATACTTTGGTTTATCTATCTATGTTCATTGAGAGTTTTGCTGCATATAGTAGCCTGTGCTGGCATTTGTGTTTTCTTAGGGTCTGTTTAACATCTGTCCAGGATCTTCTGGCTTTCATAGTCTCTGGTTAGAAGTCTGGTGTAATTCCAATAGGTCTGCCTTCATATGTTACTTGACCTTTTTCCCTTACTGCTTTTAATATTCTGTCTTTATTTAGTACATTTATTGTTCTGATTATTATGTGTCAGGAGGAATTTCTTTTCTGGTCCAGTCTATTTGGAATTCTGTAGGCTTATTTATGTTCATGGGCATCTGTTTCTTTAGGTTAGTGAACTTTTCTTCTATACTTTTGTTGAAGATATTTGCTGGCCCTTTAATTTGAAAATCTTCATTCTCATCTATACCTATCATCCTCACTTTTGGCCTTCTCATTGTGTACTGGATTTCCTGGATGTTTTGAGTTAGGATCTTTTTACATTTTGCATTTTCTTTGATTGTTGTGTCCATGTTTTCTATGGATCTTCTGCATCTGAGATTCTCTCTTCCATCTCTTGTATTCTGTTTCTGATTTCTTTCCCAGGATTTCCATCTCCAGTGTTTTCTCCCTTTGGATTTTCTTTATAGTTTCTCCTTCCCTTTTTAGGTCTTAGATGGTTTTGTTCAATTCCACCATCTGTTTGGTTGTGTTTTCCTCTAATTCTTTAAGCGATTTTTTTGAGGTTTAATTTTCTTTTCTTTTTATAAATTAAAAAAAAAATTTTAAAAATTTATTACGTATTTTCCTCAATGACATTTCCAATGCTTTCCCAAAAGTCCCCGATACCCTCCCCCCCACTTCCCTACCCACCCATTCTCATTTTTTTGGCCCTGGCCCTGGCGTTCCCCTGTACTGGGGCATATAAAAGTTTGTGTGTCCGATGGGCCTCTCTTTCCAGTGATGGCCGACTAGGCCATCTTTTGATACATATGTAGCTAGAGTCAAGAGCTCCGGGGTACTGGTTAGTTCATAATGTTGTTGCACCTACAGGGTTGCAGATCTCTTTAGCTCCTTGGATACTTTCTCTAGCTCCTCCATTGGGGGCCCTGTGATCCATCCAATAGCTGACTGTGAGCATTCACTTCTGTGTTTGCTAGGCCCCTGCCTAGTCTCACAAGAGACAGCTATATCTGGGTCCTTTCAGCAAAATCTTGCTAGTGTATGCAGTGGTGTCAGCGTTTGGAAGCTGATTATGGGGTGGATCCCTAGATAAGGCAGTCTCTAGATGGTCCATCCTTTTGTCGCAGCTCCAAACGTTGTCTCTGTAACTCCTTCCATGGGTGATTTGTTCCCAATTCTAAGAAGGGGCACAGTGTCCACACTTTGGTCTTCATTCTTCTAGAGTTTCATGCATTTGGCAAATTGTATCTTATATCTTGGGTATACTAAGTTTTGGGCTAGTATCCACTTATCAGTGAGTACATATTGTGTGAGTTCCTTTGTGATTGGGTTACCTCGCTCAGGATGATGCCCTCCAGGTCCATCCATTTGCCTAGGAATTTCATAAATTCATTCTTTTTAATAGCTGAGTAGTACTCCATTGTGTAAATGTACCAATTTTTATGTTTCTTCTTTAAGGACACGTACCTCTTTACCTTTGTTCTCCTCTAATTTTTAAAGAGATTTTTGTGCTTCCTCTTTAAGGACTTCTATCTGTTTAGCAGTGATCTCCTGTATTTCTTTAAGTGATTTATTAATGTCCTTCTTAAAATACTCTGCTAGGATCATGAGATATGATTTTAAATATGAATCTTGCTTTTCGGGTGTGTTGGGGTATCCAGGACTCGATGTGGTGGGAGTGCTGGGTTCTGATGATGCTAAGTGGTCTTGGTTTCTGTTAGTAAGATTCTTATACTTGCCTTTCGACATCTGTTAATCTCTGGTGTTAGTTGTTACAGATGTATCTGGCTGGAGCTTGTTCTTCTTGTGATTCTGTTAGCCTCTGTTGGCAATACTGGGAGTCAAACTCTCTCCTGAGTCCCAGTGGTCACAGCCCTCTCTGCAGGCAAGCTGTCCTCTTGCATGGAAGGTGCACAGAGGTCTGGAGATCAGCTCTGTCTCTTGACTGAAGGTGAAAGACTGAATGGACCCTGTCCAAGAAGCTATGTTGCTTCTACAGCCCAAATGCTCTCCTGGGCAGACTGGTCTCTGAGGGACCATCTTGAGGGACCAACAAGATGTGTTGTGCCTATTTTTAAATCATTGCTACGTTCTTCTGTATAATGTTTAAAAATGTCTGGCTTTGCCTGCTTGAAAGATAATTATCTTTCAAGAAACTGTGCTGAGTTGGGAAGTAGTATTTGTTAGTATTAAGGTGGTGTGTCAATTATCAGAGCTGACAGGGAAACAAATGGTGTCATATAACATGTGGTTGCTGGGAATTGCACTCAGAACCTCTGAAAAAACAGTCTCTGGAACAGACTCTGGAAGAAATGCTGAGCCTTTTCTCCAGCCCCTCAATTCTGACTTCAGGACAGAGCAGTGCTCTCTTGGAGAACAGACAAGGAGCTGTCATTTCCTACCTCAAATACCTGGGAAGCAGCTAGCAAGAATTCAGATACAGTGATGCTTCATGTCATTGCACACTCCCCTCTGTACACTCGCCAGCCAAGTTTGCTGATTGTATGGCTCACACCATGCTGGCTCAGGTAGACTCAAAGCAGAAGATGTGGTCCTTTTCTGGAAAGACATTCAAATTAACTCACACCAAAAAAAAAAAAAAAACCCTCCAAACAGAAAATAGGTAGACTTTCTTTCTTTCTTTCTTTCTTTCTTTCTTTCTTTCTTTCTTTCTTTCTTTCTTTCTTTCTTTCTTTTCTTTGAGTGTTTAAATGCTTTATTAGAATTTCAGTTGCTAGATTTCACTTTATTTTCATTAGCATACTAATATACCATATAAATATATACATAGAAAACCCATTAGAGAGTAGACAAGTACATTATTTTTTATTAGGTATTTACTTCATTTACGTTTCCAATATTATCCCAAAAGTCCCCCATACCCTCCCCTCCCCACTCCTCTACCCGCCCACTCCCACTTCTTGGACCTGGCATTCCCCTGTACTGAGGCATATAAAGTTTGCAAACCAAGGGGCCTCTCTTTCCAATGATGGCCGACTTCTGATACATGTGCAGCGAGAGACATGAGCTCCGGGGGGTACTGGTTAGTACGTATTGCTGTTCCACCTATAGGGTTGCAAACCCCTTTAGCTTCTTGGGTACTTTCTCTAGCTCCTCCATTGGGGGCCCTGTGATCCATCCAATAGCTGACTGTGAGCATCTACTTCTATGTTTACCAGGCCCTGGCATAGTCTCACAAGAGACAGCTATATCAGGGTCCTTTCAGCAAGATCCCGCTAGTGTATGCAATGGTGTCAGAGTTTGGAGGCTGATTATGGGATAGATCCACAGGAATGGTAGTCTCTACATGGTCTATTCTTTCGTCTCAGCTCCAAACTTTGTCTCTGTAATCCCTTCCATGGGTGTTTTGTCAGTGAGTACATATTGTGTGAGTTCTTTTGTGATTGGGCTACCTCACTCAGGATGATGCCCTCCAGATCCATCCATTTGCCTAGGAATTTCCTAAATTAATTCTTTTTAATAGCTGAGTAGTACTCCATTGTTTAAATGTACCATACTTTCTGTATCCATTCCTCTGTTGAGGGGCATCTGGGTTCTTTCCAGCTTCTGGCTATTATAAATAAGACTGCTATGAACATAGTCGAGCATGTGTCCTTCTTATAGGTTGAAACATCTTCTGGATATATGCCCAGGAGAGGTATTGCAGGATCCTCCAATAGTACTGTGTCCAATTTTCTGAGGAACTGCCAGACTGATTTCCAGAGTGGTTGTACAAGCCTGCAATCCCACCAACAATGGAGGAGTGTTCCTCTTTCTCCACATCCTCGCCAGCATCTGCTGTCACCTGAATTTTTGATCTTAGCCATTCTGACTAGTGTGAGGTGGAATCTCAGGGTTGTTTTGATTTGCATTTCCCTGATGATTAAGGATGTTGAACATTTTTTTTTTCAGGTGCTTCAAAGCCATTCGGTATTCCTCAGGTGAGAATTCTTTGTTTAGCTCTGAGCCCCATTTTTTAATGGGATTATTTGATTTTCTGGAGTCGACCTTCTTGAGTTCTTTATATATATTGGATATTAGTCCCCTATTAGATTTAGAATAGGTAAAGATCCTTTCCCAATCTGTTGGTGGCCTTTTTGTCTTATTGACAGTGTCTTTTGTCTTGCAGAAGCTTTGCAATTTTATGTGGTCCCATTATCAATCTTACAGCATAAGCCATTGCTGTTCTATTAAGGAATTTCCCCCCTGTACTCAAATCTTCGAGGGTTTTCCCTACTTTCTCCTCTATAAGTTTCAGTGTCTCTGGTTTTATGTGGCGTTCCTTAATCCACTTATATTTGACCTTAGTACAAGGAGATAGGAATGGATAATTCGCATTCTTCTACATGATAACCGCCAGTTGTGCCAGCACCATTTGTTGAAAATGCTGTCTTTTTTCCACTGGATGATTTTTGCTCCCTTGTCAAAGATCAAGTGACCATAGATGTGTGGGTTCATTTCTGGGTCTTCAATTCTATTCCATTGGTCTACTTGTCTGTCGCCATACCAGTACCATGCAGTTTTTATCACAATTGCTCTGTAGTACAGCTTTAGGTCAGGCATGGTGATTCCACCAGATGTTCTTTTATCCTTGAGAAGAGTTTTTGCTATCATAGGTTTTTTGTTATTCCAGATGAATTGCAGATTCCCCTTTCTAATTCGTTGAAGAATTGGGTTGGAAGTTTGGTGGGGATTGCATTGAATCTGTAGATTGCTTTTAGCAAGATAGCCATTTTTACTATATTGATCCTGCCAAAACTGGAGCATGGGAGATCATTCATTCTTCTGAGATCTTCTATAATTTCTTTCTTCAGAGACTTGAAGTTCTTATCATAAGGATCTTTCACTTCCTTAGTTGAGTTACGCCAAGGTATTTTACAGTATTTGTGACTATTGAGAAGGGTGTTGTTTCCCTGATTTCTTTCTCAGCCTGTTTATCCTTTGTGTACAGAAAGGCCATTGACTTGTTTGAGTTTATTTTATATCCAGCTACTTCATTGAAGCTGTTTATCAGGCTTAGGAGTTCTCTGGTGAAATTTTTAGGGTCACTTATATATACTATCATATCATATCTGCAAAAAGTGATATTTTGACTTCTTCCTTTCCAATTTGTATCCCCTTGATCTCCTTTTGCTGTCAAATTGCTCTGGCTAGGACTTCAAGTACAATGTTGAATAGGTAGGGAGAAAGTGGGCAGCCTTGTCTAGTCCCTGATTTTAGTGGGATTGCTTCCAGCTTTTCACCATTTGCTTTGATGTTGGCTACTGGTTTGCTGTAGATTGTTTTTATCATGTTCAGGTATGGGCCTTGAATTCCTGATCTTTCCAAGACTTTTATCATGAATGGGTGTTGGATTTTGTCAAATGCTTTCTCCGCATCTAACGAGATGATCATGTGGTTTTTGTCTTTGAGTTTGTTTATATACTGGATTACATTGATGGACTTCCATATATTGAACCATCCCTGCATCCCTGGGATGAAACCTACTTGGTCAGCATGAATGATTGTTTTGATGTGTTCTTGGATTCAGTTAGCGAGAACTTTATTGAGGATTTTTGCATTGATATTCATAAGGGAAATTGGTCTGAAGTTCTCTATCTTTTTTGGGTCTTTTTGTGGCTTAGGTATCAGAGTAATTGTGGCTTCATAGAATGAGTTGGGTAGAGTACCTTCTGTTTCTATTTTTTGGAATAGTTGTGAAGAACTGGGATTAGATCTTCTTTGATGGTCTGATAGAACTCTGCACTAAACCCATCTAGTCATGGGCTTTTTTTTTTTTTTTTTTTTTGGTTGGGATACTATTAAGAACTGCTTCTATTTCTTTAGGGGATATAGGACTGTTTAGATCATTAACCTGATCTTGATTTAACTTTGATACCTGGTATCTGTCTAGAAACTTGTCCATTTCATCCAGGTTCTCCAGTTTTGTTGAGTATAGCCTTTTGTAGAAGGATCTGATGGTGTTTTGGATTTCTTCAGGATCTGTTGATATGTCTCCCTTTTCATTCCTGATTTTGTTAATTAGGATGCTTTCCCTGTGCTCCCTAGTGAGTCTGGCTAAGGGTTTATCTATCTTGTTGATTTTCTCAAAGAACCAGCTCCTCATTTGGTTGATTCTTTGAATAGTTCTTCTTGTTTCCACTTGGTGGATTTTGCCCCTGAGTTTGATTATTTCCTGCTGTCTACTACTCTTGGGTGAATTTGCTTCCTTTTGTTCTAGAGCTTTTAGGTGTGTTGTCAAGCTGCTAATGTGTGCTCTCTCTAGTTTCTTTTTGGAGGTACACAGAGTTATGAGTTTTCCTCTTAGAAATGCTTTCATTGTGTCCCATAAGTTTGTGTATGTTCTTGCTTCATTTTCATTAAACTCCAAAAAGTCCTTAATTTCTTTCTTTATTCCTTCCTTGACCAAGGTATCATCCAGAAGAGTGTTGTTTAGTTTCCACATGAATGTTGGATTTCTATTTTTTTATTTTGTTTTGTTTTGGTATTGAAGATCAGCCTTAGTTCATGGTAATCTGATAGGATGCATGGGACAATTTTAATATTTTTGTGTATGTTGAGGCTTGTTTTGTGACCAATTATGTGGTCAATTTTGGAGAAGGTACCATGAGGTGCTGAGAAGAAGGTATTTCCTTTTGTTTTAGGATAAAATGTTCTGTAGATATCTCTTAGATCCATTTGTTTCACAACTTCTGTTAGTTTCAATGTGTTCCTGTTTAGTTTCTTTTTCCATGATCTGTCTATTGGTGAAAGTGGTGTGTTGAAGTCTCCCACTATTATTGTGTGAGGTGCAATTTGTGCTTTGAGCTTTACTAAAGTTTCTTTAATGAATGTGGCTGCCCTTGTATTTGGAGCGTAGATATTCAGAATTTAGAGTTCCTATTGGAAGATTTTACCTTTGATGAGTATGAAGTGCCCCTCCATGTCTTTTTTGATGACTTTGGGTTGAAAGTCAATTTTATTCGATATTAGAATGGCTACTCCAGCTTGTTTCTTGGGACCATTTGCTTGGAAAATTGTTTTCCAGCCTTTCATTCTGAGGTATTGTCTATCTTTTTCCCTGAGATGGGTTCCCTGTAAGCAGCAAAATGTTGGGTCCTGTTTGTGTAGCCAGTCTGTTAGTCTATGTCTTTTTATTGGGGAGTTGAGTCCATTGATATTAAGAGATATTAAGGAAAAGTAATTGTCGCTTCCTGTTACTTTTGTTGTTAAAGCTGGTGTTTTGGTCTTGTGGCTGTCTTCTTTTAGGTTTGTTGAGGGATTACCTTCTCGCTTTTTCTAGGACATGGTTTCCGTCCTTGTATTGGTTTTTTTCTGTTATTATCCTTTGAAGGGCAGGAATCATCGAAAGATAATGTGTGTGTTTGTTTCTGTCATGGAATACTTTTTTTTCTCCATCTAAGGTAATTGAAAGTTTGGCTGGATATAGTAGCCTGGGTTGGCATTTATGTTCACTTAGTGTCTGTATAACATCTGTCCATGCTCTTCTGGCTTTCATATTCTCTGGTGAAAAATCTGGTGTAATTCTGATAGGCTTGCCTTTATATGTTACTTGACCTTTTTCTCTTACTGCTTTTAATATTCTATCTTTATTTAGTGCATTTGTTGTTCTGATTATTATGTGTCAGGAAGAATTTCTTTTCTGTTCCAGTCTATTTGGAGTTCTGTAGGCTTCTTGTATGTTCATGGGCATGCCATTCTTTAGGTTTGTGAAGTTTTCTTCTATAATTTTGTTGAAGATATTTGCTGGCCCTTTGAGTTGAAAATCTTCATTCTCATCTACTCCTATTATCTGTAGGTTTGGTCTTCTCATTGTGTCCTGAATTTCTTGGATGTTTTGAGTTAGGATGTCTTTGCATTTTGTATTTTCTTTGATTGTTGTGCTGATGTTCTGTACGGAATCTTCTGCACCTGAGATTTTCTCTTCCATCTCTTGCATTCTGTTGCTGATCTATGGTTCCAGATTTCTTTCCTAGGATTTCTATCTCCAGCGTTGCCTCACTTTGGGTTTTCTTTATTGTGTCTACTTCCCTTTTTAGGTCTTGGATGGTTTTATTCAATTCTATCACCTGTTTGGTCGTGTTTTCATGCAAATCTTTAAGGGATTTTTGTGCTTCCTCTTTAAGGTCTTCTACCTGTTTAGCAGTGTTCTCCTGTATTTCTTTGAGTGAGTTATTAAAGTCCTTCTTGATGTCCTCTACCATCATCATGAGATATGCTTTTAAATCCGGGTCTAGCTTTTCGGGTGTGTCAGGGTGCCCTGGCCTGGGCGAAGTGGCAGTGCTTGGTTCTGATGATGGTGAGTGGTTTTGGTTTCTGTTATTAAGATTCTTATGTTTACCTTTTTCCATCTGGTAATCTTTGGAGATAGTTGATTTAGTTGTCTCTGGTTAGAGATTGTTCCTCTTGTGATTCTGTTAGCCTCTATCAGCAGACCTGGGAGACTAGCTCTCTCCTCTGAGTTTCAGTGGTCAGAGCACTCTCTGCAGGCAAGTTCTCCTCTTTCAGGGAAGGTGCACAGATATCTGGCATTGGGACCTCCCTCCTGGCCAAAGATGAAGGCCCAAAACAGGACCTGTCCCAGAAGCTGTGTTGCTTCAGCCTGTCCCAGAAGCTGTTAGCTTCTGTAGTCCACACTCTCACCTGTGCAGACTACTCTCGGCAGAGTCCTGGAACCAAGATGTCTGCTGCTGATGCTCAGGCAAAGCCCTCCCGGGCTGGGCGGACACCTATCCTCTGGCCGGGAAGGTGCCCGGATGTCTGGAGCCCGAAAAGGGGGCTGCCTCAGAAGCTCTGTCTATCCCAGGTTTTGATTACAGGTTTTTGTTTAACATTTGGAGATATAAGGAAGACCTTATTTCAGGGTAAGAAAACAAGGAAGGAGGAAGCATTGGGAAGACACAAATGAAGATGTGTAGAGATGCTGTACAGAAAGGCAGCAGCAGTTTATGCTCTCTAAAATATGACCTTCATCCTGATAATTCCCATCAGTCTTTTAGTTCATTGGAATGATACAACAGCAAAGTTAAAATTTCTCCATTAAACATGGGTAGGTTTTGAAACTGTCTTACTGTGTAGCTTACACTGCTCATCACCCCTCTGTTTCTGCTTCTCAAGTGCTGGGATAAAAGGTACCCTCCACAACTGCAGGGACTCCCCTACACCTGCAGGGAACACACACACACACACACACACACACACACACACACACACACACACCACCTGGCTAAATTTTTTCTTCCTTAAAGAAATCTCAGTTCTCAGAATCTATTCTTAGATCTTATATTTTGACCCTGTGCTGGATTCATAATATAAGAAATAGCATCCATCAAAAAGATAACTGATAAATTAGAGATAGTAGAACACATCTTTATTCTCAGCATTTGAGAGGTGATGGCAGAGGACCAGGAGTTCAAAGCCACCTTGAGGTACTTGAGGATCAGTCTCAATAAACTAACAACACTAACAAAAAAAGAAAGAAAGAAAGGAGAGAGAGAGAAAGAGAGAAAGGAAGAATAAAGAAGGGAAGGAGGATAATTGTCAAGTGCTTGCTTGCTTTTATGGCACTTTTCTAAAAGTCTTTTGACATTCAAAAGTATATATTTTATACATCGATGATGAAATAATATAGGACAGGATCTATGAAAATTATAGTAGTTGTATTATGGAGGTTTCTCTCATATTAGTTGGTGAGTTTAGCATAGCAAAATCTTTTAAAATAACTTTGATAATGACTTGGGCAGATATTAGAGTCTAGAGAAAATTCTTCATGGTGATAAAATATCACAGAGGACTGACAGCAGAGTAGGATAAAAAATATATTTAAAATAAAATACAGTGAAAGTAAGCTGGACATGGCCACTTATCCTGACTGCAGCACTTGGGAAACTACTGTGGAATTTGCTGTAAATTTGAGACCCGTAAGTTTCATGTTAGCATAGGTATTAACAGTGTGAGACCCTTGTTTCAAAGCAAAAACAGAATAAAACAAGTCAGGTGTACTAAAACTAAAATCTGATATTTCCTCTTGAAATCTACAATCCCTTGAATATCTGAAAATTTCTGCCATGCATGGAATATGAGTTAGCTCTTCTTGTTTTAACTATACCCTCTTTCCTAGAATGACTACAGGAAGCTGTCTATGCAGTGCAAGGATTTCGTTGTTGGTCTCTTGGACCTCTGCAGAAACACAGAGGAAGTGGAGGCCATCCTGAATGGGGATGCAGAGACTCGCCAGCCCGGGGACTTCGGCCGTCCAAATCTCAGCCGTTTAAAACTTGCTATTAAGTATGAAGTAAAAAAAGTAAGGCAGGGCGTGAGGCCCCTTTGTTACTTCAGTTTGTGTGTGTGGATATGCCAAGCTGGAAAGAGCAGGGGGTCATCCCGAGGAAGCATCTAGTGAGGCACAGAACTCATAGGGCTGGTTAGTCATTAAAATCCTGGCCCTTTGGATGTGGAATATCACAGTCAGTGCCATTTTGCTTGACTTGGGTAATAACAACAATGACTCAGTATATAGAAACCCTAAGGCATTGTCTGTATGAAGGGAATGAAGTCACAGTATTTCAGATTCCACCTTTTTCCTGGTGGTTGCTAGTTTCTGATTTGGACCAGCAATTTCAATTCCATTTTCAGTTTGAATCCTTCCAGGGTCTTTGCAAAAATACTTTTCAGATTTTTCTTTAGACAATGATCCCTACTTCTTTGACAACCTTCCTAGGACATGAAGACTTTTTTATTTTACTTATTTCATTTATTTATATGTGTGTGCACATGTGCATGCTGGGTGAAACCAGAGAGGGTGTTGGATTCCGGGGAGCTGCAGTTTCTGGTGCATGAGTCTGATGGATGCTGGGGACTGAACTCTGTTCTTCTGAAAGAGCATCACGTGCCCTTAAGCATAGAGCCATCTCTCCAGCCATTAACAAGCTACTAAATATAGTTCTTTTTTATATATAAAATAAAAGAACTATATGTTTGTAGTTATTATTCAGAGTAGACCTACTACCTCTCAACCTGCCAGTTAACTAGAGAGTAATTAACCATCACTGTTTCCTTCCATAACTTCATATTTGAGACTCATCTGGATAGAGTTTTTGTTTTTTTAAACATAACCTGATATTTTTCTTATGAAATTTTAATTTAGATGATTACTTTTTAAATACAAACTAACATTAACCTCTCTTTGAGGGAAAACTCATTACTCAAATGAAATGTGTGAGAAGAAGGAATCCTAGAAAAAAATTAATTGAAAGTTTTAAGATGATAAGAGAGACTCCCAGTGGAGCTGGGTGGATAAAACTGAGAGATGCAAATATTAATGTGATCCCTTTAGGAAGCATGCCACTCTAGAGCAGTGAAGAAAAAATGTGATTTGTTTTGAAGCAATGTTTTGAGGCTGGAGAGATGGCTCAGTGTATGTTTTAAGAACACACACTGTTTTTAAAGAATAACCAAGTTCAATTTCTATCATCCATATCAGAAGGCTCACAGACTGCCTATAACTGTGTGGGTGTTGTGTACCTGTTTTGTGTGAATATGTGTGAGTGTGTGTGTGAGCTTCTGGGGTGTGTGTGATGCCTTCCCTCTTCTGGCTTCTGAAGGCATGTGGATTCATGTGAAAACACACACACACACACACACACACACACGCACTCATACACACACCCAAATCACTCACACGCAAACACATATACACTCATACAGTCACTCACACACATTCACACAACACATATACACAACACCCACACAGTTACTCTCACACACACACTTACATACACACACATGCACACATATATGTTGGGAGCCGCCCCCACATTCGCCGTTACAAGATGGCGCTGACAGCTGTGTTCTAAGTGGTAAACAAATAATCTGCGCATGTGCCAAGGGTATCTTATGACTACTTGTGCTCTGCCTTCCCCGTGACGTCAACTCGGCCGATGGGCTGCAGCCAATCAGGGAGTGACACGTCCGAGGCGAAGGAGAATGCTCCTTAAGAGGGACGGGGTTTCGTTTTCGCTCTCTCTTGCTTCGCTCTCTCTTGCTTCTTGCTCTCTTGCTTCCTGCACCCTGGCTCCTGAAGATGTAAGAAATAAAGCTTTGCCGCAGAAGATTCTGGTCTGTGGTATTCTTCCTGGCCGGTCGTGAGAACGCGTCTAATAACAATTGGTGCCGAATTCCGGGACGAGAAAAAAACTCGGGACTGGCGCAAGGAGGATCCCTCATTCCGGAACCAGAACTGCGGATCACGTTTATAAAGGTTCCCGTAACACAGACTGTTGAGAAGGATTCAACTGCCGAATTCAGAACTCATCAGCTGGGGAACGACGGTGATAAAGGTTCCCGTAAAGCAGACTGTTGAGAAGGATTCAACTGCCGAATTCAGAACTCATCAGCTGGGGAACGACGGTGATAAAGGTTCCCGTAAAGCAGACTGTTAAGAAGGATTCAACTGTATGAATTCAGAACTTTTCAGCTGGGGAACGAGAGTACCAGTGAGTACAGCTTAACGAGGTAAGCCTGGCCTTGAACTTTCTAACGAAATTCAAGACAGTCTATCAGAAGTAAAGTGGAATATGTTTGGCCTTGAATTTTTTCTGGTGTTAGGAGCCCTTTTGTTCCTTTTCACATGTTATATAGTGGTTAAGGCAGGGCTGAAAATTCTGGATGAAATTCAGGGCAGTCTATCAGAAGTAAAGCGGGGAGAGAGAGTAGGAGCAAGGAGAAACGGTAAGTATACAGGCCTTTCCAAGGGTCTTGAACCCGAGGAAAAGTTTAGGTCAGGTAAGAATACCTGGAGAGAGATTAGAAGAAAAAGAGGAAAAAGGGAAAAGAAGAAAGATCAATTAGCGGAGGTCTCTAGGAGAAGGAGCCTGTGCTCTGAAGAAACAGACTGGGAGAAAAAAGCGGCTCATTATGAAAGAAAAGGATACCAGCCGCCAAGTAAAGTGCTAACTAGTCATTTAAGGAAAAAGCCAAAAGCGGCTGGCGAAGGCCAGTTTGCTGATTGGCCTCAGGGCAGTCGGCTTCAAGGTCCGCCCTATGCGGAGTCCCCGCCCTGCGTAGTGCGTCAGCAATGCGCAGAGAGGCAGTGCGCAGAGAGGCAGTGCGCAGACTCATTCATTCCCAGAGAGGAACAAAGGAAAATACAACAGGCATTTCCGGTCTTTGAAGGAGCCGAGGGTGGGCGTGTCCACGCTCCGGTAGAATACTTACAAATTAAGGAAATTGCCGAGTCGGTTCGTAAATACGGAACCAATGCTAATTTTACCTTGGTGCAGTTAGACAGGCTCGCTGGCATGGCACTAACTCCTGCTGACTGGCAAACGGTTGTAAAAGCCGCTCTCCCTAATATGGGCAAATATTTGGAATGGAGATCTCTGTGGCGAGAGGCTGCACAGGCGCAGGACCGAGCAAACGCTGCTGCTTTAACTCCAGAGCAGAGAGATTGGACTTTTGACTTGTTAACGGGTCAGAGAGCTTATTCTGCTAAACCTGATAAGAGGTATCAATGGAAGGTCTTACCACAGGGGATGTCCAATAGTCCTACAATGTGCCAGCTTTATATGCAAGAAGCTCTTTTGCCAGTGAGGGAACAATTCCCCTCTTTAATTTTGCTCCTTTACATGGATGACATCCTCCTGTGCCATAAAGACCTTACCATGCTACAAAAGGCATATCCTTTTCTACTTAAAACTTTAAGTCAGTGGGGTTTACAGATAGCCACAGAAAAGGTCCAAATTTCTGATACAGGACAATTCTTGGGCTCTGTGGTGTCCCCAGATAAGATTGTGCCCCAAAAGGTAGAGATAAGAAGAGATCACCTCCATACCTTAAATGATTTTCAAAAGCTGTTGGGAGATATTAATTGGCTTAGACCTTTTTTAAAGATTCCTTCCGCTGAGTTAAGGCCTTTGTTTAGTATTTTAGAAGGAGATCCTCATATCTCCTCCCCTAGGACTCTTACTCTAGCTGCTAACCAGGCCTTACAAAAAGTGGAAAAGGCCTTACAGAATGCACAATTACAACGTATTGAGGATTCGCAGCCTTTCAGTTTGTGTGTCTTTAAGACAGCACAATTGCCAACTGCAGTTTTGTGGCAGAATGGGCCATTGTTGTGGATCCATCCAAACGTATCCCCAGCTAAAATAATAGATTGGTATCCTGATGCAATTGCACAGCTTGCCCTTAAAGGTCTAAAAGCAGCAATCACCCACTTTGGGCAAAGTCCATATCTTTTAATTGTACCTTATACTGCTGCACAGGTTCAAACCTTGGCAGCCACATCTAATGATTGGGCAGTTTTAGTTACCTCCTTTTCAGGAAAAATAGATAACCATTATCCAAAACATCCAATCTTACAGTTTGCCCAAAATCAATCTGTTGTGTTTCCACAAATAACAGTAAGAAACCCACTTAAAAATGGGATTGTGGTATATACTGATGGATCAAAAACTGGCATAGGTGCCTATGTGGCTAATGGTAAAGTGGTATCCAAACAATATAATGAAAATTCACCTCAAGTGGTAGAATGTTTAGTGGTCTTAGAAGTTTTAAAAACCTTTTTAGAACCCCTTAATATTGTGTCAGATTCCTGTTATGTGGTAAATGCAGTAAATCTTTTAGAAGTGGCTGGAGTGATTAAGCCTTCCAGTAGAGTTGCCAATATTTTTCAGCAGATACAATTAGTTTTGTTATCTAGAAGATCTCCTGTTTATATTACTCATGTTAGAGCCCATTCAGGCCTACCTGGCCCCATGGCTCTGGGAAATGATTTGGCAGATAAGGCCACTAAAGTGGTGGCTGCTGCCCTATCATCCCCGGTAGAGGCTGCAAGAAATTTTCATAACAATTTTCATGTGACGGCTGAAACATTACGCAGTCGTTTCTCCTTGACAAGAAAAGAAGCCCGTGACATTGTTACTCAATGTCAAAGCTGCTGTGAGTTCTTGCCAGTTCCTCATGTGGGAATTAACCCACGCGGTATTCGACCTCTACAGGTCTGGCAAATGGATGTTACACATGTTTCTTCCTTTGGAAAACTTCAATATCTCCATGTGTCCATTGACACATGTTCTGGCATCATGTTTGCCTCTCCGTTAACCGGAGAAAAAGCCTCACATGTGATTCAACATTGTCTTGAGGCATGGAGTGCTTGGGGGAAACCCAGACTCCTTAAGACTGATAATGGACCAGCTTATACGTCTCAAAAATTCCAACAGTTCTGCCGTCAGATGGACGTAACCCACCTGACTGGACTTCCATACAACCCTCAAGGACAGGGTATTGTTGAGCGTGCGCATCGCACCCTCAAAGCCTATCTTATAAAACAGAAGAGGGGAACTTTTGAGGAGACTGTACCCCGAGCACCAAGAGTGTCGGTGTCTTTGGCACTCTTTACACTCAATTTTTTAAATATTGATGCTCATGGCCATACTGCGGCTGAACGTCATTGTTCAGAGCCAGATAGGCCCAATGAGATGGTTAAATGGAAAAATGTCCTTGATAATAAATGGTATGGCCCGGATCCTATCTTGATAAGATCCAGGGGAGCTGTCTGTGTTTTCCCACAGAATGAAGACAACCCATTTTGGGTACCAGAAAGACTCACCCGAAAAATCCAGACTGACCAAGGGAATACTAATGTCCCTCGTCTTGGTGATGTCCAGGGCGTCAATAATAAAGAGAGAGCAGCGTTGGGGGATAATGTCGACATTTCCACTCCCAATGACGGTGATGTATAATGCTCAAGTATTCTCCTGCTTTTTTACCACTAACTAGGAACTGGGTTTAGCCTTAATTCAGACAGCCTTGGCTCTGTCTGGACAGGTCCAGATGACTGACACCATTAACACTTTGTCAGCCTCAGTGACTACAGTCATAGATGAACAGGCCTCAGCTAATGTCAAGATACAGAGAGGTCTCATGCTGGTTAATCAACTCATAGATCTTGTCCAGATACAACTAGATGTATTATGACAAATAACTCAGCTGGGATGTGAACAAAAGTTTCCGAGATTGTGTGTTATTTCCATTCAGTATGTTAAATTTACTAGGACAGCTAATTTGTCAAAAAGTCTTTTTCAGTATATGTTACAGAATTGGATGGCTGAATTTGAACAGATCCTTCGGGAATTGAGACTTCAGGTCAACTCCACGCGCTTGGACCTGTCGCTGACCAAAGGATTACCCAATTGGATCTCCTCAGCATTTTCTTTCTTTAAAAAATGGGTGGGATTAATATTATTTGGAGATACACTTTGCTGTGGATTAGTGTTGCTTCTTTGATTGGTCTGTAAGCTTAAGGCCTAAACTAGGAGAGACAAGGTGGTTATTGCCCAGGCGCTTGCAGGACTAGAACATGGAGCTCCCCCTGATATATGATATATCTATGCTTAGGCAATAGGTCGCTGGCCACTCAGCTCTTATATCTCACGAGGCTAGACTCATTGCACGGGATAGAGTGAGTGTGCTTCAGCAGCCCGAGAGAGTTGCAAGGCTAAGCACTGCAATGGAAAGGCTCTGCGGCATATATGAGCCTATTCTAGGGAGACATGTCATCTTTCATGAAGGTTCAGTGTCCTAGTTCCCTTCCCCCAGGCAAAACGACACGGGAGCAGGTCAGGGTTGCTCTGGGTAAAAGCCTGTAAGCCTAAGAGCTAATCCTGTACATGGCTCCTTTACCTACACACTGGGGATTTGACCTCTATCTCCACTCTCATTAATATGGGTGGCCTATTTGCTCTTATTAAAAGAAAAAGGGGGAGATGTTGGGAGCCGCCCCCACATTCGCCGTTACAAGATGGCGCTGACAGCTGTGTTCTAAGTGGTAAACAAATAATCTGCGCATGTGCCAAGGGTATCTTATGACTACTTGTGCTCTGCCTTCCCCGTGACGTCAACTCGGCCGATGGGCTGCAGCCAATCAGGGAGTGACACGTCCGAGGCGAAGGAGAATGCTCCTTAAGAGGGACGGGGTTTCGTTTTCGCTCTCTCTTGCTTCGCTCTCTCTTGCTTCTTGCTCTCTTGCTTCCTGCACCCTGGCTCCTGAAGATGTAAGAAATAAAGCTTTGCCGCAGAAGATTCTGGTCTGTGGTATTCTTCCTGGCCGGTCGTGAGAACGCGTCTAATAACACATATATACACAACACCTACACAATCATGCACATATATACACATGTGTGCACATGAACGTGCAAATCTTTATAATCAAGCTATATGCCCACATTTAAGCTAGGATGAACTTAATCTTGTTCTTCCTTTCTAAAAAGAAAAATATATAAAATGCATAAAAGCACTTGTGCAAATCTTTTTATAATGTTAAAAACCCAAGTGTTTTCTGTATTTTAAAAGACAGGCCACCAGTCATAGGGGAGGGGTCATCAACAGGAATATCTGAATACGTAGAACAAATTTAGAACGGTTTTGCTTGCTACCTGATAGATGGCTTGTTTGTTCCTCAATTCTAACTGCATTTCTTCTGGAAAAGAATAAAACGATTCACCAGAGCTCCAGAGGATAGCCTAAGCTGAGTTGTTTTTAATCAAATCATTCTGTGTGCTGTCTCACCCCTAGTTTGTGGCTCATCCAAACTGTCAGCAACAGCTCCTGTCCATATGGTATGAGAACCTCTCTGGTTTACGGCAGCAGACCATGGCAGTGAAGTTCCTCGTGGTCCTTGCTGTTGCCATTGGATTGCCCTTCCTGGCTCTCATATACTGGTGTGCTCCTTGCAGCAAGGTATGTCTGTGAGTCCTGCAGTCCATCTGTAGTTGAATTCTGTCCAGCAGGCAAAGATCTAGCTCCAAAATGAAAATATGATTTGAAGTACACAGGTTCACATAATCTTTCTATTTGTTTGAGAATTTCATACATGCATGTAATGTATTTGAACAAGCTGAGCTCCCACTCTTTCCCTGCATACATTAACTTTATGTGCTCTTTTAAAAACCCACAGAGTTTATTTAGTACTGCCAGCATGTGCATGGCTGAAGGCTGCCTGCCAGAGCACCGGTAACCTCTTAGCAACTGCCTCTGTCCCATTCTCAGCAGCCATCACTTGCCAAACACTTTCCAGCCAGGGTGGGACTTCCTGTCCTTTCCCCGACCACATGCTGAGCTTTTGTCTGCCTTGATTTGAGCAAGACTTGTACAAGCAGCACAGCTGCTTTGAGCTTACTTGTGCAATAGCCTGGTCATGTCTAGAAAAGCCTGTTTGGCTTCAGCCTTCCACCATTATCTCTGGTTTTTACAATCTCTTCTTCCTTTCATTCAGGATGACTCTCACACCTTGAAAGGCGGCTGTGCCACACAAATGCCTCATTTAGGGCTGACAACTCCACAGTGCCATAAACGTTTAAGTTTTTCTAAAAATAATGCTTATTTCCAATGAGAAACAGAAAAAAAAATTCCTGAAAATTCTCCTGAAACAGAATACTGTCACTATTTATGTGTGAAATAAAATGTCAATATATTATTTCCTTATTTTTCCTCTAAGCATATAGACTTTTTTTTTGCATTTTAAAAAGTCCTAGCTTTATTGAGCTCATCTATCAAAGGCTTCCTCAAATTTGATTATTATTCCTTTCTTCGTTTCTTCTGCAATAGTATTTGAGATAAAATTATATTTTGTATGCATATTACCTTGTCTCTTAGGTTTCACTGTTGTGAAGAGACTCCATGACCAAGGCAAGACTTATAAAAGGACAATATATATTTGGGGCTGGCTGACAGGGGTATGGTAGAGTTTAAGCAGTCATGGTGCAGGAGGAGCTGAGAGTTCTATATCCTCATCTGACGATCTCTAGGAGAAGACTGGCTTCCAGGCAGCTAGGGTGAGGATCTTAGAGCCCATGCCCATAGTGACACACCTACTCCAACAAAGCCACACTTACTCCAACAAGGCCATACATCCTAATAGTGCCACTCCCTGGCCAAATGTACTCAACCCACCACATTCCACTCTATGACCCTCATAAGCTTGTTCAAACACATGAATCTGTAAGGGTTATACCTAGTCATAATATAATGCAAAATACATTTAATCCAACTTCAAAAGTCTCCATTGTCTTTAGCAGGCTCAACAATGCTAAAAGTCCAAAATTCAAAATCTCTTCTGAGATCTATGGAATCTCTTAACTGTAATACTGTATAAAGTAAAAAAAACACTGGACCCAAGCAAGACAGAAAACTAGAAAACTCGCTGGGCAAACTCCAAACTCCACATCTCCATGTCTGATGTCAAAGCACTCTTCAGATCTCCAACTTCTTTTTTCTTTGTTGACTGCCGTTGGCATTCAGCAGCATCAAACTTCCTTCTCCTTGGCTAGTTCTATTCCCTGTTAGCAGCTTTCCTTGACAGGTATCCCACTGTTCAGACATCTCTAACATCTTGGGGTATCCAAGGCAACATCAACTTTACAGCTTCTTATTCCAATGTCTGAGATACATACATGATCTTCTGGATCCTCCAAAAGGCCCCCTGTAGCACTCTACACTCTAGTTGACTCCATTCCATTGCTGTTGGTGTTCCTGGTGGTCATCCCATGGTACTGGCATTTCTAATATACTGGGGTTTCTCATTGCAATTAGGCTTCACCAGTAGCCTCTCATAGGCTCTGTTTGCAGTGCCAAGCCTCATTTTCTTTTCATGATCCCTTCAGTCCTGGGCCATCAACTGCAACTGAGGCTGTACTTCCACCAATAGCCTTCTATGGCTTCTTACAGTGTCAAGCTTCAGCTGTTTTTCATGCCGTCAAAACTTGTAACACCTGGGTGATTCTTACGTATAACCAAGTACAGCTGCAGCTGTACAATCTTGGCTATATCTGGAACACAGCTTCTTTGTGCCCTTAGAAAATACTTCCCAGAAGATTTCACCTCAGTGATACTGATCTCTTTATCATTGTCAATTTCTCAGCTCCAACTAATCAGCATCAATTATCCCAATAGTCTATGACAACATCCAGGCAGACATTATGCAGGAAGAGCTGAGAGTTCTACATCTTCATCTGAAGACCTTTTAGGAGAATGTTGGATTTCAGGCAGCTAGGGTGAGGGTCTTAGAACTTATGCCCACAGTGACACACTTCTTTCAACAAGGCCACACTTATTCCAACAAGGCCATACTTACTAATAGTGTCACTGCCTTATTCAAAGCACCACACTTATATGGTCATAAAACAATAATAGAAATGCTACTACAAGGCTTGTTTCAGTAAAGAATGTGTATATCAAAGAGAAGTGCACTAGAGATAAGCAGCAATGGCCACCTGCTTTTTAAGTATAATGTATTTGTCCAGGTTTTGGTGAAAACCAGGTCTTGCTTTTCTGCTGAAAGTTTAAACAGAATAAAGAATTATTTTTCAGGACTGAGTGTTAAATTTGGGGCCTTGAACATGCTAGGTTAGCACTCTATCATCGAGTGACATCTTTAATTCCTTCTAAACTGTTTATTTTGAGACGGGGTCTCACTGAGTTGCCTAGGCAGGCCTTGAACTTGTAATCTTCCAGTAAGAATCCTATGTAGCTGGGCCTATAGGTCTGCTATGCTAGGCATGAGGGATACTGACCTACCATTCTGCTACACAGGAATATGAATTTGGAAGCTGCATTACTAACATTTTTTTCATGTTTTTGAAGCCACCTTTCTAGTTCTGTGTAAATCTCAAATCTGAGAGGCTAACTGAAATAATTCACAGACAAACACCTTCTGGTCCATTTATTTTTGTGTTCTGGCTAGACATATCAGGCAGTGAATGCAGTTGCTAGACACAGGTGGGACTCCTTTTAGGCATTGTTATGTGGGGGACAACATAGGTCAGCATTTCTCAGCATGGTGTCTTATGACTCAGATATACTGTAGGCATTTCAGTCACTGGAGGTCTTTGTACTGACTCACACTAAGATGTTGGTACAAGGTCTCTTAAGCAGTGCCTACTTCCTTACTACTTACAGTGATGATATTAGAAACTACTGGAAACATGTCCTCATGAGAATCAAATCCACCACCATGGGATTTCCCCCTTATAATGCATGAGACCAAATTTGACCATATATAAAGTACACATTGATGACACTAACAATAAAGGATTTGTTAGAAATTATATTTATAGTGCAGTTTATCTTATATAAAGTTGTATTCCAGTTCCAATTTAATTAATTGAAAAACATTTATCTTTACTCTCTCTCTCTCTGCTATGTGGTAAGTGTGTGTGTATGCATCTGTGTGCATGAGCATACATGTGCATGTGCTGGTGTGTGTAGTGTGTGTATACTCATGTATGCATGTATTTGTGTGTGTGTGCAAGTGTGTGGTGTGTGGTGTATGTGTGTGTGTGTAGGTACATGTGGTGTGTGGTATTTGGTGTGTGTATATGCATATGTGTGTGTGTGTGTGTATGTGTGATGTATGTATGTGTGGTGTGGTATGGTATTGGTATGTGTGGGTATATGCATCTGTGTTCATGAGTGTTTGTGCACACGTGCATGTGTGTGTATGTGTGTGTGTGTCTTAGAGAGAGAGGGGGGGGGAGAGAGAGAACATGTGTGGAGATCAGAGGGCAGCTTCATGGAGTTAATTCTTTCTGTCTACTTTTCTGTGTTTTTCATGGATTGAACTCAGGTTGTGAGGGTTGAGCACCAAGAACCCAAGGACCTGAGCACCTTCATCTGCTCAGCCATCTTGTTGGCACTGCTCCCATTTTTCATAGAAACAACGAATTCTTTTTTAATTTAGATTTTTTAATTGAGATTGCATATTCATCATATTATATGATGAATTCTTGTTCTTTTTACCCCATGCTTCTTCCTACCTTAGTATATTTGAAAGCTCTACATTACTTGATATTTAAACTCCTCTGGTCTCTTTACAGTAGTAATACTATGCAATATTCCCAAACACATATCATAGCTTGATAGCAGCTAAAGGCCTTCAGAAGAGTAAATTGCCATGATGACCTCCAATTCTACAACTAAGAAAACTTGAGCATAGAAAAGTTAAGAAATCTGTCCATACTTGGAGTTGACAATAGGTAGGTCTGGGGTTTAGCATTTAGGAAATATGGTTTACAGCCAGCTGCCAAATTCTCATACTATTTTCGACATCTGTCTTCTCTCTCTTTTGAGTTAGAATTTCTTACCTGCATGTATTCTAACCACCTCTTCTGCACACAGGCTGCACTGTGTCTGTAGCCTCCTGGGTCTCTGCTTCAGTTTCCCAAGGCTTGAGGAGGTGGAGTAAAGTGTCTGGTTCGTCTTCGTTCTCATTCTGTGACCATGCAACTGTGACAACTTTTCTAAAGTGAATACCTTTCTTTTCTTGGGAGCAGGGGGCAGAAATCATGGTTCCTCCATATGCTGTCATTTGGGCCGTTTGTGGCTTGCCCCAGATTTATACATTTCTCACATTTTAACCGAATCTTAACTACCTGATTTCTGTCACCATTTCTTCTGCTATGGTCATGGTTCTTTCTGACACTTTTTTTCAACCCTAATTTATCAACACTGAGGCAAACAACCAATTTAAATAGGCATTATCAAAGTATTTTTCTCGAATCTAACATCTGTTTTGTTGGTTATTATTTAACTTTAGAGTAACAGTGATAAAGTCTGTTTGTAATTTTCTCATTCTCAGTGAACTAAACATTATTGGGCCATAGAACTGATTTATTTTAGTAATGATATATTTGGCTAAATTGATGCCTTTATTTAAAATACTTTAGATTTTCTTATATAGCCACAAAAATATAGACAAAAGTTTAGGAATATGTATCTTCACAAATCTTGCTTCTCCTCCAGTCACTCATAGATTAAAAAACTAAGAGTGGGATTAATAATGCTTAAAGAGAAGCACTTTGTTTCATTTTTCTTTTTAACTATATTTTATTTTCTTGTGCATTGTTATTTGGCACACACATGTTAACAGTAACTAACATATCTCTAATTGGATGTGAGGCTCACTCAGGAGGGAAATTCTGCCTAATATTACAAACCTAGCCAACTTTCTAGGGCCAGTGAGGTCATTAAGTTCAGAAAAGTACACTAACTCCATTTCATTAGACCACCATGATTCCTTACCACATTCTAAATATGTTCTTTATATCTACACATATGTGATCCATTCCTTAGGAAAGAAGCCTTTCTTTACAGCAAATGAGATCATCACAGAAAACCACTACTAGACACGCCATAGTAATCAAGAGATCAGTCATGGGGATCCCAGCTTAGCAGTTACATCTACATCACAGCTCCTGCATCCCTGACTTAGGGAACTTCATGGAAGACAGGCAGAAAAATTATAAAACTCACAATAGCAGAAAGTTTACTGTGAAACAATCTCTCCTAGAAATAGTTGAATAAACAAGAAAATAATAACCATTGACAACAAACTATAGGCTACTCTTGTTAAAATTGTTGTTTCTACAACAATTTGTTTCTTCAACAAAGTTTGTTGAAGGAATTCTTGAGATCTCTTATTCATAATATCATATCATCTGCAAAAGGGGATACTTTTACTTTTTGTTTTTCTATTTCTATCCCTTTAATTTTTTCTCTTGCCTTATTACTCCAGCTAGTACTTCAAGAACAATGTTGAAAGGAAGTAAGAATAGTGAGCAGACTTGTATCATTCCCTGCTCTAATAGTATTGCTTCAAGGTTTTCTCCATTCAGGATAATGTTGGGTGTGGATTTATCACACATACCTTTATTGTATTGGTGTGTTCCCTCCAGACCTAGTCTCTCTAAGCCTTTTATCATGAAATCACGTTTGGTTTTGTCAAAGGCCTTTCCTACATCTACTGAGAGGATTATGTGATTTTTGTCTTTTAATCCATTTACACGATTTATTATTATTTATTTACTTAGGTATGTTGAACTAAACGTGTATTTTTGGGATATGACCAGTTTGATAGAAGTGGGTGATATTCTTGATATATACCTATACTTGTATGTATTTTATTGAGGATTTTTGAATCTATCTTGGTCAGTGATATTGGCCTGTTTTCTTTTTGTGTTAGTTATGCCTTTAATTGGTTTGGGTATTAGAGTTATACTATCTACATAGAATGAATTTGGAAGTGACCCTTATGATCTACTTTGGGAGGGGGATATAAGAATTCATTGTAACTCCTTCTTGGAAACTCTGGTAGAATTCTGCTATGGATATATCTGAGCCTGGAACATTTAGTTGGAAGACTTATTACAGTTGCAGTCTCCTCCTGTGTTTGTTTAACTTGTTGTTTTCTTACTGGTTTAATATCATAGTTTGGATAAATCAAGAAAATAAAGTATTTTCCACCTTAATAGAGGGCAGATTTCTAAGTATTACCTTAAAATATTCTGTATTTCTTTGATGTATTTTGTAATGTTTCTCTCTTTTTCTCTGATTCTGATAATTTGGGTTTTCTCTTTCTTTTGGTTAGTGGGGCCAAGGGTCTGTCAATCTTCTTTATTTTCCTGAAGAACCAGCTCTCAGATCTAATGATTCTTTGTATTGTTTTCTTTGTTTCTATTTCATTACTTTCTGCTTTGATTTTTATTTTTTTTTCTTTCCATCTACTTGGTTGTGTTTTGATCAATTAATTAATTATTCAGGAGAAAATTCAAAATACTAAATGTAATACTAGTGCACCAAATTTTATACAAAACATGTTCATGGAGTTAAAGACACAGATTAACTCAAGCTCAATAGTGGTAGTCAGTGTCCCACTTTTTTTTTTTATTTTTATTTTTTACAAGATACAAGTCATCTGGACAAAAAATAAACAGAGAAACATCAGGATTAAGTGAGATATTACATCAAATGGACCTAACAGATGTCTATAGAGCAGTCACTGAAATGCTTAAAGAGCATAGGTTCTAACAGATGTCTATAGAGCAGTCACTGCAATGCTTAAAGAGCATAGGTTCTGCTCAGCAGCACAGGGAAGCATCTCTGCAATAGATGACAACAAGCCAAACCTTAACTAATGCAGAAAAATGGAAATAATCCCACATGTACTATCTGACCATTACCCAATATAACTTAAGATCCACAGCAAACAAAACTCTAGTAGTGAAAATAAACTGAGTTTAAATAAAAATAACTGAGTGAAAATAAAAATATCCAGTCCCCTGAGAAAAATGAAGGTAGCTCTGGCTCTAAAACTGAAAAACCCTACCTCCTGACCAATAGGCTGCTTTCTCTTAGAACACATAGCAAAAAGGATTCTGGTTACCCCAGCTGTGTCTGAGCCTCAATCCTCTTGCCAATCTGCTAGGGCATCAGGCCAATCCACTCAGTCCTGTGCTGCCCTCACCATGACCTACTCAGACCCAGCCCTGAACCTGGAGCAAAAAGTACAACTCAAGCCAGAGGCCAAAGCTAGTGAATCCCTTTGTCTTTAACCATTCGTACTGAGCAGGCATGGTCTAAGACTACCCCATAAACACTTCAGGCCCCGGTCTCTATGCTCTTTCCTGCCACAATTGCTGCCCTTATGACTCGTGTGTGGTGTTGTCTGTTAATAATAACTCTGCCATTCCTTCTAGCCCATTGCCAAAAATCTAGTATTTAAGAGCAGAGGAAGCGGTTCTAAGAGGGAAGTGTCTACATTAAAAAAAAATCAGAAAGAGCACAAATAAATTACTTTCTGTTGTAACTTAAGAATTTGAGAAGTATTTATTTTAATATATTTAACTTAATAGTTAGTTAAGCTATTGAATTTGTTTGACAATCTGGTAAACAACAATTTTCTATCCATAGTTATATTTTATACATTTATTTGTATCCCAAAATATAAATGGCAAAATTTATAAAAATAATTATTGTTTAATTCTTAAAGTCCATTGAGACATGCCCAAATCTCCTTATTTTAAGGAGAGATAAGGCCAGGTGTGGTGACACATACTTGTGAGTCTAGCAGTAAATTGGCAGATGCTGGAGGATTCCAAAGCTTCATAGTCAGAGCCTGTTTAGTTTTCTGGAAGAAAAAAGAATGTGAGGATTCAAATATGCTACTTAGACTTCCTGGAAACTGATTCTGTTTGCTTTCATCTGATTGCTTTAAAAATCACCAAAGTTTTAAATATTTTCAATGTACAAAAATATGTGGATTTCATCACATTTTTACAGGTGTATCATTGTATATTTATATATGCCTAGCCCTGAATTTGGTGGGTTTCGTTCATCATTTTAGATGTTCAGAGCCCTGAGGTATAATCCAGATCCCCATCCCTCTGTCCAGGTCACATTTCAGATAGAAAATAATTCAATACTGTAGTCACACAGTAGGTCTTATCATTTTTCTAGTTTATATAAAGAATCCAGTTTTTATCATCACCCAGTGAAAAGTGATAAAGGTGGAGCCTGAGCTAAACTTGAAAGTCTGACCTTTTACCTGCTGCTCCAGAGTGTTCAGACATCCATGGGATATTCTGTGCTGATCCTCATGACATTTACACCCTGACAGTAGACACAAGACATTAGCATTATCCAAAGCCTGAATTGCCTTGTATGTCAGGGAAACACAGGATGTAAGAACCAAGGGTCTTTGCTTTATAACCTAGACTTATTTTATAGTCCTGTGCATTTGAACCAACATTAACAATACTTTGACAACTTAAACATTATTTAATGAAATATTTATTTTAGTTATGCATCTATGTGCATTTATGAGTTTGCCATATGTGTGTGAGTACCTGCAGAAGAGCAGAAGGCAGCATTGAATCCCTGGAGATGGGATTACAGGTAGTTGTAAGCCACCCAATGTGGGTGTTGGGGAATGAATCTGAGTCTTCTGGAAGAGCAGAAAGCACTCTTAACTATTGCACCATCTCTGTAGGACAAGAATTTAAATATTCTTGATAGAGAAGTTAGTTCTCAATTATTAGAAACCTTAGTACATAGGAGAAAATGGCCAAAAAATTATAACAGCATAAAAATCATTGTTCTGTTACAATTCATGTAAATGTGTATGACTATTTAGGAGAGAGAGAGAGAGAGAGAGAGAGAGAGAGAAAGCTAAATTTTTTCTTTTGATGTTTGTTGTGGCAGATGGGGAAGATATTGCGAGGACCGTTCATGAAGTTTGTAGCACACGCAGCCTCCTTCACCATTTTCCTGGGGCTGCTCGTCATGAATGCAGCTGACAGATTTGAAGGCACCAAGCTCCTCCCTAATGAAACCAGCACAGATAATGCAAGGCAGCTGTTCAGGATGAAAACATCCTGTTTCTCATGGATGGAGATGCTCATTATATCCTGGGTAATAGGTAAAGACTGATTTTCTGTCTTGTTCCGTTTTGCAGCCTTAGCAATTGGACTGAATCATGCTGATTGTTGCATATGATCAGTCATACAAATGTATGCAGCAGGAATCAGTGTTCCATGCACTGTGACTTTCTTTGTGATCTTAAACAGTTGCTATGGTGGCCTTATTACCAGTTACAGTCTCTTCATATGCCATTTGATAATTGCATTCCCACTTCATCCCCCAAACGGAAGAAAACCAGCAGGATATTGTTAGTCAAACCTACCATCAATATGCAGAACCTCTCATGCGTGGTTTGGGAGAGCTCTGATTTCAACCTTGAAAACAACCATGTTTTTTTTTTTTTATGTTGAGATTTAATAGAAACTGAAACTAATAGCCACACGTTTTTATTGAAAATTTATTATACTCAAAGCTGTTGACATACATCAAGCCACGCAGTACCTAAGATTTGCAATCTGTTATATATAATAATATCTATTTTATCGAGTTTGTGAGCATTAAATAACTCACTTCCTTGGGTGGCTTGTGAAAGAGGGGCAATTCAGTATGAAGCACTAGATTTAATTTGTCTTTAAAGCTCAATTACACCTGTGGATTGTCACAAATTACAAGAATGTCTCATGGATATTTATGAGTAAATACATTCAACAGCTATTGAGTGTCACTGAGCAATAAGGATACTGAGTTGAATGGGATGTAGTCTTTCCATTCCAGGAAGTAATTTGAGTAACAAACCAATAAGTCAATAACAAAATCTCATTTGCAGAAAATGCTATAGTTGGAGACTTAAGATACTACCTAAGTGCAGATGAGACATTTAAATCTGAGTGAGGTAGAATGCAGAATGAGCAGAGGAAATCCTCGCTAAATACCAATGGCGTCTTTAAGTTAAGGCTTTGGGGAAAAGAAAATGTGAATCAGATCAAGAATTTGAAGGATAAGGACATAGAAGGCATTAGGTGTCGAGCTGTGGCACTATGAAAAGACTGGGCCATTTAAGATTATGTTTCTGTCCTAGCTGGGATCAGGGTGTTTCATGGGTGTGGATGACAGATGTGGATAGTAAAATGATCAGATTGAATTCCAGTGGTTGGTGATGGGTTCAGAGCACATTTCAGAAATGTATCTATGGTTTTGAGGTAGAGGGAGCAGGCCTGAAGGAGAGATGAGTTCAGAGGCTGAGCCCAATTGGAGGAAAGTAATCTGAGTTTAGCATGGATGGCAGAGGACCTAAGAATGGCTTAAAGGTTAAACTGTGAATAACTTGGTAATTGTTATGTGTCTATGGGGAGTGGTGGTTACTGTCCTCTAAAGGGGAATCTATGGATGGCCATGCTGAGAGTGGGGAGCATGAAAAACTGCTCGTTAAATTTCTGATTAACTTTGAAATGTCCCAGCATTTCCAGAGATAAATATCAACTAAATCATAAGAAGTTTGGCTCCTGGATGAAGTCTGGCCATAGACAAATTTGCATAAGTTCTTCAATCTCACATGACTCTGACTCTGAAGGCCTTAACTGCATGAAATTCCCTCAGTAGAAAGAACTATGTAGAGAAGACTCACGAGGCTTTATATCGAATCTCCAATAGGCCATAAGGTCTGCTCCATCAACTGTCCATCTGAGTCACCAGAGAAATAACTGCAGTCAATTTCATGCCACTTCTAGGCTATCCATTCCTTCTTGGCTTCTTCATATTGGAGCCCAATGGATGATCAATTGAAATATTAGGAAGTAGTATGACAATTAAGTATGATTATTCTTAACTCTGAGGCAATTCAATAGCTACTGAGTTATTCAACACCATTAATCCACTTCATTTCATTGACATGTTTTCGGAAAAAACAGTTTTGCCTTAGTTTTTACTAAAATATTGGCAAATTTTGGACACACTGCAAGACTTTGACTTTTCTTTAACTCTTTCTTTTCTAGTTTAATTGACAAAACTGGAAAAGATGTTTTTTAACTCTGTTGTATGACTTAAGAGTAAATACTATTATATTGCCTTTATCTTTTTACACTAAGAGCTACCTTTTTAATATATCACTATAAGTAAGATATGCAACACAGAGATTGCCACATAGGGCAGGCTTACTTAATTTCAGATAATTGCAAATAACTATAAATAATAATTATTAAAAATTTCAGTGGGTATTATCTGTTTTTCTTCATAGGGTGAACATTTGCTGTTAGAAAAGAGATGTCTTCTTAGTACAAGATATAATTTTGAACAGAAAGACATTTTATTGAGAGAATTAGAGATAATGAATTCTCATTTCATTCTGTATCAAAATTCATTCTTCCCATAATTTGATATTTTTAGTATAGACTTAGATACTTTTCACTAAGAAACCAAAGCTGAGAATATTACATTAAGCTTTAATGTTATAAAGAAAAGCATTTCCATGAAGAACTGCTCTGCAATGTTTGTTTTACTTCAGAAATTATCTCACAATGCTTATTTGAAGAGAATACAAAAATAAACAGCAAGCTATGCACATGTAGTATATGTGAGGTTCCTTGCTGAGTTTCTGACACTATTGTTTATTTTCTTGTGTTTTTGTTCTTGCAAGAAAGCCACAGAGCCTACTATAAATATTAAGAAGAAATTGCCTATGTGGGTCACAGGCTAGATGTGTTATATTAGTTGGTGGAAAATGCTCATGTCTTTATATACAGAAAGCAAATCTATGTGATTTTTCATTTGATGAAAATTTGAAAAGTCAAATAGTATAACTGATATTCCAGGAGGTTTGTGGCAAGACAGAATAACTGCACATCCATGTTGGTGTAAGGTCTAGCAGGAACATGAGGCAGGGGGCATGCTTGAGAGTGCTTAATGTTTACAAGTCCAAGGGTTTGTCGTTCACAGTGAGATTCTGGAAAAGCACACGCTATCCTGGGTTGACTCTAAGAGGGTAAGACCACAGTCAGGGCTGCCACTGTCCTACTGTGGAGACTGGGGCTGCAAGATAGACAGGGGCGGAGGGTGTGCTTGTCTGTCACAGCAACTATAGAATGAGTGACAGTGCGTGACCTCCAGGAGTGATCCTCAGAAGATTAGCAAATTGTGGAGTGAGCAACCCCACAGTATGTTCCTTGGAGGATTTGTGGGGTGCAGGGGGCGGGAGGTACTTTTTATCACTGAGGATGATGGAAAGAAGGGGTACAATATTGTAACTTGAGCCTTATTTCATTGGTGGTGAGAGGGCACACTTAGAGAGAAAGAATGAAGATAAAATATGCCTGGAAGGAGGGACAAGTAGGATACAGTGAAGCATTCAACTAAGCATGGCTCTGCTAGAGAAGAACACACAAATTGGTTGCTCTTTAGAGAAATTCAAATGTAGAGAGAACTGATACACTCCACTGCTCTAGAGAGCAGAAATAAAGCTAGCACATTCTCTTTCAAGAACTAGACCTCACAATCTGGCAGCAGAGTAAGCCTTTCTCAGAAGTAGTAAGTCACTCATCCAGTGCTGTTTAAGCAGTGTGGTCCCTATGGAGAACTCTCTGGCAAAAGGGAGAAGCCAGACTAGGTATGGGAAGTGTCAAAGGTTCTTAAGCAACAGCCCAGGCAGGGGTGGGGATAGAAGGGAGGGAAGCAGACAGGCATATTTCCTCTAAGCTGAATATCTCTGAATGTTAGCTGTAGTTTGTCAGCTATAGCAAGATACCATTTATACCATAGAAAAGATGGAGAAAAGATATGAGGAAGATGGGAAAGCTTTAAAAAATGGCAGATTGTGTGGGTTTGATGGAAGTCCCCATCAGTCCCTGTGTCTTACTAGATTGCTGAGTTTCCAGTAGTCCGGTGTATTGCTCTCGATCACTGTAGTCTCTGTTGAGGTTGGGAGACACATCAAGAACTTCGATGTCTTCAGCTTTTTCCATCCTGTTCACTGTTTTGGTGTGAACATGAGTCTTGCATTATTTCCTGTTACAAATTTATAAGAGTTCATAGGAAGTCAGTGCTAATGCTCCCTTAGCCTGACATCCCTAATATGAGTAGTGAAATTGTCTGCCTGTAAGACCACATTCTCTTAATCTTTGTGCTGTACTGAGAAAAGCGCATGATGTGTTCTTGGAGAGCACAGGCCATGACATTTTCCTCATCTCCACGGGGCTCCTTGGGTGTTGGATTGGCATGTTCTGTGATAGACATGAGGGGATTGTGAAAACTGGGGTAGAGGTTTTTGAAGGTTAGGAGAGCATCTTACTTCTCAGTCAGGTTAGGAAGTTATTTGTGAGGTAAGGCTTGAACATGGGGGTGAATTGTATTTCCCCACAGGGCTCTAAGAAGAAATGGGATGGCAGACAAGAAGACATTTTAAATTTCTTTTTAATCAAATAATATTCTTCAAGTTAAGAAAGGAGATATGTGAATGCTATGAGTAAATCAAGGAAGGATGGACAAAATGTGTTTGCCATAGTTTCTTCATAATGCCAGTATTGTGGACTACATTTTACACATGCTATTTTATTTGTGCGTTATCTTGCAAAGCAGGTAAATTTGCATCCTAATTTTGTGAGCTGCATTCTAGGAAGGGTAAACTCTTTGCCAATGACTCTGCAGCCAGTTCTTGGAGAAGCAAGATATCACAATGCTCCTAAAGCCTGAATTAAATATGGAAAACCATGAAGTAGTATTAGTAATTGCATCAAAGATATCAGCTACTCTTAGTACACTGTTACTAATTCGTTACTGTAATTTCCTTTAGTCTTTTAAGATGGTCATTTAAAATTTGTTCACAGACTGTAAGGCATTTAAATTTTTTAATTTACGTTTATGGTGTATGTTCTGGTCCACCCAAGATACACATAGAGATACTAAATAAACAATAATTTACATAGATAGAAGTGTGATTTTAATAAGGAGAATTGTTTCTGAGAAAAAAAAATGTGGAGCTGGTCAGAGGGCAAGGGCTGCCAAGCCAGGTGCATATTAAGCCTTGAGAATTGGAGAAGGGGAGGAAGCATCTTTGGTTAGATGTGTCCAAACTTTCATTCACACTAAGACAAGGACATTCATATTTGAACAAAAGTCCCCACCAGAGGAGTTCTATGTGTTCTTCTGTCTGACTGGGAGTAGCACACAGTAGGAAGAATGGAAGTGGTTTTAAGGAGACAGTAGTTGAGGCTCATGGTCAACAAAGGTTCTGTATATCGAGGTTAGTGTGCTATTCCTGTGACCTATAACTCATGGTAATTTCTATGATGTCATATCCAATGTCTGTATAACTCCATTGTGAAAGTGTGAGTACTTCTATTTTGAATGTGTGAGTATGTTGTGTTTGGGTTATCATAATGAACATCTTAAGTACTTTTTCCATTGTTAGAAATAAAAGACCAATTCAGTGCATTTCACTAGAGATTTGTGATCAATATTACTTGATTGCTTTCTGGTGGCTCACTGATATTGTTGGACTGTAGTTTCTGGGGGTAGGGAAAGAAGGCTGGGGCAAGTTTAAAGGGCTGTGAATAGCCAATGAGACTTTCCCAATTGTTTTTCTTCATGGAAGAGCTAAAGTTAGAATGAAATTGATCTGTTATATTAATCATTTACTAATGCAGGCATGATATGGGCTGAATGTAAAGAAATCTGGACTCAAGGCCCCAAAGAATACTTATTTGAGTTGTGGAATATGCTTGACTTTGGAATGCTGGCAATCTTTGCAGCATCATTCATTGCAAGATTTATGGCGTTCTGGCATGCATCCAAAGCTCAGAGCATCATTGATGCAAATGATACTTTAAAGGATTTGACAAAAGTCACACTGGGGGACAACGTTAAATACTACAATCTGGGTGAGTTTATAATACTGATTAAACTAGTGAAGGTAAATATTTTTTTATGAAAGAGACATCAGTAGTAGTAATTTTTCTCCACTTCACATAAAATTGTTTATTGATAGCATCTGTATTTGACAAATAGCATCAGTATCTGAAAAATTGTGCTTTTTGCCTCTCCTTACCTTCTGATTGGAAACCTTTATTAACCACAAGAACCATCTCCCGTTATCTCTTGGAACAACTAGATAGCTATCCAATCCATTGAGAATCACTATCTCATACCTTATATTTATGCATTTTTGTTTTCTTTTTCTTTTTCTTTATGGGTATTTGTGGTGTTTCCCATATAAGATCAAGTACCTAAAGAGTCCAGAAGTTGTTAGATCCACTGAAGTTAGACTTGCAGATGGTTATGAGCTGTTCAACAGGGCTTATGGGAACTGAATTTGTGACCTTTGTAAGAGCAGCAATCATTCTTCAACACTGAGTCCTGTCTTGTCTCTAGCTTTATATTTTTTCTTAGTCTATCAAGATAGATAGTTCACATTAGACAGTGATCCATAAAGAGATAGAATAGGTATTTGACCAATCATGTCTTCCATTCCATGAAATCATACACTTCCTTCTAAAGCCTCTAGTAAAATCTTATTTTGGCTGTACTTCTGTCTATAACAGTGTAAAAAAAAGCAGAGATCTCATTATAGACCCCTCCCCTTCATCTATTTTAGTAACCTGTTGATTCTTTCACTTTTTAAACTCACTTGACTGTTCACCTAATGCATAGACCTGAGTAAGCTTCCTTTGTAGTACTACTGTAAGAACAACTTTGAATAGTAACAGTGCATCAGATATGGCTTTTTGTCTTTCCTTTTCTTTTTCTCTTTCTTCTGCTCTTCCTTCTCCTTCTCCCCTCCTCCTCCTCTTCCTTCCTTTTCTCTTCTCTTCTCTTCTCTTCTCTTCTCTTCTCTTCTCTTCTCTTCTCTTCTCTTCTCTTTCCTCTCCTCTCCTCTCCTCTCCTCTCCTCTCCTCTCCTCTCCTCTCCTCTCCTCTCCTCTCCTCTTCTTTTCTTTCCTTTTTTGAAATAGAGTTTCTCTGTGTAGTCTTGACGGTGCCCTGGAACTCGCTTTGTAAACCATGCTGGCTTTAAACTCACAAAGGTCTACCTACCTATGCCTCCCAGGTGTCGTGGTTAAAGATGAGCACCACCACTCTTGGCTTCTTAATGCAGGCTTTGTCTGAGCATTTGACAGGATCACATGTTTATGGAAGGAGTTCACTAGACATTTGTCTAATCGAACATGTTCAATAATTATTAAAATGTTGAAATAGAAGATTTCACTTTTGAACTATGTACACATGATGAAATAGTACTTGAGTTTAAATAAAAAAGTAGATGATTATTATAAAACACTGATGAACATCATGCTATGTGAAACAAGACAAGCATGGAAAAAAAATCTCATGATGTCACTTGTATGTGTAATCTCATAGGAGTGATTGGCAATCTGGTGATTGGCAGGAATCAAGTCATGTGGGTCAGAGAGAAGAAAATGCTGTAGTCAGACACAAGACACAAACTCTGGTGTTCTTCTATACAGCATGGTACCTCTAGTTACCAACAGTGTATTGTGCATGGGAAAATTACAGAAGACAGTAACTTTTAAATGTTCTTACCACACAAAAAAGTATGTGAGGTGATTGATATGTTAATTATATTAATTTAATCATTATGGCATGTCAACATATGTGACACTGAATCCACATACACATGAGTTGAAAAGTTTATAATTGAATCTATTTTCCTTTCAAGACATATAAACTGTTTCAAACCAAAAGAGTCTTTGAAGTCTCCAGGAGGGCTCTCAGTAAATAGTAATGGCCCTGTTTCTCACCAGGCATTGAATGAGTTGAGAGATAAAACAAACAAACAAACAAAAAACAAACGAACAGGAGTTGAGTCCTAATCATCATTCCTAAACCTGATAAAAGGGTAGATGTCATAAGTTTGATCCAGATAGATCACAAAGTCTAAGTAGCAGAAGTTGCAAGAATTATCATCCATTTTTCAGCTAGCAGTGGGTCAGGCCAGTGTTCTCAATAAGGGGTGGCATGTTTGCAGGAAGTGGTTGATCTTCAGGGATGCTTCTGTGGGGACCAGAGAAGCCCCATGAGATTAAAGATGATGATGCCAGTCCCCAGATCAAAACAGACTTTGTTACCATCCCAGATTAATAAGCCCGGTGAGTTATTTCTCTCTCCAGGAGAAAAGTGACTAAGAAATGTAAACAAAGCTCAATATTTGCCAAAGGAAAATCATCCCTCCCATAGAAACTTGACTTGGGGAAAATATAGTCCTTTTGAATATTTATTGAAACTCTCTAGTAAGAAGTCTATTAACACTCAACTGGCACCTTTGTGGGTTTAATGTCTGTATCACTAAAGCCTCCTCATTATGAATTCTTACTATTTATTTCAATTCTAAGTTTTTATTTAAAGAGTTTCTAAAAATATATTCAAACTATCTTTTTATAGGGAACACTCAAAGCACTATAAAAAGAAAACATATTCATGTTATTTGTCCTTTCCTGATTCTCTGAAAATAAGGAAATGCAAAATTATAATTATATTTTCCTGCTTCTTACACAATGTGTTGCATTTTTCTTCATAATGGTCTCTTAAGTGGGTTTTGATGGCCTGATGTAATAATGCCAGAAGAAATTTTTAATGAATTATAGAAAAATTTGTGGCAAAAATAGACTTGTTTAAGTAACCAATAAAAAGTATTTCTAGTAAGTTTAAATAACAAGAAAGATAAGCCTCAAATGATTGTATTGAATTAATTGTATTGAAATGAATGCTACAACTAAGTGCCAGATGTTTTTAAGCACTGTCCATATGTAAATGCATTACATTTTGAAGGCTTATGAGAGCCACAGCAGCAGAATCACCTAATCATTGGAGAGAGAGAAATGAACCTGAGGGGTAATTTGCATATATTTTTTCAGTGGTAACTATCAGTAGAATCAGCAGAATCAGTTGCTCAATTGGTCAACAGGACTATACCATACTGAGAATTCATAACAAATCCCCTTATTCAAGTCAGAATATACTACATACGCTTGAGAATATACTACAGAATATACTACACACGCTTGACAATATACTACAGAATATACTACACACGCTTGAGAATATACTACAGAATATACTACACACGCTTGAGAATATACTACAGAATATACTACACACGCTTGAGAATATACTACAGAATATACTACACACACTTGAGAAGTTCTTCAGAGCACAAGGTTTTACTTGGGAATTGTGATTATACATTTATTTTCTCAGAAAAGGATTTACCTAAATAAACAACTCATGGGAACTTACCATAATCTTTGTCTCTGATTTTTTATCTCCAGCCAGGATAAAGTGGGACCCTACTGATCCTCAGATCATCTCTGAAGGTCTTTATGCAATCGCTGTGGTTTTAAGTTTCTCCAGAATAGCTTACATTTTACCAGCAAATGAAAGCTTTGGACCTCTGCAGATTTCACTTGGAAGAACAGTGAAAGATATCTTCAAATTCATGGTCATATTCATCATGGTGTTTGTAGCCTTTATGATTGGAATGTTCAACCTTTACTCCTACTACATTGGCGCAAAACAGAATGAAGCATTCACAACGTATGTGGTGCTCGGGGTCCTGATGGTAGAGAATGCAGATAGGAGGGCATTTGACCACTAGCATTTATGCTTGCAGGTTTATACTTTGATGCAGTACTCATCTCTTGCTGTGTGTCAACAAGACAAGGAGATCTTAAAGTGGATTGCAGGAAGACTAGCATAAAGGAACCTTCCCAATATAAAATAATTATATGTAATGATTTTAGAGTCAGATTACATGACAAATACCTCCCTCACATATCTTTATTATTTTCAGCCCACAAAAAGAAGAAACCAAATTTCACTAAAGCTAAACAGTGTTGCATAAGTGCTGAAAACATTTGCTAAGTAGCATCCATTGTCCTAAATCCTGTGCATTTCTCATTAACGGGGACTGCGGAACACTAGGTGTGAGGACAGCTGCTCTTCTAGTTCAGTCCCCAGAACCTATCACCACTACCACCCCACATACACACTTGAAAATACTGTGCTGTATATGCAATAGTGTCTGGGTTTGGTGGCTGATTATGGGATGGATCCCTGGGTTTGGTAGTCTCTGGATAGTCCACCCTTTTGTCTTAGCTCCAAATTTTGTCTTTGTAATTCCTTTCATGGGTATTTTGTTCCCTATTCTAAGGAGGAATGAAGTATCCACACGTTGGTCTTCCTTCTTCTTGATTTTCTTGTGTTTTGCAAATTGTATCTTGGGTCTTCTAAGATTCTGTGCTAATATCCACTTATCAGTGAGTGCATTTCTAGCGATTTCTTTTGTGATTGGGTTACCTCACTAAGGATAAGATCCTCCAGATACATCCATTTGCCCAAGATTTTCATAAATTCATTGTTTTTTAATAGCAGAGTAGTACTCCGTTGTGTAAATGTACCAAATTTTCTGTATCCATTCCTCTGTTGAGGGACATCTGGGTTCTTTCCAGCTGATATAGCTCTCTCGTATGAGGCTATGCCAGTGCCTGGCAAATACAGAAGTGGATGCTCACAGTCATCTATAGGATGGAACACAAGGCCCCCAATGGAGAAGCTAGAGAAAGTAACCAAGGAGCTGAAGGGGTCTGCAACCCTATAAGAGGAACAACAACATGAACTAACCAGAACCCCCAGAGCTCGTGTCTCTAGCTGTATATATAGCAGAAGATGGTCTAGTCAGCCATCATTGGGAAGTGAGACCCCTTGGTATTGCAAACTTTATATGCCCCAATACAGTGGAACGCCAGGGCCAAGAAGTGGGAGTGAGTGGGTAGGGGGAGGGTATAGGGAACTTTCGGGATAGCATTTGAAATGTAAATTAAGAAAATATCTAATTAAAAAATCAAAAAAAAAAAAAAAAGAAAAGAAAATACTGTGCTGTAATAGCCTTCATGTCACATGACAAATGGCATCTCAGGAGGAGCCTACTGTTTTTCATATTCTTCTGAAGTGCATTTTTAAAGGGAAAATTAAACCAACTGGGTTAAACATAGGTTTAAATTTGAACAAGCCATTATGCTTATAGCACCATAATTTTTCCTAGGGCATCCCAAGAATTTTGGTGCCATTGTCTATCTTTATAGTGCCATATTTTCTGATATATTATTATTTTCTATTTTTTTTTGTGCGTGAACGGAAGTACAGGTGAACCAGAAACCAAAATCACTCTAACAAGTTGTATTTTAAAAGCAATTCATTTAACTTTGCCAAATCCATCGATCATTGAAATATAAATGTCTATTAGTTATGATGTTATCTCATAGCCTTTACCATCTATCCAATGCTAAACCTCAAGGCATATGCTTCAGATTCATAGTATCAGATCATTGCAATGAACCCAGATCTGCTATTTTCTCCGTTTTACAGAAGGGAAACTAAAAATTCAGGCAATTTTGATTTCTCATGAGTATCTAGTAGTTGAAACAAGGAAATTGAAACAACTGATTTATGATGATTCTATTATTATGTATTTATATCTTTTCTCATATTCTTCTTTCTATTTGATTCTCCAGAGTTGAGGAAAGTTTTAAGACACTGTTCTGGGCTATCTTTGGTCTTTCTGAAGTGAAGTCAGTGGTCATTAACTACAATCACAAGTTCATTGAAAACATCGGCTACGTTCTGTATGGTGTCTATAATGTCACAATGGTCATTGTTTTGCTAAATATGTTAATTGCGATGATCAATAGTTCATTCCAGGAAATTGAGGTATGAAATCTATATGATCTTATAGTTCATGCTTACATCTTTCAAGTAGTATAAGGATAAATAATCAATGGAATGAAGCAGATTCTGCCTGTTATTTCTCCACTTTCCATGTTTCTCTGGTCAGTGTTGGTCAAGGAATGCTGAAGACTTTAACCTTGCTCTTAAACACAGTATTGATTGGATATGCTGAGTCAGCAAAATCCAGGGGGTTTGTCATATCTAATGCATCACTGTTTCTTGGTCTTGTGAAGGTTCTATGCCCCAGTATAGGGGAATTCCAGGGCCAGGAAGTGGGAGTGGGTGGGTTGGGGAGCAGGGAAAGGGCAGAGGGGATAGGGGATTTGGGGAGAGGAAAATGGGAAAGAGGATAACATTTGAAATGTAAATAAAGAAAATATCTTAAAAAAAACCTTAAAATACTGTAACAAGGTGAATTTTTATTTTTTTGTGATGTTTTTGTTTTCTACTTTTTGTGGAGATAGGATTCTTTGTAGTTCAAGGTAGCCTAGAACTTGTTGCATTCCAGAGAATGACCTTTATCTCCTGGTCCTCCAGCCTCTACCTTCTGGGTCTGTGTGTCACTGTGCCTAGTGATGAATTCTTATTTTAGTCAACAGTTATTACCAGATGTTGTGGCCTAGAACTGTAATCCCAACATTTGTAAGTCTGAGGCAGATAGATTAACATGAGTTTCAGACCTGCTTGGGCTATATAGTAAGACTCCATTTCCAAATAGCAATAACAAAAAAGGAAAAAATGTTTAGAAATAATATTACTACCCAAGTCTGTTTTTGAGGTATGTTCAGAATTAATCTATTCTCAATTGTTGATGACTATGTGAGTTTATATTCCAGAAGTACCCTGAATGAATGAATGAATGAGTGAGTGAAGAATACGCTTTCACAAGGTTCTTCATAGTTTAAGAAAGTACACTTGATGTCTTTCATAGTGTTTATAAACACTTATGAGTTTTGAGATCAGCTGTCCTGGAAGCCTAGTAAAGTCTGAAGCAGACTTTAGAAGGAATGTGACTTCAAGTATATCATGGAGCTCTCAGTCTTGGGAGTCTTAGGACCTTTATAGACTTTGCCTCTTCTCTCTAGCCATGTGGTATTACAAGAACTTGATAATTCTGTTTTCATGCTGAACAATCACATCTATTTGTACAGGATGATGCGGACGTGGAGTGGAAGTTTGCAAGGGCCAAATTGTGGTTTTCCTACTTTGAGGAGGGGAGAACACTTCCTGTCCCCTTCAATCTTGTACCAAGTCCAAAATCCTTGCTTTATCTCCTATTGAAATTTAAGAAATGGATGTGTGAGCTCATCCAGGGTCAAAAGCAAGGCTTCCAAGAAGATGCAGAGATGAACAAGGTAATCGGCTTGATCAATAATCTCTATGGTCATAATTTTTCTCATTATAGTAACCATATTCTTTTAAAGAAGCTACCCATGAATGAATGATGTACCTTTATTCTCACTCCTCTTAACTACATATATGGTGCTCCTTGATCTGTTGACACAGAACAGAGTGGACAATTCCCACCTAAAAAGAATGGAAAAAAAATCCAGGAAATGTAACTAAATCAATGCATTTTCTTGTACTGAAAGTGAGAGCATTTGGAGCCTCATTGTGCTCTTGATGTCCAAGTTTCTCACTTCACTGTTAGTAAAGGGCCAGTAGTTATGGACAGCTGATAGGAGCCAGGTTGACTCTGACCTAACATCTGCATTACAAAGTTTAGTAATGATTGCTCACACACAACGTGGGAGGCCAGTATCTGAAGCAAGGTGCTTGATGAAGGAAGGTCTAAGAATACTGACTAAAAATAAGAATCCCTGCAGGCAAGTTGATCTAAAAAAAAAAAAAAAAAAAAAAAAAAAACAGATCAAGAGTAGTGTTAGGGTGATAGGGTACATGCGGTATGTTGGGCTATATCTCAAACACATATGCAGTGCTATGTGTGCCCTGCACAAGGCTCCTTCTTGGCTCCTGAGTAGCATGCCAAGGCTTATCGTTAAGTTTCCAGCTACTTCAAGGAGAGGTGGGTCAGGGAGAGGCAGCTATGCATAGAGTGTATGTGAATAATTAAGGTAACTGTCAGTTTCTTCTAAAAAAGGAGTTTGAAAGGAACAAGAATCTTTTTAGAATATTCATTTTGGTTAGAGATTATAGGCATTTTTTTGTCTCTTCAAAAATTGAGAAGTAAGGCAATGAGCAAAAGTTATAAATAGTTCAATCTGAATTTTATAAAGAACAAACTCATAATGATAATACCTACCCAGCAGAGTGGTGGGTAATATTAGAAAGTAGGTTGCCCCTATAACTCTGTTGCCAATCAGAAAACTAGGAGTATTTGACAGTAGAACTCAGAGAGTTCCTCCCTAGACTGTGTGGCCCATTGAACAGAATGACTTGGGGGTTCTTGAAATGTTAAGCGTCTACCATTGGCTGTAATTGGATGGAAGGAAAATACTTTTCAGTAGTTGTTCCAGCTGTGTGCTCTGGGTTGAGAGCAAGCAAGATTTCCTCTCCAGCAGTAGGAAGCAAACTTCCATCTGCATTGCAGAGATTAAATTAAATAAATATAGAAAGTGATTTTAAAATCCAAAATAATTGTGCATAGAAATTTGGGGGAAATATGGATCTATGGTCTTCCTCAAGATGTCTGATTTATAGGACTCAGTGGGTTAATGGAAAAAAATCTTTTACTTAATGTAACTAAATATACAGTTGTAAGATTTGATAAGAATTGTAACATGAGAAAAATTAGGGTTTAAATAAATGTCCAAGAACTTGCCAAAAGGAAGGCTCAAAAAGAATATATTTCTGTCACTAAAATGTCACATGCTGGAGAATTAGAGCAGATAGATTTTGGGATACAGATTGAAGAGTAAAAATTGGCTCATTTTAATATCTATCTTTTAAAGAGAAATGAAGAAAAGAAATTTGGAATTTCAGGAAGTCACGAAGACCTTTCAAAATTTTCACTTGACAAAAATCAGGTAAGTTAATATTTGAAACTAGGAAGATACACCTACGTTGCCCAGGATTGGAGTTATCTTGTCAGAGAAAAGAATCAGTGTTTGGCTGCTCTTTTAGAGAACTCAAGTTCAAATCTAACCACACACATTGTGACCCACAACCTTTTGTAACTCCATTTCCAGGGAATCCAATGTCTTCTTTTGGATTCCACAGGCACAGACATGCACACAGTCAAAACATCAATGCACATTTTAAAAAGTAAAGGAAATTGATAACAGCCACATGAATATTATTAATTGTGACTACAACATTCAAGCATTTTGTAACTGAGACATGAGGATGCATCTATGTTCTTTTGCAAAAGGAAATTAGTTTATGTGTAAACAACCTGTTAACCTCAAATCTGTGGGGACTGATGGGTGGTGAGGCACGAGGCTAACGATAGGAAGAAGGCATTTGATTGGACAGTAAGTGTTAATTACACTGAAGCTCAAGTGAAGAGCACACAGCTAGTGATGTCTGTCAGGCAACAAGAAGCTGTTTGCAAAGGTACCATGAGAATTCAACGGATGTTCTGGCCAGTACAGCTCATAATGAGCTAGGTATTTTGAGCCTCCTAAATTGAAAATAATAAATCCTCAGTAATAAGGGTATTTACTCCTTTCCTTGTTAGTCATAGGTCATAGGGTTCCATCAGACACTAAAGAGAAACTAAATAAACAAATTCAGAGAGCGATTTATCAGGAAGGCTCTGTGTTCATTTGTACACAATAAAACAAAACAAAAAACAAATCTTAATGAACAAAGGAAGACAGTTGTTTTCGTTTTTCTCCTCTCATTTATTCTGCCCCAGTGAGACAGCATGTGGGGTTTGTTAAGGGTGAGTGGCTGTGATTCTCTTGGAGTTTTGTTGTCACAGACACAAGATGACAGTTTTTCCTCCCATCATTTTGCTCCCAGTTAAGGTATGAGAGAGGCATGTGTACCAAGAAGCATGGCTAGATATCTGAATCCCAAAAGCACCTCTACACCAATTTTGTCATTCTGCTTGGCCATAAATGTGTTGTGCAGCTCCTCCAAGGAAAGCAAAGGCCAAGAGAGAGGCCACTGCTGTCTGCTTTGAACTGAATGTTTTATGTCCCACACCAAAGCACAGATATTCTCAAGGTCTGTGTGACCATGATCCCCAGTCTCCCAGGTTCCTTTCTTACTACAGCAAACAACTTCAGCACAGTGGCTGGATATAAAATTAACTCAAACAAATCAGTAACCTTCCTCTACTCAAAGGATAAACAGGCTGAGAAAGAAATTAGAGAAAGGACACCCTTCACAATAGTCACAAATAATATAAAATACGTTGGAATGACACTAACCTAGCAAGTGAAAGATCTATATGGCAAGAACTTGAGGTCTCTGAAGAATGGAGTTAAAGAAGATATCAGAAGATGGAAAGATCTCCCATGCTCATGGATTGTCAGGATTAATATAGTAAAAATGGCCATCAGATTGGGAAAAGATCTTTACTATTCCTAAATCTGATAGGAGATAATATCTAATATATATAAAAAACTCAAGAAGTTGGAGTCCAGAAAACCAATAACCCTATTAGAAAATGGGGTACAGAGCTAAACAAAGACTTTTCAACTGAAGAATATCAAGTGGCTGAGAAACACCCCCCCCCCAAAATGTTCAACATCCTTAATCATCAGGGAAATGCAAATCAAAACAACCCTGAGATTCCACCTCACAGTAGTCAGAAGGGCTAAGATCAAAAACTCAGGTGATAGCCGATACTGGTGAGAATATGGAGAAAGAGGAACAATCCTCCATTGCTGGTGGGATTGCCAGTTGATACAACTATGGAAACCAGTTTGGCGGTTCCTAAAAAAAAAAAAATGAAGATAGTAGTACTGGAGGACCCAGCTGTACCACTCCTGGGCATATACCCAGAAGATACTCCAACTTGTAATAAGGACACACGCTCCACTATGTTCATAGCAGCCTTATTTATAATAGCCAGAAGCTGGAAAGAACCCAGATGTCCTTCAACAGAGAAATGGATACAGAAAGTGTGGTACATTTACACAATGGAGTACTACACAGCTATTAAAAACAATCCTTGTCAAGGATCTCATACCTCAGGCCTGTTCTTCTAGATACTTCTCATGGAGAGTGACTGCTCAGAAGGCAAGTCCAGATTTCTTCCCACTCCAAAGATCCTTTAAGAACCCCCCCTCCAGGCTCTGACACTGGGACTCAGTTGGGATAGCCATTTTCTCTTCTGTGTCTCTCTAAGACAGGTCAGTACAGGAAAGCATGGGCCTTGAAAGAAAGAGCTTCTTGCACATGGTCCTACAGGTCTTTATCCTCAGCCAGGAGGTGGAGCTGATCCTCAATCCTCTGTATACTTTCCCTGCCAGAGGAGAGCTTGCATCCAGGGAGTGCTCTGACCCAGGGACTCAGGTGAGATCACCATTTTCCTTCCAGCATCTCTCTAAGGCAGGTCTGCTCAGGAGAGCACAGGCAATGAAGCTTCTAGGACAGGTTCTTAAGGGCCTACATCTGCAGCCAGGTAGTGGGGCTGTTCAGCAGGCCTCTGTGTACTGGTCTTGCCAGGAGAGAGCTGGTCTCCCAGGAGTGCTGACACAGGCTTACAGACTCATAGGAGAAACAAGCCCAGCCAGAGACAGCTAGAACATCTACCAGGAGAGATTACCAGATGTTGAAAGGCAAACGTAAAAATCCTACCAACAGAAACCAAGACTACTTGGCATCATCAGAACCCAGTACCCCTTCCACAGCGAGTCCTGGACACCCAAAACACACCCTAAAAGCAAGATTCAGATTTAAATTCATATCTCATGATGCTGGTAGAGGATTTTAAGAAGGACATTAAAAACTCCCTTATAGAAATACAGGAGAACACAGATAAACAGGTAGAACTCCTTAAAGAGGAAACACAAAAATCCCTTAAAGAATTCCAGGAGAACAAAGGTAAACAATTAGGTGCCCTTAAAGAAAAAACACTAAAATGCCTTAAAGAATTACAGGAAAGTAAAACAAACAGGTGAAGGAATTGAACAAAACCATCCAGGATCTAATAATGGAACTAGAAACAATAAACAAATCACAAAGGGAGACAACTCTGGAGATAAAAATCCTAGGAAAGAAGATGGGAATCATAGATGCAAGCATCACCAAAAGAATACAAGAGATGAAAGAGAGAATCTCAGATGCAGAAGATTCCATAGAGAACATGGACACAACAATAAAAGAAAATGCAAAATGGAAAAAGATCCTAACTCAAAACATCCAGGAAATCCAGGACACAATGAGAAGTCCAAACCTAAGGATAATAGTTGTAGATGAGAAAGAAGATTATCAACCTAAAGGGCCAATAAATATCTTCAAAAAATTATAGAAGAAAACTTCCCTAACCTAAAGAAAGAGATGCCCATGAACATACAAGAAGCCTACAGAACTTCAAATAGACTAGACCAGAAAAGAAATACCTCCTGACACATAATAATCAAAACAACAAATGCACTAAATAAATATAGAATATTAAAAGCAGAAAGGGAAAAAGGTTAAGTAACATATAGAAGCAGACATATCAGAATTACACCAGACTTCTCAACAGAGACTTTGAAAGCCAGAAGATCCTGGACAGATGTTATACAGACCCTAAGAGAAAACAAATGCCAGCCCAGACTTCTATACCCAGCAAAACTCTCAATTACCATAGATGGAGAAATCAATATATTCCATGACAAAAAACAAAATCACACAATGTCTTTCCACGAATCCGGCCCTTCAAAGGATAATAAAGGGAAAACTCCAACTCAGAGAGGGAATCTACATCCTAGAAAAAAAAAAAAGCAATCCTTCAACACACATAAAAGAAGATATCTGCAAGAACAGAATCCCAAATCTAACAACAAAAATAACAGTGAGCAATAATTACTTTTCCTTAATATCTCTTAATATCAATTGACTGAATTCCCCAATAAAAAGACATAGGCTAAAAGACTGGCTATGTAAATAGGATCTAACATTTGCTGCATACAGGAAACTCACCTCAGGGACAAAGACAGACACTACTTCAGAGTAAAAGGCTGTAAAACAATTTTCCAAGCATATAGTCCCAAGAAACAAGCTGGAGTAGACATTCTAATATCGAATAAATCCACTTTCAACCTAAACTTAGCAAAAATGACAAGGTGGGGCACTTCATATTCATCAAAGGTAAAATCTTCCAAGATGAACTCTCAATTCTGAACATTTACACTCCAAATGCAAAGGCATCCTCATTCATTAAAGAAACTTTAGTAAAGCTCACAGCACACATTGCACCATACACAATAATAGTGGGAGACTTCAACACCCCACTCCAATCAATGGACAGATCCTGGAAACAGAAACTAAACAGAGACACATTGAAACTAACAGAAGTTATGGAACAAATAGATTTGACAGATATCTATAGAAGAATTTATCCTAACACAAAAGGATATACCTTCTTCTCAGCACCTCATGATACCTTCTCCAAAACTGACCGTATAATTGGTCACAAAGCAGGCATCAATAGCTACAAAAATATTGAAATCATCCCATGCATCCTATCAGATCATCACAGACTAAGGCTGATCTGCAATTACAATGTAAATAATAGAAAGCCAACATACACGTGGAAACACGTGGAACAACACTCTTCTCACTGATAACTTGGTCAAGGAAGAAATAAAGAAAGAGATTATAGACTTTTTAGAGTTTAATGAAAACGATGCCACAACATACCCAGACTTATGCGATACAATGAAAGCATTCCTAAGAGGAAAACTCATAGCTCTGAGTGCCTCCAAAAATAAACTGGAAAGAACATATTCTAGCAGCTTGACAGCATACCTGAAAGCTCTAGACTAAAAGGAAGCAGATTCAACTAAGAGGAGTAGATGGCAGGAAATAATCAAACTTAGACCTGAAATCAACCAAGTAGAAACAAAAAGTACTACACAAAGAATCAACCAAACCATGAGATGGCTCTTTGACAAAATCAATAAGATACATAAACCCTTAGCCAGACTAACTAGAGGGTGCAGGGACAGTATCCTAATTAACAAAATCAGAAATAAAAATGGAGACATTACAACAGAACCTGAGGAAATCCAAAACATCATCAGATCCTACTACAAAAGTCTATACTCACACGGGACTCCCCACGGGACCCTAAGACCTCTGGCGAGTGGAACACAGCGCCTGCCCCAATCCAATCGCGCGGAACTTGAGACTGCGGTACATAGGGAAGCAGGCTACCCGGGCTTGATCTGGGGCACAAACCCCTTCCACTCCACTCGAGCCCCGGGCTACCTTGCCAGCTGAGTCGCAAGGGCCCACACAGGATTCCACACGTGATCCTAAGACCTCTAGTGAGTGGAACACAACTTCTGCCAGGAGTCTGGTTCGAACACCAGATATCTGGGTACCTGCCTTGCAAGAAGAGAGCTTGCCTGCAGAGAATACTCTGCCCACTGAAACTAAGGAGAGTGCTACCCTCCAGGTCTGCTCATAGAGGCTAACAGAGTCACCTGAAGAACAAGCTCTTAACAGTGACAACTAAAACAGCTAGCTTCAGAGATTACCAGATGGCGAAAGGCAAACGTAAGAATCCTACTAACAGAAATCAAGACCACTCACCATCATCAGAACGCAGCACTCCCACCCCACCTAGTCCTGGGCACCCCAACACAACCGAAAATCTAGACCCAGATTTAAAAACATTTCTCATGATGATGATAGAGGACATCAAGAAGGACTTTCATAAATCACTTAAAGAATTACAGGAGAGCACTGCTAAAGAGTTACAGACCCTTAAAGAAAAGCAGGAAAACACAGCCAAACAGGTGATGGAAATGAACAAAACCATACTAGAACTAAAAGGGGAAGTAGACACAATAAAGAAAACCCAAAGCGAGGCAACGCTGGAGATAGAAACCCTAGGAAAGAGATCTGGAACCATAGATGCGAGCATCAGCAACAGAATACAAGAAATGGAAGAGAGAATCTCAGGTGCAGAAGATTCCATAGAGAACATCGACACAACAGTCAAAGAAAATACAAAATGCAAAAGGATCCTAACTCAAAACATCCAGGTAATCCAGGACACAATGAGAAGACCAAACCTACGGATAATAGGAATTGATGAGAATGAAGATTTTCAACTTAAAGGGCCAGCTAATATCTTCAACAAAATAATAGAAGAAAACTTCCCAAACATAAAAAAAGAGATGCCCATGATCATACAAGAAGCCTACAGAACTCCAAATAGACTGGACCAGAAAAGAAATTCCTCCCGACACATAATAATCAGAACAACAAATGCACTAAATAAAGATAGAATATTAAAAGCAGTAAGGGAGAAAGGTCAAGTAACATATAAAGGAAGGCCTATCAGAATAACACCAGACTTTTCACCAGAGACTATGAAAGCCAGAAGAGCCTGGACAGATGTTATACAGACACTAAGAGAACACAAATGCCAGCCCAGGCTACTATACCCGGCCAAACTCTCAATTACCATAGATGGAGAAACCAAAGTATTCCACGACAAAACCAAATTCACACAATATCTTTCCATGAATCCAGCCCTTCAAAGGATAATAACAGAAAAGAAGCAATACATGGACGGAAATCACGCCCTAGAACAACCAAGAAAGTAATCCCTCAACAAACCAAAAAGAAGACAGCCACAAGAACAGAATGCCAACTCTAACAACAAAAATAAAAGGGAGCAACAATTACTTTTCCTTAATATCTCTTAATATCAATGGTCTCAATTCCCCAATAAAAAGACATAGACTAACAGACTGGCTACACAAACAGGACCCAACATTCTGCTGCTTACAGGAAACCCATCTCAGGGAAAAAGACAGACACTACCTCAGAGTGAAAGGCTGGAAAACAATTTTCCAAGCAAATGGACTGAAGAAACAAGCTGGAGTAGCCATTTTAATATCGGATAAAATCGACTTCCAACCCAAAGTTATCAAAAAAGACAAGGAGGGACACTTCATACTCATCAAAGGTAAAATCCTCCAAGAGGAACTCTCAATTCTGAATATCTACGCACCAAATGCAAGGGCAGCCACATTCATTAGAGACACTTTAGTAAAGCTCAAAGCATACATTGCACCTCACACAATAATAGTGGGAGACTTCAACACACCACTTTCTTCAAAGGACAGATCGTGGAAACAGAAACTAAACAGGGACACAGTGAAACTAACAGAAGTTATGAAACAAATGGACCTGACAGATATCTACAGAACATTTTATCCTAAAACAAAAGGATATACCTTCTTCTCAGCACCTCACGGGACCTTCTCCAAAATTGACCATATAATTGGTCACAAAACAGGCCTCAATAGATACAAAAATATTGAAATAGTCCCATGTATCCTATCAGACCACCATGGCCTAAGACTGATCTTCAATAACAACATAAATAATGGAAAGCCAACATTCACGTGGAAACTGAATAACACTCTTCTCAATGATACCTTGGTCAAGGAAGGAATAAAGAAAGAAATTAAAGACTTTTTAGAGTTTAATGAAAATGAAGCCACAACGTACCCAAACCTATGGGACACAATGAAAGCATTTCTAAGAGGGAAACTCATAGCTCTGAGTGCCTCCAAGAAGAAACGGGAGACAGCACATACTAGCAGCTTGACAACACATCTAAAAGCCCTAGAAAAAAAGGAAGCAAATTCACCCAAGAGGAGTAGACGGCAGGAAATAATCAAACTCAGGGGTGAAATCAACCAAGTGGAAACAAGAAGAACTATTCAAAGAATTAACCAAACGAGGAGTTGGTTCTTTGAGAAAATCAACAAGATAGATAAACCCTTAGCTAGACTCACTAAAGGGCACAGGGACAAAATCCTAATTAACAAAATCAGAAATGAAAAGGGAGACATAGCAACAGATCCTGAAGAAATCCAAAACAACATCAGATCCTTCTACAAAAGGCTATACTCAACAAAACTGGAAAACCTGGACGAAATGGACAAATTTCTGGAAAGATACCAGGTACCAAAGTTGAATCAGGATCAAGTTGTCCATCTAAACAGTCCCATATCACCTAAAGAAATATAAGCAGTTATTAATAGTCTCCCAACCAAAAAAAGCCCAGGACCAGATGGGTTTAGTGCAGAGTTCTATCAGACCTTCAAAGAAGATCTAATTCCAATTCTGCACAAACTATTTCACAAAATAGAAGTAGAAGGTACTCTACCCAACTCATTTTATGAAGCCACTATTACTCTGATACCTAAACCACAGAAAGATCCAACAAAGATAGAGAACTTCAGACCAATTTCTCTTATGAATATCGATGCAAAAATCCTCAATAAAATTCTCGCTAACCGAATCCAAGAACACATTAAAGCAATCATCCATCCTGACCAAGTAGGTTTTATTCCAGGGATGCAGGGATGGTTTAATATACGAAAATCCATCAATGTAATCCATTATATAAACAAACTCAAAGACAAAAACCACATGATCATCTCGTTAGATGCAGAAAAAGCATTTGACAAAATCCAACACCCATTCATGATAAAAGTTTTGGAAAGATCAGGAATTCAAGGCCCATACCTAAACATGATAAAAGCAATCTACAGCAAACCAGTAGCCAACATCAAAGTAAATGGAGAGAAGCTGGAAGCAATCCCACTAAAATCAGGGACTAGACAAGGCTGCCCACTTTCTCCCTACCTTTTCAACATAGTACTTGAAGTATTAGCCAGAGCAATTCGACAACAAAAGGAGATCAAGGGGATACAAATTGGAAAAGAGGAAGTCAAAATATCACTTTTTGCAGATGATATGATAGTATATATAAGTGACCCTAAAAATTCTACCAGAGAACTCCTAAACCTGATAAACAGCTTCGGTGAAGTAGCTGGATATAAAATAAACTCAAACAAGTCAATGGCCTTTCTCTATACAAAGAATAAACAGGCTGAGAAAGAAATTAGGGAAACAACACCCTTCTCAATAGTCACAAATAATATAAAATATCTTGGCGTGACTCTAACTAAGGAAGTGAAAGATCTGTATGATAAAAACTTCAAATCTCTGAAGAAAGAAATTAAGGAAGATCTCAGAAGATGGAAAGATCTCCCATGCTCATGGATGGGCAGGATCAACATTGTAAAAATGGCTATCTTGCCAAAAGCAATCTACAGATTCAATGCAATCCCCATCAAAATTCCAACTCAATTCTTCAACGAATTGGAAGGAGCAATTTGCAAATTTGTCTGGAATAACAAAAAACCTAGGATAGCAAAAAGTCTTCTCAAGGATAAAAGAACTTCTGGCGGAATCACCATGCCAGACCTAAAGCTTTACTACAGAGCAATTGTGATAAAAACTGCATGGTACTGGTATAGAGACAGACAAGCAGACCAATGGAATAGAATTGAAGACCCAGAAATGAACCCACACACCTATGGTCACTTGATCTTCGACAAGGGAGCTAAAACCATCCAGTGGAAGAAAGACAGCATTTTCAACAATTGGTGCTGGCACAACTGGTTGTTATCGTGTAGAAGAATGCGAATCGATCCATACTTATCTCCTTGTACTAAGGTAAAATCTAAGTGGATCAAGGAACTTCACATAAAACCAGAGACACTGAAACTTATAGAGGAGAAAGTGGGGAAAAGCCTTGAAGATATGGGCACAGGGGAAAAATTCCTGAACAGAACAGCAATGGCTTGTGCTGTAAGATCGAGAATTGACAAATGGGACCTAATGAAACTCCAAAGTTTCTGCAAGGCAAAAGACACCGTCAATAAGACAAAAAGACCACCAACAGATTGGGAAAGGATCTTTACCTATCCTAAATCAGATAGGGGACTAATATCCAACATATATAAAGAACTCAAGAAAGTGGACTTCAGAATATCAAATAACCCCATTAAAAAATGGGGCTCAGAACTGAACAAAGAATTCTCACCTGAGGAATACCGAATGGCAGAGAAGCACTTGAAAAAATGTTCAACATCCTTAATCATCAGGGAAATGCAAATCAAAACAACCCTGAGATTCCACCTCACACCAGTCAGAATGGCTAAGATCAAAAATTCAGGTGACAGCAGATGCTGGCGTGGATGTGGAGAAAGAGGAACACTCCTCCATTGTTGGTGGGAGTGCAGGCTTGTACAACCACTCTGGAAATCAGTCTGGCGGTTCCTCAGAAAACTGGACATAGTACTACCGGAGGATCCAGCAATACCTCTCCTGGGCATATATCCAGAAGATGCCCCAACAGGTAAGAAGGACACATGCTCCACTATGTTCATAGCAGCCTTATTTATAATAGCCAGAAGCTGGAAAGAACCTAGATGCCCCTCAACAGAGGAATGGATACAGAAAATGTGGTACATCTACACAATGGAGTACTACTCAGCTATTAAAAAGAATGAATTTATGAAATTCCTAGCCAAATGGATGGACCTGGAGGGCATCATCCTGAGTGAGGTAACACATTCACAAAGAAACTCACACAATATGTATTCACTGATAAGTGGATATTAGCCCCAAACCTAGGATACCCAAGATATTAGATATAATTCGCTAAACACATGAAACTCAAGAAGAATGAAGACTGAAGTGTGGACACTATGCCCCTCCTTAGATTTGGGAACAAAACACCCATGGAAGGAGTTACAGAGACAAAGTTTGGAGCTGAGATGAAAGGATGGACCATGTAGAGACTGCCATATCCAGGGATCTACCCCATAATCAGCATCCAAACGCTGACACCATTGCATACACTAGCAAGATTTTATTGAAAGGACCCAGATGTAGCTGTCTCTTGTGAGTGTATGCCGGGGCCTAGCAAACACAGAAGTGGATGCTCACAGTCAGCTAATGGATGGATCATAGGGCTCCCAATGGAGGAGCTAGAGAAAGTAGCCAAGGAGCTAAAGGGATCTGCAACCCTATAGGTGGAACAACATTATGAACTAACCAATACCCCGGAGCTCTTGACTCTAGCTGCATATATATCAAAAGATGGCCTAGTCGGCCATCACTGGAAAGAGAGGCCCATTGGACTTGCAAACTTTATATGCCCCAGTACAGGGGAACACCAGGGCCAAAAAGGGGGAGTGGGTGGGCAGGGGAGTGGGGGTGGGTGGATATGGGGGACTTTTGGTATAGCATTGGAAATGTAAATGAGTTAAATACCTAATAAAAAATGGAAAAAAAAAGTCTATACTCAACAAAACTGTAAAACCTGGATGAAATGGACAATTTCCTAGACAGATACCAGGTACAAAAGTTAAATCAGGATCAGATTAATGATCTAAACAGTTCCATTTCCCCTAAAGCAATAGAAGCAGTTATTAATAGTCTCCAAACCAACAAAAGCCCAGGACCATATGGGTTTAGTGCAGAGTTCTAGCAGACCTTCAAAGAAACCAAATTCAAACTCTCCTCAAACTATTCCACAAAATAGAAACAGAAGGTACCCTACCCAATTCATTCTATGAAGCCACAATTACTCTGATACCTAAACCACATAAAGACCCAACAAAGAAAGAGAACTTCAGACCAATTTCCCTTATGAATATCGGTGCAAAAATACTCAATAAAATTCTCACAAACTGAATCCACGAACACATCAAAATGATCATCCATCATGATCAAGTAGGCTTCATCCCAGGGATGCAGGGGTGGTTTAATATACAGGAATCTATCAACATAGTCCACTATATACACAAACTCAAAGACAAAAAACCACATGATCATCTCTATAGATGCTGAGAAAGCATTTAACAAAATCTAACACCCATTCATGGTAAAAGTCTTGGAAAGATAGGAATTCAAGGCCCATCCCTAAACATAATAAAAGCAATATACAGAAAGCAGTAGCCAACATCAAACTAAATGCAGATAAACTCGAAGCAATCCCACTAAAATTAGGGACTAGATAAGGCTGCCCACTCTCTCTCTACCTATTCAATATAGTACTTGAATTCCTAGCCAAAGCAATGAGAGAGAGAGAGAGAGAGGGAGAGAGAGAGAGAGAGAGAAAGATCAAGGGGATACCAATTGGAAAGGAAGAAGTTAACATATCATGACTTGCAGATGATATGATAAAATATAGTAGTAACTCCAAAAATTCCACCAAAGAAATCCTAGACCTGATAAACAGCTTCAATGAAGTACCTGGATATAAAATTAACTCAAACAAATCAGTGGCTTTTCTCTACACAAAGTATAAACAGTCCGAGAAAGAAATTAGGGAAACAATACCCTTCACAATAGTCACAAATAATATAAAATACCTTGGTGTGACTCTAAGTTGGGTGGTGAAAGATCTGTCTGATAAGAACTTCAAGTCTTTGAATAAAGAAATCAAAGACGATCTCAGAAGTTCTCCCATGCTCTTGAATTGTCAGGATTAATATAGTTAAAATGGTTATCTTGCCAAAAGCAATCTACAGATTCAACACAATCCCCATCAAAATTCCAACTCAATTCTTCACTGAGTTAGAAAGGGTAATTTGCAAATTAATCTGGAATAACAAACCCTAGGATAGCAAAAACTATTCTCAACAATAAAAGAACCTCTGGTGGAATCACCATCCTTGACCTCAAGATGTACTACAGAGAAATTGTGATAAAAACTTCATAGTACTAGTATAGTGACAGACAGGTAGGTCAATGGAATAGAATTGAAGACCCAGAAATGAACATACACACCTATGGTCACTTGATCTTTGACAAAGGAGCTAAAGCCATCCAGTGGAAAAAAGACAGCATTTTCAACACATGGTGCTGGTTCAACTGGAGTTCAGCACGTAGAAGAATGCAAATTGACCCATTCTTATCTCCTTGTACAAAGCTCAGGTCTATGTGGGTCAAGAAACTCCACATAAACCAGAGACAATGAAACTTATAGTGGAGAAAGTGGGTTAGTGCCTTAAAGATATGGGCACAGGGGAAATATTCCTGAACAGAACTCCAATGGTTTGTGCTATAAGATCAAGAATTGACAAATGGAACCTCATAAAATTGCAAAGCTTCTGTAAGGCAAAGGACATTGTCAATAAGACAAAACAGCCACCAACAGATTGGGAAAAGATCTTTACCATTCCTAAATCTGATAGGAGATAATATCTAATATATATAAAAAACTCAAGAAGTTAGAGTCCAGAAAACCAATAACCCTATTAGAAAATGGGGTACAGAGCTAAACAAAGAATTTTCAACTGAAGAATATCAAATGGCTGAGAAACACCCCCCAAAATGTTCAATATCCTTAGTCATCAGGGAAATGCAAATCAAAACAACCCTGAGATTCCACCTCACAATAGTCAGAATGGCTAAGATCGAAAACTCAGGTGATAGCCGATACTGGTGAGAATATGGAGAAAGAGGAACACTCCTCCATTGCTGGTGGGATTGCCAGTTGGTACAACAACTCTGGAAATCAGTTTGGTGGTTCCTCAGAAAATTGGACATATTATTACCAGAAGATCCAGCAATACCTCTCCCGGGCATATACCCGGAAGATGTTCCAACTTGTAATAAGGACTCATGTTCCACTATGTTCATAGCAGCCTTATTTATAATAGCCAGAAGCTTGAAAGAACCCAGATGTCCCTCATCAGAGGAATGCATACAGAAAATGTGGTACATTTACACAATGGAATACTACATACCTATTAAAAACAATGACTTTATGAAATTCTTAGACCAATGGATGGATTTGGAGGATATCATCCTGAGTAATGTTATGCAGTCTCAAAGAACACACATGATATGTACTCACTGATATGTGGTTATTAGCTCAGAATACCCAAGATACAATTTGCAAAGCACATGAAAGTCAAGAAGAAGGAAGACTAAAGTGTGGATACTTCGATCCTTCTTAGAAGGTGGGAGCGAAATAACCATAGAAAGAGTTACAGAGGCAAATTTCAGAGCAGAGCCTGATAGAATGACCATCCAGAGACTGTCCCACCCAGGGATCCATCCCATAAACAACCACCAACAAGATGCCAACAAGATTTTGCTGATAGGAGCCTGATATAGCTATCTCTTGAGAGGCTCTGCCAGTGCTTGACAAACACAGAAGTGTATGCTTACAGCCATACATGGGACTGAGCACAGGGTACCCATTGAAGGAGCTAGAGAAAGTACCCAAGTAGTTGAAGGAATTTGCAGCCCTATAGGAGGAACATCAATATGTACTAACCAGTACCCTCAGAGTTCCCAGGGACTAAACTACCAACCAAAGAGTATGCATGGAGGGACCCATGGCTCCAGGTGCATATGTAGCATGGGATGGCATCATAGGACCTCAATGGGAGGTTCGGCACTTGGTCCTGTGAAGGCTCGATACCCCAGTATAGGTAAATGCCAGGATAGGGAAGAGGAAGTGGGTAGGTTGGTGAGCAGGTGGAAGGGGTATTAGATAGAGGGTTGTCAGTGGAAAAACCGGGAAAGGGGATATCATTTGTAATGTAAATAAAAACAAATCTAATACCCCCCCCCCACACACACACACACATACACAAAGAACTCCTAGGAATAGAAGCTCTATTCTGATTAGGAATTTTTTTCTGGAATAAGTTTCATGGAACAGAATCCCAAGCAGGAAGGGTGGTAGGAAGGAGGCATGGGTATGATAGACTCAGGACCCATGAGCCTGGCTGCAGCCTGAGACGTCAGTTTCCAGCATGGGGCTGTAAGTAGTAGAAGGGGAAGTGAAAATTACCTTCAGCCCTCAGGGCAGTCACCACCAGGGTTGTGAGGAATTGACCAAGTCTTTCTATTCAGAGTTCTGTTTCTCTTCCCACCAAGACACCAGGTATTTTCAAGGGTACAGATAGAGGAGACATAGAGTGAAAGGATGTTTTCAAGAGAACTCCATGGTCTACTTTCTCTGTGGTGAGCTGGTGTGTTGGTTGGGGGAGTGGAAGGAGCTCACAAAGCACTCACCTCAGCTTTGCTTGGTCTTCAGCTTGCTTTGTTCTGACTGACATAGTGTGTGTGTGTGCGCATGTGTGTGCCACTGTGTGTTTACATTTTAAAGAAATATAGAAAAAACAAGGGAAGAATTTGGCAGAAATAGTATGTGGCTCCCAACTCTGCAGTATTTACTATCTGTTCACTATAGAAGCTTCCTGCTTCTGAGCTTGTGCTAACGTTATGACAATAACACTTTGAAAACACAGAGTACATTTGAATATTTATAAAGGATTTCCACATGATAGTGAATAGCTGTAAGTGTTATGCTAGAAACACTACCAGGATGGCTCCTTGCTCATATGTAGAATGTAGGCAACAAACACTGCCGGCCCAGAGGCATTCGGAGCATCAACTCAGTTAATGCAGATAAAGTGCTTATGACAGTATCTGAGGTGGAGTAGAATAGAGTAGGTACTTACTATTTTTATTACTATGGCAAGAACAAACACAAGCACACATTTGATAATCACATAGGGAGACAGAGCTGAGTCTAGGCCTAAACTCCTAGAGAAAGGGTATGAACAGACAATGAATGGAGTCTGGCTAAATAATATAAATGGGTGTGTCTGGAAAAATAATTGCAAATAAGTGAATTAGTAAGTGGAAAAACTAATGATAATGGAAAATCATCGTGTCATTTGGAAGCAAGCATACAATTAATTGAGGAATGGCACCAACATTAGCATCTGTTGGATGTGCTTGGCAGTACACACACACACACACACACACACACACACACACACACACACACACATCAGTATATATTTTCCCATTACACTCCTGCTAAGAATTTGCACAAATTGCATGAATGTCTCAGGCTGAGTCTCAAAGGAAGACTAAAAGAAACAAAAGCTCCAAAGCAAGCCACGTGGTGGGACATATGTTTTGCCATTTTTGTGTTAGTGCCTTCTTCTCATTCCTTTTCCTTGGTGAGGTTGTCTTGGTCATGGCATGGTAACCAGTCCCTAGGTCAAGAAGAGGGTTTGAATGTCTAGGGAGCACAAGAGACATCATAGTTGATCCAGTTGTGGAGTTTGGAGTGAGATGTTGATTCTGATGTCAATTTAACAATAAGACCTTTTCGTGTGGTTGTATACTGTGGCATCCATGGACATGTGACATTCATGTTTTTCTTCAAGAAAGTGCTAATTCTGTGATTATCTGGCAGCCTCTCACTGTAGCTTTGTCCCTCTCTTGCTATGATTGTGTTCTTATGAGGTGCTCTGTCTCTCCCACCTCTCCCCCACCTCCTGTGAACTCTAGACACTGGGCTGGACTTTCTCCTAGGCAATCTCTGTGTCTTTCCCTCTTTCGTAGGCAAGCCAACCCTCAGTGTTGAGGGAAACAGCATGTGGAGGGAGAGTGAGAGAGAGCAACAATGAAGAGAATGAGCAGAGCACATGATAACACATGTGTACCAGTTATAAGAAAGCCCATTATTTTGCATGTGACATGACCTGAAATTCTGGATATGTCCCAAACTTTGAGAACTGTCTTTGACATTTGCTTACTGGATGATCAAATCAACATAAATGCCAATTTTCTTTACCATGTGAGACTCTGGTTTCAAATGATTTTATTTAAAAAACTAATTTCAAATCAGCCATTTATATTGGAAATAACCTTTTCCCAGTGTTGCTGAGGGAGGTTTCTCTGGGAACATGCCTTTCTCCTATAGGTACAGGTTTACACACCCATGGTTCAGTCTTCATTACCCAATAGATCGGCTCATTCTTTCATAAAGTCGGCCTCTAGAATGACAGTTTGTGTTTTATTCAAGACCTCTGTCTGACTGCTTGGAAGTTACAGTCTTTAATTAGCTATGGAAAGGCTCTTGTCTCATTTACTGCAGGCATACCATAAAATCAATAGAGTGAGCCAAGTAAAAGTTCTTTTCAAAACTAAGTGAGGAGACCTTTTCATTATCATCTGTTGCATGTTTTATTTCGAGTGCCTACTGGTTTTGACAGAGGATAGCATCAGCTTTTTAGACACGTAGTGCCAAAAAAGAGTGTAATTGAAAATCAGTCTCTGGCACTCACCATTACACACCTGCTAATGCAGAGTGATGCTCTGGGTTCCTTCTCTGCTTCCTGTCTCAAAACAGGTCACCAGGCTGTTGATGTCAGAGTGGGTTTCATACCTTTGGGGTAGTTTGATCTACTGCCCTGGGTTCAGTGAGAATATTGTTTTGTTTTGATTTTAACTGGTTCTATATCTAGGACTTGTAGTTTTAGCTACTACGTAGGGCAGGAGCTACTGAAAAGTAAATCATCTATAGAAGCAAGCAGAAGAAATGCTGGACTGCCTTTCTACATGACCTTGTAAGATTCTCAATCTTTCCTTTTTACATTAATAGATGACAGAGTGTTCTGGAAACATATGTATTTGAAAGTTGGGTGTGGGAGTTCAAGCTTCTAATCCCAGTGCTCAGGTAGCAGTTGCAGGAAGATTACTGCCCAAGGCCAGCCTGGTGTACAGAGTGAGCCCTAGGCCTCCCAGGGCTGTGTGGTAAAAACCTGTTTAAAGAAATGGAAGACACGACTTTAGGAGATTATGGGGGAATAATATTATGTACTTCTCTAAATTTCTTAGCTATGGACTTGGGCACATGAATCAAAAGCAATGTTTGCAGAGTATCCTAGGATCAACTGATCAGAGCTGTCTATGAACAGACTTCAAAACATATAGTACATATGTATGTCTCTGTATAATAATAATAACAGGTATTGGCAGCACCTACCATTCCAAGCTATAGAATAGACATACCTTTTCTTTTGCAATATTTTCTCCATTCTGCACCTGAAGTCTCTGAGCTCAGGTAGGTAAAATACTTTGACTAAATTCTAGTCTTAGACAAGTGGCAGTTGAAATGCAACCCACACACAGCTACTTAGCTGTAAAACAGGGTGCATGCCAGCAATGCACACGGTGCTCCATCTCACATCTACATCTGGTGAGGCCTGAGACTATCACCTCTACCCTTCTATCTCCTTGATTTTTCCTGAGTTCTGGTAATTTAATCCTTACAAGGTCAAGAGGGCTTCCAGAACTCTCTCCATGCAGAAATGGGATTAATATGTAGTTCATGGAATAGCACCTACTTAGCATGTGTAGCTTCATGCATTTGATCTCCATTTCTTCCAGAAATGCACAAAACACAAAGTTTTTGAAAGAGCAATCTATGCTTTGTTCTGAATTGGAGAGAGTGAATATTTACAGACAGTAAGAACAAAGCTTACACTCAGTCCTTTGTGCCTCTGTTGTACCCATATATCTAAATTTTAAATATTCTTCGTACTGGCAATTGAATTCCCTTGTATGTGCTAAAAGGCAAGCCTGCTGCTATACAGATATCTAGACTTAGAGCCCAGCTAGGCAGCTGAGCATGGAACCAGATGATAAAGTAGGATTTTGTGCCACCATGTGGTAACAATGCTTCTTTGCACATTGAGTACATTTTCTCTTACACATTTCATTGCCTGATTCAATTTTCACATAACTATTAGTTGTGTTGATGTGATGTATTGGAAAATGATAATATTATGTCCTAAAATAACATATTTATGTCTTCAAAGCAGAACTAGCCAGAAAAGGATTGGTATTAGTTAATACCTGCTTGCTTATGAACTATTAGTTGAAGTGATTTTTTCATTGACCCTCCACGGGGATGCATTTGATTAGGGGAATTTGGGGTTGTTGAATGGGGTAGGGGGCTGCTATCAACATGTAGGGCTTAGGAACCAGGCATGATGTTAAAATGTTATTAGGGAATCTAAAGCATGAATGACTTTTCTGACTGTTGGAGTTTTATTTCATTGGAAGATGGCTTATTCCCATGATATACAGATTGAGAAGTATTCTGTTTTTCTCAAGACCTCATGTTTATTAGTAAAACAAAATCATTTTTTCTTTGAGAAAAATATCATTTTTTCCTCCTAGAAAAAAATGCATCGAAGAGTTCTCAGTTAGGCTTTTAGCATTACTACATTTTGTTATGTGTTGCCAAACTTCATTTTCTTTCTTTAAAAGTGCTACCACAATGGGAGTTTTGTGAGGAGTACAACTGAAGGGGACACTGTCCAGAGCTCCTAGTTGAAAGGGGCTCATTAGAGTTTCCATGGCATCTGAGTTCTGTTTGGTGAGGCTCCTGGTGTTCTGGTGAGCATCTCAGGCAGGTGCAGGTTTGTCAATCAGACACAGGATATGTTCGCATCACCACAAAGTTCCCAGCACGTTTGTTTCCTCTTGTACCAAACACCTACCTCTTGCAAGGCTAAAAAATGACTCTTAGGGGAACATTGTGAGAGTCACAAAGTCTGAGGGGCTCCACACACAATCTCCAGTAGCAGCAGAAATTGAAGACTCCAGCAGGACCAATTCTTATATCTTATATAACAGTACTATGAAATTAAGACAAACAGCACCAGACATTAGCTCACATGAGTAACTAATAATCTCACACACATTAGTTGACAATACAAATTAAATTAGAATTTCTAATTCTCTTTTTAGTTGGCACACAACAAACAATCAAGTACAAGGAGCTCAGAAGATTATCATTTAAATAGTTTCAGTAACCCTCCAAGACAATATCAGGTAAGCACAAAGTACTTAAAGATGTAAAGCTAGCTGTTGGTTAAGTTCAGGTTTTCAAGCTCTGAACTTTGTTAAATTAAAATGAAGTATCAAGATATTTTTCAACATCAAAGGTTTCATCCATTTAACATGTGCTTATGGAGTAACTGTCATGTGCCTGGTACTTTCCAAGTGGAGAATATGTAAATAGACAATGACATAGCTTAGAGCCTAGGTTCTTTGTGGAAGGCCAACCTTATGAAACAAGACAGAGGGGCTAGAGAAGTGACTCAACTTAGGAGCACAAACTGCTCTTACGGAGGACTCAAGTTCAGTTCCTATTATCCACATGGCAGTTTAAAATGACCTATAACTTCAGCTCCAGGACATCTGACCTCTTTTGACCTTCAAGGGCACCTACACTCATGTGCATATATATGTGTACACAGATATACATACATATACACGATTTTAAATAAAAACCTTACAGATTTTAAAATAAAACCAAAGCAAAATTTACCTCACATTCTCCCACTGTGAAATAAAGATGGTCCACAGGTTAGACTTGTGAATAGTCTATCTGCTGCTTGTATATATGTACACATATGTACAACTTTATAAATGCTAATGTTCTGTAACATATGTGTCCTGTTATACACATGAGTTAGTAGTAAGTTGTGTAATTGTTCTATAGTGGGTGCTTTCACTCTGACATATATTCCTGTGACTATTAATGGATTTATTCTTTTATATAAGTAAATGAAAATTTTGTAAGAAAAACCTCACTATTGGTGGACTCTTAATATTTCCTTTTGTAAGCAATACTATTAAAACATATTTTTATGTTTTTACAATGTTAAAACATTGCATCTATAAACCAAACTACATCCTCATGTGAATTTTTTCAGCACCGAACTGTATTAATTACCTTTTAATTTGGATTTTATGTAGTAAGTTTTGGTGTAGTAATATAAGAATGTTCTGTACAATTGTTGCATATTAGTTTACATTTAATATATATTTATAGTTATGCACAAGCCAAGGCACTAGTGAACCTTTATTTCATTGAAACTGGTGGTTCTTAAAGCAACTATACCAATCAACAGTCTCTACAATTCCTGGTAGGATTGGGAACTGGACATTTTTTATCTCCATCCTTCCTCAAAGAGTTCTGCATAAATTATCTGACAGGAAGTTTGTGCTTTACTTTCAAATAATACAAGAAGGAGCACAAAGAATTAAATGTTTGCTCTATGATCTTCCTTTTTTTTGAGAATTAACTTTTGAGTCATTAGCTCAAATAATGTGAGAATTGCTTTCATAAGAAAACTAAATTATGGAGACATATACTCCTTTTGAGCTAAATATTACCTGTGCTTTGGTAGCCATCACTTCCAAAGGCAGGTAGACCAGAACCCTATTCTAAATGAGATATTTGCATGAACATAATGCTGAGGTGGATTTCTCCTTGTCTTGTCTAGAAAATCATGAAGAGACTCATTAAAAGATATGTATTGCAGGCCCAGATTGATAAGGAGAGCGATGAGGTGAATGAAGGTGAGTTGACCATAAGGAAAAAGCTTTCCAGTATGAGTTAAGGCTGTGTGCAGATGTGGCGGTAAGAGAGAGAGAGGGAGAGCTGGGCATGCAGTAGATGAGCCTCAGGAAGCCATAGAGAATAAGCTCTCTCTGACTGTGTTAGTAGCTTTTCCCACTGCTGAAGCAGCCTGCCCTACAAAGCAATGAAAGGAAAAGAGGATTTATTCTGTTTCACTGTTTAAGGGGACAGTCCACCATGTTGGAGAAGTAGAGTGAAAGTGGACAGCCCACTGTGCTGATGGGAGGGACGGGAGGCAGCTCTTATACTATGTCTGCAGAACAAAATGAGTGGCTGTGTTGGGCTCACGCTCTCTTTTGTCCCATTAGAACTCTTGCCAAGAGTCTGGCGCAGCCCACAGGTTAGATGAATCTTCCCATGGCACTTAGACATAAATCCCTTACTAGTCCAGATGCTAGTCAGTCTCCAAAAGATCCTAGATCTTGTCAAGTAATAATCAATATTTGCTGTGATCACATCCATCAAAGGTACAAAACGGTAGGGCAGAAGCTCTTTGTCCAGAGACTGCATGGTCTAGATGAAACATTGTAATTTTTATGGGGTCTTGTTGGAGGTGTCTGGGAAAGGCGAGCTGTGCTACCACAACTCTCCAAGTCTCCAGATAACTAAAATTTTGCTGTAATTAATTTTCTTCCCTGAGTAAAATAGAAAGGTTTTTTTCTGATTGGGAAGCTTTTCCTTTGAAAAGATTCTGAATATGGTCAGGATTGTCTTTATTCTAACCTGGAATCATTGGTTCACACTTCATATTCATAGAAAACTTCATCTGTTATTTATAGTTAACTTCTTTTTATTCTTCCTCTTCACAGGGGAATTGAAGGAAATTAAGCAAGACATCTCAAGTCTCCGTTATGAACTCCTTGAAGAGAAATCACAGAACACAGAAGACCTAGCAGAGCTCATTAGAAAACTCGGGGAGAGACTGTCGTTAGAGCCAAAGCTGGAGGAAAGCCGCAGATAGAGCAGAGCCCCTCAGAAGTGCATATTTATTTCTCCACTTGAAGCCATATTATTTTCTGACTTATTTTTTTAAGTGTCAATGATAAAAAGTATGTTAACTGATAACTTGGATCATTTAGAGTCCTAATATCAACTTTTTGGGTGATTAAATTGCATTGCTGAGGCTAACAATTGCTGATAATGCTGAACAGCCTGCTCATTTCCTTGGAGCTTGTTTTCTGGATAGCTTTCTTGGGTAGGGGGAGGGTAACTCTTGTGCTGGTGTGAATGCCCCTCCTGTCTGCTCGGTAATGGGCCTCAGATGGCCTAGGGTATGTTTAAGCTGTTCCCTGTGCTCCTGTTGTTCCCTGACAAAGTGAGTTGCAGCATCTCGTTTCACCAGGGACTTCCTACCCTAGAATATAGAAGAAAATCATTTAGAGTGTGCTGTAACCACCATCTAGGTACTCAAAATAATTGATACTGCCTGGTCCAACTTGCTTTAGAGCCTTGTGTGGTAGCAAACTTCTGTTAGATCAGCACTTGGCAGTTAGAGAAAGGTCTGGAACTTAAGGTCCACCTTGGCTACATGGTAAGATTCTCTGGGCTACATGAGACCATGTCTAAAAATCAAAACAAAATAAGCCTATACCTGTGTTCAATTTTCTGCCACACCTGTTTAAAAACACTTAACAATGAAAATGGTTTTCCTGGATAGGGAACATGGGAACATGGGAACATGGTGTGTGTGTGTGTGTGTGTGTGTGTGTGTGTGTGTGTGTGTGTGTAGCGTGTAGCATGGAATATTAAAAAGCAATTCATGCTACCACCTGCATTGCATTGGTGGGCAGACCTGCCTGTTCTCATCTTGGCAGACTCGCTGATCTGGAGGTCCTAAATCTGTCCAACTGGCTCACTAAGTTCCCATGGCTGGTTGTTACCACACCAGCCCCATACTTCCAGGTTCCCAAGATTTTGGGAGTACACTTCTTACAAACCCACGCTTTGCCTCTGTACCTTTCTCTCTGGAACCCAGTTGAGCACCACATGAAGGAAAACACCACCCAAACTTAGTTTAGAACCAACAGTTAACACAATTGTTGGGTGCAGCAACTAGCATTCTAATTTGTAAGCCATTCTAAGTTAATTCTCAGGTAGCAGATCCCAACATATTTTCCACCTGACCTGAGAGGCTCTGCTTTCTACATTTTGGCCTCCATGCTCCTCTGCTGTCCCCCAAACCAAGACCCTCTCCTCTTCTGCCATCCCTTTCTCTGATCCAGAAATCCCACCTACATGCCCAGTGACTGGTTCCTTGAAATCTTTATTCATTAGGGGAAGGCTCACAAGAAGTCACCGGAGTAGTGATTCACTCCTCATCCCAGGCAGCCCCTCCTGGGGAAGCGGAATTAGTATCAAAATGTGAATAGTACCAGGGCTATCCAGTGTGTGTGTGTGTGTGTGTGTGTGTGTGTGTGTGTGCATGTTCTCATACATATGTATATATGTGCATGCACGTTTATGTAAGTCTGTGTGTGCATACGCACATACTACATGTTTGTCTTCTTTTGTAACTAATATGAATCCTCAAAACTTATTTATTATGACTTTTTAAATTGTACCTAAAAGTTACTACTCAATAAGAACGCTTTTATTACAGTTGTGTCAAAGTCCCAAACACTGTAATTCTTTGGTTCCTTGACAGCACAATTTTGTGCCATTTCTGAGCAATTTACAGACAAACTCCCACATCCAATTCCCTGTGATATTTGCAAGCACTGATCTTGCTGGAGGAAGTGAATCACTGGAAAGCAGAGCACAGAGTTCATTGGTCTGTCCTTATTAGTGTTCCTTGTTTCTTGGTCAAATATGATGTGATGGATCCAACAACATAGCATGGTATTCTTGCCATGATGGAATTATACTCCTCAAGCCGTGAGCTAAAATTAATCCTTCCTCCCTGAAGCTGCTTCTTGTCTGGTGTTTAGACACAGGAACAAGAAACTAGCTCATCTTCTAGGCCTATGGATGAAACTGCTAGAACCTAAATTGGAATGAGACATCACACGTTTGGGAGAAAGGATTACTGAGCATGTACCTTGTGCCAGCCTCTCACACCCATTTTCTACCAAAGTTTCATTTCTGTTGCTGTTTCAAAAACAGAGCGCAACTTATGGGGTGTTAGGTTTATTTTAGTTCACAATTCCAGGTCATAGTCCATTACAGCAGAAAAGTCAATACTGTAGGAACTGGAGTCAGCTCATCATAGGAAGAGCAGAGAGACATGCGTGCATGCATGGGTCCTATTCAGCTTGCTTTCTCTAGTCATACAGTCTAGGACCCAAACCCAGAGAATGGTGCCACCTACAGTAGTCTGGGTCTGCCCTCATTAATAAACATAATTAAAATAATCTATCATAAAAATGTTCATAGGCTAGTCTGGCCCATAGGCAATTGTCCATAGGCAATTCCTCATTGAGAGTCCCTTCCAAGATGATTCAAGACTGTCAATTTGACAATACCACCACATCCATTATCTAACTTACTCAGACACCATGCTTATGAAAACCATATACTTATTTTGGAAATAAGACAAACACCAAGTTTTTAAAATATAAATAACTTGTGAATAGAAATGCCAGGGTCAAGAGTGAAGCACAGCTCCCTCACCATTATTGCTACTCTCCACTGGCTAGAGGTGGAGTCTCATACTGTGTTTAATCTTTCAATAAGAAACTTTGGTCTGTACCCAGCACTCAAGGTTCCATTGAAGCAGACCACAGCCTCTGATGAGGAAGGCTCTTATCAATAGAAGATCTGCTTCCAAGTGGATGTAGGTACAGGGGAGAAAGAAATTTTTTGTTACTCACACATTTTTTTAACTGAATCTCTTATAACAAAACACAGACAAACATACAGGTTTATGTAGTACTAACCTTCTGTGACATTGAGCCTTCAGCAATAAATACTCACAGAATATATAAACTTACATATTTTGCTTTGTTTGATGAAAAGCAGACAATCATGAACAAATATTTAGATAGATGGTTAATGAGACTCATAGTTTCAGTCTCATTACATATGTATTTATATGTATGTGCTTGTGCCTGTGTGTCTGTGTACTATGTGGGTGTGTACATGCACCTATGTGTGTTCCTGTGTATACATGCAAATGAGTGCATGCATGTGTTCAAATGATTACTTGACTTTTTCTTTTTTTTAAGTAGGTATTTTCTTCATTTACATTTCCAATGCTATCCCAAAAGTCCCCCACACCCACCCACCCCCACTCCCCTACCCATCCACTCCTACTTCTTGGCCCTGGATTTCCCCTGTACTGAGACATATAAAGTTTGCAAGACCAATGGGCCTCTCTTTCCAATGATGGCTGACTAGGGCATCTTCTGATACATAATGCAGCTAGAGACACCAGCTCTAGGAGGTATTGGTTAGTTCTTACTGTTGTTCCACCTACAGGGTTGCAGACCCCCTTAGCACCTTGGGTACTTTCTCTAGCTCCTCCACTGGGGGCCCTGTGATCCATCCAATAGCTGACTGTGAGCATTCACTTCTGTGTTTGCTAGGCCCCAGTATAGCCTCACAAGAGACAGCTATATCTGGGTCCTTTCAGCAAAATCTTGCTAGTGTATGCAATGGTTTCAGCATTTGGAGGCTGATTATGGGATGGATCCCCGGGTATGGCAGTCTCTAGATGGTCCATCCTTTCATCTCAGCTCCAAACTTTGTCTCTGTAACTCCTTCCATGGGTGTTTTGTTCCCATTTCTAAGAAGGGGCAAAGTGTCCACACTTTGGTCTTCGTTCTTCTTGAGTTTCATGTGTTTTGGAAATGGAATCTTTTATCTCGGGTATTCTAAGTTTCTGGGCAAATATCCACTTATCAGTGAGTACATATCAGGTGAGTTCTTTTGTGATTGGGTTACCTCACACAGGATGGTGACCTCCAGGCAAATGGACCTCCAGATCCATTTGCCTAGGAATTTCATGAATTCATTCTTTTTAATAGCTGAGTAGTACTCCATTTTGTAAATGTACCACATTTTCTGTATCCATTCCTCTGTTGAGGGGCATCTGGGCTCTTTCCAGCTTCTGGCTATTATAAATAAGACTGCTATGAACATAGTGGAGCATGTGTCCTTATTACCGGTTGGAACATCTTCTGGATATATGCCCAAAAGAGGTATTGTGGAATCCTCTGGTAGTTCTATGCTCAGTTTCTGAGGAACCACAAGACTGATTTCCAGAGTAGCTGTACAAGCTTGCAATCCCACCAACAATGGAGGAGTGTTCCTCTTTCTCCACATCCTCGCCAGCACCTGAATTTTTGATCTTCGACATTCTGACTGGTGTGAAGTGGAATCTCAGAGTTGCTTTGATTTGCATTTCCCTGATGATTAAGGGTGCTGAACATGTTTTCAGGTGCTTCTCAGCCATTCAGTATTCCTCAGGTAAGAATTCTTTGTTTAGCTCTGTGCCCCATTTTTAATGGGGTTATTTGATTTTTCTGGAGTTCACCATCTTGAATTCTTTATATATATTGGATATTAGTCCCCTATCTGACTTAGGATAGGTAAAGATCCTTTCCAATCTGTTGGTGGCCTTTTTGTCTTATTGACAGTGTCTTTTGCCTTACAGAAGCTTTGCAATTTTTTGAGGTCCCATTTGTAAATTCTCGATCTTACAGCACAAGCCATTACTGTTCTATTCAGGAATTTTTCCTCTGTGCCCATATCTTCAAGGCTTTTCCCCACTTTCTCCTCTATAAATTTACTGTCTCTGGTTTTATGTGGATATCCTTGATCCACTTAGATTTGACCTTAGTACAAGGAGATAGGAATGGATCAATTCGAATTCTTCTACATGATAACCATCAGTTTTGCCAGCACCATTTGTTGAAAATGCTGTCTTTTTTTTCCCTAAATGGTTTTAGCTCCCTTGTCAAAGATCAAGTGACCATACGTGTGTGGGTTCATTTCTGGGTCTTCAGTTCTATTCCATTGGTCTACTTGTCTGTTGCTATGCAGTTTTTTTTTTTTTTATCACAATTGCTCTGTAGTACAGGTTAGGCATGGTGATTCCACCAGAGGTTCTTTTATTATTGAGAAGAGTTTTTGCCATCCTAGGTTTTTTGTTATTCCAGATGAATTTGCAGATTGCCCTTTCTAATTCATTGAAGAATTGTGTTGGAATTTTGATGGGGATTGCATTGAATCTGTAGATTGCTTTTGGCAAATAGCCATTTTTACTATATTGATCCTGCCCATCCATGAGCATGGGAGATCTTTCCATCTTCTGAGATCTCCTTTAATTTCTTTCTTCAGAGACTTGAAGTTCTTATCATACAGATCTTTCACTTCCTTAGTTAGAGTCACGCCAAGGTATTTTATATTATTTGTGACTATTGGGAAGGGTGTTCTTTCCTTAATTTCTTTCTCAGCCTGTTTATCCTTTGTGTACAGAAAGGCCATTGACTTGTTTGAGTTAATTTTATATCCAGATACTTAACTGAAACTGTTTATCAGGTTAAGGAGTTCTCTGGTAGAATTTTTAGGGTCAGTTATATATACACTATCATATCATCTGCAAAAAGTGATATTTTGACTTTTTCTTTCCAAATTGTATCCCCTTGATCACCTTTGGTTGTCGAATTGCTCTGAGTAGGACTTCAAATACTATATTGAATAGGTATGGAGAAAGTGGGCAGCATTGTCTACCCCAGTGATGAAGGTGGGGTGTTGAAGACTCCCACTATTATTGTGTGAGGTGCAATGTGTGCTTTGAGCTTTACTAAAGTTTCTTTAATGAATGTGGCTGCCCTTGCATTTGGAGCATAGATATTCAGAATTGAGAGTTCCTCTTGGAGGATTTTACGTTTGATGAGTATGAAATGCCCCTCCTTGTCTTTTTTGATAACTTTGGGTTGGAAGTCGATTTTATTAGATATTAGAATGTCTACTCCAGCTTCTTTCTTCAGACCATTTGCTTGGAAAATTTTTTTCCAGCCTTTCATTGTGAGGTAGTGTCTGTCTTTTTCTCTGAGATGGGTTTGTGTAAACAGCAAACTGTTGGGTCCTGTTTGTGTAGCCAGTCTGTTAATCTATGTCTTTGTATTGGGGAATTGAGTCCATTGATATTAAGAGATATTAAGGAAAAGTAATTGTTGCGTCCTATTATTTTTGTTGTTAGATTTTGCATTCTGTTCTTGTGGCTGTCTTCTTTCAGGTTTGTTGAAGGATTGCTTTCTTGTTTTTTCTGGGGCGTGGTTTCCATCCTTGTATTGCTTTATTTCTGTTATTATCCTTTGAAGGGCTGGATTTGTTGAAAGATAACGTGTGAATTTTGCATTTTCTTTGATTGTTGTGCTGATGTTCTCTATGGAATCTTCTGCACCTGAGATTCTCTCTTCCATCTCTTGTATTCTGTTGCTGATGCTCGCATCTATGGTTCCATATTTCTTTCCTTGGGTTTCTATCTCCAGAGTTGCCTCATTTGGGTTTTCTTTATTGTGTCTACTTCCCTTTTTAGGTCTACTATGGTTTTGTTCATTTCCTTCACCTGTTTGGATGTGTTTTCCTGTTTTTCTTTAAGGACTTCTACCTGTTTGGTTGTGTTTTCCTGTTTTTGTTTAAGGACTTGTAACTCTTTAGCAGTGTTCTCCTGTATTTTTTTAAGTGAGTTATTAAAGTCCTTCTTGGTGTCCTCTACTATCATCATGAGATATGCTTTTAAATCTGGGTCTAGCTTTTTGGGTGTGTTGGGGTGCCCAGGACTGGGTAAGGTAGGAGTGCTGGGTTCTGATGATGGTGAGTGGTCTTGGTTTCTGTTTGTAAGATTCTTAGTTTTGCCTTTCGCCACCTGGTAATCTCTGGCATTAGTTGTTATAGTTGTCTCTGGTTAGAGCTTGTTTCTCTCGTGATTATGTTAGCCTCTATCAGCAGACCTGGGAGACTAGATCTCTCCTGAGTTTCAGTGGTCAGAGCACTCTCTACAGGGAAGCTCTCCTCTTACAGGAAAGGTCCACAGATATCTGGTATTCGGACCTGCCCCCTGGCAGAAGATGAAGGCCCAAAACAGGGCCTTTCCCAGAAGCTGTGTCACTTTGGCCTGTCCCAAAAGCTGTTAACTTCTGTAGTCCACACTCTCACCTGCGCAGACTAGTCTTGGAGGGATCCCGGAACCAAGATGGCTCCCCCAGGTTCTCAGGCAAAGCCCTCCCGGTTGGGGCGGACATCTCTCCTCTGGCAGGGAAGTTGCCGGATGTCTGGAGCCCGAAATGGGGTTTGTCTCAGAACCTGCCCTCTAGGGACCTTGGGGGTCTCCACTGACTCCATGCCCAAGGTGACCAGGTGCTGGCACAGACCGGAAGGGACTTGTGACCCTGGTCAGGCCGGGTTTTCTGCTTCCCTAATGCTGTCTCAGGCTTCGAGCGATTGGACTGGAAAGGAAGTTGTGTTCCACTCACAGGTGGTCATAAGATCACATGGAGAGTCCTCTAGGGACCTTGGGGGTGTCTGCTGACTCTGTGCCCATGGTGACCCGGTGCTGGTGCCGACTTTTTCTTTTATCTCATGTTTGTACCTATAGAACTTTCTAGAGATCATTTTCAATTTTTAAATCTTTTATGTGTTTATTTAAGTACACTTAATCGCATACAGTTTTTAGATTTTGTTACAAACAGCCATGTCTAGTGACTGCATATAATCTTCAAAAGTGGACCTGCTCCATCTGCTATAGCTGCTTCAATTATCATATTCAACCACACACTTTACTTAAAGCCTTTTAGTTCTAGATCCCAGCAGAACCAACTTTGAAGAGCCACACACACATTCTGGTGATAAGGTTGGTCATAACCAAAAACTGTCTCTTGTTTTGGAATCAACTTTTACAGAGATTTGTGTGTAACTAACTTTACGCTATCCAGCAGTGTGATTATTCTTTTTAAATATCATGCTATTTTTTATAGTTAATTACATTGAGTGGATGACAGAGATTGTGATTCATATCCTGTCTACAAGAAATATATTTCAAACTCTCAAAGATGACATGTTGGAAGCCATTTTGTTTCATGGAAAAGGAAAGAGGTCAAACACTAACAGCAATTATCATAAGTAATTACAGTGTTACCTGTGATGTGGAAAAAAAAAACCAGGAGAAAGGTTTATTTCAGTCTGTTTGTGCTGCTATTAAACAATGTCACTAAAGTGAGCAGCTTATAAATAGCACCTGCACTTTCTACACTCTAGAGAGGAGTAAGTTTGGGGAGAGACCATTTCCTGCTTCATGAACACCCTTGTTTACTGTGCCCTTGTATGGTAGATGGGGCCATGCTATTCTCTGGGATATCTATCATGACCTCTCTGACTCTGTTCATTACTAATACTTTCCAGGCTTCTGGTTTCCTTTCTTTTCTTGACATTCTGACAAACACAAAGAGGCAAGGTGTATCTGTGGTGGTAGGAGGATATCTGTGTCACTGTCTGTGGTTGCAGGAGAGTATCTGTGCATACTCTCTTTGGTGTCAGGAATATATTTGTGTCACTGTGTGTGATTGCAGGAGTATGTCTGTGTCACTGTGTATGGTTGCAGTAGTGTGTCTGTGTTCACTGTTGATTCAGGAGTGTATCGACACTCCCTATCTTGTGATTGTGATTGCAGGAGTGTATCTGCACTCACCATCTGGAGGTGGCTGGAGTATAAGACAGCAGATCACTTTTAGTCCACACTTATGAAGCAGAGAGATGAATGTCCATGCTCTGCTCCCATTTCTCTTTATGTAGTCTGGGATTCCAGCACATGAAATCATGCCATCCACACTTAATATGAGTCTCCTTACTTACGTTAGTCTAATCTTGATACTTCAACATAGGTGTATCCAAAGTTTGGTTAAGCTGATAATCCATGTTGACCATCACAATTATCTCTCCAGACAGCTCTGCCTTGTGGTTCAGATTTTAACACCTGCATTTGGGAGGCAGACAAAAATATTCAGACCACAGTCATGTATATACAGAATCTTTTTTTCTCATGTCAATTTGGCAGCAGGGGCTATTCTTCCTTGTTGGCAAACAGTAGGGAGAGTGTACAGAGGTGGGTGGACAGACATGCCCTTTAGGAAACACAAGAACATCGTGGATGTTTCTTCTAAACCCCTAGAGAGGAATCTTGATGATGCCATTCAGGAAATAAATCTTGAACTTAGCATTTGGGTCCTAATTGTTGTCCATGAAAATAGACTTTCATATCCCCACAAGAAGAATTTTTAATCAGAATAAATTAAGTTCCTTATTACCACATCTTGAGCTAAAGCAGTGTGGGGATGCTTTGCTGTGCTGTAACCTTTTCAGTAGTCTGTGATTTGCTGTCTGACATTTACCCTCATCTTTCCTTCAGTAGGTGGACTTTTAGTAGGATAATTGTAAAAGGTCAAATTTTGCAGTGTTTCCTCATGTCTTAAAAAAAGGTTCACTCGTGTCCACTTTGTTGCTATAAGTTGTTAATATGCAAAAGTATGTGTGTGTGTGTGTGTACACATCTATATTATCTGAAGTGGTATACAATAAATAATAGCACTACACACCTATACAAACATGTCTTTGTGATCAAAGACATTTTCAAATCAAAGCTGATTGTGATGGTAGAGAAACATCATATTGTTTCCTTTCTCTTCTTACTTGTCATTCCAATTAGATTTTTATTATTATTTTAATATTTCCCCCTTTCTAGTCTCTGAAACGGGATATGTGGGTTCAAATACCAACTGTGGAATTTTCATCTGTGCATTCTTTTCTATTTCCCTTTTTGTTTCCTGGTCTATAGTATCACACTTATATAGATGGAAAGCTAATGCCACCTTCTGCACTGAGTGATGTTAAGGATAAAATAAGTTTAGGCATTTTAGATTCAGACCATAGTATTTGGAACATAGTAAGCCTTTCATTAACGGAAGCCATTGTACAAAAATTATGTGGCTCAAAAATTTCTTTTTCTGTGGCTATGGGGAAAACTCCATTGGTAGACTGCTTGCCTAATGTGCATGAGTCTCTGGGTTTGAACCTCGGCATCACATACCTGAGTGTCATGGTGCAGGCCTGTAATCAAAGAATTGGGAGGTAGAGGCAGGAGACACAGAAGTTGAAGATCTTTGGCTAGCTTTAATAATAGATTCAAGGCTAGTCTGAGACACAAGAGACCCTCCCTCAAAAGAGGAGGAGGATGCAGGATGAACAGACTCCCTTTTCCATTGTCTTAGCTTCTTCCATCTTAAGCCAAGTAAAACCAAGTGCCATTTGGGTTTCGACTAATGTTTTCTGATCATCTGCTATATCATACCTGGAGCACAGAGTTAAGAAGGATCCTGAGGCCCCCGGCTGGAATTTCAGAAAAGAATAACAGAGGAGTTCTCTCTGTTTAGGATAAGACTGACCTTAAGGCAACATGTCTCTCATGCTTAAAAATAGAGGAGTCACATTTGAACATTTTTGTTCATTTGGGATAATTTCATGGTACTTTTCTATTTTGGATCCTAATAATGTATTCATTTAAATAATGGCATTGAGGGGTTGTTTGGGATGAGGACTCTGTTAGATCCCACTCATAAAACGTTTATTGGTAGCTTGTGGTAGTTGTTGGAATCTTCTAGGTACTGCTTTCAATAGCAGCATTCGACACAGAGCTGACTAAGTGGGCTCTTGGTGACAGATCCAGGGGTTGCCAGGGAGGGGTAGGGGCTCCTCTCTTCTTAGGAAACTGTGAATGTTCATTAGAACCTTCTAGATCCTCAGTGAAGAAGCAAATCTGAAAAGATTCTGTTAAGTTCGAATTTCCTGCTATGGTCTGTGGTTTCTTCTTTCTTAGAAGACACCCTGGATATTGTGCAGATGCCAGCAGGCTGATCCCTGGCATGTTTTCAAGTCCTCCTTGAGGCATATGAATTTAAATTATTCACTTCTTCCTTCTGTTTTGTAGAAAAAAGAAGTTATCCTGCAATTCAAGAAAGCAATAGCAAATTAACACACCTGTTAGTTCCTGCTGACACCTATCTGTTTGTTTTTTTTTTTCTTTCTTTTCTTTTTTCAGCAGCATGGTCCCATCTTCATGGTTTTCATCAATGGGAAGGGCCTCTTCTTGTTCATGGCCCATCTTAGCATGTCACTTCTGCTGGATGCTGTTTGTTCTGGGACCTTATTATATTTCTGATACATCTTCAGTACAGTCAGGCATGACCATAGGATGTATTTAAGCTTTTTCTATTAAACTCTTGGCCTCTTCCTGCTAGGTTAGGAGCTCAATGAAGTTCCATATGGGAGCCCTGTATGTGGATCTTCCCAGGTCCCCATGGCCTTTTGACTATTTCTTATTCTGGACAAATCAGTATTGACAATATAGGATAAAAGTGTTTAATATATTGAGATCCAGAGTTTGGTTTTGGTTGTAAGAAACACAACCCTTTTAGTGGTCTGGTCTAAAGTTTTGACACTATGTGGTTATAGCAACCTCCTTCACCTGTGGTTATGGCAATGTCCACCACTCTGGTCATAGCGATCTCCAGAGGTTCATTTATCCTGAGGTTAAACATTAGATTTGAACACTAATCTGTTGGTTGCAAGCTGTGACCAATAAGATAGTCTACATCGTCTTGAATTCCTCATTCTACAGTCCTATTAGAGGACTGCATCCTTTGAGTATTTTACAGAATTTGGTAGGATTACAAACTATCCAACAGGAATGCATGGTAAGTTCACTTTACTGCAGTAATACTGCCCTCAAAGTGTCTTGGCATGTGCCTTACAAGGCAGTGTCTGATGTTCACTTTTGTTCTAGGCTTAGCAAAACTCCTAAACAAGCAAGCACAAGGAATTCATGGCTTCTTCAGTTATTCCATTTACAATCATGACAGTAACTAAGATGATTCATACCCTACTAGAATTCTGAAACATACAGCCCTTTAAAACACTGTAATACATCAGGAGAAGCCCCTACATGTGTGTTTTCTGGTGTGGGGAAGAGTTGGTTTTACATGTCAAAAAGACTTCCAGTTGGGTAAGGTGCTTGTTTGAGAAGACTCTGCTTCAACTCCACACAGTCACTTGTATTGCTTTGGGTAATGACATCAGACCATGCTCTATTGTCAGCATGTTGCTTTCATTTGCTTGGGCACTCTGCATTTTCTCTTAGTTTTAGTGGGGTTATAACTCAGATTAGTAGGATTAAAACATCACAGCACGTCTCTGGCCTGAGAGATGCAGGGAAGTATTGGATAGCCTCAGTGAACCCAAGAATGAAGCACATACTTTATGCAATGTACCAAGAAGCACCCTTTGAAGGGCTTGTGGTCTAAATTCATATTCTCATGGCCATAAAAACTAACTAACTAACTAACTAACTAACTAACTAACCACAACTTGCATAAGCTTGAGACCCGGAGCTATTTAGCAGACACTATCAGAGATCTAAGTACATTTTAGTAGATGCAAGGATGTTTAATGAATGGTTGTGTTTAATGAATGAATGTTCTGGTGCCACTTCCAACCTCAGTAGGGCTGGCAGCCTTCATGCAGGAGGAGAACAAAAGGACAATTTCTAGGCAGAGAAAGACTTCAAAGGGGACCAAGTCAGGATATGCTGGCCAAATATTTTGGCAGTGGCATCTCAGTAACTCTCTTCAGGCTTCCTGGGCACCAAGACTTCATGAGGGGCATGGGGCTCCAATACTCGGGCAACTATCTCTGTCTTTCTGCACAAACCTGGCCAGATGAGGGTTCTGTTTCCTTTATATGTGGTTGTTGGCCAGACCACATTGTTTTCTATCTAGACTGGGAGGTCACAGTGACACAGTTCAGGCAGGCTTGTGACAAGGCCCTGGAGGATCAGACAGGAAGTGGTGAAGCCTACTGTTGCTGTGGGGCCCTAGAGAAATGGATGGAGAGATAGAGAAAGACTGGAAGAAAAACCCGGGTGCTATTGGGAATCTGGGAAACTGCTGAAATATCCCTGAACCCTGCCAGGTCAGGGGTTGGAGGGTGGATTGAATAAGACATGTAGAAGGTCTGTCTTTAAGAATTTCACCTGGATGATACTGCCAGGAAACAGGCCTTATCTATATTTTGTATGTTGTCTACCCACAATGTCACAACTAAATTGTGAAGTGCTATTTACATGCTTATTAAACAATCTTGAAACAAGACTCAAGGTATGCATATGGGTTACCAGATACCAAGGTGAGCCTCACACAGAGCACTGCCAGGATGTAGAGAGGACATAAACACAGGACAGAGTTCCAGAACCACAAGGAGACAACATATCCATTCGTGTGAGTTGTCATTAGCAAATACTGTTCTGTTTTAGCTCCAATGTCCACTATGGTCTTGCTTGCACATTTACTGCTATTTCCAGTGAAGACACACTTCTATGTATGTTTTCTGGTATCTTCATGGCTTATCCATTGGTCTGCAGTCTTCTGCAAAAGTCAGGTAGGTTACTACATCATGAATTCACTCACCTGCCGCGATGGGGTTCCTGACTACCTTGAACACGTGTGTTATTTCTCAGGCTTGAAACTTAGGGATCCTTGGAGGTCTACCCTCACTACAGACTGGATTGATGAGTAGCAGGTGACTGATTCATTTGTGATCCCATAAATATCCCCCAAGTGCTGTGTACCCTAGAGGCTCACCTGGGTGAGGCTGATAACAAGGAAAACTTTTGCCTTCCCATGGACATGGAAGCCAGGAGGCTGAAGACCCACCATCAGTAAAATTACATCGTTACTCCAAGGAATCATGAAGACAAGTTAGTAAGTCAGTTTTAAGTAGGAAAATATCTGAAGATGGCAGAGAAGTGAGTAAAGCAGATGGAAAATGTACCAGGCAGGAAGAGCCTAAGCAAAAGACTCTTAGGTCAGAGCACAGGATGGGTATAGTAGAACTGAAGGACCAAGGGTGGAGGGCCACAGTCCACTGAGCATGGTGGAGGTGGAGAAGGACACAGGAAGGCTATGGATTCCACTCTGATGCAAAGCAGGATACTGATGTCAGCTAGGGCAGCATGGCTTTGCTGCCTGGAGTGTCTGCCTTTCTTACTCTGCCTGATCTCCCAACAGCATTACCACTCTGATGCAGTTTGGTGTGTTACAGGGAGTGCAGGCTTATCTGACCTCCCATGCAAAGTGTGGTCCTTTGCTGACCTCACATCTGTGTCACACTCTGATCTCACCCCCTGTTTTATAGTTCCTTACAATGGCTAGCTGCATCTCTCTCCCTTTTCCCCTCCTCCCCTCATCCCCTCCTCCCCTCCTCTTTTCCCCATATTTCCTTCCACATGTGCTCTTTGCCACCAGCAGGTCACAAACTTGGACCTAACTAAAGGGTGAACTCTTAGAAGCCAGTGCTAGAGCATCAAGAGACTGCCTGGTGCTAAATTAGAAGAACCCTTCACGTTTCTAATCTCCCTGCATGTTCAGCAAAGGACTAGCCTCAGAATCCTTATGTCAAAAAGAAAGCCTATTGGATTCTTATGATGTCTATCTGCCTGCCTGCCTGCCTGCCTGCCTGCCTGCCTGCCTGCCTGTCTGTCTATAGCATGTGTGCGTGCCCTTATGTCCATGTGCCACAGTATAGATATGGTCATAGGACAGAGTTGCTTTCCTCCTTTGATATGTGGGAGTCCAGGTATTGACCTCTAGCAGTCTGGCTTGATGGGAAGTAGCTCTACCCACTGAGTCATTACATCAGGAGGTCCATAAAACTCTTAAAAAAAAACAAATGTGAAATATCTTCTTTTATTTCCAGAAATTGGCTTCAGGGCACAAGACTGAAGCAGCAGCATCATACAGTAATAATCTCTGTTCCATTTCACTCTCTAGCACCACTGTCTGGCAAGGCAAAGGTCATGGCTGCAGCCCTTCGTTTAGCTGGCCTGGTTGAATCAGGGGCAAGGAGCGAGCTTGGATGGGCAGCTGAGTGACAGAGTGCCCTGGTACAGGCTGTCTAGCAGTTCAGAGCATTATGACACAGATTGGCTCTACAGCTGTCTGAGATCACCTCAGGTTCTCAGTGCTCCTAATCCTGGCATTTGAGATGGGCTCTGAAAACCATCTAAACAGCAAGTGTAGTTAAGGCCTGACATCGTCTTCTACCCAACCCTTCACAGGGTTTTCCCAGCAGTGAGTTGGATGGCACTAAAATATTAAATTGTGAAGGCTTACATGCTCAGATTTAACAAAAAGCACAATAAAATAATAAAGGGTTTTATGTGTGGGCCTATGTGTGTGTTTTGATGTGTGTGATATGTGCTGTGTGTTCTGTGTGTGTGTTTTGATGTGTGTAATATGTGCTTTGTGTTCTGTGTGTGTGTGTTGATGTGTGTAATATGTGCTCTGTGTGTGTGTGTTTCTATGAGGTATGTGTGCATACTGTGTGTGGTGATGTGTGTGTATGTGTGTGTGTGATCTGCTTTGTGTTGTTTGTGTGTGTACCTGAGATATATCTATGTACTGTGTGTGTGGTATGCGATGTTTGTGTGCATATGTGGTATATGTGTGAAGTGTGTGTGTGTGTGTAGGTGTAGGTGAGATAGGTGTAGGGAGACAGTCAATGGTCTGCAGGTACTGAGAAGACAGTGGAGACACTAGGCATCCATATTCTGCTCAGTCACTTTCACTGTCCTGTTGAGATGCACTCTCTCACTGAACCTAGAGCCAGGTTGTCAGTCTGCAAGCCCCAGCCTCCCTACTGTCTCTGTCTGCACAGTGCTTAGGCTATAGGTGCACACATGGCCACACCTACACTTTTGGACATCTGGGATTTGGACTCAGGTTCTCTTACACAGCAAGCATCTTACTACAGAGACCTGATTTTTTTAACTAATTTATTTTATCACCTAATTGTTGCCATTAAAAAGTTCTTTTGTGTTGCATAAAATTTAGAAATAATATACTGCATATAATTTAGAAATAATAACAACAATTGTCATCTATTAAACATAGGGGCCAGGTAGAGTTCATGCCAGGTCTTCCTTTATCTGCCTTATTTATTCAAATCTCCATGAAAACTCCATCACGTAGATGCTACTTCTTAGGAAGAGATGACAGCACTCAAGCTCAATCCAATCCACAGACTATGAACAAAGCCACACAGAGAGTATTTGGGAGCTTTGGGCTTTAAATGCACAGCAGAGACATGGAGGGAGTGAGGAGTGAGAGTTGGCATGCCAGTACCCCAGGGCTGTGGCTGCCTTTCTTTCTGCAGTAGGATGTGTGCATGTTTAGTGTTGAGGCGGTTCATTTTCAGCTTCAATTTCAGTTCCTACCCTGGCAAGAAAACCAACCCACCCCTCACACACACTTTCACAGCCCTAGGGGAAAACTTGTAGCTTACAGGACCTGTGACATCCCAAAGCCACAGACACACAAGCCCCCAAGAGATGGCTTTACATTACCATACCCAGGACTAAGAAAGGCCATGTACTTATTGTGACTGAATGTAAGCACACAAAACAATGCTGAGACACAAAGAAAAACCTGGCCCTTGTACCCTAAGAGATGCTTTAGGCTGAAGCTGGTTTTGTGTGGATTTCCCTTCACTATTTCAAGAGGTATAACATACACTGTAATGAGAATCTGGAGACCAAGGTTTGCCGCTGACCACAGAACTTGGGGCTTATAACCTGTGATCCAAGCCAGGTTCCGTGGCTCACCCTCAGGAGACAGAGATGAATTAAGGGTGGGAAGCAGACACTGGGAAGGATAAACAAATTTGAGGCCGCATTCCTCATGACCTCATAGGTCCACCTTTGATGTTCTGAAGTGAGACCAAAGTTTAGTTAGTGAGCCAAGTATATGCAGATCTGAACAGTTCTGGTCAAGGTGTGGCCCAGTGCTCCACTGGCTGCTCATTATCTGGTCTAGATACAGACACACACAGAAGAATCTGGTAAATGTGCAGAGTAAATGTTTAATTTTCCTTGACAAAATTTTGACTAATTTTGAACAAAGAATTGTTAAGAATGATTGCACTCCTCCTCATCTGTGTGCCACTTGGCTATAGTGTCCCTTTACCTAGAGCAAGGGACAACCGAATCCAAGAACACATCAAAACAATCATCCATCCTGACCAAGTAGGCTTCATTCCAGGGAGGCAGGGATGGTTTAATATACGGAAATCCATCAATGTAATCCACTATATAAACAAACTCAAAGACAAAAACCACATGATCATCTCGTTAGATGCTGAGAAAGCATTTGACAAAATCCAATACCCATTCATGATAAAAGTCTTGGAAAGATCAAATATTCAAGGCCCATATCTAAACATGTTGAAAGTAATCTACAGCAAACCAGTATCCAACATCAAAGTAAACGGACAGAAGCTGGAAGCAATCCCACTAAAATCAGGGACTAGACAAGGCTGCCCACTTTCTCCCTACCTATTCAACATAGTACTTGAAGTCCTAGACAGAGCAATTAGACAACAAAAGGAGGTCAAGGGGATACAAATTGGAAAGGAAGAAGTCAAAATATCACTATTTGCAGATGACATGATAGTATATATGTGACCCTAAAAATTCCACCAGAGAACTCCTAAACCTGATAAACAGCTTCAGTGAAGTAGCTGGATATAAAATTAGCTCAAATAAATCAATGGCCTCTATCCACACAAAGGATAAATAGGCTGAGAAAGAAATTAGGGAAACAACACCCTTCACATTAGTCACAAATAATATAAAATACCATGGCGTGATTTTAACTAAGGAAGTGAAAGATCTGTATGATAAGAACTTCAAGTCTCTGAAGAAAGAAATTGAAGAAGATCTCAGAAGATGGAAAGACCATGCTCATGGATTGGTGGGATCAATATAGTAAAAACGGCTATCTTGCTGAAAGCAATCTACAGATTCAATGCAATCCCCATCAACATTCCAACTCAATTCTCCAACGAATTAGAAAGGACAATTTGCAAATTCATCTGGAATAACAAAAACCTAGGATAGCAAAAACTCTTCTCAATGATAAAAAAACCTTTGGTGGAATCACCATGCGTAACCTAAAGCTGTACTACAGAGCAATTGTGATAAAAAAAAAAAAAAACAAAAAAAACTGCATGGTACTGGTATAGCGACAGACAGGTAGACCAATGGAATAGAATTGAAGACCCAGAAATGAACCCACACACCTATGGTCACTTTATCTTTGACAAGGAAGCTAAAACCATTTAGGGAAAAAAAGACAGCATTTTCAACAAATGGTGCTGGCTTAACTGGTGGTTATCAAGCAGAAGAATGTGAATTGATCCATTCCTATCTCCTTGTACTAAGGTCAAGTCTAAGTGGATCAAGGAACTCCACATAAAGCCAGAGACATAGAAACTTATAGAGGAGAAAGGGAGGAAAAGCCTTGAAGATATGGGCACAGGGGAAAAGTTCCTGAATAGAACAGCAATGGCTTGTGCTGTAAGTTTGAGGATTTACAAATGGGACCTCATAAAATTGCAAAGCTTCTGTAAGGCAAAAGACACTTTCAATAAGACAAAAAGGCCACTAACAGATTGGGAAAGGATCTTTACCAATCCAAAACCTGATAGGACACTAATATCTAATATATATATATAACGAACTCGAGAAGGTGGACTCCAGAAAATCAAATAACCCCATTAAAAATGGGGCACAGAGCTAAACAAAGAATTCTCAACTGAGGAATACCGAATGGCTGAGAAGCACCTGAAAAAATGTTCAGCATCCTTAATCATCAGGGAAATGCAAATCAAAACAACCCTGAGATTCTACCTCACACCAGTCAGAATGGCTAAGATCAAAAATTCAGGTGACAGCAGATGCTGGTGAAGATGTGGAGAAAGAGGAACACTCCTCCATTGTTGGTGGGATTGCAAGCTTATACAACCACTCTGGAAATCAGTCTGGCAGTTCCTCAGAAAATTGGACATAGTACAGCCAGCAATACCTCTCCTGGGCATATATCCAGAAGATGTTCCAACTGGTAATAATAACATAAGTTCCACTATGTTCATAGCAGCCTTATTTATAATAGCCAGAAGCTGGAAAGAACCCAGATGTCCCTCAACAGAGGGATGGATACAGAAAATGTGGTACATTTACACAATGGAGTACTACTCAGCTTTTAAAAACAATGAATTTATGAAATTCCTAGGGAAATGGATGGATCTGGAGGGCATCATCCTGAGTGAGGTAACCCAATCACAAAGGAAATCGCACAATATGTACTCACTGATAAGTGGATATTAGCCCAGAAACTTAGATTACCTAAGATACAATTTGCAAAACATATGAAACTCAAGAAGAACAAAGACCAAAGTGTGGACACTTCGCCCCTTTTTAGAATTGGGAACAAAACACCTATGGAAGGCGTTACAGAGACAAAGTTTGGAGCTGAGATGAAAGGATGGACTTTCCAGAGACTGCTGCACTGGGTATCCATCTTATAATCAGCCACCAAACACAGACACCATTGCATACACTAGCAAGATTTTGCTGAAAGGACCCAGATGTAGCTCTCTTGTGAGACTATGCCGGGGCCTGGCAAACACAGAAGTGGATGCTCACAGTCAGCTATTGGATGGATCACAGGGCTCCCAATGGAGGAGCTAGAGAAAGTACCCAAGGAGCTAAAGGGATCTGCAACCCTATAGGTGCAACAACATTATGAACTACCCAGTACCCCAGAGCTCGTGTCTCTAGCTGCATATGTAGCAGAAGATGGCCTAGTTGTCCATCATTGGGAAGAGAGGCCCCTTGGTCTTGCTAACTTTATATGCCCCTGTACAGGAGAACACCAGGGCCAAGAAGTGGGAGTGGGAGGGTAGGGGAGCGGCGGGGGCGGGGTGGGGGGTTGTAATAGGGGACTTTTGGGATAGCATTTGAAATGTAAATTAAGAAAATACCTAATAAAAATTGGAAAAAAAAAAGAGTGGCCTTATGCTAAAGCCTTGTCTACTGGATCCTTTTTTTCTCTAAGGTGCTTCACTCTGCTGCATACTATTTTAACCTCATTCTCACAGTGGTCCCCACATGGAGGCTGAGAGTAAAGAAGGTGAACCATTGTTCCTAAAACCAGAACTGAAAGCCCAACTCATTTACGGCAAAGACTAGTACTTTCTGAATGCAAGAATATAATGGCAGAGAAGATAGTGTCTAAATGGGAGAGTGTTGAAGTCATCCGCAGACTCAGGTCAAGTTGCTCCTGTCTATCTGCAGCGAAGTTAGGAAAAGAACAAATTGTCTTTTCAGCTGTGCAGCAAGGACAGGAACAAACAGCATGTGACAAAGTCCATCACAAGAGGGCGCCATTGTCCACATCTGCAGGCTTGTTCCATGCTTCTGATGTCAGCCGCTAAAGGCAGATTTGGGTGAGAGGTTCCCAGACTTCTAAGACCACAAGCTTAGGTTAGCTTTGCAAGAAATTTAGGACATCAATATGAACATTTTCCTGCAGGCAATCAGGCTTTGTTGCAGATCGGGCAGAGTTTTGTTTTTGTTTTTTTTTTTCTCTTGAAAACTCACTAGAAAGTGAGTTACTAGAAAAGTGTTGGCCCTTTTACCACAACCCTCAGCTTCTATGCACATAGAAAACAGGAATGAGACACAGTCAATGCTTGCGTTTCCCCTTTCCTTGAAGTGCCTATAGATGCAGCTTCATCTTCCCAGTGGATGCTTTAGAAAGAGCTGATGAATAAAGTGAACAGGAGCTGGCTTTAAGTAGCTGTTACAGGTGTAAAGGGAAGATATTGATGGCAAGATACTGAAGATCTGCTCGTGGATGTCACTGTCTCCCATCAGTGCAGTGTTTCTGCTCTGCCATCATTAACTTAGAAAAATAACTACTTAGGCTTGGACAACTTCCTGCAGGGGTAAGTTAGGGGGTTGACGCAGGCAGAAGAAAGAGCAGCAGAGATGACCTAATGGCTTTTCCATAACTAGCTTGATTGACTGTAAAGAAGGAACGGCTTGTCCTTTGTAGCATGGGCACCGCAATTCATGACAGCTATAGGCCATGTATCTATTTTTCTGTTTGACAGGGACAAAGAGTTGTTGGTGACTGGTATGAGCCCAGAATGGCTCCTTCACAATGTGATGACCAGGATGGAGGCCTGGTTTTCTTGAGTGAGCTGTAAAGAGGGTCAGGTGTGTGGCTGTTTGCTTGTCTCGGCTAGAGTTAACCGGGCTCTAACTGCAGATGGGAAAATGAAGACCAATGTTTCTAAACACACTGGAGTGAATTTTCTTCAAAGGATAGAAAGAAATGGAAAGCAAAGGAAAATTAATACCTTTCTTACCTGTCTCCATGCCCAGCAAGGCCACCTTCAATTCATTTGCATCTTAGTAATATCCTCTGAGCTCTTATCAAGTGCCCAGCTGTGTGCTAGGCACTGAGGGCTGAGAGGGATATGACATGCTTCCTGCCCCTCCACAGTTAGCTTAAAACAGAAGATAAATGGCTAATTAATGTGCTTGCTAGTTACATATCTATGCATAAGACGGCAGCCCAGAGCATGACTGAGAGTGGGATTTACTTTCTAGCTGATAGATAAGGCAGATTATATATATATATATTATATTATATAGATAAGGCAGATTATAACTGAAGGAGATACACCATAGTGAGGAATGCAAATAGATTTCCAGCAAGAAAGCCCAATTTCTCCCACCTGTGAACTTCTTTGAACAGTATTGACGGGTAAATGAAAGTCTCACATGTCTTGAATCTCCAGTACTAAGAGGCAAGCCTGCCAAGAGCTGTCATATTTTTGTTCTTTAGAGAATATACTCAGCCTCACTGTGATATTAGAGCTTGCAAGTGAAACTTTATTTCATCTCATTGTTATTATTATGTAGACTTGCAAGATTTTCTATGGGTTATAAGATTTACCTTTGGGCACAAAGAATATTCTAGGAAATGTAATCAGCTAGAATGCCCGTGTCTTTGCAGGCCAGGGCTGTCAATGTTTCCCTTGGCAAAGAGGTCATTGAAGAACCCTGGGTACCCAAGCCATAAGGCAAGGTGTGGCAAAGGCAAAGACAGGATTTTTCTGCCATGCTCTAATTCTGAACATGGCTATTCATCTAGTGTTTATTTACTAGGAATATTTTCTTTTTAAAAGTATTTATTTAAATATATATATATATATATATACATCTGCATGTATGTATGTGTATCATGTGTGCTCGTATGACTGGCAGAGGCCAGAAGAGGACATTAGATTTCCCTAGAACTGGAGTTAAAGCAAGTTGTGCACCACCTGGTGGGTACTGGGAACTGTGTCTTTGTTCTCAGCAAGAGCAGCAAGGGTTCTTAACCCTCCAGCCTCTTGAACACTTTCTTAAATTTGTCTCATGTCTGCACAGTTTTATAAACACTTTCCTTTGCTCCCTGTTGCACCCTCACAAACAGTTCTCTTTACATGTGCCCACAAAGGGGACAGAGAAAGAAGGTCGATGGTTTTATGTAGAATGGCCACATGCTTCAGTTTAGGGGAGCATGTAAAGAATGAGCAATATATGTGGAGAAATAAGCCTGGTGTGTCTTGATACACCTATGTTCTTATACAGAGGTCTTGGCCCCAGATCCTTAATAGGAGTAAGTGAATGATAAAAACAGAAATATAACCAGTGAAGCAAAACTACAGTGGTCCAGGAAGAAAGTTAACAGAAACTTTTAAAAATTATGCAGCAACAAATATTCTACACTAAGAGAATGGTTCCCTTTATGATCCCACAGAGCCCTTTGTGGTTGGTTAATCTTATGGAACTGACTTTGGAGTTAGGAAAAGTAAAATTATTGAATTATGTACAACTGTTGTACTGAGTCTCAAGACTGTAAGAAAACCACCAGCGAGAGTAACTCTCCAAAATCCTTGATCTCTGGATTAATGGCATCAACCAAGCACTGAAATGTTTTAAATTTGATTCAGGCTGTTTTCTCTGCCTACGTTTACTATACCCATTAATGTGGGAATGAAAGCCAAATATCAGAGAGCAATATGAAAGATGATTTCCCTGTCTCCAACTCTCCAGCTATGTCATTCTAAGTTCTGCTTAGCCCACAGAACATACCAGGAGGCCTCTGCATGCAAGTGACAGAGTCTGGCTTGATGAACACTGTGTGACAATATGCAATAGATTAAAAGATAAGCAACCACTCAGGAGGCCTGCAAACAGAAGGGCCATGTGGGCTCAGGGTATGGTGGTGTGTCACACAAACAGGAACACTTTCCTTAACAAGAGCTTGGAAGTGTTAGTGTTACCAGAGGAGACACCAGGGATATAATCCAATCTTTTCCTTGCAAAAAGAATTCAAGCTGTGACCTGATTGTTCTCAGTCACCATGAGCTCTGTTTTTGATGAGTTACAACTGAAGCTTGAGGAGGGGGAGTAAAAATAATAGTCTGCGTCTCATACTCTGGATCTGGTAATGTCTGAAAGTAAAGCAGGGCCCGAGAGTTAAACACTCTAATGTGACCATAGAAGCAGCTGGCACTTGAAAATCAAATCATTTCCTGTGTAGAGGTCTCTGACAGCAGAACACTCCATGTAGGGTAACAGGGAAGGACCTCTCGGTTTGCTCTCCCTATCAGCCCTAGGCTGTGAGCCCATCCCCAGGCATGACGAGGACAAAGGTTTTCTGGAGAATAATTAACCCCATACACTTTTACAGAATCTACTCATAAATGCTTTGGACACTACACCTCCCCCCCTTTAAAGATGCTGAAAATTTCTGACGTCAAAATATTTTTAACTTTTTTATCCATTTCACATTAATGCATGCTTTCTCCATGTATTGAACCATGGACATGTTTGGCTGAACAAATAAAGCCTTAAGAAACCTACTTCCATGATACCCATTTTGGGAAGGGCAGTGTCAGGTAAGGCAGTGTAATGCAGAACACGTGTAAGAATGCCTGGTGTGGGGCTGGAGCTTAGTTCAGGTGGTGGAATGCTTGCCCAGAACTCATAAGGCACTGGATTCACTCCCCAACACTAAAGGAGTAGAGGCAGGAAGATCAGAAGATCAAAATTATCCTTGGCTCATAGGAAATCAGAGACCTGAACTATAAACAAAACATGATCTAGATGGTATGGCATGGACCTTCCGTGAATACTGTGCTGAATGTAGGCAAGGTGGACTAGGGGTTGTTTGTCTTTTGCATTTGTGCTTCATATCATCACACTGCACATTACATACACAGGTGATATCATCTGCAAATTTCAAACAAAGAAATGGAATTGAAGAGGCAAAACACAATTATTTCTACTTAAAATTGAGAGTGTGTGTTTTTTTTTAATTAAGACAGGGGTGTAATTTTAGCTCACATATAAAGTGTTTGGCACAATGGGACTCTCATTTATAGATATTTCCATTAAGCTCCCAAACACCACTTCCTTTTAAATCACAAGGCCAAGAGGGTAAGGGCAGTGATCTAAAACCTTATTAAGACCACACAAAGATTAATCTGGGGTGGGCTGTATTTGGGAATAGGCCGTATGGCTCCCTCATGGGTCATTTATAACCTATTAAGAATGAACTGAAGGAAGGGTGGAAGGGAGAGATACAGTTGTGCACACAGAGAGACCACACAGAAACATAGTCTGAAAGCTTTGTTTTGTTTTCCTAGTTGTCAGATGATTTAAAAACTGATTTTGGATAGGAATATGAGAGTAGAATTTATTCTTAAATGTATATTCTCCCGGGAAAGGGAAGAGCCTTGGGACATATAATTTGATAGGGTTGATGTGGGACAGAAACCTCTGTTCTTTTCTTTTCTTTTCTTTTCTCTTCTTTTCTTTTCTTTTCTTTTTCTTTTTTTTTTTTTTAAACCTCATTTCTTGAAGCAATGAATTAGAGAGCTGGATACAAATTACAGGAAAAAAAAATGTACTAAAGAAACCAGGACTTGGAGGGTGTGGTGATACATGCATGGTATCTCATCCCTTAAAAGACTGAATCAAGAGTTAAAGGTCAGCTGAGCTCATACTGAGCTCTAGGTCAGCTTGGACCACAGAAAGAGAGACTTCGAAAGAGCAGTGGTGGAGAAGTCAGGACAGAACAGGGTGGGAGGAAAGGAGATGGGAAAAGAAAGAAGTAAGGGAAGGGAAAGTAGAGAAGAGGAGGGGAATGAGGGTGGGGAGGGGAAGAAGAAAGGAAAGCAAGTCCTTAGACTGTTTTTTTTTTTTAACTTTTTCCAATTTTTTATTAGGTATTTCTTCATTTACATTTCAAATGCTATAGAATGTTTCCCTTTGTCAGCTTGGAAGCACCATAGGCAGATACTAAAGCAAGCTTTCATGTACAAAATAAACAAACAAACAAAAAAAATCATTGAGTGGTCTTCTATAAAGACAAAGGTGGGGGCAGGGAGAGGGATGAAGAGGGCCCACAGAGATGGGCAGCTATGACAGAGGGAAGGGAACTCACAGCAGCAAGCCGCTACACACTTCTCTCTGTGCAGTGCCTTATGGGTCCATGGGGAATGCTGGAGGACCAGTCAGGAAGCTATCTGGAAATGGAAGAGTGACGGTGGCCTTGGTTAAGATGATGGCTGGAAACTTAGAAAGATGCACATGTTCCAAAAGTCTGAGCAGAGTCAGTTGAATGGAAGGAAGGAAAGGAGGGGAGGACAGAGGAAAAGATGGTCAATGGGTCCCATCCCTTCACTGGTCACTCCTTTGTCTTCAGAGATTCTGCACTGGGCCTGGCTTGTGTTTTGTGGGCTGTTTTATTGTGGAGAGATCCTGATGAAATATAGGTTACTTGTTGAGTGTGCTATTTAAGAAATAACGGTCATATACATTATGTAGGTGGAGAAATTGATAGGGAAATTAAGAAATTTGAATAAACTACAGTTCTTCATTTTTATTAAGATGGGCTTTAGTGAATGGATCACCAGGGTTCTGAGAACTCATTCAGTGAGCAAGCTGGGGAAGGACCCTTCCCTCAGGAGAAGAGCAATGCAAACCCTTGACCCTAGTCACAAGGGCTGTAGACAATCCCTGACTTGTTTGATAAGAGCATATGCCCATGTGGATGAATTTGAAATGACTTTTAAGCTCATAAAAGCATATTAGTGAAAAAAAGCGTAGCCCTTACAGCACATTAGACATCCAATGGTCTGGATCTCCCACAGCTGTGTGGTAATACATCTCAAATTGTCGTCATGCTTCCTAAGTATTCAAAACGTGCTACTCACTTGTTCTTTGCACTAAAGCTTTCTGTGGGTGACCCAGACAGACGGTTTCTTGATCACCTCTGGGAGTCTGTCGTAACGCTTACACATCACACAGAAATTACTGGGTTTGTGCCCAGACTCCCTCAGTTTGTTTGTGCTTCCTGTTTGTGTAGCTTCTATGCCCATTGTTTTTAGTCTAAATCAATGATATCTGGAATACACTGATGTTTAAAAATATTGAATGGATGATAATACATGCTTACTGCTATAAAAGAAAACACATAGTATTAAATTTTAAGAAAGTGGATGAATTAAAATACAAATATGCTGTTCCATTAAAATCTCAGCAGTGTGTTGGCCTGTATAAAGACCAAGCCTGGTCAACATGACAAAGTGGATAAGAGGAAGCCATACCAGGCCCCACTCCTAGATGAAGGGGCACCAAAACAATGGCTATGACAGCAAGGATAGGCTCCATTCCTGGATGAAGAGGCACTGAACCAATGGCTGTGGCAGGAAGAAAAAGCATGAGAGAGCCAAGGCCCACACCTGCACCTGCCTACATTACAGTAATATAGAGCTCTTTATGATGTTAATGGGAAGAAATACATACCATTCAAATGGAAGCATTCTTGACCTGATTCTTAGCACATGTTGATACCCTGTTCAATTTTCACGCTGATGCAGGATGACTCTGGAAAGTTGTGCCATTTATCAGAACTAACTGGTGCCATGAGACCTCTGGGATTTGCTTAAGCATATCCAGCTAATTTTCTCTTAGCTTTCATGTTTCCTTTTCCTAGATCCATCCTTGACCTCCTTCAACTCCAATTGTAACAATAACCCATGTAGAAAATCACAGCAGCCCACCAACTCGTTAGCTACTTTTCTCCTTTCTGTGACCTAAAACCTAATTTGGTGATTGTCTCAGTCAGGACCTCATGACCAAGAAACAAGTTGGGGAGGAAAGGGTTTATTCGGCTTACACTTCCATACTGCTGTTCATCACCAAGGAAGTCAGGACTGGAACTCAAGCAGGTCAGGAAGCAGGAGCTGATGCAGAAGCCATGGAGGGATGTTCTTTACTCGCTTGCTTCCCTGGCTTGCTCAGCCTGCTCTCTTATAGAACCAAGATTACCAGCCCAGAGATGGTCCCACCCACAAGGGGCCTTTCCCCCTTGATCACTAATTGAGAAAATGCCTTACAGTTGGATCTCATGGAGGCATTTCTTCAACTGAAGTTCCTTTTTCTGTGATGACTCCATCTGTGTCAAGTTGACACAAAACTAGCCAGTACAATTGACCCCTTGTCAACTTGACACACAAACACATCACTAGTAAGCCTCAACCCTTAATTTCTTATTCATCCCCAAGATCTAAACAACTTTAAAAGTCCCACAGTCTTTACATATTAAAAGTCAACCCCATTAAAATGTCCAATATCTTTAAAAATCCAAAGTCTTTTTACAATTAAAAGTCTCTTAACTGTGGTATCCACTAAAATAGTTTCTTCCTTCAAGAGGGAAAATGTCAGGGTACAGTCACAATCAAAAGCAAAAATCAATCTCTAACCATCCAATGTCTGGGATCCAACTCACAATCTTCTGGGCTCCTCCAAGGGCTTGGGTCACTTCTCCATCCATGCCCTTTGTAGCACACGCATCATCCTCTAGGCTCCAGATGCCAGTACTCCACTGCTACTGCTGCTCTTGGTGGTCATCTCATGGTACTGGCATCTCCAAAACACTGCATAACCCTTTCAGTCCTGGGCCGTCAATTGCAACTGAGGCTGAATCTTCACCAATGGCTTTCCATGGCCTCTCACAATGCTGAGTCTCAGCTGCTCTGTGTGACCCCTTCATGCCTTCAAAACCAGTGCCACCTGGGTGACCCTTACACATTACCAAGTCCTGCTGCAGCAAGCTTAGCAAGCCAGGGGAAGCAAGCCAGTAAGGAACATCCCTCCATGGCTTCTGCATCAGCTCCTGCTTCCTGACCTGCTTAAGTTCCAGTCCTGACTTCCTGCAGCAGGAGTACAACCTTGGCTATCTCTGGAACACAGCCTCTTTGTGCTTTCAGAAAACACTTCCCAGAAGATGTCATCTCAACGATGCTGGTCTCTTCTTAATCACTGCTAATTTCTTAGCTCCAGCTAACCACCATCACTAGTCCCAGTAATGCAAAAGTTTCACTTTATGTGAAAACTGGTATCTTGTTAATCACAGCTGATTCTTCAGCCCCAGCTAACCAGAACCACAGAATCTTCCCAATCAAAATAGCAATGGCCCTGAAAAGAGTCTTTAATTTTCACTCTGAAATTTCACAAGCCAGACCTCCATCTTCTGCACTGTTCTCAACATTATCTTCCAAGCTCCTACACAACATCCCACGGAGCTCTTAACAACAAATGGATCTTCAAGCCCAAAGTTCCAAAATCCTTCCGCAGTCCTCCCCAAAACCTAGTCAGGTTTTCACAGGAATACCTCACTATGCTGGTACCAATTTGTCTTAGTCAGGGTTTCTATTCCTGCACAAACATCATAACCAAGAAGCAAGTTGGGGAGGTAAGGGTTTATTCGGCTTACACTTCCATACTGCTGTTCATCACCAAGGAAGTCAGGACTGGAACTCAAGCAGGTCAGGAAGCAGGACCTGATGCAGAAGCTATGGAGGGATGTTCCTTACTGGCTTGCTTCCCCTGGCTTGCTAAGCTTGCTTTCTTATAAAACCCAAGACTACCAGCCCAGAGATGTCACCACCCACAAGGGGCCCTTCCCCCTTGATCACTAATTGAGAAAATACCTTACAGTTAGATCTCATGGAGGCGTTTCCTCAACTGAAGTTCCTTTTTCTGTGATAACTCCATCTGTGTCAAGTTGACACAAAACTAGCCGGTACAGTGCTTTGAATGGAAATGGCCCCCATAGGCTCACATATTTGAATATTTGCCTCCCAGTTGGTGGACCTGTATAGAAAGAATTAGGAGGTGTGGCTTCAATGGAGGAAGTGTGTCACTGGAAGTGGGCTTTGAGGTTTCAAAACCCCCTGTCAGTACCAGTTACCTCTGTCTCTGTCTCTCCATGTCTGTCTCTCCATTTCTCTCTGCTTCTCTGTTCTCATGTTCTCTCAGCATGTAAGATCTCAGCTCCTGCTCCAGCACCAGACCTGTCTGCTTCCCACAGTAATTTTCATGGACTCACCTCTGAAACTGTAAGTAAGCCCCAAATTAAATGTTCTCTTTTATAAGTTGCCTTGGTCATGGTGTCTCTTCAACTAATAGAGGGAGAGAAGTTCATATTGGCTCCAATTTGAAGGTGCTTCATTACAGTGGGGTTCATGGCAGAGGGACTGTAAGTCAGCTTCTCACATCTTTGTCAACCAGGGATCAGAGTTGGGGCAGGAAGTTTGGCCAGGTTACAAGCCCCGAGTCTCACTTCCAGGTGACCTACTTACCCTTTGATACTCCACAACCTCCCTAGGGTACAGGACACATGGACTTGTGGGGGATGTTTTAACCCACAGCAGGTAAAGCACTGAGATCACAGAGGTCAAAGTCTCATCCTAGCATCATGAGGATAAGATTCTTCAGCATCAGAAATATTTCACTGTAGCTTACTGTGTCTGTGACAACTTCACTTCATTAATATTGAATGGTGGTTTTTTAAATCAACAAATAAAGCAAGATCATGACATTTTCCCTCTATGGGATACTTTCAGAAAGAGGGATTTCTTTATTTACATTAATATAAGAGACTGTTCAGATGGTGCAGAGTGCAGAGGCTCGAGTGGCTGGTTCATGCTGGGTGTGGCCTCTGTTCACATTTTTGTCCTGTGTCAACACTGATAAAAAAGCAGCGATTTGCTGATATTAACTGCTTTTGCTTTGCTGATTTCCTATGCTGTTCAGGACACTACAGTGAAATTCATCTCAATGTAAGTGGAGACCAAATTTACATTTGACTACAGCAAGGTCATGATCTAAAACATAGTACATCTTCTAGAATGTCCTAGGCATCTTTAGCTATAGTTTGACATTAAAATGGATTTTGAGAAAGGTAATAAATCTGAATCTACATTTTTTGACAAGTCACCAAAGAACATACTAACTTGTTTCACAAAGTGGCACTGTTCCTAAAATTTCGTCATTTGGAATAGTTTCTCTCAGTAAATATTTGCATTAGTTGAATCTTAAATAAGAAGACAATTTTAAAAATAAATAAATGTTCAATACATGGTCTTTTTCTCAAAATCTGAATGCAAACCTACTTTACAATTTATGATAAAGCTAAGCATCAGATCTGCTCACTTTCTCAGCTGACACTGGAATGTGAAGGGTCATGGTATCCTAGAAAACAGGTCTTCATGGCCTTGGATATGCTTTCATTTCATGGTGAGAGAATAAAGGATTATTCTCCCCTCCCTTGGGACAGACCAGTTCATCCCTTGGCAAGCCTGAAACATTCTGCTTGGTTTTGGAAGCAGTCCACACAGGGCCTGGAAATCTTGCAATCCTTGGATGTACCTGTTGGGCCTAGCAACTTTTAAGTCACATTTGAGACAGGAGGTGTAAGCACACAAGAAGGCAGATACCCAGTCCTGCAATCACCACCTCATGAAGTACCTTGCATGCCATGAATGACATGCATGGGATGCGTGTGCCTTCAATATGCTGACATCATAGCTCCTACAGTGATGCTAGGAGTAGGCACACTCTACACGGCAGAGCCTTTGGGGAGTAGTTAAGTCACAAAAGCATTGCCTTTACAAATGGGATCAGTATGATAAAAGAAGTCACTATGAGTTATATCCACGAACCATCTAGTCAGCCTTCACCAGATGATTAATCGACCTGCATCTTATACTCTCAGACTCCAGAAATGTGAGAAGTGGATTTCTGTTGTTTTTGCATTTTATTGTAGCATCCCAACTGGACTAAGACCCTTTGCCACCATCCTTGTCAATCCTAATCAACCTTTTTCAAGCCATCTAGACTTTTACAGTGTCCCTCACCTTAATGCAGATGCTTTTAAAAAATGGTTTCCTCTGTCACCCTCATACCTGTCTGGATTCTTTCCACAGTTTGTCACCCTCATACCTGTCTGGATTCTTTCCACAGTTTTCTCTTGCCAGACTGCTCTAGACAAATCTGGCCCCTGCTGTCTGCCAGCCTCACCACCATGGCAGTCTTCTCAAGAAGGCTTGCTTCTTTTTCTCTGCACTCAGGGCCCATCATTGTCTGTGATTGAAGACTTCTTCCTTTGGCAGGGGATGTTTATAAGAATGTTGTTTTTAAAACTTAGTCACTAATACTGATTAGTACTGCCCATTTGTACAAAGAATGGATGCATGCACTAGAACCCTACCAGTGGATACACCTAAGAAAAGAATAAGGTTAACTCCAAGAGTAGCTATGACCTACTAAAAGCTCCTCATTAAGGGATGGACCTTGGAGAGCACCTGCACTATTTATCCCAGAACTCTCTCTGGCTTGATCTTGTACAGGCCTTGTTCAAGTGATAAGAGCTGCCGTGTGAGAGAGAGAAAGAAATAAACAAAGTTGGGAGGAGGACATGTTGGGGGTTGAATGAAGAAATGAGAGCAGATATGATACTATTTCATTGTTCATATGTATAAAACCCTCAAGAATAAAAATTTATTTTTAAAGATGAACAATGAAGCAACTATAATGATGGACCATTGATGTTTATAAGACAAATAAATCTCTCTTAATAGGAAGTGAGAACATACTTCTCTGATTTCATTGGGATCAATACTCAAAGTTGTGTCCACATTGACACAGTTTGATGGAAGAGCCAAGTGTTATTCTCACTTTGAGATGCACTTTTAGAGGAAAACAGCACAGGTTTTTGTCTGTGTAACCCACAATAATAAGAAAAATGTAAGAGACACTAGAAAAGGAGATAGTCCACCAGCAATGTCATGAAAGCTGCTTATGCTAAATGGGAGTTTGCTTACAAAGAAGCATGCTTAGAGGAGTGAAGGGGCTCACCAGACAGCTGCATCACTGAAAAATCCCACCTAAGACTGCATCATTACCCCTAAAAGTTGTAGAGATGGAGTTCCATCATCAATTAACCTTCCACTGACTGCATACTCTAGCATCTCCCAAGACAACATGAGCTGGCATACCATCATATGTAGCTGTAGGAAGTTGGGGTGCAGGAGGAAGTCAATGGCTGTGACCTCAGTAGAGTGTCTAGTTTTCTTTTCTGTCATCTCTCTTTGTGTGAAAAAGTAACTTGTGAGGGTCTCATCAAGGTAATCCTATCTCTGGTTTCAAGATGTCCATGGCCATGCCAGAAGGACAGAAACTCCTTACCATTAACCCCACTACACAGTAAGAACCCCAAGAGCAATGATAACAACTGATAGTGGGACAAAGCTCTTCAACCTGGGAGTCCAGATGGACTTTAATTCTTATACATTGTCTATTTCAGGTATTTGCTCTGCATTAACACAAAACTAAACAAGAAGACAGATGATGCCTATCTTGGTCTTTAGGTAATTCTTTCAAAACAATTTTCTCTTTTCAACCCAAACACAGAATAGTCAAGGAACTTGCCAACTGTCCAATAAGTAATAAATAGTTGAATCTTGATTTAAATATAATTCTATGTGTGACCCAAAATACAGATTCTCTATTGACTGGGTCTCTTGTTCCATTTCCCACTGTACAGTTCTGTGAGTTACCTATTCTTCATCTTGTGTTGCTTGACTTCACTCAGAGACTGTGGAATTTGATAAAAACAAACAAACAAACAACAACAACAAAAACCAAAACATATCTAATTTACTTCTCTCTATCTCATACACAAAGACAGAAAGAGAGAGAGACACACACAGAGACAGAGACTGATAACAATCTGACGAGGGAATGGATGGGTTAATTAACTTAACTTTTGTGATTTTCTCACCATGAGTACTAAATAATTATATATCTTGAATACCTGGATCGTTTATTTGCCAAATATACCTAAATAAGTATAGACAAATAAAATAGAATACTGGCATGGGGATGCCCGATTGTAGGGATGAGAGTGATGAAAGTGTGTGTGTGAGTGTGTGTGTGTAAAAGTGAGTATCACCTTCACCCATCATTCACACAGGTTAGTATCTGCCACCACTATGAGAAGGTGGAGTGCATACATAAATTTATTTTAATACTTGGGGCTCCAAAAATGCTCTTCATAGCCACATTTCAAAAAGCACATCTGCAATTCCATCTCCTAATTCCTTTAGAATCTCATCTTAGGCTGCACATTATTTTGTGGTAGATTCCAGTTGAACAAAACACCTTGACCTGGGCTTCACTAGCCTGGATTCCTAGTTGCCTGGTCAAGTTGGTCCTCAAAGGGAAGGCAGCAGAGGTTGGGGAAATCTCTTATACTGTAAAAACAGCTTAGGGTTTTAGTCAAGGTTTGTATCTACAGAAAGAATCAAAACTAAGGCCATTAGTAGCCTTCCCAGAAATGAGTCAGGATGAATTATGACTGCTGCTAGGATTCTGCAGAAACTACCAGGCTCTGGGAATGCAGGAGGCTATATACCAATGGAAATGAATATAGTATCCTGAGCTGAATGAGGACACTCCTCTGAAGAACATGCTAGTGCTGTGCTGTTGTTAAAGGCACAAAACCCTGCTCCCTGCAGTCTCCCAGTGCAGCAATCATGATGTCTTGCATTCTCTCATTCATCCCTTTGTTTGATGTAACCATCACTCTCTTTCTGCCTTTTCCTTTAAGAATGAAAGTCCTATGGCCAGAAACTCCAGTGTTACATGGGCATATGAATGATTGATTTTGTTTCTCTGGTTATTTTTTAGGCAAATGCACTGGAATGAAAATAGATTTTGTTTTGAATTGAACATTCCTGACTTCATTTCTAAGGATAACCAGGCCACATTCTGGCTTGTCAGCATATTGTATGAGCACTCTGAACCCCAGTTCATTCTTCAGTGTAACAATATCTACACTTGTAGCTATTAATACCTACAGTTGTAATTTTCATCCAAGGTACTCATGCACATGTGATTTGCTGTAAAGGGAAACAGGATACACCACCACCCCTCACCTTCATCATGACTATTCAATTTCAGTATCAAAATAGCCAAAGATAATGGAGAGCATGAATCTAGAATGAATGTCTCCTTAGAGACAGCCATATGAGTTACATGCAAAGTTAATCAAGTCTTTCTTTTTCCTCCTGGTGCTATGTGTGATCCTATCACCATTCCTTACTGGCCAGTATTTCTTCCAATGAGTCATGTTATTTGTTTTTAGTAGTGCTTCATACTATAGACATGTAAAGCCCCTTTATTTTAAAGACATTACCATCCTTACATAATGATTCATGGTTTCTCTTTTAAGAAGTAGTCATGCTTTGTTTTTCATTTTTGTTAGTGTGACCCAGGGAAGTATCAAAACTCTATCCCAGTAAAGGAAATTTGTTTTGTCTCCATCAGGAGGGAAAGGGCAGTATTTGATTTACCCCAGTAAGCTCTGCATTTAGCATAATATCTGATATTCAAATGACATTTGATAAGATAAAATAATTTGTTGAATTAATTTATTTTACATTTATATTTCAGGAGAAAGTTCCTTGTAATTACTATTTTAGATTTTTTTACTAGATTTCTCTTCCATGCATTCCTCTTAAAAAAATAAAGATGAATAATTTAATTCTGAGTGTATATGTATATGTATGCATGTATGTATGTATGTATGTATGTATGTATATTTGAGGTGAATCTAAGTGTGTGTGAGAGTATATATGCTTGTACATGTAAATGGAGATCAGAGGAAGGCACCAGCTGTCTTTTTCTGTCTCTCACCCCTTTATTACTTCATTCTCATAGCTAATTGGGAGCTAGGCTGGCATCCAGCATAACCTAGAAACCTTCCTGTCTTTACTCCTAACAGTGCTGGAGTTACAAGAAGGCATGTAGCCATACCCAGATATTTATGCAGCTGCTGGGATCTGAACTCAGGTTCTCATGCTTGTAAAACAAATTCTCTTATCTGATGAATTATCTCTCCAGTCCCATTAAAAGTTTTATAATCTGTTTGTATATAGTTGTAATGCTTTTAGTTTTTGTTACATTTCTAATTCTACCTCAATGGGAGAATGCTGTACTAACGTCTTCTGATCTATAACAAATGGAAAAGGAGCCACTCATTCCTTTGGAAGAAAAGTCAGTCTACCATCAATGCAGCAATTTAATTAAAGTCCTTTGTGTTCTTGTCTAGCACACTTCAAGCCTAGGGCAGGCTAAGATGTCTGACTGTTATTTTGTATTGAATCAGTGCAAGAAAGAAACAAGACTGTCGCAGGAATACTGCTCTATATCAAGAAAACCAATAATTTCATTTTTGTTGAGTTTGGAAAGACAAGCAAATAATGTCACAGATACGTTTTGATTCAACATGCAAAAGGAAAGCCGAATAAACTTACTCTTTTATACTTTTGCAGCCTAGTCAATTTAAAATGCAAAATTAACCATGGGAATTGAAATTTTGGGTAGAGAACATACGAATTAAGAAAACAGAAAATTATGGTCATACACATATAAGGGGATCAATAAGCTTGGGGCTTTTGCAGAAGATACTTTCTCACAACAGAACCAACAAGTAAACTGAAGAAATACACTGGGAAATTAATGTGAGTTTTTGCTTCTTTATAGCAAGAGTAGGTAGACCAGTTGACTGCTTGCTCTTCCTGACTGGAGCTAAATAATATATAACAGCATTACTAAGAAAACAGTGACAGATCTGCCTTGGTGCTGAGATGGGGTAGTAACACAGAGATAGTTGGAAGGTTCTGCCTTCCAAGTGTTATTTAACACTTCAACTTTTTCCTAGGTTATCTGAGTTTTCTATTTCTTTTACTGTTATTAAAACATGTTTCCTGCTTCTTTAAATATAATGAATGTAATGAATATACATTGCCTACAGAGCTGGTCCTGCTATTGATTATTTTTACTCATTGTTTTCACTCACAATTTCTTGTCTTAGTATTTACTTATCTATTAGGTTATAGTCTTGCTATGTGACTCCAAATGGCTTCATGGTCACAGTCTCATTGCCTTGGCCTCAGTGCTAGGATTTTACATATGTGTTTCCATACCTGGCTAGTTGATTTATTTTCATCATATTTTTAATATTTTTAATGTGATATGGTTATTTTCCTTGTAGGTTAATTTGTGGGAATTTGTTGAAGTCTGGGTTAAAGGCAATTTACTTCTATGTGAGTTTGCATTTCTTTTCTGTCAGAAGAGGCATTACCTACTTTCGTTGAAATGATATGAGGTATGAATCCTTGAGCACGATTTCTAGGTCATATTTTAAATGCATTTCCCACGTTTGATACCTGAAAATAAAAAGGAGATGCAGCGTTGTAAGGATAGAGCAAGGAAATCCAATATACAGCAGCCTAGATTCCAGATGCAATGGTTATGAAGAATTCTTTAAATCTCTTGAAAGATACCAATTCATAAACAAAAGATTGTTAAATAGTTTCCAAGTTGAATCTGATGAAGGCTTTACTCAGGTACTCATAATGAAAGTATTTATGATAAGAAATCTTTAAGTATTTAAGGTAATGAATATGTTCAACTCTGACTTGATCACTGTCATACATATGAATCAATTCCACATCAGAAGTCATAAGTACATATAAATATATGCCAGTCAAAAAGCAAAATAAATTTTAACAAAACCAGTGTTTACTGTGATTGAGTGGAATTTATTTTACATGTGAGAAGGACATGAGTGTTTGAGAAGGTCAAGCTTTGAAATTTGAGTCTTACCAGTGTGATGGATGAAGGAGAGCCTTTCCACTAAAACATTCTAAGGGAAAGAAGACTTGTATGTCCTGGTAGTTTTAGAATTCCCAACTGGTTCCAATGCTGTGACTATAATGAGAGTGAACATGGTACAAGGGAGCACATGCCAGCAAAGCCTGCTCAACCATGAGGTGACCAGAAAGCTGGGACAAGAAGAGGGAAGAGAATAACCAGTGTAGACTTTTTAAAGGCACATCCACCAGTGACCCATTTTCTACCAATCAGGCTCCATTCAAAAATCATAGTTAAGGGGAATAAAGGGGTGGCTCGAGTTTCAGAGCACCACTTCTTCTTCCATAGAACCTGGGTACTGTTTCTTGTGCCCACACAGTGGCTCAGAGCCACTGTAGCCCTGGTGCCAGGAGATTCAAAAGCACCAGGCACACATGTGACACTTACACACACATGTAGTCAAAACATCCATACACATAAAATAAATAATTAAATAAAATTAAAACTAGAAAACATAAAAAAGGATACAGGGAGATTCAAAAATGATAAAATAATCATTTAGTCAGATCTTCACCAAACAAATACTGGCAAAGTTATGGAAATGTGAGATAAAATGGATTTGGGGCCAAAGGCATTTAAACAATGAAGGGGAATTCATAAAAGGCACAAATTCAATTTACTGATTTAAAACTGTTGTGGTTTAGAATAGTAGAGAAATTATCACACACAAGTGATCTCTCATTGTCCTTGAGTCTTTGCTTCCTTTGAGCATGTGTCTGCTTGTGGAATTTGCAGATTGTTGGTCAGACTTGCCATCATCACTATGTTGCACCTCTGAAAATTAGAGAGAAGGGGAGTTTAATTTTGTTTCTGCTTCAGTGTGTGGTTGTCTGGCTCTGCAGCCCTAAAGTGAGGTTGTACATACTGGCAGGTAGGGCATAACAGAGTGAGGCTGAGTCTCTTGTGCCAGCTAGGAACCAGAGAGAAACCAAAAATATCCAGAGACAATAAAGGGGACAAAGCAGGTCTTTCCTAGTGACTTGACTCTTGCAGTCAGACTCCATTTCTTAAATAGTGCCCCCAGATGGAAACCAAGCCTTCAAAACATGAGGATATGGGGAACATTTTATTTTAAAATTATAAGTAGATAAATATAAGTGAGCTGTAAAATATTGAAATGAAACAATAAACAAAGTCTAATGGACATGACTTACAAAACCCTGACTCCCATAATGACTAGCCTGCTTATGCACTTGGCTAGTCTCGGGTCTACTCAGAACAGTTACAAAAAATGGATTGCTCAGAAGAGTCATATTCTAAACAAAACAGATCATAAAGATTTTTATGTCATCAAAACACCACAATAAAATGATGGCAAAAGATCCAGATTATGCCTGAAAACTAAGAAACAATGAAAAAATTTGAGAATATTTAGAACTCTGTATATAGTACATATTAAAATTTGTGGGATGCAAGAAATGGAATTGCAATAATTTTCAGCTTTATAAGTTTATACTGAGGCAAGGGGGCTGGGCAGATTGCTGAGTGGGACAAGGAGGCTGGCAATTGGCTGAGAGGCAAAGAGCACACACTATTATTGCAGAAGATAAAAGGCTGGGTCGCAGTTCCAGTTGCAGCAGATCTAGCACCCTCTTATGGACACTGTGGCACCTGCACTCACATATGCACCTGCCTTCCCATGAACTCCAAACTCATACACACTTAATTAAAAAGAAAATTAAATAGATCTTTCTGTAGAAAGTTTATATCAGAGCTGGACATTGCAGTATTTATACTTATAATCTCAGAAATTTAGAGACACAGGCAGTGGATTGGAACTTCAAGGCTCTCTAGCACTACATAGTAAGACCTTATCTCTAACAAAGCAAGTGGTTTATATTAGAAAAAAAAATGACTGATGTTTTTACTGAGCTAAACATCTGCCTTAGAAAAGTAAGAGCAAGTAACTCAGTAAACGAATAAGCAGGGAGATAAGACGTGCTTATAAAATGTGTGGTGGAACCAGTTAACGTTGGATGATACGTTCTGTGGGAAGAAATCCTTGGATGATACTGAGAATAGAGAGAAGTAGTTATAATTTAACTAATATAGTAGTTATACGTTACAATTATAGAAATTATAGAAGGCAGAAAAATAAATCTCTACGAATCGAGTGATAAAGGAAAGGGAGGGGAAGGGCTCTTTCCCAATTCTAGAATTAATCAGAATGCTTTTCTAGGGAGAATTGATTACAAGTGAAGGGGCTATCATTTTTTGCAAGCACGAATGTCATTTCCTGTATAGCCAGCACAGCATGGCTCCAGGCAGAAGGTTTCATTAATCCTTGAAATGACTCTTCAAGCCCTATTTTGTCAACGTTCTCCTTAAGCTCGGGTTTCAAATCTGTTAACTAGGCTACTTACTTTGGTATTGCATTTAAAAGTTTATCTATTCTACAGGTTTTGTTTCAGATATGATACATTTGCCTTGTCACAAAACACCAAGATTTTAGTAAAATACACATTAACAGTCTAGTGTAGGATGTGTTCCAAACAGGCTTGTGGCCTATCTACTATGGAACTGCAGTATTATTTTCCATGATTGATTTTATTTCCCTTGATAATTCAGGTGCATTTCATTGTCTAAAAATTACTATAGTGCAGGCATAAGAAAGTAACCTGAAAGCTATGGCTACATTTCACAAGCCCTTGTCTCCATGTGTCTCTCTTCTCGGTTCATGAATCACATATACAGCTGATTACAACCTCATGAAAGCTGAGCTTCATAAATCAGACTCTAACCCAAGGTCCTCAGAATCTCCCCAAACCAAGGCCAGATGGCAATCTTTGGATCAATAAATTAATGCTTCATTGGAGGTAACACAGTCTCAATAAAACAGTCTTTATCCACTTATCAAAAGAATGTTGAAATAAAAGTGTTATCAGAAATACAAAATAGGAATTGTTTTTTGGGGGTTCTATAGATAAAAGCTTTACAGGAATAATTGGGGTTTTTTTCGAATAGGTGTTTCATGCCTGTCTAATCACATACAATGGGAAAATTAGTCCACAAGAATGTATTATTCTTCCATGTCCATTTTGGACTGCAAACTCACCAACTGTATCAAGAAGAATCTTTGTCTACATATAGTTGCTTCTTCCTGGACATACAGTGGTTGTTAAAAGCAAAACAAAGGTGCAGCGGGGCTCTGGAAGATGATGAGTTTGAAAAAGGCCATTTCTAGAACAAGACATTAAGTTTTAGGACATTATGAATACTCACCAAGACTTCACTTCATACAGATATTTGATAATGAAAACCAAACCTGTCATCCATTATAAACAGAAGCACTAACTCCTCAGGAAAAACATGGAGAACTGAGAATCAGTCATCAGAGGGTAAACAAGGTGTTAGCCTTATCTTGCATTCGAAGGTGTGTGAGGAGTGAAGCCACATATGTTTGTCAACACACAGCAGGGATTATAAACAGCATCACAAGGGAAAGGATTAGAGTCCCTCATTATTCCCTGTACCTAACATTTCAGTTCTCTTCTTTTATTACCTTTTTCTGGTACTTAATTCTTTAGGAAAAATGTTCATGAATTGAATGTAGTATTTTGAGTGTAGTGTTGAGTTGGTACTCTGGCTAGTACTGTGGTTACCATATTTGCTGTATGAATGAGGCCAACATTAGGTGCTGCCTGCCAACAACCCCTCTGCCTCCTGTATTTCCATCTAGCTGTGGTTAGATCTTGGCTGTAAAGCCACACACATTAAAAGTTTCATCTTCACAGGACACTACTGAGAGCTGATGGAAACTTTTGGAAGTACAGCTTGCTAGTAGCCCTTAGGGACTGTGGAACAATGGTCCCTTCCTTTGCTTCTTGGATAGTTTAGTGAACTCTTTAGTCATGGTGCTGTCTTGAGTATGCCCAAGAAGCCACGCTGACATGGACTGAAATCTTCACAGCTGTCTTTGTAAGTAACCCATGGTGTTTCACTGGGGTGACTGGTACACATCAGTCCTGCTTTAAAGTCTACTCTACTTATTCAAACGTAGATTTTTCTCTTAATGTGATGAAATTCTATTGTGCACTCTGAATTCAACAACTTGTCTTCATAAATTCATTTGCTAAATATTTATAAAGCTTTTGATGCTCTACAACACAGTAGTGAATGGCACATCCTAAGGTCATAGTGTGTCATAGGCAACCTTGGTGACACCTTATATTTTCCATACAACAGTCTTCTCATATTGTTTCCTTCTGTTAAAAATGGCAATCTCTGCCTTTCAATTGGAAAGTTTAAACTGTTTACATTCATTAGAATTATTGACATATTTAGATTCCTCTTTAAGCTATATTCTAGCTTAATATTATTTTGTGTTTAATAATATATTTAATATATTCTAAATTTCTTCTTTAATTTTTTAATGTTTTTGTTAAATTTCTTCTTTAATTTTTAATTTTTGTATGTTTTTGTTACCTAAGCAATGTCAGGTATGGGTTTCATCTTGTGGAGTGGGCATCAAGTCAAATCAGATATGGGTTAGTTATTTCCACAAGCTTTGCACCACCTAGCATAGAGCAGGCAAGATAGCATTATAAATTAAAGGATCTGCAGGTGGTTTCATGTTTATTTTTCTCTTTAATTTTTAAAAACGCTATGTATAGGAAAATCACTGTACCAGAATGCATTTCCATTGTCAAATGATAACTTAAGTCCAAATGTAAACTAACAATATAAATCTACTAATTAGTTGTAGAGGAAGAATTTCAAAATATGATATTATTTATAACATTGTAAATACATTTTAAAATAAAATTTCAAGATTTAGTGTTTATGTGTATTTCTCTATATGTATATGCACTGGTTTGTGGGTGCTCCAGGGGTCATAAGCGGTAAACTGGAATTATAGGATTCTGTGAACTACCCAGTGTTGGGAACTGAACCTGGGTCCTCTTCAAGAGCAGCAAGTTTTCCTAACCATTGAGAAATCTCTCCAGTCTTCATTAATTATATTTTAACATAAAATACCTACTTGGTTCTTTTAAAAATATCTCAAGTATTTTTTATAATCTTTTGTTTCTTGATCGTGTTTTGCTTTCAATTATGTTTTTTGAAAGTTTTGTTGTTATTGTTGCTGTTGCTTACAGTTCTGAAGATAGGATCCAACACCCTGCTCATGACAGATAAGTGTCCTACCATAGTCCCTTCGAAGGTGTCTACCATAAATACACAATGTTTTGACATAGAGAAAATTAATATCTGAAATATGTGGATCTCAAAAATATTGCTTATTTACTTTGTTCCTTCCCTCCAGTGGTACATTTCTGTGTAGATTGGTGTGTTTTAGTATGAATTCACATTTTCTTGGACTTAATCTGTTTAAGTGACTAAGTGTTAACTATTAATTACCCATTTGCCCTGAGCCTGGTTCAGTATGCTAGTAATCTATGGTAGACACAGAAGCAGAAAGAAACAAGATTCCTCTAAGGTAGTGCCTGTGATCATGAGGTTCTACTTCCAGATAATAAAGGCTCTATTTGTATGTTTTCTTTGAATTTGAATTAGTAGAAAAGTTGTGAGACTGCATCTTCCGATAGTACTATGTTCAATTTTCAGCACCATTTGTTGAAAATGCTCTCTTTTTTCCACGGGATGGTTTTAGCTCCCTTGTCAAAGAGTAAGTGACCATAGGTGTGTAGGTTAATTTCTGGGTCTTCAATTCCATTCCATTCATCTACCTGTCTGTCATTGTACCAATACCATGCAGCTTTTTACCACAATTGCTCTGTAGTACAGCTTGAGGTCAGGAATGGTGATTCCACTAGAAGTTCTTTTATTGTTGAGAATAGTTTTCGTTATCCTATGTTTTTTGTTATTCCAGATGAATTTGCAAATTGCCCTTTCAAACTAAGTGAAGAATTGAGTTGGCATTTTGATGGGGATTGCATTGAATCTGTAGATTGCTTTTAGCAAGATAGCCATTTTTACTGTATTAATCCTGCCAATCCATGAGCATGGGAGTTTCTTCCATCTTCTGATTTTTAAATTATACAATTTGTACTGGAGAGATGGCCCAGCAGCCAAAGACACATGCTTCACTTCCAGAAGACTTGGGTTTGGTTCTCAGCACCCACGTCTCACATCTTCCTGTAACTCTAGCTTCAAGAAATCCTGTTACTTCTTTTGGTCTCTGGACTTTCACACATGTAGAGTCACACACAAACACACCTAAAGAAGAGTAATAATAATAAATCTTCAAAAAAGTATGTATTCATATATCCATGTCTCCAAATATTATGCGGGCTATCTTTTTTTTTTGTTCCCCATTCTAAGAAGGAACAGAAATGACTAATATCAAAACTTCAGGTGACAGCAGATGCTGTTGAGGATGTAGAGAAAGAGGAACCTCCTCCATTGTTGGTGGGATTGCAAGCTTGTACAACCACTCTGGAAATCAGTCTGGCGGTTCCTCAGAAAATTGGACGTAGTACTACTGGAAGATCCAGCAATACCTCTCCTGGGCATATATCCACCCACAAGATGTTCCAACTGGTAATAAGGACATATGCTCCACTATGTTCATAGCAGCCTTATTTATAATAGCCAGAAGCTGGAAAGAACCCAGATGCCCCTCAACAGAAGAATGCATACAGAAAATGTGGTACATTTACACAATGGAGTACTACTCAACTATTAAAAACAATGATTTATGAAATTCTTAGGCAAATGGATGCATCTAGAGGATATCATTCTGAGTGAGGTAACCCAATCACAAAAGAACTCACATGATATGTACTCACTGATAAGTGGATATTAGCCCAGAAACTTAGAATACCAAGATACAATTTGCAAAACACATGAAACTCAAGGAGAAGGAAGACCAATGTGTAGATAATTCCTTCCTTCTTAGAATGGGGAACAAAATACCCATGGAAGGAGTTACAGAGACAAAGTTCGGAGCTGAGATGGAAGGAAGGACCATCCAGAGACTGCCCTACCCGGGGATCCATCACACATGCAACCACCAAACCCAGACACTATTGCATATGCCAGCAAGATTTTGCTGACATGACCCTGATATAGCTGTCTCTTGTGAGGCTATGCCAGTGCCTGGCAAATACAGAAGTGGATGCTCACAGTCATCTATAGGATGGAACACAGGACCCCCAATGTAGGAGTTAGAGAAAGTACCCAAGGAGCTAAAGGGGTCTGCAACCCTGTAGGAGGAACAACAATATGAACTAACCAGTACCCCCTAGAGTTGTGTCTCTAGTTGCATATATAGCAGAGAATGGCCTAGTAGGCCATCAATGGGAGGAGAAGCCATTGGTCTTGAGAACATTATATGCTCCAGTACAGGGGAATGCCAGGGCCAAGAAGTGATAGTGGGTGGGTTGGGGAGTAGGGCCAGGGGAGGGTATTGGGGACATTCAGGATAGCATTTGAAATGTAAATGAAGAAAATATCTAAAACAAAAAACAAACAAACAAACAAACAAAAAAACAAAAACAAAAAAAAAAAGTTGTGGCCTTCTGGCTCAGGCCAGTGAATCTTCCACAGCCCATGTAGTGACAGGCAACATGAGTTCTGCTTACAAGGTCCTGGCTATAGTTACTACACAGCAGCTAATTTACAATAAGTTTTTCATAAATGATTATTTCCAGAATACATGAATTTCATAAGACTGAAGAGAAGATTTACCAAATGTTTGGAGAACCCCAAAATGTGTACCACACAAAGCAGACAGGTATCCCAGGGGGGAGTCACTGTTTCCATCTCTACACAATCATGAAATAGGTACTTGCTTGGAAACACACATTTTAAAAGAAGTTTATATTATATTATTATAATATTAAAAGCCAGGTGTGATGTAAGTTTATTTACATAATTGTCCTATTTAGCCTTCATAAAGATGATTTGGCAGGCACTAAATTTTCCTGTTTTATTGAAAACTACATTACAGAATTTAAGCCCCTGGAACATTCAGTAGCAAAGTTACATCCAAACTCCAGGATCCAGATTCTTCCTCGCTTCAACCTAGGGGGTCTCCACAGCAAAATGAGTCTTGTCTCATAAAGGTTCTCCAGGCTGTGGTCAGCATGCAAGCTTGCTGGTCCATTCGTTATGCCTATAACTGAAATTATGTGACTAGGAGCTTTGGTAGCACTCAGACCTTGATTTCAAACTTGTGGCCATAGTATAATACCATGCCAAATGGTGTCACTAAATTTTCACAAAGACTTTACCATGAAGTTCACTCTGCAATTAAAAAGCTTGCACTGATCTTCATTTTGCTTTTAAGATACATAGATGCTTTGAAAACTAAAAACTTGTCTGCAGGCTTTCCCAACTTGAAGTCTACTTAAGAGTCCATCTGACTTGTTCCAGCTATTTGCTATAAACATCACCTGCAGAGTCTAAGACCTCACCCTCACTCTCAAGGACATTACTGTTTTTATAAACAGTGTAAAACTACACGGAATCAGGAAGTTCTTACTGGCACTTCAAGCATTCTCTCCAAACACCTACTTTGCTACTAGTGGGCTTTAGAGCCTTGCAGAGATTCTATAGCATAATTATGATCTGCACATACTAAAGTACACGACAGGCCAAAAGCAGAAATTATAGTTTCTGTTCATGAAAAGAATTTCTGCAAAACCAGTCTTAAGTTTTGTCTTATTTTTACTTAGTACATGATTCTTTAGACCTTTTAGAATACATACAATTATTTTGACAGCATTCAACTATTAATCTGCTTTGGTTTTTAACTGTAAGAATGAGTCATGGATAGTGATGGATAGTTGATGGATAGTTGTGAAGTATTAATCATGTCACACTGCAAGGACAATTTCAGCAGTGTTTAGTCAAATACTGAGGCTAGTGAGATGGCTCATTGAGTAAGGCATTGCTACTAAACCTGGAAATCTGAGTTTAGTCCCTGTAACCCACAAGGTAGGAGAGAACTAACTCCAGAAAGCTGTCCTGTGATTTCCACACATATACTGTCATCTCTGTAAATCCACTAACATGCAACTAAACAAAATTTCCTTAATTCTAGAGAAGATAGGATACATGAGAAAACTGTATTTTTAAATTCTGCAAATACTTAAGAATTTGTTTTATATCCTAGAATATGTAGGTTCTATGTTTGATGCAGAAATGGAAAATATATGCTTACTACCACTTTATAATTTACAGCCCAATGGGTTAATTAAACAATAGAAAAGGTAGGGTGGAAAATAGTAATACACTATGAGAGAGTTTAGGGCTGAGAAGGGTTACTTTCAGGAAAAATATCAGGCATAGATAGTTATAGGAAATGCTAGGAATGAATGGGACATGCATATATCCGTCCTTATGGGGGTTCTAGCTTGATGGGGTACATCCTGTGTTAGAACTACTTCACCATGGCTACCATGTCCTTTCTTACATTTCCCTTCCAGATTTCTTCTTTTCTTTCTCTTTCTTCTCTTCATTTTTTTATCCACACCACATCTTGATTTGTGTATGTGTGTGTGTGTGTGTGTGTGTGTGTGTGTGTGTGTGTGTGTGCTTCTTACCACCAACTATGTTTCTTGGAGAGATATCATATGTTTTTCTCTCATTACAGCTTTTACTCGCCCTGATTACAAAGCTCTTAAATTTCAACTCTCTGCTGATGATACAGACTCAGCATCCTTTGTGCTGTTGTCTAAGCTCTATTCTTATGTGCCAAGCTCTTTTTGATTTATCCCATTTACTCATAAACTCAGTATGTTCAAAATCATATTGCTTTCCTCTGAAATACTGCCTATAATTGATATCATTGGTCACTGAGCTAATGAAGACAGGAGGCTGAGTGATATCCTAGCCTCATCTCACTCACTTGTCATTCAGAGTTAGGGAGACATGGGTTCCACTTCATCAGCATGCCCTCGGTTCTACCCTTGTTTGTTACTATGATGGTGTGTAGAGAGAATATACTGTGTGTTGTATGGATACATTGCCTCTCAATTAAAAAAACAAAACAAACCTATGGACTATAGTTAAGGGTAGGATAGACGGTGGAACATCTGGGATGCAGGAAGAATTCTGAGATAGAGCCATGCTAGGGAGATTCACCAGGAGGATGTGACAATAATGATGCATGGCACCTGAGCATAGGCAACCAGCTACATGCAATGTGAGTTAAAATAAATGGGTTGTTTTAGTTTTGATCTAATAAGAGAAAAGCCTGAAAAATTGTCTAACGAATGTGTAAATATATTTTAAGTATGAGTCTTATTTCTGGGAGCATGAGGCCAAGAGGAAGAACCAAAACAAACTTCTACAATGCTGTCCTGTTGCCTGTGTGAGTCCTGACTGAGCTTGTTCTTCTGTGTCGTCCTGTGGTAAGGTAAGAGCTCAAGTGATTTCAAATCAAACTGTCCCAAGCCAATATTTATCCCAAATACTATGAGAAATCAGAGGAGCATGCTATTCTGGGTAGCTTGGTACATAAGACTTCTGCCCATTTCTCTAGAGTCAACATTTAAGCCCCTTCAGACCCTGTCTTTGCTTCATCATGGTCTTGTCCCTCATCTTTCAGGGACACACACACACACACACACGAACCATACTACACTAACAATGATTGACAACTTAGGTTTGAGTCACAAGTAAGCTGAATTACAGTCTATGCTCTCTAATTTTACTGCATTTTTCACATATGTCCATATGTTTAATTAGCTGTATTAAAACATTTAAAATTAGCTTTTACATGTTGGCTTCTTATGTTTCAACTAAGTGTGGATGTTCACATTTGTGTGCAAGTGCTCAGAGAAACCAGACAAGGGGTTCTGAGACATCAGAATTGAAGCTGAAAATAGTTGTGAACCACCCAATGTAGATGCTGGAAAAAGAACTTGGTCGTCTGCATTTCTCCAGCCCCTCATGGTAGGTATTTTAGATATATTATTTTTCAGTGAATGTTGGGTTTTAAGAGAATAAATTTTAAGAACTCAACATTTTTATAAGATGATACATCTGTGTTATTATTTAATTCAGGCACATTTTGCACAGTAAATTATATGATTATATTGAAAGTTGGATTCATCTAACCAAAACCATTGTTATACTATCATGGTATCCTGATTTGAAAAACATCAAGTATCACAGAAAACAACACAAGTTAAAATTAGCAGTATAGCATGTGGGGCTCTTGATTCACTGCTATTGAATCCAAAAGAAATGTTTGACAGAAATGTTGAAGCACTCAATGCCTACAGTCTCTATAAGGACATTGCATATGAACATAGGGGATGACATGCACAGCTCTCTCTTGTCACATAAGCAACTAGAATCAGACATACAGAAAAATAAAAACAAAACAAACAGAAATGGGAATCAAATCAAAAGCATGGATTTCTAGGTGTTTTAATTTCATTGAAAGGACACCAAATCCACTGTGCAATAACTAATGTGTAGTAAACTCAAGGTTATTCTTTCAATATTTTAGAATAACTTTTAAAGTCCATTCATGCATTACACAATACATGAAAGATTGTTTGATTCTGCCTCTGTACTTATTTTTCCTTAGCCAAGAAAAGGTGATCAGAGAAGCCAAAAGATCTCTTGGCTTTGAATCAGTTGACAAATGTGGCATTCAATTCTACATGGTATAAACACAGCACGGGGTTGGGGGGCAGACAAATATCAAGCTGATACTCAAGCCCATTACTGCCAAGAGAAGGCATCCGATCAAGGCTGGAAAGCAGCTCCAGGCAGTGGGTGTGCAGGCAACAAAATATAGTGGCCAGGGTATTCAGTGTAAGGACAAGGCTTTGTGCTCAGCTGTGCCGGGCTGTCCACACTTTAGAGGAAAGGACAGTTTATCATGACCTTGTGGTTGGATCCAAACTGTTCACAAGGGACACATCAAACAGGGCAGAGTTTAGGTCCATCCTCTGTGGATCATCTATTGGACAAACTAGAAAGTTGTTTATCCTGTAGTTCATTATAGAAGCCTGATTTCAGATGTATTCCTTGTCTGTGCTGAATATCATATGTGACTAAGTTTTTGCTGAAAGAGACAATACTTAGTATTTATTATCTCAGGAGGAAGGTACCTGCAATATACATTCAAATAGTTTCCTCTTTCCATACTAATTTTAAAGACATGTGATCTCTTTATAATGAAAAGCCTACTTACTGAAGGACTTCAGATAAAACTCAGGTCTTCTGGGCTTCTAGTAGATAAAGTAGATAGCTTCATTATGCATCAAACCACATAAGGACAGGAACACCCTCTCATTAGATCCCAGAAAATTAAATGCATATTAGAAGCTGTTAAAGAACTACTTAGATCCTGGACCTTCTGTTTTAGTCTAGTTTCTGTCACAGAATGCATGCTTTCTGGGCTCTGAGGCACCCTGAGAGTAACTTACTTCATGCTGGTATCCATCTGTATACCCATACAGCCCATTCTTTATTCATCCCTTTTGTGGGATGCAGTAAAACCCATATCATGCCTACACATTCATCTTACAGCAACACAGGAACACGGGGGATTCTGAGTCCTTTAGAACAAGCTTTTTATTTTTTACAAAATGACATAGGAGCTTGTAGGTAATTGTTTTCTCTTCTCTGCCATGAAGTAATCTGAGAAGCATATTGTATGATTTCTTCTCTCCAGTTGGTTGTTTCCGAAAGTGAACTACATATTGTAGCCACTACTCTCATTGACCAGAAGGAGAAAAAAATATTCTCAGGCTTTGGAAACTTTTCCGTAATCCAGGCCTGATAAAGTTCTTTTACCCAAAATTAACAGCAAGACCTAAAACTCACTAAGGAATGTATCCTTCTAAAACACAAAGCATTAAGGCTTGATCTATGATTCCTGAGAAGTGACGTTCTGTAAACGGGTGCTCAGACAAATCCCACTGGAATCCTTCGGGATTGATTTCTTTTTGAATCTCACTAACATGCTTATTGACAAAAGGAATAATAAAAGATTGTCTTTTAGGGTCAAACAACTTTATCCTGCCTTCTCCTTCTCTGCTTCAGTGTATGGGGTAAGAGTAACTTCTTAAGCAGATGTCACCCTCATTAAGTGTCCTTTACTTACATCATGTCATTGCATGTGTGAGGTCTGTCCACTAAACCTGAGAAAGTATTTGCTGTGAATGACAAAGTAAAAATGAAAAAAAAATGGAGTACAAAGGAATACCTATCTAGGATGTTATTACTCCATTAAAATAAAAATTCCATTTTTATGTATTTGTATATGGACTGTACCTGTATGTATGTGCATGTTTTATATGTGCATGTGGGGAGGTGGGTGCATGTGCACCTGTGTGCACATGTAAGGGGAAGCCCAAAGTTTGTGTTCAGAATCATCCTCAGTTGATCTATCTTATTCCATTAGGCAGGGTTTGTCAGCCAAACTCAGAGCTTACCAATGTGGCTGCTCTTGATAGCCAGCTTGCTCTGCGATCCCGGCTCTGCCCTCTGAGTCTGGAATTACTACAGGCCAGCCTCTATCCACTCACCATTTACATGGGCTGTAGATCTGGATTTCAGTTCTCACATTTGTAGGGTAAGTGTTTTATCCACTGAACTATCTCTCCCCCATAACTGCTGTAGAAATGTCCTTATGGTTTGCCTGGTGAAGTCCTTATTATAACAATGAGGAAACTCTTGCCAGAGAAGGGAAGTGACCTGTCTCAAGTTGCATACCAGGTGGTGGCAAGGTTTAGGTGACCACAGATCACCCTTTGAATCAAAACTCTGTTCCTTAAATTACATCACAACATTGAATCATGACTAGTGACATCCCATCCATTAGGCGGTTTTGGCAAACAGTACAAAGAATGAGTCATCAGATTTCCTGAATTAAAAGAGGACCCTATTTTCCCATTCTGTCTTTGCTAATTGCTTTTAAAAGATGCTTTGACTCCCAAAATATGGTAGTCACATCATTGTACATAAATATTCTATCAGCCTGTTAACATCCCTCCCCCTCCCCCTCCCCTCCCCCTCCCGTCAAACTTTTTTTTGGATCTGTTTCCCAGAGCCCAGTATGTCTAAGTGATTAATACATTTTTACTTGTTTCTTTTGTGTCTGCATGCTTGTGTGGAAACCATAGGTCAACACTGTATGTCTTCCACAGTCACGTTCCACCTTAGCTTTCCCAACAGTCTCTATCACAGGAGCTGAAGGTCACCAGTTCCTGTAGACTGGCTGCCCAGTGAACAAAGCCCGGCAACCCTCTTGTCTCTGCCTGTCCAACATGGATTCACAGACGTGTCACAAGCACATTCAGACTCAAATCTCATGCTGCAGTGTAAACATGCCATCTTTTAATACGTCAAATTCTGTTTATTGAAATGGAGAACCACAGGACAAGAGTTCGGGGCTTATAATGACAGCAGCATTTGAGCGCATGTCTGACATAGAGGCTTGGCTCCAATCCATACACACATACACTCTCTCTCTCTCTCTCTCTCTCTCTCTCTCTCTCTCTCTCTCTCTCTTATTTGAATGCACGAAGGGATTTTAGGCAGCTTGAGCATAGAAAAATGGCTCTGGCAGGCCTTGCCCTTCTTCACTTCTCTACCATTTCTTCCACCTTGCTAAAAAACAAACAAACAAACAAACAAACAAACAAACAAACACCATTAGATTACATTCCTAAAGCTAACTCCAAATAAAGGTCTATTCCTTTGGTCACTTCCTATTCCTGAGGCTGACTACCAAGGTCCAGCTATCAAAATATTGAAGTCCAGCAACCAAAAACCCCAGTTGATCACATAACTAACAGGCTAAGTTTAAATTAAACACCTCATCTTAACACAGGATTTGCCCTTCATTGTTATAAACTGCCATTTGTCTGTGGGCCACGCCTGTCCCCTCCTTATCCAGAGACAGTCCTTTGTCCTTGTTCTCCTCTCTGGCACTAATAATACTTCCTCCTCTCCTTTGTTCCTTTTCTCTTCTCCTCTGTCCTCTATCTCCTGTCTTGTTCCCCTTCCCCTGCCCTCTGTCCCTCTGGGCCAAATAAATCTCCTTTTTATTGGCAATTTGATCTTGGGAGTCTTGAGCCAATACTGATCCTTTCACACTTAGCTCCAAAATGCATGCCAATGTGATTCAAAGACCATTCCCTGCACGCCACCATGTGTTAGGACTAAGCCAGCAGAAACATGAGTATCATGCTGGTAATCTTTTTAAACTCTTTCACTCCACACACTTCTTCCACTACCACTATGGTTATTTGAATATCAAAAGCACGTTCAGGAGACAGGTACAGTGTTCTTCAGTTAACCGTTTATGTGAAGTCCTTAAATCCTCTAAAGTGGCTGTGGGTCATGACTCCTTTGAGGGTCATGGATCTGATATCCTGCTTATCAAATATTTACATTATGATTCATAGCAGTAAGAATATTGCAGCTATGAAGGAGCAATGGAATAATGTTGTAATTGGAGGTCACCATGACATGAAGAACACTATTCAAGGGTCACAGCATTGGGAAGGTTGAGAAGCACTGCTCTAAGGTCAGGACTCGTGTATGCTCATGTTTTAACAGTACTCTAGCCTCTAGGGTCCAACATACTTCATGCTGCACACAGTACAAATGGGCACCCCCTTCACACACCACCCTGCACATGGTAAAAGGTCAACGTTTAAAAAATGTGTGTTGTTGTCTTGTTTCTTGCCTTGCTGAATCTTTGGAGTTCCAATTTCTTGAGTACAATTCTGGCACTCAATGAGAGCTCCCAGCTCCAGGGAAATGGAACAGATTAGCCATCTTCCTGTGGCCTCACTAAACTTCTCAGCCTATGAAAAAAACGGTGTCAGCTACAATCATGTGTGTGACATTCCTCTAAGTACTTAATGAATGTTGAACATTTATCCTGATTTCTGGTCCTAGATACCAACTGTAGCTCTCTTAGTAAAGGTTGTTTTCTCAGACTCTTCCCAAAACTCCCTAGATCCTCCCTCACATGTCTAGAATTATCTCAAAGAATTTTTTATCTGGCAAAAAATCAATTCCTTGTCATTAAAATCTGACTCACAGAGATGCTCAAGTCACCAAGCAGCAGGGCAGTTCAGAAGGGAGAGGGGGTGTAGTGACCCAGTAAGTCACAAGGTCTCACAGAACATCAAAGTGCAGAGAGGCAATTTCCCTCAGTTATTGCAGAGCATTTGCATCTCTAAACCCTTCTTTGATGCAGCAGAACTGGTGGCTCCTTTCTTCCCCTTTGTTTTATGCCCTGGAGGTATGGTGATACAAACCATGGAAGGTATTCCTGTCTTCATTATTCTTGAGATTTTAGATGAACTGGTTTGATCAATATGCATTGCTTATGCATCAATGCATATATTCTGATTGTGATTTAAAACATTTAATCTAGTGGGGACTGGAAAAATGGCTTAGAGGTTGATAGCTATTTCTGATCTAGAAAGCCCTGGTTTGGCTCCCAGTATCTCCATTAATCAACTCACAACCCCAAACTGTGACTCCAATTCCAGGTGATCTGAAACCCTGTTGTGGCCTAAACCTGCACTTATGTGGTATACATACAGACAGACAACACACAACACATAACACACAACACACACAAGTGTATAAACAAACTTTCAAAGACATTTTTCTCTCTATGCCCAACCCCACCCAAGTCCCTCTCTTCCCTCACAGGAAATACTATAAAAAGCCTCCAAAAGACCCAACAAGCTGCTGAAAGGGTCAGACGCAGATATTTGCACCCAATCAAGGGACAGAAGCAGCTGGCCCCTGTGGTTGAATTAGGGGAAAGCTGGAAGAAGCTGAGGAGGAGGGCAACTCTGTAGGAGGACCTGCAAAAAAATCAGTCTCAATTAACGTGGACCCCTAATATCTCTCAGATACTGGTACACCAATCAGGCAGCATACACCAACTGATATGAGGCCCCCAACACATATACGGCAGAGGACTGCCCGGTCTGGGTTTAGTCAGAGAAGATGTAACTAACCCTCAAAAGACTGGAGGCCCCAGGACGTTTAGATGTCTGGTGGGGTCGGATAGGGGGTGGGAACATCCTTGTGGAGACAGGGGGACTGGGAGGAGGTACAGGATGTGGAACAGTTGGAGGGTGGACCAGGAGGGGAATGAAATCTGGAGTTTAAAATAACAACAACAACAACAACAACAACAATAATAATAATAATAAAGGTTGATTGTATCTTGTTCCTGTGGGTTTTTGTTGTTGTTGTCTTTGTTTGTGGAATATATTCACATATTATATATAACCCTATAACATTTTAAAGAACAAACTTGGTCTACATTTTAAGATATCTTGTTTTTCTTGACGAGTTCTATTATGAGTGCAGATATGCCGTGGTGTTTAAGGGCTTCACAAATCATCACCAAAAGGCTGTGATAATTTAGCTGTTCTCATTGGTAGACATTCAGTTTGTGTCTAAGGTCTTGGTGTCACACACTGTCAGAGTTAAATGAAGGGTTCACTGTGTTCATTGTTGAAAAAATATATGAGTTTTCTGGAGGTGTGTGTGTGTGTGTGTGTGTGTGTGTGTGTGTGTGTGTGTGTTGTGTGAGTACAGTATCCTCAGAGGCCAGAACAGTGTATCATATACCCTGGAGTGAAGTTACACAGCCTGGTATTGGTGCTAGGCAAGGGCGGGAAGCTTTAACCACTAAGCTTTTCAACAGATCGTTTCTTGAATCCTTCTAATATGAAAGGCTTCTGTTAAGTGCTGGTGACACAACCAACTATAACAATCATTGTCCCTACCCTTAACCAATTTATACTCTAGCCAAGGATAACAAAGGACATTTCATAAATGAATGACAGATATTTATGCAATGAAGTGAAGGGAGTCACACAGGGGACATTATTTTAGAGAGAATGGCTATGGGGAGGATCTCTGACAAGGAGACATTAGAATGGAGACCAAAAGGAAATTCTACTGTGATGCACATGTCTGTAGCAAGTAGGATTTCAAACTGAAGGGACAGTGAGAGGCTAGTTACTAGAAAGCAACCTCTTTCATGTTCAATCATCTTGGTTACCAGTTATTCTTTCTGTGAGCTGGTTTGTTCACACACTTTTTCTATGTCCCCACTGGGATATTAGTTCTTTCCTTCATAAAGAAGAGTTTCATATATTATAATAATCATTAAGATAATCATCTTTCCCTTTTTGTGGTGCAAATATCCTCTTATAGATTTTTTTGACAAGAATTTTTTTTTTTGCTGCATTTACCATTTGTGTTCCTCTGATATCTCTAAGGGAGCTCTGACTTAGAATTTTGCTGCAGAAAATTGCTGGACACAGCAATAGCTGGTAGCCCTACACAAACCTCCCAGATATTTGTTGCAAATAATGTGGTTGTTTCCCTTGAGTCAATGAAGAAATGAAATTTGGAAGGTTTCATTGGAGTTCCAAAAAAAAAAAAACAAAAAAAAAAAAAAAACTCTCAGGATGGGTGTATTTCTTCTTTTTTCACACTTGTTTGCCTTTTCTTTAAGCAGGCAGAGAACCATCCATATAATATTGGGGATTTAAAAGCAGCAGCTCTAAAGCTTTTTAAAATATACTGATTTTCTTTCTTTTTATTATTATTATTGGGTATTTATTTCATTTACATTTCCAATGCTATCCCAAAAGTCCCCCACACGCTCCCCCACCCACCCACTCGCACCTCTTGGCACTGGCGTTCCCCTGTACTGAGGCATATAAAGTCTGCACGACCAATGGGCCTCTCTTTCCACTGATGGCCGACCAGGCCATCTTTTGATACATATGCAGCTAGAGACACAAGCTCGGGGGAGGGGGGTACTGGTTAGTTCATATTGTTGTTCCACCTATAGGGTTGCAGATCCCCCCAGCTCCCTGGGTACTTCCTCCAATTCCTCCATTGGGGGCCCTGTGATCCATCCAATAGCTGACTGTGAGCATCCACTTCTGTGTTTGCTAGGCTCCACCATAGTCTCACAAGAGACAGCTAAGCTATATCAGCGTCCTTTCAGTAAAATCTTGCTAGTGTATGCAATGGTGTCAGCGTTTGGAGGCTGATTATGGGATGGATCCCCGGGTATGGCAGTCTCTAGATGGTCCATCCTTCCATCTCAGCTTCAAACTCTGTCTCTGTAGCTCTTTCCATGGGTGCCTTGCTCCCAATTCCAAGAAGGGGCAAAGTATCCACATTTTGGTCTTTTTTCTTCCTGAGCTTCATGTGTTTTGCAAATTGTATCTTATATCTTGGGTATTCTAAGTTTCTGGGCTAATATCCACTTATCAGTGAGTACATATCAAGTGAGTTCTTTTGTGATTGAGTTACCTCACTCAGGATGATGCCCTCCAGGTCCATCCATTTGCCTAGGAATTTCATAAATTCATTCTTTTTAATAGCTGAGTAGTACTCCATTGTGTAAATGTACCACATTTTCTGTATCCATTCCTCTGTTGAAGGGCATCTGGGTTCTTCCCAGCTTCTGGCTATTATAAATAAGGCTGCTATGAACATAGTGGAGCATGTGTCCTTCTTACCGGTTGGAACATCTTCTGGATATATGCCCAGGAGAGGTATTGCTGGATGTACTATGTCGAATTTTCTGAGGAACGGCCAGACTGATTTCCAGAGTGGTTGTACAAGTTTGCAATCCCACCAACAATGCAGGAGTGTTCCTCTTTCTCCACATCCTCGCCAGCATCTGCTGTCACCTGAATTTTTCATCTTATCCATTCTGACTGGTGTGAGGTGGAATCTCAGGGTTGTTTTGATTTGCATTTCCCTGATGATTAAGGATGCTGACCATTTTTTCAGGTGCTTCTCAGCCATTCGGTATTCCTCAGGTGAGACTTCTTTGTTTAGCTCTGAGCCCCATTTTTTAATGGGGTTATTTGATTTTCTGGAGTCTACCTTCTTGAGTTCTTTATATATATTGGATATTAGTCCCTTATCTGATTTAGGATAGGTAAAGATCCTTCCCCAATCTGTTGGTAGCCTTTTTGTCTTATTGACAGTGTCTTTTGCCTTACAGAAGCTTTGCAATTTTATGAGGTCCCATTTGTTGATTCTTGATCTTACAGCACAAGCCATTGCTGTTCTATTCAGGAATGTTTGCCCTATGCCCATATCTTTGAGGCTATTCCCCACTTTCTCCTCTATAAGTTTCAGTGTCTCTGGTTTTCTGTGGAGTTCCTTCATCCACTTAGATTTGACCTTAATACAAGGAGATAGGAATGGATCAATTCGCATTCTTCTACATGTTAACCGCCAGTTGTGCCAGCACCATTTGTTGAAAATGCTGTCTTTCTTCCACTGGTTGGCTTTAGCTCCCTTGTCGAAGATCAAGTGACCATAGACCAATTGCTCTGTAGTACAGCTTTAGGTCAGGCATGGCGATTCCACCAGAGGTTCTTTTATCCTTGAGAAGAGTTTTTGCTATCCTGGGTTTTTTTGTTATTCCAGATGAATTTGGAGATTGTCCTTTCCAATTAGTTGAAGAATTGAGTTGGAATTTTGATGGGGATTGCATTGAATCTGTAGATTGCTTTTGGCAAATAGCCATTTTTACTATATTGATCCTGCCAATCTATGAGCATGGGAGATCTTTCCATCTTCTGAGATCTTCTTTAATTTCTTTCTTCAGAGACTTGAAGTTTTTTATCATACAGATCTTTCACTTCTTTAGTTAGAGTTACGCCAAGGTATTTTATATTATTTGTAACTATTGAGAAGGGTGTTGTTTCCCTAATTTCTTTCTCAGCCTGTTTATCCTTTGTGTAGAGAAAGGCCATTGACTTGTTTGAGTTAATTTTATATGCAGCTACTTCACTGAAGCTGTTTATCAGGTTTAGGAGTTCTCTGGTGGAATTTTTAGGGTCACTTATATATACTATCATATCATCTGCAAAAAGTGCTATTTTACTTCTTCCTTTCCAATTTGTATCCCCTTTACCTCCTTTTGTACTTGAATTGCTCTGGCTAGGATTTCAAGTACAATGTTGAATAGGTAGGGAGAAAGTGTGCAGCCTTGTCTAGTCCCTGATTTTAGTGGGATTGCTTCTAGCTTCCCACCATTTACTTTGATGTTGGATACTGGCTTGCTGTAGATTGCTTTTATCATGTTTAGGTATGGGCCTTGAATTCCTGATCTTTCCAAGTCTTTTATCATGAATGGGTGTTGGATTTTGTCAAATGCTTTCTCAGCATCTAACGAGATGATCATGTGGTTTTTGACTTTGAGTTTGTTTATATAATGGATTACGTGTATTAAACCATCCCTACATCCCTGGAATGAAACCTACTTGGTCAGGATGGATGATTGTTTTAATGTGTTCTTGGATTCTGTTAGCGAGAATTTTATTGAGGATTTTGCATCGATATTCATAAAGGAAATTGGTCTGAAGTTCTCTATCTTTGTTGGGTCCTTCTATGGTTTAGGTATCAGAGTAATTGTGGCTTCATAGAATGAATTGGTTAGAGTACCTTCTGCTTCTATTTTGTGGAATAGTTTGTGAAGAACTGGAATTAGATCTTCTTTGAAGGTCTGATAGAACTCTGCACTAAACCCATGTGGTCCTGGGCTTTTTTTTTGTTCGGAGACTATTAATGACTGCTTCTATTTCTTTAGGGGATATAGGACTGTTTATATCATTAACCATTTCTGAACTAATATCTGGGTGAATATTGTGAATGGATTAGTTGCATATTGTTCTCCACACGTGTATAGGCAAGATTCCACAGAAGTATACCTTAATACAACATATTATAATGTGTATTGATGAATTGACAACTGAAAGCCTTTGGATAGCTGAGAGTCAGGAGCTTGGTTTGAGACACACTCTTCCTTGGTAAATGCTGGAGCTGGGCTGCATAAGCTTTGAAAGAAATCCTTGGGTATGATTCTTAGGCATATCTAAAATGAGGAACATCAATACAGTTTGCTGAAAATATATAATCTGTGTATCAAATAATTAATCCAGGAGTTTCTGGGGTGAGCCCTGGAAGCTATTTTTAAAGCTTATGGATAACTACAGCACCTGCCTGTGCTTGGGAATTCTGAATGCAAGTATTGAGTTCGTACTGCACAGATCATTTCGTCACCTCATCTGTGCTTTGCAGAAGAGCTTCAGAGCTCTTGAATGTGATGAGTCACTTACTAAGTTTTATATGAACTCCAAGTGGCAAAAGTTGTATTTAAAGAAACAAGTACATGCATTTAATCACATTCTCCTGGCAGTGAAATATTGTTTGCCTCATAAGGACTCAAGCGTCTTCTTACGTTGTTCATCTGAACACCACTTCATGTCTGTGAACTTGGTGACTGTATCATTTAATGTGGGATATTTTAACTTGTATTTATTTTATTTATTCCCACTATTTTGTTATTTTCCTCAAAAGAGGGAATCATTTCCGCTGTGTCTTCATGACATCCAGCAGGATCAAGAACAATATTGAAAACAAAAGAGTGGATTATAAACTTATACCACATGACCTCATAGTCTTCAAATCATGAAACATAAACCATTGTTGCCTTATAAGAGGCATGGATAATTAGTTTCTCTATGTACTATTTATAAAGGAAGACAGCTTAATAAGGATGGCCATAAAAAGAAAACTAATTCTAAAGATAAATACCAGCATGTCCTTGTGTTGCCCATGTGCTAAACTATTAAGAGAAATTCAAACTGGCATGTTTCAGAAACAACATACATATGAAAATTCAACTCCTGTAAAACATAAAGTGATTCTTTTCTGAAAGACCAGATTAGGGAGGGAGTGGTAAGTGCAGGAGGCATGCAGAGGAGGGTTCTGGGATGCTTCTATGTTTTTATGACCCTACAAAATTCACTGTAGGAGTATGTCATTCCAATCCAATCACACGACAGAAAAACACTGTCCTTTGACCTAGCCTTCAGACAACTGCAAAACTAAGTTTATGATTCTTTCAGGAATCTGTGATTCACTTTGGACAAATGAAAGGCCAACACAGATGTCAGGCTTTCTGAAACATAGCAGCCCACATTTCAGACCTCCAGCTGAGAAACCCTGATTTCCAGAATTCATCCTCAGGACAGCAGGACTCAGTCTCTCTCTCTCTCTCTCTCTCTCTCTCTCTCTCTCTCTCTCTCTCTCTCTCTCTCTCTCTCTCTCCATCCCTGTCATACTGTCAAGAATGTCAGAATACATACCATTTTTTTCCTCTTGGCTTTCTGAGGAAACTGCATCTTGTCACTTAGCTCTGGATGCCATTGTGTGGCTAACAGAATGGAGTCACAGGAACGACTGAGGTTTCTTGAGAAGACAGAAGGCATGGTGACTCTTTTATGATTCCTCCTCCTCCTAGTGCTCCTCAGTGCATAGCGTCGATGCTTAGTTTTTACTTAAGTCCTCTTCACTGCTTAACAGCAGTGACTGTTCTTTACAACTTCAGAAGAGCTCTTCATGGATAACTCCCCTGCTTTTTAGTTCCTGCCTCACGCTTTACTTCTAAGGAATCTGGGCTCATAAAGTGTTTAAAAATGTTTAAAAGGGAGTTTTAAGAATTCTGTTATTGGTCTGTGTCCAGCTACAGTATCAAGTTTTTGCTGTAATAGCATTTTATTTTTTTTGAAAATATTACTACAAGGGATAGACTTAGTGCCAAAGTAAGAAGATAAAAGTTATTCATATTTCAATGATCCCAGAGTTCATCAGATGTACCTGGTCTTTACTTATCTTCAAAACTTGTGTGCTGTGTTATAGATGTGGAACCATTTCTCTAGGAAACTCTAGTCTACTCTCAGTTGAGACTGTTTCTGCCTGGCCTACTAATCAGTGTTGAAAATCTTTCATGAAGCCTTACCATACAATGATAGTTCTCTAGCCCTTGGGATATTATAAAACCAGAATTATGTAGACTTCTCAGGATGTTTCTGAACCTGCAGAACCTAGAATTCTGTCTGACACATAACACAATATAATTTTAAATTAAAAACAAGTAAACATGTATGAATGCTAGCAAACTGGAAGATGTATTATTTATCAGTGATTCATTATAAGTTTCAGTAAAATACGGACCCTCACAATATTTCTTTGCAAGTGGGCAGTTGTTCTTCATTCCTGGACTCTGCCAGGTTGTTCTCTGGCACTGCTGTAAAGTGATGTTGAGACAGAAGTGTAGCATTGCACTTGCTAAGATTTTTCATTCTCATCCTTAGATTGTGTGATGATTATAGACATAAGCTGTGTCCCATTCACTGTCTGATTCCTGAAGCAAAGCATGCTCTAGTAGTATAGAAAGCACATGTACCTCTCCAAGTGCAGGCTAAGGCTATGCCAGTTGAGACCAGGCTCTGGAACCCAACTTCTCATTAATGCTCAACATAGCACCCACTTTCCTCTAGATTGAACTCACCCCCCCTTCTATGGAGAGCCATAGCTCTGTCCTGTACTCAGGCTGCCCCCATTACTTAGAACAGCTCTGATGTCACATGGACATATCACATGTCACAATGTACTGGAGCCCTTGGTTGATCTTCTATCTTTCAGCCCTTGTTGATCTTCTCAAACGGATCTCACAAAACCACAGAAATGTCATCATCTCCTCTGCCTTAGACATTGTGAGCTAGAAATCAGTGACACAGTGCCCAGAGCATAATTGACATTCAATAAAAGTTTCTAGAGTTTTTACAGTCAATATCCTGTAGCAGGAGTGAGCCAAGGGGGTGGGGGGAAAGGCTTTTATTATTACCTTCAGTCCAGAGCTTCATGCAAGAGGTTGAAGAAAAGCAGTGTGAGCCTGGGGTCATTGATTGGCAGTTAATGTAGATTTATTAATTTTTATTTTATGTTTTTGTTTTGTCTGTTTTCATGTTTGTAAACTTTATGCATTATTGGTATCCATGGAAATGAAAAAAAGGTGTCTGATCGCCTGGAACTTGAGTTATAAATAGTTGTAAGCTGTTATTTGGTGCTGAGAATTGAACCTGGGTCCTCTGAGAGAGAAATAAGTACCCTTAACACTGAGCCATGTCCCCAGGTAATGTATAGAAATTTACAGATATACTTAAGCCAGCACGAAGGATAAGGTACTTGTAACTTGAAAGTCCACAATGTTGTGCTTTGTATGTTTTGTTGACATTGTACTGATTAAGTTTCTCGTATAGAAATGGCTGCCATTTCTGAAGGAAATGATTAGGGCTGTGGTGAAGCCTGTGCTTTGGAAACTAGAAGGATAGGTTTTATCTTGAATTGAAGCTAGTTTACGTCTCTATCGTCTTCTTCAAGGCATAGGACTTCAGGTTGTCTCAGACAGCAGGCACTGGCCAGAACCAATCTCCTTCTCAGAAGCTTCTGTGTCTGTCTGAAGACATGGCCCTTAGAAGTTGACAAGAGAGCAGCCCGTGGTTAAGAGGACAAGATCTCACTGAGCAGTTACACACAGACTCTGCAGGAGAGGGCCATAGTCCTGTGGCCACTTCAGCAACTGCCTGTTTCAGGAAATAGCCAATGAAATGACCTCTGGATGCATGGCAGTGAAGCATCTCAAACCAAGGAACTCTTGTGTAACTTATAGGAATTTCAGTTAAAAGAGCAAAACCAAAACTATAAAGACAAATTTTAGACTTGCAACCCAGGCAGTGTGGTTTGTGCTTTGTATTACTGAAAGAAATCTATTTACTCTGACTCTAATTTAAGCTTCAAGAAGACTGCCTAATCGCCTGGACTATAACCACTTGGTAGACAGGAATGCAAAGTACAATGGGACTAAGACCTAAGACTGGGTAACTTTGCTATCTGTGCTCTGCTGGGCAATCAAAAAGTAGGAAGAGTGTGAAGAAATAGTTTTGTACACCAGTCTCTAGAGAAAGAAACAAATGCTGTGGCTGGATGCCACTCATCATAAGAAGATGGCTTCAATTACATCTGATAATCTCAAAATGTGAGTCTAAGTCTTAGCTGATGAAGATGAGGCGTGTGTCTTTGCACAGTTCACTGAATTTTCTCTACTTCAACCTTAGCTTTAAGAAAAGTGTTTGGGTGAAAAGTCCATCACTTTCCCTTAACATTTAATAATTCTGAAGAACATTTCTTCATAATAACGGTGTTTCTAATTAGTAAAACTTCTAGCTGTAAAGGCTTTCAGCACAGGATTTTGAGGGTGGAAAGTGTCCATGTTTTGCCCAATTAAATCTTTTCCAGTCAGGGTGCCATCAGCATACTTAGAAGCAGAACTGTAGGCTTCATGAAATATCATTACCACCTTTTTTTTTCTAGCAGCAACTATTTTTTTTTCCATTTTATTAGGTATTTAGCTCATTTACATTTCCAATGCTATACCAAAAGTCCCCCATACCCACCCCCACTCCCCTACCCTCCCACTCCCCCTTTTTGGCCCTGGCGTTCCCCTGTACTGGGGCATATAAAGTTTGCGTGTCCAATGGGCCTTTCTTTGCAGTGATGGCTGACTAGGCCATCTTTTGATACATATGCAGCTAGAGACAAGAGCTCCGGGGTACTGCTTAGTTCATATTGTTGTTCCACCTATAGGGTTGCAGTTCCCTTTAGTTCCTTGGGTGCTTTCTCTAGTTCCTCCAGTGGGGGCCCTGTGGTCCATTCAATAGCTGACTGTGAGCATCCACTTCTGTGTTTGCTAGGCCCTGGCATAGTCTCACAAGAGACAGCTATATCTAGGTCCTTTCAGCAAAATCTTGCTAGTGTATACAATGGTGTCAGCGTTTGGAAGCTGATCATGGGATGGATCTCTGGTTATGGCAATCACTAGATGGTCCATCCTTTCGTCACACTTCCAGATTTTGTCTCTGTAACTCCTTCCATGGGTGTTTTGTTTCCTAATCTAGGAAGGTGCAAAGTGTCCACACTTTGGTCTTCGTTCTCTTGAGTTTAATGTTTTTAGCAAATTATATCTTTTATCTTAGGTATCCTAAGTTTCTGGGCTAATATCCACTTATCAGTGAGTACATATTGTGAGAGTTCCTTTGTGATTGGGTTACCTCACTCAGGATGATGCCCTCCAGGTCCATCCATTTGGCTAGGAATTTCATAAATTCATTCTTTTTAATAGCTGAGTAGTACTCCATTGTGTAAATGTACCACATTTTCTGTATCCATTCCTCTGTTGAGGGGCATCTGGGTTCTTTCCAGCTTCTGGCTATTATAAATAAGGCTGCTATGAACATAGTGGAGCATGTGTCCTTCTTACCGGTTGGGGCATCTTCTGGATATATGCCCAGAAGAGGTATTGCTGGATCTTCCGGTAGTATTATGTCCAATTTTCTGAGGAACCGCCAGACTGATTTCCAGAGTGGTTGTACTAGCTTGTCATCCCACCAACAATGGAGGAGTGTTCCTCTTTTTCCACATCCTCGCCAGCATCTGCTGTCACCTGAATTTTTCATCTTAGCCATTCTGACTGGTTCATTACCACCTTTTACACATGCCCTCAAATGAACAATTTAAAATTTTTTTTGAGGAACGGTAGGGCCTATAGAGATGACTCAGTGTTTAAGCATAGGGCCATGGAGAGGGCCAATACAGGTTAAGTTCTTACTACATAGCAGCTCACAAACATTGATAACTCCAGTTCCAGGGAATCCCTCTTCTGGAGTCCATGGTCACTACATACATATGGTGCACATAAACATGTATAGGCACACATATTTACACAAAAATACACATATTTGCAGAAAATAACAGACCTTTCTTTTTCAAAATGAAAGGAAAAATAACTTTGTAAAGTATGTTTTTTTTATTTTTTTCTTTTTATTAGGTATTTAGCTCATTTACATTTCCAATGCTATACCAAAAGTCCCCCATACCCACCCACCCCCACTCCCCTACCCACCCACTCCCCCTTTTTGGCCCTGGCGTTCCCCTGTACTGGGGCATATAAAGTTTGCATGTCCAATGGGCCTCTCTTTCCAGTGATGGCCGACTAGGCCATCTTTTGATACATATGCAGCTAGAGACAAGAGCTCCGGGGTACTGGTTAGTTCATAATGTTGTTCCACCTATAGGGTTGCAGATCCCTTTAGCTCCTTGGGTACTTTCTCTAGCTCCTCCATTGGGAGCCCTGTGATCCATCCATTAGCTGACTGTGAGCATCCACTTCTGTGTTTGCTAGGCCCCGGCATAGTCTCACAAGAGACAGCTACATCTGGGTCCTTTCGATAAAATCTTGCTAGTACATGCAATGGTGTCAGCATTTGGATGCTGATTATGGGGTGGATCCCTGGATGTAAAGTATGTTTATTCTCAGAAAATATGTCCTCTGATAATAACCACTCCCTTCTTAATTGTTAACAATAGTATAATTAATATAGAGTACTTGCTGTGTAGCTGGAAGAGTATTTAATGGTCTAAAGGATTTAATCTCTGCAGCATCCTTATGAGGTTGGTTCTGAGCACTGAAATTTTACAGCTGAAGAAGCTGAGACTAAGAGCTTGCTGGGAGATGTGTGACTTAGAATGGGTGAAGTCAAGTCAGTCTACTTTTGTCCAGTCAAATTTGATACCAAGCCAATAATACAAAGAATTCAAATAGTGCAGAACTAAATTTAAGACCAGATACAGAAGTTTTAGTGTCTAGACGTTTGCATGAGTCTGCCACTGCTATTTTCTGCAATTCATCAGTCAACTTGACATTTGTAGACTGTCCTAAGAACTTTCAACAAGCAGAGCTCTCTCACTGAAGAGTCCCGTTCACGCCAGCCTCCCTCCAGCTCTGAGCCATCTGCTCAAGATATGTGAAAGATACTTGACATTCTGTCCAACTCTCAATCACAAACCCAGGCACAAATTCAGCCTCTGTCCCTCTTCATCCTTTCCCAATCTGCAATCTATGTACAAGTCTATTGCCCATTAAGTAGAAATTTTACTAAATTCTCATTTCCAGTCCTTGTCCCTGTTCTCCCCATGTAAAAGTCTCTTAGCTGCTGGTCATTCAGTAAATATTTATTCAGCATGTTCTGGATATCAGCCACTGTTACAGCTCTGAAGAGAAGAAAAGTGAATTGTACAACCCTGCCCTTGGGCTCATAACTAATTATAATAATCATGGGGCAAAGATAACTTGAGTCCATTCTACATGGCAACAAAGAACTTTTGTGTTCTCCCTGGCCCCAGTTTCCAATTTTGCCTTCTCTGCTCTCTCTAGATCTGGTGAATTCTTCTCCCATCTTAGGCCATCTTTACAGCTTAGGAGAGAAAGAAATTAAGATGTTTAGAAGAATCCACTCTCTGCATGAGATCTTACAGAAGAATTTGAGCATCTTCTTTACCATTTTATGAGCAGCAAATGTCCACTAGTCATTTTAAACAATAAATGAATGCCCTTTAAAATGTATCAAGTGCATTCTGGTCCTGTCCCAGACATTCCAGCATTCCTGGCTTCATGCTAAATGTGATGTCAAGAAGCTACCTGCCTGAGGCACACACTTTCTACCCACATCCCAAGTCACACTGCCCAGGCTCTCATGTCACAATGAGATTATCATTTCTGACTTCTCAAAGCTTATTCTTGTTACCAGTGAACATCTTTTCATGAGATCAGTTTCTCTACTAGCTCAGATTTGCCTGGATGTTTTAGAAGCAAAGATTATAGCTTTTTATAGAATAGATTATATTGCCCTTTGTTTTTCTCAGAATCAAACTTTGTGCATAATAGATAAATCCTCTACCAAATCTAGCCCACATGATGTTCTTATTATTGTTGCTACTTAGATCTTAACAGATATTTTCTTCTTAATAAATACTTCCTTTGAAAGGAAAATAATACAACCTTTGAAAATCATAAATTTTGCCAAGCGAGATGGCTCACATGTTCAAATATGTGTACATGTGAAATGGTTAAATGGAGATATCCTTATAAATTTATACAGAGCCATACATACATATATATAAATACATATAAATCTTTATGCATACACACATATAAAGTTTCCCACAGAAATCTTTAGTTTTATTACCAGAAAAATTCTTATTTTCTTTAATAAGCCAAGAAGAGAAGAAAGCATAAAAAGAAAGACTAAGGCAGTATTATTTAGGAAAAGCTAAAATTGTCATATGATACAGAAATAGAGGAACAAATAAACAGAAAATAAGTTTATAAATATGTAGGCTAGGGGTGGTAGCTTCCAAAGGTCAAAGAATCTTCATTTGTTCGTTCCTTCTTTCCTTCCTCCCTTCCTTCCTTCCTTCCTTCCTTCCTTCCTTCCTTCCTTCCTTCCTTCCTTCCTTCCTTCCAAAATATTATTATATGCCATAAATTGAGAGAAAGAGAGAGAGAGAATAGCTCCTTTCAAAGATATTTAGGTAAAATTACTCTTTTTTTTAGCAATATGTTCATCTGATGCTCTATCTGACACATTGTTGGCAATGCCTCAAGCTGTTCTCCAAGGTAGGATTTGCCCTAGCAAAAGCATAAGTCATGTACGATAAATAATCTTGTGTGTTTTTTTAATTTATGAAAGGGTGTTTCCTTTGTTAACTTTCTATTGCTGTGCTAATGTACCAAGACCAAGACAACTCATAGAAAAAAAGAGTTTGTTAGGGTTCACAGCTCCAACAGGTTAGAGTCTATGGTCATTATGGTAGAGAACATGGCAACAGGCAGGCATGGCACTGGAGTATTAACTAAGAGCTTACATCTAATGCCAGCATGAGGTAGGGATAGAGATAACTCAGAATGGCATGAGCTTTTGAAACTTCTAAGCCCACTCTCAATGACATACCTCTTCCAACAAGGCCACACCTCCTAACTCTTCCCAAACAGTTCAATTATCTAGGGACCAAGCATTCAAACATGTGACCAGTGAGAGCCATTCTCTTTCAAATAGCACAAAAAAACTTAACATGGGTTACAGGTAAGTGTATTAGGTGTTGAAGTCCTCAAAGAGTCAATGCAAGTATAAAAGAAAGGTCTAAAGTATTATAAAAGCATTGGGTAGCTCTGAGTGCAAGCTGAGAACTATATTGCAAAAAGACCACAAGTTGTCAATGAGGTATCTTGGTCATGGCCTCACCTTTCTCTTTCCTTATTTCTTTCTAGAACTTTTTCTCAGAACTATCTATTAGCACCCCAATGCTGTCAGCTGTATCATGCCTCTGTGATGTTAAAACTGTAACATTATAGAGCATATTGCTACATTAGCATTTTTGTTTGTTTGTTTTTCCAGATAATGTTTCATATGTAGCTTTGGCTGACCTGGAACTCATTCTGTAGCTCATGCTGGCCACAAACTCACAGAGATCTGACCACCTCTGCCTCTCGAGTGCTGAAATTAAAGGAATGTGCCACCACAATTCTGATATATTAGTACTTTTTAAATGTTATATTTGTTGTAGCTACAAGCATCTGAGAAACAAAGTTTTTTGAAATAGAGTTGATGTTTATAAAGAGATTTTCATACAAATGTAAAACATTAAGGTTTAGAGAAAGACATTTAAGAAAAAGGTAAGACCAAGAATATGGCTATTAGCTTCTTAAAGGAGAGTCACCTATACTTTAATAAGCATATTTTAATAAGTACATTTTAATAAGTGAGCCCCCACCCCCCCAGCTACTCAATACTATCCCCTACACTTCAACAAGACTCCACGAGCTCTACCTAATGTTTGGCTTTTAGTCCCTGTATCTGTTTCCATCTACCTTTGCTGGATGAAGCCTCTCAGGAGAGAGTAGACAGAGACCTGTGATTGGGGAGGCCCCTGTGTGAGGAGTGGGTGTGGCAGCAGACCCAAGAAGGCACCAGGGACTACAGCTAAGTCTTATGACTTGCACCTGACTTCCTCATACACCTGAAAATAAGCCACAACCATCGTGAGAGCTGCACAGGTGCACCATGATGCTGGCGGTTTAAACAAGTCCATATTTGGTGGAGACATGCCCCTGCCGCCCTGATTGGCTGAAGCTGCGTGCCTGGTGAGGTGATGTGGCCTGCTGTGAGTGGATGGGGACTGAGAGTATATAAGAGTGAGAGGCCCGGGGTTCGGGGGAGATAGATGAGAGATAAAGTTGAAGCGAGAGAGATGAAGACTGAAGTTTGCTGAATAAACTGCTGTTAGAAGGACTGGTGGTTGTGTCATTCTTGCGACACCCCTGGGAGTCTATGGGGATGACCCTAGCTGAGACTTCTATCAGTGAGGGATATGGAAACTGATGGAGCCACCTCCTATAGCCAGATGGAACTTACAGTGTAGGGAGAGGGACACAAACCCACCTACAAAACTTTCAACCCAAAATTTGGTCTGCCTACAAGATGTGCAGAATAAAGATGGAACAAAGATTGAGGGAACAGCAAACCAATGACTAGTCCAACTTGAGACCCATCCCATGGGAGGGAGACAACCCCTGACATGATTAATGATAGTCTGCTGTGCTTTGCAGACAAATTAAACTATTTATTTACTTAACACCCCAATGATTGCAGTTTCCTCTCCTGCCTTTCCTCCCATCCCCTCCCTCTCACCACCCTTTCCCAGATCCACCCTTCCTCTTCTTCTCCTCACAAAAGGGGAGGCCTCCCATGGATATCACATAGCCTTGGTATATCAAATTGCAGTAAGACTAGGCACATCTACATAGATTGAGGCTAGACAAGACAGCCCAGTTAGGGGAATGGAATCCAAAGGCGGGCAATGTAGTCAGAGCCAGCCCCTACTCTCATTTTAGGAGTTCCACGAGAAAACCAAGTTGCACAACTGTTACATTTGTGCAGAGGGATCACAACCATCCCAGGCATGCTCTCTGGTCGGCAGTTCAGTCTCTATAAGCCCCTATGGGCCCAGGTTAGTTGATTCTGTAGGTATTCTTATGATCCCTCTGGCTCCTTTAATTCTTCATTTCTCTCATTCACTCGATACCCAAATCTCCACTTAATGTCTAGCTGAGGTCTCTGCATTAGCTTTGATTAGTTGCTTGGTGAATCATCTCTGATGACAGTTTTGCTAGGCTCCTGTCTACAAGCATAGTATAATATCATTAATAGTGTCGGGGGTAGGCTCCATTTTGTGTCATGGGTCTCAAAGTAAGCCAGTCACTGCCTGGTCCTTCCCTCAAATTCTGCTCCATCTTTTACCACTGCACACCTTGTAGGCAGGACATATTGTGGGTCTAATGTTTTGTGGCTGGGTTGGTGTCCCATTCCCTTATGAAAGTTTTGCCTCATTACAGGAGATGACCAGTTCAGCCTCCATATCTCTCACTGCTAGAAATCTTAGCTACAATCACCCTCATAGATTCCCAAGAATTCCAGGTTCCCTAGGTTTCTAGCTTGTCCCAGAGATGCTTCTCCCGATTTAGTGTTTTTATGGGACTCCTGAATGTGCGAACAAGGGTGTCCTGCCTTTTCTTGGGCTCTTGCTCTTGTTTTGTTCTATGTGCATGTTTTTGTTTTATCACATCTTATTATAATCCCTTAGGAGCCTGTTTTCTAATGGGAGACAGAAAAGTGTGGCTTCAGATGGGAGAGAAAGTAGGGAGGAACTTGGAGCAGTGGAAGGAATGAAACCATAATAGGACATATTATGTGAGAAGAATAGAAAAAATAGTAAGAAAAATTACACACACACACTTTAAAAGGAATTTCAAATAAGGCCATTGTGCTTCCAGTGCTCTCTTGTTACAGCCAATTTACAGAGTTGAAATTTTTTTAAGAGGTGGGCTTGCTGTAGGGTTTATAACTGACCAATACCTTTCCCTACGTGTGCGGGCCTTAAAAATTCGATAAGGGTGTCATTCCTAGAGCATTCAGCTGCTGGCCACATGCAATATAAGATGGAATCATACTGAGGATAAGTACCTCTTCACTATTTTAGAATGTTGGAAAACCACTGTTTCCAGGGGAACCATGCAGTAAAATCACAATGAATGAGGGTTATAAAAACAAAGCAGAACAAAACTAAACAAAACAAAAACCAAACAATCTTACACCCAGTCTCTGTCTCTGCGTCTGTTACACACACACACACACACACACACACACACACACACTCACCTACTCATCCACCTGCCTGTGTGTATTTTCTGCAGTATATCAGCCCGAGACTGTGAGACTGCGAGATTTACGAAGGTCAACTTGACTGTGAGCCAAGTACTCTCCTGCAGCAAGCTCAGGATATGACCACTTTCATGGCAGCAGGGTGTCTTGACATTATGAGGTAAATTGCCTCCTCTTGGCTACCAAGTGGTACCAGGAAAAAGTAATTTACCTTCTTCAGGTTACACACTCGCAGAGAATAAAGCACTCACCTAGATGAGCAAATTGCTTTTCCTTACATTATGAGATGCCGCCCTGACACTGTGTTCCTGTGCCGCCCTGGTCCACGGAGGGCTGACTTTCCAGCAGTCAATTTTATGCACTTCTCCTCTCTTCAGTTAGAGAATGAACTCGGTGAAAAAAGGTCCTGCTCTGAGTAAAAATCAACAGAGAACTGCTGGTTCTGTTGCTCCTCAGATTTTGCCCCAGGAAGCAGGCTGTATCTCCACCACAGAAAAAGATGCATCTCCAACAGGATGCAGAACGGCTGTATTCAGCAGCCCGATTTGCAGACAGCAGAGGACAGCCAGAACATGAACATTTGCAGTGGTATTTTTTACAACTTGCAAAAACTGCTTTCCTGAGTCCCAAGGCACTAGATTAAATACGAACTGGGCACAGCTCTGTGCCCCTATTAGAGAACAAGGAGATGACCACTTCTAGGAAACTCACAAGCATTTTTCACTTACAAGTGAATCCTTTTATGCCCTCCAAAACTCAGTTTCATAAATTATCCCTCATGTTTTCCAAGGGTTAATGTGACCCTCCTCTTCCTGGTGACTCACTGTCTCTTCATCCTCAGAGACAGGTGTGCCACTGGTTTGATTGTATCAAAAATAAGCATCCACTCAGCATTGAATGTTTACAGAATTAAAAGCAGGAGAAAATCTAAGACATATATCAAGATGGGCAGGTACAAAAATACACAAGGGTGTCCTGACCTGTCACAGTTTTCATGGAAGAATTAACTTCAAAAGTCAGAGATTTTTGTGGTTTGTTTTGTTTTCTGGGAACACTGCTCTATGAACTAAGAGAAATAAAACAGATACAAGACTTCCTAAGAATAATTACTCTTTAATATTAATTTGCCCCTAAGCTTTACTTTTCAATAAGTTCCAAGTTGGTATCCATATGAAAATTGGCATTTTAAAACAGACAGATGCAGTGTTTAAGTTGTGAATTGCTTCTAATCCAGAGACGCCTTACACTAGGGCAGTCTTTCTAAGCAGTAGAAAGCATGCTTTTTTGAGAAGTAGTGAATTTAATAGTGTGCTCTCCATGTAGTCCCAGGAATGGTAGATTCTCTCAAGTCTCCATGGGAAACAGCAGTGCAGAAGCAAAAGGGGCCACAGAAAGGACTGTGGGCAAATGTGCAGTTACTAATGGTGTCTATCTTTCTGTTTGGTCATCACAGAGAAGCAATATCAACACAGTAAGTTAGCTGTTGAATCTTGGACTCCAAAATACAGTACATGTAATATTAGATATAAAAAGGAGAAAGAAGGTAGAGGAGAAAGGGAAAAGAGGGAGTGGACCAAGAGGCAGGTGAGCAGAGAGACAAAAAGAGAGGCATGGAGAAAGAAGAAAACAGAATGAAAAGATATGCACCACAGCAAGAAGGGTTACCCCAAAGTTCAAGTCTGCAGTGTACTCTTCCTCCTTTGGAAAGACTGAAGCCTGGTCTCCCTTTCTACACATGCGCAGAAACCAAGTCTTTCTTGTATTTCCTTCTTCCCTCCTTCTCCTACCTCTGTAGAATTTTGCTGCAACAAACAAAATTTAGAAGCATTGTGTGTTCTGTAAATATGCTTCATGCATCTCCTTCCTGAGTGTATCTGGAATTTTATGTATTTGCCCTTTTATTAATTTACTGAAATATTTATGGGATGACTATTATCTTCTGTAAATTGTATCATACAGTAGGGCTACACACTGGAGAAGATATTGGTGTCATTTTTCAACATGGAAAAAAGTGCCTGAAGATAGGTTTACGGTGTGAGTATACAAATTGGCAAAGGCAGAAAATGGAGGACACATTTTTACATTTTTATTTTAAAGGTATAAATTTTTAAACTGTGTAAGAGGTTTTAACTTCTGTCTTAGAGCAAGTGATAGGATCATAATTTCCTACTTTGTCAAATAGCCAAATATTTGATAAAACACACGAACTGGTATTATTAATCACTAAATATTAGGCATTGAGTATCAGTGAGCTAACCTGCAGAATAGGACGCTTTGAGATAATTTCTCAGATGCAGTGAAGACAGGGCACTGGGAAGAGTGTGGACAACTCTCAGGGTTGAGAAGAGGCATTTGAGAGCAAGGACACCACAGTAGGTGGGAATTGGGAGGGCAGATCACTAGAAAGAAGTTTGCAGAGAAGCCCAGAGCTCCAGCCCCATCCCAAATGTAGAAACGGTTAGCTCCTACTTAGGGTTTCCAGCTTGGAGAATTTTGCTGTTACCATCAAATGAAAGATAGACAAAGAGTTGATAAGTCACATGCAACCATTTTCAATGCATCATTACTTTCCCCCTTTTAATTATTTTTTTTAAAGGCTAGCACACAAGGTAATAAGCTTTGGCCTTGTCTTTATCCCAAAAATGTGTCATTATGTACATTTTTCTTTTTTCTTAAAAAACTTAAGTTTTATTTATTCTTTTCACCCCTCCCCACAAATATGCCAGAAAGCTACTTGCCAGAGTTGATTTCCTCCTACCATAGGGGTCCCAGGGAGGAAACTCAAGTTGACAGAACTGGTAGTTAAACTTCTTCATCCTTTGAGCCATCTCACTGGCCCTGGAAAAAAAACTGCAAAAGGACAGAAAGAACAAAATTTAGTCTGAGAAAGAAAAAGTAAACAAAAAGTTGCGGATAGATGAAGGACAGATCAGGCGTGCTCCTGGGAAAACAGTACAAGTCCCTTAGAGTCAAGAATTATCTGAAAGAGAAAGCCCTTCATTTGCCACCTCAGTGGCAGGAGTGCAGTGGCTGACACAGGCATGGTGGAAGGCTTTGGATAGACTATTCCAAGCTGTTGACAAATCAGTAACCTCATGTCTAGGAGCTAGGTAGGCAGTCTGACTGTGTGCACTTGCTTCGTCAATGCTTCTATGTTAATTTATCTATGTGTGAGCCAAAATGGGGACACTAAAACTCTTAAGAGTCCCTCCCCATACAAATGTGAGCACTCAGTGGGTACTGAAATAAAGTGGGGAGCAAACGTGGGGAGAATAGCTGCTTTTCTATGTGGGGTAGACATGTTTACAGTGAGCCTTTGCTAATCTTGGTAGTTTCTGATATCATTTTTATGAATAGAAAAACTTGAGTTTTTAAATTCCAAACATGTAAACTGCTTGTACATTTGCATCCCCGGTGTGTACCATCATTATGTTCATCTCTGGGAAAACAAAGAAACAAAGCATGGCTTCTTTTATCAAGGAAATCAATACGCCAATATGTGCCAACCATGAACAAGTGACTTACATAAGTTACACACAGTGAGTAGAAGGGAAATAGAAAGCATTTTTCAAATTGTGAACTTGTATTTTTCTTGTCCCATCATACCATTGAAATAAATGGCTTCTTTTCATTGTTTCCTTTAACAATACTGAACTAAAGTGGTGGGAAGGTACACTAACATATTTCTTTATGTTTTCTGAGCCTGGTTTTATAGTTTTGGTCTGAGTACCAATCAAGTTACTGAATTCAACAGCATATAAATGGCTTCAGCAAACAATTCTATAAGACAACAATAATTTCATAAACCCAAATTTGCAGTTACAGCATCCTCTATGATGGTGACTTCCATGGTATTTCTGTTTCTACTTTCAGTTGCCTCCTTCCATAGTTAAACATGTGGTTGGCACTGTGTTCGATACAAAAGAGCTGTGTCAAAGAGGAAACAAAGACGTGCACATTGGTGAGATTTCTGTGTCTTTAAAAAGCAAAGTGAGGTCTGTATGTGGACAAAATATTTACTAGAATGTGTTTCTCAGCTCAGCCCCATTCACCCCTAAAAGGAGGGACTGTGGAACAGGCAGTATGCTAACTTCTACCTGATTCCAGAAGAATTACTGGGAGAAGACAAATGCCTAAGGCAGTTTTTCAAATCTAACTTCAAGGTCATAATGGAAAGAAAATCCCATTGCCTACATGTCTCTAGGAACATGGCAAGCCCTTTTCATTAGGTCTAAATAACAAGCCACACGAAATATTATGAGTACCCCAAATTTTACATAAAATTGACCAACATCTTAAATTCAGAACCATTGGGAAATTTCACAGCTTAGCTGTAGTGCTTAGTATATTCATTCTAAAAAATATGTGTAGATAATTGTTTAACATAACATAGGTACTCATGACTGGTGAACTAAATAAAATATACTCAATAAATCAGTATTTACAGAATGAAGGGTAATGAAAAAAAGATAATATGTATACATTTATCTATCATGTAAAATAGAAAAAAAAAATGACATTGGCTTCAACTCCTAGCATCCCTTAAAGGAACATAAAGCTGCCTTTGTCTTATAATTTCCATCCACATCTCCTTGTTTCACTATAACTGGTCTGCAGGGCACTTGGAGGTGTTAGGCCAACATTTACACACAAGATCTGCCAGAGAAATGCTCAGTCCCAGTGGCCTTGCTCCCCAGGCACAGTGCTGGGCTCCTTGCTGGCTGCCCACTGTAAAGGGGAGCCTTCTTCACCTGGTTTCTAAGGTCTCTGGTCATTCCAAGAGTGTTCCACGATTGATCTGGCTTGTTCACATGAAACTGTGTGCTTAGGTAACAGCACATGTGCGCCCATTCCATCCTCAGTCTTTCTTCAGCCTTGGCCTCCCACAGCACATTTCCCCTTCTCCATGTGCAAAGCTAAGCACATCTTTCATAATGGGTATGACAGTGCCATGCTGTGCACCAAACACTGAATAAAGGGGGTGTTCACACCATAGGAATTGTCTTGGCTTTGATTGTGTCTGTTCATACCTGCAATTTCACAAACAATGAAATGAAAATTCACTAATTTTTTGCAAATTCATCAGTAAACTTAAATCCTGAGAGAGCAGAACAGTAGCTGCATTGTGGTATTTTGGTGATTTGTGTTCTATTTTATTTATAAGTTAATTAAATGTATTCTGATAATTTCATACATAGATAAAATCCATTCTAATTATTCTCAAATCCTTCTACATCTTATTTCTGTTTCACACCATCCATAATCTCTTCTCCTAACAAACCACTTTTGACATGAGTGAAATTTTGTTTTATTATATGACCCAACAGTTCTAGCAAGGGTGTCAATGTGACCATGAGTTTAGAACTGTCCACTGAAGCCTGGTGGACTCATATTTTGGTATATAACTGAAGACCATGACTCCTGCCATCCTCAGCATCTACTGAAAGCTACTACTTAGTTGGGGACTATTCCCTGCCCCCTGAATTTAGCAGAAATAAATAAGATTTTACTTTTATGATCATGAAATCTCACAAAAAAAAAAAGGGAGACTGACATTTGACAGCCATACTTTTTTCAGAATGCTCTCTGTATTGTGAAGGGGTTGTACACACATTTTTCCTGTGAAGAATCCCGTGCTGCTCTGGATCATGCAGTCTTAGTAACCTGATGAATTTCATGAGGCCTGTTCTTGTTTCCAAAAAAAAAAAGCTCCTACCCTGAAATGCAGTACAACATTAGCCACTAACATTTTGGGGGCTGTGGAGTACTGACTTTCTAACAGAAGAGATGTGTCACTAGGTACCTAGCACCCTGAGTTTGCTGCTGGCTTATTCTGTCTTACCACAGAGGGACGTTTGGTAAACACTCACTGCTCCTCCCTGTAGATGCTCTTCTGTGGACTTGGGGTGGTGTTTCTCAAACAGACATGCAGTGAAAAGTGTTTCAACATTTCCCATGCTGTGCGTTAAATGTGCCAGATGACCTCTCGTTTTTGTCTTGCAAGTTCACAGTGACTTCACATTTTGTAATTGGATGAAGCCAGTGCTGTGAGCCATGGCTGTGATGACCCACAGATCTGAAGGTCTTCTGTCATAAAGATTTCATCTCTTTAATGAAAACAGATTGTTACATGTGTGACCAAGTGTGATTTCTAGCTCTGTACTTGTCAAATTTTTCTAGGAAATTAGTTCACAAATCAGAAAACATCTGCTATCTGACTCAGTGCCTCAGGTTGATATTTAGAATCCATGGCCACCACAACCCCACCTGGCTTGATTCCTGTATAGACTCTGTTCCCCACTTCTCTTATGTGAGCTCCAGACACTGGCAGAACAAGACATGTCATTTCCCCATTTAATTTCTTCTTTCTGTGAACACTCTCCTCTCCTCAGTTCCACTATTCCGTCTTTAGATTTTGGTTATTATTTATCATTCTTGTGCTTGTGGGATCTGTGTGTGAGAGAGAGGGGGGAGGGAAAGAGAGAGAGAATAAGGGCACATTTGTATAACTGCATATGTGTAGAGGTCAGAGGATGATTTCAGGATTTGTCTCTCTCCACTGAGAAATCTGGGAATTGAACTCAGGTTAACAGACTCAAGCTTGTAGAATCAGGGCTTTTTATTTATAAATCCATGTTGCCAGCCTCTCTCTATTACTCTCACCTGAAGCTTTTCATATATTCGTCTGTCTTATTACCTACCACATTGCTTTAATTTCCATATTTGTTTAAGTATGTGGACAACATATGCATAAATTAATCTTTCTAGCAAGAAACTGTGGCTAGGTAGGTAGTCAGCTCTTATCAGTGTAAGAGATCACTGGGAATGGCAACTTGGGGAAAAAAAAGAACTGAAGTTGCAGGATTTGAGTATCTGTCACAAGAATGGCATCTGTGTAACATATCTGGCCCTGGGTGGAGACGTGACATTTTGAGCTTCATGGAAGGTCATAAGAAAGATTATTATCTAGCCAAAAGCATTATGATAAAGTATGACATAGCAATGTCTCCTCCCTTACCAGTTAATCCAATGTTTTGTCAATCATTTGGGCATGGAAATGCCTTTTGGGGAAAACTGTCTGTTATAGAGACTTTAGTATAACCTCTGTTTAAGATGTTGACAGAGCAACAGATGATCTGATCATTTCCCTTTCTTACACCATTGAGACTGATCCACCTTAATAAACTCCATTTACCTCCCACTCTACATTCTGTGGGCTTCTTCCAAACTCTTCTAATGCCAATCACAAGGAATGGGGATCCAAGGGAAACACCAGGAGATATTCTACTCACATCTGTTGGTGTTAGCATTGGACATCCCATTTTTTGATATGGTATGAACTCCTCTTTTGTGCTGAAACCATAGACTTCCTCACTCTTTTATGCTTACAGCTTCCCTCTTAAGTGCATGTCTTCATCTATCTATGAGATCACCCTTTCCTGTTTTCAGAATACATGATCTCCAGAGATTTACTCTCATTCCTTTGTGTTTCAGTCTCTTGTTACCTAACTTAAACATGACTTTTGAAAAAAAAAGAGGTAACTATGCCTCCAGTGGTTTGAGTAGGTTTGGCCCCTATGGACTTATGTGTTGGAATGCTTGGCCCATAGGGAAAGACACTAATGAGAGATGTGTCCTAGTTGGAATAGATGTGGCCTTGTTGGAGGAAGGTTGTCACTGTGAGGATGGGCTTTGAGGTCCTATGCTTAAGCTGTGCCCAGGGTAGAAGAGACCCTCTTCATGGCTGCCTACAGAAGAGATGGTCTCTCCTGATTGCCTTCAGATCATGATGTAGAATCTTGGCTCCTCTACCACAATGTCTACCTGCTCACTGCCAATGTTTTCTGTCATGATAATAATGAATTTAACCTGTAAAACTAAGTCAGCCCCCATTAAATGTTGTCCTTTATAAGAGTTGCCTTGGTTATGATGTCTCTTCACAGCAACAGAAACCCAACCTAAGATAGAAGTTGGTACCAGAAGTGGGGTATCACTGTGAAAGGCCTGACCATGATTTTGTTTGAAGGAATGTGGATTTGGGGAATTAGGATTAGAAAAGCAGTAGAATGTTTAAAGTGGGACTTAAGGACCCATTCTGGTAGGAATATGGAAGACAGTTGTACTGAGGATGATTTGAACTGTAGTGGCCTGACTCAAGAGATTTCAGAGGAGAAGAATTTTAGTATTTTGCCTAGAGATAGCTTTTGTGATATTTTGGTGAAGAATGTGGCTGCTTTTTGCTCTTGTGTGAAGCCTGACTGAGGCTAAGGTGAAGAGATTCAGATTAATTGCATTAACAAAGAAGTTTTTAAAAACCCAGCATAGGCCTTATCTTCTGGTTACTCTTACAGAGAACATTTTGATCAAGTGTAACACTCTTAGAAAGGAAACAAATACAAAGTGTATGGATTAAGGAGTAAAGGGGCATCAAGAGCTAAGTCATCAGTTTAAGACTATTAAATAAAATTGAGGGAGGGATGATCTGAGGACAAGATCCCATCCAACTAAGCTTATGGTTTATGCATTTTCAGTAGTTATATTATGTTTGGCATTTGTATTACCTGGTAATTGTTTTCATTTGGTCTTTTAATCAGAAATGAACTTCAGAAATGGAAGGCATAGGCTTTTGATCTGGATCTTGAGGAATAGTGACCATGAAAAGCTTAGATGTAGACATGGTGCTATACACCTTTAATCCCAGGAAACAGAGAAGCAAATCTCTGAGCTCAAGGCCAGCTTGGTAAAGAGCAAGTTCCAAATAGAGAAAAGCTTAGGTCAGGGCATGCTGGTACAAACCTTTAATTCCAGAACTTAGGAGATAGGCATGACGATCTTTGAGTTCAACAGTTTACAGTACACGTGCAACCAAATTTAGGTGGTAAAGGACACAATAGAACAGGAGCACCATGTTACAGGACCAGAAAGCAACAGAGCTCAACAGCTTTGGCCATGTGGCTCTGGCTTTAGGGTCAACACTAGGAGATGTTACTAGGACAAAAGTTGCTGGTTAGCTTGAGCTAAGAAATTAGCAATGATTCCAGTATCGCTGAGGTAAAATCTTCAGGAATTTTTTCTGAGAGCACAAAGAAGTTGTACTCCAGAGATAAACAAGGTTGTACCTCATGTTGTACACCCAGATGGTACTGGTTTGGAGAGCAACTGAGACTTGGTACTGTGAGAGGCCAGGTAATGCCATTGGTAAATGTGCAGTCTCAGTTGCAGTTGATGATCAGGGACTGAAGGAGCAATACAAAGTAGTCGAGACTTGAAACCATAAAGAGAGCCTATGAGACACTATTGATGAAATGCAGTTAGAGTGGAAGACCTCAGAATACTGGAGATGCTAGTACAATGTAATGACGACCAATCACAACAGCAGTAATGGAGTAGAGTCATAAGAGCCTAGACTGGTACAGAAGACAGAGCTGGAACAGTGACCCAAGCCTTTTGTAGATGCCCAGAAAATCATGTGTGAATTGGAGACAGTGGAACAGGAAGCTGTGAAGTTGAAGTTGCCTAGGAGACCCTGAGATAATAGAAATGCCAGGGACATGGGATACCTGCCAAGGAAAGCTGCTAACAGGGAGTAAAAGCAGTCAAAGAGAAAGAATTGTCTTGGAGTCAAAAAGAGCTGAAAAGAACTGGAGATCTGAAGAGAACTTTGACATCAGACATGGAGATTCAGAGTTTTCAGTTTGCCCATTTGGTTTTTAGTCTTGCTTTGGTCCAGTATTTCCTCACTATGATGTTTTTGAATGGTAAAGTATATCCTGTAATGCTGGAAGAATGGGATCTCTTTTTTTTAAAATTTTTATTTTATAGGGATTACTGATAAGTGACTGCATGAATCTCAGAGGAGACTTTGAACTTTGACTTCTAACACTATTGAGACTGCTACAGACTATGGGAAGTTTTGGAGTTGGACTAAATTTATTTTGCATTATGCTATGGCTAGGTATGGCCCCTATAGACTCATGTGTTTGAACAAGCCTATAGTAGCCAGGGAGTGGAATGTGGTGGTTTGAATATGCTTGGCCCATGGAAAGTGACACTATTAGGAGGTGTGGCCTAGTTAGAATAGGTGTAGCTTTGTTGATGGAAGTGTGTCACTATGGGAGTGGGCTTTGAGGTCCTATGCTTAAGCTCAGCCCAGTGCTGTGGGTGGGGGGATGGGAAGAGACCTGTCTTGGTTGTCTACAGAAAAGACAGTCTCTCTCAGTTGCCTTCAGATCAAGATGTAGTAACTGGCTTTTCCAGCACCACATCTGTTTATGTGCTGCAATGCTTCCAGCCACAATGATAATGAAATTGTAAGCTAGCCCCAATTAAATTTTGTCCTTTATAAGACTTGCCTTAGTCATGGTGTCTTTTCACAGCAATGGAAACCTTAACTAAGACAATTCTCATTTAATGATTTCTGGTCCATGTAAGAAGAACCTTTTTCTTACACTGGATGAAGAAGATTATGTCAGATTTCAAATGGTATGTATGGCCTTCTGTTTTTGAGGCAATTATTTGCCATAATTTTCAAATTGTGTCCTGAAGGGAACCTATGGTCATTATTGTATCATTCATTGTGATTAGTGGCTTTGTGTACATGCGTACACGTGTGTGTGTCCTCATGATATATCCAAATAATTATAAGAATGAAATACATGCTGTAACTGAGAGAGACCATAATACCTTTATTGTGAATTTTAAAACAGTGGAACTTAAACCCCATTGGCCAGCACCTTGGTCTTCTCTAGCAACTACATTAACAGACAATGCTTACTAACCTGATTCTTGGGCTTCTGAATAAAAGAGAGATGTGTGAACTTCCCTCTAGTGTCCCAGTATCCTGAAAGGAAAAGAGATTCTTAACTATTTACTGGTGTTTTTTTCTTCTATAGATGGACAATTCGTTTCAATTCCTCTCCATGTATCCCTCAACACTAGAACAAATTTTACCCCAAAACATGGGATAAAAAGAGAATGATTTTCTCTGTAGGAATGTCTAGGATAATATTAGATGTGTCTAAAATACATGTTAGTTATAACATCATTTTACAGCTGGACATCTATGAAAGACTGTGAAATAGTCTGAGAGAACTTTAAATAACATACTTTTATTTTTAAAGAAAGACTCGGATGTAAGCTAACAATGCCACTTAGATCTGGGTATAATGGCCTCCTAAATGGTTGATGCCTCTCAATTGGTAGATGCCACCTCCATGGGGCATCATCCTGATAACCAGAAACACACTTTAGTAATATTGCCACCTGCTGGACAAAGGAACTTAGGTTCCACAGATAAAGTATTTTTGTGTTTGTTTAAATTCTCTCTTTCTTTGTTTGAGATTATAATATAATTACATTTCCACTTCCCTTACCTTTCACATACCCTTCCTTGCTCTCTTTTAAATTCATGGCTTTAACAATACTGTAACTCTTTCTGTTAGGCTATGCCCCCTCAGAATATGTTGGGAATCAGATCTCATTAAAGTCTAATAACTATATTCAGTGTGAGACCTTAAACAAACCCTGGAAGACCTAGGCAGTTTCTCAGATAGTCCTAAGAAATGTGGCAAGTATAATAAACATCTTTCTAAAATGTATGTGTCTTCTTGAAAAGATGCTGATATTATTATGGGATAGATCATCACTGATTGTAAACAAACTAGAGTGACTCAAGGGGCTGGAGAATCTGCAGATGAATTATACCTGACCAGCATTAAGCATGCTGTAAGAGTTGAAGAAGGCCCAATGGATTCCCTGAGGGGGGAGGAGGGTGTAGTATGTGTAATATTCATGTTTCACTATCAGTAGATATGAGGGACTAAAGAACAATAAACTCAAACTGGCAACTATCAGTCAGGGGTCTAATAAAAACTCCACTTCTCTTTTTAGATTGTCTTAAAGATATTACACAAAAACACACTCTAAATGATCCCTCCTTCTGTAAAAGCCACATACTTTTCTAAGGTAGATTCCTTACTCTGTCTTTGACATTAGAAGGAAATTACCAGAACTATCATGGAGAGCCACACCTCCTGCTTTGTCCTTACCCTATTCTGGACCACTGGCCTTTGACTTTTGTGAGTTAGTAGGCACCAGTGAGACACCAATGACTGAATAGTTCCCTCCTGCTACCCTTATACTACATAAAGGAGTAGTCTTTTCTCATACTTTCATAGTGATGTCTGAATATAGTCTGCCTTTACACAGAAAAGACTTATTGATAAAAATGCAGGCCCACATGATCTGCAACCTTCCACAAATTCCACAGTGAATGGCCATGATCATCCCCCCACAGATAAACAATGGTTCTAACCTTTTTTGGTTTTCTCAAGTACATATCCTAACATATCAGGTAGAGTAATCACAGGCACCTCAGCTGCCACCAAGTGAAGGATGAGAATGCTCTTTCTTAACCATAAACAAGATTTCCCCCACCCTAAAGCTTAAGAGAGGCTTTAACTCCTAACCAACAAATTCTTTCAAAATAGGCTTTTGAGCTCCTGACAGTGTCCCTGAAATACTTGTGTATTGGCCAGTTACAAGTTCAACAGACTGTTAGATGGCAAAGGGCCGTCATTCTACAAATTAGGTTTTTGTTTCCATTCACCTAGCAGTTGCTATCCTTATGATTCATTAACATAACATCACTCATATACCTAATGGCTCACTCTCCTACATCTCTTAGATTGCAGATGCCTTCTGTTGTATTGCCATGTTATCAGAGTCTCAATTTCACTGTTTTGAGTAGACTGATGACTACAGTCAGATTGCTTTTCCTGGGGCTTTAGAGACAGTTCCTGTATTTTGGGACATATCCTAGCTAACTGACTAAACACTGGATCATTGACTGGTCTTTTGATATGTAGGCCATCTCCCTACCTATCATCATTCCTTAAAAGCTGGTTCAAATCTGAAATACAAGTAACATTTCTTAAAAGACAGGAACTCAAGTCTCTTGTTTCTGCTTTCCATTTTGCCTTAGGAACACAGTGATTTCAGAAGTGTGTTACTATACTTGGCAAACACATAGATTCTAGAGATTCAAGCTCAGGTCCTCATACTTGAATGGCACATGCATCCAGGTACTAATGTCTAGCCTTGACTTTGTTGGGTGGGTGTTCTATTCCTTGGTTTCTGTAGGCTTAGAGTTTTTAAAAGCTACCTTTAATAAGGGTTCTCAAATGCTTTAACTCCATTTCTATCCCATTATCCAAAGGTAGGGGAGAGAAGATGGTAAACAGAACAAAGGGATGTGGACCTGTTTCGAAGTAATTCTTTGGGGCAATTTCAGTCTCTGTTTGTCAGGATACTAACAGTCCAGTTTAGTGATGTCAGAATACGAAACATGAATCAGCAGTGGTGGCATAATCCCAAAGAAACAGCCAGGCCTCTGTCTATTCTGCACAAGTCAGCAGAAATGACAAGAACCAATTAGGATGCCAGGAGAAGTTCTCTGCCATGCCTCTTACAATGAAGTGAAGATCAGCTGTTCTTGAGATCAAAGAAGTATTGCAAGGCTTTCTATGAAAGCTTCACATCTACCCATTGAGTCCTATTTATATTCTTTATAATCATCACATGTCCTCCTACAGGTCTTGCCTCAGCAAAACACCATTTGAATTTGCCTCAGCAAGATACCACCACCATGTGAGTCTGAATCACATGACAGAATGGAAAACTTTCACTTCAGGGTTCTGTTGCTCTCTCTCATTCTTAGGAGTATGTGGTGGCTATTGGTTGCCTGGTAGGAAATGCCTCCAAGATCCTGCCAGGCATGGTTACTAAGTCCTGGATAGAATGTATTTCTGATTCCATAGCTGTAATGTTTTGGATCCTGTTAGCATTTTGTCTAAGCTCCACCCCACAGTTACCTGGCAACAGCCAGATGTGCTTAACTCACTATAATAGGGACTGGCAATCCCCTCCTTTCTTTCTTGCCTTCTTGCTCTGTGTCCTCTCCATCCTGTTCTCCCTCTCTCTCCTCCCACTCTCTCTCCAAAAGCTCATGACTGACTTCTACTTCTCTACCCCACCTCTCTCTCTCTTTCAGCCTTTCTCTGTCTCTAGTACCATCTCAACTCCCCTCCCCATGCCCTGAATAAACTCTATTCTATACTATGCGATCCTGTGGCTCGTCCCTTAGTGGGAAGAGATACCTCTGCATGGGCCCACAGAGGCACCACCTCCCGCCATATCTGACTGCATATCCACTGAGCATATTCCTTTTTTCTTTATTTTTATAAAACAAAACAGATTCTCTGGCTGATGTGGCCAGAGGGTTTCCAGGTGGTCATTCCTGGAGTTGGTAGCTGAGACAAAGGGATGGGGTTTTGGAAGAAGGCTGTAGGAGATATGCCTGCTCCACTGACTGAAAATGCAGGAAGGAAAAGAGAAGGCCTTATCAATCAGTCATGCACCAAGCCCAGATAAGATTTGGGGCTTGAAATTAGGTGACAGGAAGAGAGTGAAGATGGCCAACAAATTTCCAGCGAGTGCCTGTAGTTGGTGGTAAATCCAATTTCAGAAAAGGAACAAACACTTAAGCCACATATTAACCTTCACACATAGATAGTGGGAGAGCCCAATGCCCCATTTTCACCAATAGATAGGTCATTGAGACAAAAACTAAACCAATAAGCAAAACAACGCAGCAAAAGGATGTCATAGACCAAATGGATATTTCACTTAAACATAAAAAAATATACCTGCTGCATGTTATATAATTTTCTCCAAAACTGACCATATACTTATATACAAAGAAAGTCTCAACAGATACTAGAAATTTAAAATTACATCCTTCATCATATCAGATAAACATGGATTAAAGTTGTATAGTAACAACAGGAAGTTTACAAACTTGTGGAAATTGAACTATAGAATAAAAAAATGGGTCCAGACAGAACTTAAAAACTTTCTAGAATTTAAGGAAAATGAAAATAAAACATAGCCAATATATAGAACATAAGGAAGATCATTTTAAGAGGCAATGTCATAGCACTTAATGTCTTTATAAAAAAATTAGAAAGATTTCATGTTAATAACAAGAGTTCTAAAAAAAAGAAGAAATAATATTCAAAAGGAATACATGGCAAGAAATAATAAAACTTGGATAAAACAAACTAATGAATCAGTGAAACAGAATTGATTATATAAAACCAATAGGATCAGCAAAACTTTAGCCAATTTTACTAAAAGATAGAGAAGATCCAAGATGAAAAATTTGGAGATGAAAAGGGGTACATACCAACTGGCACTGAGGAAATCCACAGGATTATACTGACATACTCTAAAACTCTGTACAACACCAATATGGAAAGTCTAAAAGAAATGGAGAGTTATCCTGATATATATCACTTACCAAAGTTAAATCAAGATCAGATAAGCTTAAACAGATCCATGACTCCTAGTGAAATAGAAGCAGTAATTAAGTTTCTCAACCAATCAAAAGGAAAAAAGAAAAAGAAAAAAAAGTCCAGGGTAGCATGAGTTAGAGTAGAACTATAATATATTTTCAAAGAATAATTAATGCCAATACTCCTCAAATTATTCCATTAATTATAAATGGAAGGAACATTGTCAGCATCTTTTTATGAGACAAGTTATCCATCTGGATACCAAAACGATAGAAAAAAACAAGAAAGAAAGAAATTTACCAACCAATTTCCCTTGTGGACATAGGTGCAAACATTATCAATAAAACTTGCAAACCAAATCCAAGCACATATCAAAAAGATCATTCACCATAATCATATAATCTTTATCTCAGAGATGCAGGGATGGTTCAGGATACAAAGGTAAATGAATGTAACCCACCATAAAATAAACTGAAATACAAAAACCACATGATCATCTTGTTAAATGCCAGGAAGGCCTTTGACAAAATCCAAAGCCCCTTCATGAAAAAAGTGTTAGAAAGACTAGAGAAACAAGAGAAATTTCTCAAAATAATATGAGAGATTTACAACGAGTGTACAGCTAACATCAAATTAAATGAAGAGAAGCTTCAACCATTTGCACCAAAATCAGGAACAAGACAAGGCTGCCCACTCTGTACATACATTTTATGTAGTACTTGAAGCCTTAGGTAGCACAAAAAGTCAACTGAAGGAGAGAGATCAAGGGAATACAAACAGGAAGGGAAGAAGGCAAAGTATCTTTATTTGCAGGTGATATGATAGTATATGTAAATGACCCCCAGAATTCCACCAGAAAGGCACAGGAAAAAGTGGAGTGGCTGGGGAAAGGATCCTTAGCACTGGGGATCTAAGACTGTTTCACAGCCCCCTGCACACAAATCCTGCCAGGAGAGAGCTGTTCTCCCAGAAGTGGTCTCACTCTTTTTTTTTTTTTCTTTCCATTTTTTATTAGGTATTTAGCTCATTTACATTTCCAATGCTATACCAAAAGTCCCCCATACCCACCCACCCCCACTCCCCTACCCGCCCACTCCCCCTTTTTGGCCCTGGTGGTCTCACTCTTAAGCTCAGAGGTGAGATAGCCACTTTTGCCCCAATAACTGTTCAAAGCAGGACTGACCAGGAAAACACAGGGCACAAGAACAGGTGGGCAGTTGGGAACAGGTTCCTTCCCATCTCCATCTGCACCCTGAAACTAAGGCTGTTCCACAGCCCTATGCACACAAATACAGCCAGAAAAGAGCTAGTCTACCAGGAGTGCTCTTGGTCCTAAACTCAGAGGGGAGAGCACCACTTTTCCTCCAATAACTGTCCAAATCCCACCCAGGAGAGAGCAGGTCTCCTCAAGAGTACTGACACACCTAAGATTACAAGTTTACAGGCCCACAGGAGAATCAAGCTCCAGTCAGAGACAGGAAGGCCAACTAACAACAGTGATGACCAGATGGCTAGAAACAAGCCCAAGACACATATCAGCAGAAACCAGGGCTACTTGTCATTTTCAGAACCCAGTTCTCTCATCACAGCACGTCCTGGATACCCCAACACACTAAAAAAGCAAGAGTCTGATTTAAAATGACATCTCATGTTGGTGATAGAGGATTTTAAGAAGGACATAAATAATTCACCTAAAGAAATACAGGAGAACACAGGTAAACAGGTAGAAGCCCTTAAAGAAGAAACAAAGATATCCCTTAAAGAATTACAGGAAAACACAAGCAAACAGGTGAAGGAATTGAACAAAATCATCCAGGATCTAAAAATGGAAATAGAAACAAAGAAATCACAAAGGATAGTTTAAGTTATAGCTTATCAGTGAGTGCATATCATGTGTGATCTTCCCATCCGGGGATCCATCCCATATACAACCACCAAGCCCAGACACTATTGCATATGCCAGCAAGATTTTGCTGACAGGACCCCAATGTAGCTCTCTCTTGTGAGGCTATTCCAATGCCTGGCAAATACAGAGGTAGCTGCTCACAGTCATCTATTGGATGGAACACTGGGCCCCTAATGAAGGAGCTAGAGGAAGTACCTAAGGAACTGAAGGGGTCTGCAACCCTATAGGAGGAACAACAATATGAATTAATCAGTACCCCCCCACCCTCCCCACCACCACCCCTCCATCTCCCCGCCAAAGCTGTGTCTCTAGTTGCATATTAGCAGAGGATGGCCTAGTCTGCCATCAATGGGAGGAGAGGCCCTTGGTATTGCGAAGATCATATGCCCCAGTACAGGAGAATGCAAAGGCCAGGAAGCAGGAGTGGGTGGGTTGGGGAGCAGGGTGAGGTGCAGCCACCTGCGGCCACATGAACCAGATTCCTGAGTGGGAGGCCAGAGCTGTAAGGGAGGGACTGGCGAGAGAAGAAATGAGACCAAGACAGATTTCTGATCAAGGCCCAATGTTTACTGAAATTCTTCCTTATAAAGGAGGAAAGGCCATCTCCCACAGATCCACTCTTGATGCCTGATGCCAACCTGTAAGCAATTAGGCTGACAGCACTAGGTTGGCAGAAGGTGTCAATAGCTGGGTTGCCTGCTGTCTCAGGAATTTCTCAGGAAGGCAGGTTCAGCCTCTCAGCAGGTAATAGCATCTTGGAGGAAAGCAGTTGCAGGTGACAGAACAATAGAATCATCTTGGTCAGAAGGCCTCACCCCAGGTGGTCTCATTCTCAGTGGCAGCAAGGTTTGAACCAGCCTGCTTAAGTTTGGGGGAGGTTATAATTCCTCCCTAAATATATAATAAAAAATAGCTGGACTGGGGCATAAAATTTATTTATGCTCCATGGTCCTGCCTGGGAATTATGGTGGCTGGTGGCTGTGCCTGGTTAGGGACTAGATTTTTTTTTATGAACTATTCTTAACCGTCAAGGAAGTGTATGCAGCTTGCTTGTGTTTATTTTGCACAAACATGGCTCTGTGGCGTATTATTAATAAACCATGTCTTCTTGGCACATACTTCTGTCTTGGATTGATATAGTTAAGAAATCTAGTTGCCCGTCATTGACTAACTGGCCCTCATAGCACACTTTATTTCCAGTCAGACCAAAGCCACAATATATACTCAATATGTTTCTTCATATCGATGAATTTCTGCCACCTGTGCTTGCTGGAGGCGAGCATGCAAGCTTGCTGAAGACAGGTTGTAGGACAGTGACTGACCTGCTTGAAAAGCAACAGGATAAAGGCTTCTTTGAGGGAAGTCCAGGTACTCTATTCAGATGCAAATTAGCAACAATCAAGCTCAAACTCTGGCTTCCGGGTATGGGGGAGGTGGCTTTGAGAATCAACTGAAAGGCTGTTTCTCATGTAAATAGGCTAAGCTCCAAGTTAACGCTGCTAGCTAATAAAGATTTTTAGCTATCTTCATAATAGGAATCTCTAATATTGGAATTATTGCTAGACAAGCCCATGATTGAGTTAGAATAACTGGTCACATTAAAGAAAGGAGAAGAATCATTAGAACTCCTCTTTTTGACTAATTTTTCTAAGTCAGTTTCCACAGTCTCTAATGTTCTCTGTCCCATAAGATAAAAAAGCTTGAAGCAAGCCAGTTTATTTTGTCTAATCTGGAACAAAGGGAAGCAAAGGTGGGTCAAGAACATATACCCAATACAGCTTTCTTGTCACCACAGTCAGGGCACTCAGCGAACTCACAGGTAAGCCTGTCACACTAATCATTCTGGCAGCTGTCATGCTCCTGCAGCGTTTTGTGGAGAAAACATGGAAAAGAGGAAGTCAAAATATCACTTTTTGCAGATGATATGATAGTATATATAAGTGACCCTAAAAATTCTACCAGAGAACTCCTAAACCTGATAAACAGCTTCAGTGCAGTAAGTAGCTGGATATAAAATTAACTCAAAATCATGTCTTCTTGGCACATACTTCAGTCTTGGATTGATATAGCTAAGAAATCTAGTTGCCCGTCATTGACTAACTGGCCCTCATAGCACACTTTATTTCCAGTCAGACCAAAGCCTGACAAGTCAATGGCCTTTCTCTATACAAAGAATAAACAGGCTGAGAAAGAAATTAGGGAAACAACACCCTTCTCAATAGTCACAAATAATATAAAATATCTTGGCGTGACTCTAACTAAGGAGGTGAAAGATCTGTATGATAAAAACTTCAAATCTCTGAAGAAAGAAATTAAAGAAGATCACAGAAGATGGAAAGATCTCCCATGCTCATGGATTGGCAGGATCAATACAGTAAAAATGGCTATCTTGCCAAAAGCAATCTACAGATTCAATGCAATCCCCATCAAAATTCCAACTCAATTCTTCAACGAATTAGAAGGAGCAATTTGGAAATTCATCTGGAATAACAAAAAACCTAGGATTGCAAAAGTCTTCTCAAGGATAAAAGAACCTCTGGTGGAATCACCATGCCTGACCTAAAGCTTTACTACAGAGCAATTGTGATAAAAACTGCATGGTACTGGTATAGAGACAGACAAGTAGACCAATGGAATAGAATTGAAGACCCAGAAATGAACCCACACACCTATGGTCACTTGATCTTCGACAAGGGAGCTAAAACCATCCAGTGGAAGAAAGACAGCATTTTCAACAATTGGTGCTGGCACAACTGGTTGTTATCATGTAGAAGAATGCGAATCGATCCATACTTATCTCTTTGTACTAAGGTCAAATCTAAGTGGATCAAGGAACTTCACATAAAACCAGAGACACTGAAACTTATAGAGGAGAAAGTGGGGAAAAGCCTTGAAGATTTGGGCACAGGGGAAAAATTCCTGAACAGAACAGCAATGGCTTGTGCTGTAAGATTGAGAATTGACAAATGGGACCTAATGAAACTCCAAAGTTTCTGCAAGGCAAAAGACACCGTCAATAAGACAAAAAGACCACCAACAGATTGGGAAAGGATCTTTACCTATCCTAAATCAGATAGGGGACTAATATCCAACATATATAAAGAACTCAAGAAGGTGGACTTCAGAAAATCGAATAACCCCATTAAAAAATGAGGCTCAGAACTGAACAAAGAATTCTCACCTGAGGAATACTGAATGGCAGAGAAGCACCTGAAAAAATGTTCAACATCCTTAATCATCAGGGAAATGCAAATCAAAACAACCCTGAGATTCCACCTCACACCAGTCAGAATGGCTAAGATCAAAAATTCAGGTGACAGCAGATGCTGGCGTGGATGTGGAGAAAGAGGAACACTCCTCCATTGTTGGTGGGATTGCAGGCTTGTACAACCACTCTGGAAATCAGTCTGGCGGTTCCTCAGAAAATTGGACATAGTACTACCGGAGGATCCAGCAATACCTCTCCTGGGCATATATTCAGAAGATGCCCCAACGGGTAAGAAGGACACATGCTCCACTATCTTCATAGCAGCCTTATTTATAATAGCCAGAAGCTGGAAAGAACCCAGATGCCCCTCAACAGAGGAATGGATACAGAAAATGTGGTACATCTACACAATGGAGTACTACTCAGCTATTAAAAAGAATGAATTTATGAAATTCCTAGCCAAATGGATGGACCTGGAGGGCATCATCCTGAGTTCGCACAGGAACTCACACAATATGTACTCACTGATAAGTGGATATTAGCCCCAAACCTAGGATTCCCAAGATATAAGATACAATTTGCTAAACACATGAAACTCAAGAAGAATGAAGACTGAAGTGTGGACACTATGCCCCTCCTTAGAATTGGGAACAAAACACCCATGGAAGGAGTTACAGAGACAAAGTTTGGAGCTGAGATGAAAGGATGGACTATGTAGAGACTCCCATATCCAGGGATCCACCCCATAATCAGCATCCAAACGCTGACACCATTGCATACACTAGCAAGATTTTATCGAAAGGACCCAGATGTAGCTGTCGCTTGTGAGACTATGCCGGGGCCTAGCAAACACAGAAGTGGATGCTCACAGTCAGCTAATGGATGGATCACAGGGCTCCCAATGGAGGAGCTAGAGAAAGAACCCAAGGAGCTAAAGGGATCTGTAACCCTATAGGTGGAACAACATTATGAACTAACCAGTACCCTGGAGCTCTTGACTCTAGCTGCATATGTATCAAAAGATGGAGTAGTCGGCCATCACTGGAAAGAGAGGCCCATTGGACTTGCAAACTTTATATGCCCCAGTACAGGGGAACCCCAGGGCCAAAAAGGGGGAGTGGGTGGGTAGGGGAGTGGGGGTGGGTGGGTATGGGGGACTTTTGGTATAGCATTGGAAATGTAAATGAGCTAAATACCTAATAAAAATGGAAAAAAAAGAAAAGAAAAGAAAACAAGGCATGTCCTCTTCCCCTTGTTAAGTATCTGTTCAGGATCATGCTATATGCCAATAAGTGGATCCTTTTCATCGAACCTAGGCATGAGTATGCCTAGTTTTAAGATACTATAAGGCATTTAGTAAGTTCTTTGACATCCAAATTTTAAAAATTTTAAAATAAACATGTTATTAAAATAATGTGCACGGGAATATAATTCCTCCCCTTCTTTGTTTTTTAAGAAGATATAGATTTTAACTTTTCACAATACCTTTTCTTTGAGAATTATAAAAATTCTCAATAACATGGTAGAATTAAATTGTTGACAAGACATCTCAAGTAATTGACTGTAAAAGCTAGTTCCAATATCTGTTTTAATCTGATTTGGAACACCAAGTATAAAAAAAGTTTAACATAGGCAATGGCTATTTACACTTTGAAGGAAGATGAAATATTGTAAGTTGTGAGTTGTTTAGGAGCCCACTGCCCCGGCCTGGGACTGAGAACAAAGCAGAACAGCCCCCAGGCATGGTTGTTAAGGCATTCCTAAGAACATCTTGACTGTAAAGATGAAAAGGTATGCAAGGACCAGCAGGGCTATATTATCTGAGTCAACACCACCTGGCCGGAACCTCCCCTCTGTCTACTGCCCCTTGATGATGTGTAAAGTCATACATCAACTGGTTGCTATGTGAACAAAGATAAGCCCCCAGCCCGCAGGAACAAAGTCCTGATCTTTGTAATCTTTCTGTTAATGTTTGTTAAAGCCAATAGTGTGTCGCTATGCTGAATTCCACCCCCCTAAGCCCCTTACCCCATAAAAACCCCTAGCTTTCAAGCCTCGTGGCTGACATCCGTTATCGTCTGTGTGGGATGCATGTCGGTCCGGAGCTCTGTAATTAAACGTCCTCATGTAATTACATCAAGAGATGGTCCTTCGTGATTTTTTTGGGTGCACGCTGAATCGAGAATTGGGTGGGGGTTTCCCCACTAGATCTAACAACTTTTAGTTGTTTCTCTTGTAGAGCAGTTGTAACTAGGAAGCCTGAAAAGGTACCAATAACCACATGTGCTTATTTTATTTATTTATTTATTTATTTATTTATTTATTTATTACTTATTTATTCATTAATCAGAAATAAGAGTATCCATTTGCAATAACTGATTAAGTATAAGTCCTCAAGAATTAACACCATTATGTGGAAACAGGTAGAAACTGAGGACACTGAGAACAAATTTTTACAATTTGACGTGCACATTCTCGAAAAATACCAAAATATTATCTTAAGCCAGTACTCTTTTGATGATGTAAAGAATGAGATTATATGCCCAATTATTCTAGTGTAAGGCCTGTAATCTGCCTGGGATTTAAATCTAGCATGGCATTGCCTTAAGAGGTCTTGTCCAGACAATCTAGAACAAATTCTTAAATGTCCAAAGACAGTCTTAAAAGAAAAGCATTTTTTTCTTATGAGTTGTATATGCATAAACAATTGCAAATTTGAGAAGTCAGAGTATCTGAGGAATGAACAATTTTAAGCAATTGTAAGCTCGGATATTCTCTCTCTCTCTCTCTCTCTCTCTCTCTCTCTCTCTCTCTCTCTCTGTGTGTGTATATATATATATATATATATATATATATACACACACACTATAATATACAACTTAAAGCTTGATTATTCAACATTTTAAAACACCATCTACAGCACACAATTTAATTATCTGTTCTGAAGCATGAGGAAACTCAAAAGAATATATATATGATCCAACTCACTTATACTTTTCTCTGATAGAAGGCTGTTTTTTTAATACAGTAAATGGAATGCAGGCATGCATGAATTTATAGAAAATACAGAAGCATGCATAAAAGCAATTTTTAACAACTTATCTTTAGGATAATGATTATTAATTTTATCAAAAATGATGGTAAGCAATAGACCAAATATCAATATTCTGCAATAACCAATTTAATTGCTGTTTGAGACAAGGAACAGATGCTTCATGAGGTTTTCAAGACACAATTTTTTGTTATAGTTTTTCTAAAATACATGAATTTATCTTACAATTCTTTATTAGCACCACAGCAGCCTTATAGTAGGAAGTTAAAACTTTACTTGGAGATGAAGAAAGATGATTTTACATTAATGTTTTCTTTTGCCAAAGAATTTCTGTGGGCACATTTAATAACCATAACTAAAATAAGCAGCTAATATTTAATTACCACTGATTATAATTGATAACAATTATAAAAGCTTCCTTTTTTTTTTTTTTTTTTTGCAAAGCCTTTTTTTCTTTACCAGTTAATTTGTATCTCTAGAGATAACATCCACCAAAGGTTTAAGTCACTTTAAGACCTTAAGGTGAGGTCTTAGCCAATTAACACCTGGAAGTTTTGAAAAAAAAATTGAAGCAAATCTATTTTTCTTTCTTAAATTTTCTGTACCACATTTTCTGTTATAACTAAAACCCTAAATATTAAAAAGATATTGCCTCTGAATCTTTTCTGGAGCAACAGCTACTCCCCAGAACCTTAAAGCTCATTGTGTGAGAGCAAAGATTTGAAGTAAACTTCCCTTTAGAGGCATTAGTTAATAATATACTTTCCACTTAGGAAACAATATACTCTGAAATATTAAAACTCTTAGCTTCTTGTATTGAAGCAAAGACAATAAAATTTTTTCTTACATAATGTAAGACTTTTAAACAAGAAAGAAAGAAAGAAGGAAAGAAAGAAAGAAAGAAAGAAAGAAAGAAAGAAAGAAAGAAAGAAAGAAAGAAAGAAAGGAAGAAAAGCTACATAATGCCCAGTGTGGTGGCACATGTCTTTAATCCCAGCACTCGGGAGGCAGAGGCAGGCCAATTTCTGAGTTTGAGGCCAGCCTGGTCTACAAAGTGAGCTCCAGGACAGCTAGGGCTGTACAGAGAAACCCCATCTCGAAAAAACAAAACAAAAACCAAAAAACAAACAAACAAAAAAGTCTTAGCCATACCTAGAGGCAGAATTTTCCAGTGATCACCAGTTCACTAGAAGCAAACCCTTTACAATTATAAGGATGCAAAGGAAAAAACAAACTTCCAAATCTATAATAATTTTAATGGAGTAATCAGGCCAGATTGTAATGCCTCTATAAGTCTACATTCTCATTGATTTTTCATGAATCTTAATTTTAAACTTTATTTAGAAAAACATCTGGATAGATTCATAACAATGTTCTTTTAGTTAAAAAGAAATTCCCCTGAAGGCAGTCAAGAACTTGCCTAGGCAAGGTTTACAAAACAAAAGAAAGCCTCACAAGCCCCGCTGAGGCTACTCTGAGCTCTGTATTAACTCAAATGTCCAATTTTTGCACAAAGGCGAATATATCTAGATAAGTCTGTCTTGGTCTTTGCTTTATATGGCCGGATGGCCACAGTGAGGTGCATTAGCGCTATCATAAGATGATTACTCTTGTAATCATCCTAATTACAATATATAGGTGAGTTAAAAATCTTAAATTTGCAATCAAACTGCAAACTGTGGTCAATGAAACATTGACAACTTTATCCATAATTTTTAAGTTTTAGGGTTGCATACCCCTTTAGCTCCTTGGGTACTTTCTCTAGCTCCTACATTGGGGACCCTGTGATCCATCCAATAGCTGACTGTGAGCAACCACTTCTGTGTTTGCTTGGCCCCAGCATAGCCTCACAAGAGACAGCTATATCTGGGTCCTTTCAGCAAAGTCTTGCTAGTATTTGCAATGGTGTCAGCATTTGGAGGCTGATAATGGGATGGATTCCCGGGTATGGAAGTCAATGGTCCATCCTTTTGTCTCAGCTCCAAACTTTGCCTCTGTAACTCCTTTCATGGGTATTTTGTTCCCAATTCTAAGAAGGGGCAAAGTATCCACACTTTGGTCTTCGTTCTTCTTGAGTTTCATGTGTTTTACAGATTGTATCTTGTATCTTGGGTGTTCTAAGTTTCTGGGCTAATATCCACTTATCAGTGAGTACATATCATGTGAGTTCTTTTGTGATTGGGTTACCTCACTCAGTATGATGCCCTCCAGATTCATCCATTTGTCTAGGAATTTCATAAATTAATTCTTTTTAATAACTGAGTAGTACTCCATTGTGTAAATATACGAATTTTCTGTATCCATTTCTCTGTTGAGGGATATCTGCGTTCTTTCCAGCTTCTGGCTATTATAAATAAGGCTGCTATGAACATAGTGGAGCATGTGTCCTTCTTACCAGTTGGAATATCTTCTGGATATATGCACAGGAGAGGTATTGGGGGATCCTCCAGTGTACTATGTCTAATTTTCTGAGGAACCGCCAGACTGATTTCCAGAGTGGTTGTACAAGCTTGCAATCCCACAAGCAATGGAGGAGAATTCCTCTTTCTCCACATCCTCGCAAGCATCTGCTGTCACCTGAGTTTTTGATCTTAGCCATTCTGACTGGTATGAGGTGGAATCTCAGGGTTGCTTTGATTTGCATTTCCCTGATGATTAAGGATGCTGAACATTTTTTCATGTGCTTCTCAGTCATTTGGTATTCCTCAGATGAGAATTCTTTGTTTAGCTTTGAGTACCATTTTTTAATGGGGTTATTTTGTTTTTTGGAGTCCAGCTTCTTGAGCCCTTTGTATATGTTGGATATTAGTCCCCTATCTGATTTACGATAGGTAAAGATCTTTTCCCAATCTGTTGGTGGCCTTTTTGGTTTATTGACAGTGTCTTTTGCCTTACAGAAGCTTTGCAGTTTTATGAGGTCCCATTTGTCGATTCTCGATTCTTACAGCACAAGTCATTGTTGTTCTATTCAGGAATTTTCCCCTGAGCCCATATCATCGAGGCTTTTCCCCACTTTCTCTTCTATAAGTTTCACCGTCTCTGGTTTTATGTGGCATTCCTTAATCCACTTATATTTGACCTTAGTGCAAGGAGATAGGAATGGATCAATTCACATTCTTCCACATGTTAACCGCCAGTTGTGCCAGCACCATTTGTTGAAAATGCTGTCTTTTTTCCTCTGGATGGTTTTAGCTCCCTTGTCAAAGATCAAGTGACCACAGGTGTGTGGGTTCATTTCTGGGTCTTCAATTCTATTCCATTGGTCTACCTGTCTGAGGCTATACCAGTCACATGCAGTTTTTATCAATATTGATCTGTACTACAGCTTTAGGTCAAGCATGGTGATTGCCCCAGAAGTACTTTTATCCTTGAGAAGAGTTTTTGCTATCCTAGTATTTTTGTTATTCGAGATGAATTTGCAGATTGCCCTTTCTTATTTGTTGAAGAATTGAGTTGGAATTTTGATGGGGATTGCATTGAATCCGTAGATTGCTTTTGGCAAGATAGCCATTTTTACTGTATTCATCCTGCCAATCCATGAGCATGGGAGATCTTTCCATCTTCTGAGATCTTCTTTAATTTCTTTCTTCAGAGACTTGAAGTTTTTATCATACAGATCTTTCACTTCCTTAGTTAGAGTCACACCAAGGTATTTTATATTATTTGTGACTATTGTGAAGGGCGTCGTTTCACTAATTTCTTTCTCAGCCTGTTTATCCTTTGTGTAGAGAAAAGCCATTGACTTGTTTGAGTTTATTTTATATGCAGCTACTTCACTGAAGCTGTTTTTCAGATTTAGGAGTTCTCTGGTGGAATTTTTAGGGTCACTTATATATACTATCATATCATCTGCAAAATGTGATATTTTGACTACTTTCTTTCCGATTTGTATCCTGTTGATCTCCTTTTGTTGTCGAATTGCTCTGGCTAGGACTTCAAGTACTATGTTGAATAGGTAAGTAGAAAGTGGGCAGCCATGCCTAGTCCCTGATTTTAGTGGAATTGCTTCCAGATTCTCACCATTTACTTTGATGTTGGCTACTGGTTTGCTGTAGAGTGCTTTTATCATATTTAAGTATGGGCCTTGAATTCCTGTTCTTTCCAAGACTTTTATCATGAATGGGTGTTAGATTTTGTCAAATGCTTTCTCAGCATCTAACGAGGTGATCATGTGGTTTTTGTCTTTGAGTTTGTGTCTATAGTGAATTACATTGATGTATTTCCGTATATTAAACCATCCCTACATCCCTAGAATGAAACCTACTTGGTCAGATGGATGATTGTTTTGATGTGTTCTTGGATTCTGTTAGCGAGAATTTTATTATTTTTGCATCAATATTCATAAGGGAAATTGGTCTGCAGTTCTCTATCTTTGTTGGTTCTTTCTGTGGTTTAGGTATCAGAGTAATTGTGGCTTCATAGAATAAATTGGGTAGAGTACCTTATACTTCTATTTTGTGGAATAGTTTGTGAAGAACTGGAATTAAATCTTCTTTGTAGGTCTGATAGAACTCTGCACTAAACCCATCTGGTCCTGGGTTTTTTTGGTTGGGAGACTATCAATGACTGCTTCTATTACTTTAGGGGATATAAGACTATTTAGATCATTAGCCTGATCATGATTTAACCTTGGTAACTGGTATCTACCTAGAAATTTGTCCATTTCATCCATGTTTTCCACTTTTGTTGAGTATAGCCTTTTGTAGAAGGATCTGATGGTGTTTTGGATTTCTTCAGGATCTGTTGTTATGTCTCCCTTTTCATTCCTGATTTTGTTAATTAGGATGCTCTCCCTGTGCCCTCTATTGAGTCTGGCTAAGGGTATATCTATCTTGTTGATTTTCTCAAAGAAAATTCTATGAATAGTTCTTCTTGTTTCCACTTGGTTGATTTCGCCCCTGGGGTTGATTATTTCCTGCTGTCTACTCCTCTTGGGCGAATTTGCTTCCTTTTTTTGTAGAGCTTTTAGGTGTTTTGTCAAGCTGCTAGTGTGTGCTCTCTCTAGTTTCTTTTTGGAGGCACTCAGAGCCAGGTGTTTTCCTCTTAGAAATGCTCTCATTTCGTCCCATAAGTTTGGGTATGTTGTGGCTTCATTTTCATTAAAGTCTAAAAAGTCTGTAATTTCTTTCTTTATTCCTTCCTTGACCAAGGTATCATTGAAAAGAGTGTTGTTCAGTTTCCAAGTGAATGTCGCCTTTCTATTATTTATGTTGTTATTGAATGTGAGGAGCCGCCCTTGCAATCGCCATTATAAGATGGCGCTGATATCTGGTGTTCTAACTGGTAAACAAATAGTCTGCGCATGTGCTGGGGTATTTTTCCATTCCTTGTGCCCTGCCTGTCCCGTGGCATCATCTGGGCTGATAGTGAGCAGCAGTCAGGGTGAAATACGTCTCCAACCCCTCTTGTGGTCTATTTAAGGACCGAGTTTCCTGTGTTCTGGGCCTCCTCCCCCAGAAGCTAATCATCTTTCTCTCGAGATGCATTAAAGCTATGCTGCAGAAGGATCTGAGTGTGTCCTGTGTGTGTGTCCTCGCTGGTGAGACTCCATATCATCACAGACACATCTGGTGCCGAGATTCCGGGAATGCCACAACATTGCCGGTATTGAGGAGGTCCCTTGGAAACAGGGCGGGTCCAGAACTGCAGTGGAAGGTAAGTTCAGAGAATCATAGCTGACCGTGAGACAGCATGTCAGAAACTGAACAGAGCGAGAGATTAAGAGCTCGTGAAAAAAAGACATGTCTAAGGAAAAAGGACCTCCCTGGAAGTTAAAAGAAAAACGGGGAGTGAAAAAGGAGTAAAGAGAAAAACAAAAGATAATATAAAATATAAAAATACAAAAGATAATATAAATTATACAGATACAAAGGGTAATATAAATTAAGTCAATTTACCCTCCTCTCGAGGACTTTGACTAAAGAGGCAGCCTTCATTAAAGGCTTAAAGATAGCTCTTAATGTCACTATTCCTCCTCTCTATTCTCTGGCAGTATTCCCAGAAGAAGGAGATAAGGAAGTGGAGTCTGAACATGAGATAGAGAAAATACATTTTAGAAAAGCAGTTATCCCCTGTTTGGGATCTTTTAGCAAAAAAGAGAAAAAATGAAAATAAGCTATTTCAGAGTGCTCCTGGGGAACAGAAGAAAAATGGGAGACGTCCTGTTTTCTCTCTAACTGCTATGCAGATTTTCTTAGCTCTGGTTAAAATATCTGTGTCCCTTTGAGACACCAAGTTCTATTTGCTGTCTGTCTATTGTCTCTTTTTTGTGCACCAAAACAAATTGTCCATATATCTGTCAATTCATGTTTATTTTTGTGTTGTTGTTTGAATGATTATTGTTCTGTGTTTCACGTCGAAAAATATAAACGGTTAAAACTTGTTTAAAAAGCAGTTTTAATTTACACAGTACAAGCTGATAAGTTAGCTGCACTGTGGCTGGGAGCCAAGTACAGCTGAAAAAAACCTTTGTGAGGGCTGATTACAAACAGATCTCTTAAAGGGGCAGGCAGCCTTTTGCTTGTAACAGAAAGTTAGCTTAAAATTGAGAACTTAAGGTTGGAGTCCTTCTAAACAACATGAACAAACACAAGAAAACAGGTCTTTAAGGATACTTCAACATAGGGATAATCTTTGAGCCAAGACTCTGGCAGAGTGTTTAGATTGAAAAAAAAAAAGCTTGCATTTGGGTTAAGGCTGAGCTCAGAGTGGAGCAGCCTCAGCTCGGCTTGTGTGGCACTTCTTAGAGCCTTATTACAGACCTAGCCAGATGTTGTTCTAAATAAAATTTAAATTCAAAAAGTTTATAAAAGACCAATCAGGCTATAAAACTTATAAAGGCATTTCAAAATAACTTCCCTATTTCATATAAAATTATTATAGATTTAAAAGTTTAATTTTTTCCATTTGTAAAGAGTTTACTTCTAGTGAACTGGTGACTATTAAAGGTTTTTGCCCCTAGGTATGGCTAACATAGCTTAACAATATGTAAGAAAATTTTATTATCGGCTTCAATACAAGAAGCAAAAGGTTTAAATCTTTCAGTATATATTGTTTCGTAAGTGAAAAGTATTTTATTAGCTAATGTCTCTAAAGGGAAGTTTAAATTTCTGGGGAATAGTTGTTGCTTCATAAGATTCGGAGGCAATATCTTTTTTAATAATTAGGGTTTCAGTTATACTGGAAAATTGGTACAAATTTACTTCAAAATTGTATTTCCAAAAGCTTACAGGATATGTTAATTGGCTAAGACCTCACCTTAAACTCGTCACAGGAGAACCTAAGCCTTTGTTAGGTGCTATTGAGATTCCAATTAACTGGTGAGAATCAAAATGGCTTTAACAGAAAGTAGAAGAAACTTCTGTAATCTATTGGTATCAATTGTAATTAGTGGTAATCAAATATTAATTACATATTCTAGTTATTTTTATTAAATGTGTCCACAGCTATTTTTTGGCAAAAATAAACATTAATGTAAAATCATCCTCCTTCACCTCAAAGTTTTAACATCCTATTATAAGGCTGCTGTGGTGGTAATTAAGAATTAAGAATTCCTTGTTCCAAACAGCAATTGGTTATTGCAGGATATTGATATTTGACCTATTGCATACCATCATTTTAAATAAAATTGATACTCATCCTAAGATAAGTTAAAAATTGCGTATACATGCTTTTGTATCTTCTATAAGTTCATGCATGCTTACATCCCATTTACTGTATTTAAAAACAACCCTTCTATGGGAGAAAAGTATATGTAAATTAAATCACATGCTTATCCTGTTTCAGCACAGATAATTAAATTGTGTGCTGAAGATGGTGTTTAAAAATGTTGAACAGCCCTTCCGCTCGACTCGAGACTTGAGCCCCGGGCTACCTTGCCAGCAGAGTCTTGCCCAACACCCGCAAGGGTCCACACGGGACTCCCCACGGGACCCTAAGACCTCTGGTGAGTGGATCACAGTGCCTGCCCCAATCCAATCGCGCGGAACTTGAGACTGCGGTACATAGGGAAGCAGGCTACCCGGGCCTGATCTGGGGCACAAGTCCCTTCCGCTCGACTCGAGACTCGAGCCCCGGGCTACCTTGCCAGCAGAGTCTTGCCCAACACCCGCAAGGGTCCACACGGGACTCCCCACGGGACCCTAAGACCTCTGGTGAGTGGACCACAGTGCCTGCCCCAATCCAATCGCGCGGAACTTGAGACTGCGGTACATAGGGAAGCAGGCTACCCGGGCCTGATCTGGGGCACAAGTCCCTTCCGCTCGACTCGAGACTCGAGCCCCGGGCTACCTTGCCAGCAGAGTCTTGCCCAACACCCGCAAGGGTCCACACGGGACTCCCCACGGGACCCTAAGACCTCTGGTGAGTGGATCACAGTGCCTGCCCCAATCCAATCGCGCGGAACTTGAGACTGCGGTACATAGGGAAGCAGGCTACCCGGGCCTGATCTGGGGCACAAGTCCCTTCCGCTCGACTCGTGACTCGAGCCCCGGGCTACCTTGCCAGCAGAGTCTTGCCCAACACCCGCAAGGGTCCACACGGGACTCCCCACGGGACCCTAAGACCTCTGGTGAGTGGATCACAGTGCCTGCCCCAATCCAATCGCGCAGAACTCGAGACTGCGGTACATAGGGAAGCAGGCTACCCGGGCCTGATCTGGGGCACAAGTCCCTTCCGCTCGACTCGAGACTCGAGCCCCGGGCTACCTTGCCAGCAGAGTCTTGCCCAACACCCGCAAGGGTCCACACGGGACTCCCCACGGGACCCTAAGACCTCTGGTGAGTGGATCACAGTGCCTGCCCCAATCCAATCGCGCGGAACTTGAGACTGCGGTACATAGGGAAGCAGGCTACCCGGGCCTGATCTGGGGCACAAGTCCCTTCCGCTCGACTCGAGACTCGAGCCCCGGGCTACCTTGACAGCAGAGTCTTGCCCAACACCCGCAAGGGCCCACACGGGACTCCCCACGGGACCCTAAGACCTCTGGTGAGTGGAACACAGCGCCTACCCCAATCCAATCGCGTGGAACTTGAGACTGCGGTACATAGGGAAGCAGGCTACCCGGGCTTGATCTGGGGCACAAACCCCTTCCACTCCACTCGAGCCCCGGCTACCTTGCCAGCTGAGTCGCCTGACACCCGCAAGGGCCCACACAGGATTCCACACGTGATCCTAAGACCTCTAGTGAGTGGAACACAACTTCTGCCAGGAGTCTGGTTCGAACACCAGATATCTGGGTACCTGCCTTGCAAGAAGAGAGCTTGCCTGCAGAGAATACTCTGCCCACTGAAACTAAGGAGAGTGCTACCCTCCAGGTCTGCTCATAGAGGCTAACAGAGTCACCTGAAGAACAAGCTCTTAACAGTGACAACTAAAACAGCTAGCTTCAGAGATTACCAGATGGCGAAAGGCAAACGTAAGAATCCTACTAACAGAAATCAAGACCACTCACCATCATCAGAACGCAGCACTCCCACCCCACCTAGTCCTGGGCACCCCAACACAACCGAAAATCTAGACCCAGATTTAAAAACATTTCTCATGATGATGATAGAGGACATCAAGAAGGACTTTCATAAGTCACTTAAAGATTTACAGGAGAGCACTGCTAAAGAGTTACAGGCTCTTAAAGAAAAGCAGGAAAACACAGCCAAACAGGTGATGGAAATGAACAAAACCATACTAGAACTAAAAGGGGAAGTAGACACAATAAAGAAAACCCAAAGCGAGGCAACGCTGGAGATAGAAACCCTAGGAAAGAGATCTGGAACCATAGATGCGAGCATCAGCAACAGAATACAAGAAATGGAAGAGAGAATCTCAGGTGCAGAAGATTCCATAGAGAACATCGACACAACAGTCAAAGAAAATACAAATGCAAAAGGATCCTAACTCAAAACATCCAGGTAATCCAGGACACAATGAGAAGACCAAACCTACGGATAATAGGAATTGATGAGAATGAAGATTTTCAACTTAAAGGGCCAGCTAATATCTTCAACAAAATAATAGAAGAAAACTTCCCAAACATAAAAAAAGAGATGCCCATGATCATACAAGAAGCATACAGAACTCCAAATAGACTGGACCAGAAAAGAAATTCCTCCCGACACATAATAATCAGAACAACAAATGCACTAAATAAAGATAGGATATTAAAAGCAGTAAGGGAGAAAGGTCAAGTAACATATAAAGGAAGGCCTATCAGAATTACACCAGACTTTTCACCAGAGACTATGAAAGCCAGAAGAGCCTGGACAGATGTTATACAGACACTAAGAGAACACAAATGCCAGCCCAGGCTACTATACCCGGCCAAACTCTCAATTACCATAGATGGAAAAACCAAAGTATTCCACGACAAAACCAAGTTCACACAATATCTTTCCACGAATCCAGCCCTTCAAAGGATAATAACAGAAAAGAAGCAATACAAGGACGGAAATCACGCCCTAGAACAACCAAGAAAGTAATCATTCAACAAACCAAAAAGAAGACAGCCACAAGAACAGAATGCCAACTCTAACAACAAAAATAAAAGGGAGCAACAATTACTTTTCCTTAATATCTCTTAATATCAATGGACTCAATTCCCCAATAAAAAGACATAGACTAACAGACTGGCTACACAAACAGGACCCAACATTCTGCTGCTTACAGGAAACCCATCTCAGGGAAAAAGACAGACACTACCTCAGAGTGAAAGGCTGGAAAACAATTTTCCAAGCAAATGGACTGAAGAAACAAGCTGGAGTAGCCATTTTAATATCGGATAAAATCGACTTCCAACCCAAAGTTATCAAAAAAGACAAGGAGGGACACTTCATACTCATCAAAGGTAAAATCCTCCAAGAGGAACTCTCAATTCTGAATATCTACACACCAAATGCAAGGGCAGCCACATTCATTAGAGACACTTTAGTAAAGCTCAAAGCATACATTGCACCTCACACAATAATAGTGGGAGACTTCAACACACCACTTTCTTCAAAGGACAGATCGTGGAAACAGAAACTAAACAGGGACACAGTGAAACTAACAGAAGTTATGAAACAAATGGACCTGACAGATATCTACAGAACATTTTATCCTAAAACAAAAGGATATACCTTCTTCTCAGCACCTCACGGGACCTTCTCCAAAATTGACCATATAATTGGTCACAAAACAGGCCTCAATAGATACAAAAATATTGAAATTGTCCCATGTATCCTATCAGACCACCATGGCCTAAGACTGATCTTCAATAACAACATAAATAATGGAAAGCCAACATTCACGTGGAAACTGAACAACACTCTTCTCAATGATACCTTGGTCAAGGAAGGAATAAAGAAAGAAATTAAAGACTTTTTAGAGTTTAATGAAAATGAAGCCACAACGTACCCAAACCTATGGGACACAATGAAAGCATTTCTAAGAGGGAAACTCATAGCGCTGAGTGCCTCCAAGAAGAAACGGGAGACAGCACATACTAGCAGCTTGACAACACATCTAAAAGCCCTAGAAAAAAAGGAAGCAAATTCACCCAAGAGGAGTAGACGGCAGGAAATAATCAAACTCAGGGGTGAAATCAACCAAGTGGAAACAAGAAGAACTATTCAAAGAATTAACCAAACGAGGAGTTGGTTCTTTGAGAAAATCAACAAGATAGATAAACCCTTAGCTAGACTCACTAAAGGGCACAGGGACAAAATCCTAATTAACAAAATCAGAAATGAAAAGGGAGACATAACAACAGATCCTGAAGAAATCCAAAACACCATCAGATCCTTCTACAAAAGGCTATACTCAACAAAACTGGAAAACCTGGACGAAATGGACAAATTTCTGGACAGATACCAGGTACCAAAGTTGAATCAGGATCAAGTTGACCATCTAAACAGTCCCATATCACCTAAAGAAATGGAAGCAGTTATTAATAGTCTCCCAACCAAAAAAAGCCCAGGACCAGATGGGTTTAGTGCAGAGTTCTATCAGACCTTCAAAGAAGATCTAATTCCAATTCTGCACAAACTATTTCACAAAATAGAAGTGGAAGGTACTCTACCCAACTCATTTTATGAAGCCACTATTACTCTGATACCTAAACCACAGAAAGATCCAACAAAGATAGAGAACTTCAGACCAATTTCTCTTATGAATATCGATGCAAAAATCCTCAATAAAATTCTCGCTAACCGAATCCAAGAACACATTAAAGCAATCATCCATCCTGACCAAGTAGGTTTTATTCCAGGGATGCAGGGATGGTTTAATATACGAAAATCCATCAATGTAATCCATTATATAAACAAACTCAAAGACAAAAACCACATGATCATCTCGTTAGATGCAGAAAAAGCATTTGACAAGATCCAACACCCATTCATGATAAAAGTTTTGGAAAGATCAGGAATTCAAGGCCCATACCTAAACATGATAAAAGCAATCTACAG